>NW_024367261.1:6821548-8021548 GCF_014805655.1 Passer montanus
CGGGGCGGGGCGGGGCGGGCTCCGGGGGCGGGGAGCGCTCCCAGCCCCGGGGCGCCTCTGCCGCCGCGGTGCCCCGGGTGCTGGCCCCGCGGGCTGGGCGCGCACCGACAGCGGCACTGTCCCGGCCTCAGCTTCCTGGCAAAAGCACACGCTCGTCCGGCACCGGGAGAGCTCGCAGCTGCCCCCAAACAAGGGAGAGCTGGGGTGTCACAGCCAAAACAGTCCCAGGATGAAGTATTTATGTGCTTACTTATATATTTATACAGAGAACCTTCACAGGGGAAAAAATGGGAAAATGAGTAGTAAGCTTTAAGGGATATGTTTATGTTACAAGGGAAATATGGCCATTGAAAAGGTACTTCTGCCAGGCTCATCTTATCTGCAGCAGGAGTGTTCTTTGCCCGCCCCGGACAATGCGGTGTTGTGTTGCAAGGAGAGCTCTGTTCGGCTCACAGCTGCTGGCATGCTCGGAACCTGGGATATCCCACAGGGTCCTTGCGGGCTTGGTTACACGCTCTTCAACAGGCCGGTCCTTTTCTTTCCTTCAAGTAATTGCCAGCTGTGGTAGCTGAAACTGTAATAGTGGCTTAAAATGTGCCATGTTGAAATGCCCTGCTTATGCTGTGCAAGGGAGTGCTGTGCTGGAAAGGCCAGGCAAAGGCTGCTCAGTGGGGAAGGAGATTTACAAAAACAACATTCTCTTAGTATCATTTTAGTGGTGCCACTTTGAATGTATGTGAAAATATACATGTACATACATGCACACATGTACTTTAAGTGGAAAAAGTAAGAGGTTTGGAAGAACTGGATAGCCACGCATGAGAGTTCTTAACGTTTTCCATTATAAGTTGCTCTTTCCAGTTTAAAATTTGCCAGCCTGAAACTCTCTGGATGGAACTTTCCATGGGCTGTGTCTGCCACAAGCAGGCTGCTTGTTGAGCTTTGGCTAAAAACATTGATCTGCTTTTGGGAACAGAATAAAAGTGATTTATGACACACACGGTACAGATAATATCAAAGCTTTTTTTCACAGTGGAAATCTAGTACCTCTGGGAGGGTGACTTCAAGTTTAGACATGGTCGGGTTTTTTTTTAATCAAGGAAATGCCTTTCACTGTGTTTGTGAAACTGCCCAAGAGCCATCAGCTGCCAGAGTTCTGGGGGGAAAGCCACACACAATCCATGTGGATACTCAGGGGTCAGCACATAATATTTCTGGAGACTGTAAGTGTTCTTCTCCCCTTCACATTTCCTCTGTGACTGGACTCCACCTATTTCTGCCACTAGAGGAGCAGGATGGGACATCACCCAGCTCCAGGCACAGGAACTGTGTGTCTCTGTATTCAGTGCTCAGCCATCTGGGCTGTGTGCGGTGGTGGAAACAGCTGATCCGGAAAACAGCTGGAAGGAGGGAAAGACAGATGGAGAAAGTCAGGCACAAGAGCACAAGAAGGAAGGAGATGGCAACTCTGAAGTGGGTTAGCACAAGAAGCCCAGTGAAGGGAACTAGAGCAAAGCTGGCTACAGATACAAAGGAGCAGAGCAATCCTTTTACCTTGCACTGTAGCCATCAGGACTTCCAAAATGGAAATTTCATCTGGAATATCATGTTTAATACCCACTCATAGGCCTATCTTCCATTTCTAATATATTTTGAATTAACTTATCTTTTTGACTTCCACAGGATCCCATGGGTTCTGCTGTTTAATTATGTGCTGCATGAAAAAGTACTTCCCTTGGTTTGCTTTAAAGCAGCTGCCTTGTAATTTCATTGAGGGCTGTCTTGTTCTTGTGCTCTGAGAAATAAACAAGTAATCATTGCTTAATCACCTCCCCTATGCTTTTTCATAACTTCATATACCCCGAGTTGCCTCTTGTCCTCAGTGAGGACTCTAGTTCATCTCTCATTACATGGAAGTTATTGGTATCTTTGTCCTTCCTTTCCACCCTTTTCTGTTTTCTTTGAAAGGAAGAGGCTGAAGTTTTGTGCCAGTGAAATATGTTGTTCTTCATTCCTTTACCAAGGACCTCTAATATCATCCCAGTGACTTCAAAGTCTATTTTCTCACAGGTATTAGGTAATTTACAGCCTAATGTGTATGTAAAATCAAAGTTTGCTTTTTCCTGCTTACATTTACCAATATTAATTGTTAACATTGTTTAAATTGCACCACATACAACATTGTTAAATCTGTTTCAGCTCAATAACAAAACTCTGAATATGCTGAATTATTTCATATCCTTGCTAACTTGGTCTTCTTATCTCCCTTTCCAAAAACTTAGAGTGTTCAACAGGACAGATTTATTTGCATTAACTTCCAATTCAACATTTATTCTCATCCTTTATTTATTTTCTTTTGAGCAGCTAGTAAACACAGGGGAAGTATTTCCTGTGATTCTGTGATTATTTAATATTTTCGGGTGTGAAACCTTACCCCTTCTTGTATCTGGAAATACAAATATACTTTCTTGACAGGATCACTCTTAGTGTTTAGAGAACACTAATAAATTTGTGGTGTATGACTTCTGGACAATGACTATAGTTTCCCCATTATACCATAGTTTTCTGTGTGTCTTTCCTTCTTAAAAGACTCACAGCCATCAATAAGAGTACTTTAAAAGCTTACACTAAATTCTAGTACAGTCCAATATTATAATTTCCTTTCATGGGAATATGAACTCCCTGTTAGGTAGCTCCCTGTTACTTAACTTTTAAAATGTTTCCCCCTCTGTATCCTTGTAAGAAAGACAGGATATATTTCTTCAGAAAAGCAAATCAGACTGTTTGGAAATAGAAATATAACCACTTTATCATTCACCTTGCAACATTGATCACATGAATTTTATATCAGGTTCCTTTTTTTAGGGAAACCAACTGTTAATGAGAAACAAATAATTCTGAATTAAAATTAGAAATTAGGCAAGAAACATCCAGGTGGTCTTCCTAATAGTTTTCCTCTCTGAATTTGCACTGTTCCATGGCTTAACTGCGTTTTACTTGATAAACACATTATTTTGTTAAGCTTATCTACTGTTATTAAACTTATATTCAGCTGTGAGCTTTTAAAGACTTTTTTAAAAAGTAATTTGCTATTAAAGAGAAATAGCATACAGATATTCCTGTGTTCTCTTTCATATCAAGGCCTGTTTGCTAGTAAATCTATTTTTGGGTGACTAATTTTACAAACCTGGCAATTTTGCAGCTCATAGAATTCTCCCATAACTAAAACTTGGAAAAATCTCAAAAAGATTTGGTAGTTTTGCTGTTGCAACTATGAAAGAAAATATGTTGACAATTTAACTGATACATAGTTACAAATGCAAGAGTATTGGCGCAGTTAAACTTACTCAGGAAGTTAATGTCACAATTCAGGTTAGGCCTGGGTTATTGGGATGTTTGTACTGTTCAGGCAATAGTCAGCAAATGAAAAAAAATTTTATCTGTTCACTGGCAATTCCTGGCAAGATTACCAACCTTCTACGTGTCTCCCTGCAGAGATTCCTAATTTCAGCAAAGCATTAAGCATTTCAACAAAGCATTTAAGCCTATAGAATAGGCTTATATCCCATGGGATTGCAGTTTTCATTGAATTTTAACTAATGCTTTGGTGCCTTGACATGTCAGAGCCAAAATAAAGTCAGTTGGTGGGAAAAAAATGTGTGAAGATAAGAAAAATATAATCCTTTCTCAGTCTTATATAAAGTACAATGAAACAAACCTGTGTGCAGAATAGAACAGTATGAGTATTCTGATTATTTGAAAATATAGGAAGAGGATTGTTTCTTGGGTATTTTGATTGATTACCCCAAATGTACGTTAAAATAACCATTAGATAATAAATGTAAATGTACCAAACAAAGTATCTCCAGGAAGGGTGTGTTTACTAAGCAGTTGCAATCAGAATGATTGAATGGGATGCACTCAAGGATGTTTTGTTCTGGGTGGCTGACAGCCTTCAGTCTAAGTTTTGATTTAAAGAAGTGCTGTGGACATGGCAATAGACAGTGGAGCATCTGCTCTCTGTAGATTATTGTGTGTGTGCACGTTTGTATCCATCAACTTACAGATGTGTGTGAGTGCTGAAACTGCAGGCATTTGCTGTGTGCTCACACACACTGCACACAACTCATGTGCATATTAACAGTTTAGTTTTCTTATAATGTTAGTGACAGGAAAATATTATTGGTTGTAGCTGAAGTTTGTACAAGATTATATAATATTATATATATCAAAACCTAGTAATAACCTCATAAAAAGGGTGATGTATTTTCTTACGTTGTGTGTACACACTGGTGCTTTGCTGAACCAAGCTCAGAATTCTTGAAACACTGAGGTAAAAAGGAAATGCTGGTCTGGGAGCTACTGGAATCTATGGGGGCCATAAGGAAGTGGACAAGAAAGTACAAGTCTAGAGTGCAACATGTGACACCAAAACATTGAAAGGTCTTTAGTATTAACTACAGTGCAGGGAACATCTGATTTAAACACAGAAGTTTTTTTAAGCAGTAGGCAGACTTCCAACAACCTCTGTGGTTACCAGGGATGCCTTTAAATGTTCATATTTTTCATGTCACCTAACATGTGATGATACATAGCAGTAATATTTGCAATTTTATAAATTAATCCCTGCTTTTCCCTTGTCCTCAGGAACAAAATTTAATTAAAAATTAATGTTTTATTAATTGAGAGTATCCAGTCTTTAATTCTGAAAAAGTTTCAAAAATCTCTTATTTGGAATAAACTAGAAGGAAACATTCTCTGTAAAACAATCACAGTTGTTTATATCAAAAGTATATAATTTCATGATTATGCTTAATCTATTTTCAAAGGCACGGGTTTTATGCATACTATTTATACTGTGAACTGTCTGATTAGTGTCAATGAATTTCAATGTATAAGCCACTACCTTACAAAAGTCTTTAAGAGTAGTTTGATTGGACATTCACTTTTATGACCTGGACCTCAGCTTTTGCACCAGCACTGATGTGTAGCCGGTGGAGAAAAGTTCCTAATCCAAGTTCCCTCTATAGAACTTTTCAAGCCATTTACTTTCTCCATACTTCAACATAAGTTATGAAAAATTTTGTCTGAGGCTAAATTACTCTCCAGAACTCCCAAGTTACAGCCTCAAAACTGGTGGTTTCCAGGAAAGTGGTTCTGCTACATTCCAGGCTTCCAGGTGTGTAAAAAAGCACCAGCCAGGTCTTTAAAGCACTTGTGGTACAGCCACCACAAGTGGTGCTATGCTCTGGAAGATGGACAATTCCTCTGATTCAGAACTTCCCACCTACCACCAAAATCATGGCGAGGATTTCCTCCCTCTCAGCATCTCACTGCCAACTCTTCCCCAGGGAAAGCCCTTCCTCTGTCACTGTGGGACAGGGTGTATGTGTTACCAATATGTACCTCTCTAGAAACAGAAACTGAAAACTCAAATATGTGTTTCTTTCTAAATGTGCTGGAAGGAAATGAAGATGAGGGAGACAGGCTCTTCTCCACAGTGCCCACTGAGAGCACCAGAGGCAGCAGGCACAAATTTTAAGACAGAGAGAAAGTAAAACAGAGACAGAGAAAATCCCCTTTTATTTTGGTGGACATCAGGTGCAGGAGCCGGGGGGTCACAGAGGTTCAGCCAGAGACAGGAGATTGGTACCTGCAACAACCGAGCCAGAAGGCACTGATAAACCTCCAGAGGCAGGAATAGGCGTGCCTTGGTTCCCCTTTCTCTGGGAAACGTTGATTGACAAGGAATCTTTTACAGCCCAGAAGAGAGAGCTAGTGCTGACATTGGGGACAGGCTGTCTCCGGCACCTCATCCCCGTGGGAAATAATGTCCTTAGGAATCCATACACGTGCAGAGATGCACAGTGCTCCAGTGCCAAGGCACAAGACTCAATGGAGCCCCTGGGGAGCTGCCATGGAGTTCTTTCCAGACCCTCTGCAGCACCATCCAGGGATGGTGTCCTGGCTGTCCCTTGCCAGCAAGGTGAACTGACTTAGAGCAGGGCTGAGAGCTGGGAAAAATGGGCAGCAGAGCCTGGTACTCAACTGGGTCCCTTCCTCTTCTGGATACTTGTGTTTAGTTTCAGTTTTCTCCTTCTCTTTTTCCTTGCTGGATGCCATTCTCTCTCCTCTGCCCAGGGCTCACTTCCCCTCCTTTTTCTTGGCTTTTTGTTTTCTTGTGAGGAGCGTACAAAACTTTCTACCCCACAGTGAAGGGTAGAAAGGGGATGAGATAGGGACAGGTAGGATGAACTGCAGTCAGCTCTTGATTTAACCAGAGCTGCCTCCCTCCTTCTTTCCTCTGGCAGGCTCCCTAGTTCTCCTGCACATACCAGACAGCCTAAACCAGTCTCTGGGCTGTTTGGAGACAAAGTAATGGGTGCCTAAAGCAGAGGTGTTGGAGTCTACAGGTGACAAGGGACAGCCTGGAGCAGGAAGAGACTCTGTCCCTCTTTTGTCTCTGCTCTACAGAGGAGATTTCTTGGGCTGGTTTGCATCAGACCTTTCTTCAAGGGCCTCCTTTGAGAACACAGAGTTCCTCACTGGGAGTGTGACCCTTGGTTCATTGGGGAGCTGCATGGCCTAGGGAGCCTGCAATCACTCTCCAGCCAAGAAAAGGTTTGCCAGCTTCATTCCTTTGGGATTTCCTCTGCTCTTGTGAGACAGAGCCCTTTGGAGCCATACCACCTTCTGTGGTGGAGGATTCTGCTTTGGGAAGCTGTCTCTGGAGGGATTTTGCAGGTGTTGAGGCAGTGTGCTGAAAGAAGGCCAGCAGCTGCCTCAGGAAGAGGTCAGCTGCTGGTGGCTTCTCAGCCACGCTGAAGGAACAGCAGCACAAGGTTCTCCAAGTCAATCCCAGAGCTGGCCTGGGGCAGGAGGCTGTGCTCCACAGCTGTGCAGGTGCTCTGAGCCAGCTATCAGAGCTCTTGTGCTTCAGGAGGGAAGGAAGGCCAATGTTGCTTCCCAGCACTTGATTCCAGCCAAGCCCACGTTACGGAAGGCTTGCCGTCCATGCATTTTCCCCCAGTACACAAGTCTACCCCAGCAAAGGTGAGCTACCAGAAACACCAGCTTTTGAAGGACGCAGTCCCTTGGCAGGCAAGTGCAGGTCCCCTCCTGGTGCCTGCTCATCCAGCAGCTGCAGTCCCTGCTTATGCTTTCAGTTCCTCCAGCTGTGCCTGCCTGCTGCTCCTCTGCATGGCTGCCATGCACTCCCTGTAGAGCTCTGTCATGAGAAGCTCTGCCAGGAAGGCTCTGCAGGAAGTCCTTCAAGGGCTCCCAGTGAGCCTTTGGAGACTCCAGACCAGAAAGGAGCTCTTCCAGCATCAGGTCAGAAGGGCTCACCTTGAGGTCAGCCAGCAGCAGCACAGCTTGTCTTCGCCAGCATCCAGGATCTCCATCAGCTCGTGAAGGGCTATTCTGCTGGCAGCTCTGTGGAAGATCCCCTCTCTCACAGGTCCCTCTTGCTTGCAGGATGCCCAGGAGCTGGATGGGCCAGGGCAGTGTGCCATCCTCCTCACAGGGGGATGCTAGAGCTGTCCAAAGAGCGCCCTGCTGCAGCTGGAGCACACCTGGCTGGGCCCTGGGCAGCAGCCACCGGGCTCCAGCACAGAGCAAAGGGCCAGCACAGCCCCTTCCTGCTGCTGCTGCTGATCCTTCCTGCTGTGAAGGAGCACTCACCCTTATCCAAAAGGAATGTTACCTGCTGAAAGGGTCTTCAGAGATCACGGGATAATGATTTTGCATATTTGCAAATATTAGTGAATTAGAATTGGAATCTGTTGATGCAAAATGAAAGACAACAGAAGACAACGAATAGAGGCTTACACACACTCTTAGCTTGTGATTCAATCTACCAACACGAGGCCTTCCGTGTACAGGCCTGAGATAACTTTAGAGCCTAGTTTCTTTTCCTGCTGCTCAGAGGGATGTCTTGACTTTTAATAAAACCACTGGTCATAAAGCAGGCACATGAGCATATAGAAGGATTCTCTTTTTATCATTTACTAGTGAATTGAAAAGAAGGTGGTTTACATAGGATCTTTTCGTGAGCTCTACTGCTCTTCATTCCAGAACATTTTGAGATGTAGAAGCCTGTGTAATACAGCTTGAAACTAAAAACTAAAAGGTATTTTTTGATGTACAAAATGAGAAACTGTAAATATTGAAATTTTATATGAATTCCTCATAGCTCATATGAAAAAAGTTTGCATGAAACTTTGTTCATGGAACTACTTCAGGATCCAGTAACTACTGGACATGGCAGATTTCAGTTCAATTACATTTAAGGAAATCAAGAGAAGGTTTTATAAAGAAAACAGAAGATGTCTAGAACTATTAAAACAGTATTTTTTTCATTTGTATTTTTAATAAGGGATTTGCGTAACAGTTGAGTAAAGGCAAATCATAGAACATTAAGGTTTTTGATAATAAAATTCCTTCAAACTCCAGTTTACTAGGAACCATCGGTGTATACAGGATAACTCTTCCTACCTATGTCAAATGAAAACTGAACATGAAAGTAATTTATTACAGAGCAACTTTTCAGCTTCTTTAAATCATAATTCAGTGGCAGTAGGTTTTTATTTAATATCATCCCACTCTTCACAGTGCAGGTCCCTTAGATTTTGTTCTCTGCTACCACCTAGAGGAGAAACTGTACAGCACAGAGAAAAATAAATTTAACTTTCCCAGGAAGTTAGATAAATAGTTTAATTTATTTTTTCTCTCCAGAAATCCTTTTTGCAGTAATTATAATAGGTGGGTAAAAACAGCTGTTGAAACCAGTCAAGACTTAGAGTTAGCAAAAAGATATTTCAGAGTTTTTAAAGCTGTTTTAAAGCTGTACTACAGTTTTATAGAAGGAGAAAATAAACTGGCATAATCAAACAAGCCCTTTCAACTGTAGTTAAAAATCTTATGGAAAAGATTCAATTACATTTCAGGAATCATTCAGTACTGGTGCATAGATTCAGACAGCCAAGATCTACAAAGTTTTTTGTCCACTAATGCTATCAGATAACAGTGCTCAGCAGCATGTATAGCCTGAATAAGATATTCAGTAATATTAGTGCTAACTGAACACTTTGTCCCTCAGTACATGGTAAAAGAGGTTTAATTGTGTGCATTATTTTTCTAGTTGTGGACAGTCACTACTTTTCCAAATAATGTCTGAAGGACAAAAAGAATTAGAGATAAGTATGGTTTGAAGCTGATTAATGTTATTTAGTATTACCAAAATATTAATTATGTAATTACAAGAAATTCTAGGTTGCAAAGATTTTCTAACTTTTTTTGCCTTTTTCTTCTTTAAATTGGTACTTCATTACCCTGCTTGTGTGAATACCTGTGGAAATCTGGTTAACACCTGCTCAGCTAAAATCTCATGCACCCTCTCACTGTCTCTTCTCGTGATTACTGAAACTTTTTTCCTCCAGCATTGGCAAGTCGGACATTGTCATATCAGAAAGCTACTGCAAAGTGTATTTTCCAAATTCACTTCTTAGAACACGTCACTCTTAGTTTTGCATATTCTGTTTCACTCCTTCTCATGCCGTTCTTCCTTTTCTCGGTTCCCATTGTCTATTCATCCACCCTAAGACAAGCGTTAGCCCTTATGTTAGATTTTCAAATGAGCACTCTTGGCTTTTCTTCTAAACTTGCCATTTTACAATTAGGAGTTGACCCCAATAACCATGCAAGATTAAAATACTATCCTCTTTTTAATTACTTCTTAAAACTTTTCTTTTTCTTATTGTTTCAAGGGGGAGGGGGAAATGCTTTTCTACTGAAAGCTTGTCAACAGAGGCTTGTTATGCTGAGATCACAGCATATTCACTGATTAGTGCTGTCTTATTGTTTCCTTGGCCTTCTATGCCAGCTGGTCTATATCCAGCTTTGAGTCCTGCCTCCTACTTAGATCATTAGCCCCTTCAGCCGGAGCTGCCTGCTTTATTGTGAGCTTGTGTAACATCCAGCAAAACAGGGTCTTCCTCCATGAATGCCACTGCTTGGCACAGTGATAATAACATAATAAACATATTACTGCTGGGATTATCGTTATGTGTGTAATATTTATATGTGTGGGGAAAAGGTCTCAAGGATTCAAGACCCACTAAACTCCTACCAGAAAGAACATGACCCAGTTAACAATGAGATCTTTAGGTGTATTTTCATCACCGGCAAAAGCAGGACCCCTGCTGATCAATCTGGAAAACATTGATGATGTTTGTTTTAAAGGCAGCCACTTACTAGACCCTCCTGGATGGATCAGTTTTTTTGCTGCCTCAAGCCAGCATAATCAAAGAAAAATTGTGGACACTTTTAAGAAAGAGAAACTGAGATGCTCACATTCAAAGTCTCATGTCAATCACATCTGTAAGCAGATATCTTAATGCTGGCACGCCTTTTGGCTGTCTCATAAGTGTGAGGCTACTTTTATTTAAACAAGGAGGCATAGTTAAGGAGAACAATTTAGATTAAGTTGGCCACTGTCTGCTTTAGCAGTTGCTCGGAGAGAGCACCATGACTACAGTATTAAGTGAACAAATTCCAGGTTTCTTAGCAGTGCAATAAAATAAAAAGTAATCATCTGTCCTACTATAAAGCTGGTCATCCAAATTGCAGTTTAGCTTTATTAGTGGTCCAGGTAGACCAATCTCATAGCACAGCATGCATTTCCCAAAAGGCTAAGATGAGAGAAAACTGGGCCTTCAAGTGCCATCAGAATGGTGCAAGAGGAAAGTACACAAAGATCCTTCAAATGAGAGGCTAGATGTTATATGTATAACAAGACTGCATCTATTGGAAAGTTGTTTGAGTATTTCCCTCTCTGCCTCAGTCCTACTATTTAGCTCCTCTTTCAGAAGTCACTCATTTACCACTAGCAAGAAGCCTGGTAAACTGAACTGGCAGAAATGTAATGAGCTTGTCTTTGCTGAATGTTTTTCACTGCATATTTTACAGCTCATCTAAGAAATGGGTTGATTGGCAGTGGTGCACTCTTCTAGGTTAAGTCAAACATTACTGATTTTCCGTACCTGTTGTCTTGTTCGAGCAATGACTCTCTTAATTACTTTGGAGGATTTAAAATGTGTGAAATAAGCAATGAAAATGGTTAATGTAGGTGAAAGCTTCACTCCTCACATATTGCTGGTAGAGATTTACTGGCTATAAGGCCAGAAGTGACCCTGATGGATGTGAAGTCTAAACAAGCTTCATTTTGGAATGATTAATTTTTCCTTTTGTCTTCCTCTGTAGCTTTCTTTACACTAAATCAGCTTTGGACTTCAATTGGAAAATATGTACTATATGTAGACATTAAGCACCAAAAATTATAGCCATAAGTTGCTTCCTTACATTTACATTTGAAGAAAATTTTGGTAAATTTTTCAGTTTTCTTTGCATGTTTTCCCTTTGTCTGCATTAGTGAGAAACTGTTGAGTTTCACTACAAAAAGCTTGTACTATGGAAGTGGCCAAGGCATCATGAACACCTGAACTCTCAAAAACTCATTCTGCACACATGGTAATGAAGCTTGTCTCAGAAAATTAGAAGGTTTAGAGGTTAAAGATTGGGGGGGGGTGGCAGCGGGGGCAACCAACTCGTGTGGTAAAATCAGCTTTTCGTAACAAGTATTTCTTGTTCAGACCAGAGCCTAACTTTAGACAGGCAGATTCTCTAGCGTTTAAAATTCCTAAGGATAGAAAAAAGTATATTTCTATTGAAGCTCTTTTAACAAATAATTGCCCTGAGAGACAGAGAGAGAGAGGTGAAAAATGAATACTTAGTGTAGAGGAAGGACTGATTCTCCTGTCATGAACAGGTAAAATAGAAGATATAACTTTGTAATATTTGTAACCACAATCCTAATTATCTTTAAATCAGAAACCAATTCTGTTACTAACTCTTATTAAATAGGAAATTCCAAAACAAGAATGCCAACCTACAAATTAAAAATACCTTCCAGTTCCTTCCCAGTCCATTTTTTCACACGGACAGCATCAGGTGTCAACAGAAGGGTGCTGAAGTTGGTGATCCTGAAGTGGTGCTGGACAAGAAGACAGCTAGTCCTGGCAACCTTCTCTTTGGCAGGGTACAGTCCTCTTGGTAATGGCAACTCTCAGAACCTTTTTCTGTGTTTTCCTTCAGCATAATTTCTGAGAAGCAATTAGACCTGCTCCTGAACCTCAGTTGAACATGTGCCCAATGTGACTCTGCCTTTTCCAGCTGGTTCCATAGGAATACTTTCTTTCTTCCATCCCATTGTTAGAATTCTTGGTCCAGTGCAGGCTTTCTTTATAGGAGGTCGTTGCTGCTGTCACTACAGGGGCAAAACAGCTTCTTCTGAAGTGGATGACCCAATTACTGTGCTAACAGATGGGCCAGTGTACAATGCACTTGCCAGCTGACTGCTTGCAAACGTGTTCTTAAACAGATATCATCGTAATTCACTAAGCAGGAAGTGACAAATTGTGTCCTATGTGACAGGGTATGATATGGATCTGCTGTAGTGCCAGCCTCCTATACAGTTAATAAAGGGTCTCCTTTCCCATCCCATGCACAGGCAAGGCTGACATGAGGGGGATCATCATTACACAGTTGTTGTACTCCTGTAGTTTCCATTGATGTCTGCAGCTTGCCTGAGTTATCCCTATAAGGAAGCATTTAGGCTTCTGATCTAACCTGAATTTATCTTCTCCAGCTAGACTGCAGATAACGTCTTATGGATTGCTGCACAGTGCCACTATGGGCAACATATTCCAGCTATGTGGGTTTTTCAAATGTCACTACTGATTTTAGGGGATTAGAGAGAGCTTCCTCTTGAAACCAAGCAATGTAATTATTTTGGTAGAGGATTGCAGTTTACATCTGCCATGTAAACAGGGGGATGCACCTACTTGCTTGTCTTGAAGAGGACAAAGAATGGTTTCAGCTCCACTGTGCCTACCAGTGGGAAGCATCTTCTCCACACCCATGCTGTGGGACCAGGGGAAGGAAGAGGCAGTGTGATAGTATCTGAAGCTCAGCAATACTCGGGACCTCCGTCTTGAATTCCCATATCCACAGGTTAGACCCTCTCCTCAGCCACCCTGGAGGAGCTCCCTCCGTGACTGTGCTGTCATGGCCTGACTCTCTCCAAAAGGCACTCTGACTCCCGAGATGTCCAGGAGAAAACCATAGAGTGTAACAGAGAACTAACACTGCTGAGGGTATATTGACTCTGAGCAGACCCTGATTCCTCTTTCCTTTGGGTTTGTCAACTTTTCCATGTGTTCCTACACTGTAGTTTTCACTCCAGGTGATGGAAGAAAAAGCAGAGCTGTTTGTCCTCTTTGCAAATCTTCCTCCTGCAAGATTTTTCTGGTCATAGGAGTGGCAGGACAGGCTGGTGGGTAAAAACATCCCAGAGTTTTACATTAGACTTCTGGAAGGTTAAAACTAGCCTGTGCTAGTGTTTACAGTATGGTAAATTATGACCTAATGTCTCAGCTCGCATTCAAATTTGCCTCTGCCTAATTTAGGTCAGGTTGGGTGTGCAGATAATTAAGTGCTGACTGCTTGCTGAAACTGTTTCTTTAGTTTCTCACCCATGATGGTACCATGAAATAGAGCAAAAACTCACATTACAAAGTCCAAATTTTGTTGTTTCAAGATCCCTGCAGATGTAGCATTCAGCTGCACTTTTGGATGTGGAAAAGAGTGCAAAACACATAGGTAATTCTAATATTCCCAAGGGACATAACAGAAAGAAAACAAAATTAAAACCACTAAGTTATTAAAATGTTTTTGTAATGTCAAGATATTATGGCTTGCTAAGAATTATGGAACAAGCTATGGATCCAAAACCCACGCTGTTCTGAAAAGTGTGGTCCTTTCAGTAGGTGCTAACTCTCTGTTGTATAACTTCTGCAAATTGCAGTAGTTTTACTGGCAGGGATGTTCCCTGTAGATAAACAAACCATCCTGTGTCTCTGCAACACGTGTCTGAGGCTGTCCCACGCCTCACTGAATAACTTTCTAGTTTCTGGCATCATCTTTGGGGTTCCTCAGGCTCAGAAGCCTGACCACAACAAAAACCCAGCTACTGCTTCATAGCTATAAGGAAAGACCAGAAATTATTTTCTAAGTATGTGACTGTACTTGAAGATTGTTTTGCTTGCAGTTTATCCAGTGTGAATTTCTGTAACTTAGGAGATAACCCCTGTTATTCAGGTAAAGTAAAGTGAGAGAGAAGTAAAACTGAACACCTTCTAGCACTTGAAGTTCATGCTGGAATTCAAGACTGAACCGGAAAAACTAGAAAATACAGTCTGGAAAGTACTTATTACTCCAAGCAAATATTTCAAGGGCCTATTTAACAACTAAAGTGTAAAGTCTCTTGTAAGTAGTTAGTGCTGAATGTTATATATTATCCATAGTCAGGGGCATAATAGTGGGAACTTCTGGATGGTTAGCTGGTTATCAGCAAATTATTGACCAGGTGGGCTAATAACACATGGAAACACATTAGCCATATTTAAAAAGTTGTGCTAATTGTTTATTTTGACTCTATAAACTATGTATATATCTTTGGCCTAGGGAAACTTGAGAACCTTGAACTTTGTGGAGGGCTCTGCTCTGTGTTTGGTATATTAAAACATGTGAGGAAAAAATGTTTAACCTACTCAGATTTACAACCAGTCACAATCATCAACTGTTCCTTAGACTAAATAGTGAGAGTTTTTCTTTCTAACACATTGCTTTTTAGAATTAGATACATACCTTATAAAAGGCAAAAAATTTCTCCACAATACTATCTGCATTTTCAAATACATTTCAAATACATTGCTAGATAGCTCCATTTTGACATTTTCCCATTATACTTTGCAGTGAAACTGGCTCAGGACTTCCCCTTACTAAGGCTTTTTTAATCTTAGTAAACCATCCATACCCACAGAAATCTACCCCAAAAAAGGGTAGAATGCCATCACTGAGCATCTGATTTGTAGTAGGTATTAAAATATATGCTGAATAAAGGTTGGACTTAATCTTGGAGGTCTTTTACAAATTAATGATTTTACGATTTTATTAATAGTGCTTTTTAAAGAAAGAAAAACTCATATTAAAAAAATGGACAGTATTCAAATAAATGTTTAATAAATGGAAAAGGGATGAAGATATAGCAATGCAATGTAGAACAAAAATTAAATAAATTTTTAAAAATGGAAATAAAGATCACTGAATTGCTGTGGTAGAAAGATTTTTTTTCAGGGTCTTGTTAGTCTGACTTTTTTTTGTATTTGTGGGTACTATTAAATGAAGAAAAATGGTTTCAGGCTGTAAAATGGTTTCAAGGCCACTTCCCATACGATCTGTGGACGACAAAGCTTTGCCTGGTCGCAACTACAAGGGACAGGAGCTCTTAGAGAGTGGTCTGAGTTGTTCTGGGATGTGAGAAACAACTGCTCACTTTGAAAATTTAAAAAGCTTTATTAAACCTTAACAAAAATACAACAAAAGGACTACATAAGGAAAAATTCACAGCGCTGGAAACTGCCCCTCATGGGTACCATGTGGCCAGTTCATTTTCAAGATGAATGCTCAGTCTTTTATACCCCTGGGGGATGCATCAGCCAGCCCTGGCCCCTGCCAAAGTCTGTCAGTCAGATCTTGTTTGCCATTTATCGGTGGAGACTGCTTTCCTGTAAACTTGACTGGAGATCAGGTGTTGCCATGCCACACTCCCTAAGCAGCAAGCTTTTCCATTCCCAGCTGCCCCATGCGAGGGCCACATGTGCACATCTTCTTTTACCTGTCCTAGACAACCCTGGCTGTCTGATGGTCACAATACAGGGGGGAAAAGGGAACTGTGGGGAGAACAGAGGACATCTAAACTACAACTACATAACTATACCTCACTAAAGCTTTTCTTGATAGTCACACAATAGTTATCCCTTAGTGCAAGAGCCAATCATCTCATTGTCCATCTATAACAATGGCTGACCTGGACCTTTTCAAACAACGTGCAGCTAAAGGTACAGTTTCACCAGGAGCAGAGGCTCTGCCTGCAGCACAGGAGGCTGCAGAGCGGGCAGGGTGACTCTGGGAGGAACTGCAGGAAACTGTGGCTGAACAAAGCCTCCAATGAGTACAATGCTGAGGTTCAGCATGGCTTGGAAAATAATGCAGGGAGAAATGGTGGGAAGGAGGGAGAGTTGAGAATGAAGAGCACCAGAAATCTGCACAAATGCAGACCTTATGGCAGCCTTCCAGTACGATGGAGGGGATTGCAAGAGGGAAGGGACTTTTTACAAGGGTTAGGGCAGATATTAAACAGAAATTCTTTACTGTGAGGGTGGTGAGACACTGGCACAGGCTGCCCAGAGAAGCTGTGGGTGCCCCATCCCTGGAAGTGTTCAAGGCCAGGCTGGATGGGGCTCTCAGCAACCTGGGCTAGTGGAAAGTATCCCTGCCCCTGGCAGGGGGCTTGAATCCAGATGAGCTTTAAAATCTCTCCCAACCCAAACCATTCTACGATTCTATGAAAACCTCATTAGCCATCATTATTTAAAAGGATGTTAAAAATGGGTATGGAAGAGAGCAGCAGTATTTATTACAGAGCTATAGAAACTGCCTTATGGACAAAGACCTAAAAAACACAATCTGTTATAAAAATCATGTTTGATTACAGTCTATAAGTATATTTTGAAGAAAGAAGTACTGAAAAGAAAAGTAAAATTACAATCAGTGACTGGAAATTGGAGCCATGTACTTTGAAACAGGCTGTAAGCCCAAATGATTTAGAGGAATAAACTGAAGTGTAGTATTCTAATAAAATATGACTCACTGAAGGAAATAGTAGGAGATATTAGTCAAAATTAAGAAAACATAGTATCCTCCAAAAAAGAATGTCTACATCAAGTGATTTACTAGGAATGGTCCCAGGCCTGCAACAATTCCTGAACTATGCCCAAAACTGATCTGGGATAATGATTAGTTAGGACCATAACCATGCCAGCAACTATTCTATATAATTTAAAAGCTAAAAGAAAAATAAAAATCAAGGTCCACAGGAGTTCCTTGATGCTTTTTTAATTTCTTAGTGACACATAATTCTCTGGACAGGCAACCTCACTTAAGATTTTTGCATCTATTCTTATTTCTCTCTTTCTTGCAGAAGAAGACACAAATTAGGCCACTTTATTAATTCAGGCCTAAGATGCAACATCACATGATTCAGTGGCACACAAAAATTAAGCTCTTCCTCAGCAAAATTGTAAATTAGACAAAACCCAGCGGAAAAAATTACACAACAGAGCAGTTTATGAGTACAGAACATTGAACTGACACACTCACTCATCTCATCCTACCTTCTTCAGGCCCATCTCCAGCCAGCTGGGGAAGGGAAAGAAGGAAAAACACTTCCTTTCCCAACACCCTCCAACTCTTGTTTTCTAAATGTACCCTGCCCAGACAGTTAACATTGCACACTTGGTGCCAAAAGATCTCAAGATATGCACATTCTGAATGTAAATAGGTCCTGTTGAAACAAAAGATGAGGAAATATCAACATTCAGAAACAGCTGATTTTCGTTCCTTGGCCTGCACCCCATTCCATATCTCTTAACAGCAGGGTTACCTCTGCTCTCCCTCTCATTTACATCCCAATTGAAGGCATCAATGCTTGTATGCCAGTTTGATGTAACCAGTTAACTCTCTAGGAAGGGTCACTTCATTTGAACATTGTCTTCAGACGCCTAGGAGTGAGCAGGTGCAGAAACAGTTTTAACTTCTTATAATGTCAATGAGCACAAGAAGAGGCACTTGAAACAGCCCTGGTTTAAACAAAGAGCTTCAACAACAAGCAGAAGCAAACTGTATTGCTCACCACTCATGTTATTAACATACTCTGCTGTCATTCCTGTGAAATCAGTATTCACAGAATTATTCACTGACCTCATATTTGTACTAGCACAGCCGATTTTGTTTAAGTCACAGTCACCCTAAATAGATACCACCAAGGAAACCCAGGTCCTAAAAAAGCTTGGTTATCAGTTAGTTATTAGGTTTCTATGTGCTTTCTCAGTAGTAATCCTTGCTTCCTTAAATACACAATAATTTAAAATTATATTCAACTGGCAGTGGGTGTAAAGGGGCTCTGAGAAACAGCTAAGAAAACTTGGATATGTATATTTTTCTTTGTTTGTTGTTATTTTGCATGGAGGTGTTTTGGTCAGTGAGTAGAGCTTTATAAATTGGAAGGGAAGAGACAGCTGTAAGTGAACTGAGGAAGTACGTGTGGGTAAAGTTCTGACCAGTGCCTGTGAAAGAAAAACAAAATCTACAATTAGTCATTGGGGATTTAATGATCAGGGGATTGTTCTTCCTGTCTCTCATATCGCTTCCATTTCAAGATCACATCTGACTTGATCTAGTCAGACAATATTTCAGCTCCGGGGAGGAAGCTGACCTGTACAGCCACCACATGTCCTGGCAGCCTTCTCTGCTTCCACAGCTCTCTGCTGAATTAATGCCAGCACCTTCTACCATCAGCATGTGGACTTGTAAAGCACCTGCACACAATGAGCCTGGCCCATTGTGCAGCAGCATGGCACCCTTTCAGAGTCTTCTGGCAGCCCCTAGATCAAGGAAGCAGTATTAAGACAGCACATTTTTTGAAGTTCCTCAGGCTTTTTCTGTGTTTCAGTAGTGCTGCCCCATTGGGTAAATCAGGAGTATGTAATGATCATGTTGGTTTTACTGCCCTTTACCTCAGAAATGAGATTTCTTTTATCTCTGAGAGATTGCATATTTACCCATGGTGATTCCTGGAATGCAGAAAGACATAACATTTGATACAACATTGATAAAGCAGTTAACTAGTTCATGGAGATCTCACTAATCTCAGTGCAAGAGTCTCCAAAGTTTCCAGGCTCCTAAGGTTTCCCATCTGTCTCACAAGCTTAGAAATGGCATTCTGCAAAATCAGAAGAATGTGAGATCTGAAGAAATCTGCTCATTTCCCAACTGATTTGCTGCCATCTCTTTCCCAGAAAGACAAGATCTTCCCAGATGAGTCAGACATAAAAGTGAATTAAGGACCAAAACGAGAATGCATTTGTACCCCAGCACAGCTAACTTAACCTCCTGCATCATACAATTATCTGAAATTGGAATGATAAATTGTTTATGAAAAACAGAGCATAAGCCTCTATTTTCTATTCTGCTAAGTTTAGAGTTTAAATCTGAGACACAAATTATCTTTGTTCTCATTTAACAAGAAAAGGATACTTTAAATAACAAAGCAAAAAGAATAAAAGAGCTAGACTCAGAGAAGAATCTTCCATTTGTAAACATTTATAAATAATTATATGCTTTGCAACTATATGCTTCTTCCAACAGCTACTCTCTCTAGTCTCAGAATATTGATGTCTGGCTAATGAGATTCTCATGGACTTGAATCTCTTTGGGTTTTTTGAAGATGCATAGCAGGATTGATCATTTTGAGAACTGAATCCTAAAATCTTTATGCATGACCAGATTGTGCTGAAACATGGGGACATGAAGGGACCAGAAAACCTGACAAGAGGTTTTCCTTATGGGGAAGGAGACACTGTTTCCTTGTAGAAGTAAAGAACAATTTACATCAAAGCCTTATCTCACAACTGTCCATTCTATGAGCTTCATCTTTTTATAGGACTTTGACAGCCACACCATTGCACCTCCACTTATGCATATGGAGTTCTCCAAAGAAAGGGAGTAAGATTTGTCCACCTCTGTGATACTACTCAAGAGTCTTTCCCAGCTCACCATTATCAATCACAACCTCAACAGCCAACTATAATATATTTATGATCCTTGTTCTTGCAATGGTAACCATGGAGTGCAATGATAGTTGGTTATAAAAAGATTATTTTTTATTTTAAAAAGCCAAGAACTGGTGAGATCAAAGCAAACTCAAGTGCAATGAATTGGTGGCAGGAAATGGCCTGGGTTTGGGGGGAGGAGGTTCTGAGAAAAGCCAACCTAAGTAAATAATAAGAAAAGTAGGCAGACAGGACCTAGCCAGGGATAGGTGGATATTAAAACTGAGAGTAAAACACCAACCAACAGCTGCTCCTGGAGCTGGTTCTTCCAGGTGCATCTGCAGCTGGTTCTTCCCTCGAGTTTGAGGGCAGATGGTATCACCCCTACGTGCATTTTCTGCAGAAGAGTCCTGGAGAGTGGGAAAATGCAAGCTGGTCTCTGTTATGTCAGCTTTTACTGCCAGGTCTGAGGAAACTTGATTTTGCAGCTGCACTCAAGCAAACCGAACACAGCCCAGGGGCCACAGCAAAACCAGAACTCATCAGCCCCGTTAAGATCCCTTCCCCAGAGAAGCGACTCTGCTGGTAGTGCAGTAGAGGAAGCCTGAGTGGGGCTGCTGTGCAGGGGCACCAGGAGCTGCTGGCTGAGCCCTGCGGTGCCAGGTGAGCTCTCCCTGGCTGCAGTTTTCTCTTTGGCCACCAGATTCCACTCTCCTGCCTGGGACGCGGGCAGATGGGACACGCACGGCTCCACTGAACTCGGGGCTCCCAAACTCCCACCTGGGAAAGCAGGAATGGTAGCAGGAATGGTAACAGGAATGGTAGGCAAGCTAAGCCCAGAGGAATGGGAAGTTGTGTGAGTCACCTCTTGTACAGAAACGGATGAGGAACGTGGCAAGACAGCAAAAATTCAACTCATTGGCCTCATTAACTGAGCTCCTCCAAGGCACAGTTGATAAAAAGTCTCCAGTTTCATTAACTCTTTTAGCTGCTGTCATCTCAGCTCCCTTTTTTCCAGGCACCTGGATCATCCCTGTCTCCACGTCGTTTCTGTTCTCGTGTTGGCATGAGAAAAATTCTCTTCAGCACTACAGTGAAACAGATCAGGAACCGATACAAGCTAAGACTAACCCAGCCCAAGTAAAAGTTGGCTCTAGCTCAGATCAGTTCCCCAGCCACAAGCAAAAGGGAGGGGTAGCACAGGAACAGGAACAATTGATAAGTGAAAGGCTGGCCTGCTTCTGCTGTTGGCAGTGACAGCTTCTGCCTGCTCAAGTTGTGCATGTAACCACAGCCCCAGAGCAGAGGCTCTTAGGCTCAGTGCTCAAGCCTGAATTGTTGCAGCAACGTTGGATTGCTCTGCCTGTACCCCATGCTCATATATCCCCAAAAGGCACCTAATTTGAACAGCTCTAGACAAAGCAAGAGGCCAGAAGTCAGAAAACAGGAATTCCCAAATGTCTTCATAAGCACTGTGGCACGTTGATAGCAGGAAAGACAGAAGGGAGTCCCATAGGAGTAGTTCTGACCACATGTGGAAACCTTGGGGTCTTGCTAACTTGGTAGCCACTGTAGGCTAAATAGAATGACTTTCTGAAGCCCTTATGTGCTGAAACAACATTGAAGTGTTATTTGAAAGTATTGCTATTTGTTGTAAATACTTCTGATGCCTCCAAAGTGCATTTCTTGCAGCTGCACTCCTGTGATGACGAAGTCTGAGATTTTGGACAAGCTGCCATGTATTGGAGAAGCAAGGCCATATTCCTGCAAAAGCCATATTGGCAAATTAATTCAAACCAAAGAAAAATACTAACTGATGCTGTATACAGGCATATGAAAGAGGAAGATAATGCGAGCATAACTTTATTTACAGAAATCCACTGTGAGGTGAAAAGTGGATTTATTTCAGGAAGAAGATTAATAACACAGTAAAGAAATGCCTTTTCACAAGGCACAGAAAAATCTCTGATCTCAAAACAAACTTTACAAATATTCTGATGCAAAAAGAGTTCCTGAAGTGTTAAAGAAGTTTGAAAGCAAAAGAGAAGGAAAGACAGGATTTCCTTCTCCAAAAATGGTAATTTGTACTTCTATCAAACAATAGATAATACGAATGATGAAAAAATCCAGAACAAATCTTGTAAGTTTGATATCACAGCATGCCTCATGCAACTCTGCACCTTTCTAAGAGAAATGGTTGTTGGTTTTCTGGTTAATAAATAATAAATCTAACCATTTTGCCAAAGCCTGTAAATAAAGAGTTCGTTCCAAAAGTCAGCACATTATGAGAAACAGCCTCAGTGCCTGAACATTTTAGGCAACTACTCAAAAAGTAAATACAGCATGCAATTTATCTGATCTGGACGAATGTGGAAAAGAGACTTAACAAACCTGGATTGAATTAAGGCATTCCACTAGTATAACTTTCCTACAATAAGCCCACTTATAAGTTAAAGAAGGATAAAGGAGACCTTGTGTACACAGAGATGAAAGTCTTCTAGTTACAGAAGAGACAGTGCCCTAGTAAATTAGTTCTGCTCGTGTATCCTCTAATTGGAGGTAATTTCGAGCTGGATTGATGGAGGGGATATAAACTGAGTATTGTGGTGTCTGTCTTGTAGGCCCTGTCTCTGGCAAGGAAACAGTCTCCCAGCCACTTGGCCATTGGTACTCTGCCTCATCCTCTGCCTGCAGCCTGGGCTCATCCCCAGCCTGGGCTCCCACCATGCAGCTGTGTGCTCAGCCAGCATTCCTGGCCTCCTAGTGAAGCCTGTGGGTCTGAACCAAACACTCAAGCTCTTCCCATCCACTGAGTGGAGAGAAACAGGCACTCAAAATTAAGAACTGGCCTTACACGCTCAAAAAAAAAAAAAAAGCAGACCAACAAAATGAGCAGGAAGCTTCAGAGAGGCTCTTACTCCAGTTCTTCATAGCAAGTAACTGAGCAGACATTGCAGTTTTTTCTGATTGTTTGCCCACAACAAAAGATATCAGAGGCCTGGGTCCAAATTTGTGTTCTGCTTACTTTGGAACATGGGTTTGAACATGTGTCTCTGCCCTAGGAAAGTGCACGGGCTGTGGGCACCCTCTGAGGGAGTTGTTGTACTGCCAGCCAGAGCACTGTCAGAGCAAATCCTCAACAAACAATTTCAAGTAACTGAACCAAAAATCTGGATTGAAGCCCTTGGTCTAGTGTGGAAAACTGAAGAAATGTCCAGAAGTTTGAAACAGATGCTTAATCAGAATGCCCTGAAACTGTATTTCCCTCAAAAAGTCACTAAACAACTTGTTCTTTAATACAAAAACATTTAATACAAAAATACTCGAAACTGAATGAATCATATATTGTCAGTATTATATACCTGATCTCAAAAACTTTTGAAAACCAGTTGTTCTCATGAAGTTCAGAGCATGAGTGGCTCAGTGCCTGTATGAACAGCTGTCCCACAGACATCCACGTACTCTGGAGGCCAAGGAGCTGAGGTGAAGCAATCTCCTCTGGGTGCAGAGTCTCTTTACAAACAGTTGCTTAGCCTTGATTACTGCAAGGAGATTGTTTGTTCTGTTGGGAGGCAAATGGTTCAGTTAGACAAAGACTGAAACAACTAAAAGATTGAAGGTCTGAGGAGTAGACTTAAGAGGTTAGATGGCTTGAGAGCAGCTTTACATTAAATTGCTTTGTGTTTTAAGTAACATTGATCAAGAGGAACAAGGTTTCCATTGATTACTGTGTCAGGACATGGTGCAGAAGGCTACTGTGGACATTAACTCTTTATGCAGAGTTGGACTGAATTGACAAAAGGGATTGGAGCTGCACAGAGAGGAACAGACCTGATGTCTCTTCTCATTCCCAGTGAAACCCCCTGCCACAGTTCTCAGAGGGCAAGAACTGAGAGATGTGCAGTAATCTCGCAAAGGGAAAGGCAGAAAGTTGCAGCAGAAGGACCAGCAGCCTAGCAAGCAGCCAATCCTCTAATCCTGCAACACACAGACACTTAAAGTCACCTTGTGATAACTAGCCTGCATAAGGTCAAGTGTATGTTCTGTCTTTCCATGATAGGGGCATAGTGCCCTTCCCTCTCATCAAGCAGATGGTCAGGCTCGACATTCCTCGCTAAAGCCCTCCCCAAAGCAGAACTGTGCTGACATACAGAATTTACAATGCATGCATGATTTTTGTTTTATTTTCATAAGCAACATTTGCTGCAAATCAAAACTATGTGTTTATTAATGTATGTAGGTAATGAAGTATAGACAAGGAAGACATTGATAAGCTTATAGATGTATACAGGATTTTTTGAAACATAAACACATGGCTACAAGCAAAGAATTGAAATTCTTTTGGAATATCAACAGATTGTGATAACCTTGCCTAGGGTTAAAAAAAAAAATCATTAACCCTGAAAAATAAACTTATCTGAACCAGGCAATAATTTCTCACCATACAGTTCTTTTGATATTTGGGTTTAATGGATGCTACACGGGAATAATGAGGAGATGCTACCAAATGGTGGTCTGTAACTGTATGTCCTTGCTCAGTTAGGTGGTCACCTGCTTTCTCTGAAACCACTGAAATAGGAGAGATGCCTCATTAATAAAAAAAAAAAAATTGTGTCAGTGTACAAATAATTTTGTGGCAAAGTGACATTTCAAGGTTGATGCCTTTTAAAAATTAAGAGATAATAATCCTTTAATTTTTCCCAGAATTTTTTAGGTAAATACATGTGGTAACCAGATCACTTGTAACAGTCATTTCACTTCTAAATTCTCAGATCGCATTCTTAGAAGAATTTACAGACTAAGGAAGTCAATTTAGTTTTAGTTTCATTTCTCTGTTTTTTAAAAATTTGGTCTGTAGCATAGAAAATAAAATAATAATCCCTGTAAATTTTAGAGGTGTAGACGTGATTCATAAAATTGCTCAGATTTTTATTTGTGTTTATTCTCAAAAGGCTCCCTATATATATTACTCTCTGGGAGGGTAGACATGCCTCTATTTAAGGTTATCCAGCATTTCTTATTCTGGGATACAGGTTTTCAACCTTCTGTCACCTTCTAAAAGCTAAATAATTTGGTCTGAACTTTCACACAGAAACCACTTGAGAATCAAGGCAAAGGAAAATGAGCTGTCTTTAAAAATCTGACAGGCTTTTCTTTGAAGTAAAGTCTTGAAATCTGGTCAAGATTAAATCTAATACAACTTTTCTGATTTTTTTTTCTGGAAGTAAAACCCACTGAACATCTCAGCTCACAATTGTTTAGCAGAGATTCAGAAGATGTCATCCTAGGATGGCAATCATCAGTGGAAGGAGCGAAAAACAGCATCACAATCCAGACTGAAAGAGAACAGACTTTGGCTTTTCCAGTTATCTGACTGGAAAAGTCCCATGGAAGATTGTCCTGGACAGGAGACCAGGAGACCAGAAAACCAGTTGTATTTCAGGGATGACCTCCTCCACCTTTAAGATGGTCCCACCCTAATGAGCCACAAATCAAGCAAACGCAAAAAGAGGCTGGTATAGATGAACAAGGAGCTCCTGACAAAACTCAAAGGAAAAATGTAAGAGGTGGAAGCAGTGACAAGTGGCTCAACAATAATACGGAGATGCTGTTCAGGCATACATGGAGGGGCTTACGAAAGTGAAAGCCCATGTGAAATTGAATCTGGAGAGGAATGTGGAAGGCAATAAAAGCTTTTCTAAGTACATCAGCAGCAAAGGGAAGATGGGGGAAAATATAGGCCCACTGCTCAAAGGAGAAAGGAACTTGGTGGCAAAGGACAAGGAACAATCTGAGGTGCAGAATGCCTTCCTTGCCTCAGTCTTTACTGGCAAGATTTGCCTTCAGGAATCTCAGCTTTCTGAAACACAGTGGGAAGGTCTAGAGAAAAGAGGATTTACTCTAGGTAGAGGAGGACCAAGTTGGGGAACATCTAAACAAACCAAATATATACAGGTTCATGGGATCTGACAGGACATACCAACTAGTGCAGAGGGAGCTGGCCAATGTCACTGTGAGGCCACTGTTGATAATCTGTGAAAGGTCATGGAGACTGGGAGAGGTTCCTGACAATAAGAAAAAAGTAATTATCAATTCTGTCTTTCAGAAGGGCAAGAAGGATCGGGGAACTACAGGTCTGTCAGCCTCACCTCAGTCCCTAAAAAGAAGGTAATGGAACAAATTATCCCAGAAAACATTTCCAAACACAGAAAAATGATTTGGAGTAGTCAGTTTGGAGTAGTCAATTTGGAGTAGTCAGTTTATGAAGACAAGGACAGGCTTGACCAACATGATAGCCTTCTGCAGTAACACTCGTTTAGTGGATGAGGATGAAGCATGGATGATATTTATCTTGGCATCATTAAGGCTTTGGACAGAGTCTCGAGAAACACCCTCATGAAAAAATGGACAAAGCATTGGCTATGTTAAGTGGGTCGTGAAGTGGAATGAAAACTGACTGAACTGTGAGGCCCAGAAGGTTCTCATCCAGAGCACAATGTCCAGCTGGAGGCCAGTCATCAGTGGTGTCTGGTACGGGTAATGCTGGGGTTGACAGTGTTTAACATCTCCTTTAAAGACCTGGATTATGGGATGTCACACTTTCAGTGACAGCAGGAAACACACATCCCATCAGTCTCAGGATTCCCTCCAGATGTCCCGTTGCTGTCATGCAGGTTGTGTTACAGATGTGTGGTATTGACCACGATCTCATCCTTCCATGCTTGTGAAATCAAGCTCCAAAATGTAGGAAATTAATTACTTAAAGGTTAATAATTAGCAAACTGGGGGGGTTTGTACAATGTCAGTTCTACCCCTCACATGTATGCATAATGACATGGTCTTTTATTATGTGGACATTTTTCCTGCACAGTTCTTTCAGTATGAAGGATGGGCAAGTCTCACGGAGTAAGTAGCTGTTGAGTATTTACTGCCTTCATAAAATTATTCTATATGCAGGGCTATACATTGATTTACTATCTATTCCTATTACAAACTTTCTTAGAGAGAGTTTTCACTTAGAAATGTTTTGCAGTCTCCATTGTAACATTGTCCAGAATCTTCTTCATGGGAGAAGTCTTATTGGAATCCAGGTCTTCAAGTCAGATTTAACCATTTTAATATCTAGGCAAAGATTTTGTTATTGCTTCCACTACCTGCAACAAGTCACAATCCCAAAGAAAGCAATTCTCATTACACATTATTTTCAGGACAAATGCAGCCTTTTCCCTAAATGACTGTAAATTGCTTATCATCACACAGATAAAGACCATATTCACAAGGACAGCAGGATTGTACCATAGAACCATACTCACGAGGAAAGAGAAATCACAGCTGCACACCAGCCTTAATTATAGTATCTCCTAAGCCTTTGAGTTCTGCAGGGTACTTTCTCTGCAACAAATACCTGGATGATGACATCCCTTTAGGCAGTAATTTGTTTTTTATAGACCAACAGAAGTCCTTGGGCCTGCAATTAGCTTCCTTTATGTAGCTCTCTGTAGACTTCTTATGTATGTTTTAATTTCCACTTTCTTTAGGTTCCTTCTTCTAGTTCCAGCAAGCAAATTGCACATTTAACAGGTCCCACTGCAAACTGAAATATCTGCCACAGAACTGTGTTTCAAGAAAAGAACAACACATCTCTTTTCCTGCAGTACTTTCTGCAGATTTCAGTTTATGGACAGCAAAGTTGCTGTTCAGATGAACCCCATGCTTTTTATTTAAAGATCTTCCACCAGCCACCCCACAGTCACAGTGCAACTCCACTTCCAGAAGACAGGAACACACGACCCTCCCATTCAGATGGTATGGGCTCTGTCTCCTGGCCATCCCATTTGGCTGTTGTACAACTCTGGGAGTAGCTATTAACATCTGGTTACAGACATAAATCTGCGGTAAGGATTTATTTTCTATTCTTATGTAAAAATAGATGTTACTTTCCTGGGTTTATTTGAGTTCAGTTAAAGTGTCCTTCTGAGAGTAACAGTGTTTTCCTTGCTTCTTGAAAACTTCTAACCTTTCTTATGCATTAAGCCAGACCCTTTCCTTCAAAAAGAAAAACAACACACAAAGAAGCAAGACAGGATTTAATGTTAGTAGTTTAGCTTTACTTTATTCCAACTACTTGACTTATGCCCTTGACAGAGTAATGAGCTCCTAAAAACTTAGATTATGAAAGAACCAATATATGAAAGTGAGTTCTGAAGTGTACCATGCTTTAGCCCATGCACTGTTTTATTCCCTCAGTTTAACTGTGCTTTGTTTCTGCTCCTGGGATTCTGGCTAGTGCACTATATCTACATGGCTCTTCTTATACTCTTGTTTTTGCTGGTTTTTATCTTTAAAGATCTGCTCTAAGGACTCTCTAATTTGGCCATCCTCATTCTGCCATGGTTTTGTTTTTCTTGCTTTCTTTCCTTATGCTGTAATATCATGGCCCACATTTCTTCTCTTCATCTTGCCGGGTTCTTGAAACCAATGTAGTGCCACCATTTCCATACATATAAAAAAATTAAATCTTTACTTTGACCTATAAGCACATTGATTGCCTGCCTGCACTTTTCTTTCTGTCTGGACTTTCCCCTCACCCTTTGCCTGCTGTTCTTGTTTCTCAGCCTCTTCCCTGAGTTGGCCCTTGGATGTGCCTCAATCCTGCACAAGGCAGTGACTCCTGGTGTGGGACACTCTTGCAGGATGGATAGTTAGCTGAAGATGGCAGGGACCATGGCAGAGGCAAACCATAAAAGACGGTCCAGAAGAAGACTGGAGATGAACTCTGCAGTAGGGAAAGGTTTGTGCTTCCCCCTGCTTCTCCTTGAGGAGCCTCACCCAGCCAGCCTGTGCTGTGGCCAGGGCAGGTTAAGCACAACTTTTACCTGCTTCACCTTGGGCACAGGCACAGAGTTGGACATTGCTGGCTGACTCCTTAAGAGCAGTCCACCGCAGAGAACTGATCATTTGGGTGAAATTTTAAGGACTGCTAAAGGTCTGCAGAAGAACATGAAATTTTCCAGGCAGGGAAAATTCATTATGGAAGGAACACAATGAAGACTTTGAAAGGCTTTTAGGTCTTGGATGCTGAGCACAAATGCAAATGCAGACTTGCTAAAAGAAGTTGAAAAGACTTGCTAAAATAAGTCTTTCTCATCTATTAAAAAGACTCCGTGGTAAGCTACAGTAGGATTTCCTTACCACAAAATTCATTGATGCCCAATTGTCTAGATTAATATTTCTAAAAAGTTTGTTACCCTCTCCAGAGAGGAAGAGCAATCTTCTGTCACCTTTTGTGTATCATGTCACCACTATTATGTCCTCTTCTCCTACTTTTCCCTGTGACAAAGCAAAAGCCAATCAACAAAGATTTCTTCTTCTACAAAGAAGGACTCATTTTTCTGACCAGGTTTTCTTGCCCATTTTTCTATGGATTCTCTCCATGTGGTATCTTTCCTACGGTGCAGTGCCCAAAATTGCATCCAGTAGGTTAATCAAGGCTTTTTCAGTGCCAAACAGAGCAGAATTTATTCCTTTGATGGAAAACATGCCCAGAATGGAAGATGCCCTTATTTAATATGCAACAGTTTTGCACCTTAGCCATCTATTCTCATTGACCTGGGGTCAGACCAGGAGAATCTTTAGGCAGGGCTGAGGATTTGATAGAGCAGCTTACTTGGTCACGTACCTGCTAGACATTGAAACACGGAAGGTTCCCAAGGAAAAGGATCCTTATCTGCCTGACTCAGCAGTGGCAGCCTGGACACGCTGTCTGCTGGGAGCACTGGTTGAGGGAAAGGTGTGTCTGGAAATAAAACATGAGAAAATAGGGCATGGCTGGTGGGTGCTGTGCAGGGTGGGGCATTTAATAAATTAAGGGGGTGTATTGGCAACGCAGCTTAAATTCAGGGGGTAGGGCAGTGTTCGGCCGAACGTTGGACCGAATTATCTTGGACGTCTTTACTATCCTTAATGATTTTATGATTATAAGGGGGCATCCAGTAAGTTGGGACGCTACAGGAAACTGGAAAGAGCGAGTGGGCATACTTCCACTGTTTCACCTCTGGGAGGTAATACAGACCATAACGGAGGAGGGTATTTTGCTAATCGCTCACTTTTTGGAAAAGAAAAAAAAAAAAAAAGTAAAAAAAAAAGTTAATTGCCTCGTGGGAACTGATTTGAAAATTTGTGGATGCAGGCGCATGAAGAAAGCGGAAAAGCCGTTCCCCAGCTACCGGAGGTGACATCCCGCGCCGGGACGCTTTCAAAAGGCTCCCTAGGAACTTCCCCGCTGGCGCAGGCCGATGCCTCTCCGAGCAAACCGGGCCGAGAACTCCGGTGACCCCTGCAGAGCTGCCGCGCGGGAACCAGCCCCTCCCGGCAGCCGCGGAGCGGGGGCAGCGGCAGGGATCGCGCCCACCGGGCGGGCGGCCGACAGCCTTCCGCAGGCTGCAGAGCGGCACTCGCCGCACGCCCTCCGCGCCGAGGGTCCCGGCGGTGCCGGTGTCGGTGTCGGTGTCGGTGCCTGTGCCTGCGCCGGGCGGGCGCGGGGCGGGCCGGGCGCTCCGTGCGGGAGCAGCTGTCACTGTCAGCGAGCCGGCGAACCGGGATCCCGGCCGCGCGCAGGGGGAATCCCCCAGCCTCGCCCCCGCAGCCAATCGCCGCGCCGAATGCAAATCGCGGCCGCGCCCGGGCCAATGGGAAGGCGGAGGGGCGGGGAGGCGGCCCCCCCGTTGGACGGCGCGGAGGGCGGCGGGGGCCAATGAGGCGGTGAGGCGGGCGGGGCGCGCCCCGGAGGCGGGGACATGCAAATTTAGTTTGAAAAGAGGGCGGGAAATCCGAGTTTCGCGGGAGGCCTTTGGCGCGTAACCCGTCTCCTTTCCCTTCATTCATTGTCAGCAGCCGCCGCTTCCTGGAGCCATTTTCCAGCCGGCCCCACACAGCGGGAGCGGCCCCGCTCCATCCGCCGCATCTGCCCGCCCCGCCGCCTCCGTCCCCCCCCGGCGCCCCGCATCCTGCAGCCGGGGCCCCCCCGGCACCCGCAGCCCCAGTATTTTGCGCGGGGCCTCGGCATCGAGGAGGAAAGGAGCTGGGAAGGCCGGGGGGGGAGGAGGGACGGGGGGGAGGAGGAGACGCGGCTGCGGGGACAGACCCGGAGGGAAGGATGAGAAGGGGACTCCAGCTTTCGGCCCCGGCAGCAGCACCGCCGCCCGCGCCGTCCACGGACTCCAGAGCAGCCCCCGCCGGCTTCCCGGCCCGCTTTGCCGCCGGCACCTTCATCCAGATCCGCAGCACCGGCGCCGTGGCGGGGGCGCCCTGTGTTGTCTCCTCCTCCTCCGCCGCCGCCGCTTCCCAGGCTCCCGGTGCCTTTGCCCCGGCGGCGGATGGGGGCCAGCCCGCTGGCAGCTCGCTGTACTGCACCCCCCACGGACCCGCCGGCAGGACGGCGCTGCTGCAGCCCGCTCTCGCCGCAGGCGGAGGCCGCCCCCCGGTAATTTTGTGTTTTCCTCCCGTCCCCGAGGGGAGGGTGAAGGGGACGCGGGGGGATCCCGCCGCCGGCCGGACCCGGGGTGCGGGCGGGGTGCGGGGGGAGGGCAGGAAAGGCGGAGGCAGCGCTTTGTTGTAATAAACTTTCCTGCCTCCTTCCCAACCCCCGCTGCTGGGTCTTATTGAAAAGGAGAGGGGGAAAAAAAGGAAAAAAAAAAAAAGGGAGGGGGAAAATAATAATCCCCCGCCACGTCCCGCCGCACGGGTGCAAGGAGCGAGCAGCCGGCGGCGGGGAAGGGCCCCGGGGCGGGGGGCCGGGCCGGGCCGTGCCCCGCCGGTGTCTCCGCTTCAGCCCCGGAGCCGCCGGTGACGTCTGGCACACGTGCGCGGAGGCCGCGGCTGTGACTGGGAGCCGGGGCGGGCGGGGAGGGGGACGCCGCTTCCTCCTCCTCCTCCTCCTCCTCCTCCTCCTCCTCCCTCTGGCCTGGGACAGCCCGACCGCCGGCCGGCTGCCCCCGGCCCCCGCCGCTCTCCGAAATGCCCCTGCAGCAGGTCAGTGACTGGTGGGGCGGCGGCGAGCACCAACCCTCCTCTCCCCCCGCTTTAGAATTCACACCCCCTCCTTAAAATTTACGCCCCCCCCCCAAAAAAAAAAAAAAAAATCCGCCTCCCACACTCGTGGGGTTTTCTTTGTCCTCGCCGATTTCGGGTGCGCGCTTGGCCCTCGTGGGCTCCGCCGAGTTGGAGAGGGGGGGAGGGCGCGGGGCATCCCCGCCGCGCGGGGCCGTGGGCGGCGGGAGCGGCTCACCTGCCCCCGGCTCCGCGACCCCCGCCCCAGCGCCTGCCATGGCTGGGCTCCTTCCCTCCTCTCGCCCCGGTGCGCCCCTGCCGGGGCAAAAGGGGGGTTAGCACCCCTTCCCCCCGCCCCCTTTTCCCTGCATCTAGTCGGTGATGGTCCAGGTATGGGATGGTGCTGTAATTCTGAAATACTTCTGGGAGAGCTTTGGGGGCAGCTGGGAGGCCGGTGAGGATGGCGTGAACTGCCTCTTGTGTGGGTTTTTGCAGGTGTTGGTTGCTGATCTAGTAGTGGAAGTTTCAAGGCTCATCAAATCCCTTCCAAAGCTTTTTAAAAAATTATTATTTTTTCTCTTTACTTTTAAAATAAGCATCTTTGCTATAAAAGAGAATTTTTTTTTATGCTCTTAGTCATCTGCGTATCCTAATAGCACTCAGTGTCAAGCAGGCAACTTCAGGCCACTTTGTAAATATTTGGCTGTCCTATGTGAAGGTTGATTCCTAGAAGGTGGTGGTAAGTGAATGCAAAGATGAGCATATGTTACATGATGATTCTGGGAAAAAAATTATACAGGCTTTTTTGGCTTTGTGGGAGGGATGTTGATGTCATAGGAACTCCTAAAATTTCTCATTAATGGGTCCTGTAAGACCTTCATGTATGATTTTAGCGCCTTTTTTTTTTTTTTTTGTATGCTGCTCATCTCACTAATGGGAGGAACTCCTCTCCTTAAAAACCTGGGAAGGCTTGTTTCCACCTTAAAAGTTTGGAAGTGGGGAAAGTGATTTTGGCCTCTGCCTGCAAAGAAGTCCTCACACAAGTGATGAGTTTGCTGTGTACCCTCAGCCCCCATATTAACTCTGGGGAGAGATGTGGGATGGAGGAGGAAGAGCGTGGTCAGGCCAGCAGTATCTACAGCCGCTGGCTGGCACCCTCCCAGGGCGGTAAGCCATCCATGGCACACACCAGGAAAGGGGCTGTGCATCCTGCTCTGCCCTGACAGCCGTGCTTGTGCAAGTGCCCTTCTTGGAGCTGTGCTGGTTTGCGGCAGACCCATCTTCTGGGAAGTCAGGCCGAAGCACCCTAGTGCTCTGCCATGACTTTCTGCTCCCTAAAGCGCTTGGCAGGGACACTATCCGGCCCTTTCTGCTCTGTGGCTTCCAGGTAGCTTTCCTCAAAAGTCATGGAGGATTTTCATGGAGGTGAGGATGTTCTGCCCTTTGTTCTGAGCAGAGTATTTTTGATTAGTATGTGGGACTGGTGAAAGGAATGAGAAAATGCTGAGTAACTGAGGCAGTGAGTTTAGGCAAGTAGCGCCAATATAAATTTAGCTCTTGATTATTGAGTTGCAAGTAGTAGATGGAGTCTGAGATCCCCAGCTGAAAACAAGGCCCTGCTATGCAAAAGACTGTAGAGGTAAGTCTAAAATTTGGCCAGCACACCTGCACTGGTTAGGATTGTGAAAATACTCTTGCCTTGCAGATGTAACTGCACTGGCAGCCCACCCATCACTTCCAAATATAAACTATGGTATGACTGAAAAAGAGTCAGTACAAAAGTATACTTTAGGCTGTGCAGGGAGGTGTTCAACTACACAAGCAAATGAAAAAGGTTCTTTGGCCCAAGTAAGCTGCTTCCCCTTGGGAATTTGGTAGTTATTTTATCTTTTGTTTATGTAACACTACTGGAAAAGCCTTGAAAAGTGGCATAGTCCATAACAACAGGCCTCTCCAGCCCCACACTGAGGAGAATTTGCACACTCTTCCATGTGCCAGGCAAATGTCTCCATACTGTCCAAAGGCAGTTCCTTGCTCTGTGGCAGCTCCTGTGGCTGAGGGTCGCTAACTGGGCCCTCGTTCCCTGGAGAGCCCTGGCTCTGGGAGGCTGTGACCCTGCCCTTTCAACTTGGGGGCTTTTGCAGGATTCCTGGGGAGTTAATAGAAAGTGTTACCGGGTGGATCTGAACCCCTGCTATGGCTTAAACACCAGCAGTAGTGAAGATTTTAACCCTTGCAAAACAACCATCAGCTTGCACCCCTTGGGAGAGCCTGAACTTCTGGAGAGAGGGTCAGTGCTGTGGCAAGGGGCCAGTGGTCCTGCATCCTCCCATGCTCTCCTGCGCCCTACTGGGGGCTGGTGTCTTTTCCCTTCTGGAATCTCAGGCTTCCCAGGATGGAAAATTAACCCTGACCTAAATAAATAAAGGTTTTCTGCTGGGCAAGCAGGTTGAACCAGCTAATGGCAGGTCTGGGAAGTGCCAGGGACCATCAAGAGAAAGTAGTGGCCAGGGATATGGCATAGGAGTTGTAACACCATACTGTTTCAGTGTCAGTGAGTTTGTGAATTGACTTGGTTCCCCATGAGAATGCAGGAGAAATTAATGGACAAGGTACCCCAAAAGCATTCTCACTGGTGTTGCTGTCTCACTTGGTGTGAGAAAGTCACTACCATTTGCACTACCCTTTACTGAGAAATGGGCTTGCTATAGAAGCAAGCTGCTCAAAATGTTTCTAATTCAAATAGTAGAGAATTTCTTACTGTCTTTGGGTTATAAAGATAAGCCTTTAAGAAGAGGGCCATTTTCTTAGCCATGAGAAAATGCTTAAATGGAGACACCACCCACATGTTAAGTCCTTTTTAAAAGGGGCTAAATCCTCTTAACAACAATATCTTTAGAGAACTCCTGTGGCCTTTAGATGACATGAGCTGTGGAGAGGCTAGTTCGGCATACTTCAGAAGGGGGCAGGAGGATTTACATTTCCAAGCTGAATACTTAGTACCTCTCTCATTTTTCTGGTGGTTTAGAAAGTACCTCTTCCTTCCTCCCTTTTCAGCAAGATGCAGCTGGAAAGGGAGAAAAATGGGGTAACACACAGTCTTTCTCCTAGGTGTCATGTAAAGGAGCAAGCCAAATGAGGCATAAATAGTGAGCAAGGATTTAAGGTATGGAAGAAGAACATGTAAGTCACATAAAGAAGCAGGCAGTTAACTTAGTATCTTCTCTTTATTTTGCAGCAATGAAAAAGTTTGCATGTGAAGATACAGGTGTTTTCATATTCAGACATGTTTTCTTTGCCTGATATTTTGTGTTAGTAGAAATGAATGTAAGTGTGAGTCTGGGACTGTTGCTTTTTGACTAGCATTTGAGGGGTTTTCTTTGGTTCAGATCCCTCTCCTCCAGCAGTACTCTGTTTCTGAGCCCCAGGAGGTACCACATGGTCCTTTGGGTGCAGCTGTCTGAGGCGACTTCAGGGAAGTATAAATCATGATTGCCCTAACCACGCTGACAAACATCTTGTGAAAAGTGGGCATCCTAACAAAACCCTACAGGAACAGGCTGTAGCTTGCTGATGGCTCCGCTATCCTCATGCAGAGTCCAGCTGTGCTGGTGTGGCTCCATCTGCACCAGAGCTCCTGAGTATGGTAGCCCCAGGATGATAAGGGCTTTTGGCAGGGTTCCATGAGCAGCTGAGCTGCTCAAAGGCTTTGCTGTTGCTGGAAGGAGTAGGCTTGCTTGTCCCTCACTGTCTCCTCTGTATCATCTCCTTTGCTCTGCCTATGGCCAGACAGGGTTCTTCCCCTACTGCTGTGCTGACAGGTTGGTTTGTTTTTTCTGTTTTAACAAGGTGGAAGAGCTGGGTCTGAACATTAGGTCTGGCAGGCATCTTGGGTCCGAGGTGGGGTGAGTGAGAAGGAAGGAGGCAGGAACTTGCCCATGCAGTGGTGCAGAGGTGTTAAATTGTCCCAGCAAGCCTCCATTTTATCATGTTGGTCTTACTGTTCATTCTGTGAGTGTATTTTCCTTGCACCGCCAGTCTGCTTTACCAAAATATGGGTAGGGGTCACTTTGTCCTGTTTATTCTTCTGTAGAGGATGCTCCACCTGGTTGAGCAAATACAGGCATTTTGTTTCCCCTCATTTTATTCCAGGTGTATTGGTGCTGTTCTGTTAATTTTTCCTGTGTGCTTATCTGTGAGTATGTGCAAGCATTTACAAGAAGAATAATCTTTGAATTTAGGAACAGCTGTATATTTTGCAAGATGAAGGGTTCCCCCACTTCACTACTTCTCTGACTGTGACTGTGGCAAGTGTTTCAGGAAAGAACACAGGGAAGGAGGCTTACACAGGAAAGCCCTTCATGCTTCAAGAGAGCACTTTCTTGGTCAGGGGTTGCAGTGGGTTTTATAGCTTCCAGTGGCTGGTGATTTTTGTGATCCCTCTTTGAAGCTAGCTGTATTTCTGGCCTTAGGTAGCAACACGTTCTGGCCATGATTTAGCTATTTTGTATGAAAGGAACAAACTATTTTCTTTGTTTCTTGCCTTGCTTTTTGGTTTTGTTCTTCTTTCAGTTTGAGCTTGCTGTCTATAGTCTTCTTGGGTGATCCTAGATATTGTGATAGGGAAAAATGATTTTCTGGTATATGTTTCTCTGCACAGTTTATGATAAATTATCTTATGTCCTCAGATGTCTTCTCCATTCTGAGGAGTGTCAGACAATTCATTTCTCCTGAAATGAAAGCCATTAATGTGAAGCTAAAGGTATCATTTTGTAAAGGAACCACATGGTGTGAAAACAAGTGTGTCTTCTGTAATTATGAATTTTTACTTGTCAAACTTACGTTGACTGGCAGCTTTGAAAAATGTTTGGAACACATGGTAAACTGAGTTTGCAGAGACCCTTTCAGACCCAGCTAGTTTCATGATGTCTTAACCTGGCCCTGGGGAGGAGAGTGGGAGGTGTGGGACAGAGGGGATGAGTGGGCATGGCTGCTGTGGGAATAGCTCATTATGAGATGCAGAAAGGAAAGTGAAGCAGCACCATTCCTCTTTGGAGCCCAGTCCTGTGCAGGCCAGTAGGCCTGGTGTGGTTGTGGGAGGGAAATTCAGCCCATCCCTCCTGGTGAGAGCACCAAGAATGAGACTGGTGAAATGAAATTAAGGCAGGAGCTTTTCTTGGCAGCTTCAAGTATGGTATCTTTCAGGCTTCACTTCCAAAGGTGTTTGCTTGGCTGATGGCCGTGGCTCTGGTGGCAGGGCTGGTCCTGATGTGCAGGGGTGGGAAGGTGGCTCAGGCTTTAGTCCTGGTTTATGGGAGAATTGCCTGCTAAGGATGAGTTGGAGACTCTGACTTCAGTTCCAGTGGGTTTCTTGCACCAGTGGTGGTAACGAAGATCCAGCCCGGCCCAGTGTGGCCTTCAGCAGATGGAAAGCTCTTAGAGTAACTAAATCTCCAGGTTTTATTGTCTCTGCAAATAATCCCATTTACAGCTGGCAGCCCTGAGTGTGTATATATGGAGGTAACTCTCATCCTTACAAATGACTAAGTTGGACTTTAGGCTTTTGTTTTGGCTGACAGAGTTAATCACTTCCTGCATTATTTTTCAAGACCAGGGTTGTGCACAATACAGTAATTTTGGGGAGAAGAAACTTCCATCATGATGTTCCCTGGGGGAAGTGGTGTGCAGAGGGAGAGAGGCTGCCTGTGCCTCTGGGATGGGGCTGCTGCAGTGCTGGAGGTGCTGCTGATGAGGTATTTGGATTCTGTTTCAATTTCAGTTCTGTTTGAAGATGGGCTTGGCAAAATTGCCCAATATATCACATCTTTAAAAAGGAACTATTTAACTTCTGTTTTCCTCAAGTAAGTTGGTCCAAAACCACACTTGGGAGTGCTATGCCTGGCATGGGTGTCTCTTGAAGTACTATGCTGTCTGCTTGGATGCTGCTGCTATTTGCTGGATCTAGTGGCATTCATGGAGTTCTTAATGCCTTGTGAGCTCAACATAGCCTGTGGTAAATATTTGCATCTGCAAGCCCTGTAAAGGGAGAAGGCAGGAGCTTGACTGGGTGTTGATTAAGCCAGAGCTTAATGAAAATGGCCTCTGTTGTGTGGTAAGAGAGTACTACTTCATGGGTTTTAGCATCCCTTTTATACATCCATGAATGCATAGCAAATGTGCTGGTAGCTGTTTGCAAACTGAGCTTGCCTAAGGTTAATGGTGTGTCACGAGTCTCCTGTCCCATTTCATGAATGTGGGCAGTTCCTGACCTGACCTGTGACAGTGTGAAAACTAACATGCTAACTCTGGCACTGCTGCACATGCACGCCCTGCAGCTCTCAGGTGTTTTGTGTCCAAGCTCTTTGGCCTAGGACTAAGCTAGGAAGGCAAAGTGGAGCATTAAAAATCACCTTCTCAGAATCAACTGGCATCTCTTCTGTGAGTGTGCTAAGTTATGTGGGCAAATATGGCTTTTCTTTATTCCTGGCTCTAAAAGTAAAGCCCGTATTCAGTTTCATTGCTTTCTTTGAGTAGGAGACTTAATTTGATCACCTCCAGCTACTTTCAAGATTCTTCCAACTTGTATGTGGCTGCATTTAGGTCCAGAAATGTCCACTGCGTAAGGCTGGTGGCATTTTCAGGTGCCTCACTTCAAAGGTCTAGAACCTGATTTTTTCAGAAGATGTGGGGTGTTTCCTGTGATGCACGCTTGCAGTATTGCAGGTGTTGACTCCTTGGTATCTGGAGCTTTATATAGACAAATCACTGTTAAAAGCAGAGGCTGCTATTATTTTGGCTTTCATTTCTTTATTTTTACAATGAAATATTACGATCCTGTCACATAGACCTTGCAAGCTGCTAGATGTTTTGCAAAAATCTGTGAAAACCTTTAGAAAACCTGTAAAGAACTATTTTTGGTAAAAATAAGTTGTATTGGGCATCTGGACAACAAGAGATGTTTGCTTAGCCTTCGTTGCTTCAGCTCCAGCATTCCTGCCCTGAGTTGTGGTATGTCTGCTGGTTATGTATGCATAGATTCTAAAAGTAATTTTCATTAATGAACTTCTTGAAAGACATTCTTGTCTTAACCATGCTATTCTGGTTTGGGTTTTTTTGCTTGTTGTACAGCTGTTGGTTCAAAGGTTGTTGCATATTGCATAACTTAGTGCTAGAAGAGGGGGGGCGGGTGAAGGAACTCATTGGCAAACTTCCTTCCTTGTTAATTAGGGTGACATTAAAGGTCTCTGGTTTAGGACTCAATGGTGTACACCATGCATTGCAAGAGTCTAATTCTTATATGTCATGTCAGGTTCACTGGTCCACTCTACTAGTTCTCTCTGAATATAACTTTGTCTTAATTTTGGTTCTACCCGTTAGTTATAAAATCATACTAAAATTAGAGTGCAGTAACAGATACTTTTTTTTTTGCAAGGCACTGAATATGCACTGTAGGATTTTATATTTTTTACACATTTTAAAGTACAGATGTAATTTTAGAGTGAAATACTTCTCCATGGGGTGAGTGTACTATGCTGTCTAAAAACTTAGCTTTCAAGTTTGCCTTTAAAATGTTTTTTCAGAAACAAATTGACATGTAGACTTGTTTGCATCCCTCCTTCCTAGACCTTTGATTTAGGAGGTGTCATCTGGCAAATTTCAGCTCTGGAAGTAAAAAACCTTATTTCTTGGCCAGCAATTATACTGGTGCAGTCCACTGAGGTTGACAGTGGGCTTCTGACTTTTCAGGTGCTACCCAAGAGTATGCAGATAAGTATGTAAAAACTACAAAATGATGCACAGAGTGCATTCCACCTTGTAACATGGGTGGAATGGTGGTTTGTGTGTGCCAGGTTGTCTGCCATGGCTTAGGCTGGTTGTTAGGAAAATGGTCTTCATCCAGAGGGTGACTGGGCACTGGAACAGACTCCCCAGGGCAGTGGTCAGAGCCCCAAGCCTGACAGAGTTCAAGAAGCCTTTGGGCAATGCTGTCAGGCACATAGTGTGATTATCAGGGCTGTCCTCTGCAGGGCCAGGAGTTGGACTCGGTGATCCTATGGGTCTGTTCCAGCTCGGGTTGTTCTATGGTTATTAACGAGTAATGGTTTTAAACTAAAAGAATGTGGATTTAGACTAGATATAAGACAGTTTTTACAGCAGGGCTAATGAAACATTGGAACAGGTTGCTCAGACAGGTGATAGGTACCCATTCCTGGAAACATTCAAGGCTGGGTTAGATGGGGCTCTGAGCAACCTGATCCAGTTAGATGTCAGTGCTCATTGCAGGGGGGTTGGACTAGATGACCTTTAAAGATCTCTTTCAACCCAAGCTATTCCATGATTCTATAGGAAAATGCATGCTCTAAGGAGCAGATCTGAAGGGTTTGCTGCATTCTCTGAGTGCTTCTGTAATGGAAACTGGGCTTTCTTTCACCTTCTGCTTGGGTGTTTTTTAACATCTGCTGTCTTTAAAGTTGTTTTCCTACCAGGGACACAAGAAATGGAATTATATGGAGTTATAATGTCTTGAGTGATGCTAGTAACCTAATAGTGCCTTCAGTACTTGTTTTCTTGTGCTGTTAATTCTGGAATTAAATGGCAATTACCATGTATATATGCTGCTGCTATTTTGCCTTGCCAGCGTTGTGTTTTTAGACAGCGTTGGTCCCACACATTGACAGTCAGTTTTTTGTCCCCATACAGTAAGCTAGTTCACACTTTGTCTAATGTCTTCGCATAGCAGGAATTGATGTTGGTTACAGCTCTCACAGAAGGCTTTTGTGTAGTGATATCTGAAGGCTGTCTTGTTGGAGCTTTTATCAAGGCTATTGCAATGAGGCCATTATCTCCACTCATGGAAAACATAGATATTCGCAGAAATTTTTATAGCAATGCTTGGTAAGTGTCATGCTGGGACAGAGCGACAATGCTGGAGCGGGACAGAAATAATACCCGAGGTGGCAGCCATGCCATGGCGGGGTGTTATCTGTCCTTGCAGACTTGGGGACAGGGTGGGAAGGGAACCCCACATAGGGCAGACGGAGGGTGCTGATCAGGGCTATCGCAGGCACAAATAATCCTGGCCGTCGGCTCAGCAGAATAAAGTTTCACTTTTCATGGTAAGAGTTTTATTGAGTTTCTCTAAGTAACCCAGCTCTGAATTGCTGTATAATGCTTCTGCACCTCTTCTGCACTGTGTTTTTTTGGGTTGGTTGTTTTATTTTTTTGCTTTCAGCTGCGTGGTATCTGTGACCAAAAAGTGTCTCTGGGGAGTTATGTAAAACTGCAAGTCGCGTGAGAGGAAGCTGAAACTTCACAACCCGGCTGTAGTACTCTTAAGCAAAAAATTCTTTCAGCCAGTAAAAAAGACAACTTACTACTTGAGGTGGGTGCAGGGAGGGCTTTAAAATTATAATAGCGTTTTCACTGGCTTCTTTGTCTCAACTGTGGGTATTTCACTGGGTTTATTCTTTCTTTCCCTCAGGAATTATGGGTTAGAAAACCTTTTTTTTTTTTTTTTTAAATACAGTGTCCTGAAAGCATAAGCAAGTTGCTCATTTTCATTTTCTTTCTCTGATTCTTAATCATAAGAGCTGCCTTGATGATTTTTCCCACCTCAAATTAGCAGTTTATTTATAACATGCTAATGTTCTGCATGCCCGTTGGTATTACTGTTCTGTCGTGCTGAGCTGAGAATTGTTCTCTCGAAAACTGACACTGCAAAGATGACATAAAAGAACATGAGAAATTGCCTGTGATAGAGAAATGTTCAGGTGGCTTTTGGTATGACTTTGATTCACGCTTTCTATAAAATCATTTACATTTCCTTCCTGATTTCTATTGCTAGTCACATTCGTGTTGCTTGGTTTTATTTTTGCTTACCAAAAATAAAGAAAATTGCAGACCATTGGCTTTTGGCATCCTCGTTACCCTTTCGTTCCCACTGGCAAACTTCTCTGTGATCGTCTTCCACACAGTGTTACCAGCTGCCTTCTTGGATTGCAGGCAGGGGGATGAGGAACTTCAGGGGGTGCCTGTGGAAAGCCTCTTCCAGATTAGGGGTTAGCAGCATCCTTCCCATTGGTCTTCCACTCTGCAGAAAGACAGGGGACCTTTCAAAGCCCACACCATGCAGTGTGGGGTGTCTTGCGTGTGGAAAAGCATTTCCCCCTTCCTGCAGGGTGCCTGTGGAAAGCCTCTTCCAGATCTAGGGGTTAGCAGCATCCTTCCCATTGGTCTTCCACTCTGCAGAAAGACGGGGGACCTTTCAAAGCCCACACCATGCAGTGTGGGGTGTCTTGCGTGTGGAAAAGCAAAGGGCAAAATAAAAACACATCCCATGAGTTTCTGTACTTGGAGCCATGTGTTTTGTAGGTGTTTACAAGAGAGATGGCAAAGAAAGATGCAAGATCATTTGGCAGCCTCCAGCGTTGTTATGACCTGTTCATCTGTAAAGATGCTCTTCACGTTGCTGCTGGTCTTGGTGCACTGAAGTCCTTCCCTATTCTCGTCTTGGTAGCATCATGTTTGCTGAATATGTGGGAAGTGAACGCAACAGTAGTGAGCAGGTTGTGTGCAGTTGGCTGGATATTAAACTTGGATACAGCCTTCTGTGGGCAGAATTAAATTAGTAGTTACAAAGGAATTTCTTCAGTGGTGTTTGTATTTTAGGGGGACAGAAACCCCTTTTGCTGTGAAAGGGAATGTGTAGGGAATTCCAGAGACTGGCATATTTAATTTAGAGGAGAAAAAAAAGAGAGAAAAGGAGGCAAATCCCCCTTATTCAGAGCCATATGTTCAAGATACTATGCTTAGTGTGATTTATTTGCTTCAGAATTAGGGAAGAGGGTTGCTAGGAAAAGTAAGATGCATTCACTTCTTTCACCTAAAAGAATTTTATAAGGGTGATTACAATCTGCCTCCTTTCTCCCTCTTTCCTAGTCCTGGAGAATAATCAATTTAGTGATAAGTCAGAGCAAGCAAAAATGTGATTGTTCTCCTCTGCAATGCAAAGACTAAGATGGACTCCTTTCTCTAAGGCCAAAATCAGGTCTTTCTGTTTTGAAGTGAATCAAGAGTTACCATTGTGTTTTCAGTAGGAAATGATCAGAATTTCAGTCTTTTTCTTTTCCTCTTTAAGATTTGTGCAATTTTGGGGCGTTTTTGACCATGCTTTCAGTCTTTTGATGGCCTCAATGCCAGTTTCAAACCACTTCCTTACTTCCTCCAAGGTGGGGAAGCAGCACCAATTGTACTGGACAGGGATTGTATCTGTTCTAAATACTTCATTTCAAGAGGAGAATTGTGGCTTTACCATCTGCTAAAAAAGCTCAGCTGCCTCAACATGTGGAGAGCAGGTCCCAAACTCTGTTCAACTAGCAGCAGAGAAGGGGGGAATTGCCTTCAGAAATTGCAGGGAGAAATCTTGAGGCATCTGTGAGGTGCTATAGTATATCTAGCTAAAAATATCAGATACTTGAGCTTGCCTTATTGACTTGTTAGATGTCAATACCTTGTTGAAATGGAAAAAGCTGATAGATCCTGAATTTTGTGTAATAGTGCAGTGGTGTAAGAGGGGTGGCATAATGATCCCAAAGCTTGCTCACTAGAGCAAGCTTTCCCACTGGAAGTGCAAGTGTGGCATGCCTAGAAGATTAGGAATTGCCTGCCTGCCTCTAATGGTCCCAAAAGTTTGCTTTCCTCCTGAAAAGCTGATGTCAGATTCTTTGTCCAGATTTAGCCCAGTCTCTTTGGTTAGTGTTGATCAAATCATATGAAAATGTATTGTTCCTTCTGCTGCAGAGTGATGCTGAATGCCTTCTACAAGTACTTCACCTCTCCCTGAGAGATGATGCTTTTTGTCCTCATTGTTGCTCTGCCTCATCTTTGAGTGCCTCTCCATGACTGCGTGGGCATGAGCCCCAGCATGGAGCAGGTGCAGTGATCTTCCCAGGCAGAACCTTGAATTAGAAGTATTGTCTCAATGGGAAGGTACATTTTAACTGGCTACATGCATCTCCTGTTGCGTGATGAAATTGCATCAGTATTTTCACTAAGCGTTTTTATCCAGAATATCAATTTCAAGTTTAAATTTTTCAATTTTTAATTTTTTTAAAGTTCACTATTAATATCTTTAATTTTAGATGGCAGGCCAGTGAGGTGGTTTAGGTAAAGAACCTTTTAGAGTCGCAATATGGAATTTTTTCACCCTAACAAGGGAAGGTGGTGGTTTGAGCACGTGCCAGTTTGCCTTTCCAGAGCTGTGATACAGCTGAACCACAGTGGAAATCTGGAACCATAACAACACGGCTTATAGGAAGTTTGACTCCCTGCATTTAACCACAAATGTGGTCAATGTTAGGAGAAGCAATAGCAGAGGGGAAGAAAGGTGGTAGTATTTGATTAGCTTTTTTCTCCTTGTTTTCTGTTGTGAGGGAAGAGCGATAATATTACTAACTGATAGTTCCAGTTTCCTTGTTATGCTTTGAGGATACTCTTTTAGGGTAGATATGATAAGACTGGCTTTCAGCCTTTTAAATAGTCACATGCTGTTAAGCAGTTGTGCTGCTTGGTAAACTGTTGGGTATTTCTGAAGACAGTAACATGGAGAAGAGGATTAAATACCATGTCAGGATCTTTCAGGTGGTCACTAGCTTCATGCAGCAATTGAAATGCAAAGCGATTCAGTCATGATGTGTTTCTGCAGGAGGTTATTGAGGGATAGAGGTCTTCCATTGGTCCTCACCATTGTGCCCTAGACCAACATGCTGTATTCATTCAGTTCAGCAGCACGAGAATGGTTGTCTGTCTTGGACACTAAAATATCCTGCTGTTTCCTATCTGCTCGTTCTTGGAAATGAAATGTAATCCTCTCATAGGCAGAGTAGCCTTAATTGCCTCATGGGATAGGAAGGAAAGGATGATTTGGGAGCCAGGTCTGTGCTACTAGAAGTGCTTCCCGTGACAGAGGGGATTTCCTGGAACCATGCTGGGAGACCCTTTGGGGATGTGGTTTCAGAGTCAACTCGCAGCCGCAATCCAAATTGGTGCTGCCACAAATAGGGTCATGCTGCCCTCCCTCCCTCCCTGCTCTGGCGCCTGCCCTCGTACCTCTGTGTGTTTGTCAGAGCGGGGACTGCTCCAGCTGAAAGCTAACACTGGCTGAGTGATTAGTTTTCAGCACAGGAGCTCCCTGGCCCAGCCGGCCGCGGGGTTAGGGTGGAGGTGGCCAGCAGAGGCTCCCCCGGCCGTGCCCTCTCCCCACGCACGGGACGCCTGCTTGGGTGGCAGCAGACCAAGAGCCTTGCTGAGTGTGTGCCTTCAGCACCTCCTAAAGCCAGTGGAGTTGTGTGGAATGAAACCCTAACAGATGGCTGTGCAAAAAAATAGGCAGCTTTTGTGCCACTACTCTCTGCTTGGGTCCGAGGCGTGCAGCTGCCACAGCCTGGCCAGCAGTGCCCAGGGGCTGGACGGAGCTCGCACGCTCTCCCCATCTCCAGCTTTGAAGTGCTTGGGGGCAGTGTAGCAGGTTTGTGAGCACATGGAGGAGTAGCTATGGCTGAAAACATCCTCAGTTCAAGAAGGAAAGCCTTATTTGCTTAAACTGGGAATCTGTTCAGTGCTGTTTGCACCATGCCTCATACTCTTGTCTTCCAGTCCCTGACCGAGGCTCCCAGGCTACGTGTAATTTAATTACAGTCTGATGGCTGGCACTGAAGTAGGTGAAGATAAAAATGTAATTTGTGCCTAGAAGTTATGTATGTTGTGAGCTTGCAATACTGGAGGCCTTCTCGGCAATCGCTGCTATCAGGGTATACTTCCAGAGGAAAGACTGGCTGTGCTGCTCCCGCAGGTACAGTCTGACAGGTACAGCTCTAAACAGGGCTTTAATGTGACTGATTGTTAATAGGTGAAAGTAAAGGAGTTGTGGTCTTGCATGAAAGATCACAGAGGCCTTGGAGATAGCAACTGGGATGGCTTTTGCAGTCAGCAGCTGCAGCCGAGGGTCTTGTGTTGTGTAGCTCATGAAGGTGGGAAGGCTCATAGGGCTTCTGGTCAGATGGGTGGTAATGAATACCAGTCACATGCAAAGTTGGCCGAGGAAGGTTGAGTTTCATCACTGCACTCATAGCAAAGTCTCCTTTCTGCCCCTTGAATGGCGAGGTGGGGCCAGCCTATGTGGCAGAGAGAGCATCCAGGGCCCTGCTTATTCCGTGCTACAGCAGAATTCTGCCTTTGTGACCAGAATATACTGCTGAATTTCAGCTTTGGCTTAAAAGAAGGTGTATCATTGTTATTGTAAGTAAACCTCCACTACAAACTCAGCTAGTGCGGAACTAACTCTGGAGACAGCCTGTAATTCATAGGGCTGTGAAATAAGAGTTTCACTTTAATCTGTTGTCTCTTTTCAAACATAAGTATTTTGTTATTGATTACTTATGGGAAAGGTCTGATGTGTTTATCTCTCAGTCTTTACACATGCTGCCCACTGCCAGTAGCCTCAGTTCTTCCCTCAGCAGCTGCCAAAATTTCCATCTTTCTCCCAATTTCTTTAGCACCACTGTGCATTGAGACGCTTGCAGGATAGCAATATGTGAAAGCTGTGTAGCATTCCTGTTTATCTTGGAAGTCGATGTTTTACACAAGGAGCGCTGTAACGCTGCCATATTTACTTTCTTGTATTTAATTCAATAAAATGTATTTACCTGAAGTGGACACGAAATTTCCAGTTTGCGGTGGAAAGCGTAGGACCAGGCTGCAGAACTCGTTCCAAGTCAGGACAGAGTGTGTGAGGGCTCCTTGCCAGTGCAAAGCGTGGGAGGAAATTTGGGAGTAAGACGACTCTTGCTGCTATCATCAGCAGACGCCTGTTGAAAGGGTAGGAGTTATGGATGTCAAGGCAAGACAACAGGTTTTTGTGTTTTCTTGAATTTTAGACTTCCAAGACAAACCGATGACTGGCAAAGCAGGTTTTGTCCAAGACTGTCTTTGCTTTAGCTTGGATAAGAACTTGCAGTCTCAGATAGTGAGATATAGTCAAGTTTTCTGGGGTAATCTTAGCTTTGCAGTTTGATTATAGTTTGGAATTAGGGTTGGGAAAACAATTAGTGTACAAAATGAGGATTTCTATGGGAATCTATCATGCTTAAGGATTTTTAGCAATCTAGCAAGCCTACAGGCTGGTGGGAGCTTCCCACGGCTGCCTCAAGTTACCTTTTCTTCTGCTTCTAAGAGAACAAGGCTGTCCTCCTTCCTATCCATATATTTTTGAGAGAGGGCATAGTCTACAGGCTATTTTTATTCCTATTCCTTTCCATAATTATATGTAGCTTTTATACATCTGTCTGGATGGAAAGCTCTAGTGTACTTTTGAAGGGCTTATTTGATCTAAATTTAAGGATGTCTCATGTCCAGTTGTGAAACTTGCTATTTTAGTTCACCCTACCTACAGCTTTTACTAAAACAAGAGGAAAAGGATGAAGAGGAGAGACTGAAAAGTGTGTGTGAGAGGAGGGAAAGATGACTCATAAGTGGGACTGCATTTGAAAATGAAAAGGATCAAGGTGTACTGATCATAAGAGAAAGTTATGGCTTCTGTGAAGAAGATGCAATTAAACCATATGGTCATTTATCTTCTGAACAGATTAAGGTACGTTTGGGGAGGAATCCATGGGCCTGAATTGAGTAGATAGATTTCTTCTCTCTTCAAAGTTATTTAAAGAAAGGAATTTTTAGTGCAGCCTTTAATAGGTGATCTTTTAGTGCTAGATTCCACTGGAAGACTTCCCCAGGCTTCTGGAAAATCCCATTTAGCTGTCCTTTGCCTATGGGATAGTTCTAATAGCTGCATGGTTATACAGCAGGACAGGTAGCAGAAAGGGAAAGAGGGGGAAGGCCACAGTACAAGAAGCCACTGTACAATTTTAGGCTACCATCAATGGAAACTAAAGCTCATGAATAGATGCACAAATTTCTGCTTTCTATCCAGGTGTTGTCTCTTTTATCCCTCTGCTAATGTTCTGCTCTTCCAGCCTTGTGCCAGTATAAAACTTCCAGAATATTTGGGATGGCAAATAGTCTTGAAATAAACCTTTCTGTAGGGTTTAAGTAGTGTGCAATTATGAGGATGGACTTCTTCTGTATACAGCAGTGCAAAGAGTGCCTGTGGTATTTCCAAAAGTGTTTACCAGCAGTATCCCACAGCCAGCTCTTCCTACCTTCACCCTTCTTCTCCTCCCGAAAGCTAGAAGTTAACAAAGGTACAGCTGTCCAGTATGTGAATGAGCCTGATAGAAAATACATTTATGTTTGTAAAGCATTTTGATTAACAAAAGCAACTGTCAATATGAAATAGGTTTTAAAAATTGGCTAAGTGGAAGGAAAAGGGTCCTTTTTATTGATTCCAGTGAGTATTTTCACTAATCCCAATACTATGGAGTGCTTTCATCGTTGTTGCAGAAGTAAACAAAAAAACTGTTACTGATAGTAATTGCCAGCAGAATAGAAGATGATAATGGAGCTCTCACAGCTTGCTCTGTAGGCACATTCGGCACATTCAGACACACTGGGTCTTTAGTACGGCGAAAGGCAAAGTTGTATGCCAGAGCGCAGGGAATGCAAGCCATGCCTTATGAAAGGGGGCCTGTATCCTGGAAAGCAGCACTTCTGAGAAGTCTGTAGTGGACAAGCAACTGCACATCAGCTTCCAGCACAATGCTGAGAGGCCATGGCACTGAGGCTTGCATGTCGGCATGTATCAAAAATGAGCAAGAGTGGGGATACTTTTACCTCAGTCAACAGTTTTGGTGTGACTGATAGCTGAAATAACATTATCTGATTCAATGCTAGTATTTGTAAGGGAAAGATCTTGAAGTTAGAAGATGCTGCTAAACAGGGCAGCATGAATTACTTGAGGTCTGAAGAAAATGCCCTCCAGTGCAACTTAAGCAATATTTTGCTTATGAAATTAATATTAAGGAGTGACTTGACTGGTAGGAGATACAGAATTGGGGGCAGTAGCTGATACAGCTGATGGCTGCACTGCTGTCCAGAGGGACTTTGACAGGCTTGAGGAAGGGCTGACAGGAACCTCATGAAGTTCAGCAAAAGGAAGTGCAAAGTCCTGCCTCTGCAGAAGAATAATTCCAGGTACCAGCATGTGCTGGGACCAACCTGCTGTAAAGCAGCTCTGCAGAGTGAGAAGATCCTTTCCCTCTGCTCAACCCTGGTGAGACACAGCTGACCTGCTGGGTCCGGTTTTGGGCTCCCCATTGTGAGAGGACATGGGCATACTGGAGCAGGTCCAGTGAGGGACTGTGAAGGTGTTTAAAGCCTAAGAGCTTTATCTCAGATAGAAGAAGAGGCTGAGAGAGCTGGGACTGTTGAGCCTGGAGGTGTTTAAACACATGATGGGAGTGAGTGAAGAAAATGGAGCCAGGCTATACCCACTGGTGGCCAGTGACAGGATAAAAGGCAATGGGCAAAAATTATAATGAAGAAAATCCATTTAAACAGAAAATTATATAGCAAAGGAATGATGGAACAGGTCCTGTAGGTTGTGGAGTTGCATTCACTGGCCATATTAAAAACCAGCTGAATACAGCCCTGAGCATCCTGTTCCAGTTACCTTCTCTTTGAGCAGTGGCAGGTGGACTAGATGATCTCCAGAGGCGCATTCCCACCTCAGCCACTCCTTGAGATTATTCTGGTGTTAAAGGATTTCTTAAATTGTTGAACCTGAGCACATGGGGAATTTAATATTGAAACCTTAAACACTGCAAACTCAAAGTGGAAATCAGATTTTTTTAAGTGAGGGGAAAATAATGAGTTTATGCCTTCCAGTTTTGGCACAATGACTGTTTTGCTGTAATTTCTCTGTAGAGTTATGATCTCTGAACAGCCTTGAAGTTAGCAAATCCTTCTACTTGCTTTTTGGTAGGAGCAACTGTGTTTATGGTACTTCCTGACAGGTGCTTGTTCATTTCATTTTCATAACAAAGATTCTAAAATTGCAGTTATCTTTGGCTACAATAGCATAGCAGCTAGGGTCTGTGATACGTAGGAGGTGATATTAGAAAGTCAGATTCTTTTCTTTCATCAAAGTATAGATTAGAGACAAAAATGCAAATTCACTTCATTTTAATATTTGAGATTTCAGAGTGCTACTAATTTTCTGGAGAAGTCATCTCAAGGTGTTTACTTTAGGAAATTCATTGTAAAGAAGGCAAAGTAGAAGGGACAGATTGTGTCTGGTGTCAGTCAGTTTTCACAGAGGTTAAAGTCCTTGTTTGACTCTTTGACCGAAGATTTTCTGCTTCACCAAGGCCAAAAGGGATACTTTTTGAAAATATCCTATATAATCTGTGAAAGCAACTTTAATGTCTTTTCCCCTAGAAATTCATTACCTGAGAGTCCCTGGAAAATCATCTGTTTTGGTTGTTGTCTTGTAAATTGGGCTGTAACATCAGTTGTTTTAGATTGTCCTGTTCATGACAGAATTTTCCTAAATGTGAAAAAGAAAATTATTTAGTCTACCAACACTCATTCACTTAAGGCCTGCTGCCATCTTGTCTTCTTTTTATTCCCTCTCTGTCAATGGGAATAAGTAAAGCTTCCTATTTGAAATCAGTTTGTTGTCATTTTGCCAGCACCCTCAGGTTGTTCTGCTCCATGGTGTGGCTGATGGATTGATAAAATACTGCCAAGGTAGAATGTGCATCACTGTGAAAGCTCAGTGGATTAGTTCGTTGTGACATTACACAGCATTTAGAACATCAGGAACTTGGCTATCTCTGTGCCATTTCAGCCGTGTAAGCTGTTGCCAGACTGACCCGTGCAATAAAAGTAAATGCAGCAGCTGCCTACCTTGATGTGAGGAGGAAGGAAGTCATCAGTTTCTAGAGTTTCACCAGGCTAGGTGAAAACCAAGTTTAGTTTGTAGTCAAAGAAATGAAGAGAAGCCTTCTGGTGGCAGTAGCAGCTCCAGATCTAGGGTGGAGGAGGCTGTCGGCCATAACTGGGGTCTTTAGGGCCCGGCTATTTGTGATTATTGCCCCTGCTCTCTTCTTATAATCTTTTGTCTATTTCTGTGACTTTCTGTTAATCTGGAGCCTCCTTTCTGGCTGCTATTGGGAATAGCTGCTTTTGGATATGTAAACCATGTTTTCCTGTTTCTTGGGCGCACTTGTTATTTATTTTTGTTACTCTGAGGTTTGGTATGTGGAAGAGGTTATTGTGTTAACTTCATCAAGGTTATGTAAGGGTTTTTTTGGTATATAATGCTGGTAATTTAATTTTTGAAACGATTCTTAATTAACTTGAGAATGATAAATTGATTTTTTGTGCAAAGTCAGCATTATGGTTACTTCTAGGTGCAAGGATAACTTATGAGGGGTTAATCTGTTCGAACAATGTTGAGACTCCCTTAAAGTGAACTAACACTCACAATTTACATAATGTACAGAACTATCCTGTGTTACAATAAATGCTTAGGACCCCACATTATTGTCTGATTCTGTAAATGGAAATCATTGCATGTTGCCTGGGTCTTCTGAATGTTTTTTGTCAACTTTCACAGTGACCTTTGGAAACTAGATAATATTTTTATCACCCTAAATGGATTCAAAGTCCATTTATTACTTTTGAGGAATCCTGCTGTATGCTTTTATACTTGGGTGGAACTAGGTGAAGAAAGTACTTCAGAATAAAAGGTTTTGCTACTTAAGATCTGACTTCTCATTACTAATTACATTAATTGAAAAAGTAGATAGATGTAAGAGCTGTCGTACCTCAGGCAGTGAATTAAAAATATGGAGTCTGGATTGGTGTTGACCTTTTTTAAGGACAGATTCATCTGCTTTGGTAATATGAATACCCAACACTATACCTCATGTGCACCTGAGTTTTTAAAACCTGTTACCTTCTAGTTTGTAGCTCTCTATATCCTGAAGTATTTACTTATGTATCCTTAGTATCATTAATTTTTGAAAAAATGTACAAGTTTGTTGGTTCGCTGTGAATCACCTCTCAGTGAGTCAAGTGATGCAGTCCCATGGCACTGCTCTGATATGACTTGGTATGGGTATTTTGTATGAAACACAGAAAGGTTTGGGGTGCCAGGATGGGACATTGTGAACCGCAGACACATGTAGACACTTGCTCTCCAGAAATTTCATTTGTGAAATTCCACAGTCATCCTCTCTTGTAGGTATCCTGTATCCAAGGAAAACAAAGCTCAAGATGCTGTGGCTTAGGCAGGCAGTTTAGTGAGTGAACTTCGTAAAGCAAGCCCAATCTTGCACCATTACAGAGCACCTACCCTGCGATAGCACTGGTGTGGCTTTGTAAGTGCTCTTCTTTCCCCTCTCTTTTCACTTCATATATATGCAGTCTTATTAATTACATCCTCCTAGAGAGGTTTATCACTATATGCTCTACATTTTGTAAGTGAGGAATAACAACTTTTCCTGATTCCTATGTCAATATATGTGCTCGGAATGCTGCTACTAGTTTTTTCCCTGTTTATCTAATGCTCCATGGCATTTACTGGAATTTCCTACCAGGAAGTTCATCCCATTATATTCTCCAGCTCTCAGTGTCCTTCCTCCCCCAATCTCAGGGCTTGTTTGTTTAATAGACAATTTGGCATACAACTGACAGCGTTTGGAGGTTTTTCTTTTCTAAGTAGCTGTGCTAATTTCCACACATAGAGTGGAAGCCACTCAGTGAAACAAATCCAATTGCAATCTTATTTTGAAGTTAGTGATGTTTAAAATAAAAAATAATCCTTAAATACAAAAGAAGAAATATCTCTAGGTATTTTGAGACTGATTTGCTTTGCAATGGTTTTTCTTTGGGATCAACCATAAAATGATAGGAAAGATTTCTTTCCCTTGGTCTGGTTCAACTCTAGCCTTGCTGTTCAGGAGGCTGAAAGTCTCCTGAAGGGCTGAAACATTGCAAGCAGCTCTGAAGCCACACTGGGATGTTGTGCCCTATCATATACCTTGTGAATTGAACTATCACTTCCTTATTTAGCATACTTTGGTCTCAATGGGTAGTATAAAAAGTGGACTCAGGTTGGTGGAACTGTTACAAATAAATGCAATACAAAGAAATCACACCGAGAAGTCTCTTACATGGCTGGTCTTCTGTCACATCCTGTCCCCTCTCTGTCCCCCCCATCCCAGCTGCTTGCCATGAATTTGCAAGTTCAGCATTAGGCCTGTTCTGTGACAGTCTTGTTTTCTTCAAAGGATGTGCATGGTGAGAAATCACTGATGTGAACCACAACTGAAAATCCCCGAGCTCTGCTCTGGAGGCAGCAGCCTTGCTGAGGTGGTGTCTTTGAGAATGGAGTGAGCAAATGGGGTGGTGGCTTTGGGATCAGTTTGTAGGATGGCATTAGAGCCTGCTACTGGCACGTCCAGCCTTACCACCGAGGCCTAGGCCATGCTTCCCAGGGAATAGGAGGGAAATGAGCCTGCTGCATCCAGACACACCCCCAAAAGTCTGTGATCAGGATTCCGCACCCCAGATGCTGGTTAGTCTGGCCACGCTCCTGCGTGCAAGCGTTGGGTGTTTGTCATTACATTTTCTGGACATTTTATCTCCACAGCTTCCACCTTAACCAGGCAGGTGCAGCTCAGCCCCTGGCAGCTGTTGGCATCAGGGGTTTGCGTGGATTGTTTCAGGACTGCCCAGAGACGCAGGCACTCCTCACCTTGGGCAGTTCAGCAGTTGAGATGAAAACTGGGTGTAGTTTCCTGAAAACAACTTTTCATATTTCAACATGAAGTGGTAACTGGAGCTTTCAACCTTAGTGCAGTGCAAAGCCATTGCTTCCAGTAAGAAGTAATTGTTTCGTATTTGGTGGAAAAATTGCAATAAGAAAGATCTCAGATGATTCATTTCCTATGCAGCATAGGTGTAATTCTCTTGGTTTGAGGCCAGAAACGTGGCTTATGCTTTGGTTTACGTCTTGCACAACCGTTGTAATGTCCTTCCTCTTTTAGTGCAAAGAAAATATGAAGTAGGAAAACAAGATAAGCTGCACGTTTTGCCACTGGCTGCTATTCTGAGTGCAGGTCTGGTGGGGTGTGGGGCTGATCCCATGGCATTCCAGTAGGCCTATGAGCCTAAAATGGAGTGATGTCAAACAGGGTTGTCCACTTACCTTGGTGTCAGAATTATGTTAGCATTGGTGACTATGAGATAATCTGACCAGAGGGCAGGCCAGGTCACATGAGATATCAGGATAAAAATTAAAGGTAATTAGTACATTAAGATTATAATCCTGCTTCAGTAAAAATGACCTGCTGTGCAGGTATAGGGAGAAACTACAATTTTTCATTGCTACATTTCAGTACTTTTTTGATTTGGTTCGGGCCATTGTATTTCATTTAAAAGCAGTTAAAAATGTTCTGTTCAGCCAGGCTGGAGATGAGAGTGTGAAGTGCCTCATTGGGGTGGCACTGATGCGCAGCGCCGCTAACATGGGAGCGCTGAGCGTGCCTGAAAGCTGATGTATTCCTTTCTGTGGGTGTTAGAGATGGCTTTGTGGGATGTTCTGCAGCAACAACTGGGAGGCACTCATGGCACTTGCATTGCTTCTTCCTGCACATTCATCCTGAGCAGGGAGAGCCACCGCTCAGTTCCTCTGGCGTGGGTCCCACTTTCGAACAAGAATTTGCCGCTGAAAGTTGGCCACCCACATTTTAACTTTTGGAGCTAAATAAAAGTTGTGTGGTTTCATCTATAAGTGGCTACAGTTCATTGCTTCCTTGACTCTTGAATATTTCTGAGGGAATCATGAAAATGGAAAATCAATAGAAATTGGATGGTTTAATGTGGCCTTGAAAGAAACTTCACCAGAGTAATATATCAGCCTTCAGCCCTCAGTGTCAGATGCCTAATGGGGAGGGGCTACATATGATCAGAATGTCACTTAATTTGGTAATTGTGATGTGCTTGTTACTGAATTATAAAGCAAATTAAGACATATAAAAGGGATTTTCTTTTAATATTCAACTACATCAAAAACAAACAATTTGACTGTAGCTGAATTAATAATATTAATATAAGATCTAGAGAAGAAGTTCCCTCAGGCAAAACTACAATAAGCTGAAAAAGAAGGTAATAGCTTAGGAAACAGAAATTGCTATAGAATAAAGTACTTTTTGGTCCTTTTTTATATGCAATTGCTGTTTTATAAGAAGACAGTTTTGGGCTTTTGTGTGGGATTAGAATGATCAGGATGATTTCTGTAAACTGTTTTCATTTGCTTTAAAACGATTCTTTAAATTTTATTTTAAATACAAGCTGCTTGTCCTGGTGAATTTCAGATTCCTGAAATTATTTATTTCTGCCTTGTGTTGGTTTTAAAATGTATTCAGTTTTCAAGGCACTATTTTTGTATATCTTTTTGTGTTCTTTTACTTCAGTCTTATGAATGGCTATGAGTAAAACAGAATTTTGAGGTCATGTTCCCATTAAAAGTGCCATTCCTGGTCTTGTTCCTCTGTGTGGAACTGCCTGCTTTCCATTGGGAAGTAATACTTTTGGAAGACTTGAGAGGACTTACAGAACTTTCCTTTTAAAGGCATGCTTTGTTGTCTTTTATGTGCAAATAGTTTAATTCCCATTTATTGCTTTATTTTCTTATTCTTTCCTGAAACCTTTAAATGATTTATACTGTCAGAGTTAACTACCGAAACCAAGGGTGGTATGGTACAAATTACAGGTATCTGTGTAGACCACTGGGGTAAATATTTCTTTATGGAAGATGGAAATCCCTCTCCCTTCCAGGAGTTTGAACTGCAAATTTATTTCTATTGAGAAATGAGGCAGTGGGTATGAAGTGAGTAGTCAGTAGGAGTTTGAAGGCAGGAACTCTGAAGCTCCTCTTGCATCTTTTTGCTGACCTTGGGTGTTTCTTTGCTTGTGAGCTGACCAGCAGAGCTGAGCCCCTTCCTTACTGAGAGCTCCTCTGCTTTCCTCTGTGCACCTTTCCCTGTTTCCAGTGTTCCCGAATGTTTGCCCTGCCCTCAGCTGGGTGCAGCCCTCTGGCAGACACTCATGGCTCTCCACATACCCGGGTTTGTTCATTTGAGTGTGTTCTAAATGCTCAGCCTGTATCTCTTCATTCAGTGGAGACATTTCCTTATGCATATGAATATTTCTCTGCATTCACCCCAAGGTGTCTTTTTTCCTTTGCTTCCTCTCCTGTATTCCTTCCTCATCAAGCTCCAGTTTAATTTACCCTTTCATGTAATATATTTGCTTTGTTCTCTGCAGCTCCTGACCTCTGGAACAGCTTTCTAGAATTCATGCTTCCAGAACCTCAACTTTTAAATTGTATTTTTAAGTAACTGCTTAATTTAGGAAATATGGAAGAAAGCCTGTATGTGTGAAAATGTGTGGGGATTGGTAGCGAACTTATGCTATGGCTTCCTTGCTGCAGTCACAATTTATCTGTGCTCGCTGGAAAGGCTTGCATCCCCTCCCCAGTAATATCAGCCTTGTGGTGACATACAGAAAAGCTGCCATTTTATCTGCCCCTAGCAATTGTAATATCTTCTAGAGACTACGCCAGGCTTAGTCATTACCCCTTGCTTAACTTGCCCATCTTACTCCTAGCTCTGAGACACCCACAGCGGAAGCTAAGACACATTTCTCTGCCTTGCTGCTTAATTCACCGTCAGCTATCACTTAATACAAACAATTTATTCCTTACCATGCTTAGTTGTTTCCAATCTTCCTGTTTTTCCACCCCAGTCAACCATAAAGTGGAATTTCTTTTCAGCTCCTCATCCCATTGTTTTTTGGAATGAGTTTTTATCTTCTGTCCCCGTCTCAGCAGACTTTGTCACAGCTTACTTTCGTTCTCATTCTGAGGTCAACTTTGGTCCTTTTGTATTTAAATCAGACTGCTGCTCCTCAAATGCGCCTTGAATGCCTGCTAGGGGAGCAGGGGATGTTGATAGGTGTGAGGACCTCCAAGGAGATGGGACGTGCAGAGCCTGGGAGGCCCAAGAGCCGTGATGGGAGATTGAAGTGGAATTTGGTGCATTACACTTGTAATGAAAATATACTAACTGCACTTTTCCAAATGACTTTGAATTTAGTGTTTTGGAGTAGTAGAATATGCCCAACTCAGATCATTCCAGCAAGTTTCATGTGCTTGCTGAAGCCTAATGGGTGCAGCAATATTTCAGACAAAGGATTTTCAGAAGGTAGCACAGGTAATGTAATTTTTCTTAGGTTGGTCTCTTGTAAACAGCGTGACTAACTTGCATCCAGTAATAAAGCTGAGACACATGTCTAAAAGGACAGGTTCTAGTGTGCATAGTTTGGCAAATTTATTCTCCATCGTTTTATCGCCAGAAAGAATTAAAAAGTGTTTTACTGCTTCTTCTCTCAAAAATATAATTCTCAGAGTAACTAAGGCTTTGGTTGGATATGATGCAGTCCTCAAAAACTGATGTCTGCCCCACCTGGGCACTGTGCTCTGCTATCTGGACAAAACCCTGTGCTGGCTCTTACCTGATGCTTAGCCCTTACTTGTCTGTTACAAGGTAACACTCTGAATTCTTTTCTTTATATCTAATTGCTTCCAGTTTCTTTCCCCAAGAGCTGAAGTTGATTGCTGTGTGACATGACAGTGAAGCTACTCAAATGTCAGTCTGATGCTCCAAGGGGCATGGGTGGGTGTCACGCTGCTTCTCCTCAGCAGCTCTCAGTGCAGGCTCATCACCCACCTGGCAGAAAAATCATTCCTGTTTTGGAGTGGGACTGAGTTACTGCCGGTAGGGACCACTTGAACCAGCTTTCTGTGGGGGCTGATGAGGACATATCAGTCAGGTGAGCACCAGGAGAGCAGGGATGGAGGGAGGATGCAGAAGAGGTGGTGTCAGCAACCTGATAGACCCAGGTAGCCATGAAGTCAAACCAGCCTGTTAAAGGGAATGGGCTATAATTTCCCATTTGCACCTTTTCCACCCCTTTTGTCAATGAATACTACACTTGTTCCTTTTCTTCTCTTCTATAAGCATAACCTGCCTCCAACCTCCTCTTGAAAGTTAATCCGTGAGACTGAGTACTGTAAAGTGAATTGCATCAGGTCCTGTGTACTTGAAAATACTTAGCTTATCCTGGGAGTTTTTAAACTATTTTCCTCTAGAGACAAGTGTTCTTAGGAAAGACATTCTTGTGGGTTTGCCTCTGATGTGAATTGTGGTAGCTATCTAGGTTTCTTTTTTTTTTTTTTTTTAATGGATTGAAGCTAAAAAGGCAAACCTACATAGGACTCAAGGTGCCACCAGTTTTTAATGGTCTGCACTGAACAGTGGGTCTGTGGTTGTATCTATATCAGGGATTGCTCATAGTATTGGAAGAGAAACTTGAGCTGAAGCAAATGATGCCACAATTTTAAACATCTGGACCAAGGGGTTGGGTAGGTATCTGGTTTAGCTGAATGGGATGCTCGCTTTCCTGTTACTTTTGTGTATCTTGCTGGAATGTATCTGTTCGTGACTTACCTGTCTCATAGTTCCACGTATTCTGTGCTCTTTTTACCATCTCCCTAAAGAATTTGACTTCCCATTTCTGCACTCAGGTTTCATGTCCCTGAGAAATTTTTAGTCCCTTTACTTCCTATCTGTCCCTGTCATTTGGGATGCTTTGTGCTGGTGTCCTTTGGCTTGTTACTTCTTAGCAGGTCCCTCTTACTGTGTTGGATGGTTGTGCATGCTATGATTGATCAAGCAATGCAATAAGGACAAATAATATTAATTTGTATAAATAGTGCAGATAATGAGTATAGTGCTGTAGCAAAAATAAGTGACACAAATAAAGATGTCTTTTTAAAAGGCTTACTGATTCTGCTGATCATAGATCTTGAGATTTCTGAAGAGAAGCCAGATATTGGAAGGCACTATGAATAATTTTGGAGATGGGAGAGAAACTGTGAGTCACCAAGGATCTCTAGTGCAAACAAAACAGCACTAGGAAATCTTTAGTTTGTAATTCATGAAAGAAGAAATTGAGAGAATACAGCACTTCGGTCCTGCATCTTATCAGTTATGAAGTTTGTAAAACAGGAAGGGGAAGCGAGGACTTGCTGAGTGACGTATAACATCTGGCCTGAAATTAAACATTCCTCAGGGTTTCCTAAAATTGCCTGTCAGTAATCAGGATCTTTTAAACTCCACTAAAATAATTTGCTCTGTATATCTCTCAGGTTTTCTGTATGCTTTGTACCCTAAAAACCAGCTATCTTGTAGAGCTCTCTCTGTCATGTGGTATTTTTTTTCACCAGCCCTACAATGTCTGTAGGTGCACTGTGCTGGTGGGCCTGACAAGAGTGTGGTGTTTGTGCCAGCACCAGCACATGCAGGCAGGCTTTTGCTGCTCTGTGCAACCAAAGGATGCTGTCTGCATTCTCTCAGATTATTTGAAGTTCACGGGAAAAATTTATATAAGTCTTTAACCACAAAAGCAGAGGCAAAATACTGTTGTTTGTGTCTTGCAGACAAGTTGAGACAAAAAGTTTTGATGTATAATCCAAACCTAAGTTTCTCTTCTGATGGAGAGAGCTGCAAATCTCTGGATTTTACGTCTTAAGCATTGCCCCTCCTTCTCACACCTGGTTTTGAGATTCTCTTTAATCTTTAATTGTATCCCTTTGGCCTAGTCTTCCCACGCCCTGAATTGTTCCCTTTTCGCCCCTCCTTCCTTTGCTCTTACAGTTCTCAGGGTGGAAAAACACTTACATTAAAAAGTGTGAAATGTATTTCTCTCTGTGGAATAGCTGTAATCTTAATTTAATCCAATTACGTTGGCTAAACATATTAGCTGGATGCTTTTGTTAACACTTGACCTTTTAGAAATCTGTGTCCTTGGATTACAGAGCTGAACGGAGCAGAGGTGTTCCATGCTATTGGAAGCTGCCACCAGTGCTCTGCTGGGAGTGTGGTGCCTGTGTTGGTTAGAAGGATGCAGTTCAATTTTGCCCCGTTGCCAGTGAATTTTATTCCCCTCCACACAAAATGTGGAGAAGAGTGGCTTGAGTGCTCTGCACGTGCTGTTACACCATGGCCTTGTATGAGCTTCATGTGCTTTAACTTGCCTTTTAATAAGTCTGAGGTTTGCAAGCAGAGTCCAACAGAAATGTGAGGTAGCTATCCATAAATAAATGCATATAAATGACTTTATTTAGAGCCTTCTGTTGGTCACAGATGCAAAGTAAAGTGCATAAGACAAATCCACAATACAGAAATACCTGTCTGCAACTCCATAGCAGAACATATTGTTTTGCTGTTGGTTCACTGAGGAGCAAGACATTATCCAGCCCTGTGGGGTGATTCTTAAAAAACAAGCAAATCATGTACTCTGAATTACTCTGTCTAACTGAATAAACAACATTCTTCAGAAACAGTTATTTGTCTAAACTTGATTAGACATAAAACTTCTTTTTCCTGTGTCTTCCAGGTAATGTGCTTTCTATTGTTAGGATAACAAGTATCCCCAGATTTAATTTCAGTAACCTGAGTGTCAGGGAAGGGTATAGAATTGTTTCCAAAGATAGTATATTGTGTTTCTGTCTAGGAGCAGAATTCATATTGGTGGTGGTTTTCGTTGCACCTTGTCTCTGTGTTGCAAAGTTTAATGGTTTCATTCACTATTTTCATCATTCAAGATGTGTTTCCTTTGAGCTGAATGCAACATTTAGCTGATTTTCAGGCACCATCTAATACTGCTTTTGCTCCACCCTACTTTAATTTAGGCAGCACATGTGCTAGTTAATGTGAAATAAGTGTAGTGGTTGTGCTTTCAATGAGGACAAGTTTTTGAGAGGCAGAGAAGGTGTGTCCAATGCTGCTTTTGGTGTCGTGTCATGTATTTCACTGATGGGAAGTTCATAGTAGTGGAAATTATTGGTCCCTTCAAAGCCATCCTCTCAGATAGTGAAGGGAAAAATATAACTTGCCCTTGCACTACTTTTGCAGAAACTTAAATGGATATAAGGAGTTTTTGAAAGGAAATGCAGCTTTGTGGATTCATACATGTGGGTGCTTGAGAGGCTTTGTTTTTCTTAAATGAAATGTTCTCAACTCAAGTGATGGCTGAAATCTTTCATACCTATTCAAGAAAGTCCAGACTAGACTGAAATACACCATGAAATGGTCACTCAGCTTTACAAATCTAAAAAAAATTGCTGAATTTTCAAATAAAAACCTCATCAACCTAGCTTTTGATTGATATGTTTAAGTCTGCCTTAAGATTCCAGTAAATATTTGGATCCCATTGTGATGCATATGGACTACGAACCTGTACTGATACCTTGGTGTGAAAAGTTCACCACTCTCTGCCTTTCCTGTAGCCCCAATACTGTGTTTGATAAAGTGAAATATACTTCTTAACAATCCATTAATCTTAATTTTTTTTTAATAGGCAAAACGAAGGCTGGAGCTAGGAGAAAGTGGCCACCAGTATCTTGCAGAAGGACTAAAGACACCAAAGGGGAAAGGAAGAGCTGCAACAAGAAGCCCAGATAGTCCAAAAAGTAAGGGAACTGGTAACATGCTGTCATCAATCTGCCTTACCTAGCTTAGAGTGTGTTTAGTGCTGTCCTCACCTAGATGTGTATGCAACAAACTCAACCAAACCCCCAGCTGGACAGTGGACAGCAGGTTTGCAGCATGCAGGGGTGCTGCAGAGCTGCTAAGAGGCTGCCAGGTGTGTCCCTCTGCCTGCTGGGCAGCCTGCATTCTCTCTGCCCAGGGCCTCCCCTTCCTTCAGCCAAGGACATGATGCTGGGGTGCTTGGAGAGGTGGATGCTGAGGAATGGAGGTGGTGTGATGGGATGGATTGCACAGTTATTAGGCAAGGCTCATCAGGCCAGCCTCCTCCTTGGCTGCTGGAGCTGGCTGCCAGGGCTTCTTTCCCTGGGCAGGAATTTGCAAATAATGCTAGCTGTGCCTCAGCAGTGCTGCACGAAAAATGCTCTTGGTGGCATCCGAGCTGCCTTCTGTCCCTGCAGTGGGATTCTGGATACTCCCACTGCCTAGTTGCTCTAAGTACTAATTTTTGAACATCTGCATTGCCTTGGGCAGTGAGCTTCTTGCAACAGAAGCTGGGGGCTGTAGTCCTGCTGTCCTGGTTGGGGTGTTTCAGCAGTAGATTTAGGCTGGCAGAGAGGGCCAGATGGGGCAAGCAGAGGACTGGGGCAGCAGTGGAAGTGATGTCAGAGCAAGAGATGCCAAGGGGTCCTTCCTCACCACTCTGCTGGTTTCTGTTGAGGCAGATAGGGAAAGTGAAATTAGTTGAAGGTACAAACTTAAAGCATAGGAGTTAAACAACCACAGTTGATTTAATTAAACTAAATTTCATTAAGCTGTATGAAGCCTATGTTAAACTGAGCTGGTTTCTTGTAGAAATTCAGTACTGTTTGGTGCACAGGATGGTGCTGCAGCATTGATAAACCTGTACAAAGAATTTGGTATGGGATGAGGAGCACGAGCCATTTTAGGTGGGACTCCAGTCACTTCTTGCCATTATCACTCTGATCCTCTTACCCTTTTCTAAGCCCCAAACAAAACTCAGACAAACCAACCACCCTTGCTCTAAATCCACAAGGTCATGTAAGTGATGAGCATGAGATTTCGATGAGAGGTTGAGAAGAAATTCCTTCCTCAGAGGGTGGTGAGGCACTGGAACAGGTTGCCCAGAGAAGCTGTGGATGCCTCATGCCTGGAAGTGTTTCAAGGCCATGTTGGATGGGGCTCTGAGCAATCTGGTCTAGTGGGAGGTGTCCCTATTCATGGCAGGGAGGGTGGAACTAGATGATCTCTTAGTCGCACTTCCAATCCAAGCCTTTCTATGAATATTCTTCCATTTCCTAGAGCAGACAAGCCCTGAGTCTACCCAAAGGAGCACAGCTAGCTGGTTCTTTTTGCAAAGATGCATCATCCTGGTTTTCATTGGAAAGCCATTGTATTCTTCAAAATATTTCAGGGTAATCTAGAGGTTCATTCTTCGGTGGGATTTTCAGTGTTGACTGACTTCTGCAGTTTAATGCAGGGCATGACCCCTGAAAACATGAAAAAGACCACCAAAGCAGCCCAAGTTCCACCCTGCATAATACTGGAAGCAAATGAAGGGTTTGAGATGTACCAGCCCAGCAGACTTGTAATAATGGCTGGCTCATTCCCCTTGACAGAAAGGCCTCAAACATTTAGAATTAGGAATCATTCTGATCCAAGTATTTAAACTGTTAAAAGCCCATCTGTGAAGTATATAGATGCTGCATTTGTGCATGGAAACCATGAATTGGTCCAAGCCATTTGCTGACTTCTAATTTAGAAGATGTGGATACTCTTTCCCAGTTTGAGCATTGCTTGGTTATGAAGCAATGATGATTATAAATTTTATTTTATATCAATCTCCTCTAATTCACTTGAGTTGTCTCAAGCTGTGAGTCTGACACTGATGGAATCTATCATTGTGTTCACCCACTGAAGTACACCTAAGTCCTGCTTAATTGCATATGAAACACTTATCTCACATAAGGGGAAAATCAAACTCTGATGAAAGCTGGCTATCAGACTGATGAAGGAGAGTCACAGGGGATTTTTTGGGTTTGCTGCCAGGATAAATAGATACTAAAAATACTATTATGAATTCACATAGTAAAAGCCTAAGCAGAATATTTCCATATGTATCTATCAGACTACTGGAAATATTTGCATTTTAAAAAACGTATATATTTGCTCATGTACCTGTGACTTTTGGAAAAGTACATCTTGAAATACAAATATGTAGTGGTAGGTTGTGTCTTAATGCGAGTTACGAGAGATTTCTTCAGTAAAAATGAAAGAAGTAACTGTAATATATATAATTTCATTTTTGGTTGCTGCTTTCAGAACCAAAATGAGAAAAAAACGATTTAACTTTCTTTTTCCTTTTCCTTCCAAGCTCCAAAATCTCCTTCAGAAAAGACTCGGTATGATACATCCCTTGGCCTTCTTACAAAGAAGTTCATTCAGTTGCTGAGCCAATCTCCTGATGGGGTCCTAGATTTGAACAGAGCAGCAGAGGTCCTCAAGGTGCAAAAAAGGAGGATTTACGATATCACCAATGTACTGGAAGGCATCCATCTCATTAAGAAAAAATCCAAAAACAACATTCAGTGGATGTAAGTATTCATTATCCTTTTCCATCCCTGCTGGCTGATTTCACTATCACAGGGCCGCAGTGTTTTTCTTCTCCTACCTTTCATTCTAACACTTTGCTCCAAGCAATCATCCAAAATGCCTTCCAACAGGATAAAGTCCTATTTTTCTGTTAAGAAAAGGCATGCTTTTATATAAAGCTTTTATAAATACTTTTATAAAAAGCATTTGTCAGGGAAATTAGAAGCCAGCATTTTGTTTGAAAGCTGGATTAATTAATTTACTGCATGTGAAGTAAGTTTTAGGTATGTGTCTCTGCCTACTGCCTTCGTTGGATTTTTTAAAGCTGTGGTTAGAAACAAGATTTTGGAAATAGTTAGAAATATTCAACTCTTACATCTTGGTGGCAGTTCCAAAATGTGTTGTTGTGATAAAAAGATGCTTTTTCTCCAAAGTGTAGTTTACATTGACTTGTTAGGGATGAGTTTAGGGAGAAAGGACAAAGAACATGATCTGCAGTGTGAAATCCTGTCTCTCCCCTTTACCATGGTGGAGGGTCAGATTTTCCAGAAGTCTTCCCTCTCTGTGTCTGCAGGGGCTGCAGTCTGTCCGAGGACGGTGGGATGCTGGCGCAGCGCCAGGGCCTGGCGAAGGAGGTGACTGAACTGACTCAGGAAGAGAAGAAACTGGATGAGCTAATCCAAAGCTGCACCCTGGACCTCAAGCTGCTAACGGAGGACTCAGAGAATCAGAGATATCCTTTTTCCCAAAACCTCAAAGGTGCTCAGGCTCCTTGCTGTGCCCTATAATACTAGGAGACTTCCTCTGTGTGATGCCATTGAAAGAAAGCACTGGAAGCTTCTAGAACTTGAAAAGGTTTTAATGTAGTTTGATATAAAAGCTGCTTAAGCAGCTTGAACCTGTAATGCTTCTGGAATGTGAACAGGAAAACCAGAAAAGGTGATACATGAAGGAGACTGTTAACATTTGTGTTCACATACAGTAGAACTAAGAACCTTTACTGATTAATGAGTGATGATATCCAATAGCCCTGTGTTTTTTTCAAGCCTAGAGCAAACCACAGTTTTATGTGTTTAGAAATTATAAAGGCATGAAGAGAAAGTTTGATAAGGTAACAGACTTGTTTAGTCATTACTTTTTTTTATTTTTTTCACTTTAAATTAAATTACAGGCACAGAGAGGAAAATAAAGTTGGGATTTGGTTTAGTATGAAACTTGCAACAAAGTTTCAGATTCATCTGGTTAGAGAATCTATAATAAAATATAGATAAAACTTGTATGAGCTCTCAGAATACCTTAGGCTGAATTATTCAATGTAATAGCAATAATAAATTGCATAAGGTTCATATGACTTATTTTGGCTGTTAATGCACTTCGTAATTAACCAATAGTCATTTTCCTTGGATTTCCCACCTACTAGCAACACAAGAAAGCATTTTATCAAATGGTGATATGAAAATTTATTACTATATAAAAGTAGTGTTCAAATAGCATCTAATAAAGTGGAATTATTCTTGTTCTGAAGGACAGGAACTCTGGGAGTACCAGTAAAAAGTACTTTAACTATGTGAACATTGACTTTTGACTGGATTTCATAGACATTTTGGTGTAACCAAAGATCACCAAGTGGAATGGGGAGTAGGATGAGCACTGCCTTTAGCTAAGAGCATAATCCATGAAGAGACGTAAGCAAGACAAAACTGAACATGACAGTTCTGAGATTTTGCAGCACTGAATCCTGTGGGGATGAACTCTGCCTTTGCAAACCTTACTTAACAAGTGGATAAGCAAGACAAAACTGAACATGATGGTTCAGTTCATGACATGAGATTTTGCAGTACTGAATCCTGTGGGGATGAACTCTGCCTTTGCAAACCTTACTTAACAAGTGGTAAAAGCCTTGATAAAAGCCATTTACATGAAAGATGATGACCTGTCACTTTGCCTCTTGACTTGTTTGATCCAAGATAGATGCAGTATGTATTGGAGCTTGGTCAGTCTGTCTTGCTGTACTGCTCAGTAACAGCACCACACTCGCACCACCCAAAAGTATATGTAATAAGTCAGGCTTTTTATTCCTCTGGCATAAACGTTATGGCAGGTAACAGATGACAAAACTAAAGAGCTGGAGCTGTATGCATGTGATCATGGCCATTTCACAGTTCTTTTCACAGCCAGAAGCACTTTAACATCTCAGTTACATGGATCAGTACATGAGGCTTCCCCATGAAGTAAACCCCAAAACACTGTCATTTTGACAAATGCATGTTGAACAGCAAAATATTCATATTTATTCTGTGCTTCTGCAGAAATTGACATTCTGCACTCTAGAGGTTTAAAGTAGCTGCTTAAACAGTCTTCAAAATAATTTTATATAAGACAAAATAATATATAAATATATGAATGTTGCATGAATATTTATATATATATATTTATATAGGTTCTATGTATTATCTATTTATGTTGGCAAAGTCCCTCAGATTTAAACTGAAATTAGGATTTTTGTTGGCCTGGAGCAGAGAAGAATCCAGGGAGACCCTATACCACGTTTCACTACTTAAAGGGGGTCTGTGGGAGAGCTGGAGATGGAGTTTTTAATAAGGACATGTTGTGAAATGGCTTTAAACTGAAAGAAGATGGGTTTAGATGAAATATTAGACAGAAATTCTTTGCTGTGAGGGTGGTAGGACTTTGGCACAGGTTACCCAGAGTAGCTGTGGGTGCCCCATCCCTGGAAATGCTCCAGGTGAGGTTAGATAGGGGTCTGAGCAAACTGGTCTAGTGAAAGGTGTCTCTGCCCTTGGCAGAGGGGTTGGAACTAAATGATCTTTTAAGCCCAAGCCATTCTATGATTCAATGATTCTGTGTATGCACTTCTATAGCATGCATCTATAAATTCCTCTACACTTTTTCAGTGACGTTCAGCTCTCTGCATTTTGATAGCGAGTGCATAAAAATTTTTGTTTCGTGGGGTCTGTGAATAATTTCAGATTGTTGAACCTTAATTTCTGTAGCTTCCCCCATATAGAGGAGGAGAGAAAAACTCAGCAGAGAATCCCTTTTGTTCACTGAGTAGTGGCCCCAGCTGTTACATCAAAGGGAAGTTCTCATAGGGCCTCGTGGCAATCAAGTGTAGAGAACAGAAAACCTTGGGCTAAGAGCTATATTGAAAATGGAGAAAATGGAAAAAATAATTCAAAGACTTCTGCCTTTTCTAATAGTCTGAGTGTATTGTAACCTGGGTTGGAAAATTCCTTAACGCTGATTACATTAGCTTATGTGACATATCAAGATATTCGAAAAATTAGTGGCCTTAAAGACCAAACTGTTATAGTTGTGAAAGCTCCTCCAGAAACAAGACTTGAAGTGCCTGACCCAGTGGAGGTAAGGACAATCTGGCAATTCCTGCCAGGTTATATATAATTTTTCTACAGATGCAGCATCTCCTGAGTCTTACTGTGATATGTGCCCAGGTACCCAGTTCTATATTCTTACACATATTAGGGATGTTTCTGTAGAAAAGTAATGGGAAACTTTAAAAATCAATTCACACAGAACAATCACTGTTTATTCCTTTTCACTCATTTTCAGATTTCTTCAGAGTAATCCACACTATTTACAGATATTTTCTTTTGCTATGCTTTATGTAAAGAGAAACTCTTTCTTGACAATTGAAGTTTCCTTGGTTTGTAACAATGTAAAGTCTTTCACAAGAAATTCAGCTTTCTTATTTTAATTACAAATTAATGGATAACTCAATGCCTTAAGCACCTTGGCAATGCATATAACTGATATCCTCACTTATTGAAACATGTTTTCATGTAGGAATTTTCTGAAGTATCACAGGTATTGTAGAAATTTGTGTTTTACTCCTAGAACACGTTCTTGCCCTTCCTTCTTTCATCATCATCATCATCATCATCTTTGCTTCATTGGCACTTACTTTAATTCTCTTGGGAAGACAGACCCAAGTATGTTGGGCAGATGGGAATAATTGGCAGGAATGGCTTGGTTAGAGATTTTAAAAATGTATCTAATTTCTTCATCCAAGGTGCAACTAGAGATGGGGCTAACCCCAAAAACACTGCTGATGTTTTGTTCATAGCTGTGTGTTCATCTTTCATCCCGACACCAAGCCAAGTGAGCTCAGCCATACCTGCTGCCCTGTGGGCAGGATCAGACTCTGGATTCCCTGTCACTTTTTTTTCCTAAGGTTATTCTGCACTTGCTTTGACCCATTTTGGTTTCCATCCTTCTTTTTTTCTTTACTTTGCCTTTGTCCTTACTTTCCCCTTTGAACCTTGTTGCAGGTTCTGGCAAGAAGAATAAATCATTTTGCTACAATGATAAAAGGGTATCTTTTATCAGTATTCATAAATATATACTGTTATTGTTGTTTACTTTCCTGTTTCTTTCCCCTGGGCATTATGCTTTGATTTTTAGTTCATTGAAATCAGGCAGGCAGAGAGAGATGCACACAATCATTAAAATTAGAGCTTAGATCTCCCTTATCCCCATACCCACCTTGTCTAATTTTCAGCTTCAGGCAGTAAGGTCCTATTTCTTTCTGTCATATGCTATTACATTTCAGTGTTCTTTTTTTGCATACCCCGGTCACTCAATAGTACCTTCCTTCTTCAACCTCTGCTCTTTACATCTCCTTTTTTTTCAGTTATCTGTAGCATTGCCCTGAGTACTCTTAACTGTTTTCTCTTCCCTGGCAAGCCCCCATTCAGTTGTTGTTCTCTGTATTTGCAAATGCTGTCTGTTATGTTACATAACTGCCAGAACCCAAATAATAAGAGGAACATTTTGTCAGAGGGCACAAAAGGAAGTGTTTTAAACAAGTCTGCAAAGAGGTACCTAATGCCTATATTCATGCTTTTTACAAAACTATTGATGCAATACAGCAGCAGCAGGTTTATTTATAACCAGAGTAATTTATGATTTTCAATTATAACACAAAAAGCAGCTTTGCAGGTTTTTTGTGTCTGGGTCATTTTGGTTTATTGTCAGTGTGTGAAAGTTAAGAAAAATGTAACTTTTTGCAACAAATTAGCAGTTCCTATTCAGAACCACCATCAAAATCACTGCCTTGAGGGGGAAGAAGGACTTACATAAGTAATTTGGGTGAAGAAAATTGCATCTGGTTTGGAGTTTTTTTCTTATTTGGAAATGTTGCCTGATAAATAGGTGAACTTACATGTAGATATCTTAGTTCAGTTGAGTAGGTGCTGAAAGCTCTTGTGAAAGTGGGAAAGATGTTTTGGCATCTTTTTAAAGCAGAAACATTTATACAAATACATCCAATATTATTGTTATGACTAATAATAAAACCTGTGACCTGCATCCCACAGTTCCATTCCATTAGAATGCTCCAGGCGATTGTGGTTATAAGAGTTTGGAGTTTAATCCTTTATGCCTCCCTTCTTATGATATGACATGCAAAAATAGTGGGATTTTGAAATTTGTGCACTACAGTGAAAAAAGTTTTTATGTTCTAGTCTGCAAGATACATCAGCCAAACATTTCACATCTTAAAAAAAAAAAAAGCTTGGTGTTCTTTCCAGGTTCTTTGGATTAGTAAAACTGTAGTCAAACACTCACAACCCAGTAAGAATTTACTTAGTATCATCAATATTCTGTTGTGTTCATTGGTGTAACGCCATTCTGATGTTTGTTTTGTTAGCAGAGTGCATTGATACATTTATCTAGTACTCAAGGACCCATTGAAGTTTATCTGTGCCCAGAAGAAAACGATGCCCTCAGTCCAATGAAAACCTATAGTCAGGACCACAATGGAAATATTTCCAAAACCATTTCCAAAGGTAAAATTATTTCTTTGCAATACTAATGGCCTTTCTTCAAGCTCACATTAAAGATTTCAGTCTGAACTCTGGATTTCCAGCTCGTTTTCTTTGGCTTTATTTTTCTAAGAAGTGAAAAGCTAAGGTATCAATTTTTCACCATGTATTTCTGGTTTGTATAGTCAGAAATAAGTTTTCATTTCCATCATTTGTTTAAAGTGAGTTTCCTATTTGCATATCATATATAACCAAAGTGTACATGATAGTGAAGAGAGAGACATTTTGTTCCTTTTAAGTTTTCCAATAAGACAGTAGCAGTAAAGATCCATCTCAACACAAGAGGCAGAAACCTCTGTATATGGGTATATGTGAAGCTACATTGCTTTACTGATGACGTCTGGTACCTAGAAAGTTCTCAGTTTTGACTATGAACTCCAATGAAAAATGGGCATCTCACTATGTGTGATTTATTTTCCGCTGTAGATGTTTAAATCTTGTAAGATAATTTTTTACTAGAAAAGTCAGAGATGATAGCAGCATGATCATTTTTGAGAAGCCCTTTGTAATGCATCAAAAACAAGCTAGAAATTTCATGGAGGCCATTTTTTTAATTGTTGAAATGATGCTTTATGAAAGGCCCTTTATGCAGTGGCTACTTTGTTTGATCTGTGTCTGATACTTCTACTGAGATTAAATGTGAAAAAAAATTTTTTTTCCTCCCTCCTGTCACAGAAGTGGCTTCTGCTAACTCAGGACAAGGTGACTGCTCAGTAAATATGGCAACAATCTCTCCACTGGCTTCTCCAGCCAACCTTTTACAGCAGACCGAGGACCAAATTCCCTCAAACTTTGAAGGACCATTTGTGAATTTGCTGCCTCCTCTGCTTCAGGAAGATTATTTGCTGAGCCTCGGGGATGAAGAAGGCATCAGCGACCTCTTTGATGCTTATGATTTAGAGAAACTTCCTTCACTGATGGATGAATTTATATACAGCTGATTGTCTTAAGTGCTGTCTGTATCTAAACTAGGTTTTTTAATGGAATCAAAAAACCTGCCATCATTCAGAGTTATCCTCTACTTACCATAAAATAGCATTGTTAAATAAACTAGGCTCCTGAACAGTGCTGATATTTTAATTGAATACACCCTATAGCACCGTAAGAAACAACGGAAGGCTTTTCCAGCAGAGCCTTCTCCTTGACCCCGAGCTCCAGTGCCTTGCGAGTCAGCAGGTGCAAGCAGGTGACCGTAGATGTTTTGTCTTCACACTCCCCCAGTCTCTGCTTACCGTGACAAGTGGGCTTACGGAGAAGGGCTTCATGGACTGGTTTAGTCCTAAATAACAATTTTGTAATAGTATTTCAGGTCGTGCCTTCTGCAGAGAATGCATGTCTTTTGAGTGTCACAACATGGATTGTACATGCAGTGAACGTAAATATGAAGTAATGCAAAAGAGTGGAATGGGATTCTTGAGCTACTTGTGGGAATGTTTAAATTGCTGTCATAATGCTCATTTTGAGCTATGTATATGTCTCATTATGAGGTCAAATACTTATGTCCTTAAAAGCTTCTAATGAAAAGAAAATACACTGTAAATGTAGTGTATATTGCAGATATTGAAAAGTATAAAGTTCTGCCACTTCTCGTAGTAATCGCAGATTTTTGGAAATGCTTGTGTGTGCGTGCGTGTGTGTGAAAGTAGTTTTTGTTGGTTGTTTTTTTTAAACTAGAACGAAGATGCACAGTTCAATTTTACTGCCCCCAGTGTGCATTAGAACTGGTACAAGAATTTTTGTGGTACTAAGTGGGGCTTCATGTTAAGTGCCTACTAGAGATGCACTGTGGGTTTTTCCCTCTATGGAAAACACTTATGCCAAGCTTTGTTTGTTCAATATATCATATTTATCTCAGTGGGTTAGCTTCCTCTGCTTACAGCTTTTTATAATTCTCTTCGCCAGCAAAATGGAACTAATTTTTTTCCAAAGTACATAACTGTAAGTACCACATCAACTGAATTGCATTTATTTTTTGAAGATCTTTGCTAGTATAGTATAGTACCAATATTTATTTTTTGAACGTCAGAAGAATTCTAAGAAGTCTTAAATAATTTTTTTTTCCTTGAGTGTAAAATATTTTGCCATGTTCTGGGCTAAATTAATGTAATGTTGATTAGATGATGCCCATATAATCTTTTTGTTTGCATTACTGTTGTGCTTATCTGACATACTCAGAAAATTAGTACTATTTGTACTGTAGTAGAATATTATGTATGCAGGTTTTCTGGTACCATTGAGTTGCTGCTATGAAAGCTCACACACGAAAAGGCAAGAAGTCACAGTACTAATAAGGAAACTGTATGACTGTGTGGGTTTTGGAATATAACAAATGTATAAAAGGCAACACATAAAGAACTGTTAAACAGTGTTAAGTGTGTGTTTATATGTACAAATGTTTGCATAGATCATTCAGCAGTTGTATTTAATTTGATATATGTTCTCAACTCACACTTTAGTTATCTAGCAGTTTTGTACAATAGAATTAATTTGTAAACACTGCCAGAATATTTTCTAGCTGGTTTGTAATTTTTTAAGAGTTTTTTTACATGTGGATCTGTAAATAAAATTGTAGTATTTAAAGTTTTCATCTTGTGGAAGAGGAAAGTAAAAGTTGTGTGAGCATGAAGATTTGCGAGACAAAGGGGCACTTTTGCGAGGGAAGAGAAAATGAAGACTAATGCAGACCATCTTTTTTTTGTACAAATTAAACACTTGTCCCAGTGTGTGTGGGCAAAATACTAATCTAATTTAGCTTTGCATTGTATGCTAGTTTAAAAAAAAAACAAAACAAACCTCTGTAAAATACTGTAAAAAAAGAAAAAAAAAAACAACAAAAAAAGCTTTTATGGTGAGTTTTGTAAATAGATTTACTAAAGGGTGACATGTTCTCTAGCTGTGATCTTACCACTTCAAATGGATGTAATTTGAAGAAATTTTGTATGGTAATGAATCAATAAAAATTAAATTTTTTGAAGACTTTAGATTTGTATACAGCTATTTAATTTTTTCTTACTCTTGGTGCCTGTCATACTGTTTCTTGAAACCTGTTACTGTTTTCATTATTAGTGCAAACACCCATCTGATAGTTTCAATCCCATTTTTTTTTATGATGCTAACAAGTTCAGTGGGGTTTTTAAACCAGATTGACAAGAATAAAAGACATATGTTAAGAGACACAGCAGGTGATCCAGAGGTTGGGATTATACAAATTTATTTTTATTTATTCCCTCTCCTTTCATATGAATTAGGATCAGACTTCTTGCAAACACCATAGAAATGGTGTTACTGTAGGATTCAGTTGCTGAGGATCTGCTTAACCTGTGTACTGATATTTCTTCAGAAGTTTCCTAATAGTAGCTTTGAAATGAAGTGTTTTCTTGAGTCACTTCCAGCAGTCCCTTGTGCCAGACCTATATTTATGAACTTCTTTTCTGGTGTTGGTGCTGCACCTTTTTAGATACATGGCCATCCATCAACTGCAAAAAAAAGAAGAAGAAAAAAAAAGGGATAATAAAATCACAGTAATATGGTTGATTGCTTAAATGTTGTACCACTGAGCAAGTCATTTGTGTCTTGTCAACTTCCTGCACAGTAGGAGAAGGCTGTTACTTTCTTTCTCTGTGCACCTGTACATATTCAAACATCTGCACACAGCAGTACTGAAAGGAAGATTACAAAGGTCCTCTATATTCTTAATAAATAATAAAGGAGGCCTGGATATCTATGTTCTTTGATCTCCTTTCGAAGCAGTGGTAGCACTAAATAGCTGCTGTACCTCCCTGGCCTGTCCTCAGTTTCTCTGTTCTCCAGTTGCCATAAGCACTTTTTTATTTGCCCCTAGAATCTGCTGCTGATTACTAGTTTCTGTGTCATTTTCTCCTCTCCCTCCTTCTGCTTTCTGTATCTGCTTTGCAAAATTGGGATATGCTGAGGTGCAGAGATAAAAAAATCAGCCAGTTGAAATACTTACTCCCGCTCCTCCAGGCTAGCATGGTGTGCCTCAACATTATACAGTGTACAAGTATTAGTTCCAGGGAGGTTTTATTGGAGCATGTGTGTGCTGCATTCCTTGGCTGCCAGCAGATGGAAAAGGTTTTGGAAAAATCTGTCAACATAGCCTGAATGATAGGCAGCTATTTATTCTTTTACACACAGGAAAGGAGTTTGGGGAAAAAAAAAAAAAGAAAAAAAGGGAGGTTCGTGCTCTTGAACCTACAGTAAGTTCTCATCCACCTACAAATGACAAGAAACAGTCACTGTATTCCTTTTGATTGTACCTGAAAGAATAAATTGCATCTTGGTCTTGATGCTGACATGAACATTTCTGTTGTAGAAAGAATGAAAGATATGTGAGGTACTTTCTGTAGCATGAAAGAGCTATATGTTTAAAAGCACCAAATTTAATATATGCCTTTTTTTTCCCCTCTGTGAAACACAATTAATGCACAATGCCATCAGTGTTCATGCAGCCAACAGTTCTCAACACTGAGTGAACCACGAGGCTGTATAGCAAAGTCAGTGGAGTGATATTGACCAAAGCATAAACAAGCAGAATTCACCTCTCCATTCTGCTTTTCATGCTGAAGTAAGATCTGCCTGGATATTACTCTACAGCTAAGCAATGATCAGAAGAAAGCTTGCTTGGCCTTTATTAAGTCTGGGAGTTTCTTTACCCACTATTTTCTTTCTGAAACTTGACAGGAAGAAAGCATCACACATAACAGGAAAAAATGGGCTGTTACCAGTTCTGAGTGGTGCTGAGTGTTGCTCACAAATGATCAACCAGATTCTCCTAAATTTCAAGAGTAGAGAAAAAAAGATCTAATTTCCTGTGTCTTTCAGGACTCCTCATTTTTTTCTGAATACCTTCCCACCCATTTCTGCCCAGAACTGATGTTACTTATCAGAGAACTAGGTTGCCATATAAAAATTGAGCCCTCACCTCCCTGGCCATTTTCCTTCCCTAAGGATGTTTGTTGAGATGTTCTAAACCCACTAAGGACATATCTTCTACTAACATGACCTGCAGTTGAGATTTGGATTTAATTTTCCCAGCAATTTTTTGTATTTTTCCAGCTACCTATTCCTGGCAAATCCTAGGACTTCAGTTGATAACTCAGCCTGAGGCTGGTGCCTTTGAGTCTACCAGCCCTGAAGAGGAGGAGGTAAGGTCTGCAGGCAAGGATGAAATCTAAAGCACTTCTTTGGACACTCAAGGAGCTGGAGCATGTGTGCTGCCAGCACAGAGAAGGCCAGCACTGGAAGTTGTACTCCCAGCCACTGTCACATAAAAAGCAGTTTTCCCAGGTAGATATGGATAAACTTTCTTCCTGCAATCAGGAGGTAGTGGGGAATTATCTGCTCCCTTCTCTCCCTGCTGTCTGCGTGCAGGTTGCTAGGAATGTGCGACAAAGCAATTTCTGTTTGTGAGCTTCCATAGCGCTGGGAGAGTGCCTTCCAATTTGTGGCTACATCCTAGGGCTCAGCAGGACTGTGCTGGCACAAGGGCTGCTTGCTACTGTGAATTCTTGGCAGCAGGACAAGGTAAAGGCTCTGCGGGGTCATGCTGGAGCTGATCAGTGTGGCCTATTTATGTCACTAGGTACGGGACTCATGGGTTATTCCTGCCTGGGAGCTGCTCTTGGAGATCACTGCCTCCCCTTAATGAGTAGTGCTTGTCAGCGTTGGCCATTTGGAGATGTTTGGTTGTGTCTTGCAGGCTGTGCTTTGCTCCTTTAGTCAGCTGCAAAGCAGCACTGGTGTGTGCCCAGCTGGGTTTTCAGCCAGAGCAGAAACACTTGGCTGGTGGGCACAGCTGTGAGCGAGGGCAGAGCTGTGCTCCCAGAAGAGAGAAGATGAATTCAAGGACTGCATGTGGAATACTCTGAACATGGAAAACTGAAAAGAAAAAAGGAATCACTGCCCTTATGAGGCAGCAGTTAAAATGCTGATTGGGGATACAGACACCATTGCTACTGACCTGCTAGGGACTTCTTACTCCACAGGAGGAGGTCTAGAAATACATCAGTGTGGCTGCCCATTTTGAAATATTCTCCTTCATTCTCTCCTGGGCTAAAAATGCCACAAAAATAACAAATTACACATCAGACATGTCTCACTGAGAGCATCTTTGGAAAGTACATGTGTGCCTAAACAATGACCACATAGGAAGGCAAATATATCTTCAACTGTAACAATGACTCTATCATGAGACCATTAATAGTGCTCAGTCCTGCTCAGAATGATTTGTTTTTAAAGATTGAGTTAAGTAAAGTGCTTATTTCTTTCTGTCCCAGTTCTCTTCTTTAAATCTTATCTGTTCCTTTGTCCACATTTTCTTTTTTTTCCATTTTTTTTCTTCCTGTGATTGTTGTCAGATAAGCATTATATAAAGTAAGCACGAGTTTGTAAGAAAAAGGAGAGGGAGATGATATTTGTAATTAGAAGTTGCCACATTTTATCTGTGAGTGGACCAACAGACCTATTATCTAATACACTCAGGGTTTTCATTCACTTTCCCTCCAGTTCCAGGGAGATTATAATCTTCTTTTATAAAAGAATAAACTGATTCCAAAGGCTCCTTCTAAAGAGAGAAACTTAACATTTGAAATGCAACTACAGGAAATGACGACTTTTACATTCCAAAGCTGACTGCCTCAAAATAGAATATATCAAAGATACAATATCAAATACATAAATATACAATATCAAAGGTACAATATACAACAAAATAATAGTTTTGGGTTAACTGTGTATATGAAAGCCAAAGCAATAACGATATGCTCACTGTCTACAACACTTTGATCAGCAGGAACACTGCACACTTAATCTGCTCAGAGCTTTAGCTTCAGCCACCCAACAACCACACCGCTCTTTTACTTAACATCGATCAGAAAAGTTTGGAGGAAAACAGTGCCAGAAACTTCAGCCATCTGATACTAAATATTTTGACCAATATCGTTTATAGTTTATAGTATTCAGCAAAGTTGCTACTAGCATTGAATTTTAAGGAAATTAACGATGAAAAATAAAAATAAGAATAAAGAAAGCGCGTTGTGGCCAGAAGAGGACTGAATAGCTCATCACCCATTTGGTTCAGATAACCAGCATCGCAGGCGCTTGAACTGATAGGTACCGCTGGGATTGTTATTTTCCAGTTAAAACGAAGGTGAAATCCAAGGCTCGGGCAGACCGCGCTCTCAGTGGCGAAGCGACGGCGCCGCGCCCTCCACGCTGTTGTGGCCTCCGCCGGCCGCCGTCCTGGCGCCGCCGCGCGCGCGAGGCCTCGGGGCGGGGCGCGATGGCGGAGCCCGGGTGAGCGCGGGTGAGTGCCGGGGTCGGGCCGGGCCCCGGCCCCCTTCCTTTCCGTCCGCTCCCCTCCTTTCCCGTCCCGTCCTTCCCTCCCCCGCCTGGCTGTGACGGTCTGGCCGAGTTCCCCCTCTCCTGCCCGCGCGCTGCTCCCGTCCCCTGTGCGGCCCTGCAGGGCTGCGCGTTAAGTTCGGGAGGAGACGCAGGTCCTGGCGGGAATCTCCGCAGGGGTCGGCGGCCGGGATGCAGCTCGGGGATGGGGTACCCTCAGCGGGATGGAGGACGGGCAGGGGAGCCGAGCCCAGGCGGGCTCCGGGATGTGCGTGGTGCAGGCAGGGGCCGGGCTGCCCTCGCCCGTGGGCCGTGCTCCTGTGTGTGTTCATATATATATACATATGTGTGTGTATATATGTATATATTGTGTTGTTCGCATGTTTATGTGTATGAGGAGAGACTGAGGGAGCTGGGGCTGTTCAGTCTGGAGAGCAGAACACTGCGAGGGGTCTCATTAACGCGTATAAACACCTGGGCGGCGGTGCCAGACTCTTCAGGTGCCCAGAGACAGGACGAGCAGCAGTGGCCAGGAGTGAGCCGAAACGCAGGAAGTTTCACTTTAACAGGAAGAAGAGCTTTGCATTGAGGGCGGCAGAGCGCTGAACGGGCTGCCCAGCCAGGTTGTGGCGTCTCCCGCTCTTGACACGCTCGAGGCCCACGTGGGCACATTCCCGTGTGACCTCTCCGGGTGGCCCTGCCGTGGCAGGGCTGGATGACCTCTGGAGGTCTCTTCCAATGCCATCAATTCCGTCGTTCTGTGACACCTACATCTATACAGACATACACACATATACGTATGCTTTAAACTCGTTCTCTGTGTATCAACGCTGCAGTTTTCTTCTGCTCTGTGTGAGGCCGGGGATAAAATCCCGGGGCTCTGCCGGAGACACCTGTTGGTCAGTAGCTGAAAAGAGCTGTCCTCTTCCACCTGGATGGGAGTTCTCCTTTGGTATGTGTGGGAGATTGAGCAGGGGTGACCAAACCAGACTGGCACAAGGGAAGTTTTGGTTGTGACAAGATGTTAAAGCAATTCTAGTTTTTTATTTGCTTACTAATATTTTTTTTTAAAGAAAAATGTAGAGTTCTGTAGGTGAAGCTTGGCTGCATGAGAAGAATACGTTATCTTCTAATTTTGTTATCCCTTGTTATTGCAGTCCATTTACCAGAATAGCTGCAGGAATTCGTCTTTATTTTTGTTTTTTCCTTGTGAAGGAGATCTCATGCATGCATATGGAACTAGTGCAGATATCAAGTAATCTGTTTTAAAATAACTTCACAGTGTTTTAATTTTTAAAAAAAATTGTGAATGACTTGAACTAAAATTTGCTGTTCATCTTTCTCCCTTCTTTCATTCAAAAATTTAAACTGATGGAAGACAGAATCTGGAGGAAGTCTGAGATAACTTAAATACATCTGACTTTGATAAAAAAAAGGACTCTATAGAAGAAGAATAAAAAAACCAGTGCCACTGCTCAGGAGACAGGGAAAATGTGGGAACACTTCCACCTTGCCAGCCAGCATGTGTACCAGGTCCACATGAGGTCAAACTGAGCAAGGAATGTGTTTCTGCAAAGGGAGGATGAGTGCTTGTTGGACAATAACATGAATTTGTGGCTTTCTGTCTGCTAATTCTGCTTTTTCATGCCATATCTTTTTTCCTTTTTCTCTTCCTTATCCCCCCACCCCCCAGGTTTACTGTCCAAGAGGATTTATACCTTGCTTAAAAAGGTAGGAATTTTAGTTTGGCTGTATTCTTTCTTCCATGGGTCACTGAAATAAACTAAGCTTATTTGTTTTTCCAGCTGCTCCATTATATTGGACATTTTTTTGTAAGATAGAAGAAATGATAAATCAAAACTTTTTATTCCCTTCCAGATTTGATAACTTTACTTATTTATGCATATTCTCAGTGGTATATGTTAGTGTAAGAGATGTCACCTTTCTCTCGTGTTCTTTATTGCTCGACTTTTCACAAATGTTTTATTTTTGTTCAACTTTTGCTGCACTTTTGTATAGATCCTGTTTTTTTATCTAGAAGAATGCTAATTGCTGTAGTAGCTTGGGCTGATGCATCCTCTTTGTGACATGATTCTGTTCCTTTTTAAGTTAAATGCAGATGTGTGATGGTTCAGCTTACATGAAATTTTATTATGGAGAATATTTTGCAAGACTGACTGAAGTACACATTTTCCCAGTACATGCTGGGAAAATGCATGGGTGTTTAACTTCTTGTGTTCTTCAGTAATTCATTTGCAACACCTGGAAGTGTTTTTATGGCAGTAGCAAATAATTGGTTACTGAAGTATCAGTTTAAAGACATTAGAGCCTTAGTTTTTTGTTCTTCACTGTCAGTTAGGAAAGTGTTGTATTTTCCCTGTAAACTGTGGAATACCCTTGTATGATTTCCTTCGTAAGCTGTTTTATGTGAAACACCTGAGTTTCCAATGGTACTTCAGACTTTAATTAGGAGTTACAGCACAGTGTGGTGTGTGATTAATGCAGTAACTTTTTTTGCAGACTTTTCTAGCAAATGGCTTTTTTTGATTCCTGAAAACTGATCTGCATTTTCATATCTGCTGGGAGATACATATGCATATATGTTTAGTTTCTTGTGGAAAATATAATTGGATATTAGCAACCTTTTAATATATAATTCTAGCCAAATTACAGTATATATATTTTTTATTTTAGGTATAGTTGTTTAGGTATAGCTGTACCTGAATGAAATTCAGAAATTTTCATTTTACTGTCCCAGTGAATGAACTAATTCAGATGAAAGGCATGTGGGATAAGGAATTCTAGGAATAGTTTGGTTTGTTTTCAAAAGGACTGTGAAAACATATCTGGATGGTGTCCACACACAACTAAGAGAGCCAGAAAGATCTCTGGAGCAGTCACTTGGATTCTGTGCCTTTTGTTGTTCTTCTGTGGTGTGAGTGGAAGTACATCCATCCATCACACAACATGAGGTCACTATTTTATTATGATGCTGACATGATTAAAAATACCTGTGCCTTGAATGTGTCCTGTCAGAGGAGGTGAAGGGGTTTTGAGTTAGGAGATGAAAAGGAACAGATGATTTATAAATAAGCCCTTAAGAATCTGTATGGTTTATGACTTTCTTGCTGCCTGCATGTGGGGTATCGGGGGAAGAGGGAATTCAGCAAGTGTCTCTGGTAGTGGATTGTGTTTATGTACTCAGTGTCCCTCATATGTGTGATACATTGCACTTATGCTTAGAGATACATCTGACTTCTCTTTATGAGAAATGTGCTGTAGATACAAGGCCTTGGTTTTGTATTCAAATGCTTTCCTAATGCCAATCTCCTCCCAACACTTCTTGAAGATGCCTGCTGCCTGTGAGTCAGTGCTTGAGGATATTGAAGACATCGTGTCAGCAGAAGATGTGAAGCCCCACGATCGGCAGTTTGTGAGAAGGAATGTTTTTCCCAAGGTGCGAAAACGCAACTCCCAGAAAAACGCTCAGACGGATGATGAGCCCCCAAGTGACAGGTAAAGTCTTACATCGACCCTGTGCTGGTGCTTTTCTTGTGTCTCATGTGCACTTGTCAGATTTTAAAAATAAGGTGGAAGTTTGTGTTACATCTTAATGTAAAATCTGTGTACAAGATAAAAATGAGTAAAACAGTCCGTGTAGAATGTACAGAGAATAAATAATAATAATAAATAAAATAATAAGTAAGTTCCTTTTCCTAGACAGATTTTCTGTAGAAATCAGTTATCACTGAGATAGTGATGAATGGAATAATCAGACTGGAAAATGGTTTCTGTTACTCTTTTATGTGTAAAGGATTTCTGAAAAATTGTCTATTGAATCTTAATTACCTGAATATAATCTGTGCTCTTCAAAATGCAGTTCTGGAGTAGCCTTTTGACTTCTGAAATGACTAATAGAGACAAAATCCTGAGAGGTCCAAAAGGGTTGGGGTTGGAAGGTCATCTTTTCCAAACCTACTGCTTGAGCACTGCCACAAAGAACCAGTTGGCAGGACTCTGACGAGGTAGTTTTTGAGTATCTCCAGGAGATGGAGATTCTGCAGTCTCCCTGTGTACCCTGTGCCAGTTCTTGGTCATTCTTTGAGTGAAAAAGGTGTTTCCTGAGGTGAAGAGGGAACCTCCCACATTTCAGTTTGTGCCTGTTGCCTCTGGTCCTGTCACTGGGCACTGCTGAAAAAAATCCTGGCTGTGCCTTCTTTGCACTCTCCCTTCAGGTATTTATATACTTTGATGAGATCATCCTGAGCCTTCTCCAGGCAGAGCAGTCCCAGCACTCTGAGCTGTTTGTGTTAGGAGGTGTGTTCCAGTCCCTTCATGATCTTTATGGCCCTTTGTTGGACTGTCTCCAGTACATCCCTGTCTCTATTTTGGGTGCATCCTGTCAGGGTGCAGGGATTTGTGTATGCTCAGTGTGCTGAACTGTGTATTCTCTGACCCAGTCTCCTTTCATGAAGGGGTACATCAGCTTTGCTTCAGTCTTCAAACCTGTTTTCTGCATCCTGGGAGTTGCAAAGGCTGTACTTCTTATGTGTACATTCTGCAAGTAACATGGTAAAATTTCTTTTGAACTTGCTGTTTTATTTCAGTGGAAATAGTATGCAGTAATCATGAAATGCATCTTTGCATTTTTCCTACTTGTGATTTCCATAAGAACAGAATCAATTTTCTGCTGCAGTGGAATTGATTAGAGTATACATCAGCTCAGTTATTGATTTTAGTTTCTACTGCAGGTCTGAGATCTGGGTTTTTAAATTTTTTTTTTATTTTTTCAAACATTAATTTCAAGTTGGTGGATAAAATTTCCCTAGATGATAAAGATGAAAATAAATTGTGCATGAAAATTTAATTTCCTGTGGAGAAATAAAATTCTGGGTTTTCACTGGTGTTCAAAAGAGATTTTATAAGCATAACAATGCATTTTTATCTGCATGCCCCTAAAAGTGCATTGGCCCCAGTCTACCAGGAATGTATGGACAGCTGAGCTGGTGTTCTGTGGACACTTCACACAGGTAGTTCATGCCCCAAAGCGTTCAGGTACTGTATATTCTCTAGCAGGCTGTATTTTAGTGTTTTGTACCCAGGAAAGCACGTTGAACATGTGTTGTTTGGACAGCAGGAAGTCTAAATACCCTGTGTTTGCAGTTAATGATCATTAATGTTCCATCAACAAATTTCTATTTTTAGCTAGAGGAAGTTTCTGTTAAAAAAGAAGCATGGAGGGGGAGGGGAGGAAAAAAAAGCTGTAGGCAGGGCGCAGTATTGTGTTCCAGGATGTGTGGTGTTCTTGTACTGGCATCTTTAGCTCATTGGCAGTTATCCCAGGAATTTCAATGAGAGCTTCTTACAGAACTTTTTGTTGGTTTTTGGAGCCTTGTATGTGCTAGCTCCACACTGCATGTCTGCCATGCTGTTTCTGTAGCTTGGAAAGGTTGGGATGGGAGCTTTCCACTGTTTATGTGGCTGGTGGCCATCAAGTTAATTTATGGAGCTGGCTTGTGTGGAGGGAACTACAGTCAATGCATGCTGTAATATCAAAAGGTTGCAGTTTGTTTGCTGGTGGCCTAATTTCAGTGCTGTCACTTGAAGGTTACTTGTTACATGAGAACTTTGAGGAATTTAAGTTTGGGAATTATTTCTGTTGTCTATTTGTGTGTTTTGTTGGGGTTTTTGTTGTTGCTTTAACATAACTGTAATGTACTGGTTCTGTTGTTATCCTACAGCTCCTGCACCTTCTCCATGCTGAAATTCTTTCCTATCTCTTTTCTTGCTAATTGTGGTGGATTGACTCTACCACAAGGGAGAGAACTGGAAGAATAAAAGTGAGAAAACTTGTGGGTTGAGATGAAGACAGATAAAGTGAAGGAAGGAGCAGGGAAAAACCCCAAGTGATGCAAAAGCAGCCATTCGCCACCTCCCACAAGCAGACTGGTACCCATCCAGTCTCATAACAGTGGTTATTTTGGAAAGACCAAATGCACAGCTTTTATTGCTGAACATGATGTCATCTGGAATGTATTATCCTGTTGGTCAGCTATTCTGCTCGTGTTCTTCCCAGCCTGTTGTCCATCTGCAGCCTGCTTGTGGAGGGATGGAGCACAGTGGGAAACAAGCAAGCACTGTTCAATGACAGCTGGAACACCGTTGTGTTAACACTGTTGCAGCCACAAACACAAAACACAGCCCTACAGTGATTTTTGTTACTCTATCCCAGCAAGGCCTAATACCCATTACACTAAAATCACATAATTACTGTTTTTCCTCAGCTGTTTTAGAGTTGTTACTATTTGTGTTATTTTATATTTGAAGAATTACGGTTCATTCAGTCAGTTCAGTGGGCTAAAAGGGGAAGCTTGTTCATCATTTAACTTGTATTTCTCATTTGTTTTTACTTGACAGCATTATTCCTGGTGTTCAGAAAATCTGGATTCGTACATGGGGATGTTCTCACAATAATTCGGATGGTGAATACATGGCTGGACAGCTGGCTGCATATGGATACAAAATTACAGGTAATAGTATGAGTGAGCCCTGTAATTCAGTTTTTCTGGGGTGAATGTTCAGAGCTGTCAAGCTGTCATCAAATGTTTTCAGTCTTAATTATGCTTTTAAAAATCCCCTTCTGATACCTTTCTGATCTGAAGGTGAGGAGATAAAGTGTTTTCCTGGCATTAAGCAGAATGATTACAGGATGAGTGCTTTCAGAATGGTTAGATTTTCTTGACAGGGCAGACATCAAATAGATGCAATTCAGTGCTTTTTTTTGATGTTTTACTTGCTAAACTGAATTGAAAAGTTTTCATAAGAGTGGATGGGAAATGTAGTAATTCTTGGTTTTTAATTGTACTTGTTGGAACCCAAGGGGAAGAGGGAGGGAGCCAGTGTTTTCATTTGGTGATGTCTGTGTTTGCATTGGAGCAAAAGGTCCACTCCAGGTAAATGATATTTTGTTTCTGGAGGGATGATCAATATGATGGAGGTGGGATGATACAGGATTGTACCTCATAGGTTCCAAAGAGCTGAGAATGCTATTTCTCTTTCCCTTCCTGGTATTTTAAAATCTCCTCATTATCCTGTTCTGCCTCCCTAAGCCTAAAAATACCCCCAAACTTGTGGTTAGGCTGACCACATTTCATCTCCTTAATGCAAAATATGCTGACAGAAAAGTTGGACTAATACCATGTTTCAATATACAAGTATTATCTGATTTTTTCTGTATAGCTTTTGACTAGTCAAATTAGAAACTTAAATTTTGTTAATTAATTCAAGCTCAGGTGTGTCTTTCACCTAAACGTGTATACTGAAAGACTACAGAGTTGTCTGTCCTGACATTTTTCTAAAAACAATCCTCATTTCACAGAATGGTTTCCTGATTTTCACATGAACGTGTCACGATACCGTTAAACAGCTGCATCTCACTGTCCTTTATTGCTGCTGATCTTTCTTACGTAGAAATAAGACACTAAATTATTCAAGTGCTGAACTACTTTAGGGAACCCAAGTGATTATTAAATTAGTAGTACAGCTCTGGAGTACGTATGCTCTTTCCACAGCCAAGTGGAGTACTGGTCCAAAAACCCTTACTTGTGGCAGCTGTTAGTATAAGTTTGCAAATATGTTCTCATTATGGTTTTCTTAAATTTAATTGCTCTTTACCTTCATTGTTTTAATGCATGTTATTCCAGAAGCTACTTTTGGCTTGTTGAGATTCAGATGGCTGTTCTGTGCTTTTGGAATTTTACTAGGAGAGATGTAGGGAAGATGGGAGTGAAGTGAAGGAAGGAACTACGCTAAATTTTTGATACCTTTTCTTTTTTAGAAAATTAACTGTTTATTTAGAATAGAAATAAGTCTACATCTAGAGTCTGAAACTGAGAACTAAAAAGCCTAATAAAAGTTGCAGTTGCTGGGAGAGGAGTCCCAGAGAAATTTTGGTAGTTGTACATGAAATTGACCACTAGTTTCTAGTCATTATTAAATCTAAGTCTTGATTTACTTTGTGCCTAAATTAAATGTATTAAATGCATACATAAAAGCCTCAATGCTAGGTGATAGGCAGAAATTATGCAGTGTAGTTTCTTCTTTTTGAAATTAAGTAATTCTTGTCAGTCTGTTCTTAAGAAGGCATGTTTGGCTTTTTTTACATTTAGTCATCTGGGAAGTTCAGATAGAATGTCAGATAGGGATTTTATCCTTTTTGTCCTATACAGTGAAGCAGCTACTCAGTAATTGTTGCTTAAATGATCCAAATGTCAAATATTTCTTGTAATTAAACTTAATATTGTTTATGGTATGCAAAATTAAGAAGAAAATATTTTGTAAGAGCTATTTTGTAAATCAATCCCTGTGTTGCTAGAATTTGTTAGTTTTATGTAAAACTGTTACAATTTTGGGGAAAAGATTGAAATACTAAGATGAAAAATTGTGTGTTGTCACAGTGTCTTGGGCAGATATTACTTAAAAGTGCTTGGATTAACCTATTTCCTACATGTTCCTAAGCTTTTGAGACAACACTTCCTGAAAAGATGCTGGAATAAAGTTCTGCCTTTAGAAAATAGGATGTGAGCTTTACTTGCAGTTTTTGTTCCATTATAAAGGAGTCAAGCACTGTCTAATTGCAAGATTGGAAAAAAAACACAGAAGGAAGAAAAGCAGCATCAGACAGACTCCTGTTGCTAACTGGAAGTTGTAGCAATGCAGCCTGCCTTACAGGTTGACTTATCTGAAACTGAACATGGATATAATGTCCTCCTTGCTTTTCATGTTTTTCAAAAATGTTCTTTCTGTACAAGCACCCTTTGTTGCTTCCAGGAGTGTCTATATCCAAAGGTGAAAACTGAGGGCTGTACTTTTCACAGCAAAAATTCCTGCTCTCTGGGGAGAGACCAGTGTGAATCAGCAATATACAGATACTGCAACAACAGCAATGGTGATTAAAAGTCAGGGACTGCATCAGCTTAAAAATATGCAAAGGGAAACCAGCAGAAGAGCTGAACCTATTTTTGTATCTGCTTTTACAGTGTGAAGGTGGGCAACATTCTGAGCAAATCTTGCATACCATCCTGTGGGAACACAAAGCTCCTTTATAAGTCTGAGCCACACAGAAATGTGTGGACCAGCTGCTGTCAGTGTAGGGCTGTACCATGGGTAGTTGTTCATATTCTGGAAACGGTGTAGCTGATGGTGGCTTTACTGGTTCTAAAACTGGTTTTGGTTTCTTGGCAGCATGACTTGCTGTATAGTTTAGACATGCCTGCAGACCTGCTGGAGTGCTCCCTGTGAGATACGCCCTGGAGGAAGAAACTCTCATGGTACAGACTGCCTGTAATGCCTGCTGTGAAAAACAGGAAGTGGGCGAGCTGGGAGCTTTCAAATATTGTGAGCAAGATTCTTGTTTGGAAGGGACTTAAGTATGTTTGCCATGTAGCTTGCTTTCTCTCTGAAAAATGGAACTGCACATGTGTAGTCAGACGCTTTGAACGCTTTGACTTTTCAAGTGGATAGTTCTGTTCACATATGTTGACATCTATATGATTCTAGTTCTGTGGAATTAATGGGTTTTGGCCCAGCTTTGAATGCATTTTGGTGGATCAAGACATTAAGTACGCTTATTTCATACAGGTTGCTTCTGGCTCAGGGCTGTTCAGGTCCAATAGAACGCTTTGACTTTTCAAGTGGATAGTTCTGTTCACATATGTTGACATCTATATGATTCTAGTTCTGTGGAATTAATGGGTTTTGGCCCAGCTTTGAATGCATTTTGGTGGTACGCTTATTTCATACAGGTTGCTTCTGGCTCAGGGCTGTTCAGGTCCAAAGCATTCCCTCCTGTGCAATTGTAAAATATGGTGGGGGCATTGCTAGTAACTTAGAAATATCAGAAAAATGATCATTAACTTTTCTGATGAAGACAAAGCAAAAACTTTGTCAGTGAGGCTAAACCAGTCACAGTTTATCTGCACTACACTTTTGTGGGCTTTTCTGATGAAGACAAAGCAAAAACTGTTATCAAACATTCAGTGAGGCTAAACCAGTCACAGTTTATCTGCACTACACTTTTGTGGATCTTAGAAATAAATGCTAGCACAGATCATACTCCTCTAGCATGGGATTCTACAGACAAGAATTGTTTCTGCTAAGTCAGTGGGCTTGTCTTTGATGTAGCACTTAGAGACTGGCTTATGTTACAGATCTTTAGCTTTACTTGTGCAGTTTTAGACAAATCTGAAATTAGTTCAGGCATCCTATGCACTGTCTCAGAGATTTCTTCTGTAACAGTGTTGGGTGCAGAGTTGCTGTGTAGAGTTCACTCCATTATTGTGTTTACAAGTTGGCAGGACTTGTATCAGTGAGACTTGCCAATTCTTACTGTTTATAGTCTAAGTTATATGTCTTACACCTCTGTAACTCCCTGTGCAGAGACTTTATGTATTTCTTTATAGCAAATATCAAATAATATTTTGAAATCTTGTTGAAGAAGTTATCTGGGGTTGTTTGCCTCTTCTACTTGTTAATTTTCTAAACGTTGTCAGTTTTGCCTACCAGTGGATATAACTGAGGTATCATTAAGACTCTCCATCTGCTTAAACAACACATTTGAGTAGAAGAAAGAAGGAAGAATGCAAGGAAGAAAGAATGATCTCCTTAAGACCTCATGTTAAAAGAAGACAGGTGTAAAAGGAAAGAGTCTGCTGTTGAAAATCAGATGAGGTGCTGCAATCTAAAATGGACTTCAGCGTTTAATAGCATTGTCTCATGTTCATTGTGTTGCATAAGCCATGCTTGTGTAGACTTTGGCCATCCCCTTGCAGATGCAGCAAAGCGTGCTGCAGCATGAATTTTATTCGTCCAAGTGCAAAATAAAGAAAATTACTCAGACTGTACAGGTATTGATTCCTTCAGTATCTGGTCCTTTGTTTCAGGTGTTGTCTTAAAAGTACTTTTGTACCACACAATAAAATTTTAATACTAGATTTTGATTTATTTTATTGTTTTAGGGATCTCTTTAATAGGTTACTGTATTATTAAAATAAGCTCTCTGCAGCCTGCATAGTGGTTGATGAAGTATTTTGACTAAGATCTCTGCTGGTTTCCAGTGTATGCTTTTAGTTGCTCAGAACCAGCAGTTGGTCTTTCCATTTTTTGCTCTCCACCCTGCTGATAATGCTCATCTGTTCCTTCATGAGTATCATGTGAAATGGTAGTGACTACTGTGTAATTTTTGGGGTGAGCCATCCTCATTGTGAGGTATTTTTAGTATTCTTCATTAAACTAAAAGACAAATCTTTATTAGCTGCTCATGAAGTGCCTTATTAGTCAGAGAATTCAAGGTTAGTCCTTGTGTTTGGATTTATACTTTTCAAAGGGTTGTGAGTGCAGTTCCAATTTAGAAAGAAAGGATTGTAAATTATCTTTTCTCGAGGGGCAGGGTATGCATGGTGTGTGCTAAAATATGCAAAATACCCCACACTACTTTTCTGTTGATGAGAAATGATTCTGTTTTCTCTACAACACTGCAGTCATGAAACTGTCTCTGTATCAGCTGAGTAATGGAGAGAAGTGAACAGAGATGTAAATTCTGGTGTTTTGTACCCTCACTGAAGAATTCTCCCATTGTCTATAACTTGTAGGGTCACAGCCCTGATGATTTTTGCATTGCTTGATAACCTTACCAGCACACCTATTCTGACACAGATTTTTCTTTCAGATTCAAGCTGGCTCCTATTTCTGGATGTAAAAGCTTGTGGATGTTGATACTGAGCAAGGCAGTGAAGTAACATCGAGACCTGTTGTCTTGAGATAATTGCTTTACAGTTTCAGCAATGCATATTCCTGCTGTTAGAAGATCAGAGTTGCTGCTTGCCATAAGTTTTTGTGTGTTGATTCTTGGTGCTTGGGCTTGAAAAGTGTGCTCTGACATGCAGCTAGTATGGGAATACTTGGGATGTGGGTGTGAAGGTTTTCTTTTTTTAAAATCTGAAACTTCTGTGGTGAGATGGTTAGGAGGATGAGGAGAGAGGATGAAATGGGACATAGTGGGGAAGAAAACAGGTAAGGCTCATGGGATGCAGCAGATGGAGGTGCACAACTGTAGGCGATCAAGATTTCACAGTTCTTTGGAAGGAATAGATATTCCCAGAGCATCCAGAGTGTCCTATAAGCCAGTGAGGGGGACAATGAGTCTGGATATTGTTGGGATGGTTTCTTGCAGTATAGAGTTCATACAGCATCATGCTGTGACTCATCTGCAGCACTGCATGTTCCCTAAGTCTCTGTAAACTAACGTATAATTGTGGTTTTGGCAACTGTGTATTACTGCTCCAGTGTTCCCTGTAAAACTTCCTAACCCATGTGTGGCTAGACTTCTGTTACTTATCACTTCTGACTTGTAGCACAGTGCAAGATATATGACCTCTTTGCGGTGGCTTTTTCCTACCTCGGCTTCCTCAGGATCAACTTCTTACTCCTGTTGGGTAACTTTCTGTTAAGTGGGGAGTCCAGCTTTGAGGATGTTGTCTCTGTTACAGGATAGAACTCTGAGTTCTCAAACTGGGTAATGTGTCCCGTGTTTATGGGGGAACTAGATAAGAACTAGAGTCAGTTTTCTTCTCATAATGGCATCACTGCCATTAGTGCTTGATATGACAAGTGTGTACTGTCTTTATTCTCTTTAACCTTGTGTATTCATCTGTGAGTGGCTTTTTTGTTTGTTTGGTTTTGTTTGTTTTATTTCAGTGCTTTTATTTCACAGTCATAGGGCAGGCAACTGAAAGTTGGGAGCATGCTGAAGAACCTAATAAAACCTAAATAAAATATGTGCACGCTATCTTCAGAGACACTTGTAGAGAGCTCAGATAGGCAAATTTAAGCATGTACGACATGTTTAGGGTTACTTTAGTGACAGGGCATTGGCTCCATGCTCTGGTGGTTGTGCAATGGAGCTTAGTTCCGGCAATGCTGAATTTAATGTTATCCAGAAGAATGAATTTGAAAAGGATTGAACCATGAAAGGTAAATTTCAACTCCTGGTAGCATCCATCCTCCTATGTGGAACATGTCCCTGTAGTAGATAGTTAAGCAATTAGCAAATGAAGCATAAATAGCAGTGATGAAGTGAGTTCAGCATAAACACCCAGATGATGAGGAGCTTTATAGGGTGTTCTGCAGGGACATTAGTTTCACATGTCTCACAGTTCTTCATGCTTAAGGAAGATTTATAGTAGATTTATAAAAGCTAATGGGAGAACAGACCATTTTTTTATAACCAGAAGAGAATTCTTTGACCATGTACTCACAAAGGTAGGAGCAGGATTTTGTTTTGATCAGGAAGATTTGTAGGAGCATTTGAAAAAGATGTGTTTGTGAGTGGGGAATAGTGGTGGAGGGTTAATGTTCACTGCAGGCTCTTGCTTCAGTTTGACTACAGTTCATTTCCTAGAACGGATGAAGTTTAGCTGTCAATGAGGACAGAGTTCTCTGAACTTGCCATGGTTGCAGCTTTGCATTAAGATGCTTTTAATATATTTTGGGAATGTTTTTTTTGTCAGTTGCAGTGCGGATGCCTCCGTATGTGAATTGCTCTAAGTTACTCTGGGTGGGGGCAAGGCAAGCCTGGCTGAGTTGCTTTCTAGCTTGTTACTTTGGAATGTAGCACAACTCGAACTGTTCTGTGTCTCCGAATAGAGAATAGAGAACGTTCAGCCGTGTTCTCCCTCTCCTAGGCCTGAGGGCAAGAGAAAAGACTGCTGTGTGATTATAGAGACTGACTGGGGACAGTAGAAATGCACTAAAACAGATAATAGACACAAATTGGTTTTTGTGCTTTTCCTCGAGTAAATAAAGAAAGATGGGGGAATAAAAAAGAGAGAGAGAAAGAATTTTGTTTCCTTCTTCGTGCCTGGCTTTGGTTATGTTCATGTAAGCCGGGTAGGTGATTCCGTGGCTCTCAGGTGTTAAAACAGGTCCTGTCACTGAGTGAACAAGTAATGAAACGCAGCAATTTTTCTCCTCTCGATTCCCATCCCATCCCATCCCTGGAGTGTGTCTGCTGCATCTTAGCTCATCTGTGCTTTTAATTGATGCCTTTTTTTTAATAAGTGATACAGCTCTGTGTCTCCCCAGGCCTGATTGGCCGTATGAGTGAGTTTGGACACTACCCTTCTGGTTTCCTTCTAAAAGAATGTCTGTACAGTGGTCACGCACACAGACAATTGGGATAAGGTAATGTATGCAATAGTTGAGGCTTTCTTCAGCTGGAGAAGGTTTGAGAGGCGAGGCGAGCTCTGCGGTGGGGCCGGGCCGGAGCCTCTGCGCGGTGTGCCGTGCCGGGAGCAGCCGAGAGGGGGCAGCAGCGCCCAAGGAGTGCCGCGCTGCCGCCGGGCCCCGGGCACCTCCGCCGGGAAATGCAGGCGTGTGCGGCTGAATAAACCCGCTTTGAGTGACTTGCTGCCGTTCTGATCTTATGCCCGTTTAGCTGGCATCTTTGCTGTTGATTGCGAAGGTCTGTTTTGTCTCGAGGGTTATCACTTTTTAGCTTCATGTATGTTTTGTGTTGGACTCAGTTTCCCTTCTAGTCTGTGTTGAGATGAGATTCATGAGGTGTAATTGCCTAAATGCACCTTTTGAAGAACTGTTCTGTTTGGAAGCTTTCTGCTTTATGTTTGCTGGTCTGGGTAGGCTGGGTTACTTTTATCTTTGAAACATTATTTCAGGAGTTTGCTTATAACAATCAATGTACTGTTTTACTTGAATGATTAAAAGATTGTTTAATTTTAATAACCTTATATACTCTCTCTCACTGTATTTCGCCAAGACACTAAAAACCATAAGGACTACTGAACAAACACTGCTTGTTGAAATGTATTACTAGAGCATAAATAAAACTGAGTGTAAAGGCAGATGATTTTCAGGTTGGACATCAGTATTTAATTGTTTGGGTCCCTTCAGGTTGTTCAGGCTAGCATTTGGTAACTCTTGTCACTACTGTGGTGCTATCCTAAGTTTCCAAAGCTAGCTTTTTCATTTGTTCAGGCAAATTCAAAACAATTTACAGGATGTGATTTAATGGTTTTTTTGCAGGCAAAATGCTACCTGCTGTGAATTAACATCCTAAGTTTACACTGGGTAAGACCTAGCTGTGTACTTAGCTTGTGTATTTTGTGTCCTTAACTTAAGGCTTGTGGAAGTTCTTAATATTTTTTTTTAGTTTGTTCATGTTGACTGCATATAATTTTCTTGAGCTTATCTTCAGAAACCTCTAAGTTGTATAATTTTCTTGTTTTTGCCATCTAAGTATTTTAAATTTAGTTTTGTAAAAGCTTTTCTTCTGAATGATGTTCGAGATAGTGGAGACAAGTTGTCAAAGGACAGTCTGTCCCTTGTACCTCTGGGGGCAGTAGAACTGTGCCTCAGGAGGCCCTTAAGTTAGCAGGGAAGGAGCTCTGTGATAGTGAAATGACGTGCTACCGTCTGAAGCAAAGCTGGAGCAGACTCCCATGTGAGCTGTTGTTGCATTCATGTTTTCTGAAAAATCCCTTGGGCCAGGATTTTTCTCCTGGGAAGCTGAGAAGCCTCAGAGAAAAAGGAAAACAATTCTTATCTCATTTGCTTCTCCTGTGTTTTGCTGCTTTGGAATGTTTGGAGATTTGTTCATCCAACAGGTGATTGTTTCATTGGTTTCTGCTGTGATTTGTTTTGACTTATTGGCCAATCAGGGTCAAGCAGTGTCAGGGCTCTGGAGAGAGTCAGGAGTTTTTATTATTCTCTTTTTAGCATTCTGTAAGTATCCTTTCTGTATTCTTTAGTACAGTATAGTTTGGTATTCTTTAATATAATATAGTATTATAAAATAATATATTAGCCTTCTGAGAACATGGAGTCAGATTCATCATTCCTTCCTGCCACGAGGGACCCTGCAAATACAATAACCTGTATCTTCCTGGTGGTGTTCATAGAATAACCATCCAGTCCTGCTCTTTTCTGGTATTGCTGTACTCCAAAGTCTAATTTGAAACCAAGTGTTACACACAGGCTCATAATGTTTCACAGAAACTGAGTAATTATTTGGTCTCAGCAATACTGGATAGATAGTGAGCCCTCTCACTGAGAGAAGTGGTAAGGCTGCTCTGCATCTCGGGATGTGCACAGAAATGACTTTACTGCATCATAAAACTGTGTGTTAGAATATTTTATGTTGTCATAGCCTATTTCTGCTGTTCATAAGAAACCTTAGCCTTGTCTTGTCCAGTTTTTGCAGTTTTTGTGCTATTTTCAACCACTTGGAGAAAATGGGATAGCTGTTGTGGCCAAGCAGCACCCATGGGGACCTTAAGCTGACTGAGCTGGTGCAGTCTTTCCAACACTCATGCTTAGCCAGGGCATGATGGGCCTACAGAAATGCACATCTATCAATCTTGCATTTGCTGCTGTGAATCCTGTAGCTTTTGTGTGCTACCAGTTGGAGTTAGCAGATTAAGTGTTGGTGCTGAAGACCAGGCTCTTTAAGCAGAAGACATTAGCTTTTATCTTGTCTCAAATCCCTGGCTTTGGAATTTGCTTACAGAAAGAAGCTAAGCAGGAACTTTGTCTTGGGTAACTATAAATAGATTTTGAGTTAATTGTGCCAAAACTGAATTGCTGTTGATTGGTACAAGACTTTGGTGTATAGAGGAGTGATGTTTTTGGCTTGCGATTTAATGGAAGACAGAAAACTTGAACTGCAGATTTTATTAGGCATTTTGGACCCTCAGCTTTTGTTGGCTAAGTTTTAAGGGTGTGCTTGTTTGTAATTGATTCCCTAACTGATAGATGACTTTTGAGATTCTGTTGTTTGTTCATGGGTCAGCACTTTTCTGCTTGTCTTTATCATGCTTTGAAAAATTCACTTCCCATTGGAAATGTTAATTTTCCTTTGTGAACGTAAGCATGTAGACCATCAGATGAAGGTAAATTTGAGCATCCAGTAGTTATTTAACTAGAAGCTTGAGTCTCATAATTGGCAGTGATGGAAAGAGAATATCAAGTGAATATGGTTCGGAAGTCTCACTAGAAAGCAAAAAAATTAACAAGTTTGCTTGTAAGGCAGTCACCTTTATATATTACTGATGGTTCCAGATATTCTTTATAACACTAGAGTAGAATAAGAAAAGCACTACCAGAATTTTCTATTACAGGAGAAAAATCTGATTGCTAAAGTTTGGTTTTTTTAGCTTGATTGTCATAAAGCTCCAAACTCCAAGAAACTAATGAGAGGAAGGAGATTTTCTTGACAAACTCTTTTGCCATGATATTTGTGTCTTTTTGTTAGAAATGGCTTGTTGGAAAACTTGCATATTCAGAATTGTCTTTGAGTCTGTTCATGATTTTCCAAATAAAAACACAGCAGAGCAAGAAAAACAGTGTCTTCTTTTGTAGGTGACTGACAGTTGTTTTACAGGTGCAGCTTTTCAGTGTTGTCAGTGGTTCCTCTCTTTACTGAGGCAGAATTACATTTAAATGGAGAGGGCTGTGAACTTTGCCTCTGCTCTTTGCTGCCTTGAGGAGGAATTCACATAGTTTTTATCAGCACCTCAGTCTGATGCTGCTCACCTGCTGCAGGCAGCCCAGCTGCCAGGTGCAGGAAGAGGGGTTTAGTTCTGGAGTGTAAACTGATGCAGAGGAGGACTGGGAGAGGAATTTTAAGTGGAACTGTTTTCCCTCACCACCTGCAGGGTGTAAGTTTGTGTTCATGACTGACAGAGCCTCCTCTTAGACTGCTGTATGCTGTTGAAGATCATAGGCCAAAAGGCACCTGGCATGGTGAGCTCTCCTTCCCAGGGCTGGGCCATTCAGCAGCTTTTGTTTTAAGTGGGTGTTGTAAACCTGCAGTGATGGAGAATTCATAACCCCTTTTGGATGATTAACTGCCTTTCTGGTTGAAAAGTGTTTCCGAGTGTGTGACCTATACCTTTTAGCACAGTTAAGCCTTTAGCTGCCTGTATGTTCTTTAGTGGGTACAGAGAACATCTGATTCTTTTCTTCTGCATAACAACCTTTCCACATATTTGAATGCTGTTATGCCTTCTCTCTATAGGCATCTTGTGTTTAGGCTAAGTAGACCTAATTCCTAAAAGCTTTTCTCATAGGTCATCTTCTCTAGAGCTCTGACCTTTCTTGTTCCATTCCTCTGGACATTCTCCAGTTTATTTATTTGCATCAATCTTCAAGTACATTAGTATGTTTATCTAGCATGTACAATTTTGATAAATGTGGACGAGGGAGGTTTTTTGTTGCCTTATTCAAAATACAGTTTATGAAACCTTTCAATTGAAGTCCCAGGACAGCTGAAACATTGATCATACTCTGCTGTAATTGACTTAATGTTTTTTTATATAAGATGAGAAATACTGAAATACACTTCCACAGAAAAATACAGGAAATAGTTTCTGAATAAAACTGTTGAAGATGGGGAAGTTGATTTCTTGGTGCTAGTTTGTCCACTATCCTTGTCAGAATGTCTTGCTTCTCTGCTTCCATTTTTTAATGTGTCTAAAGTAAATGCTGCTAATTTATAGACATTTATACTGTTTTTTTTTAAGGATTTGCTTTCACAGCTCATTTAGGGCCACTGCTGTTGTTCATAGTAACTGTTCTTAGTAATACTATCTCTGAATTGTTAAGTGAAGGATTGTCATCACACTTCTGTTATTTGCTTTTATTTTTTCCCCACTGTGGTTTCAAAAATCCTCTGTCACCTTTTGTTTTTTTTTTTTTGGCTGTTTTAATGTAAAATCATATTAGTTGTTTGGTTTGATTCAGTGCAAATCTTAGTAAGTGTCTATGCATATGCATTGAGATATTGAGAAAGAAAGAAGGCAGGGTATTACCTGGACTGAGTGGGCAAGAGATGGCTTACAAGAGATGGCTTGTCTTTCATTTAGCACTAAGGCTTCCTTGTGCTGAGTTAAATTATGTGCTTGTGAAACTAGAGCTTTAGACTTGGAATGCTTTGTTTTAGTGTTTTGTGCCGTGATAGATTTCTGCAAGTATTTTGTGCAACTTGATCTGGTAAAGAATCCATCTTGATGCCATTCATTGGGGCCTTAAAAGATCCTCCCCCCACCCAGTACGTTAGAAACCCTGGATTTATTGGTGTATGTAACTTGAGATCTTTCAACAGCTTAAATCATGACAAGCAAAGAAGTCTTGGCCACTTAAAATAAGTGAAGGTAACACATTGAAGAAACATTAGATCAGAGTTTAATGTCAGACTTGCAATAAGAACTGTGCAGGACTACATTACAGCAAGAGTTTTATAATGCTTACTTAGCTTTTCCAGATAATTTTTAGAAAAACTTTTGCGGAAGTAATAAGCTATCAAAGATGCTTTTAACACCTCCCTTTTGTGAGGCCAGAGTTTGGCCAACGTGAAGAGAATTGCAGTGGTTGGTGTAGATTCGGTCTGTAAAGCTTCAGCTTTAGGTTTGTTTGTGGCAATTTTACGGGTCACTTCCGTGGATTCTTTGGATTTCTTTAAACGAGCGAGGATTTTACAAACTTTAATTTGTGAAGTGTCCCGCTCGGTGTCACAGTGACGCCGTCCTGTGAGCCACTCACTGCTAGATGGCGCTGTGAGACCGCGCTGCCGCCTGAGGGGCGCTGCAACCGCTTCCCGAGACCCGCTTAAATTAACATTTATTTAGGTTAAAAATGCCATTTTGTTGAATTTTATTTTCAATTTAGTCACTTAATTGATCCCACTACAAATGATCTCCTGGCTCACGGCCTTGCTTTGCATTGCTTGAAAGGACTCTAAAGTTCAGAGGAAGCCCTAGCAAGTGAGGTAACATTTTGATTCATTTCCCACAGAAATTACTAATAATGGAGGAGCATTGCATACATTAGGCTTGTGTAAATATCCTAGAAGATTATTCCGAAAAAATGAGATCCACTGTCACTTCAAATATGGTCGCAAAGGAAATGAAGCAGTGATTAGTATAAAAGTCTTTTGAGATTAGAGGGATTTGTATGATTTTTATTAATTGATCATCATCCATGTATGTTCATGCTAGTTTGAGAACTCTTTATTTTTTTTACTTTCAGAATCTTAGCTGGGAAAGTTTAAAATTGTTTCAACTTTGTCCTAAAATTGGACTTTTGGTTTCAAAGTGTACTATGTAGTTGTAAGCAAGTAGTTGTTCGTTCATGGAAAATGTCATATCCAAATAAAGCTTTCTGGGTGTGGTACTAAGACGCTTGCAACGTGATGCAGCCAGGATTTTGTGTGTCCAATCAGGATGGCGTGAGGTTTTTTCATAATGATCAGTGTTAGCAAAAGGTTTTTCACTGTGCGGGAGGTACAATGTGCTAAGCAGTGCGTTTCCTTTACTGTCATGCTTAAAAACATTTTAGAAATTTTGGCAAGGCAGATTTTCATGGGTCTCAGGTACGTACACCAGGAAAGTTTGCATCTCTTAAAGATGTGGATTCTTCCAGCAAAAGAAGAAAGTTTGCTTCAGCTGCAGCTTGTTATATGTATCATTAAAAAAACCCCAACCAAACTCCAAAGGGTCTGTGAAGTGCAGAAGTGGCATTTATGTTACCAGACTGCATGTTTTCTGTGTGCATGTATGAATTTTTTTTCCATTGTTAAATGTGTTTTACTTGTTTTTTTTTTTTTTTTTTGGGAAGGGGGGAATAGATTAAGTTGCTGAATGCTGTAGTTGTTTCTTACAGTAATGATTACATGGATTTATTTGTTGGAGTATATTCTTCATTTACATCCTGAGATCTTGCTGGTTGCTGTCTTGGATCACACCTCTACTGGTGTATCAGTGATGATTTGCATTGTGTATATACAACATTTCTAGTTTGACTCACCTTCCTGGCACTAATTGAAATGAGTTGATAAATTTGTACTTGGAGTTCCAGGTGTGCTACCTCGCACATACTAAAGAGCAAATGTGATATTTGGCATAACACTTAGGTTTAAAAAAAAAAGAAGAAAAATATTAGTAGAACAACTTCTCTTATAGGAAGATTCTAAGGAAATATTGAGCAGAAAAAAAAGTATTTTGCTTTTCTTTAGCAGCAAAAGCTTTATTAGAACTTTTTCTTCCACAGTTTTTGGGGATATCTCATTTGTATTGAAGAAGTGGACTTAGGAATACTGTACACCACAATGAAATGGAAAGTATTTTCTAGCCATATGTAATGCAAGACATTGAAATCATGCTGATCTGGATTGGTTTGCAGTATGTGGTTGGATGGCAGAAGTTAGATGTTTGTATCTTTAAACCATGGGACACCAAAGAAGATCTGTTGTCTTAGGTGAAAGTTTCCTCAGTTTAGAAAACAATGCATAACTCCAGAAATATATCCATAACTGCTGATCCCTGATCATGATGCAGTGCTTCTGAGGTAGTTCAGTCTAAAATGTGTAAGAATTAGTTTAACATAATTCTCTTTCTTATTTTGCAGGTTTTCACAGCCTTTGGTTTGAAGCAGTAAGGCAGCTTCTAGGATGAATTAATAACATGTAGTTGATTCAAGCTGAGATCTTTCCTCCTGTATCTCAGTTAATTTGGTTCTGCAGGAAAAGGATTTTATAAGGAAAATAATGTTTTTGTATGAACTGATTTGTAGGTTCTTACGTCATTGTGAGAGCCACCTGTTGAAGGACTATTCTTTTTCTTTCTAGAAATCCATGCCCAAATTGTGATTCAATAAGGTAATTAAGGGGTCTGCATTTTTCAAACATACTGTTGATGGACACACAAAAAAAGGAAAATTAATACAAACTGAAAACATTTTTCTAAATTTTGAGATATATATATATATACAAAGGAAAAAAATTTGAACATCTCTGGACTAGGGCTAGGTTTGTTGTTTTTGTGAGACCTGGGACACAGAAATGCCCGCTAATCAGCCTCTCATGCCTGCAAAACCTTGTTTTAAGCTTCCATAGCTGTATTTTTTTCATTTTCATTAATACAGTCTAGCTTTTTGTAAAAGCAATTCTACTCCCCTTAACATGTACTTCAGGTACCAGGAACTAAATCAAGAATAACTTTGATGTGTGGAAAGTGTGGAACCAGTTAATGTCTTGCTAACATCAAGGAGTGTGTGACTTGTGAAACAAACTGTGTGGTACTTGATACTGAGTTGTACCCAGTTGCTTTAGACACATTCCAGGATTGAAAACACATGTGCCATCTATGTTGCAAACCATATCCTCAAGAAACAGATTCCTAAAATGAAGGATTTAAAGCCTGATGAATGAGGTGGATTTAAGATGTGTTTTAAATGGAACTACTCGTATGACTTTCTGTATGCTAAAACATGTATTTTTTAACCTCTACCAAGTCTGATTTTGTAGCATTGATTTCTGTAGCATTGTTTCACAAATGTTTTAATAGTTACACCTTGAAAATAGAGTAGTGTCTTCAAAAATGTCAGTCTGGAATAAACAATGAAAAAACTTTGAAAAAGCCCCCAAGCAAAAAACCGTTGAAATGGGACTTTCTGAGCTTATTTAAATGTACGTTTTAGCTGCTACACCAAAGTGATGATAAACAAAGCACTATCTTGGGAATGCTCAAATATCTATCAAAATAGTTGTTAAAAAAGTGCTTTCCCATACATCCCATAATTAAGTTTCTAAGTTAGGTCTGGTTAGCTAAGTGAAAATATACTTGCTTTCCTGAAGCACCCCCTGGAGGTAAGGAATTCAAGTGTGTTGGCTTTTTTCCTTTCATTTTATGGGGAGTTCTGGTCTCAGGCAAGACACTTAAGAGAGATGCATAGCTTGAAAAGGTGTGAATACCCAGTTATTAATACAGTAAGACCAAGTATTTTGTTTTAACCTTATTGTCTCCTAAATTGCATAAATCCTTTCAATGTTTAGACAGCCTTACAGTTCTTTCAGTTTTTGTGTGTAGAGGTAAGCATTGAAGTGTGTTAATAAGTTACCATGAAGGTAATGTGGTTAGGCTGACAACACAATTTCAAGTTCAGTGCAACTTTCCAGTTTTTTACTTCTTGTTAGTTGATATTTTATTATTTGTGTGGGCTCGAGGTTTTGTGTTTTAAGTTCAGAGCTTCTACAATGAACTTAGTTAGCCATGAATAAGTTGATAAAAATGATCCTTGTTCCAGTTCTGCTTTGGCAAGTGTAATTGCTATGTCTTTCTGATTGTGCCTCGTGTGATAATTTTATTTGTGGATTCATACATCACCATTAAAGCAGAAAAGCAGGTACACAGTTCCTTGACACATCCTGTAAACAGCTGCAGATCAGTCTGTGCATCTGACAATGGACAGTATCTGCTTATTGGACTGTCTTGCCACCTGCTCGTAAAATGCTATTTCTGTCTGAAAAGAAACAGATTCAGTCCAGTTCTGTATATATACCCTGTGTTTATACACTGAGCAGTATCCTATGAGCTAAAAGAAGTAAAACAGAAGGTGGAGGAGCCACTTGGTGCAATGACACCAGTCTAACATTCTGTGATGGAGCTGTGAACTTGTTTGTCTGGTAAACCAGCACTGTGTTTTGCTGAATTCTATCCATGATGTCAACATTCACATGATTTCTTTTTGTGTCTGTGAAAAGAATAAGACTATTAAAAGTTTTTCCCTAATACGATGTGTTAAATATTCTTAGTCCTTGTATGTTAAGGGTTACATGATGTTTTTGTTTTGTAAATAAATAGTCAAACTGAAATGTGCTGTTTTGTAACTGAAGTTCAATGCAACATTAGTAGTTAACTATTATATATAGAGTTTCTTGCTGTTTGGCAATAGATGTTTCTCACGAGGAACCAAAACTATTTTAAATACAAGGGTTTGATAGGAGAAAGAAGCATGTCAAATATACTTTTATGTGTTTTTAGCTTTGCACTAGACAAACTAACATTTTAAATATCTGGGCTGGTTGGGTTAAAAGGAAGTACAATGGATAGTTCCACGCAGGAGGAAAACAAGATACTGTACCCAGGGAAGGAAAATGCTCCTTTATTTCTGCTTACACTTGGAAAGACCCATTTCTTTGAGTGCTGAAAACTTCACAAGCATCTGATGACGAACAACTGTTCAACTGTTGTAGAAGAAGCTTAAGCTTGTGTCATTGTTGTTTATAATATTTGAATTTATAGATCTAAAGTGGCACCTGTTATCCAGGTGCTATCCAATATTGTTTGACTGACAATTCAAACTTGAATAACTTCCACACAGGAGTCTCATTAAATACAGTAAATTGTGTCGGATACAACATTATTTAAATTTGTCCTTGGCTACAATTTGCATCAGTTTGATCTTACTGCCAGTAAAGAGATGGAGGTCTAAGAGTGTATGCCGTGGGTGATGTTCAAGAGAGAAGGGATTAGGCCACACTTTAAGTCTCACTTCGTGGGGCATCAGTATGAGTCCAGAGAAACAAGTGGTTTCTGAAAGAAAGATAGAATTCTTTTGGAATTGTCATCATCTTGATGCTCCCTGTGGAAGGTTTAGTCCTTGTATGGGAATGGTAATTAAAAAGAAAGAGTCTGGTTTTGCTATAAGTAATAGAATAGTTCTTTAGTTTATCCTTAGTTGCTCTCAAATCTGAAGAAGAAAAGGACATATTTGACTTCTGAGTTAGAAGACCAATATCACTCTTTTCTTGGAAGGTATTTAATGCAATTATCCTTGAGGAACAAACTTAGGTTTACATGTTGCATTTCAGGGTTTTTGGCTATCTCCCTATCCAGTTCATTTGCTGTGGTTGCCATAAAAGTCTAAGTACTTGCATTCAGCCTGGGTGTCATATCATCACCTCATTCAGCAGCAGAAGTGAGGTACAAGGAGTGGGTGGCCTGTGGGTATTGTGTGGAGCTAGTGCTCTCTGTTGTTTATATGAAGCACTGTAACTGAAGAACTTGGTGCGTTGTCAAACGTCAGGATATTTCTGGCCTTCAGTGTGGTATATGTTGACTGCAAACCGAAAACCTCACCCTGAAAGTGTAATGTAAAAGAGTTAAGTTAGAAAAAAACAAACCCCAAACAGATTTACCCTGAGACTGTGACTAAATTTTTTACCAGGCTGAGATTGCTTTGACTTTGTTTACGCTGTTCTCAGATGTATCACTTATGACAGGCAATAATTTTATTAAGTGATTGACCAGAGACAAATATCTAATAGGGGATGAGCTTTCTTTATCACTTTTTCGTTGCTTTGATATTGAAATGTGAGACTATTTTGAAGAACTGCTTTGGTACCTTTGTACCTTAAATGAGTGCTGAAATCTTTAGTGGGCTGCCTTGAAAAAAATCAGTTAGTAGGTTGAAAAAGTAGAAATTGTTCAGAAAGGTGGTTTATGTGAGGGGTCATTCATATGTTTTGAGGGAAGGTGCTCTAAGTCTTTCAGCTGTAGTGATGTTTCTGTATGGAAGCAATTCAGAGTAGATAGCCCATTGTGAACTTTTTAATATAGATTTTAATTAGAGTGCCATTCCTACCACCTGCTGAAGTAGAGTTGGAATGTCTGCTGACCTGAAATGAATGCACGTGTTCAGTATTAATACTGCATGTCTGGATCCAGACAGCAATCTTTCATTTTGACATGCACATAGTCAAAGTAAATTAATGTTTAAAATCTGAATACTTGAAGTTCAGCCAGAGTGCATTCATAATTATCTTCAGGCAAGTTTAAATGGAAATGTGTATGCTATTTTTATTCTTTATTTACAGTATGTACAGGTAAAATCTGTGATAATGCTTTAGAAATTAATTATGTTAACTTATTTTTTCCTATTTGTGAAAGTATTTATTAAAAGATTTTAAAACATTTCAGTGATAGCATTGAGGTTCTGCATGGTTCAGTGTGCACTGTGTGGGTTTTTGTCATGTATCTTGAAAAATTGATCTAATTTGTTTTCTAGTTGTTTATATACATGCAGTTAGTCTTAGAAATTGTTATTTTGTTTCAGGAAGGTCTAAATTGTAGATTTTGTGGTCAGATAGCAAACTTCTATCTCTATGTTTCTCAGAAGAAATATTCTCCAGTGAACAGCATTGTGATCTTTTAGAGATTTGATTGTGACCACAGCATCCCCTTCCTTTAACATGTGTATTCTTAAACCTCCCAGAAGAAGATAAATAGCCTAAATGTTGCCATTCATTCTATCCCTGATCACACTACAGCAGTTATTTTAACTCATATATTTAAAGGAGAACTGCAGCTCTGACAACACAAACATTGTGACACTAATTTTTGTTTGATTGTAAGTCAAGTAAAGTTCAAGCACTTAAGTACTTCTCAGTCAGCACAAAACTTTACAGTTGCAAAACTGAGGGTCATGCCTGTGTCTGCAGAAATGATAGTTATTGGCAAGAAAGCTCATCAATGTACTGCTGCATTAATTGCTTTTTACGGTAATATGACAGCAGGAAATCTTTCCAGTAGTTCTTTTCGTTTGTTAAAAATTAATAAATAACTCTGATGATTACTGGAGGTCATGTTCAAAGATTTGAAGACTGAAAAGCCTATTGGTATGTTATCTGTTTTACTTCTGTTGAGACTGCAATGAACATAGGTCCAAAGCTGTTACCTGTAGTGTTCAGCTATAAGCAGTTCAGAGAAACAGTTTTAAAATCTGAAACCTGTAAAGAACATAAATTGGTGAAAATCAGTCAAACAAAATAGACTATCCCATCCCCCCAAACCACCCCAATTTATTTTGAATTATTAACAAATATAAAAATGTTTGTGTTAGTGTGGCTGTATCTGCACATGGATTATGTTTGAATCTGAAAGAGGTGTTATCCTATACTGGGTTTTGCTGGTAAATGTCATCTCTGTAGATTCACAGGAGAAATGTAAACACTGATAACCTGTAATAAGTGAGCTCTGAATGGGAAGTTTTGTTGCTGGCCAATGAAGAATCTTTCTTCTTCTTTTGAACTCATGATTGATGACTGCTAGCTGAACAAAGAATGAGCAATCAGATTTTTTGTACTTAATTTTTCCTTCATTAGCTAATTTTCTAGCTTGAATTCAAGTTTTACTGTCTAATTATAGAATTTCTTGAGTGTGGAGATTTATTGGTTAAATTTTATGTTCCAGTCTTTTATGTATCCTATTTATAGTGTTTATGGGTTTACCCAATACCTTGCTTCCAGAAAGATTAATTTATGGTGAATCTTACAGCATTTTTTTCTTGTTTACTAGTTGACTGTGAATCGTTTTTAAGCAAAGAGATTCCTCACTTGTCTTACTGGCCTCTAGAAAGAAATAAATACTGTTTTGTGTCCTTGATTTTACAGCAGGAGATGCATATGTGTGAATCTAACATTACTCGTGTTTTTGAGTAATGTTGGTTTCATTGTATTATGCTTTGAAATACTAATTTTTTTAACTGTGTAATTTTTTGATCTTCAGTTAAAAAGTAACTGCATTTCTAATCTGCTGACTCTCTTAGTTGTCAGGAATTTTTCTTGAATTCTTACAGGGTTTTTTTTCTGTGTTTGCAGGGCCACGTGTTTTTGAGTAATGTTGGTTTCATTGTATTATGCTTTGAAATACTAATTTTTTAACTGTGTAATTTTTTGATCTTCAGTTAAAAAGTAACTGCATTTCTAATCTGCTGACTCTCTTAGTTGTCAGGAATTTTTCTTGAATTCTTACAGGGTTTTTTTTCTGTGTTACTTGTGAGTAAAAAAAGCCAACAAAACCCAGCCAGGCATCAGGCTGTTGGTACATGTACTTCCATTATGCTATCTCATGTTCTTATATCTGTCTCCACATATTATGTAGTCTTCTATGTCTAACAAAATACAAGGTACCAGAATCAAATACTGAAAACATCAGTCAAGGAAAGAGAACACTGCAGATATCAAGAGTAATAATTCTCAAGGTTTAAACCATGTCATTTCAGTAATTAGGTAATTTAAGTCTTCATCTTAATATGACATAAACCAGCAAAAATTACTTTTTATATACCACCTTTTGGCCTCCTTCTTCGCTGGTCTCCCAATCCCTGGTATAAAACAAACATTGGATTTCAACAGAAATTTTTCTTCTCTGTTACCACTTCATGAAGAGAGAAGCATGTAAAGTGTGAAATGTTACAAGAAATGCTTTATGACTCTTACTCTTAAATACAACTATTGAATTTATGCAGATTTTCCTTCTTGTTCCTCTTAAATATCAGATAGCGATCATTGCAAATATGTAACTAATAATGTCTGCCTACAATGTAGTGTAATAATAACTCGGGGTTCTCTTCAGCAAATGTTACTGTGTCTTTTGCTATGGTCTGACAGGCATGACCTACATTTAAGAAAGCCCTCTGGGTCTGTCTGGTTCATTACTGTCTACTTGCAGATGCTTCTTCATAGATGGTTAGTTGAGATGCTCTTGCAGACCTCTAGGTTTTTTTTGCAACATTTTGCTGCATTGGTTTTGCAAATTTATGTTCTCCAGTAGTAAGAGCCTGGCTTGTTTAATAGAATTTATGTGGACCTTAGTTTTAAGCATCTTTCTGTCTTTTTAATAGCAATATTGAGAACATTTTCATTTTTATGTCACTGAGCTTCAGGTTGTTAGACAAAAGTAAATGCAAATGAAATATCCTGTCTCTATTCTAAATTCTGCTTGAGAGCCTGTTTTCAGTAGACTGTTGGCAATGGTTTTGCACATAATTTCAAGGCATTTCCAAACCAGTGCATTTTAATAGTAAAGGATTTGTCCTTTACTAATAGTTAAGGCTGCTTGTTGAAACTGCCATAACTTTTAAAGTTATGTAGTAATGATCTTTAAATTCATCAATACTGCTTGTGTTTGAAATGCTAATCTAGCAGACTGTATGGTTTGTACAATTATTAATACTCTTTGTCTGTGTTGCTTAGTAGTTAAGAGGTTAAACTGTTCATGGGGGGTAGTGGGGCGAACAAAAGCAGTTTGCATTTTGTCAATTTTCAACTTCAGATATCAGTAAATCATTGCAGCAGCCGTCCTTATCAGTTGTTTGCACAAAAAAATAAGTGGAATGGGGGAGTGGAGAAAACCTGTTAGAGTTGTGTCTGAGGGGACCATCTGCTGTGGTTCCCAGTGTTGGCAGTGTGATAAGGGATAAGCTGTGTAAACAGAGGTACCACAAAAAAAGGCAGGCCCGGTTCAGGGAGGCATATGTATGATTTGGATTTGGGTTGATAAGAGCCTTAGAAAGTCAGGGATCTTAGAGTAAAAGTCTGTTAAGCAGAGGAGTGATGTATTTAATCTAAAAGTCCAGATGTAGCTTATTAGCATGAGTTTGCCTTTGGACTAACTTCTGTAGCTTTCTTCTGATTTATTGGGGCTTCGACAAACAGAAAATATGGATGAGTTGCATGGTTGATGCAAATATTAGTACAAATGCTGACACTTCTGCATTTTGGAAACGTTCACTAGTGGTTTCTATTAGTGCTTGATCAGCAAAGATAGATAAAGATTTGAAGAATGACCAGCAGTGTTAATAAATGTTTGATTTTTGGGGAAGAAATAGCCAGGTGGCAGAATAAGCATGCCCATATGAACAGTCAGAGGATAAGCTGATTGGTGACTACTCACCTGGCCACAGGTGTCTCTCGTGTATCTCAGTTTGATGTCTGTATCTTAGACCTTTGGAAAGATGTGAAATAGAAAGAGACTGCCTCTGGAAGCAGGGAGGGGATTTCCTGAACCTCTTGTTAGTCACACAGTGGTGGCTCATTACAGCAGGGTGGGGTGCAGGTGGCTGCCAGTCCACCTGCAGTGTGGACAATGCTGCAGGGATCAAAGAGCCTTAGCTCTGTTTGGACTAAGTCAGGCATCTGTTACTAAGGCCTCGCTAAGTAGCTAGTTCCAGTTTAAATTTCTGCATTGGGGTCACTCGTGTCTGGTTTTATGGTGACTGAAATACTGGAAAATGGGGAGTGGTTTTGCATTAAAAATGAAGTTAAGCTTTCCACCTGTCAGTTTCTGTCTACTTATCACAGTGTTTAGGGGAAACATATCTACAATTTGGATTTTTTTTTTTTTTTGTTAATATGAGGCTTTTGCTACTGAGATTCCTTCAGCCATGTGTAAGATCTAGTAGGCATGAACTCTTTGGGAAAACCACAGATAGAATAATGTTCTGAGGGAAGGAGAATATGATGAGCTGCTTACTACTTGTCCAGGACTGTCTCCCTTTCCATCACACAAACTCTCCTCTCCAGTAGCCACATTGAGAAGGTAATGATTTCTTCCAGTCGGTGATGATGTGTGAAAACTGAAAAGGTGCCAATACCTTTGCCTTGCTAACTGCTGGAATGGGATTTGCCACATGTGGGGAGACTTAGCCTGGGTGGATGTTGGCCAGCAGGTATGTGGTATTACTCCTTTGGGTTGGAGTAGCTGCTGTGAACTATTACCCTCCATGAGGAGTTGAAGCCTGGAATTTGAGATGCAGAGGTTTGAAACAGGCTGGAACCTGGAGTCTGTCTCAAACCTTTATAAGAAAGAAGGAAATTTTCAAATCTTAGAGAAGTTTGAGCAGGCCTGACCTGCAGGTTCATTTACTTTCTGGTGACTATATAAGATCTGAAGATTTCTCTTGTCTATTATTGAGCCAGTAACAGCATAAATGTATTCTTTTCCTAAGTTTGGAATCTGGCATCAGGTTTATAATAGCCCTGTTTAAATATATCTGCTGCTTTCTCTGCTGAAGGCTCCCAGACCTTTCCGTGCAGCACTTGACTGATGTCCCTGCTGCTGATGCAAGTAAATGATGCCTGTCTCTGCTAAGATTTGCATCTGTGGTGTCCTGTGATGGGACAAAAGGCAATGTGCATGGACTGAAACACAAGAAATTCCATTTAAACATCAAAAAAGGCTTCTTTTTTTAATAGTGACTTTGATCAAATCCTGTAACGTGTCTCTTGAGGTGCAGAGTCTCCATCCATGAAGGCATTTAAAGTCCAACTGACCACAGCCCTGAGCAACCTGCTCCAGTTGCTCCTGTGGCTGAGGATGGAGGTTGGACTGGAGGATCTCCATAGGTCCCTTTCCACCTCAGCTGCTTTGTGATTCTACAAAATACTGTAAGCTTCAGAAGCTTCTAGATAAGGAGGAAAATGTTGGGGAGGGGAAGATACTTTTTTTTTTTTCCTTTTCATATGAAGTCTTCTGAGATGTGGGTCCTTGGTGTTTATGTTTTCACTCTGTGGGTCTGCACTTGGGTTACTAGGATATCATGAGGTGTCTTTATCTCTCTTGCAGAGGAGGGAGGCTGGTTTTCTTGCACTTATGGGAAGTGAGGGAAGACAGGAGAATTTTACATAATTTTCCTTTATCTCATGGAAAGTGTTTTCTAACTCATCGTTAGGTAATTTTTATGAAGTTGAATTCTTTACTAACCTAGCTGCTACTGTCTTTATCACTTTTTAAATGAAACTGCCCAAGTCTCAGTAAGGAGAAATGTGATTCTGCTGCCATTTCCTTTGATCAGCTATGATCAAAACTTTAGAATGGATGTACTGTTTGGAAGAGTGGCTTCATTTTTTCCCCTCTCAGTTCAGGCTCAGTTATTGATTATGTGTGAAATACTATTGAGGGATGAAAAAGAACAAAGTGAGCATAAAGTACTTCTTAAAAATAAATTTTCAAGGCAGAATGCAGCACTTTGTCTTTATTAAACCAATTGATGTTTCTTTTATACTCTTTTCAGTTTGTGAAGGTTTTCTTCTTTACCTGACAGCCTTTTACCTTCATGCTTTGGAGACCTTCACCTTTTATTGCTAGGGCTTAGTTATACTTTCATTGATTCTCATCTTGGTGGAATATTATACTTCTTAGAAAGAGTTTCATATGGAAGGCTCTCCACAGAGAACTTTGACTGAAATTAATGGGACACTTGCTAGGTGGTAGAAGTTGCTGTTTTTTCTTGGATCTTGCAAGAAGAAGAAGATATTAAGAGCTTGTCTTTTGTTATAGGAAATAGCTAACTGCTGGTGTATCCCTGTAGAAAGAGTAAAGTTTTATCAGAGGCAGAAAATGTGACCCAGAGAATTTAAGTGGGTACCTGTTTATCATCTGAACAAGATAAATTATATGGGTATATTTCTACATGTTGCTTAAAATGCTGATTTAGTGTATTTTCTTTCTTGTCAGCAAACATCTGGTATGCTACAAATAACCTACTCTCCTTAGGATATTAAAAAAAAATCTAAGTGCTTTAAATTATTGAGATTCTGCTTTAACTACATGTACATAATTATGAATAAATTGGTGGTTTAATTAATGACACTTTAATAATTCTTTTACAATTAGATTGAGTGATAGAAAGCAATTGCAAGCTGAACTAACTGTGAAGTTATTTTGCACATTGTTCCTGTGTCATCTGCAGCATATGTTTATTAACACTTTCTTTTGCTATAATTTCATCTTGGCTCACTGCAAACTCCGTGCATTATGAAACAAAAGATTGTGTTTCATATAACCATGAGAACAATATTTCAAATAATTTTGTCCTTATCTCTGGTCTGCTTCATTAAAAAGATTACCAGAGGGGAACATTGCGGGTCAGGTGCAGGGTTTTGTCTTTCTTTATTCTGATCTGCTGTGGAATTTTAAGTTCTTGTAGTGGTTTTGAAAGTCTGTCTTACCTGCAACAGCTTGTTTCTTTGTAAACACATCTGTCCTAATTATGTTGTATTCTTTTCATGTTTTGAAGCCAAATATGGGAAGCTATGTAGCCAAAACCTGCACTCAAGCTCCTGTCTTTTTCTCACTTGAAGAAATAAAGTTAACAAGCATTATTTAATGTGCTGGAGACCTTTAAATAATTTCAACATTGAGTTCAGCTTTCTGTTTGCTCTTTTCCAGTTTCTGCAGTTGTTCTGAGATTTGCTGCTTCAACTAATAAAACTAATTAGAACTTGAAGAGTGTGGTTTTTGCTTTTACAACAGCATAATTTATTTTCTATTGAAAGTAATTGCCAAGTGAGTGGAGTCTGTCAACCTGCTGTATACCTGCAATATTCTTACAATGTAAGCTGTCTAAAAGATGAATTGTGTGTGGGGAAAGACCACATGTCCTTCCCTGGCTTGTGCAGTGGAGAGGTGGACTAATAGAAGGGAATGCAAACTGATGGAGAAATAATATTCTGGATAGCTTTTTTTTTCATATTCTTTTCTCTTTCAACTGATCTTTTATTTGTGCTGACTTTAAAAATCAATGTATGAAAGATATCACAAAAATGTAATTCATTGGTTTCTTTAGTAAGACTAAAGCCTTTATAGATAGAAAAAATTTAAAAGAAGTAATCATTATCAAAATGAAAAGTTCTCTTGTCTTGAATTGCGATCAGTTTCAAAATTGGTTTAGGTTGCTCCATTACTGTATGCTGACATAAGTAGTGTATTGAGAACTTTGGTAAGAGAAGCAACAAAGTTGATCAAATAATGAAAACGTGCAATCAGACACCCTCCTTCACTGCTGTTCCAGATTGTGGCTGATTGCTGCTGCTGGAGGCTGGGAAGCAGGAGGTGATGGGCACACAGATCCCTTTGTTGCGGTAGCACATCTCGGTGTCCTGTGCAAATGGGAAGGGGCTGTGGGCTGCTGGCAGGAGTGTTAGGGGCAACAGGCAGCTCACAGCCACTGCCCAGTGCTGGGGCTGGGCTCCAGCTGTGGGATGTTGCTCCCAGCTGGTGCTGCACTTCACTGCTCTGCATCCTTACAGGCCACCCATCTGTGTGTCAGACCCTGGGAAGCTAGGAAGGATTACTTATTTTTATACATTTGTCCTGTATCTTCAGCCTTCTTGGAACACGAAGAAAATATCTTGCAATTGTATTTTTGTTCTAGAATATAGGTCTCTGCTTCTGTGTTCTCTGAGGCAGATAAATCAACAAGCACATAAGGTCTCATGGCCTTCATAAAAACTCATGGAAGCAGTTTTGCTGTTTGTTTTAAGGTGCAAAGCAGCTTTTGCCATTTGCTTGTATTTAACTTGGGAATTACAGAAGAGCTGTGGAACATATTGTAGGTAATCTGCAAAACATTTATCTTTGTGTGTGTGTATGTGGTTTTTGGTCCATCTTAATTAAATAGCAATATGGAGAACACAATTAATCCTTTATCCATAGTCTACCACAGTGGGCAGTTCCCTGAAATAAAAATTAGCAATGTTTGACTGGAAATTTTATTTTATGTATACAAGAAAAATTCCTTCTGCAGGATCAGGTGGGTGAGTTTGGTAGTTGCTGTTCAGAATTGAAAATAGGGGGTGGCTCTGTACTGGGGGTCAGTTTGTTGTTACACTGTTTAGAGGGGGTGTCTGGGGGGAAGGAGAGCCACCACCAGGTAGGAGGAGAGGCAGGCAGACCCTGTATGTGGGCAGTGCATGTATCTCAATTACAGAACAGGAGGAAGCGGTGGGAATGGGAGTGGCTGTCATTAGGGAATTGGGAGAGCCGGCCCTGATACCTGGTTTGTATAGCTCGGAGTGCCCCAGTGCTCAGCCTCACCAGCTCTTGCAGCAGCACAGTTCTGCCACAGTATAAGAACATTAAAATGTGAGCTGCATGATGCCAAAAGCTGTAGCTTTGATACTGCTGTTTCAGAATGTACCAATTCTGAAAAAGTGTGGTATAACTGATTTGTTCACATTTTGAATGATACAGGATTTTAACAGCAGTGACAGCATTGTGGTCTGGTTCCTTCATTTCATGCCATATGTCACACTTGTAATTTAATTCTGAAAAGTGCTTGCATAATGATTTAAAAGTGCTTTAAGTACTTGACAGTACATCATCAGTGGGGGAGAAGTCAGTTTGATTCTGTGTGAATTCCCTTCTAGTCCTTTTGACTAGATTATTCAGCACCTTGTTTTAAAGACAGATGACATGCAAGTGTCTTTTGAAAGTCAATTGTATAACTTGAAATTAGAAAGTAGTGCAGAAGTGTTAATGATAGCAGCAGACAGAATGTTGTGATGCACGACACAGCCTGACAGACTTGTGCCTCCTACGCGCTCACCTTGCCACGGGGCCTTCGTGGTGTCACAGCTCTGTGGTGTAATACCCATCAGACATCCAGTCTCACAACCTGTAACCCTATAGACTCTGCTCAGCTCCTGAGGCCAACATTTAAAGCTGAATGAGTTTTTGGATATTGACTTGGACTCTTCTAAGCTCACCAGCCATGCTGGCAGGGCAAAGGTGGTAACAGCTGTAATTAGATGTGGTCATCTTTACATTGACTCCCTGAATGCTGAATAAAGGGCAGGAAAAACCCCGATATTTTAGCAATCTAATGAGTGTTTTTCTTTTAATCACAGAGCTGTAGATTGCAGAGAGCTAAGCTTGCAGTGACCAATTTAACTTTTTTTTTGAAAAATAAGGTATATACACATCTTGCACACTTTTATTTCTAGCTCTTGAAGACATCTGCTTCAGTTTTTTCTTTTGTAGAGTATGAGCTCAGATTTGAAACAAACAAACAAAAACCTACCCAAACCTGCTGTTAGTGGAATCTGTGCTGATAGGTTGGGATTTGAGCCCTTCCTAGGACTGGTAGTTTTTTTGAGCACTGAGCACTGGTTAAGTGAGGAAACTTCAGTTTTAGAGAAGTTGCTTGTATATTTATGTAGAATATATGACAAGTGTCTTCTGAAATTGCAATTTTTTATCATTTGTGCACCAAACCTTAGATTACACCGCAGGATTTTCTTCTTTCCAGTTAATGAGTTAGGCAGCTTAGTGGGGAGTCTATCTTTGGGAGTGCCATGCAAAGAATTAAATGTATTTTTTATAAATGTATAATGAATTAACTTCCTTATTGGAAAAATGTGATTGCTTAAATGACAAAGCAGCATGGGGGCAATTTACTGTTTTGGAGAGTTTATTTTTAGTGCATGTTGTCTGAAATTTGTTTTTTTGAATAGCTAAATAATGAATGGCTCTAAAATCAGATGATGATTGTTGTTATGAAAATTCCATTCTCATAGTTTCCAGTTCTGAAAGCATTTGCTATTTATTTTGTTTGAGTTTTGAACACATTTTCTAATGTTTAATCAAATAAATCTTAATAAATTACTACTTGGTAATGGACTAATGGTTTTGATTTTTATGTGAAGTAAAAGGACAGAGGCTTTAATTGCCAAGTAGGTAATAGTCTCAGAAATTTTGAACAGTAGCTGTTGACAGTCGAATTTTACTGTGAGATGCTCTCTGTCCAGAGACTGGCACAAAGCAGTTCTATATTTCTATATTATATAATTGAAATTCTAAAATAGTTAATTTTGTGCATCTTTAAAAAAAATCACTTTTTATTCTGTTTTAAAGAGATGCTCTTTGTTTGCAATTATTCACCAGTTCTTTTGTTATTAGAACTGTTATTTTAAATCTGCAGGATTTCTCCTGAAAGTTCTCCTAAGTGCAACTGAGTTTTACTTGATTTGTTTTCTTTTGGATTGATAAGCCCTGAGGTAACAGAGTAAAATATGTCTTCTCTTCATAGTTAAGGCATCCAAATACAAAGTATTAACAACAAGAGGCTAGTTGGCCCCCCTGCCTACCATCTGTGATGGCCAGCTGCTGGATTGCACTGCGTTGTATTGGAGGCAAGGCACACGCCGCCAGAGTGGCTGTGAGATGAAAAGCTGGCGTTGGGAATGCTGCTCCCCAGGAGCAGCCTGCCTTGGGCTACCTCGGTGGGGCAGGTATCTCTTAATCCCTCACACTGCGGGCACTCAGTTCCATACCTGCTGTTTGCATTGAGCAGCAGAGAGGGAGGGGGTAGGCTGCTCGAGAGGGCTCATGGGAAGCAGCACTTCCCACTTGTATTCCCTTTGGTTTTGTGCTCAGATGCAGGTAAGTGGTAAAGGCTTTCCCCTGTGTGTTGGCCTGTGCAGACCAGCTTGAATTCTTGCTTCTTTGGGCAAGGTACAGCCCACCTGAGCTGCTGCCTTGCCCAAGCAGAGCCTCTCTGTCCCTGCCAGAGCACTGAAGTACTCGTCCACCAAACGTCGCTTAGATGTCATTACTTCCCAGGGTGTGGAGGAAAAAGAAGAGAGGAGAAAAATAATAAATAATCAAATGTGATCCATTGGCTTTCTGTGAACACTGAGATTTCCTGAAGAGATTCACAAAGGAATAGTTGTATGCAGCAATGTTATTAAATTTATTCTAGGAAAATACTCAGGAGATTGAAGTTCTGTTTTTGGTTTGGTTTTTTGTTTGGGTTTTTTTTGAAACTAGTCTTTGTCTAAATGGATAATTTTTTAAATTTATTTGGACAGAAGTTGCATATGCAACATGTTAGGGCTTGCTTTGAAGAAACTTACAGGGAGGCACAGAAAGTTGTTGGTGAGACATGGAAGAGAAACAGGAGGAGCAAGCTGAAGCTTGAAGATCAAGAATCTGAAAAGGCTTGGTTTTGTGTTGAAAGTGTCTGATTTGAAAGATGGTGAAAGAAAAAGAGCAAAGTTGTCTTGAAAGTTGGGGGTTATTTTTCCTACTAGTGTCAAAAGGAACAGGATTGCTAAAGCTAACAAGCTAGTTTTTCCTTCTCTTTAAAAGGATAATATTAAGAAAAAAAATTAGGTCTGTCATTTGTGTCAGGTATGGTGATTTGTATGTAGTCATTTTAATTTGCAGTTTGCACTTTGTTTTTCTCTGTTACAGCATGTGGCTCACTCTTGGTGAGAAATGACCAATTCTTTTGTGTTGCTTTTGTGGTTCTATGAATGCTTTTTTCCTTGATTTAAAGTGGTGCCTATGATTAAAGTGGTATGAGCAGCGTTTTCTGAGTTACTGGACAGACACAGCTAATTAAAGGAGCTGTGAAAATGAGGTTTGATGTAGAGAATGATCAGTGAGAAAATGCTCAAAACTGAGAGTTTCAACTCATAGTAGGTGAGAAACATTGGAAGGGATATGACTTGTTACACTACTGTGTTGCTACTGTTGTGACAGGCAGCTAAGCTCAAACCACAAAAAGCTAAATTTTAAAATACAGTGCTTTTGTATGTGCTGCAAGCTTAGCTCCTGAAATTCATTACTGGAAGTATCTTCAGAGCCAAACACTGAGGAATGAATTAATACCTCATATATTAGGTGAGGTGTCATTACCTATGGGCCTAGAAGCAGCTTCTTTCATAACTCACTTGCTCTCATGTTTTTGACACCTTCTTGTGAAAGAGCCTGTGTGCCCTTCTGCCAGACTGTTAGACAAAGAGAGACTGGCCAGCGTGTCAGCAGTGAGGAGATGGCTAAGCAAAAAGCACTTATCCTGTACTACTGTTATTTTGCATCAGCTAACTGTCCAAAGAGTATGTGGAAGAAGTTGTAAGGATTATTTGTTATTCAGATAATATTCTTGTAATTTGTGCGGCTTTCAGTGCAGAGAATAAAAATGTGCCTATTTTATGAAATCACTGGGTTTTAACAAACAGCAATAATATTAAGTAAGTGTGCAAATTCTTAAGAAAATTTATTTTCTTTATAAGGAGTAAGTATTTCTTGTACAATGTCAGAAGGATTTTTTCAACTTTCATAAATGTAGTTGGTATTTGCCTGTCAGGAAGATGTTAAAGCTCTTCATAATATTTAATATTTGCAACCTGTACACAAAGATTCATTTCATACTGTACTGCTTTTTCTGTCTTCATTCATCACATGAGTGTTGGACTAAACTTCTTGGCTTTTGTATTCCTAAAAGATCTGACTGTGTGTGAAATAGAGATGTATATTGCCACTGCCTGATCCCAAAGCCTGCCAGAGAAAGGGATTTACATATCTCTCTCCTGGTATCCTTTGTATCTGTGCCTATACCTCTTTGAATGAAAATACTACAGAATAAAATTTTAAGTACTGTTCTCCTAAGTGCAGTCTCTGTTTGGTATGGAAGTGATTTCAAAATGACATGTAGTCTAGATAGCACCATGCCATTCTAGAGAAATGGGATGGTGCTACCTAGCACAAACCCCCTCATGTTGTGTAGAGTTTCTAAATGTTTTATAGGTGAGTTCTTAACAGTGGGCCAAAAGCTTAAGGAGTAAAAGGCAGTGACACCACCTGAGCACATTTTTCTCCTGGAATTGCTCAGGTGAAGGGATGAGGAAGTGGAGGCTTTTCCATGCATGCTACTCAGTTTTTGAGTCCTTTGGTTTCCATCCAAAATACAGATTTACATAAATGACAAAGGAAAAGTTAACCATTAATTAGTTGGTAAAGAAAAATACTTAGTGATTATTCTTAACACATGAAAATGTGAAGTTTTAGAATCTGCAAAAGTCTGTTTTGAAGTTGCACAACTTCTCAAGTATAGAAAGAAGTGTATTTTGTGGTTAGCAAAGAAGGATTTTGATAGAAGTTATAACTTACTTAGAGATTGGAATTCAGAGCAGGCTATTATTTTATGACATGAGTTTGAAGTTAAAGTTGTGCTTCTTAACTACAGTAAAATAGAAAGCAAGTGGCTTTACATTACTATGCTTAACCTTGAAGCCTTCCTGTCTTACTTTTCAAACCGAGCTGATATTCAAAGCTGCTTCAAAGCAGCAGAGTCACCCTAAAGATAACGTTTAATCTTTGCAAGTGTTGAAGTGGTGACATGTTTTGTGGCTAGCATTGTTGAAAGACTGTAATGGTTAAGAATTTGCTACTATTCATGTGTTGGCATAAACTTCAGCATGTTACTTTATATTACTTTGTCAGAAGCTACTGTTAATGATTAAAATTGTTTAAAGAAAAACAGATTTAATTTTTAGCATTTTTCGTTCTGACTGAAATGTTCCATTGTGTCAAATGTTACAATTTGGTTGGAAGAAAAAGGCAGGCTTTCGGCAGAGGAGGAAAATATCTGTTCTTCAATGAAGTGTTAATTTAAGTTTTTAATATGTTTTGGGCCATTTTTCAGCTTCAACAAGCTGCTAGTCTAAATGACTAGAGGACTAAGATTGAAATGAGAGACAGTGAGCTTCACAGTTCCAGTTAGGAATGATGCAGAAAAATTATATTTTTCTCCAAAATAATAGTAACTTGAAACATTTTCACTGACATTTAATGAGAATTTCTTAAATATTTAATATTAATTCATATATAAAAGGGGAAAAAAGTTGTATTTGAAAACCATTAAAAGTATAGTTTGTAACACTGTAAGGATCTTTTCCATTTTTTGTGAATTGGTATTTAATGAGATTTTAAGTATTTCACTTCCTGTATTTTTTCAAATGGAAGATAGATTTTCTGTTGAACTTCAGTACTGATGTGTTTAAAATGTGTTACCACTGATTTTGAAAGTCAAATAATTTGAAACCTAAATAGATTTTTTTTTTTTAAGTAGAGGGGAAATTACACTTACAGTGCCATGAGGTAAACAATTTGCTGGTACACACTTGATCAAAATTAATTTGAGTGTCTTATCTTGCTAGCCCATCCACAAGGTGATTCTTGTGCTAAAAAGTCTGCTGGAGTTACTGGGAGTTGTCAACACAGCAGTGGGAACTGACTACAGAAACGTGCCTGCAGATTTTCCTGCAGCAAGCATTTAAAACATTGCCTTGAACTGTAATGGCACACTGGCTGGGGAATGTGTCCGTGCTGCCTGTTGATGTACAGCTTTCCTGCCAATCATCTACTTTTGTATATGAGCTCTTCTTTGTAAATAGCACTGAGGGTGAGATGGCACCTTCAGTAAATCAGTTATCTTGGGAGAGGGTGTGTAGTAGGTTAAAAAAGTTTCAAGTGCAGGTTTGAGATTGCCTTTTGACGTTAAGTTACAACAGATGTTGGATTTATTCCAAATCCTTAATAAGAGATGCGGGTTCTAGTTTCCACTTGGCAAGTTACCAGCCTAAAGAAAAAGGCTTCTATTCATGCTGTTATAATGGAAACTATTCTCTTTACCTTAGTCTTCCACAAATGCAGCTCATTTAGTGGATAAAAATATCTCCTCATATTCATAGATTTCAGTGTCCTGGTTATTCAGAGCTAGGCTGGTTTGTTGCTGTTTCAGAGGTCTTGGGCACTACAGGCAGATCTGTACAATAGTGAGAAAGCCTCCTTTGAGGTTTGACTGATACCTTCTTTAAAGTAAAAGGAGCTGAAGAGAAGTCTGGTAGTGGGCTTAGTGAGTCATTTGTCCTTCAAGGAGGAGTACTGGCTTAATCTGGTGGCATCACCTGCTGTACTTGGCCAGCAGGAATGGCTCTTGTGCCGGTGTTTGGCTTCTGGGCTGCTCAGTGTGTGCAAGGAGGCCAGGTTACTGGAATGGTAAGAAGAGCAAGACATAGTGTTCTTTTTAGCAAACAAAGAATTATGGACCAAAAAAAAAAATTAATTCTGTATGTCTGTTTTTCAGAGGAAAGCCCTCTGAGGGCTTGATTCATCACCTCTTGACGCTTGCTTGATGCATCACCTCAGTGCATCGCAAGTGTGGATGGAGATGAAGATCTGTGCTATGATGTGAATAGCAGGCAGAGATGTAGATGCTCTTCAAAATTGTTTTGCTTTATACATCTCATGCCTGTTCCTCAGCCAAAAAAGCATTTCTATACAGCCTTCTAACATTAGCACTTGAACAAAATTCAGTGAAGACTGCCACAGAAAGGAGGAGAGTTTTGAGTCACTAGTTACAGGACAGATAAATTGCAGCTTTTATTTCAAACCTTACAGTCCAGTTCATTTTGGCAGGGCTTATAGTAGCCTGAGTATTGAAACTTCACAGTGCTATAGCTGACCCTGGCTTTCATGATGTTTACACCAGTGACTAAAAGAAGGTCATAATTTTAAGGACAATGATACACTTGCAGCCCACATTATCTCTGTGTCATATTGCCTGCATAGCACATTGTGGCAAAACAAAATTCACCAATGGCAGGCATGTAATGAAAGAAGCCAAATGTGAAGGGAATTTGAAATGTGTAAGAAACACTTAATAGAAAATGCATGACTTCAGTATTAATCTGTAAAAACTGGTCTAAATGATTCATATGCAAACCGTTTTGATTTTGAAGTTTTCATCACTTCACACATTTTAAACTTTATTCAGTCTGTTTGGTTTGTTCTGTTAGATGTTAAACGTGCATGTGCTGTCTGACTTTTTAATAAGACTGGTAGCCAATTGCATTATTCCTCTAAAGTAGAGGATGAAAATGGGAACAGCAAATCTAAGGAAAAAATAGTGAAATCCAAGTCTGTAATTCTGATTTAAAATTCCTTTTTTCTTTTATTGAAAGCTTCTTAACAGAAGTCCATAATTTCTAAAGTCCACCAGTTCTTAGTCTTATGGTGATTATTTCTGCTTTGGTGAGACTATATTACTGTGTGTTGAAGTTCATGAACCACTTCTGCTTCAGTATCATTCCAGACTTCTTTTTCAGTATTTGCTGAAGAAGTCTCAGTTACAAATTTGTAATTGCCTAAAACAGAAACATTTTTTTCATATTTGTTAACATATGGGACTTTGATGCTGCTGCCTGATTAAAAACTATAAATAGAGTTAATTTACCTAAAAAAAAATGGCATTTGAGAAAATGAAACATTATGATATCTCAGTAAATCTGCAGTGCTACCTAAAGTCTCCTAATTTAAGGTTTGCATGGCATTTTAGGAATGTTTTTATTCTTGCACTGTTTTGTACTGATTTATAGTTGCATTGTTTAAAAGGCGTTTAGGAGGTGGTGCTGTAAGTGCTTAATTTGGACAAAAATTGTGTTCATTGAAAACAGTCTAACAAACCTTCTTAATCCAGCATTAGTATGTCCTCATGGAGGAAGCATCCTTTCTGAATGTTTCAGTTCGACCCAACCCATGTGCAAACTTGTGTTCATATGCAAACAGTCTGTGTGTTATATAAATATGACCTCCTTTATTGTTTGATGTTTCTCAAAGTGGTTTCTTTTGGAATTTGCCTAATCACTTGATTTGGTATTTTGTATTATCAGGAGTGTGGATGTTATGGTTATGAAAAATATTACAATGTGCCCAAAAAACAGAAAGGTAGTGTGACAGGCAGTGTTCCCAGGTTAAAATCTTTCATAGATATTTGCATGCATTTTGAATATTGAATATTCCCAGGTTAAAAACTTTTGCAGGTATTTGCATGGATTTTGCATAGTGAAGCATTCATGTGCTTATTAGCCCCACACTATACTTTCAGTTAAGAAATTTGCATATGATTTGCTTTCTGTTGAGTGAAATAAGCTTTACACAGAATTCAGGGCAGTAACTCTTTTTATGCATGACCTGTTATTGGGTGGAAGGCACTTGAAAAAAAATCTGCTTAGCATTTTGTAACAAACACAAGATTTAAAAGGGCAACATGAGTATGAAGTGTTTCTATCAGAAATGCCTTTCAGGAGCACATTCGTGTGCTGGGTGGCACGTTTCCAAATTTAATTGTATTTACCTTATCAAGGACTCAAATTTGAAGCTTATTCTTCATCAAAGATGTAGAAAAATAGATACAGGTGATAGTTTGTGTTGTTTGTGTGTGTGAGTTTTGTTGTAGTTTTCTTTTTTTTCTCCCTCAGTTTTTCCATTGATTTGTTGCAGAAGCACTGATTCATTGCCACGTTCATGACTGATAGCGTGAGCTGTCGATTTGTTGTGTGCTTGACAGTAAATTGCCATTTGTGTTCAGAATATTTCCTGGTTAATTTTGGCTTCCTTTTGAAGCATAATCAATATTCATTGTTCTTTCAGATCTACAGGCTTGAATTGATATTACTCAAATCTTTGAAAACTTACTAAAATCCTACACTTTTTCAAAGACTGGTGGAAAATAATTGCAGTTGAAGCCTGGCTGTCAAGTCACTAACAAATTTTACTGTGTGGTGCTCTGTAGTTCCACAACATGTGTGTAAAAATCCTACCTCTGCGTGTCAAAATAATCCGGCCACTTGCATGTGACTACTTCTTTTTGAGCTTGATTTGCTTTCAGTACATTCTAAATTATAAGTTTATTACTTTGGTAATATACTTGTATGCTTCCTGAACAGTAACTAATTTGCCTATTAGCATATTAATGTAGGACAGTCAACTTTTTAAAACATTTTCATGGTTCCAGTGCCCATACCTGTGTCTTCATGGTGTTGGAAAGTGATTTCCCCTGCTTTGGCTTCATGTTTTGCTGCAGGCAGCAATGCCAGTTTGAGCACTGCTCTTGTGTTCCCCTGCCTGCCCAGCTGGGCCAGTGCAGATGTGCTGCATCCCACAGGTCACTACAGCAGAGGCAGTCCTTTGGCCTGGTGCATTTTTTTTTTATCCCAGGACAAATATCCGGCTAATCTTTATAGTGGTATCATTCCTGTGAAAGGGTGGTATGAGAAAGAGAGAAGCTGCTAGAGCTTGGGCTGCTACTTGAGGGAGGCTTTGTAAAGCTGTGTCCCAAGTCTATTCAGTGTAAATAAAATGTAAATTGTGTGTGTGGGCCAGAACTGGCCTGTGAGTAGGAGAGAGGACCAATGAATTTCTGTAAGGAATGAAGTGGCTGGTTTTACACAATGATTTACTGCTGTTGCTGATGGCTGCATGTTTCTTTAGCTTTATACACTGCACTAGGCAGAACAATAAGCTGTGTTTGAAAGCCTGAGCTTTGCCTGTGGTTTGCATATTTTGTATTTGAATACATACTTGGCGTTCATAAGACTAAGTTCAAAGAAAGTAACTTTTATTTTTTCACATGCTCAGGCTGATCTTGAAATATTAATTTATTCTCCCTATTTAAGTGATTAACAGGAAAAAATAGCTTTTTCATTACATTGGTTGATGTCAACACTGTATGAACATCAGAAATTCAAAGTAGATCTGATTATGCAGGAGAAAGTGTATTATGTAGTCTATCGGTGTACCTTGAAGGGGAAATGCGTTTTGAAACTTATTACAAAACAGATAAATATGCATTTCCTCCAAGAAATGTTCTTTAACTTTTGTATCTGAAAGTCATTGTTAGTGATTCCAGAAATAATTTTCATATCTGTAGTAAAAATACTTTTTTAAACTACTGAAATGTAAGAATTATTCTTGTATGGATTGATAAGTCACTTCTAGTGAACAGGTAACAGTGCTTCTGGGCACATGAACACAATATGTGTAAAAGATGTAAAATGTGTAAAAGATGTGTAAAAAGGGAGTTTAAAAATGTTTCATTATCTTGATTGTACTAAAAATAATAGCAGCAGTGAATGAGAAAGCTGACCAAAAATCATCAGAGCCTTATTTAGTTCTGTTTCTGTTGATTTCCTCAACTGACTCCTGGTCACTAACTGTGACCAGGCTGCTTGGCTTGCCATTCTGTGAGCATGGGAGAAGTGTCACAACCAAAAGTGTTGGATTTTAGGCACTTCATTGAATTATTTGTGTAGTTTGTGCCAGTTACATTTACACAGTATATTTAAATGGAGACATATAGAATGGTGTCATAGGAGGCAAAATTTGGTAACAGTAGGATTAGGGCAAGCAGAAAACTGTCTTTTATAGGAAGGGTATTCTTTGGGATAGACCTTGGTTTAAATTCCTTCTCCTCAGATGCCTAAGCACTTTGTGTTTAAAGCCTCTGGACATCACACTTGTAGTCTGGCAGTGTTTTGGGAGCTGGTTTGTGCTTCCTTACATGTGCTGTCATCTTGGTGTTTTTGAACTTATTCTCCAGTGGTGCAAAGTGTCAACAGAAGGTCATGGATAAAGACCCTGTTCCAGTCTGCCTTGTATTTTTTCTTGTCTGAATACTGTCCTACAAATTAAAAATTATTATCTGACTTGTCAGAAGGTGTTACTGCTTGCATTTATCCTCTGCACTGTGTAAAGTTTTAAATCTTCTGGAAGAGAAGCTGAGCAGGGTTTTTAATTTATCACCATGTAGACCAAACCTGTATTCTGTATTTTAGCTCTACAGCTCATCTTTTCTGGAGAGTGAGAAAGATAAAAATAATAATTTCCTGTTACTTGCTGAATGTGGCTTTGTGAGCATTGCAAGCACCTTGGTCCACTTCAGAGTATCTGGTTTTTTGCTGAGGATTCTGGTGCCAGAGGAGGGACAACTTATGCTGCATTTTGTTTAGCTAGTGGCTAGTTTCTTTTAAAACACTGGGCTGCCTGGGATCTGTTTTACAAGCAACTTGGATATCCATACTGTAGGAAGAGAGTAATAGTAGCCTTGAAAGCTGTCTCAGTAGAAGTTACCTCTTTGAGTCAGTGCTCTGTAATGGAGATTACTTTTTCTGTGGTGTTTACCACCTGCTTCTTGAGACTAAGTAGCAGTTCCATTTTTCATTATAGGTATATGATTGCAACTGCATTTTAATTATTGCTATAGCTTTTAAGGCTTTTTTCCCACTGTAGATATGTAATTGCAAGAATTGTGTAGGTAATGAACCTGATTTCAAAATGTGTAGCTTCTTAAGTGGATCCTCTCCCCTCCCCAGCAGTGGTGAGGGCATACCTGGAGTGCTGTGTCCAGTCCTGGGCTCCCCAGCAGAGAGACTTGGACATAATGGAGACAGTCCAGTGAAGGACCATGAAGACAATTAAGGGACTGGAGCATCTCTCCTATGAGGAGAAGCTGAGAGAGCTGGGATTACTCAACATGGAGAAGAGAAGGCTCAGAGCAATCTCATCAATGTGTATTAAATACCTTAAGGAAGGGTGCGTGAGACCGGGACCAGACTCTCTTCAGTGATGAGAGGAGCCAGAGGGCACGCAGTGGCACAGCAGGTTCCTTCTGAGCACCAGGAGACACTTCTTTTACTGTGAAGGCCCACAGGTTGCCCAGGGTGGTGGTGGTGGAGTCTCCATGCCTGCAGATATTTAAAAGCCATCTGGATGTGGTCCTGAGCTGTGGGTGGTCCTTCTGGATCAAAGGATTTGGACCAGATGAGCTCCAGAGATCCTTTTCATACCCAACTTTCTGTTGATTTTTAGCTATGGGAGAAACTCCTGTGCTGTGTCTTCCATGCATTACTTTCTCTATACAGCATTCAGATTGGAGGATGTGTTTCTGCTGCATCAAGGTAACAACCATAACCCCGCCCAAGTGTTGTGTGTATTTGTTTACTTTACCCACACCACCCCCCCCAAAAAAAACCCCAAACAAACAAACAAACAAAACAACCCAAAAAACCAGAAAGAGTCAGCAGGGAGGCTCTTTACTACCTACGATATATTTTGATGTATTTTTAGTGTGATAAGCCTAAGCCTCCATGCCTGCAGATATTTAAAAGCCATCTGGATGTGGTCCTGAGCTGTGGGTGGTCCTTCTGGATCAAAGGATTTGGACCAGATGAGCTCCAGAGATCCTTTTCATACCCAACTTTCTGTTGATTTTTAGCTATGGGAGAAACTCCTGTGCTGTGTCTTCCATGCATTACTTTCTCTATACAGCATTCAGATTGGAGGATGTGTTTCTGCTGCATCAAGGTAACAACCATAACCCTGCCCAAGTGTTGTGTGTATTTGTTTACTTTACCACACCACCCCCCCCAAAAAAAAACCCCAAAAAAACAAACAAACAAAACAACCCAAAAAACCAGAAAGAGTCAGCAGGGAGGCTCACACCACCCCCCCCAAAAAAAACCCCAAACAAACAAACAAACAAAACAACCCAAAAAACCAGAAAGAGTCAGCAGGGAGGCTCTTTACTACCTACGATATATTTTGATGTATTTTTAGTGTGATAAGCCTATCCTGTTTTTTTGGTAAGGGTCTGAAGCAGGAATGCACTACGCATGTATGATTAGTATGGGAAAGAAAGAAAGAAGACTGATGAATATTTTTCTGGTGAAAGGCAACTTGAATTTTAGTATTCAATATAGTTTTGCTCCAAATTTGCTCAATTTTTGTCATTTACTGTAGAGTTGGTGTGCATTTACATGACACAAGGTCAGTATATGTGACTTAGAAATCCTCCACTTAAACTCAAGAATACATTCATTGTCTTATGTCCATCAGCTCTTGTATTTGTTGGGGGCAGAATGGGATTGTTCTAGGATTCAAGAATCAATTTATGTTGTCAGCAGCAATATCCTGTTAAACTCTGTTTCACAGCTTGACTTGTGACATAATATTCCACGATGTGTTATAAACTGATGTAATTTCAGATCTTTGGAAGGCAGGAGACAGATTATCTGGAGCAAATACCAACCTGTTCTTGACATTTGTGAACTGGTTCATTAATTATTGGAACTACATACTCAAAGCTCAGCAACATTCTAGGATCTCATAATACTGATTTCATATGACAGAAAAGCCATAGGAGAATAGGAATACGGTTTTAACATTGTGTCATTGAGAGAATTTGCTGTTTTCATGTAATAGTAGCTAAAAACTGGTTTTAAACTAATCATATTTTGTAAATTTTTAAAGGCCACTCTATCTTTCTGGTGTGCTGTATGATTTGGTGAGTGCCCCTCCATATTTGATTACATGTTTTGTGAGGAATCTTGGTGGCTGTTCCTGTTTTTATTTTCATTCCAAGGTGGTTAATTATCTTTGAAAGTACTAACACAAGATTTGGAACATACACCCCAGAAAAGACTATAATCTGTACAACATTTATGGGTAAGGCTGATTCTGTTTTATTACATAAGAATTGAAGAAGCAGATGTGCTCTTGCATACACAGACATAAGGTCTGAAATAAAAACATCTGACTTCAGAGGTAAATAAAGGTTGAGAACGGCTGCTTAGTCACATATCCTTGAAAAAAAAGGACAGCGGAATTTATGGTGGGGGCAATGATAAGGGATGATAAAAGGGTTCTCTTTGTGGGAAGAAGGGAGTATAGCTTATTTGTCATAAATGATGATGGGAAGTTCTCTTGTGGAGAGGCACAGAGGCTTGCTTTTCTGTTGGATGTGTGGCAGCTGATCTGGCTTCCAAAGCTGATGAATTGTCTCACTTGGGTGATTGCAAGTGGTGGCTGTTTTGGCTTTTTGGGTGTGTGCAAGGATGCTGTTAGGTAGGCATTGCTGGTCTGTGCCTCTGTTAAATGTCTGCAAATACTGCTGTAAGCTAGGTAGCTCAGGATGCTGACAAGATAAACTTGTAGGCATTATTGGACAAGTCTTCTAGTCCTTTGGGTTGCTAAGAGTCCTTGGTTACTAACGATTGGTCAGAAACCTGCTTTCTTCCTGAGGGAAGTAATTCATACTATGTCATTTCTCTAAGAAATCTTCCCCCTAGTAAGATGGTACTTATATTTGCTTGTAGACCTTACTATACCCTGAAGGGCATAACCATTTTTGGAAATAAACATTTATTTACCTTTTGGGTTAAATTCACTGCCAGTCTGATATAATTAAAATTCTACTGGTTTCAATTTTTCGACATTAGTTCTTAATCACAGTGAGAATACATTTCTTGCAAGACTACTCTAGTTGCCCATATACTTGTAGTGTAGCTTTGCAAAGTATTTCTGGTAGTGCTTTGTGTTGTGAGGCTGAGGACACTGAACTTGACATGGCATGTTTGGATACATGTTGAACAAAACCAGTGTATTGAAAAACAGAAGATACATGTGTATTCAGACTTTATTTAATGCATCAGCAAATAGTACAAAATGCACTGAAGATTATATTCTGGCTAATGACTGTCTCTTGTGGTAATAAATGTGTAAAAAATAAAGGATTTAAGGGTCATACAGAATTTTTCTTTCAAATGCAATGACAGTTTCTTTGTAGGGATTAAAAAACCCAAGCAACCTTTTAGCTCATATTGTACTTTACCTCTAGGCTGACATGTGTTGATTATTTGTACATAGATTGAGATTTTTGTATGTGTGGACAACAAATATAATTACCAGCTAGGATTATTTCTGCTAATAAGATTCCTTTAATATTTTCATGCATGGTAAAAAAAGACTGGATGTACAATTAGCAAAGAAGGATACAAAAGCAACTTGAAGACTTCATTGCCATATTATTTGCTGCGTATTATTGAAATGAAGTAAAAACCATCTATGAATAGTGACTTTTTAAAGGAATAATGCCCACTTTTTCAGTGGGCATTAACATCGTACTGGTGTTTAATATACACCTGATTGAAACAGATGTAATAAGTTTTCCTCTTTGAGGCAGTCATCCTAATAGTGTGTATCAAATTTGCTTCTGTAATAAAATAGAGACCCCTTAAATGCCTATGTTGAAACTGAAATCTTCCTGTGAAATCAAGGGTGGAATATACAGAATATCGGCATTTGGCAGAGATTTTACGAGTTTGTTTTCTAGTAAATACTCAATTCTTCATATTTCTCAGAATACTTCTGTGTGCCAGTGGAATGGGAATGTTATGTGTGGCTTTTACTTGCTTTTGTAAATGGTTTTAAGCAATTAAATTCTACCACTTAATTATTTATTTCACTAACCATTTGTTTCAAATGGATGGGTCAGTAAACATACCTGTTTATATATGCTACTGGCACTTTTTCCAGTTGTTAATTTTTTATGGGTTTTGTTGTGGATATGTTGAAAAAATGCATCCTTCTGTGATTTTACTGTTTCTTCCTAAATATGGTCTTAACCTGAGTCTGCTTCCTTGCTAATCTCAGAGTCCTTGTGAAAATTCAGAAGCTGTTGGTGTCATCTTTCTTATATTTATGATGCACAGTTTTTGCCCCTACTTAATTTAAATCTTCATCCTGAGCTTAATGATGACTGATCTGTACCTTTTTAGTGTGTGCCTTAACCTTTTGCATAGTTAAAGCCTTGCAAGAATTTCTTGAAGTTGCACCCTGCTTGAAAGAATAGAGATCCTCATTAAATGTCCTCAGCGAGGATTTCAACAAATCAGAAAGTGTAAGAAAAGTGAAGCAGCTGTTTCTTTTATGACACTGAAGTAAGGCTTTGCCTTTAATATTAACTTTTATTTTTAAGGAAAAAAGTTAACTGTATATTGATACTGTAAGAAGATAGTGGGGAGCAGAAAGATAAGAAGTAATTCAAAGTTTTGAAAAGGGGCTAATAATCTATTTGTCATAAGTGCTGAATATTGCTTTTGAAAGTAAATGTAATGCTGGATCTCGAGTAACCTCAGCAAAAAATGAGGTATTAGAAGCTTCAAACATTTAAACATTTAAGTTTGGGTTTTTTTTTTTAAACAGTGTTCAAAAAATAGTTTCTTCAGTCCATCTGCTGTAGATTGATCTTGTTTCTACAATAACACTGGCTAAGTTGTGAATAATTAATGTCCTTTTGTGCAAGACATTTTTGAAGAAATTATACCTGTTATCTTGAGTGTTTGCTTTGATCTGAGGATGTAATTGTGCTTTGTGTGTAAGAGTTCACATTTGTGGGGCAGTTTGGACTATGTGTACATTTTAAAATCAAATACAGCACTTGTAATAATTTTTTTGATGATCACATACCAATTGTCAATTTAAGGATTACACAGAACGGGACAAAAATACATTACTCAGCATCAGGAATAGCAGGCTGTGTAGGGCTTCTGGATTCGAGTGTAGGTGGTGGTTTTACCTGCTGCCTGGGGGTACAGGCAGGGCCAGGTGCAGTGGGCTGGAGAGTCCAGGAGAACTGAAGGCACCCCCTGTGGGGCAGTCTGAGAGCTACGAAGGTTTGGGGCTATCTCAGGGCTCTTGTGGAGCTCGGACAAAAGTTGTCCAAATTGTCCAAATCTCTTGGAGCTGAAAGTTGGTTTTCATACTGAGAGATGATGGGAGTCCTGGCATGGATGGGTTGTTGGGGGTGTGGACACGGCAAACACCTGGGTTGCAGGTGGGGGGCCTGATAAAGGAGCTTTGGGTGTGGCAAGTGCAAGAAGCTCTGCAATGAAGTGCATGCTTTGTCGGCTTTACAACTTGGAAGTCTTGGCAAAATACATGGGTTCAAAGCCACTTGCAACATTGTGTATTAAGTGCAAGATGATTAATGGAAAATACGCTGTGTGTGCTTGCAGGACTCCGTGATGATTAATAGCTCCTAAAAGCTTGTAACAAATAAAGACTGTAAACAAATAAAGGGTGAGGAGAAGGCTGAGGTACTTAATGCTTTCTTTGCTTAGTCTTTAACAGTCAGACCAGTTGATCTCTGTGTACCCAGCCTTCTGAGGGGGAAAATAGGGACAGAGAGCAGAATGAAACCCCCATAATCCAAGGGAAATGATTAGTGACCTGCTATGCTGTGTGGATGTAAATCTGTTGGGTTGGGTGGTATCCATCTGAGGATGCTGAAGGAGCTGTCAGAGACACTCACCTTCTCTGACCCCCTTAGAGGGTGAGGGAAAGGCTGTGAATGTTGTCTTTCTAGACTGCAGTAAAGCCTTGGATACTGTCTCCCACAGAGTTCTCCTGGGGAAGCTGGTTGTTCATGCTTTGGATGAATGCACTGTTTGCTGGATTAAAAGCTCTCTGCCCAGAGAATGGTAATGAAGGGAGTTTGGTCCTGCTGGTGGCTGTTCCCCAGGGCGGTGTTGGGACCAGTCCTGATAAATACTTTTATCAGTGATCTAAACAAGAGGATCAAGTGCATCCTCAGTCAGTTTGATGACCAAGTTGTGCAGGAATGTCAATCTCCTGGAGCATAGGAAGGCTCTGGTGAGGCATCTGGACAGGCTGGATCGATAGGCTGAGACAAATTGTATGAAGCTGAACCCAACTTCACTCACAACAACCCCAGGCAGCTCTACAGGCTGGGGGCAGAATGGCTGGGAAGCTGCCCAGCAAAAGAGGACCTGGGGCTGCTGGTCACAGTGGCTGAACAAGAGGCAGCAGTGCCCAGGTGGCCAAAAGGAATGTCTGTATCAGGAACAGTGTGGCCAGCAGGAGCAGTGCAGGGATTGTCCCCCTGTACCCAGCACTGGTGAGGCTGTGCTTCAAGTCCTTTATCCAGGTTTGGGTTCCTCACCACAGCAAGGGCAACAAAACTGGGGAAGGGTCTGGAGCACAAGCCTGATGAGGAGCAGCTGAGGGAGCTGGGGCTGTTTAGCCCGGAGAAAGGGAGGATGAGAAGGGACCTTGTCACTCTCTACAACTGCCTGAAAGGAGGCTGTAGCCAGGTGGGGGTTGGTCTCTTCTCGCAGGCAAGTAGCAACTGGACAAGACAAAATGGTCTCAAGTTTTACCAGGGGAGGATTAGATTAGGTAGTAGGAAAAATTTCTTCACGGAAAGGGCTGTCAAGCACTGTACCAGGCTGCCCAGGGAAGTGATTTGAGTCACCATCTCTGGAGGCATTTAAAAGGCTCATAGGTGTGGCACTAAGTGACATGGTTTAGTGATGGACTTGGCAGTACTAAGATCTCTAAGATCTTAGAGGTCTTTTCCAACCTGAATGAGTCTCTGAAGGTGGTGTGATGTTTGTTTTCTGAATATATTATTGTAAGTTTGAGTACAGATATTTTATTTTTTAAATCCAGACTTGGTGGAAACAACAAACAAACTTGACTATTTTTTAAATTTATTTCCTTTTTTTGGCAATAAAATGTCTGTCATTTTTAAGAATTGAATTGGCAGATTGTATCCAGGATGTAACAAATACTTTGCTTTCAAATGTGAAAAAATACAAAATTGGAAATTGTCCTGGATTAGTAGTGTTTTTAGTGTTTTTATTTCCTGAATTTTTTCTGTCAATCTGTCTACTGCCTTTGTTCCCTCTCCATTACAATTGCCTCTTCACCACTACCATTACATGTATAAACCTGCTCTCCCTGTCATGGCTATTTGGTTTGTGAAATAAATTATTAAAAATTGCTGTAAGGATCTCTTGATGGAAGACTGTGGTTAACAATATCAAGCTACCATTAGACCGCTTATTTTTATGTGGGTATTAGTTAATTGTCCATACACTGCATGTAGCTCATTCTAACCCCTGTGAGTCCTCATCCAGGAGAGGAGAAATGTTCTCTTAACGTGTTCTCTGTATCTGTTGGAAAGCATCACAGTATTTCCTGGAGTCAGATGGAATGTGACAGTAACTGTAAAGGATTTTCACATGACAGAATTCTTATGAATCTGATTTAAATCAAACTAAAGGATGTTCTATTCTCTTCTCTGGCATTTGGAAGACTTTTAATTTTTATTTATATCAAGAACACACTTTTTGTTGTCTGCATTTAACCTTTGAAAGAACGTAGTACCTTTTCTCTTCCACAGTTACAAGTAGGTGCTGTAAAGTACTTGTTGCTTTATGATGATAATTGATTTTTAGTAAGGGAAGGGCCATTGGAGCAATAGGCAGGGTGCTGTATATTATCTTACATACTAAACGTTAAAGTAACTTAGCTTTATAGAACTTAATATATGGAGCTTATATTAAATCTAAATTGCAGCCTTGCTGGCTAAATACCTGTGTTGACAGAATTTTAAAGGGATGCTAGCAGAGACAGAGGTGGTGAGACTGAGGAAGAGGACAACATGAAAATGTGAATTTAACATGGTTGTCTCAGGGTGTCTTTATTTTCCTGGTTTTAGAACAGTAGTAAATACCTTCATCTGAGTTCAATTTTAGTATTTTAGTTGGAAGACCTTAGAGTGGGATCTTTAGTAAAGGGTTAAACACTTTGTGGTGGCTAACTTCTGTACTTTATAAAGGTTGAATGTGTGGATGAATCTGAAATGGAGATGAAGGGATTTCAGACAGGAAGCCATCTGCTCTGCCTGCACTTTGGGAGACCTTGATGATTCCATGTTGTCTTATGCTGGGACTGCTGTGTGAGCCATGCTGTGTTCATAGCCTGGATTACCAGCTGTATTTCAATTTAGATCCTGCCCAGCTGTGCTGATGACCCTAAAGCTGAATTAATACTTGTGTTCCTCTGTCTTGCTGGAAGCATCCAGACAGGGTGGCACTCAGAGATTACTTTAATTTTTAAACTTTCCTTACCTAAAGGGATCTGTTAATGCACTTGGAAGTGGTACTGTTTTTCAGGGTTATGGTTTCAAGGCCAGTTGAAATAAATAAATACTAATTGCAAACCAGTACTGTTGGTTACAAATCGGTAATTTTATGAGCTGAAGGTAGGTAGTCTAGGCTTTCCATGTAGCCATGGGCCTCCTGGTATCCTCTGTTGCCACTGTACCACTTCCCCTTGTATCTAGCAACTTCTTCTTAATTACTGTTGGATTTTTCTCTTCTAAAATGTTTAAAAGATTAAAGGTGAGGTACAACAGATAATGTCGTTTCCTACTGGAAGTGACCATAACCCTTTAGCCAAGGTACTTTACAACCATAAGCATTTTTACTTCTGCAAAGTATATATTAAATAAAAAAGTAGTTTTGTTTTTTGACTTTTTTTTTTAAGATTTACCACTAGAATTCACCAAAAGCTTTCTAAAAAAATAATGTCAGTATCAAACATTTGGGCAGATAATGTGCCAGAGTGGGATGGGTTATGTGACTTGTAGGTACTTGATATCCTATTTTTTAAAATTCATCTTCGAAAGCAAAGAAAAGGTGAAGTCATGAGATATTAATATGCAAAGAAAGGATAGTGATCATGGGAGACACCAGATTAAGTTCCAGTATCTGACAAAGAAAAAAGAGAAGTTTGTGTAAAGATCCCTCTCACATCAGAAAATATAAATTAAATTGTGGGTAACTACAGGCCTTGAAGTCTTAAAAGTAAGGAAGTGAAGTATCTTCAATTTTCAGAAAGGAGAAAGGTCAAAATGGCTTTTTCAATACCTTGAGCTGTGTAATGAAATGTAGGTTTTCTGTTGTTGTTCTTTACCTTGCCCAACCCAAAAAAGTTTTGATTCCTTTTGTCACTGACCTGTGGAGCTCTTCCAGAAAATCTGGCTTTTCCTTGAAGGAATTGAGAACTGCTAGACAGCACCGTGCACTTTTAAAGTACAGCTCTGCCTGCTGTAATACACCAACATCACTCCTTGTGACAGTCCTTGAAATCTTAAGATGTGGCTTCCAAATAAGATGAGAAAATGGATCCTCGCCCACCTTCTCTTGTTTGTCAAAATGTTCTTTTTTGTTTTTGGGAGCTGCTGTTACATCAAATAATGCATGTCTCAAACTAATGTTCGAACTGGTTTGTGCTTGATGAAACTGAACTACTGTGAGGCCATAAAGCTACATTTTTCTATGAAAAACTGACATGTTTTAACTTCTTCACTTGTAAGTGCTGCTGAAAGTTTCAAAATAGGCTTGTCTTATTGCATGCAATACTGTTCTGGAAGAATATTTTCTGGTGCTTTTTTTGTACAAATGATAGTAATTTAACAAAACTGTCTCTAACAAGGGTATCAAACCTGCAGATGGGATTGACAGGAGACCCAGTAGAGAAACAATGTGTGAGGCTTTAATGGGTATCTCAGTGGTGGTACAGAACTACTCAGCCTCTTTAAGGTGGTGTGGCTCTGTAGCAGCTGCATGGGCTGCTGTGTCTGCTCTGCATCCGTCAGGGCACGAGATACACCTTTGCACACCGGCCTTCGCTGTCTTTGCTTCTCTTTCCCAGCTCATCTTTACTCCACTGCCAGGAACAGGCTTCCTTACTATTCTGGCTCAGTGGGTATAGCTGTAGATCTGTTACTTTGTCCTAAATGTTTCCAGATGAAGCTTTTTCCAGACTTGGTGGGATTTTGTGAAGAAGCTTGCACTTCTGATTGCTGTGCTGCATTTACTGGTTGTGTGTGTAAAGAGTAAGCTTTAATTTCTGCTGTGCTTAGTCTGGAGCTTTCACAAGCACTAAATTTTGCTGATAGTCTGAACTGGGGATGATGGTTGGGAATTAACCACAGCAGAGGCTTATCTGGCTGCTGGATATGATACCTTAAGCCCATATCTCCTGCTTTTCAGAAAACTGATAAAGTAGAAAATAGATGAGGTGTGAAGGTAGTTCTGAAAAAGTCAATAAGTAGCCGGAAGGTACAATTTAATAAGTGTTTAGACATATTTGGCTCAAATAGCTTATAATTTTAACTCTTTTAAAAGTGATAGCTAAAACCTAAATCCATATTCCCTGTGGCATTAGGTATCAGGAGAAATAAGTGGAAGCAAGGCATTTGAAATCAATAAATGGCTTCTAGGTACAACTTAATGCAGACAGAACTTGGAGAAAAAAGATTGTGAAACAGATACAGGAATAAAATTTAGGTTTCTTTTGCAGACTATAGCAAAGTTCTAATCCTGGATGTTGTGAAAATTATTGGAGATTAGAAAGTTGTGGAAATGTGGAAGCTCACTGCCATGGAATTAGATGTACAGAAAAATTAAGAAATCTGTGGAGTAAAGCTGCTCTCTTTATGCCTTAAATTAAACTATAAATGAATAATGTTAATTACCTAAGATCCATTTTGTATTACAATGGAAATGAAGCAAAGATTTTTTTTCCCATTTGCTTGGCAATTGTATTGTGCTTGACAATCTTCTACTTCACTGCTTTGAGTTTCCTGTTGTTGGATTTCCTTGTGGCTTACAGGGTCTAGAAGTGCAAGAGGCTCCTCTGGGTAGGTAATTCAAGTAATGCAACTGCATTTTATCAAGGTCCTTGGTTTATCTTTTCTGTTCCTTAGCCCAACAGGTTATACTTGGGTGTACAATGGGACTGAATAACCAGCAATTTATATTTTCTTTGTTCCATCCCATAGACATGGTGAGGAAGAGCCATTAACATTCCATTAGCTCTGTATATAGAAGCACTTCTATAAGTGAGATTTGTTATAGTGTTACACCTCAAGGAGATTAAAATTATATTCCTGAAGCAGGTTCCAGTCAATCCAATTCTGAACTACTTATTGCTGTTTACAGCAAATTCATATGGAATCATATGATGCATAGTGGAAAACATAGAATTTTCATTTTTCGTTTACCCATGTCTTTGCTATCATCATATGAAATCCTGCTTATGCTTGACTGCAGTGGGTTTTTTGTACCTTAAACATCACAGTATGGGATATTTTCAAATCAATAGTTCAGGTGACATTTCTGACTTGCAGTTTGTGTCTTGCTAGTCTCAACATCAGCAATTTCATTTAAATTTTTTTAGAAACTCTAATCTGCAAAACAATTTAATCCTCTTTAATTGCTTTTACTAGGTAAGGCTAAATTTGAGACTACAGATAAAGCAAGTGGAGATTTCTGAAGTGTTGTATCAAAAATGAGAATGCAGCTGTTTTTCAGTGAGCCCTGTGAAATCTGGAGGTTCTTTTGCAGCTCACCATCAACTGTCATCCTTCTAAGGCCATAGTTAGACTTCAATAGATGCTCAGAGACAGCTGGTAACACATCTGCAAGAGCTATGTTTGAGCACACATGGGGAATTAGAGCTATTATATGTTTGGGTTAGTTTTTTTGAGGGGGAGGGGTGATTTAATTTTTTTTTAACCTTGTCGCACAGAAAGGAGTTAATTTGTTCTGCTGTTCAGTGTTTTCTGTTCATCTGATGTGCAACCCAAATAACTGAAAAGTTGGGTTTTGTGATTGCCTTTAAACTTGTCAAAAATTTATTGGATATCACCTATCTGGCCTCTAAAGGATGTAGACTGAAATAGTTTGTGCATGTGAATCTAGGCAGTGGCTTTGTGTTCAGGGACAGGCCTGAAGGCAGGGACATCTTGGCTAGGATCTTGGCTTGTTTGCATAGACATCCTGTGTGGCTCGATCAAGTTATGGAAATTCTGAAACTACTTGTCTGCATTTATAAGATGAAAAGGAATTGGTGTAGGGAAGGGTGCATATTTAATATGTGGCTGTTGAAGGGAAATCAGTTAATATTTGCAGCGTGCTTTGAAACTTCAGTTGCACAGAGTTGTGCAAGATGTTTTGTTCATGGTTGGCTTTGGATTTTGAGTGACTAAGACAGAAGCAATCAGTCTTTATTTGCTCATTTGAATAACTCGTGTTTTGCGTATGAAGCTGTATGTAGGGGCAGAAGAGCACTGAGTCGTACTGTGCTTGCTATTTCTGGAATATCAAGCAGGCTTAAGACTCGGAGGAGGAGTTTCTGGGATTTTTCCAAATTCTGTCAACAAAACAAATTCTATCTGCATTAATCATCAGAATGAGTTGGAGTTATTTGTGTGTTGTTGTAGCATAGCCTGGCTGAAACAGGTTACTTGACCTTGTTCCTAATGTAATGGGACTTTTCCCAAGAGACTGATAAATCACTCATCACTATTTTGCATATTGAAATTATTCACACTGATCATTAAGTCTTCAGTGAAGTGAAGGGAGCAGTTGACTCTTGGAATACCTCAAAAATATGGCTGTGCTCAAGAGCAGGGTGAAATGCCCACCTTGGGGCACCATGCTATGGCACCTGCATCTGCTGCTGCCCAGGGTAATTTGGGTTCCTTAACATCAGGTGTTACTGTGCTGAGCAGCTATTGGCAAGGCTTAGGCTTTCTGCCAACACATCTCTTAGCTAGCAGGGAGATTTATCTTCCCTTGTTTTAAGGTCATGTTTTGTTCAAGAAATAGTTGCATGATCCACTTTTCTCAAAGCAGTGAAGTCTTTATTTTGAAGGAATGAGCTAAAATTGTACACCTTTGGTATATAATACCAAGTGCAGAATGAGGTTTGACTATTTTATATCTAAAAAGAGCTGTGAGAAAAGAGCAGCCCATTAAGGCTATGTCATGTTGGAATAAGCTTCCTTTAGAACATGGCCATGGTCGCATACTTGTAAGAGGGGTGCCTTTCCTTTAAAGTGTCTTTCTGGGAGTTGTTTGACAAAACAAGTGGAACTGTGGAATGTAGACGAAAATGCAGCAGATTATGGCACAGGAAATTAAACTGTACCCAGAGTTGAACTGAAGTATAGATTTTTTCCCCCTGATTAACAGAGATCAGGGTAAGATGTGGAAATGATCAGTCCCTTTCTTGACTGGAACAAGTATGAGTCGTTCAGTGCCTATGGGCTTGGGAACGTTCTCATTCATATGGGGGAATTATTGAAATGTCTTACAAGTACTGCAGTTTTAGAGTGTTAAAGTTCCAAAAGGAAACCTGCTGCTTTTCAAAAGAAACTTTTCTAGGTTTAGCATTTTTATTTTGCAACTTCAAGTTACCCTCAGGTGCCTTAACACATAGAAAATCTAGTGAATTAGAGTAAAATGAACAAAAATACCAAAGTAATTTGTCAATTCATGTTGTCTGTGCTGTGTGCAGAGGCAGAAAAATCAGCAGGACGTTGTAGAAGGAGTGAAAATACAATTCATAACCTAATTGGATTTTTTTACATTGCTAAAAGGTAAACATTTCTAGTTGGTTTAACTCTCCTGTTCTTTACTTTGTGGAGCTTAGGTGTTGCTAAGGGTGGGTGGGCTGAAGCTTCCCTGTGCAGCTCTGTGTGCACACCCAGGGCTGCAGCAAGCAGTGTAGCTGGGGTATCCTGCTGGTCTGACACAAGGGTGTGTGAAGTGGGAGAAAAAGGTGGCTTACAAAGATCACCTCAGACCCAGGCTGTAGCCTGTGCTGTGTCTGGAGCAGAGATGAAAAGTACTTAGAGAACAGATCACTCGCTTCAAAATCCCAATATAAATTGGGATTGCTCTTGTAAGTGCTACTGATGGTTGCAGAGTAGAAGTGGGAAGTAAAGTTTATCATTGTCGGTATTTCGAAGCTAAATTTATTCTTTCATGTACTGTTTTTTCTGTGTTGTCTAGTGTTCAGTACCCCCGTGCCGGGCCTGAAGTATTCTCTTAATGGACATGCTCTGAAATACAGATTCTTTTGTCTGCACTATCTATAATATATTAATGTTAGTTCAGGAGTTCACCTATTGTATTTTTTCAAGTTCCAGTTTCATGTTCTCATTGATCTCACAGTCACCCTTTAGTTTTAGTGATGATGGCAGAAGCCATAAGCTGTTCTGCTGGCCGTGGTAAACTTCAGCAAACTAAATATATTTTGAAGGAATTTGTTTTTGGGAAGGAGTAGTAAGGCAAAGTTCCAGGACATGAACAGATTGAATGGATATCAACTGATAGCTTAGTAATTTGTTGCAGTAATTGCATGATACCCCCTAAACAGCTGAAAAGAGAGGTGTATAACCTTCTTTTTTCAAAATGTGTTTTCACAGCTGACTGGAAATAAACCAGTATTTTTTAAGAAAACTTTCAGTCCTGAAAGTAGGCATGAGAACATAAAACTGAATTATTTATCTGTTATACACAAATGAGGAGAGGCAATGATTTAACATGTCATATTTTGAATCCAGTAGTGTATTACTGGATTTTAACTGGCTGATACTGTGTGTTTAAATGTGCTTAGTTCCTAGTTATTTGATGTGTTCAGTGGACAAGTCCCTGTGTACCTCTGCTTCGGTGCTGGACAGTGAGAAATTCACTTTGATAGCAGGCACAGCATCCTGATCTGGAAGGCTTTATAAAATCTGTTTATAGTCCAGCAGTAAATGCTGTTGAGATGTCTGCCTGCACAAGAAAATTTACTAAAAATACTCAATTTCTTAAAAACCAGAAAACCTAATAAAGGTTACTTACACTATTACCTTAGTAATGAAAATGTTAATGGAGAATAAAAATGGCAAATTTGCATATTTCTACTTTAAATAAGGGCAGGAGGCATGATGGGAAATTTTTTTTTTTTTATGAAGGCTTGTCTGCATTACCTGATTTGATAAGCAGCCTGGCTTTCCTTTTGAAACTTTAAATAACATATATGCAGGGTGAACCAAATAGTTGTGTTTTTATTAATTGTGAATGAAGCAATTTGTTATGTCCAGAGTATCTCAGAAATTTAATGAGAAAACAGAAGTCATGTTGCAATCAAGCTGATCCTTTTATATTTTACGTCCTGATAGTGTTGATAAGACATGAGTGGGATTGTTTTGAAAGACATTTGCAATCTGCAAAGTTGGTATTTTCAGCATGCCTTTGAGTGTTTGGTATCATTGGCAAATGCATGGTACGTCTTCAGAGGTGGGAACTGATAACGTGTCCCTGAGATTCCAAACAAGTGCCATCTGGAAACTCATGATAACTTGTGGTTTTGATTTGTAGTTGCTGTCAGGGGTGCAGACACACAGAAAGAGCTTGTTTGCTTGGAATCTTTTCTGTAGGACAAGTTACATGAAAGTTGATAGTTAACTATATCTGATACAATATTGAGAACTAGCAAATGGTAGCTAAGTAATTTGTGTGCCGAGGAAAGACACGCAAATGAAACGCCAAACTTTTTCTTGTTATTTTCTTCTTCTGCTATGCAAAGCCTATTGTCTGCAAATAACTAAACTCCCTGTCCCCAGAGGAAGATGTACCTTCCTCCTGCACTGATGATTCACAGCATTTCTGAATTAGTATTTACGAGGAGATCCTTTCCCAATACTTGTTGAGGTCTCTCAATGCCCAGTGTCCAAGAAATCATTAAATTAATCAGGACCTAATTTCAGTAACCTAATTTGAGTGACAGTGGGTTTCTGTGACACAGGGATGTCGAAAGAAATGAATTAGTTTGGTAACTCTGTTCCAGTCAAGATGCTCCATGACTGTAACTGGCTGTGAGGTGTCCTCATGCTTAGATATTTGTGTCTTTTGGGGCAGATGATTCCCATGGAGTACAATTGCAGGCACACATTCCAGATACCTTGGATGTCACTGGATCTACTACATTTCATGCTACTCCAGGGCATGAAATGGCAACCAGGGTATCAAGGGAGGGAGCAGAGCTGTTTTGGAAGGAAGAATACACAGGACAAAGCGTCTAATGGGGAGGTCCATAAATGGGAACAGAGGCTAGAATACAGCACATGGAAACAGAGAAACTGGATGTATATTTGTTGTTTAAGAGTTAGAAGTAAGAAAATCAGAAAAGGTGAGAAGGAAGACTTGCAGAGTGATTAGGAACAGGATAAGGACAGCTGGAGGGAAAGGCCCTGGAAGAGCCTTCACTGATAACAGAGGAAGATCTGTTTTCAGACTGAATTTATCAGATTGATGTACAGTATTTAAAAGTATGTCATAATAGTTATGAGTAATGTTTTTTTAGCAAACTGTGCTGAGCAAATCTAGTAGTGGTTTCAGTGCAGAGAGAGGAGTGATGTGCTGAAGAAAGTAAAGAAAGGCTGTTCTTTTAGGGCTTCACTAGCTGTGTTTCTTTTAATTTTTTGCTTTGTGAGTGTTTTGATTTTCAAGGAGATGTGGTTTGGGGGGGCTTGGAAGAAAACAAAGTTTTGGAAAAAATTGAAAGAAGAAAGACTAAAAAGTTAAGAGACCAGGCAAACCCAAGTCATTTGTTTATTTTCAGCTGATAGTTTTACTACAGTCTTAAGAAATTCTGCTGATTTATGATTTCTGAAATTATAACAAAACTGACACTGCCAGTTAGAAAAGAATTGTAAATATTATTTTCCTCTGTAGGTATACTGATGTTACAGACTCTTGCCATTTTATCATCTTAGTATTGCATAATGCAGCCAATTCATGTTTTCCAGAGTTTCCCAATTAACTTAAGTGCTCAGAAGTTTCCATGACCTTTAGGTTCCTTTGTACTCTTATGTTGTTTTTCAGAGAGTATGATAGACTTTGTGGTTTACTTCCAGTGTAGCCTTTTTTTATGGAAAAGATGTCACAATGCAAGAAGACCATGGTTTTGAGTTGTGGTTTTGAGCAATTAATACAAAGCTGATTTGACATACCTTCTTTTTTTTTTTTTTCCTAAAAATGTCTTATCAAAGAGGAAACTGTTTAAGTAGCTCATAAAAATAAATGTTGGCAGCAAAATCTCATATTGAAAAAAGTATCATTATGCTGAATATATGGCAAAAATAAGTTGAAGAAGATCCCCACAGAGAAGATTGTTGCAGGATGCATGCACCCATTTCATATTCTCTGCTATAACTAATGTTCACTATACTCATGGTTCTTGCTTCTGTTTTGCCTCTCAGTCTCTATGACTTGCTGGAAAACTTTCTGTCAAGTTTGGGTTGTCCTGTTCACTCAGATCTGTATGAGCTCCGAAACACAGGCCTCTATTCCTCACTGAAATGTTGGCGATTTCTCAAAAATCTTACTTATGGAGTTGGAGAAGGTGGCAGGTGGAGAGCTTCCAAGGAAGGGTGCATGGTTGCCTCAGTGGGTGCAGCACCACATTCATGTGGTACTTCCCATCCAGACCTAAACTCTTCATCTGTCTGCCTGGAGTATAAACTCCAGGGCTGAATCCTCAGGGCTGTCTGCCCCTGCCCCTCTAGGCATGGATTTAGAAGCCTGAGCTTGTTTGTCAGAGCTCTTTGACTCTTTATTTGAGGACAGTACTGAACAGTAGCTCCTACTCATGTCAGAACACTTATAGGTGTATATATATGCAAATATATATATACACACACACAGAGACATATACACATGCATATACCTATGTGTATAAATAGGTAGCCAGTTGCTCCAGTCTCCATGTCCTGAATAAAGGATTATTACCCTCGTGTTGCTAAATATTTAGTAATTATGAAGCCAGAAGATGTTGTTTATACATGCCAAGCCCAGTCTGCTCTTTTGGTCCATGTTTGTTTCCACACATCCATCAAGGCCTTGCAAAGCAAAATGTGACTGCTGACAAGTTATTCCCACAATGTTGCAAATGTTCAGATCTTCCTGCAACCTGATACAAGAAGGCCCTGCTGGCAAATTTTTTCTTTTTAACTGAAATTTTATTGAAAAAATGCAGTAGACTGTGGTGAGTTTACACCAGTGCATGCAATTATTTTAAGTATGAATAGGGCAGTAGAATACTAAGAAAATTCAGCTGTCATTTTGAAGAACTGTGATATGGACATTTAATAAAATAATATAACTCATAAGTGTGTGCATATATGTTTATATATATGCATAATCGAAACTTGTATATACATGTATTCATATGAGAATGAGAATTAATTAGAAAAATAAGATTTAAAAATAAATGCAGAAATAGAACAACTAAATATGATAAAACAATACTGTTGCTGTAAGAGGAGGATAAACCTCAGCTACACTTTTATTTTCCTTAAATGATTTTTAGATGTTTACATGAATGAGACTCCTGTTCCCAAAACTGCTCAGGAGATTTTATTCTGTAAGAGCCTTTGCTTTTTATTTTCTGTTCTGCAGAGGCTAAAACCTGTTAAGGAATGAATTTACGTGTATTTGGGAGACTTTTTAATATAATATATATAAAGTGTTGCAGTTGTCCCTCAGTCAAGGAGTCAGTGTATTAATTGCCTGGAAACCAAACTGCTGTATGAAATTAGTCCCTTTGGCTTAGTATATAAGGACTTTCTAAACTTAAATGTGTTACTTTTTCCAAGCCTGTTTTGAAGAGAGGGTTTTGATTTTGGCTTTAGGGAAGAAGCATTACCACAGTGTTACCACAGTGTCATCTCTTCCTGCACACCTGGAAACCACAGTACCAGCAGGAGCTGAGACCAAGCCCAGAACTGGTGTTCTGTCTCAAGGCATCTCTCCTCTGAATAAAGACTTGAAAATGGTTGTGCTTTACAGTGGTGAATGAGTGCTACTGCAGCTGTTGTCTGTTGAATGTAATGTCTCACATGTTGGCCTCTTGCTATTTTGTGTGTGTGTGTCCCACCCCTAATTCTCAGGTGGGTGTGTTATGGGTGTGGGGCTGAATTTATAAACATTTTATGCTGCTGAAAAGAATAAGAAATACAAGGGTTTGGCAGTGTGACTGGAAAACTACTTCTAAAATGTGTTTGTTTTCATACTTGGTACATCTGACTAGGCCAAGAGATCACTCTTTTTCTGACATTGAAATTGCTTCTTTGCTTGTCTGTACATTATTCCTAATCAGTTTTTTAACCTCTGATTATATTTCTAATAATAAATGGATCTGTTCATTAGTCTAAAAATGTGGTTTTCATGCAGGAGAGGTTCTTTGTCTTGTTCCATTTTTATTTTGACTTCTTTTCAGGCTGAAAAACTGAGTGCTCTTTCCCAGCCTGACAGGGTCAGATACTTGTTTTGTTTAAAATACCTAAAGGTCTGAATGTTGTTTAGGTGATTGCTTTGTGGTGTTTCCCTGTTGTGAAAGCAAATTGTGTTTTAGCCAAATTAATAGTGTAATCTTGGTCAACAATTATTTGAATCCCCCCTGAATGTTTTCTCTTATTTAGCATTAGTTGCATTTTTTGCATAGGTTAAGTGACTGATAATTAACTATAAATGATGATTTCTTTGAAGAAAATTGTCAATGAGACAGAAATCTTTTCAAATTTTAGCATTTCATCCTAAGTGTGTGTGCATGGAGGAAAAGGGTATTATGGATATGGATACATTCATGATGGGTGCATATATAAATATGCCTAAATCATGGCAGGCTTTCTCCTGCTTTTGCAGGATGTCAGTTTGAGTAAGGCATCCTAAAAATTATGTTTTACCTGTATTCATTGCTCACTGGCTTATGTTATTTAAAGATACATCAGTCAATACTTCAATGCTCCATGTACTGAATAGCAGTGAGAGACATGAATTTTCTTATCCAAACTGATACAAGCTATTCTAATGAATGCTAAAGCACTAAAATATTTGAGGTAGATTATCTTTATTCTTTTGTTCAAAAAAAGAAGCTCTAACTTCACAAGGACAATGACTATGCTAGTAATTGTGTACCATAGGCCATGTTTTACAGGATTAGAGTTTATATATGCGCTTCTGCAGATAATTCTGGGATTCAGTGCTGTTAATGAATTTAGATATCAATAGGCTCTGAACATACAGAAAGGTTTGGATCCTGAAAAAGTAGTGTTCTTATCTGAATGGAGGCAGATATTGGTTGCTTGAATATCTTTTGTCTGAAAATTGCTGAGCCATAATTATACCATAACTAAGATATAACCAAAACTAGAAATATGTATGTTTCTTTCCAAACCAGCTATATTGACTTTTCTCTTTGGTGGAGGTTCACATGTTATGAATAGTGTTTTGTTTGTTTTGTAGTATTAATTCACAGTGGAGCTGAAGCAGGGATTTTGTTTTTGCTTTTGTTGACCACTTAGTTTTGCCTTTGTCTAGCTAAGATCTTTCTGGGAGTTGTGACCATTCTTTTTAACTTTGTTTTCCATGATGTGCAACCTTGGGGCATCTCAGTTTATAGAGATAACGATTCATTCCCCATTGGCAAAAAAATTAAAGAGAAATTACAATGGAAACACTCGTGTACTTCTTTTTTTCTCTAAAACACAAAAGAAAGAAAACCAAAAAACCCTTCCAATAATGTAATTGAATGTAATCTTGCAAATAGATAACTTACTATTAATGGCTCAGTTTCGTTTTTATTTTTATTTTTTAAATATTATACAAGTTAGGAGTTGACAGGTTAAATAATTCTTAACACAGGTTTGTTTCTTTCTGTTTTGTAGACAACTCTGCTGAAGCAGATTTATGGTTGCTGAACAGTTGCACAGTAAAAAATCCTGCTGAAGACCACTTCAGAAACTCCATCAAGTAAGTTGTTTCCTTACAAAGATTTTTATTTTTAACTATCAGTGAGTATTACATGTCTTAAAGCTCTGTGTTTTCAATCCAGAAGTATTTTTTGTTTTAGAGCGAGAAATGTGCTGAGTTTGTGTTACAATGGTGAATTCTCTAGAATAGATTTGTAAGGTAGAGCATATTTTTTAAAAATAGCAATAACTTGCAAGTGATTATCACTACACTTATTTAGGAGAACTGCTGACCCATTTAGATACTGACTTTTATATCACTTTTCAAGACAAGGTGATAGTCTTCTGAAGAGCTGACTGTGATTTTGGTTTTCTTTTTCTTTTTTTTAATAATATGTGAAATATTAGGTTGTTGCATTTTTCATCTACTTGAATATGGCCTAACTGGGACCTGCTTTTCAGTGGTGTGCAGCAATGGCCATAAATTAAATGACAAGAAGTACCATAACATGAGAAAGAACTTCTTTATATTGAGGGTGTCAGAGCACTGGACCAGGCTGCCCAGGGGCTCATGGAGTCTCCCTCTCTGGAGACATTCCAAACCCACCTGGACATGTCCCTGTGTCATCTGCTCTGGGTTACCCTGCCTTGGCAAGGGGGCTGGACAAGATGATGTCCGGAAGTCCCTTCCAACCCTGCCAATTCTGTGATTCTTTGTAAAGGGTATCTGGTATGTATTTAAAATCAGCTATTTGATGATACATTTCCTTGAAAGATTAGCTTATAATAGAAGTTGTGTGAGGAGTGTGTTTTATTACTCAGTACCATTCCATTGATGTCAAACAAAATGACATGGTAGTGATTTTGCCTCCCATTTCTGCAGAAGTGTGGTTGTGATGAGTAACTAGAAAACCTGTACACATACAGCTGTCACTGTCCAGTATAAAGAAATACTATGGTATGTGTCTTGTAGATTTTATATTTAATAAACAAGTTTGGCTACTTGTGCAGTCATTTCTTTAGTGTGGTGCACTGGAGATGGACAGGCTGCTGAAATCCATTTTGGTTAGAAGCACATAGTTCTTGGGAAGAGAAAGAGGTGAGAGGAGCTGGATATAAGCTACCTGCTCACATTGCTGGAGTTACTAACAGGCTCTCAGGGCTGTAACCTGGAACAGAAATCACTTGCCTGCTGTAGACGGCACAGCAGAAATTTCTTCCATCCCTGAGAGTGCTTCAGTTTCTGGCTGCTGGTGTTGCACTTGGTGACCAGAATGGCTTATGCCTTTTCTTCTCTGTTGCCAAAAAAAAGCAAACTATTCCCAGAATACTTCCAGCAGTTTGTGTTGGCCAACAGAACTGATGACAAGATACTTTCCAGCTCAGTTGTGGCCATCCTTCTACTTTACTAATCCTGTGCCAGAAATGATGTGGTATGGTGTGTGTCCCAGCCAGGAGAACAGAGCTGGTTAAGAAAGAGGGCCTAACTGAAATCAAATGACCAAAAATATTTCTTTGAAGAACATGTTTCTGTTGCTGCTCTGTTCATGAACCTGATGTTACTTGTAGCCTGGATTTATTCTTTTTTATCTTTATATCTCTCTATACTTGTTCTTTTCCTGATTCATTCTCTGATCTCAGATCCTGGCAGTTCCCAGCCACGGAGAATGACATCTTCTCTAGTTGTTTCTGGTTTTTCATAAGGTGCATTAAACGCAAGGGAAGCACATTGTCTCTCTAAAGAACACAGCTTCTCCCAAATAGTTCTTAATTTGTTACAGCAAAAACCCAGTGCATGAAGTTTGGGTGATACAAAATGAGTTGCCATTATATCCTGTCACAGCAGCTTGTTGGTAACTATGGAAATCTTTGTTTTTCTCAATTGACTAACAAAATAAACATGTAGTGTGTGTGCGTGTGTGTGTGTGTGTTGCCAAAGCAAACATGCTTGGAGCAGAAAAATTAATACCCAGCCATGTAAAATTCTTCTTAAAAAAAAAAAATCAGTCTGAAAGTGTTTCATAGTATTATGCATGTTATTGAGAAAAGTATTTCGTTATTCTCTTCCCACTGCAACAGTTCCTACATTGCTTGCATATATGACTTTAAAATGCATTGATTCCAACCAGTGGTAGTTTGTTCCCACTGGTGGTTAAAGAATGACTGTGAAAAGTTGATCCCTCACTAAAACATGGGCCAAAGAATGTGCCAGAACCCAACAAGTCCTGTAGGTACAACCTTTTTTGGTCTGATTTTCTTCTAAAAAAGGAACAAAACCACTCCCAGACACTCTGAATCTTTGCAGATGTGTATACAGCTGATACAAGATGACTGACAGTATAATCTTTATGCTTTTTTTTTATCCTTACAGCTCTTAGGAATAGTCTCTTGTTCTTCAGTATCAATAAAATTGAACTTGTTGAACCAGAGTAATGATATGGAGGGCAATGAGTTGTTTAAAAACGTTAGCTTATGGATGGGAATTGAGAGAGTTTCCTGGGCAGATTTTATTCTCAGTTGCTAATCTTAAAATCAGATTAAAGTAGAGTTAGGCAATAGCAGTAAAGAATTCCCACTATAATTAAGTGGGGGGATTAAAAAAAATTATTAAGGCTTGTGTTTTGATTAGTGATGCATCTACCTTTTGTGCTTTAGTAGAGTATTTGCTGGGCATTCCAGGAAATGAGCAGCTTTTGGAAAGTTCACTTTTTTGAAGTTGACTTTATTTTGCCTTAAAATGAAATGATACTTAAAAATAATCTATTTATTTAAAAGTCAGTAATATCCTTTTTTTGTTGATAATATTTCATTATGATGTCTTTGTTTTGGACCTGATAATCTGTCAGTGTGACTAACTTGGATGAGTTAACTGTATATGTATATATGTGTTTTATAAACAGTATAAATAACAAAAAAATAAGTAAAATATCATTAAATTTCTTCCAGAGACATGTCACTATTTATTTGTTTTGGGGGATGTTGGCTAGTTTTTCTGTGGTTCATTTATGTGCCTCTGCTTATTGTGTTTGTGGCTTTTTGTTTGTTTGGTTGGCTTTTTTTCTCATTTGCAGAAGGTTATCAGGTAACATTTTCTGCTATCATTTACTTTAGTCAAAAGTAGTTTTCTTAAAACTTAGCTGTTGGTAATAGCAAGAAAAAAATTCAAAAAGTTACTAACCTTAACTTGTGTAAGACTGTTTGATGAAGAGATTTAAGCCCAAGATTGTGTGCTAGAGGAACTTGCTTCCTTTAAAATAAAGTTATTTTTCTCTTCAGTTTCATGCTCCATTAATTTCTATGTGCTCTGATACTCTTTTCTTCACTGTTTCATCTCAGATATGTAACCCAGTTTTCCTGATGATCTCTGAAGATTCAGAAACTCTTGAGTGTTTCTAGCTAGCTGTCTTTTCCTTTGCTTGATCCTTTCCTAAGTGCTGGTATAAGTTACTCATGTGTTTGGGGACTTTGGCTTTTCCTTAAGGAGTTCTCCTGCTTGTTGAAGTATTATGGAGAGGAATTTGGTGTCTTGCTTATCAAAACAGCCAGAATGTTGTCTGGGAGGAAAGATGTGGATATGCTGTTGAGGTGTCCATGGCTTGTCTCATGGTATAGAATAAGCCACTATAAATGATCATCTTTGTTACTATATACAACGAACATGTAGCATTAACATACATTCTCTGATGTATTTGTTGCTGCATTCACTTTAAGGCACGCTCCAGTGTGTGTTCAACCCTTTTATTTCTGATAGCTATGAGTTGTGACAGAGATGCGAGGGCTTTTAGCACTGCAGTAGCACCATGTGGCTTCCAGTTCTGTCCTTGCTGCAGTTTTCACCAATTCATGAATAAACACTGTGTGTGGGATCTCACTTTCATGCTAGAAGGGGCATCAAACCCCACAGAATTTGTGGAAATGTTTGTTTAAGAGAACTGTGATTGTAGATGTTGCAAGTTGTTTGAAGCTCTCAGTGGATGAAATTGAAGAGTAAATGGCCTGACTGCCTTTGGATGCTACAGGATTTCTGTTAACCAAATGCAATTGTGTTGATGTTAAGTACAGAAGGAGGTTATTCTTTAAGAAATACAAAAGCTTGTTCAAAGAATAATTTTCTGCTGCTTGAAATCTTTGCAAATGAAAATAACCCTGGAAGAAGATTTTTATGAATGTAATTTATATGATGTGTTTTGAAATTGAACAAAATGAAAAATTGCACACTATGCAGAGTTACGACTTTCTTTAACGCAGCATTAATCCTTTTGCTGTTCCTAATACATTCCCAGTGTAGAAGTAGACTGTGATTTCAGTTGTTTATACTGTTCATGAAATACAATCTAAGCTCCAGGAGAGTAAACATAAGTATTTCCAAGTTCTTTATTTTATACATCCTGCTAGCATGAGAAGATGTACTGTTCATGAAATACAATCTAAGCTGTGATGTACTTCCAGGAGAGTAAACATAAGTATTTCCAAGTTCTTTATTTTATACATCCTGCTAGCATGAGAAGATCACTTTCCCCAGGTGGGAGTTTCTGAGCTGAGTGTCACAGCCTGGCTGTTTGTTGCATTTCACAGAAATATGTGTTGCCATGACTTTGGGTGATTGTGTTGGAGTACTTAAGATAACGGGGCAGTACTGAGAAATGTAGCTAGGGGTACTGCTGTTCCCCACGTGTATTGAAGAAATCTGAGGAAGGCCTGGATTCTCTGAAGTAAAAATGCCTGCAAAACAAACTTCATTGGGTGGGAGGAAGTTGGACACTTGATTTCTTTTTCCCCTAAGACTGCTGCCAATAGTACTCCTTGCTCAGACTCTCTAAACTAGTCTAGATCATGTTGGTGAAAACGTTGCCTTTTGCCAGGATGAAAGGCTCACACACCTACAGATTGGCAAAGTGCTTGTATTCAAGATTTATGCCATATTCACAGTGAGAGGAATTCCTTGCCCAGCCAATAGGAGTTACTTGGTTTTGAGTGGAGGCTGTAAGTCAATTAGCTAGAATTTAAAATCACAATTCTTTTCTAAGAACAACTTGAGAGGCTTAAGTGACTGCTGAAGTTGCTTCATATAAACCTTGATTGGAATAGATTTAGGCACAACATTTTTATGTTTACAGATGTAGGTGATCTATTAAAATCTCAGCAATCACACACCAGTAGCCAAAATTAACTTTAACATTAGTTTTGGATCTCATTCTGTTTTGTAAAAAAAATAATTTTTTTTAGGAAGTGCTCTAATCTTTGATGTAATGTGTACAAATTAATTAGTTGAAAACACTGAATATTTATCTTATGTTCACCAGATTTTTTTTTTTTTGAGCTTCTGGGTTTTCCTGGCAAAAATTTCATGAAAAGTTTTCTACTTTAGAATTTGAGAGGGGTTTTTTAATACAGCTGTGCCCATCCATATTAAAAAACAATGATTTTTAAAAATGTTCATTGTACTAGTTAGTTTCTCAGCTTAAGCAATACCAGTTTCACATTTATATATTTGGTCAAGCTTTACCAAGGAGCATAGCTGACTCCAAGTGCTCTATGGCTTCCAAATGCTGCAGAAGGGTTTTGTAGGCCTAGAATAAAAATGTTGTTAAACTGAAGTCTTTATTTAAAACCTTACCAATCTATAAGTACTTTTTCTTTTTTTTTACACATACTGAATATTGTCAACCGTGCTTTTAGTGTCTTAAGCTGATGGAAGACATAGCTGTTGGTTAAGAATTCTGTGATTTAAATGATCTTTGTTAGTGGAAGATTTTTAGCTGCGTTTGAGTGTGTTCTTTTTCTTGCACTCATGTCTGCTGTAAAAAAGAATGTTAAAAGCTGGTTGACGTGATGCTATAAAACACAGAAAAAGCACACCATATAGAACTGAGTGCTTTCCATTGCATAATATTTAGAAGATAAAAGGATTATAAACTGCTTGTGAATGCATGTGTTACATGGCCACATTTTGCAGAGATTTGTAAAAGCCTGGGTTATAAACTTGTGTGCACTTTAGTTTATTATTTTAAAAGGTTTTAAAAAAAGTACAGGAACAGAACCTGTTAAAACCAACTTCTAAATGTGATTCTAGAAGTCTTTTCTATTCTGACAGGAACACATTTGGGACTGCTTTAAGTACGACATGATATTGATGCTTTGAGATGTTACTGCAGTGATGATTAGGCCTCAGCTGCTTTAGTGGGCTAATTAGCTTTAGATACTCTTTATGTCTTGAGCCAGATCATTGGGGACAAACGTATGTTTGATTGCAATTTTATAGAAGAAAATATGGCCAGGACATGAGAGGCCAACTCTAGTTCATGACTTCATGTAACTGTATTTGAACTTTTTGTTGAGGCTGTAGTTACAGGTCCCCAGCTATGTAGGCTCCAGGAGCACTGGTGCTTCACAGACAGTGTTTACAGATATTGAAATCAGTTAAGTTCATTGCTAAACATACAAGATATACTTTCCTTTGCAAACAAGTGCAATCAACCATTACACTTCAGTGATCTGGGTAAACAAGGAAGACTTCTAATTTAAAAAGTATAGCTCTCCTGATAGTTCATGGACTAATGCTTTCACCTTTCTCCTTGTCAACCAAAAATGGGGACACAGGTATCATAGGACTGTAGAATATCCAGAGCTGGAATGGACCCATAAGGATCATCGAGTCCTGGCCCTGCACAGGACACTCCAAAAATCACACCATGTGTCTGAGAGCTTTCTCCAAATGTTTCGTGAACTCTGTCAGGCTTAGTGCTGTGACAACTCTCCTGGGAAGCCTGTTCCAGTGCCCAAGCACCGTCTGAGTGAAGAACCTTTTACTAATATCCATCTCTAGTTAAAAACCAGAACTGTTCTTTCCCCTCCTCTCAGACTTCGTCAGAATGCATAATTTTAGGAAATCTCTCCAGACAGAGTTAATGAAATTAGCAAAAGTAAGAATTGGGCTTTCCTAGTGTTTGTCATGCTGTTGTGCCATATGCTTGCCTTGAGGATGGGGTGTTCTCTTGGGCTCTTAGTGCTGGTGACCCCCTCTTTGCCCAGACCAGGGACAGATACAGCAGAAACAGTCAGGTACTCTTGGGTCAGAAGTTTTGGGTTTGTTTTGTTGCTTAATCTCGGGCTTTTAAGAAGAGGCTTTTTGAGGGATTGAAGACATTTGAACAAAACTATGCTTGGTTTCCTATTATGGGCATGTACATAAAAAACATGCTGAAATCTATTTGAAATATCTTGCCTCTTTTAGCAGGATGGGGACAATGATTTCTCGTGACCAAGTTCCTTCCTTGATTTAACTCACACTTCAGATTATCACCTTAACCTTTAGTTAGTCCTTGCTGGATTGGAGGGTTTTCTGTTCACTGTTCAAAAATATGCTACTAAATAAAAACTTTAAAAGTCTCATTTGGGTTGTGGTATGCAAAAGAATAAAATCCACCATTGTGTGTGTGAATTTAAGGAATGTGAATGGAATCAGAATATTAACAGTTTGTAAGTCAGCATGCCTTCAGGTGGAAAATACCCCTATGGAGTTTGCCAAAGCAAAGAGCTAGTGACAACTCCTGAGGAGCTTGTGATTCAAACAGTGGTAAGATAGTGGACAACTGCTGGAAACAGCAGCAGTCTGAGACATTGTCGTGTGTTTCTTTATTGCTTCAAACAGTAGGCTGTGTATATTTTCTTGTCCTTGGAACAATATTTATGACTTATCCAACCAGACTGTGCCCAGTAGTGGACTACTGAAGCTGAACTTTGTGTTGCAATTAATTTGGGGATATGCAGTGGGAATCCTTGCTGCTTCTGCCATGTGACCTTCACCTCCCATCTGTTGGGAAATTTCTAGTTTCTTTATGTTATTGAGAAGTAACCAAATGACTTTCTCCACCACTAAAAAGCACAGGAGATACTAAGAGATTTTAGATTTGCCTCAAATAAGCAACAGCATTACTGAGAGAGGATGTAGTATTAATTGATGTCCATTGGAATAATGTGGGACAGGATGAGGACAGACCTCTATTTAGATTGGGTTGCTTGCATACAGAAAGTACAGTCATAAGAGGTGAAAAAGAACAGAATGTTTCATTGGCTTTGTTTGTTTTCCTTTTCCCCCTTGCTCTTTGAGCTTTTAACTAATAGACCAGAATATATGAAATACAGTAGAATGTTGAAGGGTGATTCAGTAATATAAATTGTTAGCTGGTTTTTGAATGGGTAATATGAGCTTTACAGAATTACTGCTTTGCATATTATGTGTCCCCTTATCTTAACAGGTGTTTTGTTTTACCATTTCAGATAGATGGATTGAGCAGAAAAGGTTAATGATTTGAGTGCTGGAAGCAGGTGGTTGGTAGCTTTGACTATTTATCTAATTAGCTGCATGTTGGCTGTTGTCCTAGCAGGCCTGACTTTTCCTAGCGAGGGAGCATAGGAAAACATGCAGAAACTTGCTGTAGCAGGACTAATGCAAAAATCAACATGATCTAAACTTGTCCTTACTGACAAGTATGATTTTATTTGTTTTTGATTCAAAAGATTATCTACTTATGCTTTATGGGTGTTTGTCCTAAAACAGATAATGCTTGCTTGTTTAGGTGAGTTTGATTGTCAAAAGCATTTTCTCTTATACTTCTGAAAGCATTTTTCTCATGGTTGTTAGATGCTAACCCACAAAGAGCAAAAATAATGTTGGTGATTTTTTTCTTTCATCTGTATTCAACAAAGCTCTTGCTTTTTACGCTGAGTTCCATTGTAATTCCTGTGTCTGTTAAGGTTTTATTGTGGCATATTTAGTCAAGGCAAGTTGGGATACTACCAGTGCAGCACAGCAGTTCATGTTTGGCATTGTACACCTCAGCTGCTGACTTGACCCTTAGTGCACCACTCTTGGGAGGGACATGAGCATAGACAACTGTTTCTCTTGAATTTAACTTTTTATCCAAATTTTTTTCTTTACTTGAAAAGTTTTCTTTTTAGCTTTCAATGAAAAAAAAAAGGCAGAAACATAGGCTAACACCCAGACACAGTTGACCACAGAATTGTTTCATTCCAAGTATGTGCTTGAATTTGAAACTTTCCTAAGAGATAATGTCTGGTAACTTTTAACAGGATAAATAGTCAGCTTTTTGCATGTATTGGTTTTACAGCTCCAAGCACAATGGAAACCGATGTTTGTTAGTGGCTCCAGCTACCAACATAATGCAGATACTCACCAAGAAATTTTATATGTGTTTACTCCAAGTAGGAAAAAAACCTATTGTTTTCCTTGGGTCTATTATATTTTATTAGCATAACCTCAAGGGAAACTCAGTAGTGAAGAGGCAGAGGCTCTTTTTTCACAAATGTACAGTGTTAAGTAAAATTGTCTAAAATACAGCAAAACTCATTGTAGAAGGAGTCTGTGATTACCTCAATCCAATTGTATAGCATGGATTTTTTTTTCCTAAATACTTTATATGTCTCCAGTTTTTATTTTGTCTCTCCCTGTGCTTTTTTAATGTAGCCCATTTCCACAATAGATGTCTAGTTTGTATGCTTTTCCTTGTACCAGTCATTAAATAGGAACATTTACTTTGTGGAGCTGTCAAATTGATACCTGCAACTCCAAAAAATGAAGATGAGTGAAAAATGTTATTTAGAGACAGAAAAGATATAATTATGGATATATCCTAAATACAATGAAGAATTTTCTTTCACATTCTTTCAGAAAAGAATACCGTGTTTAATTAGAATCCTGAATCCAGATTGTAAAACTTCTTATACAAGGAAAGCTGCAGGAAATGGGATTTTTACTTCAGATTGCTCTTAGCTTTAAATACTGCCTTTTTAATACTTAATATTTGAACTTGAAATTATTCTTTCAGGTATTTCTTTTTTTCACATTGTTTTTCTTGCTCTTAGTAGGAGTTCTCTTGTTTAGCCAGTGTTGGACACATTTGCTAGCTTAGTTATATTAACTGTGCTGGACTGAACCAGCAAAAAGATTTAAGCTGTTCAAAGGAAAAGACCAAAAATAGAAGGATTTTTGAAATGGATGAACTTTTACACAAGAAGTGGAAACTATGGTTCTTTTGTTTTTATACATATGAAAATTATGTGACCTCTTTTGTCCTGTAGCTTGTAATTTCATTTATAATTGTTTATGTTCATTTATGACTGTTTATGTATACATGGATGTAACACATATATACTCAAGCATTATAGAAAACAGGTCAAATGTGGTTTTGCACAGGCTTTGTTTTGACTTTCCCTTTATGGCTCAGCAGAGTTGCTTCTAATTTAGTCCTGAACTAATATAAATTCAATGTATGGTAAACTTGGAGCTTCAGGATGTGGTAACTTTGTAGGATTCACTATCACAGAATGGTCTGGGTTGGAAGGGACCTTTAAAGGTCATCTTGTCCGACCTCCTGCAATGAACAGGAGCGTCTTAAATTAGATCAGAGTCCTGTCCAGCCTGGCCTTAAATGTTTCCAGGGATGAATCTTCCACCATCTTTCTAGACAATCTCTTTAGTTTAAAACTATTACCCTGTGTCCTATTGCAACAGGTCCTACTACAGAGTCTGTCCCCATCTTATAATCCCTCATTACATGCTGAAAGTCCTTTTTGGAGCCTTATTCCCTCCAGGCTGAACAACCCCAACTCTCTCAGCCTCTCCTTAGAGGAGAGGTGCTCCAGACCTCTGATCATCTTTGTTGCCTTCTCTGAACTTGCTCCAAAAGGTCAGGGACCTTCCTGTGCTGGCATCCAGCACTGCAGGTGGGGTCTCACCAGAGCAGAGCAGAGGGGCAGAATCCCCTCCCTCAGCCTGCTGGCCACGCTGCTTTGGATGCAGGCCAGGATACAATTGGCTTTCTGGGCTGCAAGAGCACATTGATGGCTGAAATTCAGTATTTTATTCTGCAGCACCCCCAAATCCCTCTTGGCTTCCTCTCACGAGGCAAGGGATTATTTGCTTCGCATTTGAAATACACTGGTTTTCAGTGTTAATGGCATAATGCAGTGTTAAAATATCTCTTGAGCAACATGTTTTTTAAGTCAACAGTTCACAGTTTTTACATCAAGCAGTGCATGCTCTTGGTTTTGTGGTTTCCATTTGTATTTCACAAAAGACACCAGTTAAGCATGCTTGTTGCAAAATTTTTAAGTTAAGCTATTGTGAAATGCTGCCTAACATATTAGAATTATTGCAGGAAGGACATTTAATGACAATAAGCCAGGTATTGCGCACTCTGTTGTTATGATTCTTCAGTGATGCTGTGGTTGAGATGCAGTGAGTTGATCTTGAATTTCTTGTGACTATTGCTCAGAAACCACATGGTAAGATGACATTGTCATATTCTAAGAAAATGGTCAGGGAGTATGTTTGGATTGAGGAGAATGGGCTGTAACTGACTTCCTCTAATGTTCTAAATGATATTGCTTACATAACGAGGTTTCCAGCTGGGAATCACTGCTTGGTGCAATATTTCCATGTGAAGAGAACACAAAGTTGCCCCATTTCTTTCTCTTTCCCCTGCTCCCTGCTGGAGCTGTTGTGGTGACACAGCTGCTACCAGCTTCACCCCTTGCCAAAGATGTGGCTTTGCTTTGTGGCCTCTTGGGCAGATGGCAGGTAGCAGGGTGGAGAGAGGGAGCAGCTTAATTCTGTCTTCTCAAAATATGCTTCATGTGACTTCGTGATGGTGATGCTACATCTTTCTTTCCCACCTTTGTCTTTCCTGACAGGGACATGCAACTGTTTCTGTTTGCAGCCTTGGTGCTCTTTGGTTAATCTTTACCTACTATCCTGAGGATTTGAGGTTTGAAATAGAGTTAGAAAATAATTACATCACTGTTTGAGTTTTTTTTGTTGTTGTTGTTGTTTCTCCAGTGCTGATTTGCAATGCTTTTTTTCTTGGTTTCTAATTTTGATATGTTTATAATAGGAAGAGGTAAACCTTTTCAATAAGAATATTTTTTCTTACTTTGACTTGATGATAATGAGGTGTTTGCAGTATGTTTTAACAAGGTTACCTTTTTCTAAGCATTGAGATCTGAAGTTGTGTAATTAGAGGTTTTGTTACTGACCCACAGTAAATTTGGACTGTGTTGTTGTTGTTTGTCCTTTGGTTAGCTTAGTTTTTTTATAAGGACACATCTATAGCAGTGATGTGGACACACTGAACCATTACCCCAGCCATCATTTATTCAGCTGCACAGGGATTCAGTTTGCATTTCTGAGGAAAAATATATATTACTGTGTGAATGCATACAAGAGGTGAGCGTGGCTAGTAGCTATTACAAGCTGATTTGTTAGAGTTGTAGTGTGTGTCTCTTGGTGTTTGCTTTTAAGAGACAGGGAAGTCTCTGAATTGGAACCTGAAATCCAAATTGAGTCTATTTGCAGAACCTTTTATTAGATAAGTGATTTCACTTTATCTTTGACTAATACATTGGATTCCACATAGGAATTAATGGCACAGTGCTGTAATAATAGTGCAACAAAAACCGATGAAAGATCTGGAGAAAATGGATTATATTTTGGAAAAACTCTTACTGTTTCATAGCTGCATATTCAGAAGTAGGGCTGTTTTCCAGGATATCCCTGCAGGAGGGGGTGGGAAGATATATTATTAACTGGGGTTGCTGAATTCAAGTTACACCAGAAGTAAAAATTATTTTGCTGGTATTTATATATCTCAGTTAACTATCCAAGAACTCTGAGACAGGTGTGGGTATAAAGCAGCCATCTTCAGTTGGAACAGCTCTCCATGCCCACAGATGAACAGCCCTGCTTCTGGACCTCTCTTACTGAGCTGTTCTGCAAGGCCATTGCTCTCTGTCATCCTGTATAACCTGTCCTTAAGATTGGAAGGAGAGCTGAGAACATAGGTAGCTCAAAGGCAGCTGTGCCTTATTCAATACCTTAACAGTGTTTTTGGTACTTTGTCTCCTAGGAATCCCAAGGCTTTACAAGATGAACCCAGGTATTAGGAAGGTTTATATTAAATCTGGATTGTAAGGAATTTGTATCATAGATGGAGAGCAAGAAAACACTCAAAAATAGCATAGGACCATTGCTTTCTCTACTGTGTTTAAACAAACTGCTTTAATTAAATTCCTGAAACTGTTTAAATATTTCTTTTAAATTAACTTAAGCCAAAAATGTTTCTTTATGGTTTGTGATATCTATTTGATATAATTATGTTGAATTATTTTGTACAGGGATGTCACCATCCATGCGGGTTGAGAAGTTAACTAAGTACAACTGGAACATACAAGTATGGATCAGTAATTCCTAAGGTCTCTTGTCTGTTTTTCTTATCAGAGTTGGTTGTGTTCTGAGCAGTCCCCCACAGCCAAGCAATGGTTAACACAAATAGTCCCTCTTCACTGCTGTAGGTTATCCAACTTCCTTGGTGATATTGCGTGTGCAAAAAATAATAGTCCCTCATGTAATTTAAGCAGAATTTATTTGTTGCTTTACTCCCTCTGCACGTAAGCATCTGTGCATTCATAATGTCCATAGTTGTCTGCAGAGAAATACAGCGTTTGGCAGTTGTGGGTGGAGAACCCAAAAAAACCCAAACAACAAACAAACCACCTCCTTCTTAGAATGAATCATGAATGGCATGGGTTGGAAGGGACCTTCAAGATCACCTAGTTCCAATCTCCAAGTTCTTCGGTACTTGTAACATTGCAATTAGAATAAACACTGCTGCATCAAGCACTGCAGGCTTGTATATTACTTAAACCTGTTTTTATATGTAATATAAAAAAGAATGTCTCTGTGGGTTTTTATGTATCTCAATAAAGGCTTCTGGTTATGTGCTAGCTTTGTATCACCTAAGGATATTGTTATACATCGCTTTGAGAGCAAAATTTTACTTTTTTATCAAAAGTGGTATCATTGGGAAGGATTAAGGCATTACATTCTTAAGCAGAGTGGTTGTGTCTGGCTTCCACTTTCTTATGGATAGAGCAGTCTTTATTCTGTGGAAGTTATGTGACTAACTCTGACTCTAAGGAGTTACTACTGAAGAGACCAAGGACCTTCCACTGCACCTTTCAGACTTACCTGGTAGCCTTGCAAAAGGAGATATTGGGGTGATAAAAGCCACAGCAGTAGGAAACAGGGTAGCTGTGCCAGCAGTTACAATTAGCACTTTGTTATGGCAATTTCCAGAGAAGTCATGTGTGAAACATAAATTGCAGGTCAAATTCATACTCAAAATATTTTCCCATAAACAGATGCATGATTTTTTGTTGTTAGGGGTTACTGCCTTGGGAGTCATGAAATTTGCATCTTTGTTTTACTCTCAATTGAAAATGTATTCAGAATATATTTGGTGAAGGAAATATATTTTCTGAAGGGGAAGGAATACTGATAAGGTGTATACAAAGTCCACTGGGAAGTACTACACCTATGCCCTAATGTTGAATTGAAGTTGTTATTCTGTGTTGATCTTCTGTTTGATGTTAATACTTGAAAACTGCTAATGAAACTTCCTGGCACTGAGCTGTTCCATCCTGTTTGCTCACTTATGCAAAGGAATCCCAGATAGCTTACAGATGTTCCTTAGTAAAGACTGGAAGCAAGACACTAAAAAATCCCCATTCAGTCACTTCTAGAGAGGCCTGGTATCTTTGATACAACCTTCTTTTCTGACGTAATTTCAGGGTAAATTGCTGATGTACTTAACAACTCCATTTCTGGTCTCAAGGTAAAATTTCCTCAAAAGATGCAGACTTAACAAACCTTCTGTTCCTTAACTCCTAAGTTCCTGTGACTGTTAGTAATTCAGAAACACAGGCAAAATTAGCCTTAAACTGTCCTGTCTAGTTAAAAGCAGAAATTTTTTGTTGGTTTGTGGACAGTGAAGCAGGCACCCTGGTTCATCAATGTTTATCTCATGCCAACGTGATGGACGTCAGGTGATTCCAGTATTTATGTAAAAATGTCAGGTCTCCATTGTCTGTGATGTTCGTTACTGACACTGAATTAATTTTTGTAAATGGCAACCATGAAACGTGTTTTAACAGAAATACTAAAGAAATTGTGATAGTTTCTTCTATTGTACCAATTATTTAGGAAAGTTTTAGATTTTCTTAGAAATCTAAATCTCATGTTGTTTGCTCTGTCTTGTTAGTAATTGCACAATTTTCTTGGTAAATTTTTTGTGTATGATGGGCTTAGAGAAGGATGGCTTTTGCTTTACATGGAATATGGTAAATCTGTAAACTTCTACACATTCTTTGAGGATAAGTTTCTTCAGATATGATGGATGTCAGAATAATAACCGGTTTTTACTTTTGATGTATTGGTAAAATATATTTTGTGTGTGTGTGTGTGACCACAAATGCTTCTAGTTGGGATTAAGTGATTTTCGTAACTCTTACCATAAAATGCATTGAGACAGGTTTTTATTAGATCTCTAATATGTAAATTATCTAGTATCTATATATCTAACAGTTTTAGAAATCAAGCGTGGACAAACATTTTAATAAAAGTGTTTCTTCTGTCTTTGTATTTCATGTCTTCTGTTACATCATAGGGGAGCTGTGCTAACATAAAACTCAGCATTTAAAAATACAGAAAAACAAGGGAGTAAATTTGAAATAGGAATGTGAATGGCTGCTTTGTTAGACACAGATTGACTTAGGGGGAGAGAAAAAAACTAAACCAAAGTAATTGTGTTCTACTGTTGCACAACCCTTTCGCCTGGAGTCTGTTGAGCTGAAAACTACCCTGCCTCTGGCTCAGTGAAAACATTTCTGATGGTTTAAGACCTGTTACTGCACCTACATCAGACTTAGCAGAGGAAAAATCTGTAGTCAATTTTCTTCCATTCTTTCAAGCTGTTCTTTAGGCTTCTATAAAACACAATAAAGGGAATGAAAGTGTGTAAAGTGAAGGACTGAGGTCACTCTGTAGGTGTCATAACTAGAAACCTGTTTTATAATTTCAGACCCAAAGCTTTGGTCAGTAGCTGTATCTGCAGCCTTCAGTCTGTATTGGTGACAATTGCTTTTTCTCATAGCTGCAGATGTACAGCTGTAAGGTGTATTACTCATTTCCCAGAATCAAGCAGGCAGAAATTAAGATCAGTATGAAGAACAGCTATGCAGACTTGTTTTTGTACCTCGTGACTATCCTTACTTGGTGATATTTGCTAAAGGTTACTTCTAGTTTAAGTGCTGTCATGCAACTTCCATGGCACATTCTCAGTTGCTATTTACTAGTATCTAATTATTTTTAAAACTTGAAAACTCTTGCAGAGGGCATGATTTTTAATGTTCTTATGTTTTGTTTCCTTACTTTCCATCCCTGTAATATGCAAGTGCTTTACACAAATTGTTTAATTTATTTTCACACTATAGTTTGTGGTCAGAACTTCATGGTATTCCTTGTTTCTTAGTGTTTGGAAACAGCAAATGGAAATAGGGTCAAATGTGTCCCCAGGCTTAGTCATCTGATATGTGACTCCCAAAGGTTTCATGCTTCTGAGCCTTAAGCTCTAGCTGTGACTTTCCATGCCTGGTGCCTCTTAGTGAAAGCTGCCTGTGCAAGTCAGACAGGCTGCACCAAGGATAGTGTGTTCTAAAAGGAACATAGGTACAATTTGCAAGTATAAATGAATTGTGGAGCAGGAATACCCTTCAAAACTGGCTTGGGACTGGGTTTCTGGTTTTGTTGTTTGGTTGTTGTTGTTTTTGGGGGATAGGGTTTTTTTTGAGGATAATCCGGGCTCTTCACTGGGACACCATGTTTCCTCCTTCTGGAGACCAGTAAATTGTGTTTTCCATGACTGTTAAAAAGATCATAGAAAGTACAGTTGCCCTCATTACACAAACAGTGGAAATTGATCTTATCCAGCATGGGGTGAGATGAGAGTCCTGAGGAAATTTATGAGCCTGTGTAAATAATTGTGTTACAAGTGCACCAGGAGGAAGTATTAATGTGTGGAAGCAGCCTCACTTCTGACACTTTTGCATTTTAAGTCTTTGACTTTGCAACCTAAATAGTGTGTTTTGCCCACAATTTTGTGTGCATTGTTTCCTAAGTCAGAAAAAACCCCAACAGCAATTTGTTACATAATGCTGCGCTCCATGCATCACTGGAATGCCTTTTCCAGGTGCCAGGTTGGTCACTGTTGCCCCCAGCAGCACTCCCTGGTTCACCTCTGTCCTGAATTTGTGCTGTGCAGTTCAGCTGCTGCTTGAACAGATGTGAATCCCTGAAAGCAGAGGCAGCAGAGGCTCAGTGCTTGGTGGTTGGGATGCAGCCTGCTGAATCCTGGAGATGTGTTTGGAGGGAAAGCTGTCCTACCTGGCAGTGCAGTCAGCCGCTACTGGGTCTTTTGTCTTATTCTGGAAAGAGAGCTGTAATTTCACAGTTCTGAGTTAGGATTTTATGCTGGAGTTTCCAGAACCAATTAGATACTTTAGAAATTACAGTCTACTGGAGGGGAGGGATTTTGAGCTGAAAAATAAGGTATTGGCCAACTGGTAGAATACTGTTTGTAAGCAATCTGAAGAAGACAGCAGCTGAGTAGTACTTGTTTTGAGTTGGGTAATCCTAAAATTGTTTTAAAATGACCACTAATAGAATAATTATATTTTTACAAGGAAGAATGCCAGGAGGTGCAGAGATGTCCGAGCCTCTTTGGCGTCTCCTGCTTCACATCCACACTCCAGTGACGTGTGAATCCAAAGGTTGGACAGGTAGTGGAGGGAGATAGTGGGGGTTGTATGTGTTCTTGCAGGTGGAGGTGTAGTTAGCTTTGTTTACCAAATGGTAATGGTTTCTTGAGGAAATAACTCTGCTTTCTGGGGCAGTTTCATAATTGAGTGGAATAGTTAAAGCTCTACAAATGGCATTTTAAAATAATGTTTCATTATAACTAATGAATAGGCTGGCCAGTTGGTATTGCTCAGGACCAGTTATAGCCACAGTGGCTTGAAATGTGTCTGTAAAGCTAGTTTTTTTGTTCCTTGAAGATTATAAAATGGTTAAAGAAAGTGCAATGGATTCTGGGTGTTCCTTGAACTTTTAAAACAGTCACATTATTTTAAAGTATGAAATTGAGAAACACTGCCAGTCATTTATCACTGCCACTTAGCAAATGGAGAGGATAGTAATGGCCTAGCTTTAATCAGAAGAAATAACTACTACTCGATACACTTACCTCAGTATTTGTAAGGACAACATTTAATATGTTTTGGGCTTTTTCTGCTTCAGTTGCATGTCGGTGTGGAAGGCTCACTGAGCTTGAACAATGAAAGAAAAATCAGTCTCACCTTTCACAAGTTAAAGTTTAAACAGTGGGAGCTAACTATCTGCAGACCAGGTGAAACAAAGGCTTTTTTTTAGCTTTGCACCTGTCAAATACTGAAAATAATTGCTGTTCTAAGGCAAAAAACCCTAAACACAAGCTGTACAGCAGCTGCCAAGCCCGGAGTGTGGGTATATGCAGGTACCTGGGCTAAGCAGGTTGAGGAAGCAGAGCTTTTGGTGCACGTAGTTGAGATGTGTTTTGTTGTGTGGAAACCATGGGATATAGGTGTGGTGTTTGCACAGGAGAGAAGAGCCCGATTAGTCAGGAAGGGAGTTTGCACTCAGGTGGGAGGTAGGGAAGCCTGGCTGTAACTGGCGTTGAATGTGGCTCAAAGTGTTTTTCCAGCTGTCATGTAACAGCAGGAAGTCTCTCCCCTCGTGGACCCTGCCTCGGTTATGTCTTCAGGTCAGAGGTGTAGCCACTCTCCACACTTGTGAGTCATGTTAGGAACGGTTTTCTCCACTCCCATGAAACAGAAATAAGAGAATTACACCCTAACACTTCTTTGTAGGCTTCAGTTGGTACCCCTGTTTTGCTGAAATTAATGAGCCACATGGCTCTTCTATTACTAGAAATCCATTATTGAGCACTTCAAAATCTGGAGGGGTTAAAAAAAGGTGCAAATACTGGAATTTGAATGCTGCTCATGGTTTAACTGAGCCGTAATTGATGATTGATGAGGTTTTTAAAGATAGAAAGGTGGGTTTGTTTTTTTTTTTTTGTGATTTCCAGAAGCTTCTGGGTCAGTTGGAGTAACCCATTAGTACCAAGAGAAAATCTAAAACTTAAAATGGTGGAACTGGTAATAATTTACAGGTGATGGAATGAAAATTGAATTACCTCCAGGATTCCTTAGTTAAGGCATGTGTTTGTAGCAGCTTTAGCTTTATCCTAATTCATTTTATTATTAAGCTTCTTGCGTAACTAATTTCCTTGGTAAGGAGGTAATTGGAGGATGCTTGTACTTTTCATTGTTTAAGGAAACAAAAAAGGGAAATTGTCTGATAAATCTGTTGTACTTGCTTATACTAAACAAGGCAGTAGTAACCCACATCAAGGTTTAGCATGGAAATAAACTGTTAGTCCCCCTTCCTCCACAGGGCTTGTTTTCTTTCTTTCCTTCCTATGTAAAATTACAGTACTGTAGTAAGCAATGAAACATGAGTTATGTAGTCTGAGAAAACCTGGATCCATAAAGAGAAGTGGCCCAATAAATATTGGCTCTCCATGTCAAGTTTCTTGTAAAGCTTGACTTCTAGGGTGGACAAGAAAAAGGAAAACTGGGTTTCAACTTTTGTGTCAGGAGGTGAGAAAAAGGGAAGCTGTGCTCTTTAAAGGGTTTTTAGCTGTAAGTGACCCAACTATAGGTTATTTGGGAACAAGGGAAATGTTCAAAACTGTGGTATTGCAAGTATTCTGATGCCTGGCTGTAGCTTTGTTTGGTAGGCATCTTGGAGCATCTTCCATGGAGTAGATAAAGCTAGTGTGAGTTTTAGGAATGAGGACACTGAGAGAACTACATGAGAGCTCAAGAAAGAAAACTATATGATGTATTAATTATGTACTTAATTGCATTTTGTATAATCAGCATCTAAGAAATATTAATGAAATTAATCTAGTATGTGAGGAAGGAAAATACAAGCAGTTTTGTTTTAAGAGAATGAAGGCATTGGAAGAACTGACAAGGTTCTCATAGGACATTGGTAGCAGAGGTAGAAAACCAAACTGGTTTACTAGAGTCCCACTGCAATTCCAATAACATCAAGGTTTTTCTGCTCTTGTGTATGCCAGAGCTTACAGCCAAATCCAGTCAAGTTTTTAAGACTGAATTGTATTGTTTATTATCATTTTAAAAGAAAAACAGAAACACATGAGAAATTTCTTTGTCTCTGCTAACCTGTTTTGAAGGATCTTGAATTTGCTTCATGCTAACAAAAAGCCAGTGTCTTTTTACCGCAGGTAAAAGGCTTGCTTGCCTAGTGTTTGTTTTTGTGCTAATCTTGTTAAACTGGGAGTTGGAGAGATGCAAAAAGCTCTGTGTACACTTACAGAGGAGCACAGAAGCTTGTGCTCCTGCTGTTCTGTGCAGCCACGGGCCTCTGTGACTGCTGGCACTTACATCCTCTGTTTCTTCTTGCTGTTTTAAGTTAGATTACTGTCTTTTCTTTATACGTAGGATGGGGATGTTGTGTTTCAATATGTTCATGCAATTCAGGGATGCTGCAGTGCTGCTCTGTGTTGCTGCTGTTGCTCAGTGCCTCAATGCAATGAAGTGAGGTGTAAAGCCCCATCCCTCCCAATCTCATAATTCTTGGTTGACTTCTACAATTGTTGTGTTAAAGAACTCAAAGGAGGGCCAAAATTGTGCCCATTTACAAAGCTTTAGTATTTCAGCGCCAAGTTTATCTGGGTCTTGGACCATACTTTTATTAGATATGGGTGAGGCTTTTTTCTCTCTTCATTCCTTGTCTTAAGATTGTGCACACCATTCTTGTGTTATAGTAGTAATAGGCAGCCCTGCCTGTATACTGGCAATTTCAGTGCACCAATTCACAATTTTTGGTTACACAGATGAAAAATAGCAGTTGGTTATTAATTTTGAATAATGATATCGAGCACTTCATGTTTGGCTGTTTGCTACTTGTTTTACACACAGAGAATTTACCATAATAATCATCTGGTCTTAGTGTTTCATACCTGTAACAGTAAAAGACCCTCTAACTCTGTGTGCTTAAACAAAGACATACAATGTACTGTAAAGTGTATTCTGTTTGCTCATTTTTTACGTAATAGTGACAACCTGGACATTCCAAGCAATTCTTTGCAGGTGCATGGCAATTATGCATGTATCACTGGGGCTTCTCGGGTGTTCATCTTACTCAGTGCTCTTTTCATTATGTGGATGGTGGGATGAAGCTCATCCATACCAGGTCTGTGGATGACACCAAAGGGGGGAGAGTGTTTGATAGCACAGCAGCCGTGATTATGTGGGAGCTCAGCAAGCAGGAGGAATGGGCAAACAGAACCTCCTGAGGTTCAGTGAAGACATGTGTGCCTTGATTAGAACAGCCTCTACATAACAGTATGGGCTGGGAGCAGCTTCATGTGTGGGTTGTATTTGTGGTTGATTTGGTTTTTTTGGCGTGGGTGGTTTGTGAGTGTTTTGTTTTTGTTTGGTTTTGGTTTTTTTTTAAAGAAAAGTAAACTTGTGGACTCTAGGATGAGTCAACTCTGTGCCCTTGTAATGCTAAAGGCCAAGGTCTTGGCTGCATCAGCAAGAATATAGCCAACAAACTGGTGAAAAGGATTACTCTTGTTTACCACTTGGGAGAATGGGGCTGGAAAACTGCCCAGCACAGGACTTCTGAAGATAAAACGGGTATCAATGACCTGGAGATAAGATATCATGCTGCTTTCAACTGCCTCATTTTGTAGCTACAGAGAAAGTAGAACCTGAATTTTCTCAGAGGAGCCCAGTGATAGGACTGGAAGCAGTGCTCTTAGCAGCAAGACCTTGGTGTAGTAATGGGAACAACAGGAGTAATGATTTTATTGCAATTCTGGCTGGTTACAAAGAAAAATTTGGTCATGGTAAGAGGGAATAAAGTACAAGGAACAGGTTTCCTGGTGAGGCCTTTGTGAGTCTCCATCCTGAGACCAGAGAACGGGACCATCTCTGTCAGGCATGTCATCCTGTTTGATGAGCACACAGCTTCAGGAGGGACACACATGGAGTTGTTGATCTGTCACATCAGATCTGCTCAAAGTTCAGCTGGACAATTTTGGGTTTCATTATTGAATTCTGGAATTTGCCCAGTTTTAAGCAGGTGTTGGAACTAGATGGGAAGTTAATGGGGACTCTAGAGGTCCCATCTGACCACAGTTTTCCTATAGTCCTATACAGCCCTCTTGTTGATGAAGACAACTATCTTGTCTTATGCAAGGCACATGTAACAGAACCTTGGTTTTTGAGGGCAGGAGACTGGGCCAGTTTAGCTCTGGAGTGTGTGTATGTATATATCATTTCAAGTGATTTTTTTGTTTTGTTTTGGAAAGAGCTTAGTTGACTGGGGGTGGGGGTGTTTTCTTTTGGCATCTTCAGAAAACAACATTAGTGTCAAAGAGCAGAGCCAAAAAGAGCTGCAAAACAATATTCTTACAAATAAAACTTTTCTCAGTGACAAGCTTGTTGTTTGCTTGCACAGCTAGTCTGGAACACTGCTGTTCCCTTGTTTTTGTTCAAAAGTCCAGATATTTGTAAATACAGTCTTTATAATTTTCCTAAGAAAAGAAGCTAGCAAGATAGGGGCACATACACTTTTAAATGGGCTCATTATTGTGTAAGGCCAGAGTACCATGCCTGTAATGTTGGCTAAGAATCATGATGGGAAAAAAGTAGAAGAGTAAACAAGATAATTCTTAACTGCTTACAGGCATTGTCTTCCTAAAAGTACAGTTTCTAAAATGAAATTGCTTAATCCTTAAAGCAGGAATTTCAGAGAATAATTTTTCAATTTATTGATTTATGATTTTTGTACCTTGAATGGGTAGTTCTTGCCATCTTGATTTTGGGAAGAGGTAGCGATAGGTCCAGAGGAGGGCAGTTGCACTAGATGACAAGTTGGACATTGCAGGTCCCTTACAATTGAACTATTCTAAAATACTCAGTACATCTTTAACTTTTTATAAGCTTGTTTCTGTCTCTGTGGCTAGTGAATTTGTTTCCTGAAATGATAGCAGAAATGAGTCGTCATAGTCCATGAAGTTGGTGCATTTTATGGTAGCCATTTGCTTATCTTTTCTGAGTCAAGGATTGTGGCATCCTCTCTTTTGTCTCAAGGGAAGCTCCTGTGTGCCTGGAACATAGTCAGCTATTGGTGCTGAAGCCTTTATTATGGATTGATGTCTGACTAGGGACTTACTCAAGAACAGCTTAGATTTTTGTCTGTTCCTTTGCCATTTTTTGGTGCTTAAAAATATGTCTCAAACAGAAAAAAAGTTGGAGTGTATTTGTGTATCCAGCCCACAAGGACAGGTGGCTGATCTGATCTGACATGCATTTAATGATTTAAAAATCCTGGGAGCCTTGACCTGTGGCTCAAAACTAAAAGCTGGGCTCCCACCTCCATTTCCTTGTAAGCACCATCAGCCTGCAGCTGCGCCCCAGGCCCACTTTGGAGTGGGCAGGTATTTAATGAGCTACACATAAGCCTCTCTGAGAGGTGCAGGGATATGAGTCACTTGACAAGAGTAGAGAGCATGTAAGACAGGCTCTTGCTTTTTTCTGTCTGGATAATACTGTTAAAGATATGACCGTATTTCTCGCTTTTCTCCCCTTCATATCTTTCCACATGGCAGTGCTTTCGTGTAGTGTCCCTGGGCCTTTGTACCACTTACTAAAATATATCTGCAGTGTACAGTTAACAGTGACTCTAAAGGATCAAAGAAGGATATTGGCATGCACCTCAAAGTACAATCTGGATGAGCAGTTTTAAGCCCTGTGTCTTGTAAGCAAGTGTCCTCCTGCTTTTTGTCGAATTAGTGCCTGTCTGGCCCAACAGCTGCAGGTGATAAAAGGCAACGTTGGGCTGAAGCTGCACAGGTGTGCAAACACAATGTTTGCTTACTCTGTTTGCTGCAATCTGAATCCTTCACTACTCCAAGTATTTGTTTTCCTTGGAAAACTACATTGTAGTGTAGCATGTATAACACCACATTAAATACCATATAAGAGGTAGCCTGGCTGGTCACTGGGAGCAAAAGGGCTGATTTTTTTGGCCAAGGAGACTAGCTAAGGAACTGCAAAACCACCCCACCTCAATATAGGACTGAAAAAACCTACATGGAATAAGCACTAATGCATATGCAGTTTCCACTGGAATTTTGTCTTGCTTTCAATACTTTGACTAGCGGCCCTGGGGAAGAATGACTCCTGCTGTGGCTTAAGAAGTGCAAGAATTGCATCACTGGCCTGCTGCAGCTAAGGTTTGATAAATGCTGTGTACTATCCCTGGCCAGTGTGTAAATGCATTGCAGCTGAGTGTTAGTGTTGGCTTCACAGGGGTGGTACCTTTCTGGTTTTTGTCAAGTTTGTCAAAGCAGTGAGGTTGGGATGCGCTGGTTATTACTGGAAGGTGTGAGCATACGATTGTTTCCTCCCTCCTACCACCTCAGCATTCATTATAAGGGTGGGTCCTAAACGTTCAGGAAGGCAATGTGCCCTCAAAGCATCTTCCTTGCATTGGTGTTAGGTCCTCCTTGCTTTACCCACACTGGGGGTTGTGGAGGTTAGACTAGGACTTCTCTAGGGTGCATAATTAGGGCTGCAGAAATATGGTCATTTAGTTCCACATGCCTATTGCATCCCTAGTTTCACAGACTATTTTATGTTTTATACAATTTCTCCTATTTGCCAGGAAGGTACTGGATAACCTGGATGTACTAATGCAACATGGAGACATTTCTTTCTTGACAAGAGGAAACAAGTGGGTATTTTCTGGGCTTGTTTTTTTTTCTTGAAGAAAGAGGAGTGCTATTTGAATTGAATGGTCTTATTTGAACTTTTCTTGTGTATATGATCAGAGTAGTGTGGTAGTGTCTTCATGTAACAAACATTTTATAATGTTCCATTTTATTATACTGCAGTGCTAAAAATGCTGTGGCATGGGCCTGGATATCAGAACCGGGATCTGAATTTCTTATTTGAATAACAGTTGAAACATTGATAAATATTTTAACTCAAACCAATGAGGAATTGAAGAATATAATCTGATTTAGTAGGCTGATTCATTATTCCAACAGTATTTATGTATTATACACTTCTGTTTATTAAATATCAAGCAGATTATGCAACTGTTCTTAATTCTCCTTCTGAGCTGATGCCTCCTCGACTGAGAGCGGGTAACTACTGCAGTAAGCAGAATGGAATTTAATAGTATTGCAAGAGGAAAGACACAGACTGAAGACATCAAAACTAATACAAAATTTGAGTAGCAATGCTCTTTTTCACATGACATGTAGCTCTATGTAATTTTAATGCTTCTGCACGTAACATAAGTTTTGTTCAGTCTCAGCTTACTAAATATATTTTAGGAAAAAAAGCACCACCAAACCCTTAATATGTTTTTAGGGCTGTAAAAATTTAGGCTTCTGCCTCTGATTTTCTATCCTTTAGCCCTTTCTCCTAGGCTATAAACTTTTTAGTTCATAGCCTTTTCCCTTCTGTAAATGGTGATGTCCTTTATTTAAAAATAAGTAAGTAAATAAATAAATGCAATCAAGAAAACAAAATCCCAGAGCAGACAGTACTGGGGGTTGAAATTATTTTTAGGCATATCTTACTTCTGTCACATCAGTTTAGCGATGTTATATCACTAAAAATATTACAAGCATACTATTAACCTTTGCCAAATAAATGCAAATGATATTTCAGATTTCAAGATAATGCCAGCATGAGACTGGCAGATGTTTTTCCCATGTCCCTGTCTGAGAAGTCCTGGAGGGAGAAGGGGGCATGTGAAGTGTAGTAGTGCCTAGAGGGGTAGCTTCTGTGCTGTCCCCATCCTCCTTGAATGACTAGAGAGGGAGCATTACAGTATGCATTTCAGGTACAAACCTACTGGAATTAAATTACCAGTGAGAAGTGAATTGAATTAATGGAGTATTCAGTGCTGCTTTTTCTGGTCTGTTCTCTCCTTCTGTTTATTCAGACCGGCATAGCTGGTAATGACGGAATGTTTTTCTTCACTTCAGGTGAACTAAGTGACCTTTCTTTATGGTGCACAGCAAAGTGTGGAAGGCAGTAAATTCCTTTCCTATTTAAGGCTGAAAGTAGCTGCTTGCAATTTCTTTGGGCACGGGCAGATAAGACAATGAGCAAGTAAAAATTATTGAGAAATAATACATTTTAACGTGAGAGTCACAGGCTGCACTTGGTGGCTTTTCTCTAGGACCAGCGTTGCCCAAGTTTCTTGTCTGAGGTGGCAAGCACTGGGTTTTCTCCCGGTGCCCAGTGTTTCTCCCGCTGCGGTGTCACCTGAGCAGCAGGCAGGGAGCAGCAGGGAGGCTCCCACAGCCCTGGCTGCTTCCAGGGGGCCCTGGTGCAGGTGAGCAGCTGCTTGAGCTCCCCGGGCGAGTCGCTGCTGTTACATAAAGAAGTGACTGAAAGATGGGCTGGCGAGCAATAGTCCCGTGTCCGTTTGTCGTAAAATGTTCGAGCCATCTGTTGCTAGAAAAAATACCCCAGTCTACCACCTGGTGTTTCACTGAGCCTGGGGATTTAGCCCAGATAAGCACTGGTTTACTTAATAAATATTGAAAGGGAAAAAAAAAAAAGGAGAATGGAGGGGGGAAAGATGCCATAGTTGTTCTCTGTTTTATTGAGTGCTGAATGAGGCCATTTGGATCATTGTCTCCTGCCATGGTTTGTGTGTCACTAAAACCCATTTTCTTTTAATTTTGAAAATTGAGGATGAAGAATAACATTAAACAGATACAACACTACACAGGGATTGGTATAAAGTTCTGAGCAGCATGTGATTTAATTTGGAGTTGTGGATGGCCACCTGCTGTACTTCTGTTCTTGTGGCAATCTGGCAAGTGGCTGCACTATTTTGGTGCTTTTATTTGTTGGGTGTGTGAGGATTCATCCAGGAGAGCTGCAGACTGACTGGGCTGGCACAGGTTGGGAGAGTGCTTGGCCAATGGCCCCTTGAATACAAACAGAACCCCAGACTGCTAAGGTTTCTTTCAGTGATCACAAAATACATCACTGTGTTTCTGTCACATACAGGTGAGTTATAACTTCATCATAGGTTAACTTGTTTCCTTTTGCTAATCATTAAAATAAAAAGGACTGCACTACTCTCAGGTAACAGAATTCCCAGTGCTGTTACAGCACCTGCTGCTTATGCCCTCATGGAACCAGGGAGGTTCCAGTTCATCAGGGAGGTGCTGGAGTAGTTGGCCTCTTTTGGGAGTGGGCTCCACTCAAAGCAAGACACAGCTCTTGACATGAGGTTTGTTGTTTTTTGTTTAGTCGGGGGTTTTTTGTTTCTTTGGTTTTTGGTTTGTTTGTTTGTTGGGTTTTCTTTTTTGTTTTCAGCTTGAGTATTTATGACCTGTCCTTCAGAGAAAGCACGTAACACTGTTCACCATCAAATCATTTGGATAAAAACCCCCAGCCTAGATTTGGCAGCAGTGGTCTGCTGGTGTAGCCCTCAGCTTCCTCTCATTTGATTCTTTCACAGGGACATTTTGATGTTCCCAGTAACGTGGGAAATGAACATGGGAATTATTTAAATCGAGTAGGTCTGTAATTTTTTACCATTACACTCTGGTGACTTTTTGAGTTTGGATACTGATTAGGAAGCCAAAGGACTAGAAGCACCTGTTACTGTAATTTGCTGAGAACTTTTCCATAAAGCACCACATGTATATTAGGAGGTTTTTAGTGTGTTACATTTAAATTTCTATAAGAATGGAGAAAGTATTTACTGTAAAATAAGTTCTAAAGAAAAAGCATAGACACCTGAAATATTTTCAATGCAATAACTAACACAATTAGTTTCTACCTACTATTTTTGTTTTAAAATAGTCAGTATTTTTTAGCCTGTACTTAGATCATGATAATTTTAAAAGAGTTGTCTTCATGTTCCTTTATGCTACAGAAAAATGTGGTTTTTGATTATGAAGGCTAATGTTATTTTTGTAGGAAGTGCAGTCAGAAACAATGAGGAAGAGAGAGTACAATACATACTCCTGTTGCTATTTGAAAACTTCTTTGCACTTGTCTGTTGTGATTTTTAAAGGAGCATTATTTTCAGATGTCTGTAATTTTAATATCAGCAGAAAGCTAGTGTAGTGTGCTTTTCATTGCAGTTTGTTTGGGTTTTTTTTCTAGTTTTGGGGATTTGGTTTGGTGTTTTGTGGGTTTTTCCTTGTTGTTTTTTGAAAGTTCCTGCTTACAGAGACCCAAATTAGATGCTTACAAAAAACCAAATTAAACAATCATGTGTTGAGTAACTATCACAAATGCATTCCTGTGTCAGCTTGCTAACTGACAAATGCTGGCCTCTTGTATTCTTGTTTCCAACGTTATTTGACACATCCTGGAAGCTGCTTAACTTGAGTCAGTTCTGTCTGCACCAAACTGGTAGGCATTTAAATAGCTTTCAGCTCTCATGTGGATATGGATTATATAAACAAACAATGGTTTAGGCTTGGATGGGATGCCAAGGCATTTCATAAATTGCCTTGTTTAGAAGTTAGAAGTTTAAAAGTATCATGTTTGATAGTTAGATCAGATCTTGTCCCTTTCCTGGGTTCCTGATTTTGTCCCTTTCCTGTGTTCCTGCTGTGAGCCCCACTTCCTAGCTTTGGGAAGCTTCAGTGCTGGCAGTGCTACAGCTATTTCTCTGCAGAAATACTGCACCTTGAATCATAACAGCTTATCAGCTGCTAACTCTGTCACTCTGCAGGGCCATTTTTTGGAGCATGAGGTGGTGTAGCCTGTGGTGCCTCAGCTTGTTTCAAAGGGAATTGACTGGCAAACTGGAAGCAGTCAGCTGCAGCAAAATCCTGCTTGAATTATTCTCAAAATAATTCACCATATGTGGAGTGTATTGATGGTATGGCTGAGGGGCTGCTTCCAGTACCTGCTGTAGCCCCTTCAAAGCCACATCACCTTGCTTTTTCTAGGCAGTCAGATAGCATGGCCTCTGGAGCCTCTGTGCTTTGAAGGATGAGGAGTTTCACAACAGGAACTTGAGTTCCAAAGGCAGCTAAAGATTGTTGTGGAAATAAATACCAGCTGAACTTCCTTTCTCATAGCCTGAACACATCAGGTTTCCTTCAAGAGAAAAGTGAGAAAATGTTTAAAAAAGAGAAAAATTTGTGTGGTAGTAGCTTTGTTTTGTTTTTATAAACCATGAATATGGTTGGTTACAGTAGAAGCTTAGTAGGGGTAAGATATATCCTTTTTAAAACGTGGGCAGCCAACATTTCTGTTGGCAGAAAAATTGATCATTTTCTTAAATTATTTGTTGAAAAAACCCCCCCTGCATACCAACCATTATTTTGTTGGAGAAATCTATCCAAATGCACTTGAAGCACATTGGGGTAGATGTGAAAAATGGTGCTTTACCTTCACTACAAATACTTGATAACACAAAAATAGCTAACAATTTGGTAACAAAAGACCCAAACCATGTTTCTCTAGTGCTGAACTGTATCTCTAGTTTAAAAATGTCATGCTGATTATTTTGAGGAAAAAGAAACAATTTTGAAAACTCTTCCTTTTGATTGATATTGACATCTTGGAAATGCTTATTTGCAGTTAAAGAGTCTTCACTGGAGAAGTGTATGTATGAAGCCTGGATGCTTGGTATGTGCTCATTGTCTCTCAGGACAATTTGCCATTTAGAGCCCATTGTCAATTTATCTAAAGTACATGGAAGAACACAGAAAATGTGACTGGGCTCAGCTAAACTGATTTGTTGTGTAAACACTGTGAATAAGATCCATGGAGTTGTTGCCAAGCATGGACTTGGGAAGGAATGTGTATCTGTTTTTTGGGTGCATCCCTGAGTTATTTCTCAGGTGGCTGTGAATTCTTCATCTCAGACCCAATGGGTTGAGCCTGAGGTCTGGCCTCAGGGTTAAAAGTTAACCAGCTTGCTGGAGCCAGACAACTAACAATTCCTAATTTGGCCTCTTATGCATTTTTTGGTAATTTTTCTGGAAAAGAGAATGCTCCTGACACTGTCTTATTTCCTAAAGGGTTTCTTTGATTTAACCTTGTAAAGTTCAATCAGCCAGTTGAGGTAGGTAAGCTGAAGTGCGAGTTGCTCAAACCCAAACTCGCTCCCTCATAAGCACAAAGGGTTTTGTTTCTCCCTCATGCTGTATCAGAAATGGCACATTGAAGGAGATAGGTTTACTCATCACTTTGAACGTGTGCCAGTCGTCTTTCTGAGATGGAGGCTTTGTGCAACACTTGGGCAGTGAAAGTCTGAATGTGGTTCATTTTGTGTTAGGCAGTTTTTTGGCTCCGCTGGCTCCGATGTTGTAACGCACTTAAAGGGAAAGCTTTGTCCACTGAACTGGAAAAAGTAGCAGCCAGTCTGTCTCTTGTTTCGCACCAGCCGAGGCTGGCTTAATTTTGACAACAGGATGATGGTCTGGATTTTGGAAAATGGTTTTGGTTTTACTGCTTGAGTGACTTTGAACAAGTCAGTCTTTACTTTTCAGGGTCGTAAAATTGTGATAAAGAAAGGATATCCATCTTATGCATGTGAGGCTAGAAAAATGGTTCTTGGACAAAGAAAGGATTTATGATCCTTGGATGAAAGCTGATACATAAAATGCAAAGCAGCACCATTCTGGGCTGTTTTTTTTGTTGTTTGGTTTTTTTGTTTGTTTGTTTTTTTTAAAACCCCCAAGACTATTCTAGTATGCAATGGGATAGTCAGCTCTAGCATATCATGACATGCTGAAATATCTGTCTGCTATGTATGGTTGGTTACCAAGCAAGCTGCCATGTATTCATAGTGATGTTCAAGTTGAGCCTTTGGTAGGGGTCTTAGTGAGCCAGAGGGCTACCAGGTTATTCCTAGACATTACAACTTTTTAAGGGATATTTTAAGAGATTGTTATTTATTTCTAACAGGGGCTGTGATGCAGTTAACTCTTTTGCAAACAGTGAAATTCATTAAACTTAACAGCCTGCTGTAGGTATTTGAGAAGATAATTACAGTCTTTTGCTTGGGAACAGAGCAAATTGTCTTCAGAAGGTGGGTTTTACAGGCACTGATTTGATTGTATTTCCACTTGCCTCTGGCATGGTTTCTAGCAGATTTATCTTTTTTTATTATCATGCCAGAAAACAGCCTTTGAAATATGCAATTTTATGTAAGCTTAGCAGTTTCCCCATCTGTCCCACTGTTCAAATTTGAATTTTTTAACTTCCAAAATAAAAAGTTCATAGCTTCCATTAGTATGTCTGTATTCTCTAATGCTGAACTATCAAACGGGGCAGAGAAAGTGAGGATTTTTGTATCAAAATTAGCTATGTGTATTCTGTGTGTGTGGGTAGATCTGGTGAAAATTGCAGCTCCCAGAAGGGAGCCCACAACAAAGATGGAGCGAGACTACTTGCAAGAACATGTAGTGACAGGACAAGGGGAAAAATGGCTTCAAACGGAAACAGAGTAGGTTTGGATTACATATTAGGAATCAATTCTTGACTGTGAGGGAAGTGAAGCACTGGCACAGGTTGCCCAGAGAAGCTCTGGATGCCCCATCCCTGCAAGTGTTCCAGGCCAGGCTGGATGGGGCCCTGAGCAACCTGGGCTAGTGGAAGGTGTCCCTGCCCATGGCAGAGGGGTTGGGACCATTAAGATTGCTTCCAACCCAAACCATTCAGTGGTTCTATGATTTACATTGCAAACAATTTAATTAATTTTAAATTGTTATGGTTACTGTTATGGTTACTAATACTTCTAGCACTTTGCAGGACTTCCAGCTAGAGCTCCAGACAAACTTACAGATAAGAAAAGCAGCTTCTTTTTGAACTGATTTTAAAGTTTTGACTTGGAAGCTTCTGCTTTGTGTAAATGCAAATGCATCCAGAAATGACCCCTCCCTGCATAGCTGGACATGTGAGCTGACCATTGAACTGTTGGTCACCCTCCCGTTTTGCAAGCCAGAATTGCTTTTGGTCAAGGAAGGCATTCCTTCCTGTTTCACCTATGTCCTCTTTTCATCTCATCTGTGTTGCTTGCTGGATCTTACCATAACAGCTCATTCAACTGATCACTGGGAAGGAAAGACAAAGGCCATGCTTTATAGAAGTAATCTGAAAGATGTCTTCTTCTGTCACCTGCCTTCTCTTTAATGATAACCTACAAACTGTAGAAATACAGTTCTCTAGAGGCCAGATTTTCAAATCTGTAAGGCCAAATTTAGGCACTTAAAATTCCCCTTTAGGTTTTCACAGTGATGATGGTGAAAAATTATCCTCTTCACCTGATTTTTTTTTCATGGATATGTTTTCAAGCAACAAAAATAATGAACATGATCCATTTGAAAATGGTCAGAATACTCAGTAGCTGGTCCCATTGGAAATTTTGGTTTTGCAAATACATTAGTGGCATGTTGACTTAATACAACAGCGATCCTGGATTCTCTTGTGTTCAATTCTTACCTACAACATACTATAATTAGAAATTTTGTCCATTTCTGAGTGGGAATGAAGAGAAGGTAGAAGGCAAATGTATGACAGAGATATGTTGCCAAATAGATAAAAATGCTGCATTTCTGTGCTAAAAACGAAGAAAAACCTGCCTGCTGATGGGGTCTAAAGGAAATAATTCTGGCCACTCTTTTTGTGAGTTTTGACAACTTAGTCTTCTTTCAGTAGACTTCCTCGTTGGGCATCTGTTCACATCCTCTTCTTGTTTGTGTTTCATTCTGAGTCTCATAGTTTTCTAGGACTGGAGTGGCAGTCCAGTAGAGAAAGTCAAAGACCTGGAGTGAAGGAAAGTAAGCACTTAGGTGGGACAACTGGGCTTTTAGGCAGTGTGCTTTCTGGGAATGAATTGCAGGAATGAAATATGTGCTGCTTTTGTTTGCCTTATTTAACATGCAGCATTAGAATAGGAGTATCTAGACAGTACTGGGCAGTCCCTTTATTCAGGAATTACAGGAAAAATGCGTTTTGAGAAGTTCATAGCCCTCACAGTGTGTCTATGCTTTGAGATAAATATATAGTAATCTAATTGTTCTGTGTACAATTATTGCAGGGCATAATATTCTACTAGCAGCACTGCTTTTATGTAGCAAACAAAATTTTTATAAAATGTTAGTGCCTTATTAGAACCATGACAAGTCATACTTAATTGACTTTAGTCCATGAGAATTGTCCCTTATCACACATTTTGTTATTTTTCTTACTTTGAAATGTAACTTGGTAGGATACTGTCTTTTGTTTGAAATTTCTTGCAGTACTAAGCCAGTGACAAGTAACTGCTGACAGATACAGACCAGATAACCACTCAGTGAAAACACAAACATCCTGAAGGAAAATGTTTTAAATCAAGCTCAGTCTGAAATAACATGGATGGGGTCTTAAAAGTCTTGTCGATCCTAATTGCAGTTCTGCATGCCACAGTCTTCAGAAAATGTTAGGTCTTTTGTACTGGTTGAACTGTGAAATGTAGAGCACTTGTTATTCTGAGTCTCACATTCTGAGAACTCTGTCCACTTTGGGGCCTTAGTTAAGTCTAGCTGTTACACAGCAGCCTAAATGAATGCATGAGATACAGCCCGGTTTTGTGTAGAGGATGACTGCCCTGCTCTCCAGGAAATAATGCTACAGTACTTGTTGACTTTCTCACTTATTTTACACATTGCTAAATGTCACAGTGGTAGTAAATCAGCAATAATCCATTGCTTACCTGTAGTGTTTTAATATGTCTGGAGGTGATTTTGTGTACTACTGTTGAAATATGTTGTTTTCCCAAATATTTTACTTCTGCTTTTTTGTTGTTGTTTTTTTGTTTAACAGTGTAACAACTGCTTTGTTCTGGATTTTGAGGTGAAGACTTGTGATATTTCTGCTTTTTTGTTGTTGTTTTTTTTGTTTAACAGTGTAACAACTGCTTGTTCTGGATTTTGGCATTAGGCTAAAAGCTTATGATGGTGCTCTGTAATGGTGGAAAGCATCTTCAAGCTCTTTTGGGAGAGCAGTTAGGAGCTCAGGCTGTACAGCATTGTAATTGAGTTGCCTTGAGTCATTCTAGATTGTCAGCCTGGAGGGAATGGATTCCAGTAGCACTTGTGAAACTTGAAGGCAGCATGACAGGTCTCATTAGGCATTGGCAAATCACTAAATATTTCCTGTAATATACTTAATCCCTCATCTTGCCTTCTTGGCCATCCTTCTTTGCCTCCCTTCTGCTCTACCCATCCCTGTATCACCTGCTCTTTGTACCTGGCACACTGACAGCAGCGAGTTTGATGAGCCTTCTAGCTATGTCAAGCAATTCAGAAGTGAGAGTGAAATGGGGGTCTTCCAGCAGAAGTGTCTGAACTAATCTTCAAAGTGTTCTTTGGAAATGCTCATGCAATCTCTTCTGTTGGTAATGGGGAACATAGAGGGAAGACAACCCAGAGTGATTGATTTTAAATGCTCATGTCTTTTTGAATATGGAGTTTTGATGAAAAATAGTCGAATGCAAGGTCCCCTCTGTGTTTAAGCTTTCATTTAATCTAGTAGACTCTTTTTACTCAGTGGTTACCTCATCTTTACTGAAATCAACATAAAAAATGACTTTGAATATAAATGGGATGCTTGAGATGGTCTTTCACCCAACTGCCAATACATGTTTCTGTGTGCTGAAATGATAGTTACCTCATCTTTATTGAAATCAACATAACAAATGACTTTGAATAAAATGGGATGCTTGAGATGGTCTTTCACCCAACTGCCAACACATGTTTCTGTGTGCTGAAATGATGTGTTTTGCGTTCTATCGGTAATCCTTGATTAATTTAGAGCAATAATTTACTTGGATGGAAGTTTGAAGTTTCTTTCCCCCACTCTTCTTTCATTGTAAAAGTGGATGAAAGCTTTCAAGAGTTGGAATGGAGATCAGGTGTGTTAACAGAGAATGCTGTTGACTTAGGTTATAGGATTCACTGTCAAGACTTCAGGTCATTCTTCTTTCACTGTCACTTCACCCCCTTCAGTCTTTGTACCGATAAGGACCACTGTAAGAGGATAATAACTAACCAGACAGGTGTGAGGAGATTTAGTATTTAAAACAACACTTGAAGATTTAAGTGAACGATATTGTGTATAACCTAGACACACTGTATTACTCTGGAAAAGGAGTATTTTAATGGTCCTGGTGTTTGTCCACTCTTCAGGTTTTTTTAGGATGTTGAGATTATAAAATACACTGTTGTGGAAGGTGCTTGGTATCTGTGCTACCACATAGTTTCTGCACAGAGTTACAAAGCTCTTCATTGGTATTGTTTGCTTAGTGAGACTTATTTGTTTGTCAGTTCCAAGACTTTATGTCTTGGAAGGAGATCATGTGAGAAACAGCACAAATCAAATAAAGTAGGTGCCCTCAGTTAGGGCAAGAGAAATTCAAGGTCTCTTATATTTGTCTAATAAACTTAAGATAATAAATCTTAAGTATGTTTAACAACATACTAAACATGCAAATACAAACTGACATGACCTCTTATTTTGTTTTACCAGTTGAGGTTGATCTCAGAAGTTTTTCCCTGAGGCTAGCTCTTGTATCCAGTATTGTTGAGAGGGTGTCTGAGGGATGGTGGTTTTGTTTTCATGTAAGATTTCATAAATTACTCTTCTGCTCCGCATTGTAGCTTTACTCTTGGTTTATCTGTAATCTGATAAAAGGGTTCCTACTCACTGTGAGTTTCAAATGTAAACACTTCCAGGTCTGAGCTGGAAAGTAACATTCCAGAAGCTGTCCACCTCTACAGCCAAGGTATGGGGTTGCCCCCCTTCATCTTGCTACTTTAAATTGCCAAACTTGTTAACAGATCCACCTTGCCGTGAGACAAAGAATTCTGACCTGAGTCACCTTTCAAGAGAGACCTCAGTTCTAAATGAAATTGACATTAAATGGTTTCTACAAGAGTACGATCCTAATGTATCCCAGGTCTTAGGAAAAAAAAAGAACACAAATGTTGAGCTTTTGCATTCAGAATAGTAAAAATTGATTGCTGATTGTTTACAAGATCTTTCTGGCAAACCAGAAATTCTTAATCTAGCTTCTGCCTTTGTCTTATTGTATATTACTCAGGTACTTGGCATGCTATATTTTTCTTAGAATTGGATAATAATGGTTATATGAAGAAGTTACTTTTTCCCCTCACTTTTTCACTTTTTACACTTGCAAAAGTATGTGTGCACATTATAAATACTCCAAAAGGAAAATTTCTTTTATCTGGTATGTTTTGTACGAGGAAGATGCAGAGACACCATCTAGAAGGGCATTCCTACAAGACAAGGGGGATGGCTTCAAACTGAGAGTGGGTTTAGATCAGATATTAAGAAGAAATTCTTGACTGTGACAGTGATGAGGCATTGGAACAAGTTGCTAAGAAAAGCTGTGCATGCTCCATCCCTGGTACTGTTCAAGGGCAGGTTGGATGGGGCTCTCAGCAAGCTGGTCTTGTGAAATGTGTCTTTGCACATGACAGGAGGTTTGGAGCTGGGTAATCTTCAAGGTTCCTTCCAACCCAAACCATTCCATAACTAAAATTTTGTTTATACCAAGAACTGTTCTTTAGTGTTCTTTAGAATTTTCAGAGCTCAGTTTGATTCTTATTTAGTGAGCAATACTTGTGAGTGAATTGCAGTTGTTTTGGTACTTGGGGGCTTTTATTTTGCTAATGATGTCTTCTAATGGCATAGTTCAAGATAAGATGTTGACCCTTCATAAGCATAGTTAAAAATCATCTCATCTCTGTCATGAGTCTTCATCCTATTCAGCACTTTCATTCTATAGTAAATACTGCTTTGCTTGAAATAAGGCCAAATTTTCCAGAGGCTGTCATGTGCAAGAGTTCAACTTCTGTGTTTTGTGTCAACTGGCTTTGTATCTTTTACTTTTTCTGGTTGAGAAAAGTTCACTCTATCCAAAACCCTTGTGAAAGTAAGGATGTCTGAGATCCTGCATCAATAACCACAGGCTTCTGAGAGGAATAGAATGAACTTAAAATGTTCAGACAGTTGATGGTCGGTAATTGCCCCCCTTTAGGCGAGGTTGTTGATTATGTAGAATATGGAGTAATAAATGTGTTAACCATTCAAGTATGTTAAATTATTAATCAGAACTGGTTTGGGATAACAGATCTAACAAAAAGATGAACTTTTTCTAATGGGGCTTACTTACCCATGATAATTTCAAGTGTTGTGTGATTTTTGATACAGCAGGTAATTAGAAACTTTGCTGCTCTGCTGCTTCCCTTTGCTGCAGGTGGTGCTTAAAAATACTTGATAACATACAGTGGTCTTTGTGTTTCTTCTCAAAACACTTACTCTCTCTGGAATATTTTCTAAACAGCATGTCTTTGATGTGTATTAGAAGAGGTTGGGAGGATTTAGCCAGCCAGCTTCTCAGGCACATAATTTTTAAGGAAAAAATCAGATTTTTCTTGAAAGTAAATGGATTGTTATATAGTGGGAAAACAGCTACTTAACTATCAGTCTATAATTTAATTAGTTTTGTTATTTACCAAGAGTACTTTTCCTTTTTTTTAACCTTGAAAACAGTAGTTTCCTCAGCTTCCTAAAGAGAGAGGTTTATTTCTGTGCCCAGGTAAAACCATGATCTGTGATGATGTTACAAGAATTTCTGAAATTTATCCTATAACCCCATACAATTTTACTTTGAGGTTGTTATTTTACTGAATTTCCTAACACCTTCACTGATTTTACCCTGTTCTCACAGCTAACCAAGGGATTTTCAGTAAAACTGGAAGCTCTCCTGCCCTCCTGCTACCACTTGTGAGGAGTCCTTGTCAGTATTAACTTCTCCATCACCCTTCCAGGACGCCTGCTTGTAAGCAAAGATGTGTCTTGCTCCCCCATGCTGATTAGCTTTTACTGGGAATGCAAACAAACTGGTTTTGCTATTTTTATATGCAACAGATGGGCAACTTCTGCTGGAGTGAGGTTTGCTTGACAAACAGAAGTTCAGTGTTACAAGGTGCCTTCCAACAGAACTATTTGTCCCTTTGACCTGTTTGGACTGTTCATCTGGGTTCTGAACTGAACAGTGTTTTTCAGAAACCTTAAACCATCACATTTAATTATGTTTATAGTTTTACCCTAAACATTTTTCTGTCTAGAAGAAGGTGATAGCTGTTTTTGAACTGTATCAGGTGAAAATGAAATCATAAATGGATTTCAAACTGATAGATTGAGAAGGATTAGGGGCTTTATGAAGCTGATTATCTTCAGTGGGGATTATCTCAGTGAGTAATGTGTTTGTCATTTGGAAAGAAATAAAAAAGCCAGTAAAATTGTCAGAGAAGAAAAATTTAGAGTACATTGAGATTTATGTGAGAACAGTTCCTTAGGTAGTCCACAATTCTGTAATCAAGAAGAGTGAGGAATGTGGAAGGGTTTGTACAGCGGAGGAGTCTGAGAAGAACAGGAGAGAAAAGACAGGTTTTCCAACAGCTCCCAAGCACTTTCTGTGGTACAAATAGGAATTGAAGTGTGTGTTTTATGGATTGGATAAATTCTGGAAGATGATAGCTGGGTAGGTACTGACTGCAGGTCATAGCCTCAGCAGTGGTTTCTCTAAATTGACATTTGGTGACTTCCTTTTGTAGTAACAGTCAGCAAATACTGTTTTCAGGAAAACACTGGCATCTTGAACTGTTCCTTTCAATTTATGCATCCATTTTATTATATCCAGTTTTGCAAAAGGAAAAAAGCATAATAAAAATGAAAATATTTTGTATTGTATTGGGCAGTATTAAATGAAGTAAATGTGTTACATATTCTCTAATACCAGGATGTGGAATACCAAGAGTGAGAATGGTTGGTAACATATTAATTAAACTGTATGTAAGTTGAAAATATGGAGAGAATCATTCTCCATTCTGATGTCAAGGTCAAGTGAACTTATTTTAGAATACAGAACATGAAATTAAGGAGTTGGCTTGTTAAAATTTATAACTTTTGAGAGTTATGTGCAAACTCTCAAATTATTAATGTACTTTCAGAGCTTCAGCAGTCCTGTTGAATGTTGTAACTCATTGTGAACACCACAGGTACTCTGGTTTTGTGCTTTAAAATTGATAAAGTGAATGCATGAATATTTAAAAATATTTATCTGTATTTTCTCCTGGGTTATTTTTTAAAGCAGTTTTTAGAGGCATGGTTTGGGAGAAGTTTGATGCAGCAAATAATTCTTGGTGTCTGTGTTTTCTAATTTGTTATCTCTATTATTGACAGTGTGATTTTCTGATACAGAGTTTATCCATCTCAGTGTTATTTTAAAGACAACTATTTCCACAGAGCAGGATTAATCTAGTCATACAGTGTCCCTTTCAGCTAACCTTGCTTTACTTGTAGGGTCTTGTCTGGGTCTGCCTAATTCCCATCAGAGCAAAGACACTCTTTCAGGGAACATCTGATAGCTTTTTCAGAAAGTGGCAAATACTGGCAGAAATAAATTGATATACATTGTGAATGGAGGCGGAAAGTAAGAGCAATTTTTGGCACTCTCATGGGAGTAGGAAGGGAGAATGTAGCTGTAACAACATTTTAAGGAGAGTGCATGGGGAACGAAGGCTCTCAAGTCTTCTGAAGGTCATCAGAGTGGATCTGGCCTTCACTTGACCCATGATCAGCGCACAAAGCAGGGTAAAAGCTTTAATTTGAGGAAAAGAACAAAACAAAAAAGAAGTGAGCAGTTAAGCACTGTTTAGCTGTATGTAAAGGGTATTATTAAAACCAGGTTAGGAGCATAAGATTTTTCCTTCTTGCTATTTTGTAACGTTAAATTGAAGAAATCTTAAAAAATCAGGTTAAGCTGCTGTTATAATAGCAATGTAGAACTTACCTTTTTACTTCTGTAATGCTGTAGTGTATTTTGAAGTACAAATGCACATAAGCTCATGTGTCCTGTCTCTTACTGAAGAATTAAGCTGCCTTCTGCTGATAGAGGTAGGACTGTAGCTTACACATTTGGTGTTTTGTATCATCTTAAATAAGGTTAACACACACTTTGCTCCCCTGAGTTGTAGGGCAACGTGGAGTGTGTTGTCTGATGCAAGAGATGTGAAAAGCTGATGAATGAGGCATAGATTTTGAAAGGTGTTTCAGGGAGTGCAGTGCTCTATTTCCTAATCTGAGTTTTATTCAAAAGAAAAGCTCTGCCTTCCTCTAGCACCTGTTTCAAAGTCAAACTTCTGCTTGCTCACAGGCAAAGATCTTCCTGTGTGCAGACTATTCAGGAAAAAAAAGGCTCAATTGCCTATTTAATACTTTGAATCTTTGTATAGAGGCTATGGTAGAAAAAACCCCATGATGATTATTAATGAAGTAGTATTTGAAAGAAAAAATATTATATGTTTATTGCAATCAGAGTTTAAAAGATGTACTTGAGTTGCTAGAAAAATTTGGAAGAAAGACATGAGAAATCTTTTAGAGCAAATTTCAAAGGCATAAGTTGTGCAGTTTGTGCTTCTCCCACCCTCTCCAATTCTGCAGTGTTTGGGAGCCATAGAACAGAATTTCTTTGAAATTACTGGTGGGAGCAGAGGGATTTCTTTTCTTGAGTTTCATAACAGCATGACAATTTCCAGTGAGATTCAGTAGAATTTTGAGTTAAGTGAGCTTGATGCAGAGCCTTGCATTATTTAGTAGTTTCCTGGTGTGAGGTGTCTTCAAGTCTGCAGAGATGCATATTGTATAAAAAATAGAAATGAATTAAAAATATGAAGTGGTTGCACAGGAAATGCTCTTTAAGCAATTCATATTTCCTAGAGTTATTTAAAGGTTGATATCATCATTGTTATGAACTGTTTATATGTTACAGAGAAACTTGAACGTTACAACTTTGGAGTGAATTTGCTCCAAATTGTGTCAGAAGTCCAGGGAAGGAGCTTTAATGAGGAGGGACTTTTAAATTTGAGTTTTAAAACAAATATCCATTGCACAAGGAAAGTCTGGGAGCCCCACAAACATGCAGCTGGAGTCTGCCTCCATTTCCTGTACTCACCTGCGGGTGATCACGCTTCAGGAACAAGACTGAGAAAAAGGTTAGAGATGGTTACAGAAGCTTTATCTGTAAAGCACCAAGCTAATTTTGCCTAGGACTTGCAAAATGACCTTTAAAAATGATTCATTGCTCTTCTGATCTTATTATCTCTAAAGAGATCAATAGCATATTGCACCAGGGCCTTTGTCCTGACCTTGCTGATCACTGGGATGGGTGACAAAGCTGTGAAATCCGGGTGAAGTGTTAAGGGTCGTTTACTGTGCCCAGAGAGTTACTGCATATAGTTATATACTGCATAGGTAGTGCTGTGCAGTGTTGGAGGCTGCTTATTCTTCAAAATTAGAATATTCCATCTATGTGCAGGTAAAGGAGTGCTGTAAATATGGTGGTATGAATCTGATAGAATTAAATTAGAATTAGAAAATTAATAAAATTAGAATTTTATGGAAAATTTGGAGGGAAAAAAGGAAAAAAAGAGCTTTAGGAGTGAAGTAGCTGTTGGCACATGCAAATATTTATGTTCACTCACAAACAGAGAATGACACTGATCATGCTGAGTTGGAAGGGACCTGTAAGGATCGTCAAATCCAACTTCCAGCCCCGCACAGCACCATCCCCAAGAATCACACCATGTGCCCAAGAATATTGTCCAAATGCTCCTTGAACTCTGTCTGGCTTGGTGCTGTATTCAATCCACATTGGATTGCTGTCTGTTAGAAATTAAAAGTTTTGTTGCTAGAATCCTTTAAATTGTTCTGACTTTTCAGATGTGCATGTGACCTAAAATTTATATCAACCCATACATTTATTATTATCCCTATAAAATGCCTGGTGGTGTATTAAACTTGTAGAAGATCATCTATTGTAAAAACTATTAGAATGATATCTTGGTTATTTTAGGAAACATTCTTAGGCAAGCTAATATGCTTAGAGAAATTACCCCTTCAGCTCTGACAGAAGTTACAATTTTTAGCTCTCTAAATAATACATTTTGAACTAGATTTAGATGTCTAAACTGGTAATTTCTCAGAGCTACTTCTAGGACTTGTCTTTTTCTCTTCTTCCTCTCAGCAACCACCCAGGAAATGTTTTTTCAACCACAGACATCAAAAATCCTAAACCAGAATGGAAGGAAGCATGCTGCATAAATTGTAAGCAAGGAGCAGATGTAGCTCCTCTGATCAGTCCCACCTCACAGTGGGAGAGCACTAAAGCCATCTTATGCTGCTTGATGCACTTTTGGGCCTCCACCTTTCTAACAGCATTTTCTCCCCTTCCCCTCCTTAAGCATTAGTGACAACAACTGAGTGGGGAATATTTTCCAGCACTACAAGCAGAAATTAAGTTCTGTTGTCATTCAAGTCACCCTTGATACTGTAGTTAAAAATGCCTGAATGGAAAAAGACAAAATATTTTTTTTCAGAAGCATGATTACATTTTTTAATCTATATATGTAACCATAGACTCAAAGCTTCAGTCTCCGAAGGAAATAAAATTGTAATATCTTTTCCATTTGTATTGTACTGTGTGGTGCAAAGCCCTCCTAAAGCATAAAGTTAAAGCAGTATAGGAGTCTGTTGCTTTCAGGGATTGAAATGAATTTGTGTGAGCACAGAAATCACTAAGGTGTTCTAGCAATACGAAAACCATACAAATAAATTGTATGTCAAAATGTAGTCCATGGAGAATTGTTTGGATCTTTACCATTCTTTCAGGTGTGGTGTGAAGCAATGAGAAATTAAAGATATCAATGAAGAGTTAGTTGACACCTCTTGATAATTTACTGAGATAAGGCTGCTGGCTAAGTGGCCTGCTGGGAAGAATGTGGGCTGTATGGCGGAGACTCAGAAACACGAGCCAGCTCTTGTGAGTCATTCTCAGTTGTAAATAAGTAAAACATGAACAGATATTGAGAGGAGGCATTTATTGCTCTTTACTTGGTGGGGCTTCACCTGGATTGCTGTGTCTTGAGTGTAGCAGAGGCAGTTGAGGGATACGAGAAGGTCCATTGGAGCAGTTCCATTGGAGAGTTGCTAAAATGATCAGGCATGTAGAGGATAGTGGATAATTTAAGCTGCTGTTCAGGTGATCAATTCTAATCTATTTTGATTAGGAAGAGCTTGCTGGGCTTTATTGGAAGAATTTAAAGCAAATAAAAAAAACCCTAAAGGTTAATAAAAATGTGATACAGTGCAGTTTGGACAGAATGAAGGTTCCATTGTTGAGGTGTGACATATCTCTTTTTTTTTTTCTTAAATTTCTACTCTGTTTTGTAGCCTCCCCGCCCCCATGTTATAGTCCCTTTCTATTTAATAATTTCTCACAAAAACTAGCCACAGTGGGGCTGCTTGTATAGCAGTTCCATAAGGGAAAAAGAACATGCAGCTTACTGTTCTGTAAAATTGCTTCATTGAATTTTATTTCCTTTTCTTTGTTGGATAACTTCTGACAGTGTTCTGTGCGCATAAGATGAAAACTATATTTAGTGGCTCTCAAGAAGTTATTTTGGTTTCTTTCATGTAGTAGCTGTAGCCACCTGATTTTGAGAAAAAAAAATTTAAAAAAGCATGGATGTTCAGAATTTTGGCTGCCTTTCAGGTCTGTGGTTTTCTTCCTTGGCTGCCCTGCAGGAGTCCAAAAAAAAATGAGTTGGTTGTTAGTTCCTTTGTTATGCTCGATTTTTTTATCAGAATGTTCCATGTCAGACACGCCATGGAATTGTGCAGTGCAGGGGTTTTGTTCTGATGACTTGGTAAAACACTCTTGGTGTCATGTACTGTCCTGTGTGTTTAGTCCATGTGAATTCTGCTTTCTTTTTCGGGATTTTCACCATTCTTATCCTATGGAAGAAGATTCCTGGTGTATTATACTTAGCAAAAAAACTGGAGAAGTGCTAATAACCACTTCTAGAACAAATCCTTTTAAAATTTTGTAGGTATCTTGTTAGTGAGAAGCATGCTATACCTCTGGGGGGGCAGGGGAGAATGGATTATTTAATTTTCATTCAACACTAATTTCATTTTTTAGTCATTGTAGCAACAGGGTTTTCAATAACAACCATTGGCCATGCATGCATATAACTTGAAGCCTGCCTGTACTTTAAACCTGGGAGGCAGTGCAGTGTTTCACGCATTAATTACAATCATTATTCTGTGCCTAAACTGCACTCCTTTTTTTTTTAACAAGAGATTAATAGAGCTAAGAGGGGGGCAAGATTGGGAAAGTGAAGTAGAATAAATTGTCAGTTAACTAAATATAAATGAGAGATATGCTATAAATACTATGATAGCATATTCTCATTCCTGCAGGAATATATGTTGAAAGAACAGAGGAATAGCATAAGAGCTTTGTGGTTGATATAAAAGTTCACTGTTATGATTTTGACTTCCATTTTTTTAATCTGTCAGAAGTTTAGTGTCACTTTGCAAGTGAATTTATATGAGATTTCCTTTCACTGGTTTTGAGACAAGTGTACCTTTTGACAGTCTATCTAGATATGCAAAAATAAATTCGGAACAGGATTAAGTTTTCCAATTTGAAGAGGGAACATGATGTCTTGCTTTTTTGAGGTAGTAGAAAGAAGTGAAAATGCTTGCTCTTAAAGAAGGAAGGTAGTGTCAGAAGGCAAAGAGAAAAGATAAAATTGCTGTTAGAGCTTTGGAGCTATTTCTGCTTCTGAAAACTCTCTCACCATTGTCGCTTCTTAGATTCTTCTGAAGAAAGGCTTGCATGAAACTGGAGATTTATAAAGACAGTGAAGTATTTTTACAACCCTACTACAACTTGACATCTCTGTGCTAAAGGACATAAAGATTCATGAATGTTCAGAAACAGCAAATTTTTTTAAAGGGCAATTCCATCAGCTCCCTGGTGGTTTGGCTTCTAGCAGCCTCTGCTTTTCAAGACTGAATGGGCAGAACTTCAGTGTATCTGGTGCTCCGTGCCTCAGAGAAGTGGAGGATACTTGTGCTGTCAGCAGAGGGATAGAGCACTGAAAGGAGGGAGGAGGGAAAGGAGCTGAGGAGCATAGCAGTGTCTCCTACCAACAATGTGCTAGAAACCGAAACCCATAAAGCCCAGATTTATAGAGCAGCAAAGGCAAATACTTGTTTTATCTGAGGAAATATTTGTGCAAAATACTGCAGAAAGGAAATTTCTCTCAATGTTCTAGCGAGTACCTTCTACAAAGCATGGATGTCACCTGTGTTAGGCAGTGAAGGTTTGTCAGTGCTCAACAAGTCCTGGCAGAGAGTGCTGTTCACGTGACAAGAGCTGGGGGAGGTTTGAACCAGGGAGTGGGTGTCTCGGCACCCCCTGAGCAGATTGCCAGGTCCCAGTCTGCTCAACAGTCTTGGGAGGACAAATTCTATTTCTAGTATTTTCTGTTACATGACAAGGTCCCTCAGTCTTCTCAATAAACAGAAAAAAGGAAAAAAACCCAACCAACAACTTGGTAATTACAAAAAAAAAAAAAATTAAAATATATATGCTTTTTAGCCAACAAGTAAAAATCTTTCTGCCAGCAGCCAAGATGAAATTTTTAAGGAGCAGATTGTCATTAATTACACTTTCCTTTTAAGAACAGTTGTAAGGCTGATAACTTCTAATTATGGGTTTTGCAGATTTGCTTTAAAGCTGTGGTATATTGATTTTTAAAAATCTTGTTTTCTTAATCATCTGTAGGGACAGGAACTGGCATGTAACCATTTTTGCCTAGCCTGACCAAAAGACATCCTGGAAGTTTCTCACTCATGTTGATCAATTCAGCCTTGCTTGAGGCTACAAAAATTACTAGCTAGAGCCAAAGTGAGATTGAGGATTTGCTCCTTCATCCCATCCTCTTTCATTCTGGTGTGATTTTTCAGTTTGATAAAGTCTTTGAACTATTAACTTGAAAGCCTTTGTAGGAAGAAAAGACTGCCATTACCACTAACATGCTAGGTTTGTATGAGTAATGACTGCCCAGGAGTAGCTGTTGCATCTTTAATTCCTGCCTATAAAGTTACATTTACAGAAAATCTGACTAAAACTCAGGCACCAGTTTGACTGTGTCTAGAGTTTCAATTCAGATTGCTTCTTGCAGACAAGGCTGCAGTCACTTCACTGGCATGCCAGGTAGTTGGGTGAAAACAAGTTTCCATTGAATTCAGAAACTTGGGGAGTAATTTGGTATGTAGCATGTGAGTCTTGGGGTTATTCTCAGAGCTGACATTTCACCTGCTATAAAAAACTCTTAGGGAAGGATATTTTTATGCTTTTATTTATTAATTTTTGCTTGGAGCATGTCTTTTGCAGCCTCAGTTTGGAGTTTGACGGAACAAGCATTTTTATTTTTTTGAAGCATTTTCAGAAAAGACATGCTTGCCTTTGTCAGGAAAAGGACATGCAACTTATTGTTGCCCTAGAATATTTACGTGTTACCTGATGGTATTTGCCACAGGAAGTGCCATTTGACAAGTTTGGCAGGTGCAGCTTGGCAGTGAGACGGCCACTTTGCTAGAGACTTTTCCTCCAAGAGCAGTTCAGTAAACTCCAATAATCAGCATAGGCATCCTCAAATGAACTTTGCATCTTCATATGCCTCACAGATAAACTACAGTAATTTTTTGGGGGCTGTGGAAGTGCACAAGGAAGCTGACATGCCTAAGCAGACTCTTGAGTGGTTCTGCTCTGATTAATAATGTTGACAAGCTTTCATCAGGTTTTCCACAATCTTTTGTCCATGGAGCTGTCCCTAACTTTGAAAGCAGAACATTTATGAGTTTCTAACATCCCTTTTGCTTCTTACTCACCCACTCTGCTCAGCACATTGTGACCTCAAAGCTTTCATAAGACTTGTTAAGCTCATCAGAGGTAAAACATGGAGTTCCCGTGTCCTTCTCTTTTTCTGTTTCCTTCATAACACCTTTTGTTTTCCCTCAGTTTTGGTTCTGCTACATCCCTTCTCCCGTGAGCTAACTTAATGGAACAAAATGGTTAAAACCCCCAGTCTTGGCTCAATAAATTTCTCCTGTATCAATGAGTTAAATGGGGCTGTGGAAAGGCCCAGTGAGCTGCAGAGCTTGGAGCAGAGGAGGAGTGATACCAGATGGCCAGAAGTGAGAAAGAGGGGGCGTTGGAGAAAGGTAAGAGCAACAACAGCAGACAGAGAGGAGGGGAAGTGAGCTTTTGGGTACTAATGAGACATTACATTCCCTCCAAGCCTGTAAAGCCACAGTTCAACTTACCATTTGTAATTTTTCAAACAGAAGATGGCTGTGTGATTTTATAGATTTTCAGGAGTGTATTCCAAATGCTGTACAGGCACCATCTTTTTATTCCATGGATGTTGCACTCTCTTTAAGACTTGTGGCTTTCTGCTGATTAATTCAGCAGATGAGAGAGTTGGAAGATCTTTCGCATATTTGCATCTTCAGCCAAATAGCATTTCTTTTTCCCCAGAGATATCACAACACCATTTCTACAGCCTGGGAAGTAGTATCTCCTAAATTTTACTTTTTCTAACCATTGGCAGCCTGATCTCATCCTATACCCAGTTAATACTGTATTTAGCTAGAGCTGCTGTAGCAGAACTTTTTTGTGTATACTGACATTTCTTTGGGCACTTCTAGACACAAAGCTCCCCTGTGTTTATGGCTTCACACCTTCTAAAACACCTGATAAGGACTGTTGTGGATTTTGTGTAATAGGAGGCCATGAGAATGATATGAATAGACTACAATGATGCATTGCACAATTAAATTTAAGTATACACATCTTACAGGGAAGTTTCCAGATTTGTGCAGGTACAACAATGAGGAGGTGAGTGCTGCATTTGGTGGGAATAGCTCATGGATGGTCAGTTGTCATCGGCTTAGTAGGATTCAGATTGAAATAATTACTTTTTTATTTCAGATAACAAAGTTCCAGTTGTACTTCAGAATTAGAATTAGTTCTTGTCTTATGAACATTTCCCAGGTGCTATCCATACAAAGCTGAAGAAGCTCACTGTAAAGCACTTCTCCCTTAATTTCTTGCCTTTGTTTAAAAATTCCGCTCTTGGTTTTTCTCTTACTTGTATTTGACTGTTACTTAGTCCTGCTGCAGTCAGCCTTCTGCTCATTGTTTATATGTTTCTTCATTATTTAATTCCACCAACAATAGGTTTTGGAAGAAAAACATACGGGGTTTGCAGGCAAAATACTTGGTTTCACATATCTGGTACTAGAGCACTTTACAAGTTGCATGTTTGATGCTGACAAGTGTGTAGTTTATCAGCTTTCCTCCCTGCAGACCAGACTGCTTTTTATTTCAGAGGCCTGTTAAGCCTTCCTCTGCAGCTGGGATCCCTTGGTGGGGGTATCGTGGTGGCTCCCTGAAAGCTGCAAGTTACTTAAGAGTTCACAGCTTACAAAAATCCAGTGGACAGCTCTGCTTATGGAAAGGGAAATGAGCAGGCAAACAGTGGTGGTCTGGCTCCTCTTGTCTCTAGCAAAGACCAAGTTAGCAATTACTTTCATTATCACAGATGGTCTTGTGTTGAACTTGGCCCATCTTCTCTGCTTTCACTTTTTTATTTCCTTCCTTAGATTTGAACCTCAGGGAAATGTCCCTACCTTTTTTCTTTTGGTGGTTCCACCCGTGTATCTGTGTGAGTCATGAAAAAGCGGAACAGCTTCCTGCACTGGCTGCCATGGTAGCCAGCAGTGTTGCTATACACACAGTGCTGATGTAGCAAATGCTTATGGGGAGCTTTTTTGGAGGGTGCGAGTTGTTTCTTTGTATTTGTTGTATTACTGACTAAATTTTCTTGGAGCTTAAAAAACAAAAATTAGAGGAACCATGCAACAAACTACATAGAATTATGAGAAAAATATTCCAGTTTGGGAAGGTTCCTAACATAAATACAAGTGCTCATGGGCAAGGCAGAAATTCTCCAGTTCCATTCTCAAATTTGCTTTTTAAAGGCAGAATACATGGAACATATTTCATTATCTCTGCAATGGAGTATGAATCTTATGTGACTCCTCTGCTGTATGCAGCACTTCACACCTCTGTTGTTTCCCACTTGGTTTTTGTTTCCCACCCATTACTTAGGAAGTAGCTGGAATAATTCCTTTCTTAAAAAAAATTTAATTAATAATTGCTCTAATTAAATTTCTATTCAGATGTATATCTTGCAAGTAGTTTTTAGAAAGGAGTATTTCTAGAAGATGTTTCATGAGTCAATTAAATTGAAAGTTCAAGGTAAAGTTCATGTAACTTAAAAATATAAAAGGCTCTAAAAGAGAAGATGTATTTATTCATGCCACCTACTAGATTCCATGAGGTATTATTCTCCTTACTATTTATGTTTTTGAAGACTAAAGGCTCTTCTAATACAGTTCTTGTGCTAACTAGATTTCTGAAGGATAATTTTTGCAGGCTTTTGTTAATATGAGTAGGGCTCATTAAACAATATAAAAAGGAGGTGACAATATAGCACTGGAATACATGTTTTGAGAAGTGGTTTCTTGAAAACGAGGTAAAAAAAATAATAATTTCCTTACAATGGCTTTTCATTTATGGTGGGTTTTATGTATTGGGTGGTATATTATGAAGGTAATGAAAATTTGCTATGATTGAAAATTTAGTTCTGGCGTTTCCACTTAATTGCCCTGTAAAGAACAAAAAATCTCAGTGTACAAAATTCTTTACTCTGTAGAGACCTGTACAACTTTTAGAAGTTAAGTGAAGGCAATGCTTATTATGAAGAATATTCATTTTAACTTTCCCCACCTTGCTCTAGTTATACTCCCAGAAGATATAGCAAAATGTTAAAGCTGTGAAATAACATTAAAATGCCATTTAATGTGTCAAGGGAAACTTTGTTTATTTTTTTTTTCTCAGACAAAAAGACGTGAATAAAAGCTTTTTCTTCTGTGGTGCTCACAGGTTTTCAAGTAGATGGAGCAGGCTGTTGCTTGCAGCACATTATACCAGATGCCAAGTTGCCTAGGGATGTGTGCTTTGTTTGCTGGAGACAGGGCTTATTGTCTTGCCTCCAGGCATTAGGTTGAGTCTCTTAGACTATATAAGTAGTGATTTTTATCCTGTGAGTTAGTGGAATGTCACATGGTGCTATGTGACATTTTTAGGTAAAGCATGAAGTATGATTTTTATTTTCTTATTTTTTCTTGGATATGTAGTAGGTAACCTCCACTGAAGTTTTGCAAAACCCTTAATGTTTACCACTGAAAGAAAAGAGGGATTACAGATTTTGGAGACATGTTTCTATGTTCTGTGCCGAAGAAATATACTAAATTAGCTTCTCATCATAGTTCTTTACCCACAGAAATATAATCAAGGAAGAGATGAAAAGATGTGCATTTATATTATACACTCACTGTGCAAGTAGAGGACCAACAAGATTCTGTGTGATGAATGTCTGAATATTTCCTGCAAGTCCCACTAAAACAAAATCAAATATCTTATAGGTATTTGCTGCATTTATATTGGATATGAAGTAAAAGTCATAATCTATTTACTTCTTATTTCTCACTTGTGTTTGTTTCTTGCCTTTAAAATACCTCATTTTAGTGCAGCAGCCAACACAAGTATTTAGCAAAATGGCCTGTGATCTCCTTTATTATTGCAATCTGTGTATTGTTTTGAGCTTTCATTTGAGCTGTAAATTGTAAACAGATTTATCCATATAACAAGTGTGGAGTGAAAATTCTGAACAGGAAAATTCTCTGTGGTACCACTCTAGGTTGGTTTGGGGCTTCTTTGTTAAAATTCCCTTTGCTGGAGGTCAACAGATACTCATTTAGTGTTCATGTGCTTGTTGAACATCACTTCCTTTAGTGCATTCATCTTGCAGACAGCTCAAGCAAGCTGAAGAGTATAAAATTGTCTAAGTACCTGTGTATTGTGGCAATTTTTTCTGAAAAGTGTTGTGATGTGTCTTAGCCTATTCCAACATAACAGTGAACACTTCATGAATTCATACATTGCTGGAGAAAAGATCCAGGTTCCGGTTTGACAGAAGCCGTGATACAACATGCAACCATGAAAGATTGTTCTTTGAGCAACCCATAATATGTTAGACCTACCAAATCTCCTAATATTATTCAGCACTTTCCTTCTTTTGTGTTTTGCACGTTGTTGACACAGTCGGTGTGTTGGTTGTTGTGGTAATGGATGATCTTCAGAGTTTAATGGACATTGGCAGGTTTTGCATCTCACTGTTTTGTGTGTAGCTGCTAGTTCTGTGCAGGCCTTCCATCAGTTTTGAGGCTCAGTGCTGATACTTGATACTGTTGAATTCAAAGTGAGTAAAAATGTTACTAACGAGATGAACGGTGTTAACCATTTCATCTTAGCTTTTTGATTTCTGGCCTGATGCTAAGATAGTGTTAAAGCTAAGGAATTATGTAAGGTATCCAGACAAATGTTTCTCTGCCAGAGGCAAGTACTTAAAGTTTGAAAGTGCTCAATATGCTTAAATACTTAAACTTTTTCAAGTAACTGCATATTTCAAAGTAAATAAATGTTTTAAGTAGACATCAGATGACTGATGTAACTGGTCAGTTCTGACTGGTGCTGCATAAATGTGTCTGTTCTGAGCTAGGGGTTCCTGCCTGTATCCTGTCCTCTGTCCCTTGCATTCTGTGTAACTTCTTGAATCAGTGTTAATTATTCTGTCCCATCTTTGTTGGCCAGTTTCTCTTCTACCATTTTGGCAAGTAAACGTAAGTGAACTTGATTAGGGGTTTCAAGATTGTGTTTTTGTCCAAGATGTGCAATGGTCATGGTCTCTGTGCATACTCCCCAAACTGAACCAGGTGTGCTGTAGCTTCGTATGGCGTTCTTTTGTGTTGGTTTTTTTGGTTTCTGAGGCTCAGACATGCTCAAGTTGCTTCTGATTTGGTGAGGTCTTCATTGTGATTGCTTTCTGTTGTCACATGCATAATATGACTGTATTGAAGTTGAAAATTATAATTAAAAAATAATATTGACACTGTTTGTCCTTCTTTAGGAAAGCTCAAGAAGGGAAGAAGAAAGTTGTTCTAGCAGGCTGCGTGCCACAAGCCCAACCTCGCCAGGAGTACCTGAAAGGCTTGAGTATTATAGGGGTATGTATCTTTAGAAATCCAAAATTTTCATAAATGTTTGCAATAGGTCAATGTCAATATCTAGACTTTATTGCCTTTCTCCTGGAAAAAGCAGCAGAGAAGCTTCCTGCCATTTCCTCCTTCTGTTCATCTTTTTGCATTATACAACATTTAAACCTTCCTTCAGTCGAGGGTGATTTGATTTGGCTGTGGCATGAGGGGAGAGAGAAAAAGATGTTGTTGTTGGAGTTGACTTTCAGTGCCCTTTGAAGCCTGAAAATTTCCAGGCTTCATCCAGGATGAAGGTATCAGTTACCATATTCTTAAGAATATCACAGTTTATTTGCTCTAAGACAAGCCTTAAGACCTTTGTTAAAATCAGTGGAAGAAGTGTAGGGGACTAGAGCATATGAATTACACAGACACAGACGAGGGTTTGGTGTTTTTTTTTTTTTACTTCACACTACTAAGCAGAATGGAAAATATCAATTATTATTTCATTTAAATTTGAGGCAGTCTGAAGAGTTAAATCCACTGGTGACTGACTTGTTAAACAGTTACCAAGTTTTACCTTGAAAATGAAACCACAGAGCATTGACTTAAGTAATAAAGTGTTTTCAGTATTCTGTGGGATGTGGTCATTGAATACTGTATCATTGAATCACCTTTGGAAAAGAAAAAAGTATAATGGGTGAATGGATTTCCTCTTTGTTTAGAGGCCGCAAAGTTATTGATCCATAATTGGTTGTTATAGCCAGTATAATACCTACACATATGTAGACAGAGGGGACAAAAATGAGCAAATCACTATCCTCTGACCAAGACTGTAATTTAATGCTTCAGTTTTGATGAATTTAACCTATTAAAATTGGGAAGTTTGATTTTTTTTATACATTTTTCCGCTCTTTTAAAAAAAATTCTTTTAGGTAACATGTAATTTCTGAAAATTAACCTCTTCTTGTCATCTTCATTTGAGTACCTAGAACCAGTGTTTCATGAAAAATATTATTATTTTTTACAGAAAGATTTCTGTTAGGAGATGAATTAGGTGTTAATACAGTATTCCCAAGTACTTGGAAACTAGACCTGAAAATACTGAAATGTAGTCTTTGCAATAAGGACACTGTCCTCTGGCTGTCATTGTTGTGGAAAAATTTACTGTGCTTTAAATAAGAGATCCCTCAGCTCAGAAAGGTCTCAACCTTGAAGCAAAACTATTTACCAAAACAAAGCTAAGAGCATATTATTTTCTATGTTTTCAGTTTGTACATTTAAGATTTTCTTCCCATTTTATAAAGAATGTGTGTGAGAGGGTGACTGTATTTAAAGAACAAGACTTGTTATCTTATTATTGCAAAATATTTTTGAAAGGCAGTTTTTGCAGAATTGAGAAATAGAAAATGTTCTGTTGGCAATAGGATATTGATTCTACTTTAAAATTTTAAGCATTAATGGTACAGTTTTGAAAATCTTTCTTTAATACCAGCTTGGTCTTGTCTTCAATTTATCTGAGGGACATAGTTGATTTATTGTTGCTTATATAAATTCTGCTATTTTCTCTCCCCCTGCCTTTTTTTTTTTCCTCTTTTTCAATATTTATTTTAAAGACTGTGTTGTCTGAGAATGTGTTTATTTACCAGCAATTAGAACTCCCTCAGGGTGGTTTTCTAAAGGCAGTGTGTCAGAGGCTCTTCGGCTCCTCTTGTTACGATGGAGGAGGAAGTTGTGTTGTAACCACCAGAGAAATCCTATTAAACCAGAGCTTGTTTTGATCTGCATTTGAAAAATACAGGACTGAACTTCCACTGTTCTTTATTTCTTGCCTGATTTGGGCAGAAGGAAAGGAAGGGCTTCATATCCTTCTTACCATTTGTGATGTTACTGTGCTTCTGTGTTTCTTTAAAATAATTGCCACTTCATAAACAAAATGTGGGTTGAGGCCTTGCCATAGGCTTTGTCTAAGGCAAACCATAATGCCACATGACAAGGGGAAGGAGCTCTTTTGTGGAATGGGAAAATTCTAGGCAGTAATAAACCTGCCAAGGGTGTAAAGTTCCTGAAGCACATAATGATGCATTACAGAGGTTCACAGCCAGTTCCCCTCTGGTGGTTTCCAAAGTTTACTCCTTTGTGTTTGTGGTGTACTCACTTCAAACTCAAGTGCTTATGCAGTGCAAAGGGACATCACTTCTCCTATGTAGTTATCCATCACGTTTCATTTTTAGTTGCTGAGAAGTAGGATGTGTGACTGTGCTGATTCTTTTGAGGGGATCTTAGGGGAAGGAAAAGGAGAGACAAGAGGGAATGAAAGATTTAGCTGACGGGTTATGTTTTGGGGCCCGTGAATGGAGTAGGTAATGGTAGTGATTCCTCACTTCCTCATCTGCATACAAGAACATGCAAAACCCTTGCTCTCAGTGATAGTTGAGCCATTGGAACGGGATATTTTATTTCATTGACATTTTCTGGAGTTTTAAGGTACTTGATCTCCAAATGATGCTATGTGTTGGAACCTCTGGTCAGGTTGCTGGGAGTTTATAGGTCTTAAGAGGCTTCAGAAGGCCCGTGTATCCATACTTAGAAATCATCAAACTTGCTGTGCAGACTGAAAGCATGGGGCCTAATCCACATATGTATTCCATTGAAGGCATACAATAGCTCCACAAGTGAGTGAATCCTGAATGAGAACTCCAATTCTCCTTCCTTCTCTATCTTTCCCAGTGTAACATCTAGCATCAAGGACCTATCACCTCCTGCCCTACATCCATCACCCAAGGGAAGTCTCTCACTCTATTCTTTCATCTGAACAAACCCACACAACTGATCCAGTGTTGCTGCTCTGGAAGGCTGCAACCCCCCTTTGCTGCTGCTCTCTGAGTCAGAAGGAGCAGGTCCCGTGCATGGTAGGGCACTGCAGGCTCTTTGGCCAAGGTGAGCCTGAAGCCACTTCTTCCAGGAGAAATACATAGCCATGAAAAGCCCTCTGCCAAGGCTCCTTGCGTTCTCCTGACCTCCAACTGACCCTTTCCCCTGCCTATTCTACTGTATAAGGCAAGCTTTAAGTAATTTTCTTTTGATATCCAGTTTGAAACTCTGGAATGTGATTAGTGGGAGTGCTGAACACTCCCAGCAGCAGCACATAACAAAAGGAGTGCTGCTATAAAATAGATGGTGCAGCGTAAAAATGCTAAATGCATTACAAAAAGCAAGCACTTTATTTCTCAAGCTGTACATCTGTAATTGGTATACACTTTTAAGTTTAATGTACCTTATTCCTTCATTTGTAAAATGCTCCAGTGAGCGGAGCTTTAGCAGTGCCATTGTGAAAGGAAATCACTGGAACCTTACCAAGTGTCTGTACATCCCTACTGCTTTGGCCTCGTAAATGAGGAAGATACATGGTATGTTATTTCTGTGGTTCAGTTCATAAAAGTTTTGATGATGTTTGCAAAACAGACACAGTGATACTTGCCTACCTTGCAGTGTTTGTAAGGCCAGACTGCATTCAAGATTGGGAACCTGTCTGCTGCCTTTAAAACAGAGCCTTGCATGAATGCAAATATCCAATATGTACTTCATGAAAGCCAAATTTGATGGAATTGTACTCCCTAGGAGTACAATTGATGGAATTATTTGAATTAGCAGAACTTGTTGTAAAGCATGCTGAAAACCTGGGAAGAGGTGGACACTCTTCTTCGGTAACTTATGGCTAAGAATGACTTCATACAAATCTCAGCTGGTCAGCTTTGGCTTTTGAATTCCCATGTTGATATTCAGATAGCACACTTGAACCTGGAAAGTCAGAAGAGAGTGTCAGTTAAGCACCTGCTTTTAAACTGAAAATTGGATGTGCAAATAGAAAATGTTAATTTCTGCAGCAGTTATGTACTATCCTATAAATCAAAGGGTGTAGCAATTAATTTAGATAAGAATTATCCTTCAGCTGTGTCAGTGTTTAGCACTGAAAATCAGTTGTTTATGTGCATCTCTGGTAGTCCCCTTCCCTTTAAAGTTTGTGTAGATTCTCCTCTCAGGATACATTCCTAACCCAGAGTAATGCCCATTACCATGGCCAGTATTGTCAGCAAAGGTTTTAAACACAGATGTTATCCCTCTGAAGCCAGGGTGGCTAGTCACATGCCTTTTGAAGTTATGTATTAAGCCCTAGATTTATCTTGACTAAATGCTGTAATTTGAGACTCTGTTTTGCTCAGCTCTCTTTATGGTCAATGAAGATAATTATCTCTAAAATAATTTAGATTTTTCGAAGACCTGAGGTGCCTTTTGAAGCCATGTATTTCCCTTTTACTGGCTTTAGAGAGGGGATAGGCTGAGTAGTCTTTTAACATCCAGCATTTGGCAGAGATCCCTAAACAAGGTGAGATGAAACTGAGAGCTGGTGAACTGGAGTTTAAATCTTCAGGATTATAAATAGCATGTTCTAATTACCTAAGATAGACTATTTTATCCATGTAGTGACCATTTTGTTTCTTAACTATATCAATGTGAATCAATGTGTAGGGTTTTTTCCAAGATGAGAAAAAAAGATTCTTTTACTTCAAGTAGCTTTGTATAGATATTATGCTCACACCTAGGGTGTTCATATTGGATCCTAGGAAAGATTTCTTTATGTAAAGGGTGGTCATGCATTGGACCAGACTCCTTAGGGAAAGGGTTGAGTCATGATCCCTGGAGGTATTTAAAAGTCATGTAAATGTGGTGCTTAGGGGTATGGTTTAGTGGGGGGCTTGGCAGTGCAGGGTTATTATGGATACAATGATTGCTGAGCTGCACTTATGCCTAGCTCTGATCCCATCAGGAGGAGTCAAAGATTTTTCCTGGCCTTTGTCTCAACTCAGCCTTCATGCTTTGATAAAGCTCTTTATCCTTGCTTTTTCACCAGACAGTTTCCTGCTTTGGCTACTCTTCCATGGGTTCACGAGCCTTGCCTGTGCTCTTGGCCCATATCAATCTCAGCCCAGATTTGTGGTGGTTGAGCGTTTTGTTTTGTTTTGTTTTGTTTTTTCTTTTTGCATAGTTCTACTCAGCTGTCAACTCCGTTCTGTGTGTAGCTCTTGTTCTGTTTGCCTCCTAATGGATTACCATTTGAGGTGGACATTAAGTCTGAAATGTACTTAATTATGCTGAAACCAAGGTCCCACAAGATCTGTGGAACCAATGCTGAGGAATGGTGTCATTTCCTTCATACACCACCAGGATGTCTCTCTGCTTCATGGATTCCTGATGCCTGATGGAGAGCGACATTATTGGAGCTCTGCTCTGTAGGTTTACACGTATCTTTGATACCAGTCCAGAGCAGAATTGTCCATAAGGTTAGTGAGATGTGAGGAAAGGAATCCAGCAGACCTTTATATATTCAAGAAAATTTCATTACTATGACTTTGTCTTTTTTTTTTTCCTTTTTCATTCCCCCCCCCCCCCCCCCTTTTTTTTTTCCAAATAAGAATTTTCTAAGCCTTTCCCTCTTCTCACTTCAGATTCACCTCACATTTTCTAAGATACTTTTGTCTTCATAAAAGCAGACTGGAAGCATTCCACATTTTCTTCTTGAGCACTTGGGGCATTAGCCAAATAATTTCCAATAATTTAAAATGAAAAATATTTAATGTGGGAAATAACATGTAAGGCAGAACAAACATCCATTTCTAGGTGCAGATCTCATTATCTCTCAGACCTATATTTTTAATTACTTATATGAGCCATCTTCTTGACAGACATATTGAGAATAATTTAATTTATCCAATAAAATGAAGATGCAATATAATGGTTGGTGGGTTTTTTCTATCTTTATTCAACAGGGGATTTGGAACAATGCAAAAATTCCTCAGATGAAGGATGCAGAAAGTAATTTGTGGCTCGGGTTATGAACCACCCAGATTTCTCATATTTTAAATGATTAAAATGGTTATGAATGTAAACAGTCTAGTACTGAGACATAGCAATAGTGTTTTAGGTAATATAACATAGACTTTGCTCCCTGTCTGTAGTGTAGTTCTAAATATGTACACTTCTATTTTCAAGAGGAAATTTTCTATTTATTTTTTAAACATTTAGTAGAAAGTACATATGTTAAATATCTTGAGTCATAATTTTAAAAAGTATATCCAAAATGGATATGTGCACAAGTATGTAAATATGCATGTGCTCCATATGACTGTTTATGTGTGCTTTCTTTGTAAGTTGACTGCTAGATATGTTTGTCTGTAATGTGAACGCTTGTGATTCAGAAAATTCTTTAAATATATTTATTTTTCAATAAAATTATTAAAATGCAAATATTAGCAGTACTATAACTTAATTTCTAGAATTCATAACTAATATACTTTATTAAAAAATCTGAAATGGTGGACATCCCTATTTTAACAGTTGGTATTTCGAAAGGTTAATAAAAAAAAGAAAAGAAAAAAAAACTTTTATATGGACTTGATCCAACACCCAGACAAGGAAAGGAACTGACTCCCACTGACATCAGTGGGGAATTTAAAATCAGACTCCAACTGTATAGGTGAGGTTTTTTTTAACTTCTGCTAGACAGATTGGAAAAAATGAATGTGAAGTAGACAAGATTGTGCAGTCTTGTATTTACAGGAAATGACAAACTCAGTGGTTTAGGGCAGAGAGACTTAATGGCTTTGATATGAGGGACCCAAGTTCCAGGCTCCTTGTTGCAGTCCAGGTTCTTCTCTTGAAGCATCTGCAACTTGTGCTTTTCTGCTTGTTTTGGAAACAAACTGGAAAACAAGCTCCAAGGAAAAGACTGCTAAAATCATAGTAAATCTAGTTCATGTAATGTAGAGAAGCAGTGTTTAAAAAGGAATATTGTGGGAAAATTGCAAACAAACTTAAGTGTGACAAGTTGGCTTTCCTGCATTGTATGTAAATATCTATAGTACAGTTACACAGGATAGGTGGTTTGGATGCAAGCTCTGGAAATAACCTCAGCTTCAAGAATTCCTGAGTGTTTAATTTTGCAGTGTTAATGTTGATTCCTTTTAGTTTGTATGCCACAATGTCTACAGTGTGATGGCCATGGACTTTAGTAAATGAAGACTGATATATCTATTAAGAAATAATTGAACTATTTATCTCATTATTGGTGAATTTTGGCATATGTAACACTAAAACATAAATTTGTTGTCTTTATTGCAGACAGTATATAAAGATCATTAAAGATTATTCTGTGTTGTGAAAACCATGAGGGCTTTTCTCTCCATTTCTAAACACAGCCTGCATCAAGTTCAAGAGAATGTTTTGTTTTCTTAAATTTTGCAAGAGTATTTTTAATTTCTTTCTATGTTCCAATGTCTTTCTCCCCCAGTACATCATTAATTTTCTCCCCTATATTCTGCCCTGACAATATCCTCAGCTTTTTGTTGGTTTCTCCACCATCCACTGATTTGCTGTGGAAACTGGGGGGAGGGAGCACTTTAGCTGTTTGAGCCACCCAGGTGCTGAGTGCCTGGTTCACCATTGCCTGTCACAGACCATGAACAGCACTAAAGGCCTGAACTTTTTTCTAGCAATTTGGTGATTTTTGCAAAACTTACATGAGCTTGCCATTTTTGAGGACAAAATTTGGTTTAAATTGGGTGGTGAATTTTAAAGTTACCTTTGGCAGATTGACCAAGATCCACAGAGAATAAAAACTGGCTAAAAACACAGCCCAAAAATTTTTACTCCCCCTTAATCCAGAAGAAGACACTCTTGAAAGACTAGTTAATATGAAAGTATGTCCAATTGTTGACTACTTAGGTATTTACCTTCTGACTTTTTTTAGGTTCAGCAGATAGATCGTGTAGTAGAAGTTGTGGAGGAAACTATTAAAGGTAAGCATCACACTTGAACTATTGCAGCTGGTTGGAAACGTGTAAGCATTAGCAGAAGTGCTGCTGGTATGTTCTTTCTCACCCTAACACTTGCTTTGTGCTCTAGTTGAATGTTTGGGCAGTGCTATACTTTGTCATGTATGCTTTGTATAAGTGATAATTTCAGACATTTTCTGTCAGGAGCTCTGTAGGCTGTTGGTTTTGTAGGTAATGATCAAGAGGAGACATCAAGAAATTGTTTCATCAGTGTGGTTGGTGTGGAGTATTGTATAAATCTCCTGTACTATTTTAGTTGAGTGTTACACTTCTACTTTCTTTTGTTTAGTTCTCTGGTATTTTCTTCTTTTCGATGTTTTGGCTTACCTCCCTGAGCTCTTCTCAGCAGGGCAGATAAATTATCCTCTGGTTTAATGTTCTTTTGTAACTCTCTTCCTTGTTCTCTCTGGCTGTGTTTGTGTGTGTACTCTTAGGACTTTGCAGCAAAGGAGGGAAAAAACCCAGTATTGTTTCTGTAGCCCGACCAGTAAACATTTGCTGTTAAATAAATATGTTTGTCTGGGTCTTTCTGGGTTACCTAAGTTTGTCTCCATTACTTATCAGGCCATAAAAATTACTGTTCCATGAAGCTTTAAATTACAAGTTTTAGTTTAATTGGCTGTACTTTCAATATAAACAAGTGTCTAGTCCACAAGACATTGTCACTAACTTTAATGGTGGAATATGATTTTTTTTTAAACTACAGCCTAAAAGTTTAAAGCAGTGCAAATTTTTAAAAGGAAAAAAAAGCTTTTATTACAGAAGTGTGTAGTGTGGTGTAAGGCTTCTAGAACTTGTGGTTTGAAGGCCTTAAGATTTCATGTTGCTTTAAATGCTTTCAGGAGTACTTTTATGTACTCCCAACCAGTATTTTTTCCAGATTGTCCTTAACTTATGGCATCTATTTTTGGGGGGGTAGAAACTACTTTGCCATACAAAGAAAGAACAAATAAATTCAGTACATATTTTCTATTTAATAAGCCAAACTGTTTTCCCAGAAACATCATGGTGTTCATGACAATATGTTGTAAATGACGATGCTTCATGATTTTTACAACAGTATTTTAGATCCCTATCTGCTTTTTCCCAAATTTTATTAGTTCTTAAGGGAGTAAGATGATAACCTGGGTCAGCATGCCCTCCCTTTACAAAAATGGGGTTGTAATATTAAAACTGCCTCCAGATATTACTGCTTTTTTGATAACATAATTACTCAGGTTGTAATGACTGAATGTTAAGGAGTACAAATAATCTAGTAGCAGGTGTTAAATTAATGATTTTCACTGAATGAATTTTTAGATTGCATTTTAAACACTGATATAATGCTGGAAAATAATGTTCATAGGAATGTTAGTGAACATTTAAACTTTAAAAGTGTGAATTTTTGGAAAGATATTTGTTCCTTTGTAGCTTACTGAAAGTGATTTGAATTAGAAGGAGAAAGTGAGCTGCTGAATTCCATACATAGTGCCAATTCCATAAGGGATTTCCCAAAAGGTAATGGAATGCAGGATTTCTAAAGTTTCATTTGAAAAAAATGAATGAAAACCAGCTCTCTGTTTTGAGAGAGACATTGACATACTGGAGAGAGTTAAACAGAGATGGTTAAGAGACTGAGACTGGATCATTTCTCCTCATAGGAGAGCCTGGGAAGGCTCAGGGAGGGGGAATCACATCAAAGTCTATAAATACCTGAAGAGAGGGTGCAAAGAGAAGTGAGACAGACTTGTCTCTATGGTGCCCACAGACAGGGCCAGAGGCACAAAAAAAGCACAGGAAGTTCCTTCTAAACACCAGGAAACAGATTTTAACTGTGAGCATAACCAAGCACGGGCTCAGGTTACTGGGGGAGGTGGATGGTAGAGACTCCATCCCTGGCTGTATTCGAATATTGTGGACATGGTCGTGGGGAGATGGCTTTCAGTGGCTCTCATTGAGTAAGAGGCTTGGACCAAGTGGTTTCCATAGCTCCTCTCCAACTGTAACCCATCTGTGACATAAAAAATTGCAATTGGAAGGAGAATCATAGATCATAGCATAGGAAAATGGCTTACTTTGGTAACAGCCAGCCATAAAAATGGAGCTTTTACCTATATTGATTTAATTTACTTCAATAAGCTGCATTATTTTATGTATTTTGGAATCATCTACTAATGGAGAAGAATGTGAAGCTCTTTTTCATTGTGTTTTATGAAGATTCTAACTGTGAAATTTCATTATCCAAGTGAAGTAAAATACTGTAGATAACAGGATTGTTGATTAGAATATTCTATTATACAAAATAGATACATGGTAGAAGATTAAATTAATGTTAGATCAAATGAAATGTAAACCTTTGTTTTCATGAGTCTACATTTTTGACAACAGCTTCTGAGGCTGCTAATGCTTTCAGGAGATTGAGGTGGTGTGGCACAGGGGATTGAATATGAATTCTGAATTCAGAGCCCGCTTACACCTGCGCCTTTTAAGTTGCGTGTTTGTCATAGCTGTACAACACAATTTTGTTCACCTTTTTATTTAAAGAAAAGCTAAACATTTGCATGGGTGATATACTCTTGTAGTGTGGTTATACATATATATTGAAAGCTTAAAAATATTATATATTGAATGTTTAAAAAAACTGAGTAAGTGGAACTTCATAGTGTCTATGCTCTGTAGGACAGCTCTGTAGGTTGGTCAGCCTAAGCTGTCTGGATTTTCTGTCCAAATTCCAAGGTGGAAACAGCTTACCCTGATGCTCGTTTTAAGTCTGAAAGTCTAGCTTACCCTGTCTTCTCATTTCTTAAGTGGTACTTTAGTTTCTTCTTGGATGCTTGAATTTTGTAGTACACAGTTTACAAAAAGGGTAAGTTTGTAGAAAAACTTTTTTTCCTTATTTTTTTTCCCTAATAGAAATCTTTTCAGTTTTTCATGAAAATGGCTTCCCTGTTGGATTTGATTGAAATATTGCTGCACTCCCAAAGAAAACTGATTTATTGGAATTATTTAGAACTCTTTGTATGAAATATGAAAGGGTTTCTTCTAGCTTTATTTCTCAGTCTTAAGGGCATTGTCAGGAAGACGTTTTCAGAAGAATTCCATTCTACTGGGTTAAGAGATGGTAGTTTAAGAAATGTATCTTTGTGGTGGTCTTTACCACATATGTGTGAAGACAGTGTAATTGTTAGTTCCCAACTCTTCATTGAGAAAATTCTGATAAATACTTTTTATGTGACTTTATCTTTTTATCCTGTTTCATCAGAAAATGGAAAAGAAGGATGTGCACATTTGTTGTTGCACTGACAGCTAAAAGAGAGAGAGACTTTTAGGAGGCTTAGTGATTTCTCATTTTTATGCCATCCTAACTTTTATCATAAGTGTTGAATTGAATCTTTGAAAGTTCCTAATTAGCAGGTAAATTAGCAGGTAAATTGTCACTTCCAGAAGCGATCTTCAATAGCAGTGCAGTATTTGTATGCAGGTCATGTCTAATTAATATTTATACTGTGTCCCAAGATATATTTTAACTAGAGGCATCTTCACATACTTTTCATATGATATGGTGATTTATAATCTGAAACCTCTATAGTGCCTGTGAGGAACCAGACAAAATAATTCATTGACAGTCTCAGAACTGAGTTTCTCAAAGTGACAGCCACAATTGTGTAGCCAGTGTGTCTCTCCTTCTTCCTGATAAAACAGAATGGTTTAGTCATGCAGGGTTCTGATTTCACAGTTCAGTAAACCTTACTTCATCTCCACGTTCCCCAAATTTTATGTCTGGATTACAGCAATTTTTGCATTAGGGCAAACATATCCACTCATGTGCTTAGTTTCCCAGTAAGGTGTTACGATGACATAGAATGTTATGAAATTATTGCTATGGAGTTGTAGTGTCTGTGAGCTAGGTGAACACGGGCCTATAATTGATGTGTGTTGCATCACTTAGTAAAATTTCTGTACAGCATACAAAAGTTATTTGGGATGACCAGTTCCTATGGTATGCTCTAATAAGCTGAAGATTTGTCTTTGGAACTGCAGAATGTCTTTATGGTGACTGCTCAAGTCAGCTTTTTATGAATCACTCTAAAATCTGTCTTTTAAGAAAGTCTGTGTGTGTATACAAGCTTGGCTATAAGCAGTTTACAGTAGGCAAGAGAATATATTTCTTCTGTATTTTAAAGGAGAAATGTTAACTGCTTAATGGAGAACTTTTTCTTTTCTGGCTTTGAATTTAGGTCTTCAGAGATTTAGGTCTTTTCCCCCTTCCTTTCTAGACATGCTCTCAGATCTCATGTTATTAAGGGTTTGTGGGGGTGGGAGGCGTGGGACCAGAGTATTTGTGTACAGTCTGCTTTTAGCTTAGGCCTTAGGGAGATGAGGGACATAGGTTGAACTGAGTTTAGTCCATATTGTGTCTGTCTAATGCTTTCACAAAACATAGTTTTACAATGGGTCATTAGACCTGATTATAAAAAACAACCAAAGGAAATTACTTCAGGGTTGAGCCCTTTATACTTAACATAACCTTTCTCAGTTTCAGTCACGTTGACCTGTCTGGTGAAGTTGTGCATCCATTCCCAGTTTAAACATTGACCATTATTTGCTCAACTGTTTAATTGTCCTCATGTGATTAGCAGTTATGGATTCATGATAGTTGCAGTGTCTGTCTGTATGAAAAAGAGATTAAGGATATCAATATTATATATAGGCTAAAGTGTAGAATTTATACTGGATTGTCCACCTGAGAGTGAGTATGTGTGTATATATATTTATCTGTACATATATGAATGCCAGAATGTTAAATAGTATTTGTACGTGCTGGTTGATTTCACTATAATCTGCTGGTAACAGTAGATAAAATAGTCTCTTCTCAATTACTGTGACTGTGGGAAGAGTAGCCTTGACTTAAGAAGCTGATGACAGGCCAAATGAAGAATAAAAATTGGAGGAGTCGGGAGTTCCTATTTGAGGAAAAGTATCATTTGGCTCCCAGTCAGGAAAGTGACTGTTTGTGCCAAAATGCAGCTTAAGGAGGGTCAGAGGGAGGGTAGTGGCCTCATCAAGTCTCTGTTTCTGTTTCTATCTCCTTTGAAAGGACATACAAAGGAGGGGTGAGGGGGGCAGTTTTGGCTGGGTTGTTTTATTTATTTCACTGGGTGGTGGGTTGACCTTGTCTGGCTGCCAGACCCCCACCCAGCTGCTTTCTTGTTCCCACTCCTCACGAGGGCAGTGGCGAAAATAAGATGGGATAACTCTTGGGTCATGATAAGGACAGGAAGATCACTTACCAGTTACCATCATGAGGAAAACAGACTCGACTTGGGGAAAATTAATTTAATTTATTGCCAATTAAAAATAGAATAGAGTGGTGAGAAACTATAGCTACCTTCCTCCACCCCTCTTCTTCCCATGCTCAGCTTCAGTCTCTCATCCCAGACCGAGACTCCTCCATCTCCTCCCCCGAGTGGTGCAGGGAGATGGGGAGTGGAGGCTGTGGTCAGCCCAGTACAGCCCCTCTGCGCTGACTCTGCTTCCCCACACTGTCCTGCTCCAGCCTGGGGCATTCCTGTGGGCTCTGGGGATCCAACAACTGCTCCAGCGCGGGTGTTCTGCAGGGGTGCAGTCCTTCAGGAGCAGGCTGCTCCGCTGTGGGTCCCCACAGGCTTCGAGCACTTACTGCCAGGAGCCCTGCCCCTGGCTCCTGCCCCTGGCTCCTGCCCCTGGCTCCTGCCCCTGGCTCCTGCCCCTCGCTCCTGCCCCTGGCTCCTGCCCCTCGCTCCTGCTCCGCGCTCCGCCGCAGGCTGCGGGGGATGATCGGCTTCGCTCTGCTCTTCTCCAGCGGCTGCAGGGGAATCCAGTGGAGCACCCGCAGCACCTCCTCCTTCTTCTTTTTCTCCTCCTCCTCTTCTTGCTGCTCGCAGGGCTTTCCCTCACGCTTCTTTCCTCGCTGCCAGGCAGTGTTTTTCCCTTTCTTGCACCTGTGGCAGCTGTGGAGCTCCACGGTGCCCTGTGGCAGGGCTTTTGGAGCCAGCTGGAGCCGGCTGTGTCTGGCCCTTGGCAGCCCCGGCCTCTCCCCTGCAGCCCCCTCCACACACCCCAGGAGAGTACCATGTCCCTAATGTGATTGCTAGGAGGTACAATTGCCTTTTAAACTGAGATTGTGGAAAAGTAAGGGCACTAACTGGAAAAACTGTGTTTGAGGCAGATTGGATAAGGCCTTGAGCAACCTGATCTAGTGGGAGATGTGCCCATGGCACAGGGCTTGGGACCAGATGGTCTTTAAGGTCCTTTCCAACCCCTTAACTAAGAATTCTATGATTCTGTGAACTCATGCCAGGGACTGTGTTTAAAAGGAAGTTGGATGAAATAATGTTTTCAGTGGGAATACGCAGAGCTACAGTGAGTCAGTAACTTGGGGCCATCACTGTGATTAAAGGATTCGCCCGTCACTCATTTGTATGTATCAATCACTGAGGTTAATGGCATAATGTGGTACATGTCACCTGCCTCTGTTCTGTGTGCCTTGAATTGGAAATTTTGGAGATACTCCTATTTAAACAAAATGACAATTTTTTTGTTGTCATCAAGGCATTATGGGTAGAAAGAGTGTCATTACTCAAACAAGTAGCTTTTCTTCCCTCTTCTGTTATTTAAGAATTACTTTGACAACAAGTATTGGCTTATAAAAGAACTGGCTGGAAGGTGTCCTGCTGTATGGCTTTTAAACGAAGGTTTTTTCATGTGGTCAGATGCTTTAGTGAGAACACCACATTGCATTTTGATTGCCCCTTTCTGACTGCTTACTAAAAGTGTGATGTACTGAAGGGTACTGATGAGTTCCAAATAGTAATACCATGATCTTTCAGAGAGCTCAGCTTTGTAGACTGTAAGTTAAATAAAAATGTAGAGCATGATGAGGAATATACAGTAATTGTGGAGAAACTGTTTCTGCAAAGGCAGATTTTAATTGCTTTTGTAAAACATCAATAATGATGTGGCTCAACATTAAAATCGTCCCTGCTGGGGCAAGAAATTTTTGTTACTATCAACTGGTTTTTGCTCTTACAATAAAGTTTATTGCTGTTTTTGCCATGTCTGTTCAAATGGTTTTGGGCATGCAGGGACTATTAAGTACCTGAGATGATCCAGGACTTTAGATAGGTTTAGTAATTATTTTTCTCAGTGTAGTTATTTCACTGATCTAATTTATAAATCTGATAGGACTGACTATCTTTATTATGACTGTCACTGTTATGACTTTATTTTGTAAGTAGCTCACAGAAACTGAATGGGAGATAAATAGTGCCACAGAAGAAGAAAACAAGCATTTGGGGGAAACAGACTGAAAATCTCAGTAGCACAACTGTGATTGCTCATTGTTAAATGAGCCTGTGATGTGCACGGAAAAGATACCTTTTCTTCCAAACCCTTATGTGCTCTTTTCCACACTTTGAATCTTACATCATCCCTATTTTTCTGTCCTATTCACTTTGGTTAGACTCATGGATTAGATCTATTAAAGAATGTTCATGGCTGGTAAATGTAAAGAGTACCTCCTGATTTTGGATACAGTGAGAAGTTCAGCTCAGCATTTCACTCTTAAGGCTGAATTTGTTCTGTTCATCCTGCACACCCCAAAACATTAGGCAAGTTACTTGTGCTGCTGCAGCTGGCTCTGACAATCCTGCTTTCAGCAGCACTTCCCTTCCTCATAATGCAGCCTGTTTTATCTGATTTAAAATGTCTTTCCCTTGGAAGTTTCTCTCCAGGATCTCCTGAGGTTTTGAGCAGAATCTTTGATCCTAATCAAATGCATTTCTTCACAGAGAGGTGAGGACAGAGGGTCAGAGGAGCTCTTCCTGTAGTCGATTCTTAGTATTGTCCTTCTGAGCTGTGGAATTGTGCTGGCATTTTGAGCTCGCGGGAGATTTAAGGTTCAGGCACTTTTTCAGAAAGACAATAACATTGCATGATCTCAGAATAAGTAGTGAAGCTAGTGAATCCTGAAAAAAAAGCAGTAGTGCCTTAATAGGGCATTTCAAGTGCTTTTGCTGTGATAGAGGAAAATACTGTGAATGTGCCAAAAAATGTTCCTGAATACTTATATTCTTAAGTTAACTTAGTGAAATTTTTACATGGACAGTAATTACTTGTTAATAGTTATCTCTTTTTCTGTATGACTTCTTGTAAGGTATAGTTTTAGTGCTTACAGATATTGTTATGATTGAGTCATACACTGGAGACATGCCAAGAATAAAGAGGTATTGCATGTTTAATGGAGAGAAAGTAGTGTGTTAATTTTAGCAATATGGGACATCTGTGGACCTTTTTCTACTAAATATCTTGTTTTTGAAATTACATTAAGTGAATTTTTAAAAGCTCCTGTCTTCACTGGTGTGACACTCACATTCCAGTCTTCCAAAACAGTGTTATTGTTGGATGCTAATTCCAAGTGAAACACTCAGTAGTTGTCTGTATGTGCTGTATGCATGGTAATTCCTGCACATTTCTGTGAAGCTTTTTGATTTGGTATAGGGTGGAAAGCAATCTTTTTATGAAAGAGTTTTGAATGCAGAAACTGGATCAAACATAATATTGGCTATCAGCGTCCTCATGGGACTGAATACCTGACCCAAGGCATGCTGCAGTGAAGCACAAGGAAAGATCCGTAACTCTGACACCATTAGCCTGAGTTAATCCTTGTTCCTGCCTACACCAGATGAAGGAGTTTGACTGTTACAGAACATTCCCATCTTCAGTGATCTAGAATAGGAATAATTTTTATTAGTTGCTTGGTCAGGAGCAGGGCATATACCTTTCAGTTAGGTTTGGCTTTTCTTTGCTCCCTGAATTTACTTGAGACAGGAAATGCCACTGACGACATTCAGGGATGCCAGTGTGCTGCTGGCCGGCTGGGGTTGGTTTGGATGGGAGCATCCACACAGCAGAGTCCTAAACCAATTAGTGTCCTTGTTTTTGCACTTGTGTGTGTCTGACAGCATGTGATTGCTCTAGGGAGCTTGGGAATTCCTTTGAAATCAGTCATGTCTGCTGTGGGACAGCATGTTTGTGCTGCAGGGCAGGGAGAAAAGATGGGAGAGGAGCTTATGGTCTGCTCTTGCTTGATGCTTCTTTCAGTCTTTATTACTGCTTTTGGTTCTTCTTTACACTTCTTCCTTTAATTTTTCTTTGAAGAAATGTGTTACTTTGTTTTCCCTTCATATGCTTTTACCTTCATTTCCTTAGCTACACTGCTCCTATGTGCTATTTTTTCCAGTGCTAACCTTGAGGAAAGGAAGCTCTCTATTCATTAAGAGCCGAACAGTGGTGGAAGGAAACATGTGCAAGAGTACACAAAATAGTGCTAAGTCCTGTTCCTTAAAGATGCTGAAGAAAATCAGGTTGGTGAGAGACATCTAAGAAGTGCAGAACAGTGTGTTGGCAGCCGTGCTCTGAGGAAAAAAGTGTCTTTCAGGAAATGGTGAATAACCTCTAAGCATAGTGATGTAACTGGGAAAAGGAAAGAGTGTGTAACAGAACAAGCAGAAAACAATAGAAATTGTTGCTGCCAAGGCTGGGGTTTCCTGCATCTTTGAGGATTTTCTGTAAAATCGTGGTTTTGAGCTGCTTGAGATATCTACACTGAACTTGGAAGCTAATAGCTAAGAAATCTGTGTCTGGCTGGGAGTTGTGTTTCAGAGTCACACTGTATAGCTTCAGTGGGGTGTGCAGGGGTGGGGAGGGACGCTCAGTGGGTGCCCTCTTCCATCTTTCAAGCAGATATAATTTCCCAGCAATTCTTGAGGAGTGCCAGCCTATGGACAGAGTGAAGCTGACAATTTTTTAAAACATAATATAGATCTACTAGTATCTGATATGGTGCTGATAGCCAGGTAAAGTTTACTAAAATTTACTAAGCCAGGCTACTCTTCCCCCTGTCTTATACTTGTAATAAACTAGGAAGGTACCAGTCCCATTTGAATCTGTTTGCTCTAATATCATTAGCATGCTTCTGTGGTTCTAGGTTGCAGGGACATGATGGTGAACCTGAGGTTCACAGGACTTTTAATGCTATGATCTTATGACAAACAAATTCCATTACCCGTTCATATATTTGTATTTCAGGATTGGGCCTTCTCCATCAAGCCTGAAGCACATACATTTATGATTAGAGGTATATGTACATGCCATTAAAACGGTGCTACTCCTTTGTGTCCTTTTTAACAAGTGAAAATAAATACTTTGAAAATATTTTCACTTTGCATACTGAATAATCAAACTAGACGCATTTAAATGCCTTCTTTTAGACTAACAATAAGATTTAATATCCTGATTAGTTAGTTCCAACTTCATCCTTCTTGCAGATAGTGCCAAGCAATGTGAACCTACTGACTTCTATGTAAAAATGATTTTAATATTAAACAGATCTGGAAACTAGAGAGCTCTGATTAATTTTAAATTGTTCCTAGCTTGATTCTATTTACATTTGCTCTGAATGATTCTTCTCTGAAAGTGTCCTTGCTGGACTTGGTTAGTACTTCTGTTATGTTACAATCTGTATTAATTATCTTCTAATTAGTGAAAAGCTTCTCTGATACATGACCTAAACCACTAATTAATTTTTTCAGGTTTTGTTTTGTTTTTTATTAATGGAATTTTATCTGCTGCTAGACTGTGTGGAAAAAGAAAAGTTATTTTTATAGCAGAAGCAGTTAATAGGCATAGATAGTCTAGGCTTTCCTATCCAACCTGACTAGATCTGTTTGTCTTTAAGCTGTATTTCAAAGCTTGCATTGTAGAGTGAGCCCTCAAAAAAGGAGTGGTGTTTGTTTGATATCTGAGATGGAGCACTCATCATTATGGTAATAGACTTGTGATTAACTCAGTTTTCAAAAATGTTGTACAAAACTTTAAAAAAAAGAGGAAAGAAAACAAACATGAAAAGAAAGACTCCTTTTAAGTTTGGGACACCTGCTTTGCTTAGGTAAGTTGTGCAACCTGTAAAGTCAGAGAGAAGGTAACTTAATCAGATAAAATGCTTTAGAAGTAAAGCTTAATTGCTGTGTTTTGTCCTATTCGAAGCTTTGAAAGGAGGTCATGAATGGGATTTAAAATTACTACTTTTTCTGTTAAACCTGGTGTTGGTCTGGACTTAATAGTGCTGGTTAGACAATCTAAAAAAAAAAAAAAAGGTTATTTAGCCTTTTCCTAGTTGAAGATGGCAAAATACTTATTTTTAAGTTTTCTTGAAATAAGTCTGAGGAAACAAAGATTTACAGCATGTGAAAAAGTATGATTCAGTGTTTATCAAGTTATGTTTTATTAATAGTAACAATTCTGTAAACAGATGTTTTAGTGCTTACTTAAAATGAAACAAAATTGTCCTTGTATGGAGTAGGGGCAAAAGGATTTAAGGTCACAAATAATGTAATTGAGGGGGTTTTCTTCTTAGGAAAAAAAATTATGTGTGCCTGCCACACAAGTCACAGTAGTTGGATGTGCACGTGCTGCTTGCCTTCTGGAAGCATTAAATTCTCTGCTAAAAATCATATCCCACTATAGGCATTTTTTCAGCCTCTGGTGTCTGGACTGAAAAGTACAGGGATATTGTTATTTTTGAGTACCCCACAGGTCTTACAAGCCTCATATTAATTCAAACTTCAGTGTCATTCAGGAGGAATATGGGAAGTGTATTTTTTGTGAGAATAAGGTGCTGCATTTGATTGCCAGGCCATAGATTTCCTGAGCTCAGGCTCAGGGTTGGGGTGGGTGTTAACATTCAGTGGATCGTGTGAAAGATGGTCACAGAGCTGGGGTTTCTTTCCTGAATAAAGGAAGTCTCTGATGATAGAAGCAGCTCAGTCTTATTCTCCCTATAAATTATATTCTATCTGTAGAATGGCTTCATCTTGTGGAGTGTTTTTGGGAGTGGTTGCCTGTTTGAGTAATGCTCTCAGTATGAGAAAGGGAGAGCATGAGCTAAATGCCTGTTAGAGAGCAGTAACTTACATGGCTTCTCCTTGGGAGAGTCCTTGTTCCAAGGAGATGTGGCCTCCCAGATTCTGCACACTGAGGTATTACTTAGGGAGGGGGGGCAGGTTGGTTTTGTGGTTTGTTGTTTTCATCTTGTTCTTTAAACTTAAGAATGGTTGTTTGACCCCAATTCTAAGTGTGTTAATTTTAAATTTTGGGTAACTTGTTGTTAAACTTGATTGTTTTAAGACTACAGTGAATCATTCCACTGTATTTTCAGCTATAAATCCAAATACACCTTTAATATGGCAATGTAGCTGAATATTAAAAAAAATGATAAACTTGTTTATTCCAAATAAACCACAGTATTAAGAAATAAAGAAGGAATGCTTTCTGTTTCTGGTTTAAGGCACTCACTTTTGTTTTACAAGTAAATGAAATGGTGCCATGCTTGCAGCTCTTCAACGAAGCATTAGATTAGAAAATAACTGATAGGTATTGTGAGACAAGGATATTGCTGTTATTCTCAGGAAAAGGTAGAAGTGAGTAATTTAGCAAATGCTAGTAGCACAAGCACCATATTACTAAATTCACCACAGGATATAATGAAATTTTTGTCAAATGCAACTGCAGAAGTAATGCCTTTTGTTTCCTGTTGACATTATGATGTCTTCTATCAGTATTAACCATTATGTCTCCTATTGGTACTAACCTTATGCTATCAGGTCAGTCTTGCTCACTTGTTCATTAGATCACATTTTTGATTTAGACTTTTAATGTATCTTTAAAAAACTTGAGGAAGATGTTATTCTGGAAGTAGTTGGGTTTTTTCCAGGCTGTTGTTACCATATCAAGGAAATGAATTAAGAGCATGAATGCCACATTATTCAAAAATTAATTTATGACTCCTCAAAACAAGCAGTGAAGAAAGGCTTTGACTGATGAAGCAATTAATTTAAATTCTTATTAAAGTAAATATGTTGGTAACATAATTTAGGGGCTTTGATGTAACACAGTTTTTAATTGATTTGCAGTGGTCATAGGCTTTCGTGTACTGGATGTACCTCAACTTGTACTTTATAGTTTCATGCATTCTTCTCATCCCCCTCCTATTTTAGGGGAAATATTTGGTGTATTGAAGCTGTAGGGTTTACTGTCAGGGAGTTTTCCAAGTTGAATAGACATGTGCTTTCTTTTCCTGCCAGTTTGAGTTGTTGTCTTCCAACTCTGTTCAGTCATCTACCATTAGCTTTTACTTGCTGTCTCTCTCCTGCCTGTTCTAGGCTTTGTGGAGTAAATGGCACAAGTCTTACACTCATAACTTTGGAGCACTTTAGACTACCTTGTGCAATAATACACACAATTGTTTTGATTCTTCATTGTTAGTTCTTGCTTCAAAATATCAGCAAACCCTGTCATTTGTACTCTTTAAATATAGGACTTGTCGTGGCATGACTGATGTTGCAGGCAGTTGGTGAAATTATTTGTATTTTACTCCCTGAATATTAATGGCTTCAGGAAAGTAGTTGTGAGGCAGTTTTCTGACCTGCAGTTGTCCTGGTGTGGGAGGAATATGTGCAAATCTTGGTAGTCAGCTTAGCCACGGAAATGTGAGGATATGCTTCACAGCACTTCCAGACTTACACAGTCAGGTAACTTTGAAATGTGTTGGCTCTCCATATAATAAGCTAAAAAAGTATTTAGTTGTTTATTACCTCCTAATTTAGGTTTAAATTAAATTTTTTTGGAAGAATAATTTGATCCTGCCATGCAACTCATTTAAATATTATTGCTATGTTGCTATTTGCTAGAGAATCTGAAAATGAGACCGCTTAGATAATTTTAATCATATAAAACAGAAAATGTAAGTGTGAAAAGATAATTGGATGAAATAATTTGCTCATTTTAAGATGATTTATTTTACCTGTCAGTGTCTCTTTATAAATGCTCCAGATGGTTGAAATATATTATTACATCTCATTCTCAGTTTCAGTCTTTTGAAGTATAAACACTACTTCTGAAGAGGAGCAAATCAAAACAACTATGATGAGACTTGTTCTTTGTAATGACTGCATTTTTTTTATTTTATTTGAAGGTCATTCTGTGAGACTCCTGGGTCAGAAAAAGGATAATGGAAAACGTTTGGGGGGAGCACGACTGGACTTGCCAAAGATTAGGAAGAATCCACTGATAGAAATAATTTCCATCAATACAGGGTAAGAATCTCCGAAACTTACAAAACATTCAGTACTGCAGAAGAATTCCTTTTATCTCTTTCTGCATGTCTCGTGTACCACTCCTCAGCTACACAGAAGGAGGCAGGATGACCACTTTAAAATAGTTTAAGATGTTAAATTACATTTGTTTCGGAAAATAAATCCCTGCTTATTTGGTTACAAAAAGAAAAGAGCATTTATAAGTTTTTTTCCCTCTGTGATTTTTTCATTTCTAAGATGGTAGCTCCAGAATAGTTTTAGTAACTCATTATTATCTGTAAACACTGTTAACATCTGTCTGATGTGATTGTCAGTCCAGAGTTATTAATGGATAAATTAGATATAGTTACTTCTGTCTTTCTCCTCTAACCTGTTTGTAAAGAGTCATCATGTATATATTTCATTCTTCTATTCATTTGAACAAGCTACTCTCTGCTGTCAATCAATTCTGGATGCCCATTTCCCCATAAAACTACAAGCATTTTTCTGTTCTGTACTCGTACTTTGAGGAATTCTATTTTAATCTTCCTTCCCTTGCTGTTTTCCTTTTATCAATGCCAGTTGGTATCCTTCCATTTTGTCAATTTATTAAAAAAAAAAAAAAGAAACAGACCAGCAACAACAAAAATCACGCAAGTCCTCTTCTGATTTTCCCATCTTTTCCAACTAATGTAGTAAATTCCCTGGTGGTTGAATTTAAAATGCATTGCTCTGGGCATCCCAGGTAGGTGTGAACTTACTGCATAGAATGAAAAAAAAAACGTTTCTCAGGTCTGAGTTTAGATTAGCATGCAACTCCTCATTGCATAGAGGAGTTTTGATCCTATCTTCTTCTTCCTTCCTTGTCTTTTAGTAATGTGGCCTTCATAACTGCTGTGAAACTTGGTGTGCTGTTTATGTCAGAATACATTTCAAGTTTTAGTGTGGTTATTTTTTCTTCCTCTGACTTTTGGTAAATATATGTGTGACATTTTGTCATATTGCTGAATCATAATACCTTTTTAAACTGCATTTTTGTTCATGGATTGGTTTTGAAGTGTGGATATAAGCTCTTCTGTGTAGTTACTTTAAGTGTTCTAAATTCTTTACCTTATTTTCTTTCCAGTGAACATCTTGTTTTTACACATCAAAATCCGCTTCATGATTAAAACCATTTTTTTACATTTGTTGCGTCTGACTTTCAGATGGTAAAAATTTTCCTTTTACATTAATATTTATCACGGTGTAATGTTATAATATCTTTCTGGTTGTAAATTTTGTCAAGGTTGTAAGCTAATTGAGCTATGGTGTTGTTCATGTCTTTTGATGGATAGTAATGAATTTAAGATAGGAAAATTAGAAATACTGTTATTTCAAATATCAGATTATTACTAGTTTAATTACAGAGGTTAATACAAGGGTTCCGTAGGGTATGTACACTTAGCATTAGGGGACTGATGAGGGTCGCAACCATTTGAAACTTTTTTTTATATTTTGAACAGATGTATTTTTTTACTGTCTGAAAAAACATATTGATCAAGCTGCAGACTGTTAACATCTCCTAAGAAGTTACTCTCAGAAACCCTTTCCTTTAGAACCTGATAGTTTACAAACAAAAATTACATTGCATAGTAGTTCTTGCTGTTCTCAGGTCAATTAAATACCTACTTTCCACCATAAGACAATATAAAAAAATACTGGAAACTACAAAAAGCATATCTGTTTCATGGAGAAGAGAGGCAAATATGAATTGATAACACCAAAGCATTCTTAAAGCCTCAAACAAACAAGTTAGTTGTATAAGGCACCTAAATTAACTACTATCTCAATCTGTGTTATATTGTCTGCTTTCCTCTACTGAAATACAGATGCTTGGGTTTTCCTGTTCTCCTCTTCCCCTTCCCCTTTCCCAGCCTCCCCAGCTGTGTGTCGTAGGTGACTTTTTTGTGTGTTTGTCTGGGTTTGAAAAGCAAAGCATAGCTTTAAAAGGCAGCAGTGCGCAGCAGTTTCTGAAAATATAAAAATATAATGAACCAAGAACAAGACCCAGACTGTATTACTCACTGTGATTTGACTGTGCTAATTTTATCAGCTTTGCAATAGTAGTCTGCTTATGTAAATTTTAGTAGCAACACCACATTGGACCTGAGTTTTCTCTGTGTAGAGACTTGAGAAAACTTTGAAGACTGTTTTTTGGTACCGTGATCCTTATTAAGAGGTGAGGTTGGATCAGACTAGGTGGTCTTAAAATAGTGAAAAATACTTTGTTAAAAAGAGCGGTTTCCTCTTTTTTAATATTTTTGTCTGATACTGTTAAATGGTAGCACTTGGGAGCAGCATGAGCAGGGCTTCTCCGCGAGGGAGAAGACTGGATGTGAGGGTGCCACCAAGCACAGGCAGGACACCTGGTGCCATGTGGCCTGAGCAGTGTGACAGAGCTGGGGGCTGGTAGCAGGAACCATGAGCAGTCCCAGACATGGAAAATTCCATAAACACAGAATATGCTGTGTTGGAAGGGACACACAAGGATCATAGAGTCCAAGTCTTCGCCCTGCACAGGACAGCCCTAAGAGTCAGAGCATATTCCTAGTGATGAAATGATCACCCACAGCCTGGATCTGAAGAGTACAAATAACACAGGTCTGAGGAGATGAGTGCAGGACTGGAGGCAGGCATGGTACTTAAGCCAGGTCTGGGGACAGCAGCCTGAGCTTCACTGGGGCTCCTGGTGCAGAATGGGCTGTGGAGGCAGCAGCTGAGGCTGGGCAGGTCAGCAAGGGCCTGGGGGTGCCCATGGGGCTGTGACAGGTGGTGCTGAATTACCATTTCCAGCTGGGGTTTTAATGAAACCTTGGCCTCTTCTGTAATTCTGTGAGGGAAGAAAAGGCTTATTGGAGCATGTATATTCCCTCCTCCCCAAAGCACTGGTGTCTTCAATGGCTCAGGTTAACCCCTTTTCTTCTCTAGTAGGATGAAATCCTCTATGTACGTGGGCATCTGCCAGCTGGAACTATTCTTCTGAGGGTTCAGAAGGACCACTTAATTTTTGGGAGTCTCTAAAAATGCTGATTGTTCAGACATCTCTCATCTGTGTCTTTGTTTCTTAACTCAAGATGGTGTCAAATTTGGTAATTTTGACTTGAGATTTCTTTTATTGATTCCTTCTTCTCTCAGAAATGGAGGGAATAAAATTTCCTGAACCAAGGATTCCTGTCCTTGTATAGTAGCTGTGAACTTTTTCTGTATTTGTCCAAGCACAATTGCATGCCTACATATGCACATGTCCCTCTGTGTTTGTATTGGTCAGACTGCTGCTGTACATGAGTGTCCTCAGCTGTTTGCATAAATCATATCTGTCATATCACGGGACAGACATATTGTCCACTACACTGTGCAGTCTGTAATAATTATAATTAAAAATAAACAAAAACAAAACCCCACTAGGTATGGAGTATCTGTGAAGATCAGGTACTGCCAGCTCAGAGGTTTTACACAGTGACATGTTTATCCTTTAAAAGGTGTTGCTCTGCCTTTGCAGGGACCCGTGTCTTTTTCAGTGTTTGGCACATTTTACATTTAATTCTTTTTTTAAAGTAATGGACAGTTTTTTCCTACTGGTAATTTTGATTGTCCTGAGGGTTGTTGTTTTCTCATTGAGAAATCCAACCTATTTGCTTAATTTACCATGGCAGTTGGTGGTTTCTGTCAACAGACTGTGACTCTAGAGAAAAGCTCCCATCCCAGGAGTGACATGTTTCAGAGTTTCCAAGTATGTTTGCAGAGACTAATGGCGAGTTACCGGAATGGAGGCACAGGAGATTTACCAGACTTCTCTGACACACAGAGATATGTTAGTGACTCTTCATTTTTCCATCTGCAGATATGTAAGAAGTCCTTACCATCCCAGTATCCCATACAAGCTACAGATTGGCCTCGGTAATTTCTCTGTAAGAAATAAGTGACCTTTCCTTCCTGTATGGCTTGCTTTCTCTGTTATTGTTTAGAAAACACTGCAATATTTTTCAAATCAATTTTTTTCTATAAAATAGGCAGTCAAAAACCAGGGATTGTCACAGTGCCCAGATAGCTGTCTTAATCTTAGTATATCCTGCAGTGATATTAGTAGATCTGAACCAAGAAACAGAGATTTGTTCCTGTACTCTAAAATAATTCTCTGCTTTGAATTAAGGCATTTGGTTCAGTCTCTTCAACTTTTATTTATGTCATAAGCATGTATTGTACAGGTCATCATCTTACTGGAACAAGCCAGGTTATAGTAGTAGAAAAGCATGTTAAATGCTGTTTGGAGAAATGGCATAAATTTTTAAACTAATCTGCTAATGTGATTATTCTGTTACTTTGAAGTAAGAAAGAGAAATGTTCTCAAATTCATTTTGTATTAGATTCATTTAGTCTAAGGAAAAATCTTTTTCTCCCTGTGGTCTCATCTTCATAAGTGCCAGTTTCATAACCCATGTAGCCACCTATACAAGTCTCTTTAATGGATTGAGACTTGGTTTTCCGCATATTAATTAATTCTGTATCTGCTTTGTAGCTTGGACTATTACTCATCTATCTTTGTTGTTGGTATGACTTGAACTCCCTTATTAACAGTCGCACACGTAAAATATTACTTTATTTGTGCTTTTTCTGGATGCCCTGAGAAGCATGAGAAGAGCGTAATATCACCTGAAAATGACCCCACACTAGAATTTACTGATGAGTGGGTTTACACATAGGTCAGTTGAAGTGCTTTCCATATTCTTTTTGAAGTTTCTACCTCTCCCAACGGAACAGGCAAGTAACTACACTGCTGATATGACTGGCTAGAGAAGAACTGAAATACACTGAACAGGGAATTCAAAATCAAAAGGAGCATAGCAGTGTGTATGCATTAGACTAGATTATTCCTGCAGTGCTGGAGCATCTTAGAGAAGACCAACATCTTACTTTATCTCAGAAAGATTTTCAGATCTGCTTTTGTGTCTTCAATGCTAATTAAAGCATAACACTTCAAGCTTAGTACTCTGTGTTGATGAACCGCAACCTTTTTGCTCATGGCACAGCTCTTGCTACCAAAGTTTACGTTGAGAGTGAGCATACAAAGTATTGCTTAGAAGCTTGATGGATCCTGCTAGTTTTGTAGGGGTGTTTTAAGTCATGTTATCTAGTGGTGGTCATTCAAAGTGCTTCTGAGCTGCCAAAGGATCTGAATCTAGCTGAATAAAAAAAAAAGAAAGTAGTTTTACCTACATAACTGAGTTTGTTTTATCAATCAAATTGTAGGCACACAGTTTGTGGTGACTGGGAGTGGGGCTGGGGCCGAGCCTCACTCCTAATGGGTACAGCTGTGCAGGACAGGTGAGCAGTATTGAAGGCAATGAGCCATGGAGTGCCCAGGGGCACTGAGCAATCTCAAAAAGGTAGGGAGGACTCACAGGTGCAATGCATGAACATGAGGGGTATAAAAGGCTGGGCTAAAGAACAAGAGGGGAAGATGGTTGAAGCCTTCTGATGTGCTATGGTGAGACTCTGGGTTTGTGGCTGTCTGGACTGTGGCATGTGCTGTGACATATGCTGCAATGTCAGGTGACCAAAAATTCAGCATTAAAAAGAGTCTAAAGAGTTACTGTTGTCAATCCTGATTTTCCCAAGCAGGTATATTTCCCTGGTTATTATTATTGTGAAAGGTTAAAATTCTATTTCTTCATCATTTTGTGTTATAAGTAGATTTTTCAGTTTTATAAATTGGGGAGTATGAGAGCTGAATTTTCTCCAGGAGGTACATTTTAATTTATATGAGATCACATAATAATTTTTCAATGGATTTCATTTCAGCATTTGTTTAGGTTTGACTACATAAAGTACTTGGAGTTGTATGTCCATGAAAGTGAAGGTAATTTGGGTTTTGGTATTTTGGGTTTTGTCTCTTTTAAATTGTGCCAAAAAAGGGGTCATAAACTCAAATGAAGTACTTTCAACTCTCTATTTTTTTAAGGTGGTTATTTGAAATATTTGATTGAGTTAACTTTTGTCACAGTTAAACTTCACCAGAATTAGCTGGTTTTTGTCTTGAAAAAAAGGTAAAATAATGCTGGTAAGAGGTCTGGAAAGTTTTTTGTGATATGCATAGATTCATTTTGCTACGGGTAGTCTTCACTGAATCAACACCTATTTCAGGCTGCTTTTGGCATTAAAAGGAGATCATGTTCCATCTCTTTGCTGCAATTGGGTGAGATGTCTGAAGAACAAGAAATATCAGTAGGCCTCCCCAGGCAGCAGTATATAAGGAGGGCAGTGACACAATGTCAAAAATGAGGAGAGTGTCAACAGAGATTAAAAAGAGAATCACAGTGCTCTATTTTCCTGCTCTGATGGAGGGGAAATTTTTGGTTCCTACATGCCAGTACACTGAGATGTGTAGAGTCCACTTAGACCAGTATTTATTCCTTTGCCAGCATAACATACTCCACTGAGAGATACTGAAGTCCTTGGGAACACTTCTGGATGCTTCTGCAGGTTCTTGTCTAATTATCTAGTTATCTAATATAGATAGATATCTAATTATACTTGAATATGGTCTAGCCAATCTAAAGAGTGATTTAAAATTAATATTTAGCAAAGTAGTACAGAGATCTACTAGCATCCACTAGTTTTTTTTTTCTATTGTTGTTTATTGGATAAAAGGAGGCCTTAACTGTGACTGCTGAATCCCTGAGCTCTTGCAGTGACCTGTGTTGCTTGTCCAGATTTTTGACTAGTTGAACTGAGCTAGGTTTCTACCTTTTTATGGCATTCAGCACACATCACCTACACCTGTGAGTCCACCTTTGAAAATGCTTTGTTTGTTCATACCACCTCTGATTTCTTTGTAACAGCGATGAATTTTCTGGAGCCACCATTTTAAAGCCATATCAAAATATCTTTGATTTCTGAGATGAGGATGTTGTGGTTTAAGTGTGAGATCATGTGAAGCCAGTGCCTTTCTCTGCTGATATTCGTGGGATATTTCAGTAATAATCTCATCAGTTCAGCAGAATAGCGATTACTTTGGCTTTCTGTGTTAACTTTTTACCAAAACATAGATTTCAGTTCATAAGAGTAATCTCTTGATAAAAATATAGAGAGATGGAAAGTGAAAATCTTTCTCGTATGTGAAAAATTGGATCACCTGCTGTTTGACAGTGATAGACTGAGGTTTTGTTTTTTTTTGGCTAATGCTTGTTTATTTTTTCTCTATCCAGCTATGACACAATGTTTTCAAATTGCCCCCCAAAATATTGCTGTCCCCATTTTAAATGAATAGTGAGTCTGAATTACAAATCTGCTCATATTTTGCAAAGATCTTTGAATGAGTACTTACAAGGATGAATTCTACATCTTCAATTTACCTGATTTAGTTTGTTTATTAACAAACTAATAACACACACTTTTCCCGTATTTTAGTGTTTTACTTTTCAAGGTACTCATGTAAGTTACACTGAAGTCAAAAGAAGATTTTGATTTTGAGGATACAAAATGAAAACATGTTTTGATTTGCATTCATTTTTATGCTTGGAGAGGCAAAATAGTATTTCTTTGGGTTACAATAATACAGTTAGTATGTAATTACATATTACATGCACACATATTGTATTCACTTCTAGTGGAGTTCAAGGGAAATGCTTAGCGTGAACTCCCCAGGAAATATGAAGCTAGGTATAATTACTTTGACCCTACCTTACCTTATAATATTTAAATAGGCATTTTTCATAACTATTTAGCTCAAATATTAATGACATGCTAGAGCTTATCATGTCAGTTACCCTCAGAAACAGGGAAGGTAGAAAGTCTAGGAACATAGTGTATGTGTTTTTGGAAGGAAACCTCTGCATCAGGCTTTTTTGTTTATATTTCAATTGGTATTTGCATGTTCATGTATTTAGATTTTGGCTATACTGTCTATTAAGCATGTATTTCAAATGTGCATGTAACAGATATTAATCTGTTCTGTTTTGGCACAATTCACAGAACAATTTACATAATGAAAATTATGGGTGACATAGTTGTGTGTGTCTAGGCATTTTAATTTTAGTAATAAAATCTGAAAAGCTAGTAGTCCAAAACTTGCAGAAACCACATTGTTGTAACTGAGGGAAAAGGAAAATCAGTTGTTTACAACAGAAAGTCCTAACAATCTACTTTTTTGCCTAAGGTCTCTTTCCACTGCAACTTACTGTAATTCACATCTAAGGTCATTATTTCTTAATTAGATATTTAAATAGCATATTGATGACACTTTCTGAAAGATTTCTCTCTTTTTCAGTTTTTAGTAATTTCTTGCAATTATTACAATTGCATTTGTACAATGAATATAAAATTATATGTAATAGTCTTTAAAAAAAAGTGCTACAAAATCTCTACGTGCTTCATGGTAGCAATTTCACAGGAGTCTTGGGAAAATTGTATTGTTTATAAGAAAGAGGTGATCTATCTGTGTGGCTCGCATTTTGGTCTTAGCAGCTTGTTGTGCTTGTAGTCATTGCTGTTCTGTGTGTGTGTCCTGCTTCTGTGTCCCCATTGCTCAGAATGTCCCTGCCCTCTGTGCTTCCTCATGCAGAAAAGTGATGTGTTTTACAAGGTGGTTTCCTTCAGCAGCTTATGCAGGCAGGTCATTTAGGAAAGCAGGAAGGAAAGTAAGAGGATTGGACCAGGAAGGGACCTCCTGAGTATCTTGATTTCTGTCTTCTGCAGCTCATTTTGGGGCATGGATTTCTACCTCATTCAGCGCCAGAACCTCTGTCTGCTGGTGCGGCTTGCAGGGGTTAATTGCTCATGGAAATCAACAGCTGAGGGCAGGAGGAGGAGGCAACCCTTTCTCTCTCCCGGTGGAGGTAGTTGTGGTCTTCCTCATCCCATAGAACAATCAGGCCTGGTCATCTTCATGGGACGGTCTGGAGTTTAGTAAGATAAATTCTGTTCTGCTACTGGGAAGGTGGAAGGTGTTGATATCTTCAGTTCCTCCTTCTGTTGCCCAGGGTATTCCTGCCACTTGTGCTGAGCTGTATTATGCAAAACTGCTTTGATGAATAGTGAATATGATGTCGATGTTTCAGAGATCTGTGTAGAGTAAATGTCTGCCACCATGCTAACTTAAAAGGAAGATGGTCTTGAATTCAAGATGATCCCTCACAAAAAGGAAGATGTTTCTACACAAAAAGTTCATTGCATACCTGTATTAAATATATAATAGGGATAGAAATTTTTCACTAAGTATTTGCCTGTAAGAAAAGGTTTTTTATCTTAGGCTTTTAGATTGTTGTTTCTCAGCTTTGTACATACCTACATGATTTTGCTGCCATTACTCTCTTTACAATCTTACTTCTTTCTCATTTTTAGAGTCTTCACTGCTCGAACTCACTTCTTTGAGTTTCAGTTCTATCCCTGGGATTTCAAGTACAGAACTTGTGAAACCCCTTAGCTATAGGATCTGAATTTCTCTGATGTCATGCTGTCTTTTTCTATGACAGCGTAATCCTGAACTGGGCTTCTTTACTTTCTCTGTATGGATTAGAGCATGATCCTCTGCCAAGAGTAATTTTGAGAGGAAAAAAAGTTTTCAAAGAGTCTTTAAAGGAGTTTTCTCATTAGTGCATCAAATACCTGCAGACATGAAATCATTTGTGGTGTGACTCGAAAACTCATACTCCTTGCTCAGGTTGTATTTTTCATTGCTGTTGTTTAATGCTGTTATAATGGCTCTAGGAGAAGCATGTGTTCAATGAACAGCATACATCTTGTCCTTTCCTAGAAATGCTTGGCTAGACCCTCATTAAGTTTGCTTGCATATGACACCTAAGAATTATTCCTGTAAATAGGTGTTTCCTTACCTTTTTCTGCTGTTCAGAATGACATACTCTGGCAATTTCATACTAGATTTTAATACTGCCTGTACTATAATGTAATGGAAACATGTATTTGATTTCCCTGTTGTTATGACGATGGATTTTGCGCCTGTTGCTTCAATGGTGCTATTTGATGATGTCACAGTAAACTGACATCTAAATCTGCATTGTCCACTTGGCTCTTCTCATAAGTCATATGCAGTTTTCATGCAGTGAGGTTTTTCAGTGGAGTCAGAAGGTACATGTTGGTAAAGTTCTTTGCCATAGGCAAAAATCATTATGACATTGTTTGTACACACTGAGCACTACTGGCCTGGAAATCTTTCTGTTCAGTGTTTTGTGTTCATGCTACTTTGTGAGCTCTCAGTTTTTGAAAAATGCTGGTTAAGTACATGTAGTACAGCTATTTTTTCTGGGTCATGAAAACTTCCTCTTTCAAGTCTACTGAATTACTTCTGCATTGAGTTAGAAGAAAATAGTTTGTTTTGATTGTTTCCATTTTTGCACATTTGCTTCCCCTGGGTTGTTTCCTTCCAGCCTCACAAATTTGAACTTTTCCTGCATAGTGCCACCATGAGTTTAAAATTTGCATCAGACCTTCTCCTTATACATTTTGATATAATTTCTTTTGCTCTTGTACATCTTGTCTTGAGAAAATTTGCTATTTCACAGTTCATTTACAAGACTTAGTAAGACTCATAAAACTTGCCAGAAATCACTGTACAATTCTCTGAACTCTAGTATACCACACAACTTGTAAGTCAGTGAGAAAAACAGTGGTAATCACATGCTCCAACTGCGTCATCTCGTTAAAACTTTGGGCAGCTCCAGGCATATTTGTGCTCCTCCGTCACTAGGTGGCTTCCCACACTGCGCAGTTTTGTGACTCTCTTAACCCAAAAGGAAGATTACCAGAATTTTAACACAATCCCCAGTTTCCAGCTTAAATTATATGGGGACAGGCTAAGAGTTGGGGGAGAACCAAGCTTGATTTTGCTTTGCGTAACTATGATATACAGTTTTCTGCACTTTGAGCTCAGTCCTTTCAATGTCACACTCCTGATTATTTTGAAGGCTGATTCAGAAGATGAGACAGCTTTAACATCCTGGAACCTGATTGCAGGTTAGCACAGAGTATTGTAAGGCGACTTCCTGCCTGCCTCTTTGGCAAATGCTTGCTTGCCGAAGTGGTTTTGGATCGCACAACAAGCTGCGTTTTGTAGTCTGTCTGAGAAGAGATTGTTCTGAAGTTGTTTGCAATTTCATATAGCCATAATTCTGACATCACTATGCTCTCTGAGGTTGGAGATAAATTCCTCCCTGTTGAGCAGAGCATTCATCTGTGTCCCTTCTCTTAATGCCCATATGCGTATTTCCTAAGGGAAATCTGGACAAAATACTGAGAACCACTTTATTCATTTCTCAGATTACAGTAAAGATGGAGAAATAAGCCCCTATGTCAAGCTTACAATTGATATTGTGTTGTCTTTAGTCCCAACTTTTCACATAAAAAAAACCCAAACTAGAAAAACAAGACAAGCACTAGAGAATTAATTGTTTTTCAAAAATACTGTCTTGCTGAATGTTAGTAGGAGAAATGCCTACGTACTTTCATGTACTCATAGTTCTGGGTGGTTTAGTGGTCTGTTCTTTAAAGTGTTGTACAACCTAAGTGTTTAAAGCTAAGTGCTCATACCTTTTCCTTTACTGCTCATCAGCAGAAGCAGGTAACTTTTAGTTGCCTAATAATAAAACTAACTTATTTTGCTGGCACGCATATGACATCTTAAATGTCACCAAAAATGAAAATATCTTGTCAAAGGGTCTGACTGAAGTGTCTCTTGTGCCCTTTCAGGTCAAGGTGGAATTATTTTGGAGACCTGAAAGGGAAATGTGTTAAGGGAGGTGTAAAAATAAGAATCTGATTTGGGAAATGTCTTGAATTTGTTCTAAGACTTGACCTAGATAGAAACTTAATGGAAAAAGAGTTTACCATGAACAAGATTTATGAGCTAAAAAACCAAAATATTATTTTGCGTTACCTATCAAGTACACAAAAGCATGTGTTTATGATAATCTCATTGACATACATGAATGTGTAAGATTTGAAAAACAGGGAGGAATAGGGCATTTAAACTGTGATTATCAGTATGGAACATAAGAACAAAATGACTGAAGAACAGGTATTTGAAAAAAAATCAAAGCAAATAATAAATGAAAAGTTGAATATTGAGACTGGATTTTATGCCACCTATTATCTTCCAAGCAATGTAAAATGTTCCAAGTTTATTATTATTTCAAATGTTTTGTGTGAGATAGTATCTTTATATGATTTATTTATATGGGAAAGAAAAACAAATTAACACTCTTTAATTCTGATATTCTAAAGTTCAAATAAGCTGTGAATTTTGAACCTATTAGATTACATGACCCTTATTTTTTAGATAATGTAAATTATCTTTCTTATTTAATCTGTTAATGTTATTGAAGAGTCTCAAAATTTGTGTGTTTTCTGTATTATTATTCTTGACTGTCATTCTTGAAAAAGATCAAAAACATGATTGCAAAAGCAAGCTACACTGAATTGAGTAATAGTTTTACTTATGCTTCAGATACTAAAAAATGTAAGATGCTTAGCACAGATTTCTGGGTTCCTTCTCCTTTTGCTTTTACTGCAAGATGCATGTTAGGAGACTTAGTATTTACACCGAGGATAAATAAGTTTAAAAGAGGCACTTGACAGGTCCCCTATCCCCAGTTATGCAATTTAGGCAATAAATGGTAAATTTTTGTGGGTGCGCAAAATTTTTTTCCATCAAGGAGTCTTAACAAAAATCTGTTGAAATATTTGCTTTAAATTTTCTTTTGACTAGTTGTTTTAGGTTTTTTTGTACTGTACCAAGATGAATCATATCTAATAAATCACATGTGTTTTTTCACTAACCATCTACTAGTACAAATGAGATTGATCTCCTGAGTTTGAGGTCCCTTCTGGATCATCTCTTTCTGGGCAAGTTGCTGCTTTAGAAACTCAGGGTACTCAGCAGATCATGAAAAATGCTGAGATGTTTCTGGACTCCTTTGCTGCAGAGCTCTGTGCAACAGTACTGTGCTAATTCAGGGGGACTTGCAATGGCAGGGCACACAAAAGGTAATTACTTTTGTCTGTCAACTTTCTCTGTCAATTGGATACCAGTTATGGGAGGGTGTGGAAAACCATGTCTTGGGTTTTTACCTAGAAGATATTTGGGCTTTTTTTTTTCGAGTAGAGAAATACAAATGCAGAAGTGAAGATTTGAGAAGTGCCTGGAGTTGATTCTACCCCAACTATTAATAGTTGTGTTTGGGATTAACTGAACTGGATAATTCCCTGACTAGAGGAGATCTTTCACACACTCTTTCTCTCTTAACAGAGATCACCCATTAGTTCCCTTCTTCAAGCTGTCATCCTTGTTTTCCTTAAGACCAGTCTCAATTGAGAGGAAGAAAGAAGGTCGTAAAATGAGATCTTGGATCCATATTTAGACTATGGTAAAAGGTAGTTGTATAACTTCTTTCAGCATGCTAGTTCTGCTGAGGAGTGTGGAGTGAGGCTTGCACAAGTGTTCTGTATTCCCTTTTGCTCTGATGTATAGCAAGATGTTCAGGAGGCTTCAGTCAAGTGCTCCCCAACTACTGTGTCTAGAAAATAAGGATCAGATGTTTCTCTCTATCCCTGTGAAGTGTATTGGTAGATGAAGCTCCCCAAAGTAAAAGTTTACATCAGTATGTCAGGTGTTTGATGGAGCTCCTGACTTGTGTTTGCATAAACCATCTTTCCAGACATGAAAGGTCTATATGGAATGAGCCTAAATTTGACAGTTATAGTTAGCAGTGTAGCATTAAGTCATGTACATCATCCTGTGAAGGAGACAGCTCTTCAGACCTCTGTTTAATCTGTTCTTTTTCCTTTGGATTATTTACATCTTCAGGGACTCATCTTGTCCTTTATAGCAAGGATGTGAATCCAAAAGAAATAGTCCTGGCCTGATGAAAGTGGAACTTTTTGTGTGATTCTCGTTAATGTCCTTTCTTGCAGACACAACTGCAAGTCTGAAAGCTGGTGCTTTCCTGTTTGCATATCATTCCCAAGGAGTCAAGAAACCCGAGTGCCTGTTGGTGGGATTGTGTCAGTGTTACTTAAAACAGGCTTTATCCTTACAAATGGAGTTTAGTTGTCTAGCTTTTTTGAAGCAGTGAGAAGTTTTCTCTGATGTTGCCATATTTGGTTTTGACTTCAGGATAAAGAATGGTTGCTCTTGGAGAGATGGTGGTAAACGAAAATAAGTTTTTAAAATTTTTACCTCTTGATGATTAATTGTAATGATTAATTCCTCTTTTCAGAATTACTGTTGGTTGCCTGTTTTTAGGGAGATTCTTAGTCTATATCAGGAGTGGTTGGGGACTCTTAAGTCTTACTCTGTATCTTGAATACACTAAATGAAAGTGAATAAAGAACCCTAAAAGAATGTGTTGTGCTGCTAGGAATATGTTCAACAGCTTTGCTTCTGAAACTTAATATCACCACTGACAACATCATATATATTTAGGTAAAACACAAAAATATGAGGTTAGGTCTAAAATAAGGAACTCTGTGCCATACATCTCCTTACCTTCAGTTGAAAATGAGCAAACCACATTTTTAAAACTTCTTTTCCCAAAAAAAAGTGCTTGATAAACATGAGCCAACAAAGGTGACTGACAGCCTCCCAGGCTGCACTGAGCTGAGTGATTCCAGAGGGTGGAGGGAGATGATCCTTCTGCTCCGCTCAGCTCTGGTGGGACACACCTGGAGTACTGGGTCAAGGCTGGAGCTCTCTGATATGAGGGAGATGAAGAGAGACTGGAGTAGGCCTAGTGGAAGGGCTGTGAAGGTGAGCTTTTCAGTGTGTGCCTGGATGTGCCTAACAAGGACAGGGCCAGGCTGTTCCTAGTACTCTCCAGGGACAGAACAAGAGGCAGGGGGCACAAATTGACATACAAGAAATTTTATTTAAGCATAAGGAAAAGCTTCTTTTACAGTGGAGGTGGTTGAGCTCTGGCAGAGGCTATCCAGAGGTTGTGAAGTTTCCATCCTTAGGGATAGTCAAAAGCCATCTGGACCACCTGCTCTGGTTGCTGCTGCTTTGAGCCGTGAGGGCTTGCACCAGATGATCTCCAGAGGTCCCTTCCCACCTCAACCCCTCTGTGATTCTGGGGTCTTTTAAATAAATATAAACAGCAACAGAAAAACTCAGGAGGATTTAGATACAAACACTATGCATAATAATGAGCTTGCTTAATGCTGTTGGAGACCCTTACTCCAGAGGTAAATGTTGGGGTTTCACACTTTAGAAAGTAATACCCTAAAGTAAGGGTTTCTTGTCCCATGTAGAGTGCATCTTCATTTCCTGACTTAAAAGAATTTCCTGTGCAATCCTGTAGGCCTGGTCAGCCTCAGGAAAGAGGAACTTTTATTTCCAAATTCCTTGCCTGCTAGGCAGAATGAAATATTCCCACTGGAAATATACACCCCAAGCTTCTGTCTCTGTAACTTAACATGTTGAATTTCATCATCTTGATTTACAACAAGACCTCAATGCTTTTTAAAGAAATTTTTTTTCTGAATTTTCCTTCAAATATATGTGGTTTTTTTTTATTTTCCTATGTAGAATTTTGATTTTAGGGTCTATTTTCAAGACATTGGATGAGATGTAAGGTTTTAGCTGTTTTTTTTTTTTTTTTTTTAGGAGTTTTGTTGATGTCTGTGTGGACTTTTTGAAAAGGAGCTATTAAAGCAAAGGTCAAGTACAAAATTGTCACTCATCACATGCTTATCTGGCTTATTTTTAAACTAATACACAAGTGTCTAAGTATCACATGCTCTTTCTTGCATTGCAGACTGGTGCCAGTCCTGGTGTCTTTTTTGTTTTTAAGAGATAAATGTCTAGTGGTTTTTGTTTGCAGTGACTATAGTTTGTGAGTCATGTATGTCATATAATGTTGCTTTGTTTCTGAAGTTCAGTCGTTCTGCAGAAGGTAGATGGAGTCTCCACATTTTAACTTGGTATTAGGCTGAAAACTGCAGCTGGGGAATGTTTACTGAAGGGTTTGTTTAGTCATTCACATTCCTCTTTTCTAACAGTTTGGTTTAGATCATTTGTTAAAGAGCTTAAAGAACTCCCTTTATTGGTGTAGACGGGGTTTTTTTCTGCAAGTTAGGTTTTTAGGTGATTTTCTAAAATTTATTTTTCCTTTACAAAAACCCTTTATTGGTGTAGACAGGGTTAAAAAACCCTGTTTTTTAACAGAATCTGCAAGTTAGGTTTTTAGGTGATTTTCTAAAATTTATTTTTCCTTTACAAAACTATCAGTTACTTTTAAAATTTTTAAGTATGGGTAAAATAGTGTAATGATTCATTACTAATAAATACATATTGAAGCTTTTGTCTTTTGCTTTAGGTATATAATAATTCTTCAGTAAAATAAAATGTAATAACTTTGAGGTACTGTTTATAATTTACCATTTAGGACTAGTCTAAAGGACAGTTTTGTGCAATAGAGAGAAAGTATTAGTAGAAGGTAAATTTATTTATGGAAGTATCAGCATCTTTAGGAAAGCTCAGCTTGTGTGTTCACCAAGCACACTATAACCATGTAAATAACCTTTGATCCTAAAGGTTCTAAAGAAGATCTAAAGAAGAGTTAGAAGTGATGTCTTCTGTAGGCTTGGCCATTTTGCTTGAACAGGAGGCATATGATAATGTTCTGCTTGTTGGCTGTGTCTGCAGTGGGTAGGTTTGCAGCGTGACTTACTATATCTGCAGCTGGTCTCAGAAGTGTTTTCTAGACATGTTAAAATCCTAATCCAGTTTTTTTTTTTGGTGGGAACAGGGAATATACTCCAATTTGAGAGATATGTGTATATGAAAGCACCAAACAAGCTTCTAGAAGCTTGTTTGTTGTAGGTTCCTTTCTCCTGTAAATGTTTCACTCATGCACTCACTGTACAACCTCTGCATCTGTGCTGCAAGTCAAACTGCTGCAGACACTTTTAAAGCTGCTAATATGTAACACAGTCATTCTTTGTGGTTCAGACAGCTGCTGAACTTACTGCTGACATTATTATAGGAATTTTCATGCTTAAACTTAAATTAGGTCCTCTTCCTGTATTGCTGGTTCATTCCAGCAGCCGATGTATTTTTGAGTGTTGTTTCCTTGAGTGTAGTGTTAAAGTCAAATAGAGGAGCGAATACTTCCTTAATAAAACAAAAGTCAGTTAAACAAAACAGTTACAGAATGGTTTGGGTTGGAAGGGACCTTGAGGATCACCTTGAATCCAACCCCCCTCCTGTCCTCAGGGACACCTTCCACTAGACCAGGTTGCTCAAAGGCCCGTCCAGCCTGGCCTAGAACACTCCAGGGTGTGGAGCATCCAGAATTTCCCTGGGAGCCTGTTCCAGTGTGCCACAACCCACACAGTCAAGAATTTCATCCTTATATCTAATCCAAAACCTACTTTCTTTCAGTTTGATTTATGTATATTCTTTTAAATGGCACTTAGTGCTAGTTAGGTCTCAAAGGTAATATTGCTCTACCTATATCCACTTAAAACTCTGGTCTCTGCTGTCCTCCTGCTCTTCTTTGTTTAGGAGTTTAGGATTTATTATGTCTTATGTACATGTGGAATATTTTATGAATGTTGTTGAATATTGTATGCTCAATTATTTTCTTATGCAAACAATATGTGGGGAAAAGTAAAGTTCTCTTTTGAAGTAAAATTATGAGAGTAATACATAAATACTCAGTAAATACAGTAGCTTTTTTATTTTAGTCTAGAGGAACTGAATGGCTTTATTTTCTGAAGGGATGAATGCTCCTCTGTGAAGCAAAACTTAGAGACCCATCTCTATCAAATCTTGTGAGGCTAGAAAGTTTGAGTCTATAGTTTGCATAAACTGCCTTAGACATGAGCACACACAACAGCTTACTGCACATCTGCTCATTGGGGGCTTTTCTTTTTTGTTTATACAATACATTCAGGTCTATTCCTACCCCACATCCCCCATTCTTTTCTTTTACATGTGGTAAAGGTGTGTTTGCAGAAGAGAGTTTAGGATTTTAGGATGCATTCAAGTTAAGTGAATTTAAAAGTTAAAATGCAGCCAAATGTAACTCACAACAAAACGGATAAATTTAACCTTTTGTTTTTGGTAAGACTTATTTACATTTTGGGTTGATATGAACATTTCAAAGCAATATGGACAGGCACAAATATACTTCTCCATTCAGGGAACTAAATTATGGGCACACATCTGCTCACACTCATACGTATGGACACAGATCTGGAGCAGTGGAAGTCCTTGGTCTGTAGGAAGGAAGAGTGTTCTTGTTAGGTAACAGGGTATCAAAGAGAGGAGATCAGCTGTAGTGCAGCTTGTTCCAGTACTTGGTGGCTGTCATAGTACAATACTTCCTTCGGTCTGATAGTATTTTCCTGTTTTACAACTTGTGTCCCTTTCTTCTAATCCTGAGACCTTGAACCTCCAACAACAGCTTGGCTGTGCCCTCACTGTATGCTCCCATCACCTGTTTGTAGACAGCAGTAAGAGCTCCTCATTCCAACAAGGAGCAAGCCAGTTTTCTTCATGAGGTTCCTGTTAGCCCCTTTCTCCAGGCTATTTATGTCCCTCTGAATAGCAAACCCACCTTCCAGCATGTGAAGTGATCCCCCCAACTCCACTTTTAGATTTGCTGCAGATATGTTACATCCCTTCACCCATATTGCTGATAAAGTTGGGAGATTGCAGTGTCCCCAGCATTGGTCAGTCTCTGAAGATCACATCATCAGTTAGACTTTGCACTGCTCACCACATCCCAGCAGTCCAGCCCATTTTTAACCCACTCTGCTGAACACTTATTCAATCCATATCACACAAGTTTGACTTTACAGATTCTAGAGGAGCCTTGCGAGTTAAAAACAATAAAAAAAATCAAGTCTCACAACATTCCCAGTCTTCCCCATCCCACAGGGTTAGTCACCACCTCTTTGTAGAAGCCAAGGTCAGTTCATGTCTTTCTTCAGACAACTCAGCCTCTCAAGGAAAATGTCTATTTAACACATGTCTAGAAAAGCACATAATCATCTTGTCGTACGAGGTCATCAGCCATATTTGTGTGAGCATTCTTGCAGGGAAGTAACTGGTTTGTATTTCTTGCTACATCTCCTTGTTGGGTCTGTTCAGAAGCCCATAGGCACATCCTGAAAAACTCCCTCTCATCCAAAAGGCTGGGTCTTTTAAAGAACTTGGCTGAAGCTGAAAAAATAGTTCAGGTCAGCCATTGCAAAGATAATGTTGTAGCCAGATGGAGATGTGGAAATATGGAAAAAGCTCCCATTTGAGTATTGACTAAGGCCTGTAAACAGCTGAATTGCTGAGCTACTTTGTGTTTTGTCTGTCCATTCCTTTTTATTGTTAAGTCTTGCTTTGGATGACTAGGACTGCCTCTTGTGTATTTTCCAGCCTGTAATGTCTAGAAGGCTGTTTAGACCCTGAATCCCCAAGAGGTTCTGTGGCCTATTTTTAATGCTCTGATTTATGCATTAAGTGCTTTAGTAATAGTCTTTCTGATTTTCTTTTAAATGACTGACCGTAACTATCTGAGTGGCAATGGAAGTGACAAGGCAAAATAAAAAAGTCCTCTTAAGTCCATCTTAGTGCTTTACAAAAAAAAAGCTAGCAAATTATGGTTTCTGTCAGAGCTGGCAGCATTTGAACTGGAAAAGTTTCAGGCTCACCACAGAGTTGAGTAGTTAAAGAGGCAATCAAAGCATACAAACACTGGCCAACTAGCTTGGAAGAATGTCAGACCATTCCAGTCCTTGGGACATGAGGACACTGCAGGAGAGTTACAAGCATACAGGTCACCAAATACAAGACAAGATGAACACGTTAAGAAAATGTCAAGGAAAAAAACACCAGAAAATAGAATAAAAGATCTGAGGAATTATTAGAATGGGAGAATTCTAGAAAAGTAAAGCAGATGGAGAAGTTGATGATGATTAATAATGAAAAACTACAGTTTTCTGTTTTTCTGCAGTCACTAGTTTTAAATTCTGCAAAGCATACTTAATTCAAAGAATAACATTACAAAATAATGAAAATAAAATAATTCATAACTGTTTGTTAAGTAAGAAAGTTATGTCCATGGTCTGACTGACTCAGCTCTGTAACTGCAAAAAGGGGATTAATTTGCTTCTGAAAATCCCTTTGGAGACTCTAAAGGCAAACATAAAGGCTCTGGTTTAAATTTCTGTTTTTAAAAGAAATAAGTCCATGCATCTTATAAGAAAGTCTGTTTAAATGAGTCTGTTAAATTGCTTTGGAAATCTGAGATTTAGGATTGGGAAATTAGTGTTGAAATGTGTGGCCTTCGTTCATTTTACATTGACCAAGTAATGCATAGGGAAGAGTTTGCATTTGAAGCATGTATGTATCTACTGCTGCACAGACGCTTCTATTTCCCAGCAAGAATAACAATTTTATTGCAAGACACAAATGACATTTAGGAGCAACAGCATAGTATTAATTACTTAGATCCTTGTTCACATTGGAGTTTCTGACAGTCCTACTGCTACCACAACCAGTGGGACATTTTGGGGCAGAAAGCTTTGTGTGCATGCAATCGTGGGAAGGGGTTCTTTCTAGTGATGCCTGAAAGATAGGCTGGAAATAAATCCCCATACCTCTGCAGAACAGGTATTTGTTTGCTGCAGCGCTGGTGGTGAGGGGGATATCTACACCTAACTCACCCACCTTTGTTAAGTGCTCTGGTATATTTATACACTAAGTATTGATTAGTGTCACTATGTCACTACACCATCATCATGTAGGCTCCATAACCTATTTATATTCACAGAATAACAAGGTTGGAAAACACCTTCAAGATCAATGAGTCCAACCCAGCCCCAACACCTCAACTAAACCATGGCACTGAGTGTCACATCCTGTCGGAACCCAGAGCATCTCTCTGGATGCCCTGGATGTCTCAAAGCCCTGGCAGGGGCTCGGAGACCCTGGCAGGAAGCCAAAGACACCTGGAAATTTGACCTTAATTCACAGAGCAAATTGCCAACCTTATATAAAGAATTACGGGCCACAAAAGTTTAAGTAGCATAGTAGTAAGAATCACAGGGTGGAAGAAAAAATTTTAGAGCACTGTGCAGGGGGGTTTGAAATTCTGTACTTGGGGGTCAGGGGTTCTAAGATGGAGGGATTTCGGTGTGCCCTGTCCTTCTTCTCTCTTCTCCTTGGCATCCATGTTCAGGATGATGTTGGCATGTGTGGATTGGTTCATAGTGAAAGTGCACTTGCCAACAAGGGCGAAAAGTATTGGAAATTAAAGGTAAATATCTTATACGTAGTTTTCACTATAAAAGAGACAACCGCCCCGTGGGCGGGGGAGAGTGCCCTTGGCTGTCTTGCTGATCAGACCTCGGCTGGACAGACAGAAAAACTTTGTAGATAAGGAACAATAAACGCAACTGAAGACCAAAAAGCAAGAGTCCAGACTCCTTCGAAAGCGTGGCCTGCCCAGAACCACCTTTTCCTGTGCTGGGGCAGAGACGAGTAACAGCTGACCCTGGCAACATCCAGGCTTTGTTAAAGACATCCAGGGATGGTGACTCCACCACCTCCCTGGGTAGGCCATTCCAGAACTTTATCACTCTTTCCATGAAAAACCTTTTCCCAGTATCCAACCTATATTTCCCTTGGCACAGCTTAAGACTGTGTCCTCTTGTTCTGTCAGCTGCTGCCTGGTGAGAGAGACCAACCCCGACCTGACTACAGCCACCTTTCAGGGAGTTGTAGGGAGTGACAAGGTCACCCCTGAGTCTCCTTTTCTCCAGGCTAAACACCCCCAGCTCCCTCAGTCATTCCTCACAGGGCTTGTGTTCCCAGCCCCTCACCAGCCTCGTTGACCCCTCTGGACATGCTCCAGTGTCTCAAAGTCCTTCCCAAACTGAGGGGCCCAGAACTGGACACAGCACTCGAGGTGTGCCCTCACCAGTGCTGGGCACAGGGGCAGAATGACCCCCCTGCTCCTGCTGCCCACACTATTCCTGATACAGGCCAGGATGCCATTGGCCTTCTTGGTCACCAGGGCACACTGCTGGCTCATGTCCAGAAGCTGCCCAGCAGTACCCCCTGGTCTTTTCTGCCTGGGCACTGTCCAGACACACCATCCCCAGCCCATAATGCTACAGGGGGGTCATTGTGGCCCAAGTGCAGGACTGGGCACTTGGACTTATCAAACTTCATCCTGTTAGATGCTGCCCATCCATTCAACCATTCCAAGTCTCTCTGCTCAGCCCTCCTAGTATGATCTCATGGTTATTAGATTATTCTTGTGCACTGTGCTTGCATCTCCCCAGTTTGAGGGTTGTCAGGGGTCTTTGATGAAGGCTTCCAAAGTCTTCTTAGCATGTGAACTTTTCAACTTTGCTTTTGGAGCATGCGCCATTAAGGTGTTCCTTGGTCTGTCTGGTCTTAACTGGTCTAAATTCTTAATTTTGTGTCTAATTGGCTTTGCACTTGCCAATTTTTCATTAGTACTATACTTATCTGTCTTTAAAGCTATCTACCTGGTGAGGTTTTCTCTTTTTTTTTTTTTTTTTTTTTTTAGGATTTAGAAATTTATCTGTCTTTAAAGCTATCCACCTGGTGAGGTTTTTTTTTTTTTGTTTATTCAGCATTAAGCAACTAGTTAACTGTATACTAGCCACTATATTATATAAAAAGTTATTTATATCAGGTTGTATAGGTATAAAAGGCTATGATTCAGGTTATATTGATATCAGGTTATATAGATATATAAAAATCATGATTTAGGTTATATTGACATCTTATAACTGAAGCTATATAAGCACTTTGTAACTTTGACTTAAGTTATAATTGGTAACTTTGTTTTTATTATGCAGTTATTTCCATTATTTTACCCAGACAATTCAGATCCAGTTTCTCACAGAGATTTTACAAATACTTTTTTGGAAACTGGTCTGATGGCAATCTCAGATAAAGTCTAAATTAAGCCTGGTAGTTTTAGTGCTGCTGAAATGTAACTTTTTTTCCCCCCAGGATGTTTTGACCAGTACAAAAACAATACCTTTTATCCCAAGAATCTGTGTGGTACCTGCTGTATGTTATAGAATTATCTGCAGCCTAATGTTTCCTGTGAGATTTCACCACTCTAAAAGGGTCTGTCCCAAAAGCCATTCAGGAAGTAAAAACAATAGCTCTTGTCACAGGCAGTGGTCTACTTTTCAACCATGTTTTCTGTGGAGTTGATTCAGAAGCTGCTGATGTTGTGAAATGCATGGTAAATGAAGTGGATTGATTATAGAAGGACACTTGACTCCCATTAGCCTTATTCCAGTCACAGAGATCTGCTGAAATGCTTCATTCCTGAAACAGAACTTTAAATGTGCTCTTTATACACACCCGTACCCCTAAAATTCACAATTTAAATTTAAATAGTAGTGTTTCATTAAAAACTTTGAAAGCTTGATTTTTAAAAGCTTTTGAAATTTATTACTAACCCAGTTATGTTCTGCAGCACATTCTGTGTAAGTTTTGCTAAGTCATCTGCCTCCCAGTAGAGTATTTTAAGTACAATTATAAACTATTTGTTGCTTTAAATACTAAGGTAGTTGTCAAGTCACAGCCCTCTGCAACTTTATAAATTAAAACAAGTCTCCAAGAATCCTGTCCTCAGAGGTCACTTTCCAGCCACTGCTGTTCATTAGGAGGGAACTGAGAGTAACAGTTCCTCATGCATAGTGATAAAGTGATGTTGGGCTGTTCTGCCACTACATCTCTAGGATTAGCTGTGAGCAGATTTCTAAGAAAGTATCTTATTTATCTGCGCTTTTTCTGCCATAGCTCTTCATTTCTACCCCCTTCATTACTACTGTTTGACTGAGACCAGGAGTCATCATCTTCTAAATATTATTGCTGTTTATGAAGTGCTGAAAGAATTGATGACTTGCAGTTACAATGTCATGGCATTTTCTGCTCCATGCAACCACAGAACCTCATTTATCTACCTGTGCTGTTTGAGCTGAGTTGCTTTCTTGATATTAATGCCTGTCTTGATCTGCCCCCAAAGCTGATTTCTACATAGCCACACAGCTATTTGGAAATACTTCTAAAATAAGTTATGTCTCTATGAATCACAGGGTTTAGCTTGACTTGTATAGAAAAAAAAAACATTGCCGTTTCCAGTAAGCATCAAGCACTGTACTGTTTTGGTTCAGGATGGGGAACACAGATGTGTGCACCTTAGCAATGGGATGTTTTATTTTGTAACATCAATTTAGAATGCCTTAATACATTATTTCAGCTGCAAAACTGTGTGACCAGAGTAAGTAATCAAGAAGTTCTTCAGACAAACACTGGAAAGTGCAATTGATGCACTTGATGTTAAATCATTGGCCTTGAAGTGAGTAAGGTGAATGTAGGTGATATAACTACACAGCTGTGACCTTTCAATCACCCGCACTTGACTGTAGGAATTCAGTTTCAGAAAATGCAAATATTTAAAATATGAAATTGAATCATATTATGGCTTATCAAACCAATGGAGCTGCCTTCTCTCCAAATTCCTTTTGATTAGTAATTAGTGTGACATTACCAAGTAAAACACTGGCTTCCAAGATCTTTAGAAGAACAAAATTTAATGCATTTCCTTGCCATTTTGCTGAGCATAGCATGAGTAGCAGAATTAAAAAACAGAATCTCATGGTGGCATCCTACTTTGAGAAAAATGTGTGCAGTCCCATGTGTTGTATGGTATTGCTTGAAGGGTCATACTCTTTTCTGCTAAAACTATTTTAAGAGACTTTTTAGGCTGGCATTGCACTTTCAGAGAGCTTTTATCATAGCATATCTCTAAAATACTTGGCTACAAAGATAAGTTCAGACAAGTCCTGTTCTTATCATATCGAAAATGTTGTAACCTCAAGTGCGTGTGTGTACCTGTGGCTGGTGTCCAAGCTCATTCTGAACAAGCTGGGATACCAGAAACAGTATTTCTGTAATAATGTGGTTTGCTGCTTAGACTAATTAGCCTTTATGAGAAATTGCTTGCCACTGTTTCAAAAGTATTTTAAATCCTGAATATTTTTAAAGTGAAAACAACCTCCCGTACCCCAAATATTTGTCAGGAAGTTATACTCCCTGTCATTGTGGGTTGAAAAGCTTTATTGTAAAATGTGAAAACTTTAAGAAAATGAACAGTTTCCTGAAAACAAGTTGGGTATATTAGGCATGCCCCTTTAAAAAAAAATATTTTTTTTAATTTTCCTGCGAACGACTTTTTTTCCCACTGATCCATTACAGTTATGCTTGAGGGAATTTAGATATTTTGGAAGTAAAAGTAGACTTAATAGAAGTAGAATGCAAAGAAGTATTACTGGCATTTAATTCTACAAATATAGTATAATATTTAACTATAAGTATAGTGTCAGTGTTGTTAGGTTTTCAAAACTTGGTATTCTAAACAGAAAAACATTTGTAGAATTCTACTAGCTTTTGGCAAGTAATTTGTGACTAGTATCCATCTTTTCACCTGCTGGCAGTAGGTATTTTGTCTATTTCTTTTGCTCAGTCAAGCCTGCAAAGGGATTTTTCTCTGTATTCACACTACAGAACATGTTTGTCAAAATTACATTTGATAGAAACTGTAAACATGTATTTTAAGAGCATAAATCTCTTCTCTAACCTGTATTTTGAAGCAAGCAAATGACGTTCTTCTTTCAGGAAAACCATAGTTTTAATACAAAATATTCTTGGCCTGGAGCTATTGAGACCACCTGAGGAAATCTGGTGGTAGGTGCAGAGAAATGGCGTGGGAGACAGTGATGAGCAATCTTTCCATGTTTGTACTGATGTAATGTGCCAGGGGTATCAGTGGCGCCATAATACTAGCAGAATTTTTTTAATAAATAGGGCAAACTTCATAAAATTTTGAATATGTATAGTTAGTCAGACCTCATAAGGGCGAGTATTAATATTTAGTCGGAATTGTGATTAATGATTTTATGCAAATTGCCAGTTTGGTACACCACCTTGGGAGCAAGCAGGAGTTTACCAGATTATTCCAGCTATTGAGGGAACAATTTCCCAAGAGTAACCATCTGCAGAGTAGCAGAGATCTTCTACCATATTATATATATTTTATATATATATATATATAATTCCAGCATTCAACTCTCCTGTCTTGCTCACAGATGTACATTCTTGATCAGTCCCTTTCAATTTGAGTGACACACATGCTAATGGCTCATCACACACTGTAATTGAGCTGTTTTCTGATCCTTGAATGAAAGATATTTTATGTTTTTCATATCTGAGGGTGGAATCTTGTCTTGACTAAACCTAGTGGCATGAGTCCCATTAAGAGGAACCAGCATTTTTTTTCTAGTGTCTGCACTCTCATGCTTGTCTTCTGCTGAAATCCACTGATTAGTCCCACTGAAGGAAAGTCTTTATTTGTCTGCTGTGTCATAAGCATTCTTACTCATAATTAGTTCCATCTGTAAGGGGGAGCCTTTCATGTTAAGTGTGTGTTTTATGAGGAATATTATTGTTTTGAAAATGAAGAGTTGGGTTAGTATAATGCACAACATGAGCCCATACTAGCTAAACATTATAAAGACCATTGTTACCTATATCTACAAGAAAATTTTAGGCACTTTACCAAAATGTTGATGATGCTCGGTTTGGTAATGTGTTTGAAAAGTTTTTTAATTAGCCACATGGTAGTAATTTATCTGTGGATAATATTTTATCTTGCTGTGAATAGTTCTGTGTATTGGGCCCATAGCTGATTAAAGGTTAATAATTCAAAGCAAAAGGTTAATAATTCAAAGTACCTTAATCAGTTTAGTATGTTGGAAAACCAGGGCTCGGTCTTCTTTGTTCTGGAATCACTCTAAAATTTAGCCAAAACATATTGGCAATTAAAAACACAATTATCATTAATTATTGTTTTCTACAAAAGTCTGTGATTTCTTTGTGCAAAAAAAAAAGGCTTTGACCTGCATTAATACAAACTAGCAGTTACAAACCAGCTATAAATGCTTCAAGAATGCTCCCAGTTTAACAAAACAAATACTCTTTTGCAAGTACTGGATTCTTGGCTGTTTAGTCCTATGTAAGTGAGCTACAGCTATGGTAAAGTCTGTTTTCTAAGGAGATGTTGGTTTTAGGTGAATCACTTCGTGGTGGATGCCACTTAGTAAGAGGCAGTGCTCAGATTCTCAAAGTTCCCAAAAGCCTTTTTCCACTTGATTGTCTGTGGTCTGAATATGTGGCAGCGTGGACATATGAGTAATTTGTTATGCTGGAAACTTGGAGAGGAGGCTGGCTTACTAGGGAAGAAACCACTACAGATCCTTGATTATACTTATGGTTTGGTTTAAATTTCTATTTTCCAGAATTGTAATTGTTATATCTGTGAAAAGTGGTTAGTTCAGCATTTTTACAAGTAGTTTAAATCTACATCTTTGTGTTGATCAGCTGTAGCCCAAAAGATTATTTCCTTTTCCAAGTTGTTATTAATAAATATAGTACAAACAGGATATAGAAGTTTTGTCTCCTTTAGTTTGCTTTCTAAAACTGATCTTTTTTTTTAATGTTATATCTAAGTCTGTCTCTTTTTGGTTTTGTTATATCATCTCTTAAAGTACCAAAAAAGCGAAAAACTAAATTGTTTAGATGTGTCCAATACTTCTTTTTTTTTTTTTTTTTTAGGAGGAGTAAGTTAATTATCACAGCAAAACTTGAAAAAAGTCTGCCTGCAAGTTCCAACTTTCAGCTCCTACCCCAAAATAAATCAACAAACCCTCTGAAGTTGTACTTAAAGACCATAGTAATAAATGTCTTGGAAGCAATACCACATACCACAGTGAATATTTGGAAAATATAATATTGTGAAAATATTGGCAAATATCATAATACTGTGAATATTTGGAAAATATCTTCTTTATTAATGGCTCTTTCTCCACATTTCCATGCTCTCTCTGTGACAGAGTTTACTGAAATACCATAGAAGAGCTGCTGTTACTGCATTTTTTCAGGTAGCGCAGTCTTGTAGGACAAGAGCATTGATTGAAGATATGAGAATTATGCTCAAGATTTGGAGATTAATAATTTCAGTATTTGGCACTATTTGTTGCATAGTACTTAACACTCCTACTGTTTACTATTTTTGCTGTAAAGCTTTTCAAATACTGTTACCCAAATACAGAGCAAAATACATAGTAAGGGATGTATATGACTTATGCATAAATTATAAGGAGAGAAGAGAAAGAGGTGACATGGTGTATTTTATAGATGCATCATACATGATAAGGAAACGGAAAAGTTCTATGTATATAGCATAAATTATCCTTTTTACTGTACCTCAACACCAGTTTAGATTTTAGATCTGTTTAGATCTATTACACGGGAGTAAGTTTAGAAGTTTTTTAAAAATAATTTACTAATATTACAGTTTTTATCAATCTTAGGTTGAGTTGACACATCTGAAGGTCTCCAAAAGGATTGTTTTCATGCAAGGTTACAGTTCAAGGCAACACAAAATTTGTGATGAAGTTTTTGTTGGAACTCTTAAGGCAGAATTTACAAATGTAAGGAAATTATAAAAGTTGTTGCGTTTTCTCGTGCATTTTTTTTCTCCCAAATCTGAGCTTAGATTTGAGCCCATTAAATTGACTTTATTCCTAGAGAAAAAGTCTTGATGCATCCTTTTGTTTACTGATGGCTGACAGAATTCTGTTCTGTGAGTGAAAAAGCCAGTGTCAAAGTAACTCCCTGTTCAACGGGCAAGATTGTTGTAGTAAAATCTCTTCTTGACCTGAGAAGTTTGACAAAATAGCTGGTAATTTTATTTTCTTGGAGAAAACAAAGGTTAGTATAGTACAAAGGTTAGTACATAATATCACACCTTTTGTGTTTTGGTTCCAAAAGGGCAGACATATTTGTTCTGAAACTGATTTTATGTTTCCTTGACTGATCAGTAATGCTTTTTCTCTGTATAGCTGTGTGGAAAAAGGCTGAGATTTAGCTGAATGAATGATGTGGAGGGAGAAGAGTGTTTCAGTGGTATGTCAGGATGGGAGCATGTGCTTAGAAATGAAGTGTTGGGTTTAATGGAGAGTTGTGCTTTGAAAACACACTAACAAAACAGAAAATCAAGAAAAGAAAAAAAAGGATGGAGACATGCTTTGTGTAAGAGCAGCATAGAGAGGAAGAAGTGCTCATGGGCTTTGAGGGAAAGCCATTCTTGGCAAAATTTAGATGACTGTGACCTAGAAGAAAAACATTTTCATTTGCTATGTAGGTTACACAGACAAAGCATAAACCAACTATCTGCTTACACTTTCTCGATTTCAAGTGCTACCTTTAACACATGCTTCAGATCCTCTGTGATGAAAGGCTTCTGATTTGCAGGAAAAACATGAGATACTTCTGATGAATTAGTTGTATTTGGGTGGCAATGAATCACTTATTTGGAACAGGTTGTAAAGATTCAGATTAAGGGATTTTTTAATATTTTTACTAGCCAGTTGGATATTTTATAGGCAACCTTTTTCATATACATTTTTAGTTAATAGAACAGTCTGATTGCTGCTGTTAAGCAGGTATATTTTAGTTTTCTGATCAGAGGTGAATGCTGAAATCTGATGTTTTGGTCTGATAGGCACAACAAATAATATACATATCCAGAGAGAATCACAAACTACCTTGATGTTCTCTTGCAGAACATAAGATTTCTGTTGAATGGAGGAGGTCTCGGGGCTGAGGTCATGTGCAGGAGGGCAGCTGAACAAATTGTGGGTGCTCTTCCTGAACCCCTGCTTATGCAAATGAAGCAGAACTAACATGTGAGGGGAGTTTTTGTGAAGAAAAACCTTTGGAGTCTGCAAAGCACTAGTCACCTAATCATGGAGATGTCAGACATCATAATAGAAGACAAAATATATCCAGGTAGTAAACACAATCTTGGGGCTGGTGACTTCATCAGATCCCACCCTGTGCTATCTTTGCCTTTTTGGTATTGTTTTGAAAGTGCTATGGTGTTAGTTCCAAGTATGCTGTAGTTGGAACATTTGCCTTTTCTGGTACCTAAATGTTTTCTTGTCCTGTTTAATATCTTTGTTGTTGAGGGCATCAAGTGCATCCTCAGTAGGTATGCAGATGACACTAAAGATGGGCTGGGGTGTAGATCTGCTGGAGGGTAGGAAGGGTCTGCAGAGGGAACTGCATGGGCTGGGTTGATGGGTCAACGCCAACCACATGAATTTCAAAAAGGCTAAATGCTGGGTCCTGCACTTGGATTGCAACAACCCCTTGCAGTGCTGCAGGCTGGGGGAAGAGTGGACAGAACACTGTCCTGTGGAAAAGCACCTGAGGGCGCTGTTCACAGCAGCTGAACAAGAGCCAGCAGTGCCCAGGTGGCCAAGAAGGCCAATGGCCCTGGAGCAGGGCAGGGATTGCCCGCCTGTACTCGGCACTGGTGAGGCCACACCTTGGATCCTCTGTTAGTTGTGGGCCTCTCACTTCAAGGAGGAGATTGAGGGGCTGGAGCATGTCCAGAGAATGGAAACAGAGCTGGGGAAAGCTCTGGAGCACAAGCCTGATGAGGAGCTGGAGGTGTTTAGCCTGGAGAAAAGGAAGCTCAGGGGAAACCTTCCCACCCTCTAGAGATGCCTGAAAGGAGGGTGTAGCCAGGTGGGGGTCTCTTGCCAGGCAACCAGTGACAGGGCAAGAGTAAATGGCCTCAAGCTGTGCCAGGGGAAGTTGAAGACAGACATCAGGAAAAACATCTTCACTGAAAGTGTGGGCAGGCATTGAAACAGGGAATTGCCCTGGGAAGTGTTCGAGTCCCCATTCTTGGAAGTGTTCAAGAGATGAATGTAGCACTTAGTGCTGAGGTTTATTTGATGCAGTGGTGATCGTTCAAATGTTGGACTTTATGATCTTTTCCAGCCTTAGAGATTGTATGATTTTATGAAGCTGTGGCCTTTTCAATGTGAAAATGGACAGAATTTATGGTATTCTAGTAAGCATGAACAATGGAAATATTTAAAAAGAGTTTTTTGGGGTCTGTGAGGTTTTTTAGGGCTTAGGTTTAAATGTTTTAACCTATACAAAGATAGAGCAATATCAGCTCTAAAAAGGGGAGAAGAGAAAAAAAACACAACAGGCTTACGATACGAAGTAGTTTTTGTTTGTTTTAGTCTTTCCATCCTTGTACTCTAAATAAGTCTGCCTTTAGTATACTGCCAGGTAAATTAAAAACAATCCATTATTTCTTCATTTTCTTGTAGGAGTTTTCATTAGTTCTGCAGTCTTTTGTGCCAAACTCTTTTCTAGTTGGTGATTCTGTCTTCATTATGTTGTTTGTTCTATTTATACAAGCCAAAGGAAAGTTTAAAAAATGAATTGAAATGTCTTTTCAAGTATACACACTTTAAAAAATCTACTTTCAGCCCTTCAGGACTTTTTTCATTTACTTTCTTGTTCAGGTTGGATTTTTTATGTAATAGTGGGATTGGAAACCTGGAGATTGACCTTTAGTAATAAAAAATTATTAACCTGATTGTACCTTTCTAAAAAATATTTAAATTCCCACTATTAGTTTTGTATGTGGTTCCCACTGATTGTTTTTCAAACTTTCACATAGATGTGAAAGATACTTCAAGAAGTTAGGACAGCAGAACAGTTTTCAAACTATTCCATTGATTTAAAAATGGAATACTACTATTTTTGGTCATAGATATAAAAACTCAGTTTTTCAGAGGTGCTTAATAAGTATAGCTGTACCTATAAAGACTTTCTTGGCTAGAAACTGAGTATTTTCATTTTCTCAACAGGTGTCTCAATGCATGTACCTACTGTAAAACCAAGCATGCCAGAGGAGATCTAGCAAGTTATCCTATTGAAGAACTGGTGGACAGAGCCAAGCAGTCTTTTCAAGGTAAGGAATTTTATCCCTACAATAAAAGTCAGCCACTGAAGTGTATCTGAGCTTACCTTCAGATATAATGATTGGGGTACAATATGACACTGTTGCTATTAGTAGTCATAGCTGTGTCTCATGGTGTCTTTGTGGCAGAAAGCTTTTGTTATGGTGTACACCACTGTTTGCAAAATGCAGTCATACAAGGAGTCTTTCATTTTGATTTTGTATTGTTCTGTGTATGCATCTTTTGAAGGTGATGTGGAAGTGATAAAATTTGGTCATTTTACTTTATCTCTAATTTCTTTTAAAAAGTGATGGAAACCTTTTTTCATTCAGCTATGAAAATTTAATGAACCTTCCAAGGATTCTTAAATCCTATCCAGCGATACATTGCTTTTGTTGGTAATTGATTTAGTGAAGACATTCTGGGGTGTTTCGGAGACCCATACAAAGCTTATCAGCTTTTAACTTCAGTAGAATATTTGTAGTGTCACATGGATTCAAATATTAAGTTTTTCCTGCAGTACACTCTCTTGGGAAAGTATCTGCCTAAAGCTCTTGCATGTATGTTAGTTATGATAGCTTTATTGTATCTTAGTATTTGTTCTTTATATCTAAATTTTACCTGTGTTTCAACAATACAGATCTCCAAATTATGCAGGTATTCATTGTGAAGGCACAGGTGGTGTTTGTTCTGTTTTTGTGCCATTTTGAGGGGCTGAAATGTACATGAAAAAAACTCAGGTAATTCTGGTAGCAGCTCCTTCCATCTTTGTATGGAATATTTTGAATCAAAAGGAATAAATACAACATTTGATGTCAGGTCCTGTGTGGATGCACAGACAGTACATCCCCTGGGCTTCAGTTATGGCTCTGAGAGTTGAATATGTTCTAGTAAGAAGTCTCCAATGATTGAAAGTGTTTTTGAATCTATCCTTATTTAGGGATCCATAATGAACCTTACTTATGCCAGTGATAAACTTTTGTCTGTTCCTGTCAGTTGTATGCAAGGAAGACCTTTTTTCCTAATTAAACCCTGTGTTCACAAATTCTGAGTTCTACATTATGCATACAGAAAGTTCTTGCTTAGGGTTGCAAATGCCCTTTCCTTTCACTTTTGTTAAAAGCCAAGTTCCTCTATTTTCTTCTGTGAAGTTCATCTGTAGTTGCCACTAATCTTTTCTTATTGCTTAGGTTTGTAGACTTAATGCTCTTGTTGTTGTGAATTGGATTGGCTATTAGGATTGTCTGACAGGAATCCTGTCAGGTCAGATTTCTTGGTTTAGTAGGATAACTTTCTAAAACCTATATACATATTGTGAAATAATCAATAACTGAAATAGAGCATACATAAATATGCTTGTTATTTTGGTGGAGAAGCAGCTCAGGAAACATTTTTCAGAAAGCTAGGAGTTTTCTAGTAATATAAGACAGATGATTTTGAAATTGGCAAGTAGTTACTGAGCAAGAGAGAAGCTGCCATTTATAAGTATCATAAGAAGTGCTACTCAGCACTGTATAGCTGTTCTAAAGAAACTTTGGACTATTCTTCAAGGAAGTAAGACAAAGATAAGATGGGTAATAAGTCAGGATTATGACCTTGTTTAAGTTAGCTATCTCAGTTTTATTTAGATGTATATGTGTGGAAAGAAAAAAAAAGAAACCCAGACTTTTCTGTCCTGTTATAATTGTATGTATATACCATGTATATACCATAAATTACACATTGTATTAGCATAAAGATGTATTTACTTGGCATAACAAGAAAGAAAACTCAAGTTTTGTTTGTCTTTGCAGACAATAAATGTGAAATTTTGGAAAGTATTTTGAACTTAAGTATTGTACATTTGGATTGAAAAATGAGTAATTCAATTCATGTGTTGTACTGTGGCCTTTATTATAAATATTAACTCTTTCAAAATAATTTGATTTCTAATGGAAAAAGTTGCCCTTAAGCTATTGTTTTGAAATTTCTTGAAGAAATGCTATGACGTTTCTCACAGCAGGCATCTCGAGGGAGTTCTATTCTTGTTTGGCCTTACACTACTACCTCTGTTAGAGGTCATAAGAAAAGAAGCAAGTATTTATTCAGTTGTAAAATGGCTTTGCCTCCAGCTTTCACATACTTAGAAATGGATGAAATAGTCAGATCCTTAGTTTGCAGTGCATGGAGAATTTATTACTGCCAGCTTGCTGCAGCTGTGGGCTGCAGAATCTTCATCAATCCAGTGAAAGACTTTAGCAACTCAAAGCCATTATTCAATTTTTCGCTGAGTTATTGAGCCACAATCTCTTCAACAATCACTTCTGTTTTCACAGAAGATGTATTGCTGAAGCTCTAGTTAAAAACAGAGAGGTATAGATGTGTCATGAAAGGTTTTTCCACTTTGAAAACTGATTAAAAAGACATGGCTGAAATCACCATGATTGAACAAATATTAGCCTATTTCTTGTACTTTTTCAACCTCTGAAATAAACTGTTTTTCTTTTTGTATATTATTTTAATATCTTGAATTCAATGCAATGCGCACAAAAACTGTTGTAGATTTCTAGTACATGCTGCATACTTTCATAACGCCTTGGACTAAGTGTTCAGTACTAAGGTATACTGAAATTGAGGGGGTTTTGCATACTTTTGCATGGTTTATGTTTCCTCTCTGACCTCCATAATAGTTTAGAACTTACAAGTCACATGAACTTGAATATTTCACAAAATTTCATTAAGAAAATAATCTATCTCAAGTTGAAAATAGTTTGTTGAGCTTTTTCATTTTTTAGCTTTTATGTTTTTTTTCTGTGAACTTCAACTGTTAGAAAGTAATAGTTTAATTTTTTTACATGAGCAGCCATGTCAAATCAGAATATATAGCAGAGTTCTGTAAGAAAGCTAGTAAAAGAAAAAGTATTGTGAAATACAGTAGAGTGGTCTTTGAGTAGAGAACAAATGTCTGCTGTTAGGTTGTTTATGCAGTTTTTCTACAGCTGATTGTACAGCACTTTCTTTGTGTCATCAATTTATTAATAAATTTTTTCAAAATGTGCTGTGCCATGTTCAGTGCTGTATTTTAGGGGATTGCATTTACAGTTGTGAGAGGGCTCTTTCTTTCCTGGGCAAAGCAACTTTATGTATAACCATGTGGTTTTGCTTAGTATATAAAGTGGAAGGCTGGGGGAGCTGCCATTGGTGAACAGTGTTCCAAGGAGACACAAAAGTTAAACAAGTCTGAACTTTGAATATTGTGTGCAGTGGTGTCCTGGGATGGCTTTGGCTAAATTGCAGGACTCAAAATTGATTTTTTTTCCTGAAGTGGGGCTTTCATTATTATAAAAACCCTACATATTGTGAGAGGCTTTCTGGGCAAACACAATACTTTATATTGCAAGCAATTTTGGCTCATTCAGCAAACTAAGTTAAAAATATAAATATTTTATGGAATTACTGTTATTCATTCTAGTTTAGAATGAAAATCTTTTGTATGTACCACTACAAAACTATACTTCTCAAGCATTGCATGTCTGTTGCAGATGGCAGGGAATGTACTGCTGTTAATTATACACTGTACAATTAACTACTACATTATTTTACTTTATGGTGGCAGTCAGAATGCTCAGATGAAAGTCAGTCTTGTCAGGAAACACTGTTCCTCAAACTATGTGGAACGATTCCTTCTGGATGGATAATTGTAGTGGCAAAATCTCACTTTTATTCCATTGTTACCATGATGGTTCACTGGCATGAATGGTGTTGAGTTCTCAATAGCACTTCTGTTAGGAAATCTTGGACAACAGGTAGCATTACAAAGCAGGGAGTACCAAAACTAAGATTCTGAGTCTTGAGTTTCATTAGCTGTCTTCAGCAATTATCCCTAATCTGGTAGACCTTGGAGTGTTGAGAGTTTAAAAGAGATTACTGTTAAATATTTTTCTCTCTACAAGTTTGCCAGAAACAGGTGTTTATAAGTGATGATAAGGATTGATTTTATATAGTGTGATTGGTTTCCAGAGCTTTTCAGATGACTGTGAGCTCTACAGGGGATCTTTGGTTTTAGCAGTTCTGATGAGGTTCTGTCAAGACATTCTGCTTTATTCCTAGTAGCTCTTTTGCCCCTGCACAACTACCAGTAAATTCTCTGTGTGGTTTTAGGGCAGCTGACAGTCATGAAAGGACAAATATGAAGTATTGGCGATGTTTTAGTTTTCCATTAATTAGCAGAAGCAGTACCAAACCAGAATGCTTGGGCCATGCTCTTGGTAGTGGGTTTTGTCTCTGAGCACACTGACAGAGAATGAGTGTCCAGTTATCCAGATGGAACCTGGCCTGTGCACTCAGGGTCTTTCTAGAGTAGAAACTAATACTGTAGAGAAAGCTCTTGTGTCTGCAGATCTGACCTAGAGAGAGAAGAAGGAGGAGAATGGTGACTGTTTATCTACAACAGAGCTCTTGTATCTGCAGATCTGACCTAGAGAGAGAGAAGAAGGAGGAGAATGGTGACTGTTTATCTACAACAAATCTTTTCTGTCAGCCTTTTTACTGACTTCCAGGGAATGTAGACTTTACTCCAATATTGCTCCTGAAGTATATTTTGACATTGTACTCCCAGGAGCTTGGGCTGCTGTATTTAAGACACTTTGATAAACAACCTGTCTTTGTTTGGCTGTGCTTTTTGGGTATGGCTGTAAAGCTAGGGTTTTTTTCATTGTTGTTCTAAGGTTTATTAAAGTTCTTTCTGTATTGTTTTTTGTGTATTATGAATGATTCAAGTTTTTTTACTGCTGACTTTGCTAATGCACAGAATACTTAGGCCAAGATAAATATTTTTGCACCAGCCTGTCATTTCATAGTTAGATGGGATAGCATAATTAGTTTTCCTGTCCATGTGAATTTTTAATTTTTTTAAAAAAGTTATAAGCCATCAGTAGTGAGTAGAAGCAGCATGTCCAAGTATGTGAGAACTACTGTGTAACATATGCAAACACATATAACCAATGTCATATAGTAAAGAGATATTTTAAGGGATAAAAATATCTTTTCAGCAGTAAATTGCAATATTGGAGATATTTTCCAGCTACTTTTGAGTGAGCAAATTAGTTTAGTGAATTTTCTTCTTGGCTCTGAAGGAAATTCCCTGTTGTCTTCTTGGTACATTTATTTACACAGTCATGTTGACCACTGTTACTGTTATTTCTGTTGTCTTTTACATGTCCTGTTGCATAAAATATTCCTTTGCATTATTTTAAATTTTACTTCAGAACTGTAGTGGCAATTGCATTAAATTATTGCTGTTTAGGTTTTTTCCTCATTGCTGTCTCCAGCTTTTTGAGAAGGAAAGGGAGAGAGAACAGTGCTGATCTCTTTTCTATGGCATCCAATGTCAGGACACATGGAAATGGCTCAAAGCTGCATCCCTTAGGGGAGGTTTGGACTTCACATGAGGAAATATTTCTTTACTGAAAGGGCACTCAAACCCTGGAACAGGGTTCCTGCAGTGGTGGTCAATGCCCCGAGCTGGTCAGTGTTGAAGAGGCATTTGGACAACACCCTTATTAACATGCTTTAAATAAATTCCTCCATTCATTTTACTGTGACAGTTAAGTACTGTGAAAATTTATCTGTGTGGATTTTATGCTAATCTTTTATTTTATTAAAAATTGTTGAATTTGAAAATATAATTTTTCTCTGCATGTTTTTCCTTTGTTTTGCATGCTTTTACTTGGCCTTTTGCAGTTAGCATTGAAGCCTCCTTCTGAGATGGCCAGATGTGAGCTGACTTTGAGCCAAAAGCCATGTAGCCATTCTTGTGCATTTGTAGTGTGTTGTGTGTGCAGTCAGTCCACTGCTGTCAGAATGCTTCAAACCTATTGCACATGCTGGGTGATAGACTCATGCAGAATAAATTTGGTGTTTTCAAGATCTGTTGCCAAAGGCTGATCACTCTGCAGTGCACTTGCAGTATGTTTGATGTTGTCATCAAAATATTAAACATACTGATCATCTCTGTGCCCTCTGGCCACAAAGGATTCTGGGATTCACAACATGCCACTATTTTTCACAGAAACACTAAGAATCAGCAGAAGGCTCAGATTTAGTTTAATATGTTGTTAATATTATTTTCATTAAGGGTGTAGAACGTGGCATCTTCTAATTTCATGGTTGCCAAGTACTTTCAGTAATATAATCTTGCTTCCATTTCCTTATAAGTCTGTCAAACTTTAATTGATACTTCTAGTTAAGATCACCACATTATTTGCAAGAATAACATTTGGGAAAACATGTTATTCCTGGCAAATTTAGAAACTAGAAAAACTTACTGAAAAGTTATGGAGCCCTTTGTGCCTTAGTGTGGCAGATCAGATACTTTGCCCCAGATCAACTATTTTTTTTTTAATTAAATTTTCTTCTTGGTTTAAATGGGTTTTGTGGAGGCTCACTTGATTTTGCCCATTAGATTTTGTGGGTATGCTCTGTACCTCAGTTTGGTTTTAAGCATTATGGTTTTTTCCATTCCTGCCAAGTCTACTGTGATACTAGGCATCAGCAATGAGGAAGGGAAACCTCTTTCTCTTTTGCTCCATGTGCCAATGCCTTCTTCCACAGCTCATATAGGATTTAGTTCTGTCAAACAGCCTTGTAATCATGCCATGAGAGTTAATTTGCCAAAAAATGATGCCCATGCCTCAGTTAAGGCACAAAAATTAATCACAGTTGCTTTTGCAAGTATGCAGCATAACATGCAGAGTTGTAATTGGGCTGTTCACTTTAAAGAAAAACCACTTTGTCACTCCATTGCCATTTGTATAATTGGGATTTCATTGTGTAAGTACTGTGTACCTGATAAAAAAAATGTGGCCCCAAAGAGCTTGTAATGTAGCAGTGTAAACAAGTGAAGTAGAGTAACACCTGACTGCATTCGGGATGATAGGTGGTTAGTCATTGTATTTTCTACCATGGTGTTGTCTCAGGTGATGTACGGGATGACAGAGGAAGTTTTGTGGTTTAGTGAAGGCTGGAAGGAAGATAAAGCAGTAACAAGGAGTGGTCATTCATTTAATGAGGAGCTGTCACCCTAGAATTTGCAAAAAATCATGTTTCCATAAAGATTTTCATCAGGAGTCAAAGTCTCCATGTGCTGCCTTGTGTTTCTGAAAGTAATATTTTCCCATCTGTGGGGATTATTATAAGCTTGAATAGCTTTAAATAGCTTCTTTGGATGCCTTGAAATGTTTATCATATCATGGTTATCTGTTCAAAAACATAAAGCATATTAATGCTGTAACATGAAATAAAAGGCATATTTTTTTGAAAATCTGGACATTTGCTGCTTTAGGATACTGTTCTTTCTCTAGGTGTTGCCAGAGGTACATAGGTATTGTCCAGAAGCTAACTTGCCAGATAAATTGAAACCGTTGCCAAAATGTCTGATAGCATGACCAGATAATCTTTTTGTCCCCATCAAACTTATTCTAGTAATGCTCCTTTTCTATAAGATCTTTTGACTGTGCATGGGTTGTTGTAGCTTACAGTGTTGGAAATAAGGATTATAAATTGAATACAGGAATGCTTACTCTGCATGCCTGTCTAAGAATCCTAGAGACAATAAGACTCCACTAATCTCTTAGCTTTGGCAGTTTCAAGAACCAGAAAAGTCTGTCTAACAAAGGTTGTATTTTTTTCTTCAGCAGAAAGAAAACCCCAATTTTTGGTCACATTTGCTTTATGTGATTCAGTCTTCTCATTCCTTTTTATTTTCCTATTCAAATATTTGCATTTGTGCTGTTAAAATCCTTGAATGACAGCCAGCCTGCTTAATTTTGTATTGTTATGAAAAAAGATGCATTTTATTTTTGTGTGAAATAAAAGCATAATAGAAAAGAGCCAAAGCAGAGATGTATACAATTTAAATTATTACTTGATCTTCAGCCTTAGGTTACAGTTGCAGCTGTACTTTCAGGAACCACTGCAAGTAGGAGCATTTCTTGGCGGTCTCTCTTCCCCTGCCTTTCCTCCTCCATCCATCCTCCCTGTTGTCCCTTTTTTCTTTATTCTTTCCTCAGGCCACCTGCTTTTTGGCTGGGAGAGTGTTCTTTGCATGAATCAGGCTGCGGGGCTGACCTGGGGTAAAACTGAATGTGTTTTTAGAAACCTCACTGGGTGACAATAGTAACTGATACAAGTTGAATGTTCCCAGATGCTGACATTATGGAAGTACCACAATTCTGCAGTGTTCCAATGGAACTATCCTTTGGAGCAAAGGACTGGAGGGATGTCTGGGAAACCAGATGTAGTAATCTGCCCAAGCTTCTCTCTCTCATCACAGAGCTGCTCTTCCCTAGGCCAGTTTAGCTGGTTTTGGGGGTGAGAAATGGTCCTACAATACTTCATGTAATACTGGACACACTGGGATGTATTCTCTCATCTTACAAAGACAGGAGATACCTGTTCCAGCTTAACTGGGGAAAGGGAAAAGAGAGGGCTGAAACACGCTTTAGTCTTCATGCTTTTTAACAGAATGTTTGGCTCATTTGTGGCTTCTTCAGAAGAGCTCATCAATCTGATGTTTGCTTGAAATTATTTTTCTTTTTTTTTTTGAAAATGTGTTTACATTCCACTAGAGTAGTGTATGTTATATTCTTTCTGTGCTTATTTAATGGAACAGCAGCAGAAAAAAGCTGGGTAGCATTACTTGCTTGTTAATTTTATTTATAAATTTATTTTTGCTAAGTTTGCATTATTTGAAATGGAGTGTAAACCACAGGATTCATTAATGTCAAAGCCAGTAGTTAACTCTTTACCAGGCAGATTAAGTTGGTTTTGTGTTTATTTATTCTTGAATTTAAAAAGAGTTGGAATTAAATGTGATTTTCAGAGGGGAAAGGTTTTTATCTTTAATTTTGTTTGAAAGTGGAAGTTTGGTTTTATGTGGCTTTTTAGCCACAGAGGTACTGGAATTTTTTCACTCCTTGTAAATATTTTTTCAGCTATAGGAACTTGTATTTCTGTGATAATACATATTTTACTCATGTATTTACTGCTGGTTTTGTAAAACCTGGATTACAAATACTTCCAAAACATTGTAAGAGTATTTTCAGGGTCAGCTTTGCATGTTATGCTGCAATCAGCTGCCTGAGGCTTTCTATAGCTCCTGTGAAAATATCATGAGCAGTTTCTACTGTTGAACAGATTTGGTGACCAGAATCCAAATCATTAATTTAACAAATCTGATGCACTGTGTTGCACTATCCACCTCTCAAGTTGAGGTCATCATTAATGTCACATATCCAAAGGTAATTTATCAGAATGCAGCAATGATTCCTTTTATCATCTGGTAAGTAGTCTGCTGCTGGACAGCTTGGCCTTGTGTAGGAACAAGCCTTAGCTGTTCTGTGCCACTGAAACCTCCTACTCACAAGATTACTCAAGATCTTCGGCTAATTTCTTTTTCTTTGCTATGGGAATGTGAAGGAGAGATTTTTTTTTAAATGAATTGGAGTTGTGACAGAACTAGGACCTCTCAGCATACATTTTGCTCTCCTTTCTGTGTTTTTGTTCATGGATTGCATGAGTCGTGCATGCCCCTCTACCCCTTCTACTGCAAGCTGACCAGTATGTTGACTACTTAAAATGAACGGCAATGCTGGATGTCTCAACCCCTACCAGGTTCCAAGGCATTAAGTGAAGCTAGCAAAGGCCAGGCTCAGAACAAATTGTAGTGGGATTCTTAATCTCATAGTGTGGTTAAAGCTGAGAAGCCCCCTAGCATGGGACATAGTGAAAGTTTGAGCGTTTGGAAGAAATAGCACACAGGCATGGATGAAAAATCCATTTTTTTAAATAATAAGAAATCTTATGTCAAGTGTTGCAATTTTCTGAGTATTCAGCAAATCATTTATGCATTTATGCTCTCCACTAAGCATCCTGTGGGAGAAGGCTCTAGGCTAAGCTGACTAATGGTCTTACTTGTGGCTATCCTTATGCTGTATTTCAGCAAGTCACTTACTTCCCCCAGTGTACTTTGTATAAGTGTGCCTTATGCTTTTATTATTGCTCTCAATCACCTTTTGTAAGGAGGGCTTACCTTCCATGTGGAGGCTGGGTTTTGTGGTGATCCTCTTGACATGTTGTGCAATACCACTGTGACTCAAGCCCATTCCATCTCTGTATCTAGTGCTAATTAAGATTGTAACTTCTGAGATTAATTTAAAAGGAAACTAAGAACTGTTTTATCTGAGATAACTTTCTTTCAAAGACCTTTAAAAGTGTTATGTGATTAAATGATAAAGGTGCAGTTTACAGAAGCAAGAGACTGCAGCATCAAGCAACTCAACTCACAGCATATCTTAAGTGTAAAGTGTAAGTTATAAAAAGAAATTGTCTAATCTTTCATGCTGTAGTCAGTGAAGTCATAGTGAGATAAAACTCTGGGTGGTGATGAGCCCAGATGCGACAGGGAGAGAATGTTGAGACACTACTAAATATAACTTATAAAAAAATAAATTTGTAGGCTTGGTCCCAGAGATTAGATTGATCTGTCTCATGGTTTACTATTGTCCCTTCTTTTTTTAACCTTCACTGGAGTACCTCCTACTATGTTAAGGCAAAAGTCAATATGTGCTAAAATATTTTGATGCCAGCTTTAGATATGATGCTATAGTGATTGTGATTGTTCATGAAATAACAGGACAGGACTATGTAGAAGAAAATATAACTTCCATGTTGTCCTGTCATCTTTCATACCATGTAATACAAAGACCAGTTGAGCAACACTTCTTTTAAACAAAATGTGTTCTGCAGCTTTAGCAGCCTTCTGAAGGAAGAATGTTATATTGTATTGGATGCATTAGGGGCTTTTTTTCATTAGACAAGACATGACTGAAGTTTTTCTTGTCTTAAAACCCTCTCACATGTGCAAGTGTCTGCATTCAAAAATTTGATGTTCTTATTACATGCTACAGAAGTGACAAGTTCAATGCATTTTGTACTGGTACATTTTAGGGAGCTCTTTGGCCTCTCTCGTCTAAATCCAAAGAAAATAGACCTTAAAACGCACTTAAGACTCACTTTGTACAATTTGGTAAGCGCAGATATTAGGGAAATGGCTTTTATACACAGTTTGGTTGTGTGTGGAAATAGATTAGGAGCAATCATGATGAATGACGCAATTTTTTTTTCTGCAATATCACTCCATGAAAATAAGAGCTATGATTTGCACAGATATGTGGGACTCCTGATGTGCACACCAGGGTGTCTTGATAGCTTTAATACATGCCTTTTTAATGCTGTGTACATTGTGCAAAAGTACTGAAATCTGAAATTCAAATATTGCACGTAAGCTAGGTGTAAGAGCTGTCAGTGAAAATACTTGAGAACCTCTAGGAAGGCAGAGAACAAGTTGTTTCTGGACAAGTTGCCTCTGCTTTAATTTAGGATAACTGTATTTGTGACCCATTCGTGGTTTGTTTTCATATATGGGCCCATGCCCTAAAGACAAAAAAAGGAAAAAAAATACTCTTGTTCCTACTTTATTTGTAAACCAGGTCAGATACCCTTGATTAGCTCTCAGCTGGAGCATAATTTAAATCCTGACAGATTGAACCTAAACAGCAGGCTTTTTTGAGATCAGGCAGAAGATGGGGGGTGGAGAAAAAGAAAAGCTATTTTCAGTTCACAAGCAGTACAACAGTGCCAAATAAATCTGCAACTGTTAATGAATAGCTATTTCAAATATTTACAGGAGGCAAAAGAAAAGAAGATTGGCATTCAAGGCAGCTGTGCCCAGGGAGAGCTATTAAAAATAAACGTGATAAATGATGTTCAAGTGCTCGTAGAGCTGTCAAATATCAGAGGTACTCAAAGTGGAAAGTGTTTATACTCTATGGCCATGCTGCTAGGCATTCTGGACAGGGATATTTTTTCCAAAATTTTTTGCAAAATTGACTTAACAGATCAAAAGGGGAAAGAAGATCTAATGCAAAACTTTCCAGAACCTTTAACTTTTTGCTTCATTAAAATACACAAGTGCTTATTTGCTGTGTAGGTGAGAAGTTGAATTCTTTTATACATTTAATTATTTCCACAGGAACTTCTTTAGTCTTGATTTGTAATAAGAAAATGCTATGAGAGTTTATGCTTGTAACAAAATCCATTACTTATTTTTATGACTCTTTCAGTCTTCTCTGTTAGTGTATGATAATGATGAGGGTCCAAGAGTGTTGCACTGATTTTGAGCACAACTTGAAAAATTATATATATATAGAAAACTATGAACTTCATGTGCTTTTGTACACAGAGACTTTTCCTCAGGTAGTCTAGAAACTATTTTTATATCAATTTTCAATTTTGAGTTTAATGTATGTCAGTTGACTAGAAACTTTTTTGCAGAGACACTTAATTTTTTTACTTTGCTGTGAAAATAGTTTATTAGAAGCTGTCAGGCTGGTGACAAAAACTTGGTGCCTTACATGCTGGAGATATACCAAGTGCAAAGGACATGGAAAGCATGTCATTACTTACAGGATGCTCTAGTACAAATCACATTTTTTGTATATGAATATTGCTTTCTTTCCTCTTGTATTTTTTTTTTCCCTTTCCAAAAATGAATTAGAAAAAGTGATGGTAAAATTTGAATCCAGCTTGTCTTAGAAATAAGTTCTGGTCCTGTGTTTTAGGGGTAAGCAAATATGGAGTACATGTAACTCATGTTTGTAGTGGAACACTGCAGCAGGCCCATGTGTTGCAGTGACATGGATTACTGACTTGCACATGCATAAATGCCTGTCCTTTAGAGCCAAAATTCCCTGTGGAATGAATATTGGCTCACCTGTCTGAACGCATTGTGGAGAACAGGCTAAATGGTGTCAGTTTTATATTTGATGTCTTGAGCTTTGGAAGAGTTTCTTAGATTAAGTGTGTGCTGTTGTCACAATGGAGAGGAAGAAGAAATTTGGAAGTATCTCATTCCTTAACCTGAAGACATCTTCGTTGTTGTAAAAATGGCTTCACAGTTTCCTCAGAAAGTTTTAGCAAAATCTGCCAGATCTACTTCTTATCAAATCGTGGTAAGCAATGCGGTGATGGTGGAAAAAATGGGACCTACCTAAGCCTGAAAGTTTTCCTCTTTCTTCAGGTTTTATCTTTCCATGCAGTAGCAGATTATATTATATACCACTTTAATGTACCACTGCATAACAGCAGAATTTCCTAAAACTATCAAAGGAGACAGCAAAACTCTGCATCAGTTTCCTTCATATGGAGATATTGTAGGTCACTGGGCATTGATTTGAGAGTTAACACAGTGTTAGATATTGAAATGATTGTGGCTGTCATAGCCCAACTTCCTTTCAGTCACCTGTAGTTAAGCATGCCTGATTGCCTGATCTCCTAAATGGATCTCCTGCTAGTTAAACTACTTTTATTGTTTCAGGACTATAATGCTGTGCTGTGTGGGCTGCAACCCCCGAGTCACTTTGGGATACTAATATGTAAATATCTCAAGTGACATTTTGTGGTTGTACCATGTAAACCGGATCTCAGAAATCTGTGAGATATTTTGCAAATTTTAAAGCTGAAATCTCAGTTGTCTTTGTCACCTTTGAAAAGTTTGTGACTTGAGTAAGCAGTTCTCATCTACCTAAATAATACTGCCCTGCTAGGAGCAAAAAGTGGCATTTCAGAGTAGAACAAGGTGATCTCCCTTAACTAGATTTTTTGAAGGTTTGATTTGCAGTTAGTTCATCAGAATCTAGACTGTTTAACCTTCTGTATGTGGTAAAACCTCAAAAATTTCCAAATTACTTAAGGGAAGGAATGGGTAACGGTTAAGGAAATGAAGCTGTTTGAAGGCTTTGATAGACATGTATATCAAAATAAAAATTTTTGTATAGAGATGAAACATATATGATTTTTAATCTGTATGAATACTCTGCAGGGCAGGAAAATCTAGTTTATCCAGCTGCCTTTTTTTTTTTCCCCCCCACTTCCTTTTTGGCTGCACAGTAGGAATCCTATTCATTACAGAGTAGGCCTTTTCATTGCCTTTAGATAAAAAGTAAGCTCCCATACTTTTCAAGCACAAGTTGAACATTAGTAGCAGCACTTAAAAAAAAAAATTAGTTTTTAACCTGTGGAGTCTTAGTGAAAGAAAGTGACAAATACTCATAGCAGTCATTTAACAGTGGTCTATCTTATGCAAGTAGTATGTAATACTCTTCAAATAGTAAAGCTTACCTTTATGTATTTAAACTAAAATTTCTGTGGGCTGCATTATTGATACAAGCTAATGTTTTATTTGTATGGGATTCTCCTTCAGCTGTGCACAGTATTGTTATTTAAACACCGATGACATGAACAGAATTTTGTTAGAACACATTTTATCATAGCAAAGCTTAATAAATAGAGCTTCTAATTGGAGAACGTGAAAGAGGAAGGGTTAATGAAGAGTTCAAGGAAGTTCAGTTTCATTACCAGTAGTAGAGACATTTTTGGTCAGAAACTCTGGGGTTTTTAAAGTCCATGCTGTTAATCCATGAAGGTACAGTTCACAGATTTCACTGGAAATACATGTACTTGCAGACTGCTTCAGTAATGCCTGACAATAAATGTAGATGTAAATATCAAGGGCATTCAAACACTGGAAAGGTACAGAAGACTTAACTTTTATCCTTTACTGCTTTCCACTTTCTGCAAATAGAGTGGATTATTCTGTCTTCCATACAAGAAGCTTCTTATCATTCTTGTGTGTAGAAAGGAGAGAGACTCAAATGGCATGTCTGAACAAAATTTACAGCATCATGGGAATGACTTCTTTGGACATGTTTGCTGCAACTCCCCCCACCATACCCCCGACTGAAAACAGCAAACATTATTTAGGGTAGTGTGTCACATCTGCCATGGGCAGATCCAGCTAAGCTGACTTCAGTAAAACTACCCAGAGCACTTGTCTAGAGGTAATTAATGTTGCCCTGCACCAGATTTTCTGCTGTGAAGAATACTCTCTATTATTTTTACCATTCCATTTCTTTTTCCTTCGTGAATATTCTAGTAGCTGCATCTGGCCATATTTTTCCCAGGCTGCAGTAATGAGACAGAACAGTAGTGTTGCAGAAAACCCTTAGTATCCTGAGCAGAGCCAGAGAAGGAAATAAAACTAGCATTAAATTTCTCTGTTGCTGTCCTTTCCAAAATCTGAGGAGTGGTAGCCAAGGATGGCCTTGAAGGATGGCAGGGAGGTGAAACTTCAGCTGTTCAACTTCCACTCTTAGGTGGAAATTTTTTGCAAACACAGGGATAGAAATTTTCTTGGAGGTTTAATCAACCAGATACCATGAGAGTTTGAATAAGAAAGTGTAAGCAAGTGGATTTTATTTTTAATCTTTGTTAGAGCACAATATGAAGTTCTTTTCTGAAGAAGGAGAAATAAAACATCTTCTGTTAAGTATGTTTGGTCCTTTAAGTATTCCAAGCAGTAAAGGTGTCATAAAAAATAGCATTTTTAAATTTCTAGTCCACCGTGGCAAAATCTCTCTTCCCAGCGAATAATAAAGTGAAACTTCTCTAAGGCTATTAAACTCCTTTTCATGCCTGGTTATTATAAACAATATCTTTGACTGTAACTTAAATTTTAAAGTACCTAAGTCGATATTACTATGTTAAGAAATTGATAATTTTAAAGGTTGCAGGAATTTTATTTAGATGTAAGTTAGAGCTGTGAAGATATTATTTTTTTTCCCAGTCCCATCCCCACTGCAAATCTTGCTTTATAAAGCACTTACAAAGCATTCTTACATGTATTTTAATGCATTTTTAAAAATATTTAATTATTTTAATTTGCATATTGGGCTTGTATAGTCTTCTTAAGTTAATTGTTCCATTTCTTCAGCTGTTTCTAAATAGCCATTGTGCTGATCAAGCACTTACTTCAGTATGTCCTTGATAAAATTAATGAAAGCATCTGCAGAAGCAGCGACAGCAGCTGCAGTGCCTTATGGAAGCCAACTTCTGCTTAACATTCTGATAAAATAAATAGTTTTGTACTTGTGCTGGAAGCTAATGCTGGCTGGCTTATTTACAGCATAAAAAAAGTGGCACCTGCCACAGCTAGACCAAGCACTGAGGCTTGCTGATTACATGTTCTTGTTAGTGTCATTGTTATTGGTAAAATGGGAGTGATGTCATCCTTATCAAACCCTACTGGCACCCTACAGAGTGACAAATAATTTGCCCACTGCTGTTTATCAGCATGGGCCTTGTTTTAGAAGTGACGAGAGTGCTGAATTTTCACAGTTGAATGCTACACAACCGCAGAGGTGTATGAAAATGAAATGGATTGATACTTGTAATCAGTGTGCATAGTGATGGTTAAGGTGTAATGAAACATAAGTGCACATTTAGGGTAATTATATGTCTACCAGGTGGGGCCCCGGGGCTTTGCCTGTATAGAAGCCGCTTGAGGTGGCAGATACGCAGGAAGAAGTACTGCAGCACCATCTGCTTTTTTCTCATTTCCTCATTAATTCTTCTATCCCCCAAGCCTGGACTGCACAGACTTAAGCAGCCCTTGGTCTGTTCAGTATCACGTCTCCTTCTAGTTGGGTGTAGCCCCAAACACTGGAGTGGATGTGATGCAAAACAGCAGCTCTTGTGAGTAGAATGGATTAATACACCCTTCTGGAGCTCACTGAGACATATGTTGCATTCTTCTTAAACCTCTTCTCAAAATGGCTTGTAAGAAAATGTGCTCTTGTTATATTTTATGGCAGTATCTCATACTCAAAGGTTTTGTGCATATATGGGTTGTCTACACTGATATGTCTATGTCTTAAGTGGGTGATGAAAAATACTAAAAATCCCTCCAGACAGGCATCTGTATTTTCTGTTCATTGGAGTGGAAATCTGTAAGCCTTACATTACTTGCATTTATCTTAAGTAATGGCAATAAATGGTTGTTAGCTGAAAACACTGAAATGTCTTTTGCTCCTTGTAATCACTGTACAGACTAAGAAATGAGAACTGCCATTCATTTATGGTAATTGCTAGGGGAAATAGGGATGTGTATTTTCAAATTTAAAAAGGGAAAAGGAGCTTGGTGCCTCCAAAGACACCATTGACATGAGAACACCAAATGTTCCAAATGTGGTAGATCTGCCACATGTGCAGTTTGGCTGCAGTCTCATGTAGAGAAGGTTTAATGTATCTCAGGTGCCCTGCATTCATCTGCACTTGGTAACTGATCTGTGCTTGTACATTTACTTGCCTGGGAGTGTGCAGTGTTTTCAAAGCAGTTACTGGACTGAGTGCCATAGTCTGATTGTATTACTGTGAAATGTTTTGTATTTGATATAGCTTTTCTATTTTAATGCATCTTTTATACATCTTTGACATTTTGATTGATCTGGCTTTTCTCTTGCTGAATATAGGTCATTATATAGTTTTGCACTGTTTGTTCCCTAATAAAAAAAAAAAAAAAGAACATTGCTGAATCTGACTTTTAAAAAATTTTAATAGTGTGCCCTAGGGTCAGGCTCACACTTGATATAACTGCAGGGAAGTCAGTGGAGTAATACCTTGGATGAGTTTCACCCAGCTTTTAACTGGAGCCTGATAGTATTACAAAATAAAAAGAAAATTATTTATATAGGTATAAAAACAATTCTATACGTCTGAGGTAGCTCCTGGTAGCTGTTTAAGTAACCAAACAAACCCAGATTTTGGAAGTTAATGCTGATTTACATAAGCTAATTCTGATTTACGAGTTAAATACAAAAAAAGAAAATTCTCATCTTAAACTGATTAGTGAGAGAAACTATGGAAATTTTAAATATAGGTATGTGTACAAGTGGAATGATAATCTGTGCTACACATACAGAGAACATAAAAGTTTAATCGCTGTAAACTTTGAATGAAAAAATATTTCTGGATGGCAAGGATATTAAAATTTATCAGCTTGACAAAAAACAATCAGTTCTTAAAATTATTAAGCCCTTTATTTCACTTCTGGTAACCTCTGCAGAATGAAAGCATGAGCGATCCATTTTTTAGAATTAACTTTGTGGCAGTTCTTTATCAGAGGAATGCATCAACATCTCATGGCCTGGTGGATAAATTACCTCTGCAGCCTGTGACCTGAGAGGCTGTACAACTCTTGGATGTGCTGCTCTTAGTATACTTAAAATAGTTCTTTTGATTAGAGTACTGGAGTATTGTGTTTATCCCATTGATCTTACTAAGGTAGAACATTTTGTAACACTCAAGGGAAACAAGGAAGGTTCAGGGTTTATGTTCTGCTACCACATATATTATTTGTTTTCTTTCTTCAGGGTATGGGGTCCGAGATGATTCCTTTGATCCTCTCTTTTTCTAACAGCTACCGCAAGACAGATGCCATTTTTAGATGAATTAGTCTTTTTAAATGGTAATTCGAATTGGTGATAGTTTAATGTACAGGTGTCCACTACATGCTTGCAGAAACTCTGGGACTCCATTTACCTACTTACTTGTCCACATTGTTATGCTGTTGGTGATCATAACTTCAGAGACTGAGGACAATGTTGGCTTTTTAACTGCTCCCATAAGCTACCCTTAGAATTTAATTTTAATGCCTGATGTGGACTTGGTGTTCAGTTAGCTTTTCCTCCTTCTTCCCGCCTGTTTCATACCTGGTGAAAAAGGTGTAAGTGCATTCTGTTTGGGAACTTAGAACAAGAAGTATTTTGGTTGGGGGTGAGATTTTATTTTTTAATCAGCATTTGAAATATAAAAGGTTTTGATTTGTGTTGTTTTGGGGGTTGAGTGTTTGTTTTTGGGTTTCTTAAGAAAGATTTGCCAGTGAAGTACTTAACACTGGGCAAGAAATATCCAAAATATTTCTGTCCTAAATTATGGTAAGTTCAGTTTTACATGGGGGGGTGGGGAGGGAAATAGCAGCCTGGTTTTTTTTTCAGACAAGACCTTAGTTTGCAAGATCTTAGTATACATATTGTTTGTCTTTAGTATACATATTGTTTGTCTTTTAAATGCAGTTTCCACCTCAATCCTGTCTGTCATCTTGCCTAGACAGACACATCTCTCTGTTGTGAAAAAAGAGCTTATTTTGTCCTTGCAGGCATAAACCTCTGGAACTGTTTCTGTTGGCCTTGGTTTGTGATACGAGGTGGCAACTGTCAGTAGCAATGGCATTTCCAAGTTAAATGGAAGCAGTGGCTCTTGAACTCCAGGGATCTCTCTTCTCCTCCATCCTCCAAAGTATACATGCTGTGTTTTTAAAGATCAAGATGAAGCCTTTAATTCTATAGCAGCTGATGAAAGAGCCAACAAAAACAAGCAAACAAACAAACCAAATCAAAGCATAGCTTCAAAACAGAGTTGATTCTGGCAAACATCTAGATTGGACTGTAGTGGCTTTCACTCATATTATTTGTATTCTCAGGACAAAAATAGCTGTTACATTGAAAACTTTCAGCATAAGAAACTTAACTTTTATACAGCAAGAGAAAGGAGATTTTTTTTCTTGCCTGGAATCTGTAGGGCATCACAAGTAAAATATCTATTAATGTGCAGCTTCTCTGTGTGACTATCAGCTCAAGTGTTATAAGTACTTGGTGCTGTTAGTGAAAAACTTGCAATAAATTTATTTATATTTGTTTGACAGTATATTTAAAATTTTCTGTCTTCAGTAGAGTAATTATATGAGCAGTGCAGATAAAGCTCATTAAATGATCTGACCATAAGAAGTGAAACCGTTTCCATCCACTAATGCAGAGAAAAAAAGAACTGCAAAGGTGATGTTAAATGTGAAACATGGGGCCCTCTTGCTTTTGAGTTGGACATGAAACCCTGGTGAACTGCTGGAGTATGCTGTTGTTTAAGCCTGCTCTGAGCAGCAGCAAAAGGTGAGTGAAGTTATGAGTCAAGTTAGTGGGAGCAAAGGTATGTATGGGAACAAGAAGGGGAATGGACAATGCTACAGGCATCATGTAGACAGATTATTCTGAGTTTCTCCAGCCCTTGAGCAACGCATAAACTTGTACTCACTGGTTTTATTCTGGAATTCTGTACTGAAATGTTTGATACTTTGGCAAGAAGGAAGGGTAAATGTTATTTATGCCTGCCTGGTTTTCTGGATCTTGGCAATATGAAAAGTGCTTAGTTCACAATAAAACACACAATAAACTCTTTTAATTATGAATTGTTTTATATTGAATTGCATTTGCTGGATATATTTCTGTAATGGAACAAGAAAAAGCTCTGTGCCTGAATAGATAGAAAATGTGATTCTGTCTTCTCCTTATACTTATTTTGAATAGCATTTTCAAATTCTGTTGGTTTTCTGTTTTCCTGATAACCTTAACTTGACACCTGTCATGATGTCAAAACTGACTCCTGTACTTTAGAGTAACAGTTAATTTTTAAAAATTATACTAGCAATCAATTTTAATAATAGGTTTTAATTCATAACTCTCAAATTATAATATTTAAAGGTGTGTGGGACTCTTAGCATGCCAGAATTGCATGTGTGTTAGATGAAATTAATTTAATTCTGATCATGTTCCATATGAATGTAATGTAATTAGTTGAGATGGATTAGTCCGTATATGAAGTATGGAGAATGAGCAATTTTAAACCAGAAGAGGGCAGCAATGATATAAAAAAATAATTTTGGCTCAATTACCTTCCTTTTTCTTTTTTGCCAGTAAGTCACATGTATGTGCTCTGCTAATTTCTTGGACAGACTATAAGATTAAAGCAGCTTGAAAAAAAAGTCTGTTAATACCATTGCAGTGGTTATTATTTCAGTTTTATTTCTTTGAACAGCTTCATCCTGCCAAAAGGTATTAACTTGAAGAGTACATGTAGAGGACCTGCTGACTTCTTTTCTCTAAGAGATATTTCTAATATGAAATTTTAAATTATAATGTTTCTGTGGTGATTTCTGATTTTACTGTGTTGGTCCTTAGATGATTTTGAATAAAATCTTTCATTTTCTACAATTAATTGTCACAATCATATTCATTTTAGGGAATTAAATGTCAAGCTGCATACTTTTTGATCTACATATTGTAAGCAGTAAGCTATGCTGGCCAAATATGTAGTGTGGTACTTTCACAACTTTACTATAATCAAAATGTAACTGTATTGCAGAAATGTATGAGAGTATATAAAACAGTATTAGGTACCCGTGTGTAGAGTGGGGCCATATTGAATGTGAGATAGAATCAAGTAAACTTTAGTCCTGCCTACCTAGGAACTTTCTGATGATGCATTGATTGTAGGAAAAATAATGTTGTCTTCTTTTTGGAGTGTGGTCTCAGAGGTAGTGTAAGGGGAGAGGAATAGTTTCCATTTCCACCCATACAGGAAAGTAGGTCTGTTGAGGAAGGTGATGTCCTACATATTCTTATTATAGAGCAGAGCTACTCTCAGCACTCAACAGTTTTTGTGACTGAGGGTGAAGAGGAGATAGACAAACAAGTCTGCATTGCTTATTTTGGTGCTGAGAGAACATCTAAAGAATAACTGGAGCTATTTTTGTGGCATTAGCAATGTGTGGGTACTAAGGGTTATGGAAATGCACATCTTGTGTACAGTTAATTGATTGTGTGGAAATGTAGGGTTTGAACCTTCTTTTTTCCCAGTGCTCCAGTGCTGATCCAGACAGGAAAGAAATAGCAAAAAACTCTTCAAGGGTCCACACTGTAGTCTGAGAGGATGAACTCAAATGTTCACATGCTACAAAAGAACACAGAGAGTGTTGCTTCACTGTCTGGGGAAAAATTAGCATTTCATTTGTATTAGCTGCTTCTGTTCTGGTTTTAGGAGCTGACTCATTGTCTGAACACACTAGAGGGCTTCTCCTAATATGTTAATTTTAAAATTAGTCTATGTGGTGATTAGTATCCTTAATAGTTTCCTGAATCTGGTACAATTGCATGTTAACATTGCCATCATTAAATGGCACTGTGCATCCAGGTTGCTATTGGGTTTGTCCACTGGAAACAGAAGTACAAACTTATTCCTCCATTGTTTTGGTACATGTAATTATCTAAGCTGCTTCCTGGCTAGACTGTCTTAGTCCTGTGTCAATCTTGACTAAGACATGACTAAGAGGAAATGTAGAAATCAAGAAATCTTTGAAGACATTACAATGACAGCATTGTTTAAGAATCCTGACCTGTGTTACTTGTCACAATCATGCTTGTGATTACTTCCGGGGAATTTCTGGTTCCAGATTTCTTATGCAGACAAGGCTGTAGAAGGCAGAAATATGTGCTAGTATGGCACAAAAACTCCTTCCAGTGGGCAGTCCCCCCCTCTCCCCAGGAACATGCTAAAGATGAAATAATTTCATATTACCCATAATGTCTGCACAGTAAGACAAACTGGGCACTAATATAAGGAACTATTGAGTGGCTGAAGTCTTATACATTACTACATGCCAAAGCCATGAATTCTTTTAAAACAACCTATCTGTAAGTATGTCTTGCAGCTTTTAATTAAATCGTACAATATTGCTGCAATTCGTAAATGTTTCTACTGTTCTCTGAATTTTGCTCTTCCACTTTAAGTAGTGGGGTTTTTTTTCCTTTTATTTTCAGCACAGAGATGCAAGTTGGAATTTTTGCCATTAAATGAATGTGTAAAGGAAGGATAATGTTGGTAGACTTCATCTGAGGCTGTGAACTTCAGTCTTAAAGAATCATTTTACTTTAATGTGTAATTGAGCTTGTTTTGGCTTGATGTGCATAAGTCTGTATCTTGCAGAGTTCTTCAAGCTTTTTGTCAAACTGATAGAAAATGGCACAAGAAAACAGGATTTCAAACACAGTGAAAGTTATTTACCATTATTTTATTTTTTAAAATGACATAGTTTGTTCCAAGAGAATTGCTTCCTGGCTTCTCTTAGTATGCTATGCACTTAGGTTACCTACCCAAGATGTGTAGGAATTAAGAACTAAAGCCCAGTCTTCATTGACTATAAAGGTAAATAATAATCTTATTTAGACACCCAAATGAGATACTTGACATCAATGTAAATCTGTTTGTTTTTCCCAAAGTATTCAGAAAATTCCCTTGCAGAATTTATAGATGAAAATAAGCATGACACTACCTTCATAGCATCTTGCCAGACTTCAAACAACACCTGAGGTGATGTCATGTTTTCCTATGTGGAAGCTGGGAGAATTTTATTTCTTAGAACCACTGCAGGGTTGAGGCTGAAGGCACCTCTGGGTATTCTCTGCTCCCAACCTCCTGCTCAGGCAGAGACAGATTTTTTGAAGGTCTTTCTTATGTAGGGATCTTTTCATTGTCAACTGGTTTAATCTAAGGGATGTCATAGCTCTTTGTATACAGTGCAGGCTACAAAACATGTTAGTTGGTTCAGTCAGAAGAGGTACCTGGTAAGAGATACCTCCCCACACTCCTGGCCATTTACTCTTAGGAAAATGCATACATTACAAATAATTTGATACTATAAAGTGACAGGAGTTTCTTTACATTGTATTATGATATACTGTTAAGGAAAGAACATATGTTACTACCATGTAAATGCATAAAAGTAAACCAAATTTACATAATCTGATTTTTGCAAGCTTCCTTTTTCTCTTCAGATTACTCATTGCAATAATTCAGGTTTAACTACAAGATTTTTTTAAATTTATTTTCAAGTATTTTATTTCTTGTTTTCATGGTTTCCATACGAAATATTGCTAGACACTTGGAGCATCTTTTCCTGTTTTCACCGCAATAATGGATAAATTTCAGTTTATCATTTAAAAGAACTCTGTGACAAATATATTCTGGTCCTATCAGCTGCTTTTGGTTACTTAGCCATTCAGAATTGTTCATGTAGTTGTTGGAACCATGCTGCAACTAATATACATAAATGTTGAATCTTAAATGTTGCAAAAAGTTGGCTTGCTGATTTTGTATTATTATTGATTACACTGTTTGGACTAAGCTATGTACTTGAACAAGGTAAATTGCATATCTTTATCACCATGATGTAAAAGTTATCACTCCTTGGGATCTTAGTGGCTTTATATAAGGTTTGAGTCTTCTAATAGTAAAAGCTTTTCCATGTGCTTAAGTGAGGTTTATTTACTTTTTAGTGTTCTTGTGCTTCTACATGTTTTTTTTTCTTTTTTAATAGCATCCAGAGCCTTTTTGTTTTGTCTGTTTTCTGTTTTGTTTGGTTTTGTCCCTCTGGATTTATCAGTTATGGAATGATGTACTTGTGTCATTTTTGCTAGGGACTAGTTGAAATGGGTGCATTTTATAATTAAGATGTCTGGGAGTTTGGTCAAATGCACTGCAGTGTGGCCTGGGTTTACCATCTCTCCTTACACCTTTGAACAAATGTTTCTCAGACAATGTGTGCTGCTCAGCCTCTGGGTATAAGCAGTTACTGCTCCCTCTTCTTTGTAAAACTCACAGTGTTAAGGGTGAAGCCTGACTTTTTTGTCTTAAACCCATCAGCTTTTCCCTCTGGTGATGGAAGTGAGAGATAGTAGATCAAAGGACCTTGGGTTCTCTTTCTAAATCTGGAGATACTTGCTCTGTGATTCCCCTGTGGACAAGCAGAGGACTTTGTTCAGTTACCTGCCCAAGAAAAAAACTCCAGGACTTTCAGGCAAAATTGGTCAGAGCTGTATGTGAAATAACTGTAGTTCATTAAATGACATTCATGGAAACAACATCCCATGGAGCTGTATAAAAGTAGCACCTCTGGCCATCATGTCTGGTTTGGATTTTTGTTGTTGGTTTTGTTTTTGTTTTCTTTTCCCCTCTCCTTTCTATGTTGCCTTAGTCCTGCACCTTTGCAGTGTTTAGGCCTGGTCGTAAATTTCTCAGCTTTGACACATCCTCCACATTTCTGGTTTACATGTGAAAGAGGAAGACAATCTTTCAGCTCTGTTCAGCAAGGACTCTTGACTATGGCTGGCTGGAAAATGCTTACAAGTATTGTTGGCTGTAACATACCATTGCCAGTAATACTTCATGTAGCAAGAACTGCATATGACAGTGCATTAGAAGGGCACCAGAATGAGCACAACACAGTGATGATTAAACAGCTGGCTTGGAACGAGGAGCGGTGACATCTCCAGCCCTCTGTCTGTTGCACCTAAATTATTATTATTTTTCCTTGACAACTTGTTCCAAAAATTGTGCTCACTGTGCAATTTGGGCATAGTAAAGCAAAAAACCTTCTGTGGTTTGTAAGATCGAGCCAAAGGAAATGTTTGAGCACCAGCAGCTGGCTTTTGCTCCCCACAGCCAGAGTGATGATCCTCTGAGTGTGTTTTGGAGGAGGCACTGAGGGGGCCGTGATGGGCTGGTGGTTCCTAGGTGCCGATCCCTAGTGAGGAGCAGCCTGCTTCGGCGGGCTGTTCCGCAGGGAGCCAAGGCAGGGTGCAGGGCCTGGGAGCTGCTGCCAGGCGGTGCTGGGAGGTGCCCGCGGGCCGAGCAGGTGCTGCAGGGCTCTGTGCCCTTTTGTCCCGCACCTGCCGCACGCCAGGTGAGTGTGAACAGCTGTCGGATGTAAACCGGGATTAGCCGGTAGGTGGGCCTGGCCCTGACCCAAATTTCTGCTTTTCTTGCCCCCCTCCGCCCTGCGTGCAGCTTGGTTTTATTGGGCGTTTTGAGGCGCAGTTCACAGAGCACGCTGGCCGTGGGGGACAAGGGGCTGGGAATGTTCCCCCCGGGACATGCGCAGGGCCTGGGGCTGCAGCCCGCGTGCTTTGCGGGGTTGCCAGGCACCGGGCTCGCCCGCAGGGAGCTGGAAGTTGCACCACCGCGCTGAAGTTTTCAGATAAGCAGCCAGCCAGTTGTTTAACTTAGAAAACATTAACTTCTTTGTGTGGCTTGTGGCAGTGTAGCAATAGGTGGAAGGGGAAAGAGAATAGAATAGAAAGCAATACTGCTTTATTGTTTCTATAAAGGACTGTGATTGCTTTGTTATCAATACTGAATGGCGGAAAGAGACTTTCTTGCTGTTACCTTCCCTTATGAAACAGAAGTACATTCATGATAAACAGTTACAGTGGAAAAATATATCACTGCAGTATGTGTACTGATCATAGGAAATACCACTGTAGGTCAGTACCATGGCATAGTAAATGTTTACTTTTAAAAGGCATCCACTTTTTACAACTTCTTTCTTAAACTGTTCTTTTTACAACTTTTTCTTTCTTAAAGCATAGTTGTGTAAAAAGTGTTTATATATCAATAGTACTGTTTAGGGAAGAGTCAAATGTAGGCAGGCAGTAAACCACAGGAGAATTCATTATGCTTCAGTTTAATGAACTTTATAATTTTTTTGTCATTGGGACTTTGTAGGTTTTTGCACATGATTCAGATATTAAACGAGCTATAGCTGTAATTAACTATTGTGAGAATAAATTAGGTCAAAGCAAACTGTGTCTTTCTTGAGCTTCCTTCTGAGAGCACTGCAAGCAGAAAATTTTAAAGGAGTGGGGAGTGACTGGCCTAGATGATTAAACCTATCTGGTGTGTTTGTCACTGTCTCCTTTAGAATATGAATAACATATGAGCGAGTCTGTGATTCTGGGTAGAGTAAATGCTAGTGGCAGATGGATGCAAGAACACAGAGCAGTAATCTAGAAAATTAGTTATCAACAGTTATCCTGAATGTTGAAGCAAAAGTTCTTGAAATAAGAATATGGATTTGTTAATATGCTGACCCTGCTGAAATTTGGTTGAAACTTAGTGAAAATTTGATTTGGTCGAACAGCATCTATTTAATAGCTCAAGAGGTTGGAAAAGAGTGCTGTAGTTACTATCAAAGTTGATAGTGTCACTTGTAGGCCTATTAGAAATAGATCTGAAAAATCAGTATAGAGGAAAAATGGTTTAGGACATTGGAGGAATTAAAATAGATAAAAGAAGCAGCTGTTCTTACATTGAATTTTACTCCAGGGGACAGTCATGGTGGAGAGAGTCCCTAGAGTATTTTAAAAAAAAACCAAACAAAGACAGAAAGGGAGGAATAAGGAAGTTAAACTTCCCATTTGGGGTTGTGTTGTCAGTGTAAGTGAAAAAGGAAGGAGGAACTGGTTCAGCTTAAATTGGATTTTTATTAGCATAAAGGCAGGTGCGTGTCTTGATAGTGTGTACTATCTGAGAGAAATAAAGAAGAGGGAGTTTTTAATGCCAAGAAGCTACATATATGCAGGCACAGAAAATGCTTGATTTACAAAGTGGAAAATAACAAACAGATTCTAAGATAGTTAAAAATTGCTACCTAGGAAAGTCAAGTTTTAAGAAGCAAAACAAAGCAAAAGCCAATGATTGGATGTTCACAAGAACCATCAGAATAGCAGTTGTAGGCTGATGTCTCTCCCTAAGTGCAAATTCAGTATGACATGCAGCGGACTATTTCTGGCCCAATCATACCCTTCTCTCTTTACCTGCAAGGGCCACCTGGAAATAGCAGGATAGTTCAATCTCCTGACCTGTTCACTTCCTAGTGCATTGACTGGAACTACTGGCCCAGTGCTAGATCATTCAATCATAAACCAACACTTTTTAGATGCCTTTAACACTAATTGAGGCTTTGGTCACAGGTTCTAAGTGCCTTATTTAGAAGTCCTCAAGTTCTGGTATTCAGAAGAAAGTGAAACTTTATTAAAAGGTAGTAGTCATGAATAGTGCTGTGCTGTAACCTTTTGGTCTATTTGTGTGTAAAAGAAGTGCAGCTAGTGAGAAAATAACTTATATTTTTGTTTCAGAGTTTCTGCTCAAGGGATATCTGTTTCACTCAACACAGTTGAATGAACCAGGTTTTTTTTGTTGTGTTTACATTTGCAAGGAAAGACCTTAATTTTCCTGACTTTATTTATGAAGAAATGCACTTTGGTTCTGTCTAGGTTTATAGGTTCCTCAAAATGAATTGAACTAAAATATTCTCTAACAGTGGATATTTCACATATTCGGAGTATAAAAACAAGCAGTTGTCTGGCAATATAAGGTAGCAGAAACATCTAAAATGAAGGTAATGGTATTTTATTATACCTCCTTCTGTATACATTATTGGCATTAAAGTTTGAAAATTAAAATTCACTTTAGGCAACTCCCTGTGCCATGTAAATTGAGAGGGTTTATTGTGACCAGGCCTGTGACTTGTTCATAATTGTTTGTGATCTCTTATGTCCTGTAGCTTTAAAAGAACTGTACATTGAAATGTAGAAATGTAATATATTCAAGCACTTGCAGGTGCAATAAATACATGTGATGCCAAAAGCAAGTAACTTGTATATTTGAGAGGAAGACAGTTGCTTTCAAATACAGTAGTAAGACTGATTATGGTGCCATGTGCTTACTTGAATTGTTTCTTTTCAAGCATCTGCTCCCTTACTGAAAATGTATTTTTGAACACCTGCAGAGCACAACCATTTCCCACTTCCTTCCCACATAATGGAGTTGTATTTGCTAATGGTTCAGAATCCAGCACTCCCCCAGGGAGAAGGGGAAGGCACGTTTTGTTTTTTATCACAGTGAGCTCTGCTGTGTCAAGGAGCCTACTGTGATAATCTCCCTGTGCAAATGCTAAAACTCATTGCGAGGTGTTTGTTAGGGGTAGCTGCAGGGCTTAGCATCTAAAATAATCCATTTGTAGGTGCAAATTTATTTTATCCAAACTTTAAAATTTATTAAAGCGACCCAAGGATCATGCACACTGTCTATCATAAACCACAGGGAATTCTTTGAATATATGCTGGAGTATCCATATGTCCTAAAACCTGAAGAAGTAAATAAGCTCTGTGGTAGAAAGCACAGCTGACTCTATGGTTGAATTTTGTAACTACTGGAAGATACATGGGAAAGCAACTCTTTTCCTATTTGTCTTAGACAGCAGGCTTGTAGATAGGTTTTATTGCTCACAGAGTCGTAGTAAGAGTAACTGATGTAGGTCAGGTGGCAGAAAATTTACTTGTTTGGTTTGTAGCATGCTAGCATTTAAATTGTTGGTGGTTGAGGGTGCTACAGAGCTATTTGCGTATTTTTTAATTGTTTGTTGCTTTTTTGTGTGGTTTTTCTTGTTTGCTGTCCTTGAACCTTAAATTTCAGAATGTGGTTTCACTGGAAGTTGTTTGGGGTTGTTTTCTGCTGGTCTTGACAGGTTATCCAGTCTTTATATCCTCAGGTTGTCATATGACAAGGTGTTTATTAATAATGTTTACTGGCAGTAATGGTTTTGAGCAAGAGAATATAGAAGCGAGTGTGGAGGACTTATGTTGATCATCAATTTTGTATCAGAGAGTAGGCTTTGTAATGGCTAATAGTTTTTCAGTCTACTATTTTGAGTCTCCAGGGACAATCTCCTTACCTGCCTTTTAGTTTTAAAAATTTAATTGTCTCCTTTGGACTAATGTTACATGTCCTTGTCCAGGCCCAAGCTCACATGGTTAAAAACAAACAAAAAACCTTATATATCTTTAGCTGCACCAAAACCCCCAAACTTGTCCATGCAAACATACTAATGTAATTTTAATAGAAACAGCAATAAAAATCTTCAGTATAAACCACTCAGTTCTGCATGATCTTCTTAGGAGTGTCTGACTCTGTGTAGTTATTAGAGTTAATCGTAATTGTATCATTGTTAAGTTGAAATATTTAATTGTAGCTAACATAAGACCTAATAAGAAAAGCACAATATATGTAATATATAGCTCTTTCAATTTTCCATGATTTTAAACTTCATAAAATTCATATTAGGCTTTAATATTAAATATATTGATTTAATATTACTGTTTCCATAAGAAGGGGTTTTCACATCTCTGAGGTGTTCATCTACATATTACTATCTTTGTGTTGGTTCTTCATAGATATATTGGCTTTGCATGTGTGAGAACTGCTAGAACTTCACTGCAGCGTAGGCAGATGGAGGATTAGACTGTCCTGTTGCAGATCAACCTAAATTGAATTAACTTGAGTCTGCCTTGGACTGACTTCTCACAGATCAAAATTAGAGTTTATGAGGTAACTGATACTTATCTGAGTCCTGGCAGAACACATAGACTTTTGACTGCATGTACATTTATACTGCATAGACAGATGAGTTTCTTTGGGTGTTGTTTTTCTGCATTTTAATTAGTGTCATTTCTATAGGAGGTATATATTGATAATTTGTAAACTCTTAGAACTGGAAATACTGTAGCATTTAGTACTTCCAGGGTTCCCTCCTGGTTCAAAGTAAGAAAGTCTTGGTTTTTGGGAAGTAACTAGTATTTTGGTAAGAACATAGGAAACTTGTGACATTGCATCTGTTGCTATTTTATGGCAGTAAACTGCTCAAACTGATCTCTGTGGCTGCTTATTGCAGGATTGTTTTTTTCCTGTGTTTCAGATTCCCCTTAGTAGGCAGGAGTTTCATAAGCCCACTTCTTTCTTTCCATTTTCCTGCGCAGATTTCTAGGATTTTTGGAGCTGTACATAATGCATGATAGTTGTACTGCTGTCCAGCTTGTTTTTATTGCACTTTAAATTTGCAATTTTCACAAGCATTTTTCATTCTAAATTTTTCTTTTCAGGCAAATTTTCTGAGTAGCAAAAGGAGGAATTATTCTGGGGTCCTGTGAGTCTGCTGAGATTTCCTTGGCTCAGGAGTACATCTTCTGCCCCTTCTGAACTCTACAGGGTTTTTTTTTAAGTTAGAAGAACTTAATCAAGACCTTATGAGATTGTGCTGCTGGCTGTGGAGCCCTCTGAGTAATTTTGTGGGCTTCTCCTTCAAGCATAAAGGACTTACTAAAATTTTTCTGTATTTTCTTCCTTTCCTGTACTTTTATGTTTCCATCTATGTAAAATGTCTTATGTGGAGCTGATAATTATTTGCCCAACTAGAATTGAAAATACTTGAAGGATAACTATAAAAGGTTTCTTCACACAGATCTGCTGAGCCGTTAGATTTTCTGAAACAAGTTTTTCTATAGTCCTTCCATATTTGCATTTGTAAACTGTATCCCACTTCAGTGTCATTAACAACTTTCTTTAACACTAGATACTGACATGCTACTTTTAGTATGGTTACTGCCACTTATGTTGATCATAACTCATTTATCAGTTGGGCTGTTGATCAATATAAGCTCTTGTTATGTTGGGTCAGCAGTTTCAAAAACCCTGGTGAGGCCAATATATTGGTGGTGTAGGGGATTCCTTTCTCCCTGCTGAACCTGAACATTTGCCCTCAGCCTTTTGGGCCTGTGTCTCCTCTGTCAGAATGAAAGGGGGGAAATCAATAAAATGGGATGTTCTTGTCCATATTCACTGCTGAGCTTTAAGCAGTTTGTATCTTAGTTTGGATAAGCAAGGAAAAAATATGTCAATGGATTTGTAACTACACCAATATTATTTGTTACCTTTCAGGCCTCCATTATTTACTTACACCATTTATGCACCTTCAGAGAAATCAGCCAAGCTGTGTGTCTAGTTACAAGCAAATATTTAAGTATGTGACCTGTAAAGGCATTTAGATTGCTATTTATGTGCAATTGCTTTTTAATTTCATTGAAGATTATGTGATTGAATGCATTTATAGATCAGTTATTGCACAGGAATGACAGGCTTTTTCTTAATAGTCACACAATAAAAGTATTTTCTATATAGAAGAAAAATATTTATGCTAAGATTAATTATTATCAAAATATGGTTTCAAAATGTGTTTAATACCAGTATATTGGGACTTCAATGGCCATATATTTCAAATAGGGAAATTTTATTTAATATTGAGTCATTAACCATTTCTGGGTTTAATTAACATGGATTTTTATTTGCCAAAACTTGGACAGGAAAGAAACTTTTATGATAAAAATGTTTCATTTGTCTTTTTATATAACAAGAAATACTAATGTATATCTTCCTGAATTCCAGTATTAGGAAAATGAACTTTTGTAAATTCAAGAGTTAATTTTGTTTCTCGTTTTGTTTTTCTGAGAGGGAGAGTGTATTATGAGGTGCTGTAAATACTGGACAGGTACTAGTAGAGCTAACAGATTTTGAAAAGTGGCTTCTACATTAACTCAATTTTTACTCTCCCAGTCTATTACCCATTTACTTCAATACCTTCAATATGATACAGGTATAGCAACAATAATTGGATTTCTAGCTATTTCTTGACATTCATAGGCTTACATGCTGAGGTTTCATCTCCCAGTTCACTGTAGGCATTCAAAGATTCAGAACCAGTATTTTCAGACTTGACTTCTTACTCTAAAATTCTGCTAATCACCTAATTTGTGTAAAAACCTTCAGGGAAAGTCTTGACTTTTGTTAAGAGATCAAAATTTGCCCATCACTGGCAGGCCGTGTGCATCTGACTTATATTTCTGATCAGTTGTTTTTAAAGGTCAGGTGTGCCTTCCAGAAGTGGGTGCTGACATTCCAGGTGTCTCCTCAACAAAGTGATCTCTCTTTAGAAGACTGTGGCCAGTTTCTTACTAAACTGTAGCAGTTGTAGTCTCATGCTGCTAAGAAATTGCTGTGTTATATTCTGCTTTTCAGCTTAGAAAAAAAACTTTCAGGAGAAATCTATTTTCTTTGTAGAGCATACAGACTTATTTCAATTATATATAGAGAGAGATTGTGTGGTTTTTTTCCTGAATGGTCACTTAATCCCAGAAGATTTTTTTTTCTCTGGGAAGTAATTAATTACTGAAGGCAAACTCGTACAATAGAAGCTATTTTGAAATCTTAATTATAGTGTTGATTATATTCAATTTACAGGCTTCTGGACATGACAAAATGAAGTCGGTAGGTTTTTTAGACACTGAAAATTAGATGTATAATTAGTCTGTTAGTGTCATTATTAAGACATTATTTCCTTTTTGTTATTGATCAATGATAAAAGCAGAAATTTCTTCTTTCAAATGAAATTATGATTGTAATATTTGTGATCCAGCATTTTTAATGTTAATTTGCCATTTGCTGTCACTGGAAAGAAAGTATTTTCATTGGAGATTATTTTCTGGATTGGACTGGAAAGTGTGGCTTTGTGCTTTATTATTTTTATAGGGTGGAGAAGTTTTCCTGGTCTGCTTCTGAAAGAGAAAAAAAAAAGATCAAAGTGAAATCCTCTGACATTTTTCCTGAGAAAAGACCACCCTACTGTTTGATAGGTTTTATGTTTTTCTCTTGCTTGATGATTGATGTTTCTCTGGTACACTGACGTGTGTCTCGAGAGCATAAAAGTGAGGGGAGGATGGTGCTAACATTAGATATCATTTGAAAAGACTTAGTGTGATGATTTCAATGTGTTTTATTTTTCTGTCCATTGCTTATTATATTTTTCTGAAGCCAGGAAAATTCTTGTGTTCCACTTGTTGAATATTTTTCTGCAATGTTACTCACCGAGTTGAAACAATTTGTGTAGTTAGTTATTAATCTGTCACTCTAAAGGATTTATTTTCTGCTGGTTTCTGCTCCCTACTGCCATGATTCTGTGAGGAATCATTTTTCTTAAGTGACTCTTCAGTGTAAGAAACTATTTGAATGTGTTAGGAACAGTACATTATTTTAATATAACCAAGTTAAGGAAAAGGAGATACTGGATAAAAGTTTGAGAACCATCTGTAAAAACTTAACAATTTAAACCATTAGTAGTTAAAAAGTGGTAAGTACTCTAAGGCCTATCAAAATGTTACCCTGTGTCCTTGGAAACTTTGGCTTAATTATTTTCAAGTTCAAAAAGTATCAGATGTTGTTGGCAATAATCACCATATAAAAATACTTTTGAAAACAGCAACTTCTACAAGGACAAAACCCCAAAACAGTCCTGATAAAGGAATATGAAATGTAGCAAATCCAATAGTTACATGCACTCTTTGCTGGCGTTATTTTTGGTAGGAGCAGGTTTTCAGAGCTCCTTGAGACTTACATTTTGCATTCCTCCTCCTGTGCTTGTGCCTTTATATTCTGTCAGCAAACAGGTTGACATCCTTTAGAAATTAGAGAGCTGGTGTTGGCTCACTCACATCTCTTCTTCGAACTCTGTCAGTAAAACCTTCACGTTCTGTTGTGAAGGTTTCATGATCCACAGTGTGGGAGCACTGGCAATTGGGGTTTGTAAATCCCAGTGATGCAAATTCATCTGCAGGCAACTGGAGTAACGCCGATGTGTGTAAGAAAATACTTCAGAGACATTAATGTATGCAGGATGGACTGTCTGGTTTTATAATCCTCCTGCTGGTTCCCTCTCTCAGAAAACTGATTGGTTTTTGTGGGTATGGCTGAAGGAATGGCCAGAGAAAGAGCAAAACACTTGGCAGGGACAGTGGGGAAAGGAAAGTTGAGTTAGACAACTTCAGTTTAATTGTGTTAGTTTAGCTTTAGTGAAAGAAGGAGGAGGAGATGAAAATAGTTGAAACTTAAAACTCTGTTTTGCTTTAAAGCAAGACAAGAAGGATCTCCTTACTACAATTGTATTTAAATAGACAGAAAAGGAAACCACCAGAGGGAGATGCAGGGTAAAAGTAAGGTCACTTTTCCAAGTGAGTAGTAAATTGAAAACAAGAATTAAAAAGGCTGGGGGAGGGGACACTGTTTGCCCAGAACTAGTTAAAAATGTTTCAGGGAAAAACGAACAAATTTTTCATTGGCAACTTATCTTAATACAGTATTTTATTATTTTTCTGAAGTTAGTTTGTTTCAATTACTTTTATTGTGATTATTACCAAGTCTCTTGGGAAATTTATATTATTAGGATCACTTTCTTTTACGAAATACATCATTTTAAAGTACTAAGTATTATATAATACTTTATTATATGTAACTAAGTGGATATATAGGCCTGTTGAGGATCTCTGTTGTTCCACAAATCAGATCAAATACTTCTGTCCTGGATATTGACGTGGTGGGAAAAGATTGACTTTGATTCATAAGTCAGCAAAATTTTATACACACCTGATATTATTCAGGTAAGAATAGTTTTAAGAATATATGCTTTTCCAGTTCCCCTGACATAAATATTCTCAGCATTTTGGATGTTGAGAATACCAACAAATACCTTTGTTTTTGGTATTCATTGTATTGGACTCTCTTAGTCTTCAGCACCACTTTTCATTTTCATCAGTATTCGTGTTTTCACATAAATAAGCATTTATTTGAGATTTGTTGACTTTTTTGGAGTTCTTGGCTTTTTGGAAGACAGCTGCACCATCTTCAGCTTAACACTACCCAGCCTGGTGTTCTCTGTCCCCTGATTCAGCACTGATTCTGCTTTTTCAAATTTCTTATAAATGGGAGAATTGGCACTTTACATGATGTTTGTAAATTGCTTGGACTGGCAGAATCATGTACGGGTGCTGTCATGGTATCTGCTCAGTTATATGTCTGTGTCACTTGGACAGAAATAGTGTCCAGCTACTTTAATCTAATTTGGCATAAAAGTAACTGCAACTTAGCACTTAAGCACTGCTTTTTCTCTAAGTTACTGTCTACAAGCACTGCTTATTTAAAACAGCAATTATTGAGCACTCCTCCTTTAAGTGGCCTGTGTTGCCAGCCATGAGGGTGCCAAAATATGTGCCTCTGCTGTCAGTCTTCATCTTCCTCAAGGCCAACACTTCTACTAGCACAAGAAGAAACCTAGTTTCCAGACTGTACATTTGGGAGCATTGTTTGGGGTTTCTGATGATTTTTTCAAGTGATACAATGGCTTAATTCTCCAAAATTATGTTTTTACATTTCACTTGCAAGGAAGGAAAAACTAATAAGCATTTTGGGAATTCAACATTATAAAAAACCCCATAGTTTGATTGCTTCTGGCACTTACAGTTATTAACTGCTTTACAAATATCTTAAAAAGGAAATAACATATAAGTGATATTCATTGACATTAAAAACTTGTGTGGTTTTTGAGTGTCAGTGCATTGGTAGTTGTAGCTAGATGCTTTCTTACTGCAGCTTGCAGGCAACTGATTCCAAATGAAAGTAGCTAAATGGTTTTGTGGGACCAGATCATTAGGTTTAAATGAGAGAGAAGCAAGGCTCTTCTTCCAAAAAGAAGACATAAAGCAGAAAAAAAATGTTAACAAGGTAATGAAATAAGGAGTTGTATCTGTTGTAAAATTAATGAGTTTTCTGGATTTTCTTGTCAGCAATGCAAATTAAGCCACTGCTATCTAATGTTGTAATCTGTTCTTGAAAGCGGTAATTTCCTAGTTCATGGACTTCTTTAAATATTTTGAATTAATTGTAGTGAAGATGATAAAGAGCAGTTGCCCTTATAAGTAGGAGCATCTCTATAGATCTTAATTTTTATGATCTGCTTGATGGGTCTGAACAACTGGAGAACATTTTTACTCTCCGGGGTCAACAGTAAATTCAGATTTAGTGCTCTGAGCACTCGGAAACACCAGATTCATGACCTCTGTTATTCTGTGACTTTTGCATTCCTCCTACTCTGCCTCCTCTCAGATTTTCTGCATGGTCAGGGTTACTCATTTTTATTTCCTTTCTTCCAAAGATTACTGTCTTCCCTCCCTCTTTCTCCTCCTCCCTTTTCTGATTTTTTTTTTGTTTGTTTATTTGGGGTTTTTTTGACCAGCATCCCATCAATATATGCTTGTGAGTAAAACTAGTAAAACCAGACGTTTCCCATCATTTCATATTGCTCTGTATTTTATTAGAATCTAATGCTGCTTCGGGCTGAACTGAAACTTGTTAAGGGATTTGAAGTGCTATCTTGATTATCATCCTGGGCCCTGCCACACATTCTTTTGTCTCCCAGAAACTGCTCTCTGTTGAAGATATGTGCTGTCACACATATGTGTACGTGCTTGTATGTTATATATAGCCATGGCTGGTAAGATAATCAGGAATAATTTTCAAAGCTTGTATATTAGGACTTGTTTGGTTTTGTGTCCTTGAATGAAGAATTATTAGAAACCTTATTTAGTGATGATCCACCTGGATTCCAAGACTGTGGTTTACATATGGTACAGAAAATACATTTGGTATGGTAATCTCAGTAAATGAGGTTTTTTAGAAGTAAGTGTATCCAGAGAGAAAGAGAGTAAGGAACAGTAAATGTTTGTGAATTTTTGAGAAAAATAAATGTACTGAGATCTAGAATTATATAAAGTATAAAATTTATCATTAATTGCAGTTTAAAGGATTTAGATAGTGACAAGTTGAATTGGGAAGGTTTGACTTGGACAATGGGTAGGTATAAATTTGATCTGTAATTTCTCTTTTATATAAAATTTGGTTAAAGAATTTTGAGCTCTAAAAATGAGGAAAGGAGCCTCTTCTGATACTGTACATAGACAGGAATAATAGAAAAATACATCTGATAGAACAATTTGTTTGCCTAAAATTCATGTGCTTTAAAATTAATTGGATTTATTTCAAAAAGTATAAAAGGTTACTATAAAAATTAGGACTGTAACTATAGTGATTTACTACTGTGTGTATGGTTCTATTGGTGCTTTCACAGAATTATGAGGTCCTGGCTTTGAGAAATCTGCAAAACAGCTAATGTATGTACACGTCATATAAACAGATTTATATGTGTGTGTGTGTATACACAGAAGTAATGCTAGGATTGGTTTCTTCAATGAATCCCCCAAACACAAATAATGCTAGGGTTGGTTTCTTCAGTAAATTCCTGTATTTGTATCATGTTTGTGTCTTCATATGGAGTTAAGCCGCATCTAGATATACATTTCCATGCAGGATAAAGCATCGTTTTTCATACTTGTCCTGGATTGGTTGTTTTTTTGGTTGTTGTTTTATTGTTTTTTTTGTTTGTTTGTTTGTTTTTTGGTTGGTTCCCCCCCCCAACAAAGGCACAATATTTTCTAGAAAATAACTGTTTTTCTTACAGAAACATACGCACTTATTTACTGATAAGGCAATACTGTAGATTGGAGTAGAAAAGTACTTTCTGATGCTATGTACCACAGATTTCAAAATATTTAAGTGGTGTAATTGTGGGTTGCAAACATACAAATATTCTTAGTATTTATACTTTTATATATAGATGTTTGAGCTATTATAAGGAGTGAATGTGGTAGGGTAAAAATAAATTTGTATCTTTTCCTGTATGTATATGTGTATATGTATCTGTATGTAAATATCAAATGCAAGCACACAGAGCGGGCAGCATACATTGCTAAGCTCATTGTGAATGTTTAAATTTGGGAATTTGGTAAATTATATACAACTGCTTTTCCAGAAAGTGCAAATGTGTGAAAAAATTGCCAGGATGTGCTTTGTTGACAGATTTGCTAATGCAGTTGTCTCAGTGATTTGGTTGAGGCTGTATGTCAGGCAGCCTGTAAAGCATTTGCTGTGGGTTTAGTGTCATATGATGTCTAGTGTTTTTCAAAATTGGGTCATTTAATTATTCACTCTTTTAAGCCCCAACTTAAAATCTTGGACAGAGCGTTGTCTTCTCAGCTTTGTCTTTGTAGGGCTTTGAAGAGGGTGGGGAGGAAGGCTTTTTCTGCCTTGCAAAGAAGCGATTCAGAAGGAAAAAAAAAGGCTCTGTATATGTCTTCTCTCCAGCTGACAGGCAAGTGTCTGTTTTGTGCCCGTGCACACATGAGATTAGGGACATGCTCTGTATTAAGGCTGTTGTGCAAGGCTTGCTATATCTTTAATGAGGGTGTCATGAAATTTGCCTTCACATTCCTTTCTGATTCATTTAGTTGAAGAGCAGAAGGAAAGTGTGTGGCTCTGCCTATGGTTTCTCTACCATTGTTTACTGTGTATTATATTGTGTAATCCGTCAGCCAATTTTAATTTCACAAGCTACTCATTGTGTTTAAACAGTGCGTTTCTTATATTAAATATTTATGGAAGTCTTTGGGAAGAATACATTAAAATGGCAGATGGAGGTCGTTTCAAGCATTCTCTTGATTGAAGGCTGGGGACCCCTGTGAATTTGAAGTCTGCTTTCAAGGAAAGTTCACAATGTCTGATTATAACCCAGGCAGGCAAGAATTCCACCAATTCCCTGCACTGTGATTTCAAAAAGCAATGGCTGCCTATAATCTTCATGCTTCAGCACCTTTCGTTTTGAAATAATTTGCAAGTGCACTGAAGAATGGTGAACAAAAGCATTTACAGTTGTATTGCTTATTAATAATGCAACAGACCTGCAACTTTTGCACATTAAGATTACTTTGCTCATTGATTTTTAACTACTAAAGCTACGAGGAAAATCTGGCTTTTGATGACAGGACTGAGACGTGCATTTTCAGACTCACTGATAACTGGGGACTTTTGTGGGCCAGGTGTGAAAGGAGCCCAGCAGAGGGGATGATGTGTCAGGCAGGTGAGCTGTCCCATGTCCTCAAAGGTTGCAGCTAAGGTTTGCTTCTGCTCAGCCTCAGCCTGCTGCCCTTGCTCTTCACATTGCTGCTTCTCCAAAAGATGCCATGAGCATCCCTGATGATGTGCAAGGACTGATTTTGCTTTTTTTCTTGCTAGAAGCTTTTACTCCAAAACCTTTTCCTTTACTCTAGTTGGAAATATTTTCAATACCTGTATGCATGAGAAAATAAATCTAAGCTAGTGTGTTTTCTAGAAATAAAAATACAGTATAGGAGATGCAGTCTTTTATACACACTTGAACTAATAAGACTAAAGGCATATTCTGGAATTGCCTTTTTTGATACCTTGACATTTAAAAAAAAATAATAGAGAAATATTTAGGAAAACACGCAATAAGATAGCCATTAAAAATTGTCTATGAGATGCTTTTTTCTCCACTGATATATAAGCACATGCAAATGTGATATGAAATTGATGGTGTCTCAAAGGTGAGAGATTACAGAACTGCTGGCATGGACAGACAGAAAAGCTCCACTAGGATGTATTAATCATATTTTTAAAAAATTTTAAAAAACCCACAGCAACCCCAAAACACAAACAAAACAAACCCTCATTAGAGAAGGCAAAATTTTTATCAAGCTTCAGGATACTAGCCATTTAGGAGAGTTTCTTTGAGAAAAATATAATAACTAATGTGTTAGCAGCTAGAGGAATCTACCTTTTGCTCTTGTTATTTGATAGAATAGCTTCAGTGTTTTCTCAATGTAAATTATATTATTTTTTTGTTATTTGGACTTTTTCACATTTGCCACTTAAACCATATTTATGCTTTTGCTAATCATAAATTCTGAAAAGTTCATTTGTGAAAAAAACAGTTTTGCACATTACCCTGTAGAAATGTATGTGATATGTAGTAGTTATTTATTTCATATTTGGAATATTGTGCCCATCAATTTGACTGAAAGACAAAGTTCTTGCTACCAAGAGTCTGTTTTCAGAGCAAACAGCAGGTAAACATAGCAGAAATCACTATACCAAAAATGCAGGCAGATGAAATGACCCTTCTGGGTTTTGTGGAGACAAAGGAGACATTCTTATTAATTCTGCAACTACAAATTTGGTTTCATTTTTTGCAATTATTCTCTGTTCATGTGAATTATTGTGGCAGCTTGGGTGACTTAATCATATCTCTTGACCTTAACTAATACTGACACCAAGGAGGATGTGCTAATGATAGAGAATGTTACCAATAATAGAGCAGTTTTGGAGTCCATTTTACACCCTCAGAAGTTCTTACATCTTATGATTTGATTCAAATTTAGAAATTTCATACATTTCTCTGAGAAGTTTTGTGTTTATCAGATTTACAATTTTGTCTGTCAACCATTTCTTCATTTATGTGTCTATAATGTATTTTTGTTGTTGCTTTTCTTTGTACATAAGAACTTTGTGGTTTTTTCTTTGAATTTCTTTTTGATGATACATTGGATGTTTTCAAGCTTCCTGAACACATGGATAATAAAGTTAGGTCTGAATTCACATCTAAGAAAATAATTTCCATAGAAAATTGAGGGAGAAATTTCTTATGCATGAAATTTAAACTGTAATTCTAGCATTGTTTGGCCATGTTGCTATAATATATTCACTGTAAAAACTAGAAGCTGTGTAAATAAGTGAGTGGCAGTTGCCCCAGGCAGAAATTTTTACTGATTCAATGAGATAAAAGTAATTAAGAAACATGTAGACTGATGGGTAATTAAATCCATGGGAAGCGTTTTGTAACTAATTACTACGTTCTAATCACAGATTGCTTTCTATTTGTCAAGGTAAGTGTATATAATTACACAGTTCCCATTTTCTTTCATCTAAAATCATCTCAGTTGGATGAGTATCTTTTAAGCAAGCCCAGACCTCTTAGTTTTTGGCAGTTCTTTTTCCTTGGAATAAAACAAAGTGGTGGTCATCTTATTGTGTGGATCCAGGTGGCACAGTTGTCTGCTCTTAGCAGTGATGCTCTCTGCCATGCTTGCATCACATCGTGCTCTGTGAAACATCATTCTCATTGCTCTTGGTTGTTCCTGCTCTGTTTAGATGCCTAATGACATTCTGGTACACATGACTAGACTGAAACTCCAGCATTTAGGCATCTGAATTTCGTGTCTTTGTCTCAGCTTTTCAAGTGAAGATATTTTAATACTTTAAATAAAAAAGGTTTCCTTCTGTTGAGAAGAGCGATATTGTTTAGATAAAGCTTCGTAAGTAAGTGCTTAGGCAGAACTGAGCTGCCTATTTTCCTAATGTGATATTTCAGTTTCCCTTTCAGATGCTTTATGTTTTCAGCCTGACAAGGTGTTTGAGGAAACTATAACTCCATATAGCTATACTTGACTTTGCCTTAGAAAATGGGATTCCCCAGTATGTCTCTCTAAAATCCACATTGCCCTTGAATTGCAAAGCCTGGAATAGCGAGGATATGAAAATTATATCAGTCTTAGAATTGCTGTTCAGGACACTGTGTTCTACTATGAAATCATGGATTCATCTATAATCAGTTAACTTGCCATTTTTTCCTGCCTTGTTTACACCTTGACATGTGACTGAAGTAAGTATCATGAAGAAGTGTTGCTCTTGTGTCAGGGAACTGCCAAGAATACTCAGTAAGCTTGTTCTGCTTTTCTCCAGTGGTGGTCAGTTCTGGATGCTTTGGGAACAGTGAAAGAAGTGAGGCAGCTCAAGGTGAGGCTCAGCCTAAGCTTTGCTTGGCCCCCAGCTTCATGGGCCCTCCCATGTCAGAGATTGCAGTCTGAAAATCATCTTTAATAGCCTCCTTATAAATTTGCTTATAGACTTACAGTTCCAGTCTCTGCAGCAGCCCATAGCAATGAGTTTCATACTTTGTTTCCACTCAATTTTTTTACTTAAAGCTTTTGCCCAAGACACTCATTGGTTCTGTAAATTATGGAATCTGAAATACTGAAAATACATGCATCACCATCTTCCTGATGATCTTCTTGGCAAGGTCAAGGTTTTGTAGATCTTATTCTCCTTCACCTCTGTCATTCTCAAACTGAATTGTGGATTGCCTGGTCTGTTTTCTTGTGTCTGCTTTGTTACACTCTTCTTTATGATAACTTTTATGAAGAAATGCCATGATAGAATTCAGAATTTTGAAATACCACAGGTGTGTGAAAAAGCATAGCATTAGCTTCCCCTTAGTTTTTTATTCTCTTTTTATTTAGTGTTAACATTAACTTTTTTTTGATTGGAGTTAATTAGTTAGATAATGCTTTCAAAAATTTTCTAGAGAAAAATTTATCCTACTTATTCAGGCTGTACTACATAATTTTGAGCCCCTCTTTTTCAGGGTTTCATTTTTTCTTCTTTTTTTGGTGGTGTGTTATTTTGTGTTTATCTGCACAGGCTTTCATTGGCTGTATTATTATTATTACCCCTTAGTTCATTATCTTTTCTGCAAGTTGTTACAACTAATTTAGTTGTGACTTCCTGTGCATAATTTTGTTGTCACAAATTTTTCTTGTCTTCCTGTTTCACAGTTTTCTCAGATTGCTTTTCTCTTCAACACACTAATCCACATACAAATATGGTAATTTCTGTCTATTGTAAAAGCTGGCAAGTTATTTCTAACAGTTGCTTCCTATCTGTAGCAAGGCAATCCACAAGAGGCATCAGTCCTTCTATGCCATGACATATTACCTTCTCTGCAAGTTATTGGTGAAGGGCATTTGAGAGCTCTTTGGAAATCCATATGCACTGCTTTGTCTGTATATTAACTGAATTATGGAAAAAGTATAATAAACACAGGAATTCACATAAGCATAAGGATTAACACTGACATAAATACAAGTTGCCCTTAATATGACAGAGAGTTCTATTATGAATTTAGATGGAATGATATGGAATGGTACCAGAATAAAATGTAACACTCACCTTCATATAACATGCAATTCGGGACTCAAAGGTATTTAATCTCTTATGCTTTAAATTCTTCATAGTATTTTTAATACTTAATTTTAAAGACTTAGTTTAAATACTTAATAGATGCATTCTCTATGCAGAATGATTTTGCAGCGTATCAATTTTTAAAATGAGCCACAGCGAAACTTGGTGGGGCTTGCACTCTTGCATCAGGAGTGGAAAAGTTAAATATCACTCACATCCTTTTGTATAGTGCAGGTCTGATTTGATTTGATTTGCACCATCCCCCCCATTGAACTTGGAATTGTAGCAATTACAGAGCTTTTTCTAGATCCACTTTATCAAATTTGTATGTGTAATGAAAACCACTTTGCAGCACCTGTGACAGCTGAAATTTTGGAGCCTATGAGTTGAACTTACAGGCTCCAAAATTTGTAAATAGCTACTTCTATAGTAGCTGAAAAGCTACTGAGCTGATCTTGAGAAATGGGAAGTTGATTTAAGGAGAAAGAAGCCCTAAAATGAGCAGGCAAAAGGTGAAGTTTTTCTTTCAAAGCTAACGTAAGCTCGAAGTGAGCTCCTGGAGACGGCTTCAGTCTCCTCCCACTCTTGGCCCTTTCCACTCTTGGCCCTGGCTCCTATCCTGCCCTCTCCACTAGGATGACACACTAAATGTGAACATCTGGGGAGCTGGATTGCAATAGCCTTATGAGCATGCTGACAGATTAGGTTTGGTCATTGTTAGTCAGCTAATTTCCTTTATCCTTCTCACTGCAGAATGGAAGAGAAGAGAAATAGGTGGCTGGAGAAAAGTTGTGACTATTTAAGATGCCATGCCATTCTTATTTGCTTTGTTTTAATCATCTTTTACCCCTGGGTACATCTCATTCTTTCTAAGCAGCAGTTTACATTGCTCAGTCTTAGGACTGTCCACTGTAAAATGCTCTTCCTTCCAACTACTTTTTCTGATTTCATTACTGAGGGGCCAGATAGGAGGCCATGCAAGAAAGCTGTTTCTCAGCAGAAAACTTAGCAATTAAGAAAGAAGGGGGAGGAAAAACTAAGGGGAAAAAAATAAAGAGTTTGTCTTCTCAGCTTACTGTTTAATTTTGTGCGAAAATAAGTCAGGGACATAAACCTGCAGCATATAGGATTGTGACACCACTGTAGAACAATCGATATCGTTTTAATATTCTTGTAGGATGAGATCCTTAGAAGAAAAACAAGGGCTTGGAAGAAGCAGAACAGATTTGGCAAGGCAAGTTGACTTCATTGTCAGGCTTTGTCTGCAAAGAGGTGCTCATGTTTGATGAAGAAATGTCTACTGAGACTTGCCTTTAGGCTGCAGCAGTGCTGAAACTGATGTGTTATAATTTCACCTGATTTCAACTGATGTGTCATAATTTCATCATTTCACCTCTATAGAGGTGACTTAGAAGGGAGAAGTGAAGGAAAAATAATCTCCTGAAATAACTGCTCCAAACAGACTTGACTTCTGAGAGCTGTCATTTGTATGCTTTTCACTTCCAGTATCCAAACTGGTGCTACAAGAGTGTGATTTCTAGAAAAGATGCATTGGGTTGATATTTATACAGTACCTAGCACTTGTTAGAGTAATGTGAATTCCTACCATATCAGAATTAATTATGGTAAGAAGAAAACTTACCTACTAACTTTTTCGCAGAGAAAGAGAAATGAGATGAAGGGCAGTCTTTCAAAAAGCACTTTATTTTCTTATTCCTAACATGCATTAATTATTTGAAATAAAAAATCACATCTCCATTGGGTGACATAGCCATGAAGTGTTTTCAGTTTAAAAGAGAGCTAGTTAAGTGCTCTTTGTAGGATAAGATGAATGCTGTTTATTTACTGAGATCATTCAGGCATCAAAAAATAATGCTAACATTATAGAGTGTGATGTGATTCTTCTTAAAGAACCATTTAAAAAGAAATTAAATATAACCAGACAACAGATACAGCTGCAGCATAAACACACAATCTAGCTTGAAATAAGCCACCTTTATTTTTTTTTTCCTAGTACTTTAACTTCAGCCCATATTTTTATTTTTCAAGGTTCTCTGGTAGATTTCTTTTCCTTTAAATAAGTGTCTGGGATAGGTGCTGCAAGCCAGGTCACTTGGATGTGTCCAAGCAAAAACTGTTATGCAGGATGCATGCACTGGTTTGTATTATTCCTTTAAATTAGCACTTTTCTAGAACTTCGTACAAGTATCAAATTGGTGATGTATAAGCCATCAAAAACCTTTCAGGTTTCTAGTCTCCTCTAAATTGGATTGTATTCTAGTTAATCTGAGATGAAATGCATGGCTCCTTTACATGGAGTCATTCAGTCCCTCACATTTCATAAATCTGCAGACAAAGTATTAATCCAGTAGTTGCAGCTATAGTAAGGTTGTTTATATTTTCTCTCACTGACTTAAACAATGCTAATTTCCTCATCCTGACTCCTATGAACTTATGGAGAAATAATAGTGTTTTAATTTATGTTATGGATTTTGAACATACATTTTAAGTAATAACATTGGAATGCTTTGGATTAAAAACTAGTGAGTGGCCCTGAAGATCAGATGCTTAAGTAAACTACCTTTTTCCTGTGGAACAGAGAGGCAGATAATTTGAGATAATGTTGATAATTTGAGATTAACTCCACGCAATGTCAATAGAGTTACTTTAGTGCAGAAATAACTTCAGCCATTCTTTCAGTGTATGTATTCCCTGGATAGATGAGTTCAATCCTTATAAGCCATGTAAATGTACCCTTCTGTAATAAGGTTTATTTGGAAACTTTGTGCTTTGTTTTATTTTTACAATGCTGGTGTGTTGAATTATGAATACACTTGTGGTTTTTTAGAATATATATTAGGAAACACAACTTTGGAACAAAAGCATGTGTCCTTTTGTTTCTGTTTGCAGTTCAAGGTGGGCTAAATAACCAGACTCTTGTGTTAGCTCTTTTTCTGACAGATATTTAGGTGGTCCTGTATCTTCCTATTAAATAATTGGAACTGCAAAAAATTCTTTACTGGCAGTCTGCACCTTGGCTAATTGGTGCTGAGGATGTCACTAGTCAGATCCAAGGACTTCCTGCTGCTGGTTTCCCAAGTTACAAATCAGAATTAGCTGCTGACAGCCAGCCAAATAACTTCAGCAAATACTTAGGACAATGGGCACTGAAAGGCACCAAGTCTGTGAAGTAAGTCAGTGGTTTATAGACACTGAAGCATTCCTGAGGATCTCTTAAGCTGAGCCACATGGTGCTCAGCTAGGAAGTTGATTGATGGTTTTACAAAGAAAAAAATGTTTATGAAAGAATGCTTTTCTTACAGATTATCCTGCATTAATATATATCTGATGTGCCTGGCAATGTTTCAGCAATTGGATGTTTGCCAAGCCTTGACACTTCTGCAAGACACAATGGAGTTTGTCTAGCAGCACAGAGCTTTTTGTTTTATGATCCTGTTTTTAATGAGGCAGACACTTTCATAAGTATTATCCTCCTCTAAATCAGTAACACTTGTACATTGTGATCCTTACATGTTAAATTGTTTATCCGGGCTAAAGTGGAGTCCATTTTTGCAAATTTTTGCTTATCCAGAATTTGTCTTACTATATCATTCTTTTTCAGTGGTTGGATTAAACAAAAAAGGTAGCAGAAGGTCTCATGAAGAAGAATTATGGACCACATACAAAATGTTCTAGCGAGGGTCACTATTCATATATCCCAAAATTATGCTCAGAGGTGTTTAAATACTGGTCTTTGTAAAGACCAGTCCTCAAGGACATCAATGAGAGCTGGGAGACTGAATGCATTTGTAGATTTGTCTGTAGTAATTTCACAGAAGGAGACAAAAGTTTGGTATTAAATGTCTTTATTGGACTTATTTACAAGTGAATTTCTTTTCTGCAATTTGTGCTGTTAAATATTTCTATTTTGTGTGCTGTTTTATAGAGGGGGAAAAGACATTAATATGCAGTGGGGAGAATTATTAAATCCTTCCTCTCAAAGTGGGAAGGCAGCAGAACTTAGTAATTCTGAAATTGCAGCACAAAAATTGGTCAGGCTATGGTTCCCTTATGTTAAATTTATAATTAATGCCTGTAACAAATAAATGATTTTACTTTGAAATTTGACTTACATCTATCCTCCCTAACGTCATTAGTGAATGATTTTTTTTAAGCCAAAATGTCTTTGTATGATTCAAAATGATTGAAAAGATATGTGTGCTTTCTTTTATGAGAGAAGCCTTTAACAAACCATCATTGAGGCTGAATTATTTCTCATTACTAGCAGAGAGTGGTTCATTTAAATTGCATTTAAGGTCATCGACAGGGCAGGTTGAAGGGGAGGAAAGAGAGGAGATATGCATTGTGGTTAAATGTGTTGGAACAGACCTGCAAAATAAAATAGAGACTGTCAGATAGTCTCAATATTTGTTCTGTCATGCATAGAAACATACACACAGAGAATATGCAGAAAAACTATTGCTCCAGTGGCTTGCATTCAAGCATATGGTTTGATGAATTGCTTGGAGCCCTGGTGATAAAGAATATTAACAACCTGAAGATGGCAAATCATTTAACTGCCCCATACTATTGATTACTGTCACATACTATTCTTTAGGTTTAAGTGGAAGTCAACTAAAGTATTTGCACAAGTAATTATAATTACAACTTGCAAATTGTCATTAATCTGTACTTTTATTTACGCAATGTTTGGGGTTTTTTTTTTTAAAAACAGCTTTTTTTTATGATGTGATGCAGCCTGCTTTCCAAAGTTTGGTGCCCTGTGATGATGATAGACTTCTCCACCAGTATGAACCCCTCTTTTTTCCTTGTGTGATATTCCAGGCTGGTGGCTATATCCAAATAAACTGAGAGGCAGTCCTGCCTGCTTTTCATTGAAGTGGAGAATGCTTCTCTGGCTGGTTACTGTTGTTCATTAAACTTGTGGAAACTTACTGTTGTTGAGATTTCTGTTTTTCTGCCCAATTTCATAGAAATTGGTCAATGAATTTAGAAGTCACTGGAATAGAATGATACATGCACAGCACAGTCGTGGAAGCCTTGTTTTCTTAGGTATCCTGATTAAAGCTATATTTCTTAAATACAAGCTTAAGGAATCTGAGTCCACACTGGAGACTTGAGTAGGGGGATTCACTTAACAGTATTGGCATCTACTAACTCAATTCACAGTAAAAGCAAAAGAGAAGTTGTTTTTAAAAAATAAAAGCTGAATGTTGTCCATTCTTCTTTATTCCTAAAACCCACACTGTTTGATTTAAACTAATATTTCATAAGTAAGAGTGGCATCAAACCTCCTCTTTGAATAGTAACTCTAAACCTAAACAAATGAGGGAAAACTTCATAGTAATCCCAAGATGACTGGATATTTTTGTTCAGCTGGAGGAAAGGAATGCATTTCTTTTGAACTTTTTCTTTTAAAAGGTTTTCGTTTATTTTTCTATGCCAATCTGTAGTTAAGATTCTGGTGTTATTGAATACAGCCAGTTTTGCTAATTTCTCCAATTTGTGTTTGTGTTCATGCGTTCACACTCAGTCTTCAAAGGTTTCTTTCCCATGGCTGAGCCTCAAACAGTGTCTGAGCTGAGAAACTACATGCGGGTCTAGAGCTTCTCTGTAGGTTTCAGGGAAGTGTTTTCATCCTGTGCATCACTTTAGGGTTCATGTTTATATGTTTCACTGTATTCTGTGATCTGTATTTAGGATTTATGGCATCCTTTTAATTTTTCTTTGAGGTAAGTGGTTGAAGAAGGTAATTGCTCTTATCATTTTCAGAGGATGGAGACAGGAGAGAGGAAATATTAGAAGGAATCTTGCTGAAAATATGGTAAACTCACAAAGCCACTTTATTCCCATGTCTGTTAAGCAACTGTTTCTGTTCATAGAAAAACAGCTAAAGGTATATAACACAATCTAAGTTGCAGCCAAATTGTTGTTAGTGTTGCATAGGGACAAAAAGATGTTTTATGCTACAAATTAAGAGTTACTATAAGCTCTTTATTAGATTATTTGGACATTACAGGACATGACCCAAGGCTAAAGTTCATGTTCTTAAAAAGAAATTATTGACAATCAAGATATGCTATTTAAGAAATTATATTTTTTCTATTTCTGAAACAGACTAAAACCAGACCTTTCATTAGGTTTCTTCTTTTTTCTAGCATTGCTAATGCTTATGGCATATGTAGAAGTGACAAATGGTGTATGAACATGCAGCAAGTTACTTCAGTTGCAGGGCAGGGTATTTTATAGTGCACATTTTAATTTTTTGTTAGTACTTTGGGTTGGATGTTTGATGACTTTGTAGGGTATTGTCTGTATTTTATTTTTTTATGCAACTTAGTGACATGCATTTTGCATTTTTAGTAAAACTGCTCTTCAAAGTATCCCATCTAATCATTACTGGAAAACATAAACATATGCAAAAAAGTGCTCCTTTATCTGTGGGATCATATTTCTTTCAGAAAAAATGAGAAACGTTTTGGAATGGCATTTGTGTTTGATTTGTGATTACTCTAGAAAGTTTGCACTGGAATTATTTTCAAGGCTCATAGGGTTCTGAAAGAAAATTGTTTGTTAAGTTCCTCTAAAAATAATGTAGTTGTGGAATTCTGAAGCTTGCTTGCCATCCAATGATTACATGGGTTAGTCTTCAATATGCTGTAGCAATGTTGCTCTAAGTGTTGAAAGGCTGAATGTTTTAGATTTTAATACAACTTCTTACGTGTGTCCATACTAACCGGCAGAACTGGTGCTGCCTGGAAGAGGTTTTCTCCAACTCTCAATTTCTTAATTTTCCCCTGCCCATACAAACTTCTGGTATGCAGTGGCTAAAGGCAATAGCACCATCCCAGACAAACTGCAGCACTTGCCCTATAACCCCTGGGACGTTCTGCATGTTCCTCTCCCAGGGACGTGTCCCTGTAGCCGTGTGAGCACCTCAGCCAGGCTTTGGAACCTGGCCTTTGCTCCCCGCTCCACTCCTTTCTAAATCAAATACACATTCATTTCTAACAGTTAATGCAGCTGAAGAGCAGTTCTAAGATTTGCAAAGTTTGATACCTTTATAATTTTTCTCCTCAAGTTGCATTGATTGTTGTGTCTTTTAGAGCTGAATATAGCTTCTAAAGGTGTTAGTGATAAGTCTGAGGAACACATTTCAGAAAATTTTAAATGAAGAGAGAGGTAAACTTGTGCAACACTTGTAGACTTGTGTTACCAAGTGTTTAATGAAAAGGTATTTAGCAAATGGATGTTCTTAGATTATTCAATAATATTTTAAAGGGGTTCTTTCCTAGTGTTATCTGTTTAGTGGAGTTTTCTAGTAGATGGAATAATAAACCTTTTCTGAGTGACTAGGACCTTGTTAGAATTCTAGTCTTTAAAATACTAAGTAATTTCACTCTGAATATTTTTTGTTAAAGGTTCATGGATAGAAGCTCATCTCTCTTTATTTAGATTTAATTCATGTTCATATGTTGACATATAATAAGTTCATCAAAAGGTAAATTATTGTTTAGATTGAGTCCTTTATGAGAATTAATATGTTTGAGAAAAATACATTCATATCCTTCAAAGCCCTTGAATGATTTCTCTTTGACCTCTCTGTGGACATCTCCAACACATTCTAATTGCATTCTGCTGATGATATATTTTGGTGGTCTGTCACTGAATACTTAAAATAAATTTACTTTAAGGTTGCTACACACCAAAAAGGCTTTGAGTACTCTGTGGGAATTCAGTAGATATAATTTAAGAACTTCATGATTTAGAACTGGGGAAGGCATATTACTGGTGCAATGCAAGCATTCTCCTTTTTTGGTCAAACTGACTCATTTAGAGTTGCAGAGAAAATACCCTTCATTTGAGAAAATATTTTAAGTAACAGTGAACATTAAAAGATATGTTTGACAGAAATCAGGGGATTTCTGTCTGTAGTCTTCCTAATTTGCTAATTTGTAATGCCTATTCTGTTTGACAGAAATCAGGGGATTTCTGGATTTCTGTCTGTAGTCTTCCTAATTTGTAATGCCTATTTTCCTGGCAATTATTTTTCTCATTAAAAAAAAAAAACAACCCTAAAAAAACCAGAACAAACAAACAAAAAACAAAAACAATGCCAGAAAACCAGAAAAGGATACACACACCTTAGTTTTAGCTTATAGCCAGCAAAAAACCAAACCTAAAAAAACCAGAACAAACAAACAAAAACAACGCCAGAAAACCAGAAAAGGATACACACACCTTAGTTTTAGCTTATAGCCACGTGCAGCAAGTTTGGTTTACCTGTAGATACAGGCTGTAATGAATGGATGGTATTATCTGTGCTGTTAAGAGACGGTAACTTTAGATAAGGATTATTACCCCAGAAATGGTATTTACCCCTCTGTGTTGCTGGCTTATGGAACTGGAATCCCCTAAGTGCATTCCATGTTTAGCTGACCACCTTCCCCTTGAACATGCTGACTTTTCCCTGCTTTCTTGTCTTCTAGGATACATCAGTTTGACAGATTCTTGAGCTATTTTCACAATTTATACAAAGAATGCTTGTAATTAAAATCAGTCCTTTCCCTAGGATTCAGTATTTCCACATAAAATTACTGGGATATATTGAGGAATTGATGAAAAACAAAGTAAAACAAGCCTGTCTTTATTAAAGTATTTCTGCATTCTGTATTGCCATTCGAGGTTTACAGTATTATGTCTTGGCTCATAACTTAGTGTGAAACAAAGCACTTAACACCTTTTTATTTGTCCCTTATGAGAGCACTCTATTCTGAATTCTAGGGTTCTTTTGTGATTAGAGCATGAAACATTTTAAAAGATGTCTCGCCTAATCCTGGTGTATGTCACAGAACAAGGATTATTTATTCCTTTTTGTTAGCTTTTCAGTCAAAGAAAGACATAAGCTATCTCCTTTCTTTGATTACATTTTTGATTTGTCAACATTTTACTGTAATCCAACTTATTTAGATTAATTTTCAGCTAATTTTTTAAATATCATCTGTAAATACCTAAAATGTATTTTCTTTCTCCTCTTGCTGTTCCTATTAAAAAAGTAATAGTCAAAAAATTTTGTAATTAATTAGGACTATAGGATCTTGAAAATGCAAGAAATTTGAGCAGGAGAATGCTCTGTGGAGGGTGAAGTTCCGTGTCAAATACTTCCAACACACCCTGGCAGCTTGTGTGCAAGTTCCTGTTGTAGAAGTTTTAAGTTATTCTCCTTCTATAGAAGTTTATATGATGATAAAGTCAAATTCAGAGAGTTATTTAGCTTGGCTACAAACATTTTTAATGACTGAAACTTGGTATGCTGTGCTACTTCCCAAGAATTAATCAGTTTCCATGAAAACATGTTGTTTAAATTAATCCAAACTCATTAGCACTACAGAGATGGATACTCAGTAAAAAGCCTCCATTAATTAGCACTGCATCCTGTAATATGCCTACAGCTCGTGACCATTTCCTTGAATTTGTGCAGTGTGTGACCCTTTGCATCTGATATTCATCTCCAGCAGAATGATAGCCCATGTTTTGGGTTTAAAACAGCAAGCGTATGTTATAATGAGTGGCACGTTACTCTCTTTTTCCCAATGAATTCCAAAGTCATAAACAAGATTTCTCATGTACCTCATTTTGAATTCAGAGCTCAATGCAGGTTTTTCATTTGTGTTTTGACAATAGGCATAGCAATAATAGGTTTTGTTTCTTCAGTGTTTAAGTTTATGGAAATTTTGCTCTTTGAGTTTTCAGTAGCTAAAGAGTATTTGTGCAGGGTGCTGGACTGACCTGCTGGAGGGTCAAGTATTCTCTGCCTGCTTGTAGTACCAGGACAACATGAGCATACCAGTATTTCACAAAGTGTATTTGTGAGGCATAGAATAGAGAGCAATAATTCCACACTTCAGGAGCCTGTATTTCCATATGCTGTGTACAGGGGTGCAGAACAATTCTAAACTCATGCCTTGTCTATGTTTTCTGAAATTGCTTTCCTTTGTGTTTAAGTCTTTTCTTGCAAATCTGTTCCCTGTAGTTGCCCAGTCCGTTATGCTTTATTTTCTTGCTGTATGTACCATTGCTTGTCATCAAACCTGCTCCTTGAACAATGTCATTGGTTCAGCAAAGAACTAATTAACATCAGGCAATTATGTCCCTGATCATTAATACATGAGACTTTTGCTCTGTTAACTCAGGCAGTAGATGTCCACTGTCTCCAAAAACCAAAGGAATTCTTGTAGGACGTCTGTATTTGCAATGGCAAATTTTAGTTTTATCTCTTTTTAGATGGCAAGTATAATGATTAAGTGGATTTATTTTTTTCATTCTTTCATATATGCAAGAGCTAACTTTCAAAACAGGCAATTGTGTACATAACACACATGCCTGGAAATAGGAGGGTCACAGGCAGGTGACCAATAGAAAAAGCACTGACCTCTCTCTTAAAGAATGATTTCCTCAGCCTGAAAAATAGGACCAACTCATGAAATTCAACTATGCACTTTTCCCTCCATTTAAAAAAAAATAATCTTTTCCTCCCATTTCTCTTCAAGCTGGCTACAAACCCCAATTTATCATCATGATGTATGGTATCATTAATCCTCCTTGAAAGCAAGATGCATAATGCTGCAGTGTTGGCACTGAGCAAACTTCAGCGGCCTGACTGTCTTCACGCCCCTTTGAGTCTCCCTTGTTCTAGCAGAATAGAACTGGACTCATAATAAGATTAGCTATCATGCTGTTTGCAGCAGCAAGTGACCTATTATCCTGTTCCCTTTCCTTCCCCTCCTTCCTCTCCCCTCTGCTCTCGCACTGCAGCTACAAAACGAGCGAGACAGGGCTGCTGGTTTATGCTCTAGCAGTGAGCTGTTAGGAACAGAGGGCCCTATAGGGGTAGAACGACCTCTTTTGTAAGCAAGGACAAGAGTTTGCTTTGTGGGAGAGAGAAACCTTTTATGCTTTCTTTGGTATTTAATGATTAGTTGGCTCTATCTGCTGCATGCTTTTTATCGAGAACTCTCAAACTTTTTTTTTTAATGCCATAGGAAGCAGGAATAATTTAACTGAAACTTTCAGTACTGTTACAAGCTTTCTTACTCCTTCTTGCAAAAAAAATCCTCCTATAAAAATACTTTGCTTATCAATATAGTAGGAGAAGCGAGTAAAATAAACTTAAGATGCAAATTGTGGAACTGCTAATCCCTACAACAGTCACAGGCAGTGAACTTCCTTTGTAAATGCCTTGATGGCAAAGCATTTTCTGCAAAAGGAGCATTTCTGGTTTTGAGACTTTTACATGATGAATTTAGATAAATAAGCAAATTCAGTGAACCTGTGTTCTAAATGGTTTCATCAGTTTCATTTCTCAGACGCATGACTTTGGAAAAGTAAAATTTGGAATAAATGCATGCAGCTTCCACTTTGTTAACCACAGAAGATAAAATGGAAAGCCGCTATAAGTCATGCGGTTATTAGGTTCTTCTATCAGACTTCACATCTAAATAGAAAGCAGATGGTAGAGGATCATTACCTAAAACTTACTTCGGTGCTGCTTAGGAGTGGATGGGTAGTTTCAGTGTGCAGTTGTTCTTGTAAAATCTCCAAAATAACCCTAAAAATTGGTGTGAAAGGTGGTAGTAGAAGTATGTGCATATGTTGTGGTAGTGGAGAGGATGGGGAGGGTTTTTAATTTCTGCAAAACACAGTGTTTTGTTATTCTAACTTAAAAGTAATTAGAAGGAGTTCTTGTTTCTAATGCTTATTGTTTTGTTGGGTTTTTTTTCCTATGGTTCACTTCTGATTAGATTTTGTAAATTGCATAAAATAACACAAAAATATGAATGCACTTTGAGGGGAAAAATGTAAAAAATATACATTAAAAAAATTTATTAGCACATTTTTATTGAAGTAGAACCAAGCTGTTTCCTGAACTAATTTGTATTGTGCTTGATAAGGTATTTCTTCAGCTTTTTTCCATCAAAATTCATTTAAACTCTGGTTGCAACTTAGTATGTGAGAGAGAGACAGTACATTTTACTTTTTGAAAATATAGCTTAATCTAACCAAAATCCAAAATATGTTTCATAGTTTTGTAAAAGTAATAGCTGGAAGAGTTAAGGGGGGCCAAGGTGCAAATAATTTTTCTATTTTGCAGTTTGTGAATATAGCCCAAACTTTTTTGCATTAGTTTGCAGGATCAGGAATTTGTTCTAAGTACCTATGTCATGTCTGTAGCAAACGATCCTTTAAATCAAGTTCCTGTTATGGCTTCAGTGGGTCTGAGAATTTCATGCCATGGATATATACTAATGTATAGCATATTTATATAAATACATGAGAACTGTAATCATTTGTTACAGTAAACATTTACTGAAGTATGTAGGCAAGGAGAAAGAAAAAATGCCTTTAATTTCATTACTAAGTGTGGTAGACAACACAGCCAAGCAGAATCTTCCAAAGCAATACTGTTCAGTGTTCTACTTTTAAAATAACATGTTATTCCTACATAGGTGGAATGATCTCAGTCTGTATAACTTGGTCTGTATGCCACTTCATATTAGTTTCCAAACATTTGTTCTCAAAAATATGTAGACCATAAAAGTTACTGTGTTCATTTCCTAAGCACTCTAATATATGTGTCATCCTGTGGGTAGTAGAAACCACAGCTGCTTTAAAGGCTTGTACTGAACTTGGCACTTGCAAAACACTGCTCTAGTTTTTGTACCTGCAGACTGACATGGAGAAGTAATAGAAATAATCCTGCCCTGAGAGGCATCCAAAGTGTGCTGGGAGTGCTGGCTGAAGTCATTATGAGGCTGTTCTCTCTCATCCTTCAAAGGACATGACAACCAGGGGAGATTCCTGATGACTGGAAGAGGGGGGAGTGTCAACCTACCCTCCAGAAAGAGCAAGACTGGACAACTACAGGGCAATTGAACCTTACTCTGCATGGGGCAGACACCCCTAGAAGCCACATCCTGGCACAGGAAGGCAAGAGGGTGCTTGGGAACACTTGGGATAGGATTACGAACAGCAAGCCACGTGATGGGCCTGAGTGACTTTTCAGATGGGATGTCTGGCTTTGTGGAGAATAGAAAAGCAGTGGAGTTGAGGTGTTTTGGGGTGGGCTGGTTTGGGGGGGGAGTAGGATGTTGGGGTTTTTTTGTTTTCTTTTGGGGTTTTCTGTTTTGTTTAGGTGTAGTTTGGTTTTGTTTACCATTAATTTGTCTGAACTTATTTTCAGCACTGTTCTTAATGTTCTTAGAGTGGTGAAGTATAGACTGAAATACTGGATGGTGAGAAGGTAAAGGAATTTATTGGACTGCCAGGTTTCCAGAGTTGCAATCCATAGTATAAGGTCTAGATGGCAGTTACTAAGGGTATTTTGCAGCCAGTATTTCATGTCTTTCATAGCAAGGTGGAAACTGGGAGATGAGAAATTAGGGGAGTACTTGACTGGCTGGAGGGTACAGCTAATATTGCAAGGGACCTCAGCTGCCTGGAGAAATGGACTTAGTGTAACTTCATGAAGTTTAACAAAGGCAGGTAAAATGTCCCAAACCTAGGATGAAATAACACCATGCTGCATTATGGATGCACAGAGCTGACTGTCCAGGAAGCGGCTTTGCAGCCTTTGGAGTTCCTCTGGGAAAGCTGGTGCCCATGAGTCCGCAGTGGAATCCCTCTGCAATTGCCAGCTGTGCCCCAGCTGCTGTTGTAGAGTGCAGCCGCAGGCCCCTGAGAGCAACTGGTGCCTTGGATTTGGCAATTGTGAGACATCACAGAGAGAGTGCTCTGTCCATTTTTGGGTGCCTCAGGACAAGACTGACACACTGCAGCAGTTCAGCAGAGGAACATTGCAATGATCAGGAGGATGGAGCACATAATAGACAAGAAATGGATTTGTGAAAAGAAAGCTAAGAGGAGTTATTGCTGTTTACGATGGCCTAATGGGACAGTAGAGAGAAGAGAGAGCCAGACTGTCTTGAATACGGGTCTTGCAGGGGTAGGATGATAGTTAACAAGCTGGACAGTTTGGAACACATCAAGTTGCAATTAGGTGAAAGTAAAAATGTTTTACTCTTAGGCTGATCAAATATTGCAACAGATAACCCACAGTGGCTGTGGTATTGCTGTCCTTGGAAATATTCAGAACACAACTGCAATTCTAGTAGGTCAGCCCACATGATGTTGTTCGGATCTTGTTCTCCTGTTTGTGGCAAACATTAACAAAATCAGAGTGTATGACCATCTTCCATTTACTTAAGACTGTCCAGAAGGGTAAAAAAATAGGTCTTTTAAAAAGAAGAAATACTTTTGAGCATTAATAAAGATCTTCTAGAAGTTCAGGCTGTGAGACAGTTTGTACACAGTTCGTCGTGAGCAGAACTGCAGCCCTGCATTTATCTATACGATACTGTGCTGAACCATAGGCTGACCTGCGCTTCACAAAATACAGAAAAAGCATTGATCCTTTAGGTCATAGCCTGAGAGATTGCCTCTTTCAGCAGCCCTGAACCTAGACCTGTCTTTTTTACTTCAATCTACTTGCATCATCTGCTTGCCAGATATCCTGCATTCTCAATTTATGACAGTTTTGTGTGAGTTACTATCTGAATAACTAGGGTTTGTATAGGATTGTGTCCAGCTCCATTCTTTCTCTCTTCCAGAAGCCCTGTATATATATAGATGAAATAAGAATAAGAATTTCTTGGTGAACTGGAAATGAATCTGTCCAAAATCCCCTTAGCATCAGTGAGTTGTTCCCAGTTTGATTTTCTCTTTCAGAGAAGTCCCTGTAATGGGATGCTTCATTGCTGATCCATGTGGTTGAACTCTCTTAACAGGACACTTGGATGATGGTGAATCAATGCTTGCAGAGTACTTCAGAATTACAAGAGGAAACTGATTCCTCCAAATCTCAGCTTCTGTTTAAACTTGCATTATATCCAGATTGGTACAGTGATCTGCTATTTGCACAGTTCTTCACAATTTCCCAGTTAAGGCACTGATTCAGCAAAGTAATCTAGCACAATACACTGCATCAAGTATGTAAATGGTTCCTGTAAAATCCATGCTGAATAAATAAGGAGAAATTCAATTAATTGAAGAGAAAATAAAGTAGGCTAAGCTCATTCTGAACAATGAATTTGGTGTTTTCTAAGTCTTCATCTTTGGCCATGATTTTTTTTTGTTTTAAAATAATTGTAATGTTGTGATCAGGAATGGTCAGATTGACTGTCCTCAAGTCTGCAAGACACAAGCATTTATGTAAGGCCAACCCTTGGCAGATGGTCTTTGAGATTTCTGTGGTGCACTGGGAGAGGTATTTCTGTGGTCTGTGCAGCACTGCAGGCTGCCATAAGAATTCACTGCTGGAGAAGGAATCACAAGGAGGTCAGGCAGTTATTGATAAGCATATGTGGGCTACTGAGAAGGTCACAGTCAGGGGCCTCCCACTGAAGCAGCCTGCAGAGAATTGTGCTGTTAGAAAAGCCACTCCGGTTCACATTAAAAAATCTGCCAGGAAAGAGAAGAAAGGGAGGGAAGGAGAAGAAAAATCAGGAGGATCTGGGGATTTAATTTAATTTGTATACTCAGTTATCAAATGTGAGAATTTCACTGGTATTGGTGTCCAGTGTTTTAACATCTTCAGATCTTTTTGTGGATTGAAATAAATTCGTTTTTCTGATGGAATGCACTTCTCTTCAGTTTAAAGGATGTTTGGTACTGCCGAAAACAGTGTTTACAATAGTGATGTGAAGATAAAGCAAAATGAAAATGCTATAAGTTTTTTATTAAAGAAATTAATAATTTGAAGTGGTCTCTAAACCAGGAATGCACATATTTTGTAAAAGTGATAGATGTAGGATTTCATACCTCCTTTGTTATAAGGATTGCTTACCCCACAGAAATTAAATTAAAACCCATATCAGATAATCTGCAAAGAGTATACTTTATATTGAGACATGTGAGAAGGAATAGGCTCAGAACTTTCTTCATTTGCTTGGAATGAAGCAAATATTGGAATATTCTTTTTCCAACATTTTTCATTCTCAGTAATCTCCAGTTACAGCAGAGCAGAGATCAGAGGCCAATTGTTAAGGTTTCTCTTTTGTGCTGGATAGTGATGGCAGAGTGAGAAATAAACCACAAGCTATGACCAAAGGCAGACTTATAATTACTTGGATACAGCGATAATTTGCCTTAATACTGTAACAAATGCTCTGAGTTTGCACATCTGAAGCCTCCTGTTTGAATCAATTTTCTTGTTTACAAAATCAGCTTGCCTTTATTAGCACCAAAATTGCCCAGTAACAGAGTGATGAATAATCGAATGAAGTACGCTGCAAAAGAAAAGAAAAATATTATGTACATGATTAGACAATGGATTTAAACAGGTTCCTGTGGAGGGCTGGAGTTTGGAGGGGAACTGGGTGGAGTGAAAATGGGGGATGTTGACTGACTTCATTAATACTGTTTCAGAGGTCTATTGTTTTCTTTTCTTACCTAGTGTAAGTTTAGGCTCCTAAACTGGGAATGCAAAGGACTAAAAAAACGGCCTAAAATCAGTCCACATAGAACAACCTCTTTCACACACAGTTGTGTGCAAAGTTGATTTATCCTAATGATCCTGCTTGTAAATATTTATCACTCACAGTAGCTTTCAGTATTTGAAGATCCATTTTGTCAACCTGAAACTGGGACATGAACTTTTTCATAGAATACAGGTGTTCTTCCCCCTCCCTCTGCCCCCCGCCCCGGTAATAAGACTACATCCTTGGATCTCTCAGCATGCATTATTCCCATTGCTTGTTGTTCAACACCCTGATCGGGGAGCAGATGAGACAGTTATTCCTGCTGTTGCTGATTTACTACTACAGCTGCTTCCTCTTCTTGTGATTTAATTTGAAGTTTCAGCCCACCAGGGGGCTAATGGTCCCCACCTATGCCGCTTTAAAAGCTCGCTGTTGTTTTCCACCGGAATGTTATTTCCATTCCTAGCCAGTGATTTATTTTTTTTCCCTCAGTGTTCTGGTAACTGTGAGGCAGTATTCCATTAGCCATTTTAATGAAAAAAAAGAAAAAGGAAATCCAACTCAAACCCCATGCAACTCTTTAGATTGAAAGCTTGCAAATGAGAATTGCTCTGTTACAGTAGAAATTCAGCAAATCAATAAGTTTTGTAGTGTTCTTATGGAGACTCATGTAAAGAAACACAAACTAAACAAAACAGGACCTTCCAATCATTTAGATTCCTTACATTTCTCTTCTTTTAACATACAGCATATAAAATTCACTTCTTTTTTCATGTGTTTCAGGAAAATGTAGGGCAGGCAGCAAACCCAAGAGTATGTTTCATGGTGGGTACTGCCTGTGGTGAGATGAATTCCAAAAACATTAGCAAGTGCACTGAAATCCACAGTGTAATTGTGTCCTGCAGGCAAGATTCTGCACAGGGAGCTCAGTTTGAGTGTCTCTACAAACTTGAGACTGCAAATGGTCGACCAAAGAGCACTTAGTACTTCAAGAATGCTTTACACCAGACTTCTCTCAAGATACAAATTGTACATCTCCCTCACTAACCTATTCTTGAAGCAAAACTTAAGTAAGAAGTTTTCCAATTAACCTTAAATTTTTAAGCATTTTTCATTCTAAGTAATAAATTACCTTGAAAACATTTCTGCACCAACAGGATTAACTTTGATGCTCAGCATGGCTTGCCATTATTCTTGCAGTGAATTTAAGAGTAGAAGTCTTGGATTTACATTTTGTAAAACATTTGGTTTTCTAGGTTTATTGCTTTTTATGTGATTAAAGTCGGTGTATGTGCTTAAGTTTTCCTCATTTGAGTATAAATTTGTAACATAAGCATTTATATTTTCTGATACATTCTCTGCTGGCCCCAAAGTGTGCTTTGATGAATTATGCACCTTCTAGTGTTTGATAATTTCTTTTACCAGTTCATGATTGGTTTTAGAAGTTTAGCTCTTCATTGAGTTAATGCTGTCTTATCTTGCTGTGAATCACAGGTGTTTTCTTCACAGACACCCTGGGTTTGATGGTTTATTTCTTGCTTTGGGGTAGTAACGAAGGGTATAGAGGGATTGTATTGCAAAAAAGGATGAAGGCTGGGCAGGCTGGCAGAAGTGGCTGCATGAAACCTCAATGCTTTCAACTATTGTTAAAGGGTGGTACAATCTTCCTCTCTTTGGGTAGAAGGATATTATTACCAAATATCAGTGTTCAAGGTTGCTATTTACAATATAAATCAAATGCAGTACTTCCTTAGGCTCTGATTGATGGAAAATGAAGCATTAACTGCCAGGAAACAGGCTTTCCCCTATTATCACTCAGTCGTGCAGTGGTCACTAACCTTTTCAATACAACCTTAATATTTCATTGCTAATTGTATAATTTAAAGAATACAAGATTTTAATAGTTACTTCAGGAGGAATGTTAATCACAGTGCTTTACAGCTGGTTTTGCTCACTGGAAGCTTACCAGTTAATAAGCTAACTATTGTAATAACCATTAGTGCAAACTCTGCTTGGGTGATGTCTCTTGCGGTGTTTAATGAATTAGACTCAAAAAATAAAACAGAGTATTAAACTTGTCTGACTTGCTGTAGAGGCAGCACAGAATTAGTCATTGGCTGTGAATGTTAATCACTCCACAGCAATGATAATTTACAGCATTGTTGTAGCACTCTTGTGCTCATAAAATGAACTTAATAACCCACTGCTACCCATGGGATAAGCCTTCCTTCTCCTTCCCTCCCCTTTGCAATTGAATACCCAGTCTGGCTGCATAATAGCCATGTGAAATACTGCATTTAAAAGAGTGAGCAGCTGTATGATAAAATAAACAGCTCTAAAACAGATTTGTTAATTATCTCTTTCTTTTATTCACAGAGGGTGTTTGTGAGATATGGCTGACCAGTGAAGACACAGGGGCTTATGGCAGAGACATTGGCACAGATCTCCCCACGCTTCTGTGGAAGCTGGTTGAAGTTATTCCTGAGGGAGCTATGCTGAGGCTTGGCATGACAAACCCTCCCTATATTTTGGAGCATCTGGAGGTAAGGAAGAAAAGGAATCATTTATACACCAACATGGGCGTTCATTGAGTGAGTCAGCATGGAACCTTGTGTGAAGTGTCTTTCGTTTTAAGCAGTAGCTTAAAAACATAATAGACTTAAAATACATTTACAATATTAGACTAAAAGTGTAAAGCCATTTGCCTGACACAACAAGTTATTGAGATAATAAGATACTTAAGTAATTTTGGAATTATAATACTACTGAGATCTCTGACATGTAGGACTTTATTGTAGTGATGTTCATTTGTGTGTATATCTAGTGTTTCCAAGAACTAAAGGAAATGTCATTTGCAAGTGATGGACTATGGGATTGATTTTTTTTTTCCTGCTGCACCTTAAGACAAATATTTCCAGAAACACTATATGGTGGTCTCACTCAGTAATGTATTGATTATCCTACTTCTAGCGTGTTTAGAACTTTCATGATAAGAACTAGAAATATAAGTGCATATCTGTGTTTAAAATAAATGTAACAAAGCAGTTCAATGAAATTAGAGGTGTGAATTTGAAAGAGTAGCTTATTCATGCAGAGGAGGAAGTGAGTTTCTTCTGAAAGGTAGGTTGATTTTGATGGATTCTGTCACCTAATGAATTTATTGAAGTTCCTAGAAACTGTCCACAGAATGAACATAACTGTAAAGAGGAGGAAAAAAGGAGGGAAGGATATAGTTGAAAGTAAATTTTGTAACCATGTGCATGTTTAATACCCAGATAAGTAGCTGGTATCCGTGCTGCTTTCCCAAATGTAACATAGCATTAATAGTTGAACCTGTGTTTTCTTAAGATGTCAAGGACAGTATTTTCTTATCAGAGTGCTATAACTGCACCTTTGCCTATTGTTGAAGCACGTGGGCCAGAGGAATCTCATCTTGGTAGGAATAAGCAGGTTTTCACTTCTCTGGCAAAAGAATTTGAACTGCAAAAATTGCAAGAAACTTCCTGGGTTGCTCTTTAATTCTTTGGTTTAGTATATGCTTTACTAGGAGAGACTTTTAACTCAGCACTCTGAATAGGAGCCTTTAGGAAGCAGTGTGGTAGTGTTTTTCAGAATTTGCATTGTGTCTGGGACTCTCATATCTGCCACAAGCTTTTCTTCTTTTCTTTTTGTATTTTAACATTTTTCAGCATCTTGTACAAAAGCAAATCAAGCTTTTAGCAATTTTCACAGTTAGTTCCTTTGCTTTCATTTTTAGTTCATGTTATTAAAAGTGTTTTGGCATAGACTGCTGCTTTTGTCACTGCTGGTCATTGTATGACTGCTCTCAAAGCTTTAAAAAATAGAAAAATCAGTTGCTGTAAATAACAAACTGCTCTGATGAGATAAGGGACATTCTTGATATAATCCAAGAAAAGTGGAAAGAATGTTGCTTTCCTTCAATCATAGTAAGTATGAGCATGTCACAAATCTGTAAATTTATGATATATAGTCTTATTGTTTCTAAATTTTCCAGAAGGTGCTGTAGATAGGACTCATTTTTTTACCTGACTCATATTTAGGAAAAGTACTCTTATCTCTTTAAAAATGCATCTTCAGGTGTCATGGCAAAGGCAGAGGAATTCATGGAAGCCTATTGGAAATGTGTTTCTTAAGTGTTGCTGAGCAGAACATGTGTTTGCGTGCACCAGCTTTTTTGTGCAGTAGCAACATCTGCTGTTGCTCGTCCTCTTCAGTGTTCCATACAGTTTTCAATTTATATGATTCTTCTAAGGATTATTTAATCACATTTCCATGTTTCACGTGTGACCAAGAATTTCTGATCTTGAAATTTTGTGACATAATTTTTCTGATTTGTCAAACTAAATTAGTGAATTTTTTTTGTTTGTTTGTTTGTTTTTTGCATTTCTGTTTAATCTCCTTTTCCAAGCTTACCAGACTTTTCTCTGAAGGATCACTGGGGAATGTAAGCAGTCTCCTGTATATGTTTTCACCAAACAAAAGAAACTTTTTATTGTCAACATGCTTTTAATTTCCAGTTGATTAAAGGTAAAACTGTAATTTGTTTAAAAAACTAAAATTAAGTCAGAAGATGGTTAACCATCATGTCAGTTGATTAGGATAAAATCCAGATGTAGATCTGTTATCTCATAAGATATGAAAATGTGTTATTCATTGCAAACATATTTCATTAATTGTTTTAAAAGATGCTGCATTTTATTGATTTGTTTTTGAGAAGTCATCTTTCTAATTATGATGTTGTTTGGCTTTCTGTGAAAAATATTTACCTGAGAAAATGTACTAATCTTGTGTCACTTTTTGTATGCAATATAAAGTACAAAGTCATTCCAATCATGTATCTTTTTTAAAAAACAGATGTTTTTGGCATAAAATTGTACTCATGCAACTACTCGGCAGGGGTTTGTTTCACTTTCAAAATGATATGTGACATAGAGCAACAGTAGTCCTCTAAATGTAGAAATTAATTTTGAGATCTGGATAGTGCTTCCCTAAAGACTCAGCCAAAAAGCAAAAATTTTGATTTGTTCACTTTTCTTCCATACTTATTGGAGCTTACCTGCAGGTGAGACTGTTTCATCTGCCTCAGTGTCTGGGAATCAGTTTCATAGTCTCTACTAAGAAGTGGTAGCCAACAGTTCTGCTATTCCACTGGTGGAGGCCAGCACAAGGAGAGGAGGAGGAAGACAATTTCCCTTGGGTCAGGAGTGGTGGGATTAGAGCAGAGGAGGGGCAGAGAAAAGCTCCTGTGCAATGGGCATTAAGGGTCTTATGCTGGAAGGCTTGGTAGATTTGTAGGCCTGGGCCAGTGGCCATTCAAACTCAAGTTTGTTTCAGGTAGGGAGTCAGTTTAAGTTTTCATATGATTTAAAATAGCATAACCAGTGCCTTCAGGTACTGCTGTCAGATAAATGCCGTTCTGTACTTGATGATGTTTGTCATTTCAGAGGATGCTGTTTATTTCATGAAAATCCATACTATGCTTGTGTTTTGTGGTCTGACAATTTAGTACTTCAGTTTTTATTCAGTAAATAGGGTGGTAGAAGTGCCTTGTGTAGCATGAATCATCTTGGGACAAGAAGCAGGCATGCGCTTTCAGATTATAAATTCTGCATTCACTTGTGCCTTCTTGTCTAAAAAGAAAGATATGTTTGGAACCATGTAATGTTTTATAGTCATGCAAAATATTAGATGCTTTTTTTGGCATGCTGGATACTAACCTATGTAATTACAAAAAGAGCCTTTATCATAATTATTCAGGGTATAATCTAAAGTACTAGATTTTTTATCTGCTGTTTTCTTTAGCCACAGATGATGTCTGTGTTTACATTACTGCATAGTATGAAGTATTAAGAGGAGATGAGGAAAACATAGAATTTGGTGGTGAAGCCACTATGTATAAATTTATCTGCTGTTTGGAGTCTTTGTTTCAAGATAAATGTAATTCTCTTAATCAAACTTTCCCACTACCCATGATCCAAAACTGTTTCAAATACATACCATTAGTTTGAATCCTGCTGTTTCCCATGTGGATGGAGTACATTCATGGTGAACCTGGAGTATGGCTACTGCTCTGATTTCCTTAGAAGCTAATTTAGTTTGTCTACTGCAAAGTTCACTCCAGACTGAAAGAACCGATGGCTGTGAAGGGAGCATGAGGAACTGCATTTTAAAATTTCATTGCTGCTTTCAGTGGGCACATCAAAGTGAGCACAGCAAATCCTGGCAGGACTTCTCCAGCATGAGGTTTGAGTTATGACAGAGAGGATTATTTGTGGTGTTCAAAGAAACTGAATGACCAGAGACTCGAATTCTCGGTTGTGGCACTATGACTGAGAAAGAAGTTAGTTTGGTTTACCTACAGGAGACATCCTCAGTTTTCCTCTCAGAGAAAACCAGGCCAAACAATGGAGAGAGTATTGCATTTTCCAAAGTGCTCTCACAGTCTTAGCAGTCTGTTTGAATGGATCCAGCCTGAAGCATATAGCTTGCTTATTTCAAGGTTGGTCTCAAACTGAGAGAGTGTTTTTGAAACACACCCTTGCCAGGTGTCTGTCCTATCTTAAAATGTTGATGCAACATTACATTGAGGAAAACTTGGGATTTTATCTACATGGAAGAAAATTTTAATAAACAGACATGGACTATGAAAATAATTTGCCCCAAAATTTTTTTTTGTTTCACATAGTCCTGGAAAAACCTGCAAGGAGTGTATGTGTGTATGGTTACCCTGTGCTTGTTCATATGTCTTTGCACAGAGCTACTGCTCTAGTTACACACACTGCCAGATGTCAAAGATTTTATCACCCCATGGTATCATCATGTAGTAAACGTACAGTATATATACAGTGTATATAAGGAATACCCTGCTTTAGAGGTAACCTCCAGACATTTTTTCCTCAGTCATATGATGAAGCTACTCGCTAGTGCTCTGGTGAGACAGTGTTTAACATCCACTTCAAGTGACTGATGGAAAGGGAGGGTTGGGAAAACTCCATTAAAGCAATGGTAGTAGATAAATGATGAATGGGAATTAGTCTGAAAAGTAAAAAAATAAGGTAAAAATAGAAAATAAAGTAAAATAGTACAAAGTAAAATGTAAAAATAAGGTGAAATTAATGTTCATGCCATAGTGTTAGATACTGATTTTGCCTTGACTATATTTCACTTTTCCTTGGGTTGAAACTTAATTTTCTTTTTAAGTTATCCAGGGCTCTGTCCAAATCACAAGGGACTCTAGATCATCCAGACTGTAAAAGGGCAGGGACTCACATCTCAGCCTTAGCTTGCCTCCTTTGTGGATTTAACATAATCCCAGAGTTGTCTGGGATTTTAGTATGGCACTTTCTGTGAGTGATGGGATGCTTCCAAATCTGTATAAAGGAGGCAGTTCACACCTGCCATTCCCGTAAGTGCTTAATTTCACATGACTAGATGAGTAGTCGTCTTTGTCACCTGTCAAAATGAGTCTGTCTCAAACCATACTATATGCCATCTGTGGGCTGTATCTCCGTTATTAATTCAGGACATTTGAGTGATGCACCAGCCATTGAGATGGAGTCTGCATGGCAGCAGAGCCTCTAAATGCAGAAGGTGTGCCAAGTGTACTACGAGTCGCAGTAGTATTTCTTTGCTCTTTTGCTTTGATTTTTGTGTCAGCTCGGTGTTTGTGTTTCTTAACCTCATTGAAGCTGATACCCTACAGATGGCTCCCTCAAACGTGCCCTGACACAGCACATAGGAAATTGTTACAGTATTACAGTAAAATTACTAATTCGCTTTTCTTTTTTCTCTGTTGTCCTTTTTTTCCTCTGAGTGCACCAAGCGTTTTTGAGTGTTGTGCATAAGCTCAAGTTTTGAATAACCTCGAGTGAAAGCTGATTTGAATTACTTTTAAAAAGGGAATAATATGCACACATTCCTCAATGGCAAATAAAAGGGCAGCATAATTTCAAGAATTAAAAGGACTTTAGGGCATGTATTTGCTTTGTTTCCAGTATTATTTTTTGTCATTTTCATAGACTGTTGCTTTTGAAAGTGCCAATTAAAATCTGTTGATTTGACCAGAAAAAAAATGAAAACTACAGCATACATTTAAATAAATGAATAGTTAAGCCCCTGACTTCTTATTACTGTGAGTTTTGTAGTGTTTTGTACTCGGTGGACCATGCAACTTTTTCTTGCTCTAATTACAAAGTTGTCTCTCTGCAAACTGTGTCTGTTTTGCTAGCAGTATAATTGAAAGGAACCTCAGATAATAAAGGGAGGTGTATGGGGCAATTGCCTCTATCCTCCTGAAAAAAATAAAAGGTGAGGTATGAAGGGATGTTTACTATTTCCTTTGGTATTATGTTAAATGCTTGTTTGTCCTATGGAATCTGTATGTGCATCTTTGCTTACTCTCTGTGTTCCTGGTTTTTATTTTTTAGTACTAAAATGGTCTGTCTCTCCTGTTCTTCCTCTCAAAGCATTCTTTGTCTTTGGGGTTTTCAAATATAGCACATTTCCTTTAAATTACTCCTTAAGACAGTGTCATGGGAACATGAGCTCACCCCAGAGTCAATGTACTTTTTTATATTATGGAGCTGGGAAATGGATGAAACTCTGCTGTGCTTTGGGATACATTTTGTCATGCCATTTTCTCTAATCTAGAATTCTAACATCTCATACACAGCAGATCCTAACGTCTGTAAATGCTTGGTGACATGTTCGTTTCCAGCTGGTAGAATGTGATTTGGCTTAATAAATGTCAAAATAAGAACCCATTTTACTCTTCCTGAAGGTTTTATGCTGTATTTGTGAATATTGGGTTCTGTCAAAAACCTTAGCAAATTGGGAACTTTGAACAATAAAGGTTTCCTTCCAGACAGCATGGAAGGGAATATTTGTGTTTTTGGGAATGAAGCTCATGTTCTTTATAATACTAGTAGAAAAAATGCTTTGAGATACACAAAGAACTGGCTTTATTTATGCAAAATTCAGTTTTCCATCATGACAGAATATTTTATGCATGCATCTAGTGCTCTTCTATATTTAATAATCTGTGAATAAAAACTTGTATTGCAAAAAGGGGTTAACATTAAGTAGCACACTGCTTGACCAGTTAAATCTGTGCATATTAGTTGTACCTTAGTTATGATTTGCTCATATGAATGTTTTTCTTGCTTGTTAGACTGCCTGAGAATGAAGAGTATTTAAATGCAGACAGATCCACACTCAATCTTGTGCTGAGTGGCAGGCTGTCAATTACTTACAGTACTGTCTCAGCCCAGCAGTCCTTTGGAGCTGGAGCTTCTGGTGAATCACTAGCAGAAAATAAAAATCACCAGTAATTGAGCAATATGCTAAAAGAGTGGGAAATGCATATATGGGATAGGGCATTTGTGCTAAATAAAAGTAGGATTTTTTATCAGTTGCCATGGACTTCAAGGCATTGAGGTAGAAGCTATTGTCAAACGTAGAGCTTGCATAACAAACTGTGCCATCTTCTTTTAATATTTCTGCATTCATTGTTAAACAAATAGCATCTCACTTTCCTAGTTATTTATTGTAATAAGTAAAGTTCTACCAACTACTCTCCATGCTGTTTCAAAAGCTTCTATTTAGTTTAGATGCATAAACCCTTTTGTTTTCTTTGATAGATGAGCTGTCACATTCCCTGTGCTTTGCAGCATCATCTACATAATCTTCAGTAAGACTGCTTGCTTCGTTAGGCTTTGGCATTTGTTTAAAAAAAAAGGTTGATTTTCTTGAGGTGAAGATTTTCTTTAAAAATGAGAAAAAGAAAAGACATTGCGTTCTAGAAACTATAATAAAACTGCACAGTAATATTTGCTTTGTGTTGTTGTACCACTGTTAATCAAGGAAAAGACGTAAAATCTCTTCTCACTCTTGAATTCAATTGGTTTAGCTCTGTTAAACGTGCAAGGGTTACTGAAAAATTTAAGTTCGATGATGAAAATCTTGTTATAGTTTGGAATATTTTTATTCTGTTTTACTATGAAATTTAGGTCAGTTCACAAAGAAAGTGATATTATTTGCCTAAAAGTTTAAGTTTTGATTAAAACCTTCTACTGTTTTCCTTCCACTGGAACCTGCTAAAGCAGTTGCTATTTTATTGTACTTTCTTGTTTGGAATGAAGGGAAACAATAGAGAGGCTGCCTGGCACTGCCCCGTCTTGGTGCAGATGAACTCTGGAGGGGTGTGCAATCCATTCTATGTCTTCCTTCTGAGGAGAAACCATCAATTCTTTTCTGTCCTATGGGATTCTCATTTTTGAGCTGGAGAACAAATTCATAGTATGGATGAAACTAGCAATTAATTTCACTCATTCAGCTTTTTGAAGACAGAAAGATAGTGTGACAATCCTGCTTGCATATTGTTTTTGCTTCTCTATGCTATAATTAATTTTCAAGGTTTTATTAGCAGAAAGTATGATTGAGACAGAGTTATTTAAAATAGCAGTGTGCTGTTGCAATAAATCACCTTTTTAGGGACCTTCCCAATAGGTGTTTCTAATACATATTGAAAAAAGGAGTATTAATTTACTTCTGGGAAAAAAATACTTCATTTGAGGAGTGCTTAATTATGAGAAATTAGAGAGGACCATAGAGAAAATTTTTTAATAAGTGTATTTTCTGGCATGTCAGAATTAATAATTTCACAAGAAATTAGTATTAGCTCTTTGGCTGGCTGGTTTGAAGTCATTAAACCATTGCTCTAACCATTAGCGAAATGTACACTTTACCATAAAATGAATCAGTTTTTGGAACTGGACAAACAGCACTCTGAAGCTTCACAAAGGTTCTTTAGGATTGTAATGATGGCTGCAGCAGCCAGCTCTAACAGGTACACTTTACCTTAAAATGAATCAGTTTTTGGAACTGGACAAACAGCACTCTGAAGCTTCACAAAGGTTCTTTAGGATTGTAATGATGGCTGCAGCAGCAACAATAACAGTTCTCATGTTTGAAAGCACTGAACCATTGTCCTGCATGGTGCACAGAAATTAGTGTGGTGTAATGCTGAATGAAGGTGTCACTGAATCAGCTCTGTTTTGCTGAGGGGGAGACTCAGATGTGCTTGAGCTCATGGTTCATCCCAGGCTGAGTAATAGCAATCCACCAAATGGAGATGCTGATGCTTAACATTTTACCCAAAATCAGTCTGCTTTCATATTGAAAGCAAATTGTGATAGGGAAGCCAGCTTGCTTATTGTGAAGAATATCAGGAACCAAAGTTTAAGATGTCTGTACTGGGAGTTACTGGTTTTGTCAGAAAATGTGAATAAATGGTACTGTGCAAGAAGTTTCTTTTTATTCTTGGATATAACATGTATAATCTTAGAACCATATCCACCTGTTAACAGAATAGGAGAAACCTTGATATTTTTGTGTTTACAAATCAGGTACCTAGCATATTTGGTGTTGTGTGTTTCCTTTGTACACTGACTCATGGGAAGAGATGTGAAAAATTTCAGCTGAAGCATTGGACTGTGAAATGCAGTATTGTATTGTAGTTGCTATCTGAATATAATTTCTTGTGCAGGAACTCAAGTTAGCTTGTGCTCTTGTTTAATAAAGGAAGATGTGGCAAGCTCTTCAAGGCCTATTAGGTGGTTTTGGTATGGAATGGTTTGCCATGTTTTTTTAATAGATTAGGCTTAATACGTATTAAGCTTTGAGGGAGGAAAAATTTGCTTAGCTAGCTATGGTTTGTCTGTTTTCTGAGGCTGGAAGCAGTAGAGAGATCCCACACCTAGGAGAACAGCTGGGAGCAGCTAGGGCTGAACATATGACTCTCACGGCTAGTTTTCCTATCAGCAAAACACAGCTTGCAGTCTGGTTTATATCCACTTCCAAGGGTGGCCTGAGCTAATACCAGTTTTCTGTTTGGTAATGTAGAAGGCATTTTTCCCATATGGCAAAACAGATTTCTGCCCTCCATCTGGCAACCCAAAGATTTGATTTTAAGGTTCAAATTACATTGGCTAGAATTGCATGGGCTTTTAACTGCTCCAGTGTGACCTGCCTTTATCCTAATGACAGGATAAAGACCTGAGCATGTCATGTCATGTTACATGGAGTAGAGGTTGCCACTAAGCTTGCCCATCGTATGGCTTCAGCACATGTCCCCCAGTTCATACACAGATGAGGGAGAGGCACTGCCTTCCAACCAGTATCCTCAGGGACATCCCACACGTTCTTAGTTTTTTAAAGCCCCATTACTCACAGGGGGTGGGAAGTAGTGGGAGAGTTCCCTGTTCATTTGTTTTAACAAAACTGCAATGGGTTTTCCAGACTGGATCATAACTGTGTCATCATTCCCGTGCCTGCATCACAAGATCACATCTGTTCCTGAGCTGCACTGCAGCAGAGGAATTTATAAAATGGGCCACAGACACTTGATTTTCATCCAGACTGTGCTGGTGGTAGCACCACTCAGCTTCTGAAAGACAGCGGTCAGCAGACACCCCTCGTGACATATCCCAAACTAATATCTGCCACAAAGGGATGAAGTTTTGAGGGAGTGCCATTTTGTCATGTTTCCATATGGACGAGGATTTCTTTGGGCTTCACTGCTGGCAGAGGACAAAATCCTTTTGCTAGCAAGCAAGCTATTCACATTATCGTGACACAAACACAAGACAGAATTCAAATACTTGGATTTTTGCCTGCTTTAGGTAAGGGGAAAGAATTGCTGTCTGAACAGCTTGCTGGTACTGACATAAAGATGCACAGATATTGATGTTTATTGTCTCTGCAATTTTCTATGGTTGCACATGGTGTCATTGCAAACAGGAGGTGTGATTTTCTGGTTAGATGGTTAAATTTGTGTATTGTAATTGCTAGGATAAAATACACTGGCTAGATAGAAATCTTTCTGGTAATGTGCTTTGTGTTCTAATGTACTCCAGCTGCTAAGGACTGGAAAAAATATTTCATATGTGGTCAGTATCCTAAAGGATGTTTGAGATACATTGTTATTTTCCAAATGTAGATGATGCCTATTTTTGTAGAGTCAGGTTAAAACAAATTGTGCTACTTTTTGACCTTTTCCTACATGATACTTCATTTTTGTGTAGTGCATCCCTTCATTCACAGACACATTATCAGATTCCAGGGAATAGCAAGAAAAGGCAATCAGCCATTTCAGTCATGATGAAAGACAGAAAGTTTCTTTCACAGTGATATAGTTTCTTTCACAGTCATATAGTTAATTTATTGTTTCCAGATGGAAATAAAATTCTAGATTATTTTTTTCTAACTGAAAAATGTAATTATACCTAGTAATGCAGAGCACTTCAGAAAAAAAATAAATGTATATAATTATAAAAAAAACAACAGGAAACAGATGCTAAGCTTAAAATGTCGAAACACGGTGAAGTAAAAATATGCATTAGCCCATGATGGCCTTCAAATACTCTTTGGGATATTAACTAATAGTTTTATTCAGTGATGAAATCTGATATTCTACTTGCAGTCTATAGTATGGGAAAATCTGTCAGCATTGACTAAATATGACTGTTAAGTGCAGAGTAGTTGTAATTTAATCAAACCTATCTGGCAAAGAACTTCAGTGTTTTTTTAGTGGTAGGGAGGATGAAAGATGAGACTGCAACAGTCTTACCTTAAAGCTACAGGTTAGAATGTGATATTTCTATCTGAACAGTGCAAAGTTTAGAAGATTGATTTATCCAGATTTCTCATGCAATCATGCAAAGCTTTTGTTTAATTCATTATTATGTTTCCTTCTGAGTGGCTCACTCAGAGTTTCTGGTTATAAAAGGTAAATTTGAGACCACCAGCAGTACTTAGACGTGAATGACAATGAAACAGTGGATCATCAGGTGTTCCTGTCTTGTGTTTGGTTTGTGTTAATAATTTGTGTTGTGCTAAAATTCACAAAATTAATCATTACAATCCTCAAGTACCTGCTGGGAAATCGGTTTATCAGTAGGATCTTTGATTCAAAGCACATGCAGTGCATTTTGTGTAGCTTTAGATACAGAAAGCAAGTAAAGAAAAGGAGTTCACAGTATGAAGAACTGTTTGCAACCTCCTCATCTCTAGGAGGAGCTTTGACTGTCCAGAACATCACTGAAACCCATGACCACAGTAGCCAGGCTGCGTTAGTGTTCCCAGACAGATGTGTGTGTATTGCATGTGAATTGCTGATACACATGACAAGCGATTTACTTGCTAAAGAATGCCATTTCTTTTGATATGGAGTATCTTTCTGAACCAATATGATGCAGTGGAATAGTCAATAATGTTTTTGAGCTTACAGCTTTAGCTTTTACTGTATGCAGGGTTCTGTAGGGATAGTTGAAAAGTTCAGTTAACTGATGCCAGGCATTTTGCATCCCATTGGTACAGAACCAAGGGTAATTACTTCAAATGACAACAGTTGTGTTCTTAATCTTGAAAGTTATCAACAACAGTGATTGCAGAAAACATACGTTTTCTTTCTTTTATGTGGGGAATAAATTTAAGAAGCAATTCTGATTAGTCTTGTTTAACACTGGCTGTTGGACACCATTGGTTTAGTTCCTCTTACAGGAAGTGCAGTCAGAAGCTCCCTCTTGGCCACATCCCCCTGAAAAAGTTCAACTGTGAGACAGCAGGATTCTGCATGCTACTGGCAGACCAGCAGCTAGTGGCTTTAGGGTTGGTTGGGTGCTTTGGTTTTTTTGAATCCTCTGAGCAGGAAAACCCTTCTGAGATTTTAGAATTTGGTTTTCATTCTTCATACTTCACCATAACGTTTTCATTGTTTAAGATGAATATGAGGAATAAAACAAACATTTTATATAACTAGAGAATTTCCACATCCGTGACTTTAAAAATCAAAACTTTGTGGTAAAACAAGGTAAGATTTTTAAAAATCTAATATTTCTATCACAAATAAACAGAGTGAATCTGTTTGGGTTTTTGTTCTATCAGATGATTCTCAACCTTACGAAAGCAGAAATAAAATAACACCTTCATATCTAGAAATTCTAATAAATGATTTATTACTCTCAAAAAGAATTCACAAACTGATCTCATATTAAAAAGTCTGTTATAAAGAAGATGCAAAATTTGAGAGGAGTGGCAAAAAGATGTTTTCCTATGTCTTAGGGCAAGTTATTTTTAAGAACTTGGTAGATTTAGAAGCATGTTGTGAAACATGATTTTCATTGGTGCCTTCTATCATAGATTTGCTTTTGAACACTGAATAAAGTACTTGTGGTCCATAGCTTAATTTTTAGCTCATGTTTTTAGAAACATATTTGATTACTGATAAATAGAAAAGTCACAGATGACTACAAGGATGCTTCATATGAATTACATTCATAAGATATTCTAAAGCTTGAAAAAAGAAGGTTTCCCAATTTTAGGTACTTGTTCTGTAAATTTCATTTTTGAAAATACATTCTAGCTGAACATGTGCAATTATTAAGGGCACAGATAAGTATACTTCAATTTGAATTGGAGACAAAGTCTGTGTGGATGCATGGTGGCCTTTTCTTCAATCTTTTTTCATGAAACCAGCTACCTCCAGCTTCCACTGAGAGCCAGGTTCACTGCACACAGCCTTTCTGTGTATCAAATTGTGTGCAATTCTGTGTATCAAATTGAGTTTACGTACCTGAGATGGAATAGCTGTTGCCTTGAATAATGTAACCACTTCTCTGAGACATTTATGTAATAGGATCTTAGACAGAAACTTTCAAAACTGCTTCCAGAAGTGATTTGATAGCATTTCGGGTTTTGTACACATCTGTTTGTCAGATGAAAAGTGAGTATCAGGAGAGAATTTTTTTGTTCTTGTTCTAAAAATCAGTGTTTTTAAAAGCTGAGTTCCTGCAAGTGAAAAGGCATTAGGATATCTGCCTTCTCTTTGAAAAATCTAGGGCAGCCTTTTAGAAATACAGACAGAAAATCTAGATGCATGACTAATATTGCTGATTAATGGTCTGGAAGAATTTGTAAATAGCTGCATCTTAAAAAGTAAATATGGCAGCAGTATGTGTTGTCAGACAGAGTATCTGTGCCATCAGAGAAAACAAGAGACATGGCCTGAGTGAGCCTGACTGGAGCACACAGAATGTACTGGCAGAAGAGCAGTGCTCAGTCCCAGGCCATTTCCTGTATGCCCACAGCTCAGGGAAGAAGGGAAAACCATATGTGAAGACCTGGCTGTTCATGGAATATAGTGCTTTATCCAGGTTTGCTTATTTGTTGCAGGACAAAGATCAACAAGCAGTATGGTACCATATTGCATGCAGTCTCAATGCTGGTTGGTTTCAACTTTAGAAAAAAATACTTGCAGCTTGACTGTATGTCCTTAATTGGTTAAATAATAAAAATGAGAGAAATCAGACCACCATATTCTATTCCCTGTCTCTCATTCCTTCACCTTGCCAAGCCTCTGCTGGGGAGTTGGTTTGGTTTTCATTAGGAGGTTTGGTTTTGCATTTTGCTATTACATTTACTTTTTTTCCCCTGACCTTTTGCATTTGTACAAAATGTATCACATCCTGTGTCTCGTTCCAAGCTGTTGCTCCAGTTACCCCTGATTAATTCTATTCATATTATAGCCAAACACTTTTAATTTCACTCCTTTTCTCTGAAATAATACAGGTAACATTTCAGACCACTATTGGAGCACATTTGCAATTGATGACGTGTATCTTATTTGGCAACTGGTCAACTTTAGGGATGCTCCAATTATAGACATTCTCATGTTGGTATCTTAGAAGTTACTTCACTCTAACAAGAAAACAACTAACCCTTGGCATCTTCTGAAAACAGCCACTATCTGAAATTACTAGTTTGCATAATACTTTGCCTCTAAAATTTTATTTTAATTGTGTAATCAATACTACATAGGGAATGTGATCCCTATCTCAAAGGAAATTCAATTTCATCACTTTCTTTTTATTTTTTCTTTAAAAAAAAATGCTTTCCAATATTTTCACCTGTCCCTACTGTTCAAAATTGCGCTGCGGCAATTTACTATTGTTTGGGTTTTAGAAGTATTACTACTGATACTTACCCCATATATTATTTTGAGTTTTCTGTATTATTTTCATTATGCTTTTAAAGCTTCTTTTTCTTTTTATAACTCTTAGGAAATGGCCAAGATTCTCAATCATCCAAGAGTATATGCTTTTCTGCACATACCAGTCCAGTCAGCCTCTGACAGTGTGCTCATGGACATGAAAAGAGAATACTGTGTGGCAGACTTCAAACAAGTAGTGGATTTCCTTAAAGAAAAGTAAGTCTACCAATAATTGAGAAAATGACAGTGTTAGGTTTGTTGCAATGTCAAGAACATGTGGCTGAAAACACAATTATTTGCAGCTTCGTAATTAAGGTATGAAAAAAATGAGATTCTTGAAGCTTTCAAAGTCTTTGAGTTTTCTGTAAGCCCCTTGATGTGGTTGGCTCCTATGCTCGAGCTTTTATTAGCATCTTAAATCTCTGCATGACATGCTTTTAATTTGTCAATATTTTCCTAATCTTTTTCAAAAAATGCATTCTTAAATTATTTTTTATACATGAACTGCTATATATGGATTGCTTGAAGCTGGAGTTGCTGAAGCTGTCTTTAATGTGGCTTTTGAGCATTGCACACTTTGTGTACTAGAGATGATCCAGCTCCAGCAAATGTAAATGGCTTGGTTTTGTGTTTGCTTGTTCTAATAAGTATTTTATGTCCTATATTTTATGTAAATTTACATCAGTATAGTAACATTCTAATCTTCCTTAGGGGACTGATGAGTTCTAGATTAATTTCAAATTTTTTTCCCTTAACTACAGAGCTAATTGTGAGAAATGAAAGAATGTATCATTAATGTATTTGCTTATGCTGACACTAAGATGGAAGTTATATCTACCTGCAAAGTTTTTGTAACTACAAGTAATAATTTCATATACAAGGAAATATTTTCTTAGCTTTTAAAAAGTTAATAGTGACATATTTTGCTGGATATTTCTGCACCAATTGCCAAAAAAAGTGTGTCTGGAGAATAATTTCTGACACCTTGAAAGTTTGGCTGCTTTCTCTCTTTCTACTTCCTTTGTATGTTTGTTCAATGACTTAAAACAGTGACATTGTGCCTTTGACTCTTACCTTGTATTAAAATATTGGTACATCAAACCAATCAGACTTTCATAATCAGTTTTTTTTGTGATAATTGAAAAATTGAGAAGTCTTGCTATGTAAAACATGTCATCTAATAGCTGCATGGGAATTATAATATGTAAGAAAGAAAGCCAATTGTGACACAATAGAATCTGTTTTGCAAACTGAATGAGGACATTCCTATGCATCTAGGACAACTGATGGAAATGGGGCTGCTTTTCTTCATACAGGTTGATTTGTATTAATTTTCCACCACAAACAATGCCCATGAATTCTTGGCACTCAATTTCTTGTGACTATGGATCAGTGTTAGTGTTTAATTAACAGATGTATTGTATTCCCACGTAGCTTAAGTGGAACTGTGTCAGTTTATGTCTTAGTTGACTTGAAGTTGATTCATTATTCTCTTCAGTAGTTTTAGCATTGGAAGCTATTATCATAGCAGCAGCTGGATTTTCGATAACCCAGTATAGCTGGCACATGTTGGGGCATATGGGGATTTATTAAATCATTCAGCTCTTGCACACAGCAAAGTATGAATTACTTAATACCCAAATTTAAAACAGCTGGTCACTGAGCATACAGTAATGTATGTCATACGTCTTTTTCCAGGGCTTTTTTTGTAGTGAACTTAACAAGGGAGAAAACTTGTTTGATGTCTTGATTTTAAAGAATAATAAAGTTTCTCTATCCTGCTTATTAAGAAAATACTGAATTATCTAGTAGTTCCTGTTAGAAAACAGTTTCCAGATATTAAGATGGAAAAATCTTTGTACCATATGGCAGCAGGATAAAGAAGCCATGCCAGGTAGAGAAAATGTTTTAGATATTTGAACATGTACTCATCTGTAAAAAGCAAGTTTTTTTCTTTGCCCTTAAGAGCAAAGAGTCTTCGTTTGTGGACTTTACTATTGTGACAGCAGCCAGCTATTACATTCTCATGTAGATATTCCCATAAAGATCTCAGCACAAAATTTACCAGAACTTAACATGGCTGCAGACAAGTCCAGAGCCTAGAGCCAGAATAGCTAAAATTAAATATGTGTTTAAACCACTTGAATAGCTAAAAGGGATTATTTCTATCTCCCATTTATCAAAAAGGTAAAATAAACCAAAAATAGAATCCCCTATATCTCCTTTCCTTATTGCTGGGGCCATAAAATCATCTAGAAGCTTCCTACACAAAATGTGCAAGGACTTATCAGTAGATTCCAAATGTCACGTTTGTCTCTAGAATGTGACATCTGCTCTAAAAATAACTTCACCAAAAGTTCTACGAAAGCAAAAATTATATAGGCTGATCAGGTGAAGAAGTAAAGCCATGCATCAAGGAATGCTAATGGTTATCAATTAAGTGTTTAATAACTTGCATTCAAACATTTAAGCACATAAAATTAAGTCTAGCAAGTAAAAATGAAAGGAAAAAGGAAAAGAAACAGCCATGTCATAATTTTTGGTTTGGAACCCCAAAGAAATATCAGCTGATTTCTGAATCTTTTTCTCAATCAGGCCAACAAAACACTCTGGGACTTTTTTTCTCCAAGAAGAAAAAAAAATTATTTTTCTTCCTCTGGAGAGCCATGAGTGACTGCAGAGGTATCTTCTTCAGAGTGGGGATTTATTTATGTCCTGCCAAGCACAGAACGCCTTATAGAGAGAGTTTCCCAGGAGTACTCCAGACAGAGTACTCTCTATATTCAAACTCTCTTTTTTAAAAAGAATGGAGAATTCTTGAGACTCTATGACTGTGAAGTTAGAAATGTCACATTTTTCCTCTTTTTGAGGACTCTCTGCAGGCATGAGCAATAGAAATGAACTTTAAAAATTAGTATTGATGTTCTAGTACTGGCTTTTGATATGTAGCTCTTTGTATTTCAGAGCCACTCTCCCCAGCCTTGTGGCAACATTTTTGGTTTACTATGAAGATCAATAGCAAAATGCATAGAATATAAAGCAAAAAAGACAAATCCATTAGACTGTGAAAAACTGAAATACAGCAGAAGGCTTCTTTTATGCCTTTTTTTTTTTTTTTAGAATTCCTTCTGTCATATTTTGCACTTTTTTGCACTGAAATTTCAGTGAGTTTGACTATTTAGGAAAATACTGTTGAGCAGTTGATATGCTCATATATCAATATATAGTTGATATTTACATATATCTGAAATTCTGATATACAGATGTAGATATATTTCCTGAGAATTTGTTTTTAAACTGTTTTAGAGACCAACAGCATAAAGTGAGGATGCATTGATTAATGCAGAGGGTGGGCACAGTCTGTAGGGATTAAGTAAGGACTAGTGCCCTGGTCTATGGTCTCTGGGGACTAACACAGTAGTCTGCAGGCACTGTTCACAAGACTGATTCCTGCATAAATACAGGACTTCTAGAAATTGCTGCTAAGTGAATTTAATCCAGAGACAAATTTAGTCTTCAGAAAGTCTTCTTTTTGGTGGTGTTATATCAAAATGTGAGTTGTTTTTCAAGTGATCTTAACTTTCAAGATTCAGCACAGATTATATTTCTGAAAGGTGATGTTTGTAGTTGCGAAAAGACCAAGACAGCTTTAATTGTCTTGAAGTTCTGAAACTTAATCCCCTAAAATTTACTTTTGATGATAAAAGCAAACAATTGGAATATATTTGAGTTAAAGAAACCTGAGATCTGAATGTCATATTTTGTAATTGCTTGAATAATCAGCAATGTGAATATATACCCATTAAAAAGTCCTTAGACTGGTAATGTGTTTTCCAAAATTGCTTTTGTTGCCCACAGTATATTCTCTCACCTTTTTGGTTCATGAAGTGATTCTGATGTTCATCAAAGATTATATTTATGTCTCCTATTACTGCTGCTTGGTAAGAGACATGTAAACCCAAAATCTAAACAAATAGAAAAGTAGGCAAATTTAGAGCTAATCTGACAGACTATACCTTTCTCTTTTGGAGAACAGTGTAATTCCAAGGAAAAGCAGGGTTTGCCTCCCAGTCTGTTTTTGTTTGTGTCCTGAGATAGGAGCATAACATGAATTGTTGGTGGACTGCTGCTGTTCATTTGAGATTGTCTCATAACTCAGACTGGAAACATTGGAGCTTTCCAATATCTTCAGAAGGCCAGCAAACTTGGTCTGCCAGCAGAGAAGCCACAGCTCTCTCAGGCAGAAAGTTCTGGGGTTTCATTTCACTGGCTCTCCCTTTTCCATTAAGTCAGACCAACTCGAAAGCCTCTCTGAGCCTGCATTGCTTTTAGTTGTAGTCAAGCCTTTTCAGCATAGGTAGATACATAATTACTGCGGTTGGAAGAAGGCAGTAAAGGACCTAAAATAAATGTGTGCAGTGGAAAATAAATCACCAACTTGGAAGGAAATTATTCACTCAAATGCAAACTGAAGACCTAATTGCCCAGCAGTTACACACAACTGCCTGATGTCCCAGGAAGGTGGAGATATTGTCCAAATTGAGATAAGGTGTTACACAGTCCTTTTGGGACAGCTGGCTTCAGCAAGGCTCCCTACTTCCCTGACATTTACTGAAAGTAGAATCGGAGGGCCATGAAAAGAGTAATTTTAAAATAACCATTTGCTATTTTTATATACCTTTTTCTACTCACTCTCAAAATGCAGGTAATTATGAAGTAGACTATATCAACTCCCTCACTTTTTTACAATGTGAATATGTTTCATTTTCTTTCTCAAAATGCACTTCTGTTTCTCAGAGAGAGATGTTGTTGAGCTCATTTTGCAGACATGCAAATCGTGTCCCTAACAAACCTTGACAAGGCTTTCAGATTTGGGCTTTTTTTAATGGGTTTTAGCACATCTGTTCTGTCAGTCTGACTACTGCAAATGCAAATGTCATCTGTTTAAAATCCTTATTACGTTCTCTGCTAAGAAATTGCTGAGTGTATTTGGTACTTATCTGTAATTTTATACCTCAGTCTCTAGACTCCTCTCTACTCTGTCTTTTGTCTGCTCTTGGAGTCTGAACTAATCACTTTACCAAACACGTCTCTTTTTTTCCTTATGTTTTAAATTAATTGAGTGCCTTTAAAAGATATTGAATTAGCACCAAAAACTAGAATGTGGGGTTTTTTTATCACATAGTACAGAGGTGTATTCAAGTTTGTGTCTAGACTTGACTCTAGTGCTTCATGGTGTAGCTTTTGATGGACAAACTTTTTTATTACAGGATTAGTTGTCTTTAATTGTCTTGAAATTTAAATTTGGACTTTGGTAGGTTTATAACCCTTCCTGCCCTGCATTTGATTGACAAGGTCTTGGAAAGAGGTGTAAGTAGGCAAGAGGTTTCAAAGGTGCTGAACACTTGCAGATCCATTAATTTCATTAGGATATTTTGAGCATCAGCATTCATCAAGCTACATTTCAAAAGTATGTTTTTCTTTAGAACTGGCTGTGGAGAGGCATGCATTAGGTATTTCAGGATAGCTTTTTTTTTGCTAACTAATTGTGACATGACTTCAACCTAGCTAAACATTGTTTTAGGAGTGCAGTCTTTCCATTTTGGCCTGTACTGCACTTTGCCCTTTTCTCAGCAGATGCTACTGCACCCTTACTTTTTAGCAAGGAGATATACTTTTCCTAGAGAGGGAATGGAAGGCAGGAAGGCAATATCTGCAACTTCTTAATCTTTGTTTTCACTGTTTTACAGACTGTAATTGAGGTTTCAGTTAGTTCATGGAGAGACCTCTGTATTGCCATGGTTTACAGGTTTAGATATTTTGCCACTTTATAAATTACTAGTCACTGTTTGGTAGCCATAGTCTTTCATGACAGATGGATCAAGAATATTGGAGTTTTCTGAGCTGTCAGCTCTCAGTTATCCTGTTGTTTGTGCATCTTAGTTCATGTGTGAGGATGTACACATAAAAATATGGAAGTCCCAAGCGAATCATGTGATGTGATGTTAACATAAAATAATTCCAAGTTTACAGACTACTTTGAAGATTAGTTGACACTAAATGTAACTTCAACCTGTTTATTTTGGGGGAAGATACTGTATAAGAAACTATGATTTCGAAATTTCAATGCTCTGTAATTTTTATATGAAGTCTCTGTGGATTCTGGATCACTTTGGGTCTGTACAGTGACCTGTTCAAGCAGGATGTGCATGCTTATGGGCTTGCTCCTGTTTTACAGCATTTTCTTCTAAATAATGCGCATATTTTACTAGAGATAAGAGAACCGTTATGAGAGGGTTAGTTTGGGTTTTTTTTCTCCTGGTTCTCAGGTTGCTATTCAACTCCTATAGTAAGAACTGGAGGGTGAAGTCTGGGAAATAAAGTGCCCAGGATGAGCACAGATTGCTGAGCGCAGACTTAGTGGGTACACGGGGCATTTGCAGTTCAAATCCTTTGAGGTCACAACACTGTGATGCTCTGCTTTGGCCAAAATCTGGAGAAATCATTTTTTGAATGGTTGCTGGAAAGAGAAGATATGTGCCCTGATGAAATGTAAAAGCAATTTCATCTGATTATTATATTTGGCTTACAATCTGGCTTACTCTTTTTACCAATTATAAGTAGTGAAGTTGCTTAGAGTGATACTCTCTGTATGCAGTTAGGATTAGGCTCTCCTTTTTCTGGGCAGCCTCATCTGCAGTTTTACTTCTGTAAAATCCTAATGTGAAAGTATTGTTAGATGCTTCAGAGTAAAAATTAGTAAAGTACATCCAATTCAGTTTTCAAGTGTAGCAAAGTGGTATATTTTTTTCCTTTTTTCTTTTCCCCCTGAAGGCTTGTGAATATGTTCTATGGAAGTAATGATATAAAATCTATAGGAAGTATATAAGGAAGGAATGCAGTAGTGGAAATGAATTTTAAAGGATTTAATATTTATGAGTTTAAATTCTGGTTTGTACTTACTGGGATACTATATTTCTCTAGTGTTTTAAGACAAAAGAACTAAAATCACTTCGGCTTTTTTTCTGAATACTTATTTTCATTGTGTTTCACTTTCTTGAAACAGAACCTGGAGAGGGGAGTCTAATTTGTTTTTGAAACAGTAACTTTAATTCATATAAATTTGCTTTATAGCAGATTGACTTGGTGTGTAATTCTCAGTTTTAATTTGTTCCTGAGCTTTTAAGCATATCCAAATGTATATTAAGATCTATAAGTATTTATGATAGCAAATTAGTACAGATATAAATACAAGATATGTGTACACCTATAGTGCTTACATGTGCATCAGAAAATTCTGATCATGGTATTAAATTTTCATACTTGATATGTTTCAGAAAAGTATTTGTTCATTTCAATGTGGTTTTTTTTACATTTTTGCCATAGTACTAAGTAATAAATTCATTTTGCAAGCCATGTTATTCTGATCACGTAGGATAATGTGGCACAAAGGAGTTTTTGATGAAGGTGGTAGCTGGCCAGCTGATAAGTGCTGATTGAATTTGCATTTGTTGAACTTTCAGGGAAAATAAATTGAAAAAATGAAGAAATGGAAAAAGCAATATTTCTATAGCTGTTTGGTACCTTTAGGGGTTGTTTTTTTAAACAGAAACTGCTTAAATGAAGAAAACTAGGAAACAGAAATACACAAAGCCTTTTAAACCTTTTAAAAAATGTAACTGTCCAATTAAAACTGTTGCATTCAAGAAGCATGATAATTCTGCTACCCAGAGGTTTTGTCTGTATATTTATTTGGGGACAGTGGTACAGATTACTTCGGATAAGCTCAGTTTTGTGTTCATGTGCATCTTATGTTGGTCTGTATGTAGAATTCAGGAGTTGATGATTCACCTTTTCTTTTTTTTTAATAAGAATGAAATTTATAGTTGTAAACTTAATATTACATGGCAAAATAATCACAGACCTGAAATCTTAAAAGGTTTGTGCATAAGACAAATATCTGACTCTAACAGATGAAAGTTTATTTTCCACAGCTGAACCACTTATCTCATGCACTTATGATTATTTTTGTCTTTCCATTTTGCTCCTCATCATTATGTAGAGCTGTCATTTTGTTTAGTAGGAGTAATTGACAAAGTACAGCTGTTAAATTGCTTCATAAGAGGAGAACAGTATTGCAAGTATGGTTATATGTAAAGACACAAGAGGCAATGTAAATTCTTCTCAATCCCCCTACTGGAAAATTGTAATTCAGATACTAGTTCAAGCTGGAAAATGTTGGTATGTCCAAACACCTTTCCCATAGGAGAAGATAAAGCTAGAGTGGCTGATTGTAAGCCATTTTGTCTTGAATCTGGAGAAAATATTTTTTTAGCAAAACCCAGAGGCCATAGAAGTGAATTATCTTATGGTTTGCTGGGTCGGATGCGTCCCTGGTTGGCCTCTGGAGGAGCCATGGCCTGTGGCATTCACATTCTCTGAAAAATCCCTTTGCCCAGGATTTTTCTCCCGGGAAGCTGAGAGGCCTCAGAAAAAAGGAAAACAATTCTTATCTCATTTGCTTCTCCTCTGTTTTGCTCATGTGGAATGTTTGGAGATTGTTTACCCACAGGTGCTTGTTTCATTGGTTTCTGCTGTGTTGTTTTGACTCATTGGCCAATCAGTGCCAAGCTGTGTCAGGGCTCTGGAGAGAGTCATGAGTTTCATTGTTATCATTTTAGCATTCTGTAAGTATCCTTTCTGTATTCTTTAGTATAGTATCCTTTAATATAATATCATAAAATAATGAATTAGACTTCTGAGAACATGGAGTCAGATTCACCATTCCTTCCTTTGTGAGGACTCCCCGCAAATACAATAGTGGCCCTCAGCAGGAGAGGCAACTCTGAGATCAGAGGACAGCTCCATACACACTTGCAGTCAGCTCTGGGATAGTACCTTTTGAATCCAAATCTGGATTCAATAGATTTGAATCAGTCTTCTACAAAAATCTTTGTATTACAGAAAAATACTGATCTCTCTGACCTATTTATCTTCCTCGAAGGCTTTTTGTTGAGACAAATTTCAGCATAAGCCTCCAACTTACTGCAGAAGTGGTATACACATCTGAAAAATGGGTTGTGTGGTTGATCGTAGAGCTGCTGCTGAATTCCTGTGTGTGTGTCCATGTCTACAGTTGGTGTTTAGCCACTGTGCTTGGTGAAGGGAAATCTACTGTCCCAGACTCCACAGAGTGAGGGAGGCAGACGGACAAACAGACTGTAGGGTTCAGGTCCAAACCATAGACTGGCATGAATTTTCCACTGCTGTGAGATGACTGCTCCCACACTGCTGACTTCAGGTTTGGGGAGTACCTGACTCACATAGTCAACCCTAGAAATGGCTAAGGCAGCCAGCTGGACTCCCAGCTGTGACCAGGGAAGTATTTTTCCATGTAGCATACTCTACCCCTGCAGGCTCCCTCACTACCACAACTTTGCCACACAAACCAGTTCACCTTTCCGTGGGAAAAAGGAGTCCTTACTGCCATTTATCATAACCTAGTGAGCAGAACAGTTAGTGCTTTGCCAGAGTATTTCAGAGTGATGTACAAAAAGAATGTCCTAGTTGTCTGGGTTTTGTCTTCAAAACCATTAAAATTTTATATAGAAGATTGGATATGATTTTGTTAAGATTTACAGTCCTACTTTGTTTATGTCTTAAATATCATATGGAGTTAATGGCAGTATGTCATAACATGCTTTTCTGCTGCTGGTTACCTTAGATAATTTAGTTATATTTTCTACGGAATGCAAATTTTTGATGTATTTTGAGACTTTTCATCATTAGAAGAATAGAAGGAGCTGAAGTCTGTCTCTTAACGTATGTTTTCACAAAATACAGCTTTTACTTGACAGCATTTAAATGAAGTACAGTAATTATGACATTAAGTGATAAGATAATATTTCTGTGTTTTCATTAATAATGCAAATAAACATATTTTTTCTCAAGGCAAATGTTCAAATAATTCTTAAGAACAAAAAATTGTTTTGTTGATTGAACTAAATGTGCATTCAGTGATTATGTTTGTACAATGACAGTGGCTGGGGATTTTTAATTCTCTTTTTGTAATGTGGCATCTCTATGGGATATGTTCCTATCCCATGCACAGAGTTTGCACAGAAATTAATAGTTCTTTCCATTAGACTTCTGGAGCATCCAGAAGTTAACTTTGAGCATCCTCCTTTCACTTTTTAACTCTATCACAAAAGCTTGTTTCACGTCCAGTTTTAATCCTCTTCTAATACTCTTGATGAATTCTTGGTATTAGTTTATCCTTTCATTTTAAACTTCTATCCTGAGGTTTTCCCTCTGATCTGCTGGGTTTTTTTCCCCCTTGAAACAAGAATGTATTTAATGACCTGGTATTAATGTGACTTTTCTTATTTGCCTGAATTTTTTTAAAATTTATTTTGTGGTGGACTTTATAAATAAATAAAATGCCTTTATGAGGCGAAAAACACATTGCATCTAAATACCTTATCTTTCTGATAATTGAGCCCTGAGCCAGAAACTCATAATGGCAGCTTCCAAGTATTTGCTTCCTATATTCAGTGTGCTGTTTCATCAAGGAAATCACTCACAGTGCAAGTTCTCAGTTACTCCAGTAGCGCCTACATTGCCTCCATGGAAAGCCAGGCTCAAAGGCTTGGTGAGGCACAGCCTCAAGGTGTGTGTTCTCCTTGTGCAGCTTTCTGCCAAGTTCTGAAACCTGAAGCAGGCCCAGAGGAATGTTTTTGCTGTGGGAAATGGTGCCTTTGCAAGTTCGAAAGGTGCTGATAGCCCAGGGTGATACTGAGATGCCATCGTTGCACCTTGCAGGCTGCCACAGTTAATGCAAATTTACCTTTATCACCAAAACAAGTTTGTTCTGGAATTATTAGCTGTGATTCTGGAGCACAGGATTTTAAAGTCTTGCATCTTTCCATTTACTTTTGCACATATACAATGGATTTTAAGCCTTGTATTATCTTTTGGGAGTTCACTACCATCCTTGTCTATAAAGGTAGCATGCACTTTAGCTAGAAGGAAAAAAGGGATTTGAGCCCTCATTACTGATTCTCCTTTTGTTCCTGTTTTCCATAAAAGCAAGGTAGCCCATATAGTATTTCTGAAGTCCTTTGCCAAGGTGACATCCAACATTCAGCTATTTTAGGAAAGTCAGTGTGCCTTGCTTTTCTCCTTAAACCTCCTGCTTTTCCTTTATTTTATATCCTGCCTGCATTTCACCTTCTGTATGTTAGGGAAGAGCCCTAAAGAGCAATCCCTGAAGACCTTGTATCTGGTGATCAAGAGTTCAGGCAGGTTAACAGATACCTCAGGCTCTCACAGTAGATGAGAGGAATGTTACAAAGTCACGAATAGGGTTCATCTGCTGCTTCTTTAATAGCTCCTTCAGTTAAACCTCACACAACTGCATTCTGCATTATACCTTTGTATTTTTTATATGTGAAGTGGACATTTGAAACCACTTACATGTTTGCTAAGTGCTACTGTGCCTAGCAAAAAGCTGCATTTGCCATAGCTCTCCTTCAATCTTGATTCATTTAGAGACACAATATGCCTGTCTTTAGATTTTCCATATTCTTAGATTATTTGCAGTGACTGCAGGAATCCCTCTGAGGAAGAGATTGTTTACTTGCCCATAACAGATTTTACTTTGAGATATGTTGGCTATACATTTAGCCCTTCCATTTAGCTGTGTTCCTTGGTTCAGTCTAAGCAGTGGACTCTGAGGAGGTCTGGGCTGCTCCTGTTGCTACATGAACTACTGGCTGAAAGATGTGGGCCTGAAGGAAGTTTCTTTGGATACTGCTGACATAAAACACATCATAGTTCAGTGCTTGCATACACCACCATGTGATTACATGTAGGTGACTCATCTTCTCTGGTCTATAGGTAGATAACTGGTCTTTGCCTTCTCCTTAGAATATTTCTTCTCTGATATTTTTTGTTAATGGCAAGTCAGATGCCAAAGAAATTTTTTTATTGTTACTGTTTTCAGGGTTCAGTTTTTCCCTAAAGGGAGAAATACTAACATTTAAACCTATTAGGCTGAAAAATGGGGTATGTTCTAGAAGAAAAATACTAGAAAAAGAAAGGAAAGTGAGAACTGTAAAATGTAATGAATATTTTCAAATGTTTTTTTGCTGATGAGGTAAAGCCCTATAAAAACCTTTAGAGAGATGCTTAACTACTATGCCTTCAACTCAGCTGATAAGAAAACCCAACGTACTGAAATTCCTGGAACTTCAACGCTGGCACTGAAACAGAAGGAAAGGAGGTGTTGTGAATTGTAAAGACATGCAATAGATCATAGAGGATGAAATATTTTTCATTAATGGACTCAAAGGTTAAATCAATAAATAATTTCTGAAGTTATTCCATGTTTTTCTGCCTACTTCAAACATGTCTGAAATTCCCACCCACATGGAATAAGCATTTTCAGAATGCTGTTACATAGATGGTAGTTATGTATCAGTTGCTCAATATTCTCTCCATAATAAATGAGTTTAAATTGTTTGAGATAAAGCCTGTTTCATCCTTAATGATCTTAATTTGCCACTTCCTTCAGACTTCCTTTATACCATGCCTTCTGTTTTTCTCAAGGTTGAAAAGGCAGTGTCTGTGTTAGGCCTGACACATTATACCCAGACACTGGATTTCAGCTTGGGAATTTAGTTTTTTACACCAGCCTTGTGGATCTTGCTGCCTAAAAATTCTTCATATTTTGTGCTGGTATTTCAGAGCCAAAAGGGCACTGTTGTGCCTGGCAGGCATTTGACAGGTTTTCCAGGTTCTTTAACTGATGCCCAAAGGCTATTGTGGAACATGGTGTGATTTGATAAAATTGGTTTCAGTGATATAGTCTGAATGCACACACTGCTGTTTCCACTGAATTGATTCGATTCCATTTTTGTATTCTACTCCATTTTTGTATCATACTTTGGGTATTTTATAAAATCATTCATTACATTTAAGTAGGCTTTAGCAGAAGGAGTTCATGGTAACTATTACATTCAAACTTGTCTTCAGCTTGCAAAATGGAGTCGTTATAAACATCTTATTTCGTTCATTTGAGACATTTTTTCAGTTCTTTCCGTATTGATTTAATTCTGCTCTAGAAATTTGTTGGCTTTTGTTTTAGCCTGCTCTAGAAATTTGTTGGCTTTTGGAGAGGTCTTTTCCCCTGCAAATTGTAATATGATTTTCTGATTGGAATGTTGGGAACCTCAGGAAAAACTTTTTTTTTTTTTCATCTCTGTCAGTCTTGTTATCAAGATCCATCTCTTTGTTTCTATACTCATCTCTTTAGTGACAAAAGTTTTCTTTTTTTTTTTCTTTATCAGAACTATTAGATTTAATATTCCCATCTGAGGACATCACTGATGTTCTTTCATAATGACGCTTTTGAAGGTTTTCATTTCTCTTCCATCTCCTTCATAATATTGCTTTTTTAACTTTTACCAATTCTTTGGGGACTGATGCTAGTTCCTGAGCAGTTGCTCTGTCCTGATTATTATTTAGTTTTCAATGGTAAGTGTCCTGCCTAATTTACTAACTGTGGGATCTTCATAGACTCTGGGTTCTGGGACTTCATGTGCCAGGCTTTTCTGTCTTACCATGTCAAGACAGAAAAAAATCTGATTCCCTTAATTTTTAGATATTACTCCTGTGCTTTGAATCACATTGCTAAACCAAATTGGTACTGAGCCTGTCTCTTATCCAATTATGTGAGAAAGAAGTTACTCATCTCAGTTACATCTTAATTCATCTTCTACTGCCATTAAATGTATTGAAACCGTATTCCCTAAATACAATTCTCATACATTACCTATCCAATGTTAATGGTTCAATGATGCCAAAGAGTTTTAGTTTCCATAATTGGTATGCTGTCATGTCTTTGAATTCTTCATAAAACATACTTTTTATTTTGTCTTTGATGATTCTTCAGTGATAACAGAATATTTTAGTTTAGCTAATTTATTTAGCTAATTTTCTTTTAACTTTCAGTCACTGGCAGGTCAAGTCAGGTAGCTGCTCACAACGTCAGGTTGCCTTAATTATTTCTTCATGAGTATGAGTTTAACTTTGAGAGCTTCATTTTCTGGCTATTTTACTTCTTTGTAATGTAGAAACACATTGACATGGTGTGTGCTTCTCAGCATAACAGAGGACATCTGACACATGCAAGTCCAAAATATTTCAGGCGACCACCTTCCAGCCTTTTGTTTGAATTGTTGGGGTTTCATTATCTTTTCTAAAGTTCTGGTTTTTATTTCGACTTCATTAATATTTCTTGTTTGGACATGCAGTATTCCTTTTATGTTTTTCTGATTTTTTTTTTAAATTTCCCACTTAGTAACCCTACCCTTAGGCAGCAAAGTGAACGGATTGCTTGAATGGATTAAGATTTGTGGCTGTGTGCAGCCTGTCAGAGTCCTCAAAAAAAAAAAAAAAGCACCTGAACTTTTGCACATTTAGCAGTCCTTTATTGTCACAGTCAAAAGCTTTAAATAAAATATACACTAATAATGATATGGTAAGCTATCCTAATTGTCAGTATTAAGGTATCTGCAACTTGGTGACACACTGAAAGTGAAGTAGTTCACTGAACTGAACAGAGAGAAATGGATAAGAGCTTCCCTGAGGCAACAGTGCCCATTGATTTTGTATTGTTTTAACTTTGTCATTGGCAAGCTAACAGTCTACATTTGAAATGCCATCTTTTCTTCTCCTGATTTTGCCTGTGATGTCCCCTATGTGTTGCTTGGTGTGCATATATGAATCTGAATGTCCTTCAAAACTTTTGAAGGAATGAACACATTAATTACTTCACTTGACCCCAATATTCTAAACTGATTCTGTCTTTTACAAAGAAATGTTCTGAAATTACTGGCAATTCTAGACAAAGGAAGCTGCTACCAAAACGTTATAAACATGAAGTGTGTAAGAACCTGGCTGGTTGAGGCCATTCTTCTGAGAGGTTGGAGAGATTGACTAGGTGCTGTTAGAGAACTGTTCAGGAACTGTTGACAGAGAGGTTAACTAGGAACTGTTTTGGACCTGTTTTCCTGGTGATTTTGCTTTTTCTGCCCAGTGTCCTGAAGCTACGTAGCAGACTAAGCCCATTTCTCCACTTGGAAGAGAAGCCATAATATTTAGCTTTAAATTGTATCTTAACTGATACATAAAATAAAATATTATTTTTATGGACCAATCCTGTATAATCTCCTGTATTCTGAACTCACCTACTGTTTGGGTATATCTGAGAATGAAAGATACTTCTCACAGCCATTCTGCTACTTTCCAGTTAGCCAAGTGAATTGTTCTTGCTCATAAAGATGGATATTATTTCTGGTGTGATTTCTTTAAATTCAGATTGTTATCACAGAATGTCATGAATGGGATGAGACAGTGATTTGCAGACGGTGTTTGTTGTGTACTATCACTCCAGTGATGCCCATTACCTTAATGATGCCCAGTTCTTGCTGAATATTATCTCTATTATATTTTTACATGAATGAATGAATAATTCTTTATACATGCCCTTTTGAAATATTTACTTCATAATTTCTTTAAATTTATTCTTGCAAGGTAAATTCTCTGTTTCCCAGCGATCCAAGTTATATTGCATTATGCTGATTGAAGTATGATTATATTGAAATATAATTAACTTTATCTTATCATACTTTAATTAGTAAAGCACACTGGATTTCTTTGAAGTTAAGCTCATGGGTTTTGGCTTGATAGGGAAATAACATTACTTGTGAGTCTGAAGTGTTACCTCTGAAAATATAATTCTGAAGCTATATAGGTGGTATGTTCTGAGTACATCCCAATCCTTGTGTCACACCTTGGTTTGAAGTTTTAAGACCATATAGTCACATTTGCCAGTGGATCATGAAATAAAAATGAAAAACTTTGAAGTTACACAATAGCAGCTTTCAATCTTTTTGGAGTAGGGAGGATGTTACTGGAATTTTGAGCCAAATACTACACTTACTCTGAGAAATCATTTAGCATTATTCAAATTTGCTTTTTGTGCTGCAGATAGGAGTAGCAGTTCCCTGTGCAACCTCTTTCCTGTATATACATTGCTTTCTAAGGGGAAAAAAAAGTTTTGGAGAGGTGACACTAAAGGGTTTTGACCTACCAGATACTTGATACTTGAGAGATGCTGGCTCTGAAAAATTCACATTTAACAATGCATAGGAATCTGCATCAAAAGCTATCTGATGTAAAACTGCAGCATTGTTTAGTTAGAGTACATGAACTGTGATTTAAATGCCTTTGGCTAATATTCAGGAAAACTGCTTATGGCTGCTAAAGCCTTGGCCTAGACAACCTGCCTGCTGCTCTGTTAAAACTGTGACTCTCAGGTTTAGTTTTAACACCTTCTGCAAGTTGATAAGGATGTAGCAAATAAGCTACTGTGTTTTGGGTGATCAGCTGGTGTGGCAAAAGTTCTGTTTCATTTGATGCTTTAAAAATTGAATGGAGGTTACATTAAATTTAGTGCACATCATGCCTATGTTTTTAACTGCTGTTTCCTTCAGTGTTGGTCCTTTCCATATTGATGTTTGCAACTGGAAAACTTCTTGTGTGATGATTTCTTACAAAGTTGTAAGGCAGAAAAAAGATCCAGTCAATTTGTTCGTATAGGTTGTGATGTGAAAGAATTGTGTCTCTTAAATCTATTCAACTGTTTGAAGGGAACTCTTTCAAACTGCATGATTTTTTCAAAAGCTTCTTTGTTTTAATGTATGTCTTGCCATTCTCTACTCCTTCCCTGTGCTGCAAAAGTTGTTAATATAAATTATCTTGAACCAACACCTTGGAATAAAACATCTGTCTCATTGGCAATTTTATTTCCTCTTTTTTTTTTCTTGATCGGTTCTTGGTTTTGCTTCAGACAGAAATCTTGCTTTCTCTGTTAAAGTCTTGCAACTTGTCATACTACTACTCTTCCTTTGACAACATCTTCAGTTCCCTTTACCACCTCATTGCTGACTTTGTCCTGTCTTTAAAATGTGATTGGCCTTCTTTTTGTTTCCACTTATAGCTTATTTTTTAAAACTCATTTCTCTCTTGTCCCTTGCCTTGTGTAAGGTCCATTACTTTTTGCTATCTGCTTACTAGAAAACAAATTAACCCAAACCTGAAAGAAAAATATTAAAAGCAGAACATTTATCTAAATTCTAAAACTATTTTGAGATTTTTATCTTCTTGTGCCAGTATTGTTACATGCTGTCAATGCCCCTCTCAAAAATGATAGGTTACAATGAGCAATGATACTGTAAAGACTAACAGAAATTATCAGAGGTACGACAGATCTTCACACAAAGGAAATTAAGGACTCATCAGTCTGGAAGTTGCTAATTGAGAGGGACTAGAACAGAGGTCAGTAAAATCATGAAGAGCACTGAGAAGGTGAATGAAGTTGTTAGTGGTCTCTCCCAGCATAACAATTAGAGGATATCAAATGGAATTAGCACATGGAAGGCTCACTGGAGACTTTTGTTTCAAGTGGTTTTGCTATGGAGGGGTTTAAATTCAAGGAGAGACTTGTTGACAAGTTAATAGAAAAGAAATGCATCAGAAGCTGCTGGTTACAGAAATATCTTTCTGACAAAACCCAGTTGTAAGGACGAAGGGATTCTGGGGGTGGGGCTCAACATCCAAAATGCTTTCCTGGGCTACTTCTGATGCCTATGCTAGGAGTAGATTGCTGGCTTAGATGGACCTCTGGACCAGTGTGTCTTGCCTTCAAGATCCCTGAAACATTGCAGGACTGTAGATTACAGACTGGTGAAAAGATATGTTCAGAAATATTTTTTTTCTTTTTAAATTAGCATTTGTTAATGGAGCCCTGCTTGCAATTTTTTAATTTGGTTTCATCATGCCAAAAAGGCATGCTAATCATTTTGTTTTATATGCCTGATTTCTGTGTCAGAGTGAAGAGCTAAATGACTGTCACTGAAACAGACGTGGATGGGTCCTCAGAGCCCAAGACGTTTAGTATTGATGATAAGCATTATGTCAGACTGAGAAAAAGTATATCATATTCTCTGCTACTCATGGCTGAGATCCTATTATTTCTGACCATGCCTGACAGCTCTAATGCTAAAATGTGAAGGGTCATAGAAAATTAGTGTAATTTCAATGGCTGCTTTAGAGCAGCAAACATTAAGTCAGTTCCCAAGAACGGTTCCCTGGTGCAACCCTTAATAAATTCAAACTTTATTTTTAGGGATGACCTTTAGTAATGTGAGCCTTGATCCATTGAGATGCTGTTCACTTTTGATGCATCTCCAAATCCCTTTTTTATGCATTTTAAATCAACACATGCTTATTCTGAATTTATGTGTGTGGATAGACAGAGAGATGTAATTTAAACACATCTGTTCAAATATGCATTTCAGATCAACTTGGTGCCGGTTCTCATAATACGGCTGAGTTTTTGACGGGTATTATATCCCTAAAGTACACAGCAGATGGTATTTATTAGAGATTGAATGGAAATGAAGTTTAAGGATGTTGAGTCTTAAGTCGCTCATTTTTTAATCATAAAACAATAATGATCTGAAGTTATAAATCTGTAATGAAGTTCTATAAAATGTTTATTGTTTATGTGGAGAGTAGAACACCTTATAGTTGAATTAAGTTGGTCCAAGCCTTAACTGTTTGGTTTGCGTTTTTGGTTTGGATTTTTTTAAAGTTGTTTTTTTTGGAGGGGTTTTAAGGAAAATTGATAATGGGAAGTATTATAATGCTTCTCCTAAACCATTTGGGCTACATCTAGTAGGAACTCTGGCAACCTTCACAATAATTGTTTGAAGAGAGTAAAACCATGTGTACTCTTTCATCCTCAGGCAGTGAGCCATGCTAATTATGAGATATACTTTTTATCTAGGTCACTATTCCCTGGTAACAAGGACAGCCCAGTCCCTACTCGCACAGAGTCCTCCACACCTATACCTTCTCAAGCTGAGTTCTGGAAATCAGGTCTGCTTGCTGCCTCCAGGTGTCATTCAGCCCAGTTTCTGAAAGAGCTCTTCTGGGGGCAGGAGGTGGGTTGGGAAAAGAACAGTCATTAAAAATTACCTGTTCTTGCTCCCAGTTAAACTCTGAGAGCCGTTGGATTGTGCTTCTTAAACACAGATACAATTCTACAGCCTGTTTAGGGTGACTTACATTAAAACCACAAATGACTCCAAAGTCAAGCCCAACATATTCAGCTGCACTTGTAAATCCATTGGACGTCGCAGCAGATCACAAAGCTCAGGTGTAACGTGTTCCCTATGGAACCACCAGCAGGAGCAGCTTCGAATGCTCTGTAAGGTGTGAAATGCCAGAAGCAGGCTACATCCCCTGATTCTCTAGCTGTAAGGCTAGACTTACTGTGTAGTTTCTGCTACCTGTGAAATTTGAAGTGTTTCACTATGAACTACCTCCAAATTAACTGGTAGGATTTAATGGTGTTGCCAACTCTTTTCCCAGGTACATACCTTCCTTCAGGGAAATCTGCAAGAATAATCTGAAAAAATATATTGAGGTTTTCTCTGTGGTCCTGTCTGGCTTTCGTTTTTCTGTTTTATTGGTTTTTTATCAAAGCAAAAGCATAAACAATATGGCATTACAATTTTTTTCTGGTTTGTTGTATCTTGGGCATCAATTTCAGAGGGATATGATCGAAGCTGTGAAAAGTTCTTAAAAAAGTAGTAAAATTACATTTTTTACACACATAAAATAGACTTACTTAAACATGTGATAGTATTCGTTGTCTCAATAGTTGAGCAAAAAGTGAGTTGACTTATAAATGAAGCCATTAAATACTTTTACATGCAGTATCAACCTAGTTACCTTTTTTGCTTTAATTCAACCAAACTGAGGTGAAGCAGAACTGATTTGTGAGACAACCTGGAGTTGTCGTACACAGTAATAGAGAACATATTGAAATATTGGAAATAAGATAATTTCTTATATCCTATATAATTGCTATATAAATTCTCTTAAATATTAATGTTCCTGATATATATAGCTGCATTTTAATAAGGTGTCTTACCAAAGTATAGTTTATATCTGGCCATAAAGCTCAGTATGTTATCATTTAAGAGACTTTGCACAGAAGTGTTTATGACATGCCTGTTGTCATTAAACCAAGGTACTTTCCAGTTTTACTCCATGTGTAAATCAGTTCAGCAATTGATATGAGGATTCAAAAGAACTTCTTTTTCTGACACAGAGGTTCTGAACTCACACATCCTGGACTACTTTTAAACACATATGGAAAAGATTACCAAGAAAAACATTTTCAGTGGATACCCATTTATTAGATGCCTGTTCATCCATTGTGTAATTTAGGGTAAATCGTAAATGGGAAAGGATGGAGAACTTCATGAATTATGCTCAGGTTTAGTCCCCCAACTCTAGGCACTTAACTTAGGTGTGTGTTGTCCTGTGCTGCATTCATAGTCCATGGAGAGAGAGAGGTGCTGGAGGATTTCAGAACAGAAACAGGCTGAATTCCTTTCTCAAAGTGTGGGGATTTTTCCATGGCTTAATCCTCAGGTTAATCTCCATATAGCCAAGAGAGAAGCAGGGTGAAGTTTCCTGTTGTTCCTAGACGGTGCTTCCAGCTGAGCAGTCTGTTTCTCTTGTGCTAGCTCCAGTTGGTGTGACTCCTCAGTGAGCGATTAAGTTGAAGTCAGAAATCCCACAAGAGTAGGCCTCATGGAGAAAAGAGAAAGAGGGGGTGAAAAGGGCTTCTGGAAGACTGTGTGTGGTCACTGGGAAGATGCAAACACATCCCTCAGCTCCAACACAAAATGGCACATTGAGATGCCTGTTAGGCTCTGTAAATACACTTGAAAGACCAACTCAGATACCTTCAAATTATTTCATCCATTAACCTAATTTCATGTTCTCTGAATGGGCTTGTACTGCAGAAGCGTTTTAAAATATAAAATAATGCATGATGCTGAAATAACATTTCAGAGTAGACTGGTTTTATTTTTATAAAAATTCAGGTTTTTTTCTTAACTTTTTAAAATGCAAATTTCTAATTTGTGAATCAAGAAGTTGCTATGTCATCACACTTTTTGTTTTCACTTTAATTACTATAGATTACACAGGGAGTTCTCATACCTTTCTATAAAACTATATAGTGTTTTCTTTTTATTCATATTGCTATTTATTCTAATCCAGTATTTTGTTAGACAGTAAGGGATGGAGGTAGCTGGTCTTGCTTAAGAGCAAATTGGTAGTTTTAAGTAATTTCTGGATTTAAGTGTTAATTGATGAAATGGAAGTGGGAATAATATGTGATCATGCAAAAGAATTTCAAGTGGTCATGTGAGTAGCTGAAGGTGTTAATTTTAGCTCCTTTACATAATTTCTTCCTGGAACATGGATTTGGTTTGTAATGGTTATTGCTAAAGGAAATGTTTTCTGTAGCTAAAACCATATGACGTGGTCCATGTAACAAGTGAATTTTAGACATTTTCACAATTTTGGTGCTGCTTTTCTTAGAAATATTGCTCTGTGAAAATGGGGATGGGATGGGGGGATGGTCTTACTGTTTTATTTTTGTCAGCTTTAATTCCTTTTATCTTCTTTCTAAGTCACTTGTCCATGACTTGACTTCTGGGCATCAGTCAGTTCCTTGGGTCTGATTTTTTTCTCTGACCCCAGAGGCTGGCTTGGTTCCTCTTCAGGCAGAGGGTAGGATGTTGCTTTTCTTCCGTATTCTTTCAAACACATCTTGTTCTTCCTTTCTGTGAGGTTTGGATACCTGTGCTGTCAGCACTTGTTCATGGGTGTGTTGGCCCTTACAGCATCACACTAAAACAGATGTGTCTTCATTGTAAGGTGAAGTAGTTGCTTCTTTTTGGGTGGTCAGAATTACCCGGGATGATTGGGTTTGCATTGCTGGTCTAGTTCAGAATGGCAAAACATCAGTCTGCTTGAGTAGATGGAAGGGATTTATATATGTAGAGGGACATAGGGGAGAAAGTAAGTATTAGGGCTTTTTATCTTATACATGGTTTACGTATTCCTCTAGTTCATCTTGTTCTGAAATTCCACAGTTTCATTGTAAAACATCCCAATTGAGAGTCAATATGTTGTAGAGCTTGTCTCCTACACCCTAAAAAATATTTGTGGAAACTGAATAGTTGGGCTATCTGTAAATGAGTTCATGTAATAAATGTTACAGGGGATGTTCAGCAGTGTTTTCTTTGCTTCAGAATAGATAAGCAGCATTTGGTGTAAAATAATGGTAATATTGGCTGATGCACATGAACTTGTTTTTATGTGATTTTGGATCATATTTCATAGAGCAATTCTTAAACATCATCTGAATCAAACTAATAAAGAGTTTTGTGCTACTTTCTTTTAGGCTGTCAGAGAAAAGGTCACTTCAATTTTCAAGTGTGTATGTGTTTTATATTTTTCCATAATTATATCTTTTCCTCCTCATTTTTCATTAAGAAATTATGTTTCACATGTGGAACTAATTCTACATATTTTTGTTCATCTCTGCTTTGAAAAGTCTTTAAGAGCTTGATTTTTGTCATTTTGGACTTTGAGTGAAATCTCATGCTTTTCTCCCTTTTTTAAACTGCTTGTTAAACAATATAATCAGCAGTGATATAAAAATGCACTATGCAATGTCATATTTTAGGCATTTACACTGGATTGAACTGTAATTAATTGCTGTTGCTGAATACACCATGGTCCTTATTCTCTTTTTGTACCCAGGCTTTTCTTTGTGTGTAATAATTCCATCTAGGAAGAAATCTAATTACTAAGATAATTAACACCTTATCAGCAAATGGAGTTCAGACATTTGTAGAGTTTATGAATTTTTAAAATATGTAATTTCCTTTTAACTGAATGACAACTGGTGTTATGGAGAAAAAGAGCATATTTTATTGTATCTAGCTTGATTGGACCTTATAATTCATGTTGCTATAGAAACAACCAGGCCTTTGTAAAGGATGGTATTACTACTACCATTGGTAATAAATGCTTTGACTGTTGCCAATAGTGTCATTAAAATGGATAAAATAACTTCATTATAATGGTTTTGTCAAATGTAATGAATGTTCTGTTCATGTTCTGAGAAATGGCAGCTGATGTTAGGTGGCATTGGTTTATAAAGTAATGTACTCTTTCTTCCATGAGCTTACAACTGCTGCACAAGGTATTTGTGTATGAACAAAATCATGTTTCAGAATGTGGTGCTGCTCTCTTCACTCAGTCCTTAAAGATAAGGAATTTTATTGTTACTTGATATCAAGCAGAAGTTCATATCTTGATGTTTGTCAGTCTTAAGAAAGCAGCAGTGACTGAGGGTGCTGAGCCATCAGCTTTGGGGATTTCTGCTCTGCTGCACAACATCCAGATTGTGCTTCCCACTTAGGGCTGTTGGATCAAGTCCTTGAAAATGTTCAGTTATATAGTGGTTTTGATTTGTTGTGCAGATGCCACCTTTTAACCTCAACTCAGATGATAGAGTCTGAATTTGTGAACTCAAAAGGGAATTGATAGAATTTGGTTTCTTTGCTGGGGATTTTTCATAAGAAAAAGGTGAAATAAGATTCTATATCAATTCCTGTGCTGTTACCTATATGTCCAGGCACAGTCTAAAAGGAGGCCAAGGCATTAATGTAAGCTCATTGCCAATACTTGAAGAAAAAAAAAAAATTAAGTTTGGGGGGGAAAAATCACAAATATATTCATTACCATGTACAATTTGTCTGAAGGTTGTTGTGGTAGATATAAGCTATGGTCTAATATTGTACCTAATAAAATTAATAAGAATGGTATTCTCTCCTTTCCTCTTTTGGGGTCTTTTGCCAACAGGCTTTCCTTTTCCAGTATAACTCATTGTTTCAGAAAGTTTTTCTTTCAGTTATTCAAAATCAAGTTTCTTCACTCACTATAATCACAGCATCATTTTTTTCTGTGGTGATGTATGTCTAATATGAAATAATAGTTTTCTTTGGCTATCTGAATGCTTTATAAATGTAATTTGGGATACATACACTGACATTCACAGTTCTGCATTGTCTTAACTGGATGAGGGGAAGAGAAACCTTCCATCCATTTCTTTAGGTTAGAGACAGTCTTGGAGACCCCTTGTTAACCACCAGTGTGAACTTTGCTTGTGATAGTTGTCTTTATACCATTCACCCCTAAAACAATCTCTTTCAGCTGTTCCCTTGCCTGTGGCCTATATAAGAGCTGTAGTATTATTTAGATTGGAAGGAACCTCTGGAAGACATCTCATCTACTCCCCCTCCTTGAAACAGGGCCAGTTCCAAGTTAGATACCACCAATATTTGTGTAGAATTCTTACTTTTCCCCAACATTTCTGCAGTTTATCATGTTACTGGCAGCATGGAGTGACCTCTGCATTGTGGAAACAGTCTCATCTGTGTCAAGAGGGAGCACTGAGTAGTATGTGTTTCTGCCTCTCTCTAGAGGATGCTTATCATTATTCCCACTCTACACAAAGCTCAGTCTGGGTGCAAGCCTTGATGGCTTCTCCAGTATCTACTGGGGAAGGTGTTCATGCCATGTTCCCACCATGTCCAAGATGGTGATAGTGGCACAATTTCAACTCAAGCCCCCTAACTTCACCCTCTTATGCATCTTTCTGTGTCTGTGGGCTGTCTCTGTCAGCTGCCTTAACCTGATGTGTGTGAGGGATCTGCATATTTAGTCCAAGGGGAATGGTTAGGAAATGTTGACCTTGCTTAAATAACGAGAGAACTCACTGCCTGTGCATTTGTGAACTTAAGTATTTTGTTTTCATTTTTTGCTTTAAAGCAAGGCATAGGCTGATGTTTTAGAACACTGAGTTAAAAATTAACTTGTGACTAAAGATGTATTTTTGGCTCCTAAGCCAATTGTGTTCAAATTTGCTAGGTGATATGACATGCCAGACCCCTCTTTCAGACACCCTGTTCTACTTTGATAGCAGCCTTATAAAACATTAAATAGTTGACATTTTCTAGTGACTGAGTCTCAAAAGGTTTACATTTTATAGATTAAGCAATCAGAATTCAAGAAATAACAAGATGTGCTGATTACCTCTAATTTTGATTGAAGGAAGAATTGATCCAGATGTTTTCACTCTTCTGTCACAATCCTAATCCAGTATTTGCTGCAGTATCTATTACTTGTGCTCTCAGCTGAGCACCAGATCCATTTCTCATTACCGAGCAATGCTGTTAAAATCTTTTTTTTAACACCAAGATACTTGTAGGTCTCAATTTCTGTAGATAAAGTTGAAAGTTATATGTCTATGTACACTAGCTTTTAAGGGAGCAAGACTTCTACATGTCCTCAATTAAGTGCTTCTTTCTACTTCCTTTACAGAGTGCCTGGAATAACAATTGCTACAGACATCATTTGTGGTTTTCCAGGAGAGACAGATGAAGATTTTCAAGAAACTATGAAACTTGTAGAACTGTACAGGTTTCCAAGCTTGTTTATTAATCAGTTCTACCCACGTCCAGGAACCCCAGCTGCAAAAATGCCTCAAGTTCCAGCTGCAGTGGTAAGATCCATTTTCAGATGGCTTTAATACATCAAGCATGTGCACAAAAATGTGTATTTTCTGCAGAACTGTGCCACATTCAAATGAAGGATTTTTTCAGTCCAGTAAGGGAAATGATGCTAGGCTAGACCACTGGAAGTGTTTTCATATATAAATGACTGTTCAGATTGTGAGGAAGGGTAATACAGTGGTTATAGTGGAGATCTTGTCTGCTTTCTGTCAAGTTTGGGGTGAATGACTACCAAGAGTAGTAGCTGATTGTTTACACATAGTAATTTTTTTTTCCATTTTAAGATTTCTGTGACTCCAGCATTCTCAAGCTTATTGTGAATAATTATGCAAAGAATTAATAACAGTGATTAATAACTCTGATTTATTTGTCAAATATTAAATTCACAGGCCACATCTTCTTGAGACTGTCCTTATGCACTGTTCATTTACTTCCTTCAGCCTGAAGGTTAAAGGCCATTAATAAAATTGCATCTAATCCTTCCTTCCTTCCTTCCTTCCTTCCTTCCTTCCTTCCTGCCTGCCTGCCTGCCTGCCTGCCTGCCTGCCTGCCTGCCTGCCTCTTCCAAAAATCTCATCTTAAATTCCAAACTGTTTTTATAAAGAAGGTACATGGCTATTGATTGTATTTTGCTCTATATAAATACCTATTTATAAGCAATAATGATAGCAATCATATCAGAAGGCATGGTTTGATTTATTTCAAAAAAATTGAATTTGTTATTTTTGTAATCTGAATCTCAAAACAGGAAAGTATACAAGATTGATGCCTGTAGTAATTCAACTCATTACTGTATCGTTTTTGTGAGCATAAATAACATTTATATTTCCTTTCAAAGTAAGAATGAAAGTCAACCAGCAATGTAAATAAATTTAAATGAAAAATCTATTTCTTTCAATTTATGTATCTTGGTACACCAACAGAAAGTCAAAACAATATATTGGAACTTGTATTCCTTTGCTTATGTGTGTGAAAGCTAAACAAAGTATCTCTGTTTACTCTCAGTGTATACTATGAATTCCATAGAATGTGTCAGCTGCTTGGAAACATAAAATAAGATTATATCTGGCTTCTTCAGTTTGCTGTTTAGTGTAGTGCAGCTTGAGCAATTGATTCCTTTATTATAGATTATCTCATAATGGGAAATTGTACACTTTCAAATATAAATGCCTGCTGTTGAAGTAGTCTCTTTACTGTAACCGACTCACTATTTGTCTTAGTCTTAAATGCTTTTTAGATATTTTGATGCATGAAAAAAGGTTCAGAAATGTAATTTTTGGAAGGTAGGAAGTTTAAAAATCAAAACATTGGTTTGTGTTTCAGGTTTGTGTTCCTGTGCACAAGTTCTTAAGAATGCCATTTTCACAGGACGTGCAGAGAGCTTAAGTTAATTTACTCACTTCTGCTTAACTGGGTACTTAAGGGAAGACAATCTGTGAAGAGATAAATTATTAAAAGAATATTAGCTTTTCTGTAGTTAGAAGTATTACTTGAAAATGGTAATTGTCCATTTAACCCAGTTTTACATTCTTTATTCTTATTTGTAGCACTAGTACTTATTGCTTTCAGTGAAATAGAACCTTCAAAGAAGATGGGGCCTCTAATCCAGGGCTGATGAAAATCTGTAATTAATAGATTTTGTTTCTCTTTTTTCTTTTTTTTTTCCCTGTAGTCCTTCAAAAATCCTGTGTTATGAGATCCTTTGTTCTTTTATCTCTTAGTAGAAATGGAGAGCAACTAGTCAAACAGAGCAGGAAGAGCTTGTGCTAATCTCCTATGTTTTATATTCACATTACTTCTAGACAGCAGCTGACGGTCCTTCCTGCATAACCAGAAATGGACAGGCATTTTATTTGTTATACCTTGCTTAGAGTAACTTATATTTCTCTGCTAGGAAAAGGAAGTAGGACACAACCATCCACTCTGACCCTTTCATCTTTAAATGAAATATTATCCACGTTAATGAATGCATTTTATTGCATTTGCATTGGGTAAGAAATAGCACATGCACTGCCATACAGCTGGTCTGTGCAAGTGCCTCAGCGTGCACTGGATCACCAGTCTGCACTTGGGAGCTTGGTGCTTCCACGAGATGTTCATAGCAGTATCCACTGCAGTGGATCTGTTGGTAGGATTTCTTTATGGGAAAATAATTTTGTCTGTACAGATATTTTTAAAATATCTGTTTAAAAAAAATGTTGAATAAGTGAGCAAGTTATTTGACAACTCTTATTCTTCTTTTCTTCTTTGTTACTTTTTTTCTGAAGGCTGAATATATTTGCTATGTTATTTCGGTTTTTAAATACTTCTGCAGTGGACAAATCCATTGCTAGTTGCAAACTGCTCCACTTTAGTGAGTTCCTCTTCAGCAACTCTGACTCAAGATGGCTTTGGTCGTTCTGCCCAAGTATCACAGCTGCAATAATAACATACTTGTCATGTGAGTTCCTTTTAGATTAGCTTTTTTGAGAAGATTTTACCACTTGTAGAGACAATCTGTAGAGTATGAAGCATAGTAATAGTTAGTACTTTTATAATTTTAGTGGATGGTTTTGATGATGATCTTAAATATAATTGCCTTTGGAAGAAAATCCTCATTTGATATTATCTGAATAGAAAAAACAATCAGTAGGTCAACATGGAATCATCCCGTCACATAGATAATTTATCACTGAAAGAAAGCCTTAAGGCACCGATATTTTGCTAAAAGGGCAGATGACACTAATCCAGATGGACAGTTCTGCCACCATAAATTCAGAAAAGACAGCTAAGGCTGCAGGCCTTTCTTATTTCTCCTGGAGAAAAAATGTCCATGGAGAATCAGACATCTGTCTGAATGGTCTCGTCATTTCATAACCATCAATTAGATTATGCTTACCACTAATACTCTTTCCAGTTTAGAGAAAAGTTAAAACAAACCTAGGCATGATTTTTTTAAAAAAGCAGTTATGGTAATCCTGAGTCATGCACATGGAAAATGAGCCAAGTTGTTGTCCAGAACTTAAATGCTACCCTTTTTTTTTTTTTTCTTTCCTTTGCCCCCATTTCATCCACCTTCTGCTAAATGCACTGTTTCAGAGATGAGTCTGGATGCTCCTTATGTCCAGTGGGTTGAAAATTCTCACTCTGAAATGTGTTAACGATGAAATGCTATTTTGTGTATTGTTACTGCTGCTATTGTTGTTATGTATCTGAATTTCTCAATTTCCTTGCTGCTTGTAAAAGTGGTGGTGCTGATAACTGCATAACTCAAATTACAGATTCTAGCTGAACTAGTAGTAAGAGTCATGTAAGAGAACATTACTTGGATGTGTCTGGTAGGGAACTCATGTTTAGTTGCATTGCAAAGGATCAGAATAATTCTAAGTGTGAAGGTTACTTTTTTTTTCTCTAAAATTAAGAGCATGCAATACCTTACATTTTGGATTCTCTGGTCTTTATTTTTTAAAGATAGCTATTACTCATGTGGGGACTTGCAAGGTTCTTTTTTCTGTCCAACAGATTTGGTCCATCACAATTACTGAAACATTAGGGGAGATTATAATCTCAGGACAGCTTGACTTTTGTCACTTGGTAAATACATGATGAAGTAGCCATTTTGAAAATAAGGATCTTAACAAGGTACAATTAGATTCTAGGTTCATCTCTACTGAGAATAGAAAATGGTAGCTGTTTTGAGAGCAGTAATGTGACTGCAGTTTCATGATAACACTGCTATCAACTGCAGTGTGGATTCTAATTTTTCTGTATGTTTTTTCAATAGTGTAAGAAATTCGGTTTCAATTATATATTCACTTTCTCTTTCCTTCTTTCTTTCTTTATATCACCAGATAATTACATTGCTTCGAGCTAGAAAATTTTGTCATTCAACTATTGAACATTTCCTTTAATTCCTCTGAAGTGTCTTATTAATTTTTTCTCTCTGTATTAGTTGTATTAAGCACTATTCTTACTATATTGAGGTGGATAACTGATTTACAGACTTCATAACTGTCCTGGTTTTGGCTGGAATAGAGTTAATTTTATTCCTAGTAGCTGGTATGGTGCTGTGTTTTGGATTTAATGAGAATCATGTAGATATCACTACATGATATTTCTCGTTGTTGTTAAGTAGTGTTTATACCAAGTCAAGAACTTCTCAGCTTCTCATGCCCTGCCAGCAAGAAGGCTGGCAGGGTACAAGAAGCTGGGAGGCTGGACAGCTGGGACAGTTGCCCCAAGCTGGCCAAAGGAGTATTCCATACCATGTGGCATCATGCTGAGTATACAGAGCTGACCAGAGGCAGCTGCTACAGCTGCTTGGTCACCCTGAAGACTTAGAAAACTCACACACTGTTAGTACACTCACCATTATTAGGAGAAATAAATATCAGTGATCAGATCTTGTATCCCACTCCATTTAATCAAACCATCACTTAGATCTGTTCTCATATCTCCCAATTACAGGAATTGTACATAATGCACTAGGAGATTTTTTCCATAAGGATAGCATAATACAATATACAGCTCAGTGCTGTCTGCCAGACAAGTTGCTTTTGATCATCTCTGCGGGAACAGAAATTTTGAGGCCTTTGTTCTATAATGGCTACTTATTTTTCTTAGACTACTTTGCTTTTACTTCCTTCTAGGAGGTCTCCAAGAAGTTTCATGACACCCTTTCATGACTGAGTGACTGCAGATCCACCATGTCTCTCTTTGATTAGAATTCTTCAAGACACTAGAAATAGGCATTCTTAAGTGCCAGTAGATACAGCGTGGTGTTTACCTCTTTTGCTGGATGGATGGATATAGGTTTTTTAGTTCTGAATCTCTGCACACAAACTGCTGAATCTTCTGTGGAAGCTCATGTGCTCTTACCTATTTAAAAGACATGATTTTCCAAATGTTGCCAAACTGCCCTCTCAGCGTCACTGAAAAATAACCACTCACTCCTGCATCAGGCAATATTAGCTGTCCTCTGCTTCAGCATTTTTTAATTTCAGGTATCTGGACAACAAATGGAATAGCATTGCTTGTGCAAGGGGGACCTTTAGCCGTGTTCAGAGCTCTAAAGGAAAGGAGCACAAGTGGACCTTGTAGGTGTCCCACCAAAGAAAAGGCTGGTAAGCAAGATGCTAAGCAGACAGTGAGAAAAGATGACAATTGAGGACCACTCTTGCCTTTGAGCATGTTTCAGACTTTAGCAGGTAGTGATGGGGCACAAGGTGCTTGGGGAGGCCAGGGTCGGAGATAAAGCAAGGAAAGAATTCATCTGCTGTCCAATATGGATTTAGAAATAACTTGATAAGGTTTCATGTGATACGTAACAGAACCAATGGCACTGTTAAACACTTGAAGGTTGAGAGAGTGCAGCTTCAGGTGGACTTGATTAGTTAATGTGATTTAAGTTCGCAGACAGGAAGGTATCATCTCGTTTCAAATTCTCACAGACACAGCAGAATCAGTAATACTTATTGTGTCAGATTAATGGTAGCCAATCCAAAGATCATGAAATAGGATTATGTAGGGATATTCTTCTAAAATGAAAGAGGAATGCTGTGGAGATCATAAGGTGGGAGAAAAGAAAAGTAGAAAAAGAAACAATGCCACTTATTCAGCAGTACTGTTACTCTAGTGTATTGTCACTATGAGCTCCCCTGTTAAGTGCTGTGACTAAATGGCATTACATGCCCCAGGAATTGGATGCAGCTGTGATAACTGCTTCTGGTGTATCAAAGTTTCTTGGCCCCTGACACACATCTCCCCTCTCCAGCACATGCAAGAATGCATGGTGTAACATGCAGAATATTTCATGTGTAAGAGAAGCCAAGACTGATTAATGTCTGAGTTTGACTGCTAAACCTCTGTACTACAATTTGTTTTTCAGCAGTACACTTTTATTTGCTGTTTGCTATTCTGCTGGGATAAAAATCTCAGTGAATATTTTCATGACACCTTTGGGACCAGGGAGTTAAAAATGTGAAGGCTGGAGGGGAGTATAGACTATGAAGAAAAAACAATATATAATTCTTCGTTTTTTTCACCGAACTGTTGTAGTATTCCAAGCTAACGTATTCCAGCAATTTGCTTTCTAGTAGTTTTATTTACATCCATGTTCCCTTATGATTTTTATGAGAACATCATGTGAGGTACTGTAGAAAGCCCTACAAACCATTGGTAGCTATGAATTCTCTCATCTACAAACCCAGTTATTCTTTGACGGGTTTTATTTTGATTGGTGTGTCTGTTGGTTAATGCCATATCAATGTTGGTTCCTTTTGTTACCTTCTAGATGCTTAGCAATAATTATGGATTATTTCCTCCCTGTTTTTTTTCCCAGTAACTCCATAAACTGGTTGACCTGTGAAAGCCTGGTTCTTCCTTTGCTCTGTTTAGAAGATGGCCAAAACATTTGGCTGTTTTTATGCTGTATCTTTAAATCTACCCCAGTGCTCACCATTCAGAATGTAGCCAGAAATTTGGGTTTTTGCAATGAATTCAAAGGAGCATAATTACCTGTGAATAGGGGTTTTGTGGTTAGACAAAACTACTAAACAGAATTTTATAAGTGTTTACAGACCATTTTATTTTAGAGCTAGAATCAGCTCACGCTCAAACCACCTTCAGTTATTTGACCAGGCTCTGAAATGAAAATCTGTTTTGTTGTTGTGGGAGACAGTTGAGCTGGTAGGTTTTAAAACTGGTTAAACCCTTTTTGAGATCTATAAACGATCTGCCTATGGAGCTGCTGAAAATTCAGTTCATAGCTGAATCTGGGGAATGAGTTAAATTGCATGGCAACAGCTGGACAGTGCAGAGTCAGACCCCCTGAGAAAGGACGAAAGTATTTTTACTCTAGCCTGGAGCTGTGGCTCTTAAATCTTACACTGGTGTAGAACAGAAGTCTTGTGCTTTTGTGTTGCTTGGGAAAACAAGTCAAAATTCAAAGCAGGATTGGAAATGCACTTAGGAAACCAGCTTGGTTGGTGTTCTACTTTTTTAAGTTTTGGTGTTTAGTTTTTGTTGATTTTTTTTTTTAACAGCAGAAATTGGTTGGAATGAAAATTACCAACAACTTTGTCATAAACTTTATACAAATCCAAGTTGAAAATTAGAGCATCTTAAAGTAAAGCGCAACTATGAGTTCAGTCTAGGCCATGTTGTTAAGAAAAATAATTGGAAATTAAAATATGGAGAATATACATAAGGAGGAAGAGGGGGAGTTCTTCCTAAACTTCATTGTCAGGCCAGAAATAGTTACAGAATTTTCAAGAATAATGAAACTGCTGTTAACTTCATGTAGCTTTGTTGACTGATGCTTGCAGCCATGTGCAGAACATATGTTGTATAAAAATAGTTTTGGAAAGTGCAGTCCTCCAAGATTTGTAGTGGCCATGAGCATTCATTAGCCATCCTCCTTCCCCTGTAAGTCTGTCTGAAAACCCTGATGGAATTGTGAGACTTTCAGTTGAAAGGAAGCTGAAATAGCATGAGGAGTTTTTAACACCACATACTCCTGAGCTGAATAGAAGGAAGGGAAGATACTCTCAGAGATAAGGTAGAAAAGCCTTTGATTTTAAGAGAGAAAACGGTTTTATCTCCAATCTACTGTTTATTCTTCTGTCTTCTTCATTGGTTCATAATGAAGTGGAAGAACCCTGGAAGAAGTCTTAACTGTGCCTTTTTGTAATTTTTCTAATTTTTGCTTGAATTACATTTAGGTAACTTTTGTAAAACTGAAACAAAATGCTATTTTTCAATTTGGATTTTTAATTTATTTTATAATCCAGACTGCTCAGAACTAAAAACAGTGCCAGCAGCTGTAGTAATTAGTAATAGCTTATTCCCTGAAACAAATATAGGCATCAGAACAGAAAATTTTCAAAATTCCAGACTTCTTCAAATGAGAATGTGGTTTAGGTATAATTTTTTTGTAATTTAACACAAAGAGCAAATTATTTTGTATCATGGAGGCAACTAAACTTGTCCATGAGTTGCAAATAATGTAATGTTTATGATGGCCTATACAACATGCTTTGGAGTGAAAGAAGACTGAAATATCCTGAGGTGGGTTCTTGGTGACCCTTTCTTGAACTTCATCTGTCTTTGATAATCCAAGTGCACTCCCTCAAAGCCATCACAGTTGATCAGGTCACTGAGTGCTCTGAAACTTCTGTCTTCCACTGTTTTCATTGCTGCACCTGCACGTCTGGTCATTGGGCTAAAAATCTTGGAACCTAGAATTCCTTAACACCTGGAAGTAGAGTGGAGGACTGAATAATAGATGAAGATAAAACAGTGAGAGCAGTTTTTGTGTGTCTAGTGAATTCATGTGTTGTAGGTGGTCTCTATCACACAGCCAGCACTTGAGCACTGCTCCTCACAGTTTGTACCACACTGTACCCTCTTCAGCACTTTCTGTTCTTCTTGGAAGGCTGGAAAACTTGGTTCTTTCAAGGCTTCTTGTGTATGGTACAGCACACAGATAACCTCACCAGTTCATTAAAAGGAAAAGAGTGCCCTGCAGACAGCTTTATCCTGGGCTTAACATATCTGTAGATACAGATACATATTTTAATATTACATTTCATTACTAAGATGTAGTTTGCAGTTCATTCTGGTTGATATTGTTGTGTAACTAGCTGCAATAACAGTATGTATTCAAAAACTGTCTATCCCTCATGACCAATCACTTTATTTCTGGTTTAGTGTCAATCTGATTGGAGATATGGCTGATACCGCAGGCCAAGATTCAGCTAGATCTAGATTGTTCTACAAATTGTTTTGACCTAAGCAGTCTTCCTAATCAGTTATAGTGGCATCCTTAGGAAATACCCACCTCATATATACTGTGAATTTTCTACATGAATTTCAGATATAAAAATCTATCAGAAGCAAGAGCATTTTATGAACTACATCAAATTTGTGGACCCTCATAATGAACAAATGCTGAAGGCTTTTTCTGAAATTAATAATTGCTTTGTACAAGTCTTCAGAGTAAATTTTGCATAATTTATAGAATCATAGAATTGTAGAATATCCTGAGTTGGAAAGTTATTGAATCCAACTTCTGGGCCTGTGCAAGACATCTCAAGGATCACACCCAGTGCCTGAGAGCATGGTCCAAATGCATCTTTGAACTTCCTCAGACTTGCTGCTGTGACCACTTCCCTGGGGGACTCTTTCCAGTGCCCATCCACTCTCTGGGTGAAGAGCCTTCTCTCCATATCTAACTAAACCTCCCCTGACTCAGTGTCATTTCCTCAAGCGCTCTCACTGGTCACCACAGAGTAGAGATCAGTGCCTGCCCCTCCTCTTCCCCTCACAAGGAAATTGGAACTGCAATGAGGTCTCCCCTCAGTCTCCTCTTCTCCAAGCTGAACAGCCCAAGTGACCTCAGCTGCTCCTCACGCAGCTTCCCCTCAAGGGCCTCCACCATCCTCATGGCCTCCTTTGGACACTCTCAATCAGTTTATTGTCCTTTTTATATTGTGTCACCCAGAACTGTCCCCAGCACTGGAGATGAGGCTGCCCCAGCCCAGAACAAAGTGGGACAATTCCCTCCCTTGCCTGGCTGGCCATGCTGTGCCTGATGCCCCCCCGGACACGGGTGGCCCTCCTGGCTGCCAGGGCACTGCTGGCTCAGATTCACCTTGCCATCAGCCAGGACCCAGGTCCCTTTCTGTGGTGCTGCTCTCCAGCCTCTCATTCTTCAGTACATACATCCAGGTTTGCCCCATCCCAGGTGCAGAATTCAGCACTTTGCCCTTGTTAAATTTCATATGATTGGTGATTGCCTAGCTCTCCAATAAAAAGTGACAGGAATAACAAGCTTTAATCATAAGAGAAATTAAAGTCTCTCAAATTTACCAGAAGGAATAAAATTCAGCAACATTTGTGAAATATATGGGTTTGAAGTGTCTGTATTACATAGCTAATATATGGGAGGTAAGAAGGAGGAAATTGCAATGCACATGATTTAATTGAAAATGTATCCTTCGACAAATTATTTTCAGATAGGTTGGCAGATGTTCTTATGAAGATTCTAGCTGGATTTTGAAAATGTCTGTAATTTTCCATAAATCAGAATCTCTACATAAAATGTAAAATAGACTAAACCATAATAATTCATGTCGCTATAATCCTGAAGACAGTATTCCTTTAACGTTTGCAATCATTTTATAGTATTAATGATCAATAAAGCTGTGTGAAGTTTTATATATTTTGCTCTTTTAGACAACAAACATATTGCATGGAGTCACAGAACCATGCTATGGTTTTTTTTTTAAAGAATCCTTCTGTGTAAAAAAAGTATACAGAATATGCATTATGAATCTACAGTTCTGTTGTTAATTGGAGCTGGAAAAAAAGTCCACTATCCTGTAACATTGAGGAACATAAACTGTGAACTGCTGAATAACACACTACACACTAAATTATATTTTCCATGCATGGATCAAAAATTATTAGAAAATTATTTCTTAGAGCAAGCTGAATGTTTGGGTCAGTAGCTGAAGTAGAACAGTGAGTCTGTTTTAACATAGTAATTCAGGTAGGTTAGGTCAAAAATACTAACTACTCCCCAAATTATTTTCTATGCTTTATTATGGATGGGATCAGAAAGACAGCAATAATTTCAGTAGAGGTGAGTTAGTGATAGGACGCAGAGAACTTGTCGGGCCTGTATTGTCACTTCTTTCAGAGCTTACAGGGCATGGATGCAAGTGCAGAATGAACACTGGGTATGATTTTATCAAGAAATCTGGCTGGGGCACAAGGTTTTTTTTCAGGATCATTTCTAAGAGGCTGATGCATTGAATAACAGAGGTCAAAGAGAATGGTTCAGTGGTTTCTGATCACTTTTTTAAAAGCTGTTTTGCAGACCAAAAAGCAATCTGCAAACTTTGATAACATGGTGGTTCCAGTGGCTTGTCTCATATCTCTGTTGTGGTTATAGGTACACAGATTTAATACTTTATGGATTGAATCTCCAAGCAAGGCTTTTAAATGTACCTTGGTTGGAGTAGTTGCTATTCTTCCTCTCTTCTTGGTGTTTTGCCAAGTAATTCTGTGGAGATTAAAGTTAGTCCACTGGGTGTCTTTAGGTAGGATGCTACCTGCTTCATTCTTATTTATGAGTTCTGAGTTTGGAACTTTTTAGTTTTGAGATCACAGGTGTAACATAAGGGAAAAGAAAGCAACATCCATTTTCTGATCAGCAAAAAAAGCTGTGTCTAAGTCAGAGAATGCCATAACACAAAACGTGTTAGAAAGAGCCGTTTCAGAAAAGAAAGATCCAATCTCATGGTTTTGTGTCTGTTTTTCTGGAGCCTCTGTGCTTTCAGTTATACTGGGAAGGGAAACTGTGAAAATACTTGTAAAGCTGCTTAATTTTTCTCCCAAAGTGTATCAAATTTGTAGTTACATTTTTCCCTGATTCACTAAGTTTAATATGACTTTAAATGAAATAATTCATTAGAAATACAGAAGGAGGTAAAGTGGTTTTCCAGACTTGTTTGAAAGAAAAACTGAATATTGCTGTTGGTTGTTAGCATGCTTGAGGATAGGGGTGAGATGCTTTATAAACTTCAAATTAAATAAGGTTCCTGTGGTAAAATAAAATTATTTTTTAATTCTGATCCGCAGTATGTAAAAGAGAAATGGGGGAGATGATTGGTAAGTGAGGGAACAGAACTGAAATAAAGATATTAATCTGATTGCCTTAACAAGTTATTATTCACTGTACTCATGAAGGAAGAGTATTTGAACAGAAACATGTTCTTGTTACTGAAGGCAGCCCTGTATATTGGAATGATTTTAAATGTGAGCAAGAAAACAAAGACAAGAGAACTTTGCTGGCAATATGTTGATGCTGAGACTTTCAGTGGAACTGCTGGAATCTCCAGATCTGTCACAATATTAGGCTGGAATTAATAAGACCTTTCAAGGTGAAAATAGGCTTTATAAAACTGAAAGTTGAGTCTAAAGGAAAGCAGTAACAGCTTCATATTGGGAGTAATTTTGTCCCTTTTATTCCTAGATGAAAATCTGAGAATATTCCATTTAAGTAGCTTCTAAGTAATCTGTAAAACAAATACCTCATTGATATTGTAGTTCTCCTTCACAATAAACATTGCAGACCTATGACACCATGCTTGAAAAGAAAGCAAACAAGTTTTGGGCTATGTTAAAGTCATCTGAAAGACAGGTAATTATCACCTGAATATGAAAAGAGGATCATGAGATAAGTCCAATATACATGTGTGAGCCTACAGTGTTTGGCATTTGTTATAACTGTTCCATTTGTAAAATGATTTTTCTAAAGTATATTCTGATTATAAAAATTTATTATTAGGATACCCCTACTTTTACCCTATTTTCACACCATTATTTGCAAAAAAAAAAAAAATTCTAAGGTAGTCAGCACAAAATTCTATGCTGGTTTACTTGTGCAGAAAGTATTTTAAATTGTTTTAGATTTCTTCCCTACTACGTGGTTTGTTGAGTTTTTTGAGGGGTGGTTGATTTTTTTACATTCTGTTGTTCTTTAAGTGATATTTCATCACTTCTACATTATTCTACAAAAGTAGAATAATAATCCACAGTATAGACCATGTAAGGCATTAGAAAAAGTTTTATTATTGCTAAAAAGCAGTGCACTAGAAAAAGAGTAAAAACACCAAGGTTCACTAACTCAGCCTTATTGGTGTATAGTCCCAGACTGTTGTCAAAGGAACCTTTATCATTACTTTATCTTAAACATATAATATGCATATTGGATGACCATTATCCCTTTATTAAATTCCAGTAATCAAAAAATCTGAGGCCCAGCAAAATGGGAGAGAGAAAGGAAATAAATAGAGCAAAGTGTATGTTACTTGCATTGTGTATCTGCTTGCAGGATGGGGGAAATAATGAAATTGTGGTAATGTGTTGTTTCCTCTCTACTAACATTGACTGTGTGTTCTGTCCTAAGAAATGTCATTAGTTGATGTTGGTGTCTGGTTCTTATTTTTATAAATCTCTTGGACACTGCCTGTCTTTTCAGAAGAAGTTAATTACTTAGGTGCATTTTAGTAACAAGCTTGAAATAACTCACTTAGAAAAAATATTGATTTATTTAAGAAAAACCTTCCATCCTGGCATACTTATGTGTACAAACATATATAGTTTTACCGTATTTAACTCAGTCCTGCAGCAGCATTTTAATTCACTCTTTATCAGATGTTCACATACTTTTCCTGATAAAGATATAAGAAGTCTCCTTTTTATCTCCTATATAATGTGATATTTTTACAATTTTTTAAAACAGAAAACTGAAAATTCATTTTTACAGTCATATGCATACATTTTTTTAGTGGCTCACATCAGTATAGGATCTGAATTTCTGTCTTTATCTCCTCTCCCTGCAGTTGTTTCTTTAAGTGCTGCAAACTAAGGGCTATCTATTCCTGTATGGCAAGCCTGAAAGAAGTGCAGGAATAAGCTATGAGTCTGATGTTGCTATCAAACTCCTGGAAGGTCTTTTCATGCTAATTTGGAAAGAAAATTTTTTTTTTTTTTCAGAAATAATTAGAATATGTCCTCTGTAGGTCTGTGAGCATGTTTGAAAGCAATAGTGCTGCTGCACGTGGAGCAATATGATAAGATTGTACAGTTGCCTAAGTTCAGAGAGGGTTTTTGAGTGGCTTTTTATGATGTAATTTTGGCAACATTATTGGTAGAGAACAAAGGACTGGAGAATCAGAACACTGAAGAAAAAGAGCAGAGAAATGGAAGTTTTTATGTTGGTCAAAGGGTACTTTAAAGGGATGTTGGACTAAGCTGAGGGAACATAAATAGGGGTATGAAGCTACGTCAATGGAATAAATTCTGCGTAGATATGTGTAAATAGGTAGTTTGGGGACTGAAATAGTCCACTGGAAGTGATGAAAGAGAAGGAGCTTTTGGACTCCTTCTTTTCCACTGTAGCCTCTAGACATGAAGAGGCCTGCTTTATCTTCGCTCTGTACTGCATAGAGGTGAGCTGTGAACCATGCTTCAAAAACTTATTGTTCATACCGTGTGACTCATGCCAGCTGTAGGAGTTGAAGGGATTACCATTGGAGCAGCATGAATTCCTTGTCCTGTTTGTGTGTGTTTTGAAATACTACATATATTTGGGTTTTAGAGATCTGAGTTAAAGTGTGTTTTTTGTTGTAGAAAGACAGAAGTTATCACTAAGGAACCTTAACTCTGTGCTTATGGCATTTTTATCTCTATGTATTCAGATTCCATACAAAACAGTTAAATGACGTTTAGGTTTAGTTCAGCGAAGCCTATTGGACATCCTGGGAATTTTGGGGCATTTCCTCATCTGCATCTTGAGAAGATTCATTGCACGTTTTTCTCAGTTAGGAATTCCCAGCATTTCCCCAGTCAGGAGAGTTTTGATTTTGTACAAAAAAATAAAACTTTTGTGGAAAGGTAGGAAAGAAACCATAATTTTGTATAATAATAAAAAGTTGAAGACTGTCAGTGTCTTGTGCAAGGGAAGCCATCTTCACTCTTCGTCTAGCTGAATGTGTAACCAGCATTTAGGCGAGAGTCTGAGGGTGAAAGATGGGTGGTTTTCCATCATTTCGTTTTACTGACTGTTATTAAAGTAATTGCAGTCAAAATTAATTACAGGAGAAATATTCTTCAGTACAATGAGCAAGACTTGGACTTTTTCTGGATTTTGTAGGGCTTTCTTCCGAGAATGATTAGTGGGGTTTCCATAACCCAAAGTCAAGTGCTTTTGTCTTCTTTTTGCATGATGCTACATTAAATTAGGTTTTTTCAAGCAATCTTTTTAGCAATCATTTTTGCATATCTTTTTAATTTTTATCACATTTCTCCAAATAATTTTTATAGTACTTTAAGTACTTTGACTGTCTACAGGTGTACTACCAGAAAAGAAGTCATTGTAAGTTGCTTAATGTTTCTGTGAAAATAAAAACTATGTAAAGAAAGAAAATACATAGTTCATATTGCATGATCAAAAGTTGCTAAATTGTCCTATAGTTTCCAGAAGTTAAAATAAATTCTGCAGTCATGCAGCTGTCTATTTAGTTCCCAGCATGCTGGAAACATAAACAGATCTTTCCAGCTTCACTGGAAAGCTACTTTCACAGAAACAATGGCTAAATAAGACACTGGTACAGACTACAAGCAAGGAGTTCTTGCAGTTCTCCCCTTAACACATTTTCCAACATGCAATGATTTGCCTTCCCCAGCTATGGGATAAATAAACACTGATTTTGACATAATAAAACTTTGAACTGATTTGTGACTCATCCCTGCATTAAAGACAAAGGGTGTTTTTCTCCTCTTCCTGGCCACCCTCTATAGGATACAGCTGAGAAATTCTATTTAACATCCGCTGAAATTACTGAAAGCTCTTTGGCTAAAATCAGAAGTTGGATCAAGCAGGTTTTGTCTTTGAACTATGCTCTGAAGAGAAGAATTTTTTTTTCCTTTGCCTTGGCATTAAATGAGATATCACCTATTAATTTTCCACAATCAAAGCAATGAGAGTATTAGCATCAAAAGAAATCAACAAATAATAAATTATTCTTCTTCAAACTGACTTCCTTTGCACCTGATCTTCTATAAGGCAATACTGCATGTACATGCTAGAATAGTAGACAAGTCTTTACAAGATTGCAGCTTGATCACTCAGTTTTATCTGTATTCTAAAATATTATTTATTATATATTGTGCAAAAATTAAACCTAGTCTGAAGTGTTTACACATTCCACTGATGTTACACAGATTAGTGTTTATTATTTATTAAGGATATTTTCCTTAATATTGTTAATATATATGTTAATTATTTCCTGTAATATTAAATATCCTTAATCTGCATACACTGCTGTTCATAACTACAGTTTCATTAGCAAAGTGGGGAGAGAATGTGTTTGTACCTGCATACAGCTTTTTAATCAGTAGCTTCTCTCTTTCTCCTTTAACTTTTCTAACATGGCTTTTTTATTAATAATCCTTTACAGAAAAAACAGAGAACAAAGGATCTGTCCCAGCTGTTTCATTCATACAATCCATATGATCATAAGGTAAGGAAAAAAGTATACTATCTGAGTTTGATGTTAAGAAAAATTCCGAACATTTGTGGTAACAATATTTCTTGTTCAATTCAAAATTCAGGAGAAATTATAAAATTGAAAGCACTGTGCATGTTACTTAAATTTCGCTGTCACATAAGTGTTTCTTTATTTCTTTAAGCCAAGTTTGAAAAGGTGCATTTTCTGATTTGTGGAACTAATGACTCGCATTAACCTCACAGAAGTATAATTTATAGACTGGCACTAAGTCCTGCAAAGTGACCACATGTGGTATTGGATTCCCCTCTTTTTTTTCCTCTGTGTTTAGGAACTGGCTTACCCTAGAGTATGTTGCTTAGCCTGTTGTGTCAATTAGGCCCTGAGATACGTGATACTAATGAATTATCTATTGATCACAAAAGCATCATTCGAAGAGGCTGCTGCGTGAACAGCCTGGTGGTTTTCTGGGGGAAGAAGCAGAAACACGCATCATTATAACTTGTTTGTAACATCTGGGGGAAAATAAAAAGGTCCTTTCTCATTGCAATGTGAAATTAAAAAAAAAAAAAAAAGTTGTTACAAGAAGATTTTGGAGAACCAAGAGACTGACATCACAGTATTTCTGTGCTATAGCTATGTCATGGTGTTCTTCTAGACATTGTGCAGAAGACAGCATTAAGCAGCAGATTGAATGGAAGGAATGTTAAGTAGGTTTTTAAATATTTTCATGGAGTTCCTCCTATCTTTGATGCCTCTGTGGGCATATTCTTTTAACAAGTGCACAAAACCCTTTAAAAATTTGTCAGCAGTATGAGATGTCTGTCTTTGCTGCTTCTGTTTTGAGAAGTGTGAGTGATTTTGCAAGTATCCATTAAAACCAACAAAGATTTGAAACATTTCTGTTGTTGTTGTTTAGATTGCAAAGTTTTGAACTCTATCTCTTCTTTTCCTGGACATGTACCAAATACATTGGAAAAAACAGCTAGGTTTTATATTTGTGAGAAGAAGGTGGCAGAAGTGTGTATGTGCATCTATCTCTTTGTAGGAACACGTGCACATATATGCAATAGATGTGTAACTACACATATGTCAGTGAGAAACACAGTGTGTAAATGAATAGGTTTATCAGGCAGGTTGTTGCTGTGAGAGTTCTGTAGTTACCGGACACTTGAAAATTTAGTTTAAAAATACATTGTAAAGCAGTTATATTCCATAGCTTTTACAATTGTACCTAAATTTCAAGTTAAATTCATCTCTGCTTAGTACTTCTTTTATAAATAGTCTCGCATTATTTACAAAGACTGGTGGAGCTGATATTAATGGCCTGTGAAAATGGCCTTAATGGAGAAACATGAAGAATAAAAAAAACCAAACTAGTGTGATAAGATTTTGAATGGGATTGTTGCTCCTTTGAATTGAAGCATTTTAAGGTAAATGTAATAGTAAGTCAATTAAGATCTAGTAAGGTGATGCAACTGGTGAACGAGAAACTTTGATATTCCTATCCATGTCTTAATTCTCCTGTACAAAACACTTTTTATTCATAGTACAAGGAAATTCCATTATTCTTTTATTAGCACTTTTAATGGAACTTGGCCATTTGTAACTCCTGCTGTCTTCCTGCTCATATCCTTTGTGGCGTTATATCAAAGTATTCTCAAATGGTTTTGGCTGCAGTTGTGAGGACTTCTGCACTCTTTACAAATTAGTCATCACACAATGTGGAATGGAATATAAATGCTTAAATATATTCACTTTTTATCTTTGTTTTAGGACCTTTAATATATTATTAAAAGTAGTACAGTTGTTTGATGGATGATTTTTGTACCGCCACACTTTTTTTGCTTCCAAGCATATTCTGTATATATATCTGAGAGTACAAGTGCAGGGGAAGAGACAAGTGAAAGTTTGTATTAAAGTTATGGCCTTTCCATATTTTCCATTTGACAGTGAAGGTTTTCTTCTCCTGACTACTTCCTATTTGTAGGCTGCAACAAGCTCACTGCAGATTTCTTGCTCTGTGCTTTTAATTTCCAAATCAGCTTCCAGTTTCACAAGTGTTGCAGTTTAGGGGAGGGCTTTTAATTTTTGTATTAAATCTAACATTAGTTGGGAATTCGGTTATTTCTAGTGGAGGTGTGTATTAGCTTTAGTTCTGTTTTGTTTGATTTACATGACCAAAGGTTTTGAAGGCAGGCTGGGGGCACATGTTGTTTGCTATTTTGTAGATTATTTTCAGGAAGAAAGGAGATTTCACAATGACTTTGTGAAACCATTGGTGACACAGGGTCATGGCATGAGTGATTGGAAGTAGTAGCTTCCAGGATTATTTCTTTGTTGATTAAACGATTTTTCTCTGAAAACCTTTCTAAAATAGAAGAAAAACTTAAGGTTTAAGTTTGTGCTTAGTAGAAGTAATTAAAACAGATGTGAAAATCTCATTAATTACAGTGGCTTAAATGGGACTTGCTACAAAGATTTGACAGTACTTCATCTTTTTAGGATGGAGTATCTCATACTAAGGAGAAAAACTAATCAGAAAATCAGAAAGTGTTCATTCTTCCATGCTCGCATTTCACTCACTAAACCAGAAAGTGATATTTTGATGCAGTAGTTATACTAACCTTACTGACCTTGTTACTCTTTATGCATGGTCAGGAGGCCAATAGCTTAGAAACAGTAACTGTTCCCCCGAAAATGTAGCCTGAATATATATTTGCCAATCTAGTGTAACTTAGAGCATCCTGAAAAACATTTAAATGCTTGTGGTTCTTCTTTCCCAGATGAAAACCCTGCGGTTTTATAGAGGTGGAAACAAGGATTTACTTTCCCTTCCACTTTCAGGTGTTAAGTTTTATCTTTTATCCAATGAGGCCTTAATTTAGCAGCAGAGGAGGCAGAACTTTCAAATTCCTCCTGCAGAAAGAATGGAAAAGCAGGAGATACTCTGCTGATGCCAGGGGAGAATTAGCTGAGCTCCTGTATACATTAATTCCTAAACAAGTATAAATTACCATCTAGTTGCCCTTCTCATTGTTCAGATGAAACCTTTCAACAGCAAATCTCAAAATTTTCCATTATATACTTCTCCTATCCAGGCACATTTGATCCTGCTCCCTTTAACCCAGTGTTACTAAAATGCTTTACAGAGCCTCTGACTACAGAACCTGCAGGTCTTTCAGATACTGTGCCACAGACAAAGCTCATTTTAGCATCAGTCATGAATGCCTAGCAAATATATTGAATTCTTCATGTCAGACACATACAAAGAACTGCCTTTTCTCATTTTTTTCTTTTGTTGTTCTTAAATATCTTCTAAAATTCATTATTTTCAGAACTAAATAATTACTTAGGAAATGCTGAGCAATATCTTTTTCCAGGTGTGTGATTGCCATTTATTCAAACTTATTTCAGTTAGCATGTGTAAAAATACATAGCACTCTCTTTGTAGATGAAGTAATTCCTTGTTCTGAAATACTTGCTTTTCATTTTTATGGAGAGTAAAAAAATGTATGGGTCTGGCTTTCTTGAGAGTCAAGTTCTGATTGCTGTGTAACTTTTCTCTGTTTTATATACAGTTAATCTTTTTCTAGGACCATCAGAGAAAGATGATAAAATTGACATCCTCATAATGCTGTACCAACAACTGCTTTAGTGTTTTAAAATGTAAAAGTAGATAATTGAGAAGCTATAGTCTGGCCAGTTTCCTGCAAGCTCATTTAATTAAAGATTATGTTTGCACACAAGTAATTTCTGCTGAATGTTTTTTGTGTGTACACTGTGAGGTTTCACTTTTCACACAGTAAGGATTTTATTCTTTCTGAAGTAGATATTAGGCTCAGAAATAATGGAATTTGAGCTCTCTCTGAAATGACTCTTGCTCTTTAAAATTTGTGAGCCAGTTGTTGTTTTTTTTTTAAACTGGTCAAGTCGTTGTTATAATAGTTTAGTGGTCAAAAACAACAGGTTTTATAAGCTTAATAGGAGTTTCAGGATCCAGTATGCACCTAATGGCGAAATTCAGAAGTGCAGAGCCCTGGTTCCTTTTCTTTTTTTTGTCAGATGAGTTTAAGTATTCAGTCCTGCCCTGGAGTGGTTGTTTAAAACTATAATCCTCAATTTTTGCTCTGCAGAAAATTTACATGTTGTAAGCTCAGTATATCAGGACTACTGCACATTTTGCTGCTTTGCTTTCTTGGGAGGATACCCAGGATATGTTAGGGCATGTCCATACACGCCTCTGGCAGCACGGGGCTCCTACAGTGAGAAATCCCCTGAGAGTTGTGCTTAAAACTCAGCTTAAACTATTTGTTTCTGCCTTCTGCAGCCTGAATTTCTTGCTGTACAATAGGGCATGATCTATGAAAAAATAAGGCCATGTCATATAGCTTTGGAGATTTATTTTAGCATATACTGTGTCCAGCTCAGTAAGAAATATAGTCAACACTCATGTGATTTGAAGAGTTTTTTGAGAGATTTTCTCCCAAACTGAAGGTGTGCTCAGGATTAAAAAAAGTAGTTGCTATTTTAAAATGTGCTATAATTGATGCAATTCTTTTAAAATAATTGTAAAATTTTTAAACCTCATGCTTCTAATGTTCTTTATTAATGTGTTCTGGAAATGTTACAATACTCAAAAAGCAAAACCCCCTAGCCAGTGCCTGTGTGTTTGGCAAGTTATATGGACCATTGTATTGTGATACACAATTAGGTGACAACAAAGATTTTCTTGGTTTTTTGGTGGGTTTTTTTTGTCAGCTTTTAGTGTCATAAGCAATTTTGGGAAGCAGGGAGTTATGTCTGTTGTCTTTGATAAGGGTAGATATGTGCATAACTCACTCAAGAAACATTATTGACAAGATTATAACAAGGCTATTCTTGGTACTAATGGCTGCTGCCACTTAGAGACCTATGATGTTCTCAAGCAATTATTTCAATAGTACACAGACCCTATGCTTAATGGAAAATAAATAATCTAGTGTCAGTTTCCTTAAACTGAGGTTTCTTCTGCTGCATTCTTTAGCTCTCCTGGACAGCTGACACTTAGTGTCAGAAATTTTTTGAAAATTACCATTGAAAGAGGCTGTAAGTAATGAGGGGGTGAAACTATTTTCACAGTGAAGCAGGCAGGGGCCACTATGAAACAGGTGGGATGTCTTTTGGCACTGCCTTAGGAGGCATATCTGTGTGCTCCAAGTGGTTTTCGTTGACAATAACACAGCATATTAATCATAGCAATGCCCAAGGCTGTGGCATTGTTTAGGAATCATCATGGGCACCTGTGTGAAGCATAAAATATTGGAAAGCAAGTGTAAAGTGCCAGGTGAAGGGTGAGGGTTTGGAGTCAGCTGGCTTCTGATTAAAAAAAACCTGTTAAGTCCTGCATTCCTTCCACCTCTGTGCTGTTCTGGTGGCCTCTGGGAAAAATAGGCTGTGGCAGGAGAATGGCAGGTGTGGTGGGAGAACCAGCAAAACTGTCTTGACCAAAATGAGGACTATTTAGTTCAACAGCAGAAATAGGGGGGAAGTCAATCACTTAAGATGGGACCAGTTTTCCTACTGGTAAGCTGCTTCCTTTCATTTTCCATTCCTTTCATTTTTCTCCCATGTACAGGGACTCCTTCACAAATAAGCCAATTTGAACAAAAGAAATTCTGATGTCTATTGCATGAAACCTCTCTAACTAAAATGCCTGATGTTGGCTAACTTTCTAATGGCTGACATCACCATACTACTCTTGTTAATTAGGTCCTTTTTGAAGATGTGTTTGCACTGTGGGACAATGTGTTTCATAAGAGGACATTTAAATTGACATGCTGGACACCTGTAGAGTTGGAAGTGTTGCTATGAGAGTAGCTGATGTAGGACTATAATGTTGTTGCAACACTAAACATGTGGCAGGTGAGTTTAACATCCTTCTGTGCTCTTAGTCCTAGATCTCTCAGACTTGGACATCTTATGTGTTTGCTGCTGTCATCTTTAAAAGCTACTGGCATTAGAAGGTGGTTTGTTTCACATGTGAGGCATGGCAGCTGGCATGTTTACATAAACCAGATTTGGATGATTTTTGGAAATGGGAAATTACAGAACTGCTGAAAACCACAAGCAATTCCTTATTGTTTTTCATAAGGGCAGTAATGTTTCTCAGTTATTAACTGTGTTTTGTAAGATGTGTGGTGGAAGTTCTATGAATGTGTAGGTTTTACTTTTGAGCCAGAAAAAAAGAAAGCAGTTTTGTGGTAATCTGTCAGCCTTCAGATTTTTTTGGTAATTACTTGGGTATATGATGCTGGAAAATAACAAAAATCCTTTTAACCTGCTTTCCATTTATTCCAGGAACAGCATTGTACTAAATTGTAAGGCAACTGTGAGGTTGTAATGCCTGTGATATAAGCCATGATCTGAATTTTATAAAGGAGGTGCTCTGAATTGTTGTTTTGTAAGATGAAAAGGTTTTTTAGGTTATTGCTGAAAAGGGCCAGAGCCTTTTGCTATCTCCTGCCTTGAAATAGATTTTGGGTTTAATTTAAAATCAGATGTCAGATATGACCGCTTTTTATGGAAATACTCCTATTGTAACCTACATCCATTCTTCTCTGTTCTCTTCTCTCATGTTCAGAGCTGCTGTTTGGAGGAGGTTACATAAAGCTGTTTTGTGCTCTTGATATGATGTGAGGCTTCAAAGAAGACTACTGAAAGAGAAAAGCAATTTCTATTTGGAAGAGCCATGCAGTGGCTTCGTGCTAATGGCACACTTGAGCATTACTTGACGATAGTGAAGAAAATCTAATTGCCTCAAAAGCTCCTGCTTATTCTTGACTTAACTCTAAGCTACATTGAAGTTTGTGCCATCTGTAACACAGAGCGATCTAATACAGAGATAGTTTAGAAAGGGCTGTTCATATACCAGGAATTGTTTCAGGGTTTGTACAGAATAGGCAAAGAAACAAGGCAAGCTCTGCAACAAAAGGGCTTACTTCTCCATTGTATATGCTGTAGAAAAATCCATATTTCCTCTGCCTTAATTCTGTAGCTGAAGTGTTGTGATTAAAAACTTGCAGTCTTATTTGAAGTGCATATTGCATCCAGAAAATAAGAAACAAAGAACCCAATTACTGAATTTATTGCTCTAAAACCAGTGCTTCATTGGTTGGTTTTGTTTTAGACAAAACCTAGAATATATACAGACAAGTATATATATTATTAGTAGATATGATTAATATTTTTGTTAAAACCATATTTAATGCTAGTAACTTTTGCAGTAGTTGGACATTTAAAGCATCTAACCTTGTCTGATGCTAACTGAATTGTTTGGGATTGTTACTTCTATTCCAAAACAGAGGCTTTTCCTGTTTTAGGATAGAGAGGTGTTTTTTCTATCTTTTTAAAATGGCCTTTCAAAAAATTGTTTAGCAATAGTCTGTTAAATCATGTTTATAGCTATACACAAAGGTGTGTGCGCACTACATGTTAATGTATGTGCTTAGGTGTTGAACAAGGTTTCACAGGTACCAATCTATTCCTGAAATATCTTCATCAGTGATCTTGAGAACAGTTTTAATAAATGAACTCATGAAATCCACACATATCCATCACCCCATGTAAAAACATGTATACATTTCTCCTGTTAAACAGTTGTGAAAATAGTGCTTATTTACTTCACAGTTTTTTTCCTTGGTACAGCTTGCAAATGCTACCTGGTATAGTAGATTGCCTGAAATAAGGCAGTGCTTATTTACTTCACAGTTTTTCTCCTTGGTACAGCTTGCAAATGCTACCTGATGAAGGAGTGTAGGGGGATGCTCCCAATGAGAGAGGGGCAAACTAGCCTTTGTCCCCCAAAAAAGGAAGGAAGCCCAGAAGTTTCTCCCAACGATCAGGTGATAAAACAGAACCTAATAACCTGGTATAGTAGATTGCCTGAAATAAGGATATTCTACCTCCAAAAAAATATGAAACATAAAATGAGAGACAAGTGAAGTTAAATACATGCCATATCAGCTTAAGAGAAACAAATTCTTTGATGCACATTAATCCTCTTGTTATTTTCCTGAGAAAGACATTTTGCCTTTTGCTCCATGTCTTGTATCATTTATGTACCTTGTCCATCATTGACCTGATACTGAGACAAGAAATACAAAAAATAAGGGTTTTAGAGTTTTTCAAATTAGTTGCTGGAAAACTTTAGCATCACAAAAAATAAACAGGCTTCACCTTGTTACAGTTTTTTAAAGCTCCCTTCAATCTTGTGTTAGCATCAAAATCACATCAAAATGTGATGGAGTGTATAAATAGCATGGACATTTCAAGTTCTTTATTTCTCTATTCCTTAAGACTACATTTGACTTCTATATTTGCAGTTTGTAGTGGATTGGATTTCCTAGTTATCTCCCACCCTTTTCTCATTTCCAGCCCCTCTCTCTTTATTTATTCTATTGCCTTTTCTCCACTCAAAAATTAAAAAGGGGTTCTCCTTTATGTATCTTCTTTCTTTCTGTTTCTTTCTGTCTAAGTAAGTTCTAGTATCTAGTTTCTTTCTATCTTTCTATCTATTCTTTCTTTAACACCTTCTTCAAGTACTAACATTGCATTTGCACACTATTTTGGTTCACCTGCCCTTCTGTTTTTCTTGGTTATTTTCCTCTTTATGGAGCCCCTTAGTATTAAGCTGTACTTTGTCATGGCATTAAAGTGGTTGTGGGAGGGGAAGGCATCAAGTGTAGCAGTGCATGAGCTCAGTGTTGTGGAAACACATCCACAGAGGTGGTAGTAAAGCTCCCCATTATCCAAACATTGCAATTTATGTAAGTATTCATATGACCAACTCTTGTCTGCTTTTAACTAAGCACTTACCAAGAGATTGAAGTTTTGGGAGCTTCACTGGTAGATTTGATAACTATCTTTGTGTTTTGATCTCCATCTCACTGGAAAACTGTGTATTGTAATTAATTTGACATAGTATTTAAAATTTTAGTTGTTTTTCAAGTAGGCATCAGTACTTTTATTACTGGAATATTTTGAGTAGTCATCTGGTACCCCAAATCTTGGGCAAGATTTTTACTTTCTTCCATAGAGTGAGGATATTCCATTTCTTTTTCTTCTTCATTATTCCTTTTATTGACCCTTTGACATAAAGTTGTGGAGGAGGTGTGGATTTTTTGACTTTTTGTCTGATAATAAGGTATAATCTTCTGCACAGATATGCATATATGCACATACACACATGCACAAAACCCCATAATTAACAAAACCTTTGATTTGAAATCGATCCCAAGTATCATCCAGAAACAATGTGGTATATTTTGCATAAATCGTACAAGGATAGGATCACATTTTTCCCCATTTGGAATAAGTCAGTGCTGGCTACTTATTCCATCTTCTACTGTCATTTAAACTCTTGGAACTAGAGACGCTCCATTAGTTTTTATTTTGTTATAATTTCCTCTCTGCCCTATATTCCGCTAAAAAGCATGAAGAGAGGTTAGTTACACAGTTGAAAAGAGAAGTCTTAGTAAAGTGGCCGTGTAAAACAGTAGATATAATTTGCTCTACACAAGAAACTAATTCTCCTGCTGTCTCTCCATGCAGTGCAGTTTGGCCACTGTCAGTGTGAGCTCAAGAGCTCAGCTTTGAAGGGCAGCTGGAGGAGGACACTCAGAATCTGCCAGCAAACTACATGGATTTTCTGTGCATCATCTAGGTGATTGTCCTAGCTGTGTGTGAAATTCGGGGTTCTCTCAAACATGCTGTCAGTGGTTTTGCACTCAGTGTGTTTGTGTTGGAGGAAAGCTCTCATGATCTTAGGGGACAAGAGTGCTTGTATTTAGATATAATTAGACAAGCATCCTGTGGCTTCTACCAATTGCTCATCCTTTCTGAGAATTGTGGAATGAGTGCTGGATGATGTCAGTTTTCTGACATGTATATACTCTATATACATGTAATATTGGCAACATTAAGTTAAATGTCACAGATACTAACATTTACTACTTGTGTGAGTTACAGTAGGCTTCAAAGACTTTCAGACCTTGGGCAAGGATGGAAACTCTGAGACAGCAGACTTTGAGTTCAGCCTGCAGTGTGAACATGCCACGGAGGTTTGGGTTCCAGTTCGAGGTGAAAGAAGCATCTTAAACACACAATTCAGTTTCATCTGTACTTGAGTTTTAGTGCATCAGGAGGAAGGGGTACACTGTCAGTAGGAAGAGAGGTACAAACCTGGATTTTATTATCAGTGCACCTTAACAAAGCCTTTTTCATTATTTTAGTATGACATCCTCATTTTCTTTATATAATTTTTTTCTTCTGGTGTTTTAAGAACATAGGAGATTTTTCATCCAAAAAGCTGTACCCATCCAAAGAGGGATAAAAGAAACTATACATCCTTCCATGCATTTTTTTGAGGGAAAGTATGAGAGGCTTGTATGGCGCCGTCTTCTCTAGAATTTTCTTATACGTTCAAATTTTGATGAGATTCCAGCATCCAAAAAACCATCTCTCCATGACACTGTAGATTCTTCCTGTGATTCTAGAAACTACCTCTCTTTGATTTGCATTATGTGAAGTATAAGGTGGTTGTATAAGGGGCTAATGATGAACTTAAGGTTTGGTATCTCAGGATCATAAGAATAAAAATGGGGGAGTGGGGGGGTATATCTCCTTAAAGGAACAAAGGCATTACAGTTTCTTCATGCTGTATGTGTAATTTTGTAATACTACTGAAAGCAAGTAAGAAGTTGATCTTGAAAGATGACATTTAGTTTACATAATGCTGCCCTAGGTCATGTTTAATTTTTCTTCCACCCATTTCTCATGTAATCATGACAGTCACACCTAGTCTCCAAGTCTCATAGAAAAAGAGATGGCTATGCAGGTAGATTATGCAGGTCTTTAAAACAGAATGTGATGTTTATTTTTTTTACAAAATCTATTTCTGTCAAATTTGATGTATTCTTTTACCAAACACACATGAGAGAAGTATTGTGATAAAACACTTCATGCTGCAAAATCAAGCAGTCATGCTAACAAATCCTTTATTTAATACTGTCTTCCTAGTTCCAGGTAAAAACACCTATGTGTTATTACTGCTTTTCATTTTTGTATCTCCTTTAATGCCGATAGCATAATTTATGAAGTTTGTGTATGGTATGGTGACTTATGCTTCTTCATGCCTTTTGCTTTTACAGGCTGATATTTTAAGTACTAGGCCTGCTTGGTACAAAACCTTACAAGATGCAAGCCATCACTGTTTTCCATTCCAAACCCCAACCTTGTTTTATGTATAACATTTGCAGAAAATATGTAATATAAAGCTAAAAACATGAACCATTTGTAAGTCCTGTGTGGGACCAGATATTAAATACCAATTCACGTGTCAGACAGACAGTGGCAGCTGCTTTGTTTATGTATGGCATGATCCCATATTAAATCAAATGGCAAGTGCACAGTTTGACAGGTACTGTCATCAGTGCAAACATTAAACTCATTAAAGGCATTGCTTTTAATTTTTTATTTAAAGTACATATATTTGGCTTGCAGAGCATTTCCCAGTCAGAGTCTACAGCAGCAAGTACTAATCCTACATATTTTTTTTGCCTAACAAAGCCTGCTGTGTTTGTGGCTGTTCCTTAGGGGCAGTGCCATGATGTTTATGGCACTGCACATCGTGCGTTAGGATCTGTGACCAGAAATTCCATTTGAGAGCACATCGCTCGGGATAACACACAGTGGTCTTTTCATTTTGATTGATGGCTCTGGTTTTGCACCATCTGGCTTCTGATAGGCTGCATTAATCATATTCCGAACGATGAAAATTTAGACAGGATTTTTTTAATGATGTATGTTGAAAAGTGCATGATTGCATGTGTTTGTGTATTTAATTCCTGTAAGTTCCAGTTATACAAAAGGGTGCAACAAGCCTCTCATGCAGACTGAGTTGCATAGGTCTCTAAATACATCTCTACTTATGAATGCCCATATTTTGATTTTACTCCTAGTTTTAACTTTATTTAATTTTGTTTCTATCATCTGTTTATAGTCACTGAGTGTGGGGGGTTTTTTTGCTATTATGTTTGGTTAAGAACAATGGACTTGTCTAAAGCGTTTGAATTGCATCTCAGGTGTTTTAAGTAACTCTTAAGACTTTTTCTGCTGCTTTTTTGATACACTGCAGTTCCTTGTTTCTTTATAAACATAGCATGAGCTCTAAAAATCACAGAATATTCTGAGTTGGAAGGGACCCACGAGGACCATAGAGTCCAGCTCTTAAGTGAATGGCCTGCAAGGGGATTGAACATGCACCCTTGGTGTTCTTAGCACCACACTCTGGAATGGAATATCATCAGGTTTTAAATTCTCTATGTGTAGAACATCTTAAAATGGTCATATTTAAATTCACATCCTAAGGGAAAAAATAGTAACCTGAATTATACATGCAATATATAAAAGTCAGTAATTTGCCATATTTGAAAGCTTCTGAAAGAGTTTTACAATGGCATATTTTGGGTATAGTGTTGTGGATTAGCAAAATTATATCTCCCAATATGGAACTAAACAGCCAATGTGCAGTTGTTCAGTGTTCCAGATTTTATTCCATTTTCTAATTTACAAGTAAAGCAATTATTTATGCACCTTCTCATGAGGTTGCTTTCATTCTGTCATAGTTTAACTTAATGGGAAGATTTGGCCTGTGTTATATAATCTATGATATTGAAGCAATGAGCTAGTTGTTAGCTTTCAGAATCTGCTTAATCTTCACCATTAAAGTTTCAAAGACCACAGGATGAGAACCTGTCCTGAATTCCCTTGCACCTATGGATCTAACACTCCATGAAATGGTGGATGGACAGCAGTGCTTTATACTCTTAATAAGAAATCAAGCGAGCACAGTTGCTCTGTCCCTAAATCCAACGTTTGCGGGTCCCACTGTGGTGGCTTTCTGAGGTTTATCTCTCTTCCTCTCCAGTCAAATGCTGGGGAAGTATCACAACCCCCCATTGTTTTATTCACAGCTATGAATTGAATTATTGGGGCGGGGGGGGTTGTTTCATATTTTAATTTTTTAGTCCCACTTTCTCTCAGTTCTCCTCTTGTAGTCTCTTTCACAGAGCTTGAGCTTGCAGGTACTCTGGTATCTTATCTACGTATACATGCACATACACACTTTTCCCTTTACTTTCCACGTGAAAACAATACCTTAGGGTATGGAAGAATTCCATATAGAACTTAGCAGGAAGGTGGAGCAACATTCATCCATAGCACCAACTAAAGCAAAATTTTCTGTTCTAATTTTATTTCCACCAGGCTTGATGATGTGTCTCTGTAGAGCAGACAAGGTTTCTTTTGAAATGTCTGGCATGAATTCTTTTAATTTAAAACTGTCCTTAGGGTTCGAGCTGACAGCATGTTAGAATGTTGTTTAACGTACTCTAGTAAGAAACAGTTTTTGAGGAAGATTTTAGAAAATTCAGTCAATGTATTTAATGAAGATATAAAGTTTTCGAAGGTCTAGCACTATGCAGATGCTGAGAGCATCCTGTCTCACATTTCCTAATTTCCATTTTCCTGCAAAACTCTACTTTTTCTGTTGTCTCTGATGCGTTCATGTATTCATGTACATTTATTTAAAAAAAAATCATGTCTGTTTTTTTACAGTCTCACAGCTTTTTAGAATACACATGTGGGGTTGAGAGAACCATGATTCACCATTAATCTGTGTTAAATTAAGTATGGATGATGAAAATTAGGGTAACGAAAACCTGCTTAATCATTATTACAAAAGCACCATCTTCATTTGCTTCACAATGAGGATAAAAAAATCTTCACGGCCACACTTCTGACCAAACTGTTCCCATGTTGAATTACAGTTCTCTAATAAATCAACAAGTGATCTTGAGTAATTCTGCTGTGGCCTCACAGATACTGAACTCCCACCTTATTTTGCCTGAATCATTGTAATTAAAGTTCATCTCAGAGACATTGTGGAAGTAAAAAGTTAAAGTCTTGCCAACAGGCATAATCAGTATCTTCTAAGCTGTTCATAGAAGCCTGGATCCTCAAGCTCAGAAGAGGCCTTCACTATGTATACTGCTCCCTGGTGTTCTCATTACCCATCTTCCAGCTTGGGAAAGCAGCATCACTGTACGTACACAGCACACATACACATGGCACATCACCATGCACTCACAGCACAGCAGCACACCATACTTGTGGAAACTGGAGCCACCCAATACACTGTTGATAACAAAGGTCTGTAAAAGGACAGTTGCTCTTACCAGCATTCTGAAAAGGTTCCTCTGAGCTTTGTCAGATATGAGCAAGGTATTCTGTGTTACAGAATACGAGATGTTCTGCATTATACTTCAAAACATGGAGGGAAAGGTAAAATATATATTGCAATGTCTTCCTGAGAATGGAAAAATCATTGATATTGTCATTCAAACACTGGGGTGTAGTGTCAAAGGGTGAGATCAGGGCCTGCGGGATGGTTGATAGAAATCCCTAATAAGTGAAATGTTTTTATGGTAGAGCTCCTTTCATCTCCTTCCAAGTTTGTATATGCCACCTTAGGAATGCAGCCCACAACAACTTGTCATACAGATTACCTGGTGTTTTCAACTTTCAGTAAGCAGCTCAATATGCAGAAACATTGTATTACCATATTTTCTGAAATGCAAGGCCTGTCTTTTCAGCTCAACAGCTCCAGTCAATCTTATCTTAGTCCATGCAGGTTTAATGAATTAGCTTCCTGAAGTCAGTGCAGTCAATTAACTCTGTAGAAATAGGCCTTGTGTTGCTGTAGTGATGCTGCCTGTGTTCTTATGGCCACTGTGGTTTTTGTTTCAGTTTCAATAAGGAGGATGGAGGAATTTGAATTTTGGGTTGTATTTTTGGGTTGAATTTTTGTTATGTTCATTCTTAGTTTTATTGTCACTCCCTGTGCTGAAAGAAATGTAAAGAGTAAATAAATACTGTAAGATCTGTTAAGTTTTACCAGCTTCTATATGCATATTCTATTCTTTATAAAGCTATCCAGTAACAAATCAGCAAATGGGATGACTTAATGAACCCCTTTCCAGGAATATTTAATGTACTATATCTGGTTTTGCTCTTGCTCTGGTTATTAACAATTTTGTATCAGAAGCTAATGTGAATTTATTTTAGGATGTTTGGATTTGGAAAACAGACAACATTGATACTTATTTTTTAAATTTCTGTATTTTTGTATTTTAAAATCCACAGCATTTGAATGAATTTAAGATAATAATCTGGGAGAGTATACATGTGAAGATTTTCTAATTTATTACAAAGGATTCTCTCTTCTTTGAAACTACATACAGGCTTTTGGTGCTACTCCTTTATAAATACTGTCTTGGACTACTTTCTTTTCTTGGGATGTGTGTAGTTTTAAGGAGGGGGAAGCTCTGTATGGATTGGATTTGGGGTTTGTAGCGTAGGAGAAATGGTTGGCAACTGCACACACTGTGTAAGCTCAGTATGTCTGGTCAGAAATTGGGTCTGTACGTCAAAACACTTTGGGGAAGTACGGAAAGCAAAACCACTTACTGTAAAACCTTTGTAATGCCTCATGTCTAAATCAAACCAATGCAGTTATTCATATTGAAATAGGATAATGTAATTGCCAAGAAAGCTATTTTGTCTTTAGTGGTAGATAATATGCCACTCTATCACATACATATGTGTCATTTCTGTGGAGAATGCTCTCCAAACTCTCTTTAGAAAGAGCTCTGCTGGACCTTGGGTTTTTTTTTTTCCTTTACCTGATTCTAAGAACACAATTTCACAGAAAGAAAAACACAGAGCCAATGAGAGGAGAACATTAATTGCCAGAAACTGTGTGTGTATTGTCGTGGCAGCTGTGATTTTTAAGGAACAGTCTCCCCTTTCACAATCTTTCAAAATCCCAGTTCCACAGATATACTTGAAATGAGGTATCAGCATATTTTATTCTGGAAAGTAAGATAGCTTTTGATTCTAGGCTAAAGCCTATAAATCATCCAGAATAAAAAATTGCTAGCAGCTTATTTGTGGGGTGCAAAAGGAATTTGCCTCTCATAGGAAAAATAATAGGCATGTGAGGATGTATGAGTGTATGGAGAGGACTTGGCTGACATGTATTTGTGTGTCTAAGTCAAATACCAGTCCAAAGTTATTGTTCTGCTGTATTTCCTCAGCAGTGAACAACAAAGTGACAACTGCTGTAGTACTCAGGCACCATCTGTCTTGTGAACCCTGCCATTCTGTTCTTGCCTGAATATGATAAATTTTACCTTATTTTCCCAAGAAAATAAAAATAGTATTTAATCTACAGTTCAAAAGCTGGATCCATTCCAAGTGAGGCCCTGTAAGGAGTGATATCCCTTGTCTCTGGGGGTGTAAATTTGGGCTTACACCTAACTGTGTGTATATAAATATTGCAGATTTATTGCTGCTTGTGCTGTGCTGTGCCACAAATGCAAGTCTGTATACAAACACACTGTATAACAATAAATCTTTTTAACAATCACAGTAATTTGTATCCACAATCGGGTAATTATTTTACATCTGAACACGTTAAAGGTGTTCTAATGGTCAGGGAACAGGGGGAGGGATTAACGTGGATTTCTCTTTGGTTTTGTATTTTAAACGCTTCACTGGTGGTATGTTGTAAGTAGTGTCTTTTAGGTTTTTTTTTTATTTTAATTTCAGCATGGTAACATTTGAAATTACTGGATAATTTTTCAAGTACGACCTTCCCATTTTCTTCCATATAAATGAGATTCATTTAGTGAGGATTTTTTCCCCTACAATTCCTAGTGCCATAGTGTTTATGTGACTGCATTACTGCTGCTTTTTCCGCTGTCAAACATTTTCATCATCTTCAGTTGTGTTAAGGTGTAACTGTACTCATGGTCTTAGCCTGTGAATTATTATGCTGCACCACTTGCACAGTTAAATTGGACAGCAGCAGAAGTACCTGAAAGCCAGCTGGCTCCATGCACAGCTTTGTCCTCCAAGGGGCCTAATGAATAGGCACTTAAAAATTGTAACCCAAGATCTGCACATGTCTCTGCGGAAACTTGAAGCACCTGCTTCATTTTTTAATTTAAGCGTTTTTATAAAGTCTGCATAATCATAATCTTTCAGAGATACAGGATCTCCAGCATTAATTAAAAATTACACTGTGCCTTGAGAAAAGGTGACCTCATGTAAAAGACTAACTTATTTTCAAACACTCTATTTTAAGAAAGTGATATCCACACTCAAGCATTTGCAGTGAGCACGCATAATGAGAGCAGTGTGTGAAGCCATGAATCCCAATTGCTTGGATTTATGTACCAAATGACAGCAAACTGTATCTTAGAAGCTGAACATAAGCTATCTTACGAAATTAGAAGATGCAGCATAATTATCTACATGACTTTTATCAGTTACTTAGAACTTTTTTTCTGGAAATTTTGTGAGTATATTTTCATCCTGAAAATGTCTGTTTGGTATATTTTTTTTTCCTTACACAAGTGAAAGAAATACTTTATTTTTTCTGTAAATATAAAAATATTGTAAGAATTTAATGCAGGAAATGGTGAGGGAGCAGATTGTTTTGAAGGATAAGAAGATGTGTTCTCAGATGTGGTTTTCTTGCTCTGCATGCTCAGTTATGTATCTACAAATAGGTGCTGTTCCCAGTGGAGCAGGGAGGGTGGGAGAGAGGTGGAGATAGTGCAGGGCTCTTCGTCGATATCCATAAGAAGGTCTGACAGTGATCAGCTGGGAAAAATAGCTACTTTTATAAAATAGAATTAAAAGAGGGATAGAGATAATAAGTAAATCTTTTGACCCTTCAGATGATGAGAACCCCACATTCATGCACCATGGGGCAGAGCTCAGCTGTTTTTTCACAGCATGCTGCACATATCCTGACTGTGGAAAAGTTTCCCTCTGGGATCCAGAAAAATTGCATCTTCAATACAATTGGATCTCCTGTTCTAAAAAAACCACAAAAGGGTATTGCTTTCTTTTACTTTAATGTTTTTACTTTAAAGTATTCTTCAGAGTGGAGCTTGTGCCTATGTATGTTATGTGCTTTGTCTGCTGTTACTGAAATATGCCAGGTACAGTAAACCTAGAAAAAAAGTTCTAATGATGAAAGGAGTAATGTTGCAAATGCAGTCAGTTAAACTTTAAAAAAAAAATGTAGTCAATGGCCCCTCTCCTCAAAAAGTGATGGGAATGAGGAAATGCCCTTGTAACTGTTGTGCCTCATATAAACACTGTGTATGAATACCAAGGTGAATGTGCCTTCAGATATACCTCAAGAGAATTATATATGAGAAAAACAGCAAGTGAAGAAACAAATGCTTAAGGAAAAAAAAACAAAAACAGTCCGACCAGACTCACTGTCTGCTTCACTTGGAGGAAAGACATAAATATTGTTTACCATATAACAGTGAAAAATGTGTAATGAATGTAGCAACTGTAAAACCTTCATTGTTCCCTCAGCTAAAACAAACAGAATGTGTAATTAGTTGGCTGCTTCTGCCTAATCCTAAATCCCAAGAAGGTTTGAATCATCGTCTACCTGTTTTTTAACAGTCATATTTCAGTTGTTTCAAATCATCTCCATGTTTGCGTGCACCAAACATCTCAAAGCAGAAGAGAAGAGTTAACACTGCCCTGACATGCTGCTCTTAGATAGTTTAAGGGGAGCTTCCTGCTTGTATTTCATTGACTTAAAGCCAAACCAATGATTTTCAAATGTTTACAGTATTTTTTTCACAGCCTTCAGCTTTGTACATTTGGTTTTGTAGATGAATCTCAGTACTAATTTTTTTTGTGGGAGTTTTTTTTTATTTATTCTTGCTTGATGAGGCAGTTAATCTATTTAAATTTGTATCTTCTGAAGTAAAATTCACTTCCAGTTAGCTGTAGTACACAAGGTTAAAATGTTTTGGTTTTATATTTGCAAGGTCAAATTACATATAAAGCTGTTTTGTGGATGCGCAATAAAGTATTTGTTTTATTTCTGCATCAGAATGAGAGAAAGTTTGGATTAGAATTAATATAAACTAAAATCTTGCTTTATCTGGAAAGACTCTTGAATGAGATAGTACCTTTACTGATATTGCTTGGGGTTCTTGTCTTCTTAGATAAAACTTGATGAAAGTCTATTTTCCTCTTCTGTACCTTTTTGTCCAAGTTTAACTGTTGTATGTTTTAATGAGTAGCTGGACATCTGCTGCCTCAGAAGAGCCCAAGGTAGTTCACTGGCCTTTCATAAACCTCATGCAGAGAATATTAGAACACATTGTTTTCCCAAACGCAGTGTCATGGAAGAGGAAGTTCATTGAAGTCATCTATCAAATGTCAAATATGCGGGTCAAAGCAATAGTTCTCCGTTTGGTCACAGTTGTCTGAAAACCTCAGCTAAATGCCACTGTGGAGTTGCAGATCACTGTAGAAAATACATGCAGTAGTCCACAATTTCCCTTCATTTCTACAGGAAGAGAATCATGGATGCAGAATAGGGGAAAGTCAATCAAAGGCAGTGAAGTTCATGTCTGTAGCACTGGTGTTAAATAAGCCTCATCCTGGTCAGGCCATGTGCCTTGTGCCATTTTGAGACTCTCTGCGTAAAGATGACTTCAGAATTTGTAGAGATAGTCTGTATGCAGAGATAATGTCCTTTATTAGACAAATTGTTACTGTTAAAAAAAAAATCTCAGGCTGTTGGAAGCTCTTCTGTTACTCCTAACTATATCAGCTGATATTAATTTAGTTCACCCTATGAAGTCTGCAGGTTTTGTATCCTCAGATCATTAAGGCTATACCACCACTATTTTGAAATCAACAAAAGGATAGGTTATTTCCACCCTTTTTCCCCCCTAACTTTATTTTCTGAGTCATTTTGGATTTCCTGAGCTACCTTATAACTTAAGACGGCAGAACTTAATTTTTAGGGAACAGGGATGGTTCTCTGATTCCTGTATTGCTAACTCCTTATAAGGTACCAAATTGCAACAAACATAATCAACTTCAGAATGTTTTGTAGCTTTATTTTTTCTTGCAATTGGTTTTTGTAGTAGTGTAAGGAAGAACTACTGCACTTGTGCCTGGCAAGGTGGAAGTGAGGCAGTACAGAACTTGTACAAGGCTGAGGTTGGGCAGTGGGTCAGGCAGTTCAGAAGGTGGCATAACCAAAGGGAAACATTTAGAAGCAAGTGGAAATAGAAGCACTGACCAAAGGAAGCATGTTAATTTGGTATTTTCTCAAAGGGATATTTAGATTATGTTTATTTGATTAGTACTGTGATGCATAGATGTGGCTGGCACTTTTTTCCTGACTGGAAGGAACTCTATCTCTTGTCCTACACAGCATCTCCTATAATCAAGTACAATTAAGCTGGGCTTAGATTTGCATATTTGAAGTTGTATGAGCTTATTCAAGCCAACAAAAAGAGGTCTGTCTTGCTAGGCTAGACCATTATTTGAGCTAATCTGCCTGCTTGTGTACAGTAATGTTTTGCATACGGCTCTAAGAGATATGTGCAGCTGGGTGGCATAGTTCTGAATTATTGGAATGATTCATGGCACCGGTTTCCGTGCAGTCACCTTTTTCCTTTTTAAACAAATGAATACAGCCTCAACTCAGTAGAAATCCAGGCTTTCTTTGCATTGCAGCACAAGTATTGTTTGTTCTTTATAGCAAAGATCAAAGGATTTTTTTCTTTTGTAAATAGCTGCAGGAACCACAGATCATAATTCATTGAAATTGCTTCCCCCCCTTTTTAATCTTAGAACTATACTGTTGTGGAGTATTTATTGTTTTACTATGGAATCTAGATGTCACTGGCTGCAGTTATGTTGATTCAGTATGGCCTTTTGTATATGTTTTTTTTTCTCAGCTACAAATGATTGCATTTAATTAAAACACACATATTAGACCAGATGCTCCTTTAAATGAAAAAAACTTCATAATATGGGCAAGGAAGCCTCACCATGTTTCTGTGCAGGGCACTTTCCTCCCAAGAAAATGGTTGGAATGGGAAAGGGTGGTATAAATACACAGGTGGTATTCTCAAACCTAAGAGGTAGTAAAAATGCTTCCTTTGGTTTTAGCAGCCTCCTTCCAGACTTCTGTGAAAATGTCTGCTTCCCCCATGGAGTGGGGTCTGTCTGTGCCAAGGAAGAATCCCAACACTGTTGTGCTGACAGCAGCCTTGTCATGGTGTCTGTTAAAGTAATACATGCAGGTAGTTAGAATATATTGTAAATAATCCTTATTTGTCATTCCTGGATGCCTCCTGCAGCCAGACATTTCTCTCCTCTTCGCCACGCACATACAGTAAGTGTGGGCCTTCTAATTTCTCTGTTGCAGGAAAGGAAGGGAAAAATTAAGTTTTCCTTAGGATAAACTTGCTTTGAATTCAGTTGCCAAGTAATCTTGTGTCAACTCCTCTCATATTTTATTTCTCATCTAACCTCTTTATCTTCTGCATTTTTGTGCTAAAACAGACATTTCTTCTGTCCAAACTCCCCCTATTTTATTTACAGAAGTTATGCTTAAGGAAGGAATAAGAGAAATGCTTTTCCTCCCGCAGGTTATTCCCATGCTTTAGTGCCAATAATACCCTCCTACACTCCCGTTTTATGTGAAATTATCGTGTTGGCATTGGGTTAAGGAAGAAAGAAACTTTCAAATGGGGGTAGGTGGTAGTGGATGTAGTTTTTAAATCGTCTTCTTCCAGTTTGGAAATGGTACTAGCATGTGCATTGGAGGATATGTACCAGCCTAGAAAACAGGTCTGTTATTTAAATCATATTGAAAAATATGGAAACAGCTTGACTTGATTTATCTTTTCTCTTTCTTTGGAGTGGAAACCACATGTTTTATCTTAGGTGTGTTCTCTTACACTTGCCAACTTCTGAAGCTGTAAAGGTGAATGTTTAGGGTGATTATTTAGGACAATCAGTGCTTTTCTTTGGTTTCAGAAGAGACCTTCTAGCAGATCACATGCAAAATGTTTAAAAGGGGTTGGAGGAGGGACCTGTCCTTGAATATATATTACAGATATATATGCTTTCCCCCTTGTTTCCACAAATGCACAGAAGTGTGATAAAGCTAACATAGCTCAATCTTTTGGTGGCCTGCACTCCTTGCAGGAGAGCAGTGAGAGTGAGAATCCCACAATTCTGTCTGCTGGAGGCTTCCCTTATGAATCTCATCTCTTTCATCTACCTCACCTTGAAAACTTCCTCTTACCCTGCTGGAGTAGAGGATAAGAGAGAAGAGGAAGAAAGAAGTTAGGCAATGGAAACAAAATCCTGTACCAGAAGATTGCTTTCAAAAATGTACTGCTGGGCTTCAAGGAGCCTGCAACCTCACTTGTGTCTCTTCAGCACTGGTCTCTCTAAAAAGACTTGAGCGCATTTGTTGCAATCCTTGCTGCTTTGCTTCCTGTATTAACAGTCCATATTTGTTGCTGACTGCATCCATCTAAAAAAGAAAGGGGACTTATTTTTTTATCCATCCAGTTCTTGCAAGGCCCCAGAACCAAGCAAATTCATCAGCTATTCTTCCTTGTTAACTTGGTCATGGCTTTTTCTACTAACAGTAAAACAATTAGGTGAATTTTGTAGAACTATTGGGACTTCAGTCCAGGTGTATCTATTGTGTGTTTGTTTAAAATGAGGCAGTAATACCCTACATAGTGAGATTTTGAATGCACATGGTTATTGATGGTGGGATGGTATTAATGTCCCTCCAACCATGTTTCTTACAAGTTATATTTGCTTAGAGTTCAGACAGCCATTGCTTACTCAGTGCTGTTCTGCTGCCCAAGATGACTTGAACCATGAGAGCTGAGTCAGACTTACATGTTCTTTATCTTAAGGTCTTGCCCTGACTACAAAAAGTTATCATTCTAAGGTCTGAACTCAGTTATTCCATGTTCTTTTTCAATAGATGTCAACATGCAGAGCACTACAGCAGTAGTTACATCAAGTGCAAGGGACCGAAACAATCATATCATAAAAATAATTTTCCTAAATAGAAAGGATTGATTGAATAGGTAAGAGAGCTGGTGCTGGAAGAGCCAAAGTCAGGCTTCTGCTCTGCTTTAGGTTCAGGAAAAGTGAATTTATTAAGATAGTCACATCTCATTTTTATCATATACTTTCAGGAATTATTTTGATAGCAGTACTGAACTGCTGTGAAGCAAGCCAAGGAACTATTGAAGCTCTTCTTTTGTAATCTTTAGGCAAATGCTGTATAACTCTTATGCCTGACACAGCTGCATTTGATGATTCATGAAATCATTATTTTTTTCTGAGCTGAAGAATCTGATTGGTTTTTTTTTACTTGCAACATCAACAGGGGCAGTTGTTTAATTGGTGAAATATGCAAGTCAGAATAACATGCCTTTTTACCTTTGTTGTCTTTTGATTGTTATTTTTGTTGTCTGTGTAATATGGGGCTGACAGTACAGACAGCAAGAACTCTCAATTAGCCTTGAGGTCAGGCATCTAGATTAAAAATCTTGACACATTCCTGTATTGTTTCACCCCAATCTTAAAAGGGTGTTCTTTCTCATCTATGTTTAGTACCTTGTTTCTTCTAGGGGACATGTAAAGATAATTTTATTTTACAGCACTGTCAAATGTGGTTCATAATGCCCCTAGAAGACTTCTTTCTTTGGGGTGCAAAGTATCATTTTATTAAGCTGTGTGCTTGGAACTTAATTTTGTTGCTGTATTAAACCAGTGTGAAGCTTTCTACTGCTATATGATGGTGGACAAAGGTTTGTTCTGAGCAAATTTTAAAATGGTAGAGGTGGCTAATGGACATGTAAAGGCCTGTGTTTAGTTTACTAAATATGTGTAAAATATTTTTCTCACATTTCCATTTTGATATGTCTCAGTAAGTTTGAGTCTCCTAAGTTAGGCTTCTGCATCTATGATTCTGCTTGCCCACCTGCTGGGTAAAGTAGCTTTGGGCTTTGTTTAGGATGTCCATGCTTTTTTTTCCCCATTACCACCATCCCCATGGCATGAGTGGGAATATGATTCTATGTTTATGACAGTGTATTTTCATTGTTTTTGGCAAACCTAGATCATAACAACACTGTGTGGGTTTGGGTTGTTTGGGGTTTTTTTAAGATCTGAGAAATCATGACCTCTTTCTTTTAAAAAAATTGATTTTTTTAACCTGGATACTAAAGTTTAAACAGGGCATATCAGCTGCTAGTTGAGCGAATTAATTGTGGGGTGAATGAAGACTGCAGAGCAGATTACTGTTGTGGTTTGTCTGCCCTTTGAAAAAGAAGTGCTTCTGGAATGCATCAGCAAGCAGCAGGTATCTGTGAACATCACTGTACAGCTTTGTACTCTCTCCAGTCCATTATTGCCATATTCACATGTGGAGAAAGTGCAACACAAAACTTGAAATTTCCCAAAACTTTTCTGAAGGGAAAAACACTAAGGGAATTGCTCTGACACATGAAGGCTTTTCTTGGACAAACCCCCCCCACAATGCAACAGGAATCCAGCAGGATTTAAAGGAACTACACTGAGGGGATGAGTCCTTGTTTTGTATGTAGAAACACGTTCTAATCACATCTTCCAGAAGGTTTTTTCCCATTATTCTAATTCTTTGCAATGTAATGTTAATGACTGAAATACTACATGATTTACCCATGTATGCTCTTTCACTTGTTGGCACCTTTGTGATGGGTTGTTTGTTGCTTTGGGTTTTTTTTTTTTGGGGGGGTGGGGGTGGTTTTTTTGGGGGGTTTTGTTTTGTTTGGGTTTTTTGGTTTTTATTTTGTTTGCTTGGTTGGGTTTGTTTGTTTGTTTGGGTTTGTTTGTTTGTTTGTTTGTTCTTGGGGTTTTTTTTGTTTGTAAAGGGTAAAAGAATTAATATGCTCTCAGGAAATACCTGAATAACCACTGTTCCAAAATACTTATTTTATGACAGTTACAGGAAGAATTTAAGATGTTATATATGGGGTTGATTTTATATGATTCAAAGACTAGAAGGATCAGAACATTGCTAGTACTATTATTTTTGTGAAATGATTGTCATATTTTTAAGAAAATCTGTTCAATTAATTCATTCTTCTCGTGTAAGGTCATCTAGACAGGTCTGTTAAATTTAATAGCTGTTTCATGATTAAGGGAGAGTAGGAAGTTCTTAATTGAGGAACAGATAAAAAGCAAACTAATTAACTCCAAATGCATTTCTTTAGCAGTATCCAAACAGCCATTTCCAAGATGAACTTGGGTTACTCATCTTTTGAGCTTTTAATCGTATTTTTAGATTGCATTTTTACACCATCTCTACTACAAAAATGACTGTAATTTCTGTCACAGTTGGAAGCATCAGTTAATAAATGTTTTTGATTTTGATCTAGGGAGGTGTTTGAATTGAGGGGGAAAATATTCTTAAACTAATTGGGTTAATTTGCAGCAGATTGAGGGAGAGTGCAGTGGAAATGGTTTACTCCTATTTCAACCTGGTTTTCTTCCAACTATAATCTTGTTCTTTTTTTTATTTTATTTAAATAATGTCCAAAATAAAGCCCTTGTCCTAGCCCACTGATCTCTGTAAATTGCCTCATGTATTGGGAAACTGCTGGTAGTGGATCCATGCTCTCTCACTCTATTTGTAAAATACTTAACCATGGAATCAAAGAATGATTTGGCTTTCTGGGCTGCAAGTGCACATTGCTGGATCATATTGAGCTTCTCATCCAGCAGGACCCCCAAATCCTTCTCAGCAGGGCTGCTCTTGGTATTCTCATCCCCCAGTTTGTGTTGATACCAGGGGCACTGCACTTTTACTTGATTTTCTTAAATCTCATGAGATTCTCATGGGCCCACTTCTCAGGCTTGTCCAGGTCCCAGTGGCTTTTATAGTAGATCTAGGGTTTGTAGAAAAAAGGGGAAAGAGATAAAAAACCATCTTCATAAGTTGTTTGCAATGGTAAATTTTAATCCCAACACTTGTTTTTATGTTACTGGTCAAAGGACTCTTTCATGTAACAGTAATTATTGTAAAATATGGATATTTTGGAAGGTTATCAGGTATACCTATTATATTTTTAATGTATATTTGTATATATTTAATTCTTGCTTGAATGACAAATTGCTCTGTTCTTTATAGTTGAAGCAATAAAGTTTGATTAATGAAGAAAAATCAGCCAAGATCATCTGCCAAAGCCTAGCTTTTGTGTTCATAAATAAAATAATTTGATGATCATTGTGTAACTCAGCTACTGTGAAGCCTCACAGTTACATTTCACAATGATAATTTTAGTCATATCTGTTTCTCAGAACAGTGTTTCCCTTTTCTTTTTTAATCCTGCAGAATATTTAAATGTCATCTTAAACATGTGTGAAACAGTGTACAAAGCCCACTCTAAGGATTCCTGATAAGGGTTAGACCTTAAAAAAAAATATTTTTTCATACTTGGGTCTCCTTTGTACCACATGCAGAGAGACTTGACTCTTAAATACTTCTGTTCACATGGCTGCTAGTGATGCTTTGCGGATCCTTGGTAGTCCAGAGACACCTCTTGGAAATGTTGAATTGAGCTGAAAATAAAGGAGGATTATTCTAACATCTGTAACATCCGTAACATGCATTTTAAACCCTGAAAAGCATTTTCATTCATTCATCCTTTCTGATCTGTGGCGAAGATGAGCCTTTTAAGAAGCAGTTAAGCATATAAAGATCCTTGGGAATAAGTTCTGTGTTCCTAAAGCTTTAGTTGAGGAGGATGTTGGGATTTGATGAATGAAAGATACATACTCATATCCATCTTCCAGCTCTTAATTTTTAAGACTACTTCTTGGTTCTTTAAGTAACTGTGTAGGTGACTGTTTTCTTTAGCTGGCAAGGTGAGTGAGCTCCCTGGCTCTGTCTGAAGAAGCAGCTGGCTCCAAGAATAGAGTACCTCTTGTGACTACATCTACAGCCTCACAGGATCACAGTTACCAAGTTTCCTTATACTGAGTTTACCATTAAAGTTGTTTTGCTTCAATGGTGGTGGCATATTTCATTGCCTCAGCCATAAGCCTACTTTTTATGCCCTGTTTCCTCTTCTTCTTCAGTAAAATTGTGTCATGTCAGAGCACTGAGGTGGAATTTGGAGTATTTGCCAATGATTTTCTAGGATGGCCAGCATTGCTTCTATGCTGCAGAAGAGTCTACTGGCTTAACAGCATTGGTTTTAATTGCATAAATGTGAGAGGTGTTAATTAATGCAGTGTTAATGGAGAGAAATCAAGTCTGCAAAAGAAGACATTATAGAAGGAGAGATTTTCTTACCATAAAAAGGAGACTATATTGTCTCTATTCTAATAATATACAAGATGTAAATCACATAAGCAAGAATTTAGAAAGATTTGAAGTTAAAAACAACTGTGTTAATTTTTCCTGTAATATGTGTGCATACATACCCTGGGAACATCAGAGCTTCATAGGGAACAGTGACCATTGGAATATTTTTGCAGGTGTATATGCTGGAGAAAATAGGATCATAATTCCAGTTGTCTTTCTGAAGCTTCTCAGTGTTCTCAAATGATGATTTGCTGTCTTTTCATTCTTTATTTTTTGTTTCACTTGTGTGCATTACGAAAGTAAATCTCAGTTGTGTGAGGTTAGTCGGAAAAACTAGTCCACACATTGAGGTGTTTTTACATTCATTAACATGTTCAATTTGTAAAATAAACCAGCAAGCCAAAATCTGTACAATGCCAGTTGGTGTAAAACTACAAGTATGTGAGGGGGCAGAGAGGTAACTTTTGGTTCCCGAGTTATTCATTTTCCATTAGGTGCACGGTTCCCCAGACATGCTTAAAGGTGAGCATGTTTCTCTAATGAAAAAATGAAGTAGCTTACACTGGTCAGAGCTTTCAGGAATTCTTCATGAATCTTGCAAATTCTCTGAGTATCTTTATGTGTCACCAGATTTATGTCTTTTGGAGAGATACAAGTTTATCTTTTAGTGGCCATGTTCAACACAAGTGTGGAATAAGTGTGATGAGTTAAATCTTTTCAGGAATATCACAGATATTAAACAGGGAAATTAATCACAAGCTGGCAGACTAGAAACAGCAGTTACAAACTTGTTAACTCCACTTCCCTGAAGATAAAAAAACCCAACCAAACAAACTAAACCCCAGCACTTTAAGACTGCTGTTGACAGCATAAATTTCTATTGAAGGAATGCACTGACATTTGTTAGTGTCACATACTCCATCCATCATAGTCCTAAAAAAAAAAGAGAGCTGTATCCCCATATCCACATATCTTGGTTATTGATTTGTCAGTGACACAATGAGCACTGTGATGTCTTTTCACCTTTACTCCCCTCCATTTTGTATATGGCTATTTTAAAAGTTATTTTTTAAATAGTATTGAATGCCTTGCAAGTATGGGATTAAGGGAAAAATTTCTGATTTTTACTGGTGATGGCTTTCTGTTTGTTTGTTTTAGAGTGGTTTTTTTTTCCAAGCTTGTTTCAGGCCAGTGCTTCTGTCGCTTAAAGAATGAACATGTGACTGACAGGATACTATTTGGGAAGTGATGTGCAGTCTCAGAGTAATATGACATTTTATGAGCAGCTTGACTGTTTTCATTACTTGGATTTATACTTTTATCTCTGTGCACTAAGGAATAAGTGAGCAAGGCAGATGTGGGAAATAGAAAAGCTGTCAGGATAAAGTTGATAGGACAGCCTTGAAATATGCCATTGTGTCTAATAGGACATTATGGCTGTTATCTTTAATCCATTAAATATAAAAACCTGATCAAGCAGTTTGATCATTAGAATGGTATTAGGTGGATACAACTTTGAAAACCTTGTCTGGTTTCAGCAAGAAGGTAAATGGTGATAGAAATGAAATTAAACATATGCATAAGCAATTAAAACATAGTAAGTAGTTCATGGTGATTTATTTTACTGTTAATGGGGAAAAACACACTACTGCACTAACATAGCATTAAAGATCTAGGACAAGAAAAGCTGATTGTGGAACAAATACAACATTTGAGACACCAAGTGCTTGTTTGCTGGGTTTTTAAAATTAGAAATTACTAAAACTTTGGTATAAGTTGCAATGCTTTACCAGCAGCAAATATCTTCTGACGAGTAAGAACTAAATTTAATATAAGTATTATCATTTCAATTGCAGTAAGGCCAATCAGTGGTCACAGGATGTCTTTATTAACACAGAGGGTATAAAAATCTCCTTCAGTGCTTTGAAAACCATGGTAACATTTTTGATTAAAGTATGCTTAAAGTGATGTTTTAGTGGAATATTAATAGAAGTTGAAAAGGAAAGCCTTGCACTTACCAAAAAGCAGCATTTTCTGTACTTTTGATTCCAAACAAAACAAACAAAACCAACTGGAATACAGTGTTCTGTGGTGGAAGTGAACATTATTTGTTTAGAACTTATGGAGAAAGGCATCTTATGAAGAAAGTTGTTTCCATCTCCATATGCTATTGTGGCAAAAAACAGATGCAGAAAAGAGGGCAAAAATTTTTTTGTGTAATGGCACTGACAGTAGATCTGCCTCTAGCAGGTAACTATGGGAGGAAATTTTTGTTTGCTTTGCTATGCTTAACTCTCCATCTTATCATACAGCTGTACCAGGTGCTTATAGTACAGAAATTGGGTGAATACTCCGAGTGAAAGTGAAATAAAATTAAATTTTAATTGCTCATGAGCTGTTTTTATCATGGGGTTACAGCCATTAACAGATTTATTCAGAGACATCAAAGAGCAGTGCAAATGTCTGAGAAAGATATGTCTTGCATTCTCATTTAAGTCTATTGTGGAACACTTCAGGTGCCAGCATAGCTAATGTCTTACTGGATGTGGGAAAAAAAAAGCATCATGATCGTAGGAAAAATGATTTATGTAAAGCTGGCAGGTTAATCAAAGAAGAGCAGTAAGTTATTACAAAAACAGTTACAAATTACAAAACAAGCAATTACAATAACTAGCAACCAATCTAGTGAAAAAGAAACTGTTAAAATAAAAGTCTTACCAGTGTGTTTATGATATTGATAGGGGTCACAGCTGGGCAAGCAGGCATGTCTGATGTGATGACATTTCACTGCTCAGACCTTGGTATATCACAAACAAATTTTGAATGTGGTATCTGATCATTTTATGGGATTTCTTATGCTTTGGAGGACAGAACTTTGTTATTTCAGTCAGCATTGGAAGGGAAAAGTAGAACATATTGAAGTACTGATACCTAATTAGCAGATAAACATCTCACCTCTGTAGCTGCCTGTAGAGGAAAGACCTGATTGATAGCAGTTATTAACACCTTCATGACTTGAAGATGAGTGCTTGGAGGAAAGCTTGTGTTTTTCCCTGATGTGTCATTTGGTCCACTTTCACCCAGATTGTGCCTTGTTTGCATCTTCTGGTAGAGCAATTCCCACACTCAGCTCTGTTCATTATTCAGTATTTTTTTAATGATGATTCCCTAGAAGAGATGAAACAAAACAGTGATTTTTGGGAGCAGGAAGAAAAAAATTATATGTTTTTGGAGTGGCAGAGCTTTAAGCAGAGAATGGATGCAAAAATATCAGCAAGTGAAAGTAAAAGCAGATTACACATTATTTCTAGTAAGAATAGTAGAAATAATATTCTTAAATAGAAGTCTGGAATGGTACAAGGAGAGCTTGTACAAAAAAATGCCAAATACAAGGGATTTTTTTAATGTACAATGAATTTGGCCAAGAGAAACATACCTTTTCTATTTTGCTTCCCCAATACATCTATACAGACATCATATATAAACACAAACATACATTTCTTACTGAAACTATGTCCCATGTGTCGTCATGCATTAAATTACTTGCTCAGAAACACTTAGGTTGCACAACTCTGTGACTGCTTCTTATTAAAACTTGTTTCTTCAGGGCTGGTCAATCTTTTCATCTAACAAGCACATGGACATTGTAAAAGTTCCAAATGCCAGACTCTTTATGTAAGTAGTATACAAGCCCAGGCAAAGTAATAAATGGCTGTGTCTATTTCACAGCTTCATTTCCTCTACCACTCTTGGGTGAAGAATCACATTATTGAACTCACGGTTTCTTCCCCTGTGTATTCATTGCTCTTCCTGTCATGGAGTATGTCCTTATCTCATCCAATTTTTACCTGTTAATTTTATCTCTGTTTGATCTGATCCTACAGATATGCCTTTGCCAAGAAAGTATGACCCATTCTTCCTCTTCCTTGCATAAACTTCATTTGTTTTTTTTTTAGTTTGCATGCATTCTTTCTAAGTCTTTTGGGTGCCTTGAGGCAGAAGATCCAGCTGTAGCACGTAGGCTTTTTTCTCCTTTTAAGTGTAGTCCAATACCCCAGACTTCTTCCTCTTCAGGCAAGCTTGGCTGGCCAGTTTTTCCAATTTCCCACTGTTTCACCAAGCTTCTACTTGAATGAGTAGCCTTCAAGGTTTAGTGAATCTCCATTTTATGAGAGATGTGTAAAAAGAGCCCTGACACCACATGCCTGACTCTGGTGTTCACTGGTGCAGCAAGTCCATTGCCTCTGATGGTTTTGTACATTGTACAAGATCTGATTTCCTGAATCAGCAAGACCAAGTTCATGGTTGTCTGACAGCTTTTACTCCTACTCCCTTGTACATTTGAATTACATTTACATGATCTCATGTTATTATATGTGCTGCAAAGCATGCGCAGTACTCACTGAACAATTAATTATTTCCATTAAGTTTTTGTCATCCTCCTTCTGCATGTGGCCTCCTACCTATTTCTAATGGGCATCAGCCATCTCTGTATTCACAAGTTTTTCACAAGGACTTGTGAAGTACTGAAAAAGCACTGCTCTAATGCCAGGGATCTGAAGTACAGGGAAATGATAAACAAACCTTACAGAAGTGCTTTAGCTCACTGCCTCTGAGCAGAAACCTCTCTTATAGGTGTCTGAAGCCTGCTTTTTGCAGAATTTATTTGCATATGTATGAAGTAGTATTTTATAAATTAAAGAGAATGTAAAGTTCAGTCACAAATGAGTTCTTTAAAAGTAAATTTGTAAATGGTATTTATTTCCTTACAAAAATGAAAGTGAGTCACAAGGGCATTTGACAGGGAATCAGTCATTCAGAAGGAAGAAAATGTTGACTGCTGAGTTGGCAGAAAATGAGATGGTGTTTTTATTCATCTGTGAAACTTCAGTGATATCTAAATAAGGTCTTTAATGCTTAGCAAATAAAAATCTTAATAGCACTCAACACCATTTATCTCTGCTGCTGTTTTGACCTAGGGAAGAGAAAATCCTCAGCAGAAAATCCTAAATGACTCTGTCATTCTAATTTAACCCTGAAGTAGTGGTCATAGTGTGAATTAAGTAACTTCTGAATATTTGATTTTGGCTTCCTAGTACAATTGAGCAATTTTAGGTAACCAAGCAGTCTCTGAGAGCCATCTGTTTTAGGAAGTGGTAAAAGTAACATTTCCTTCAATCTGTTTATATCCAGCTGTTCTTTGTTTTAAAAAAATTAATAAATTGAAGAAGCTGTTTAAGAATATTTGCCACTCAAGAAAGCTCTAAAATATTTCTCAATTCCTAAGTTCGAATATACTATATAAATTTTGAAGGTTGCCATTGGACCACTCAAGTAAAATGTTAGGTCTCTGAGGGGGGTGCTGTAGCCATGTTTCTTATCTTTTTATCTATTTTTATATATATACTGCCTGTAGTATATATGGAGGTTTTTGTTTATTTCTTAACTATTTATAAAAAGTACAGGGAAAATATTAAAAAATGTTAAATGATTGACCATTTTGCAGAATCAGACTAAAACTTTATTTGGAAGCAGTTACTGAAAGGGAAATGTGTGAATGTATATGTTCTATATAGAAAGCAAACCCCATTCTTCTCCTTCAGTGATAAGTGGGAAGGTACATAGCCTTAGCTAGAATATTAATCTTATGAGTAATTTCTCCATCCTGTGAAATTTGGAACTAAGGTGATGAAAGAAACATCTCTAGAAAATTATTCTTCTTGTGTTGACAACACCTCAAGATGTTCCTGACAAATGAAGTGTAAAATTTATTTTCAAATACAATTTTTCTCAGAGTGCTCTGAAATATTTTATTTCCCTTAGGATTCTGGCTTTGACCTTTAAGCAAGTGCTGAAATTTGAAAATTCTGGCAAGCTTCTTCGGCAAAGAGAGAATAACAAGGGGGTCTTTCTTCAGGGAGAACTGGGACTAGGAATTTTGGGTTATTAGTAATTATAAATATATGCTGAAAAACATTGCCAATTAATTTATGATATTGTCCTGTCAATTATGTTTAAAGTTTATTGCCAGATATTTAATAATCAGAAAGGAAGGAGTGTGTGTATTCAAGAAGCAGTTGTGAATTTTGACTTTATCAATTTCCAACTTTCTAAATGTAGGCAAGTGTTTAGCTAGTATGACCTCTAATGAAAGCAAATATACTAATGACAATGTTCTGCACACAGAGCTGTTTCTTGTGACTGTACTGCTAGGTGAGTAAGAGAGATTTAAATTGTCATTTACCTGGTCCTGCAAAACTTCCTGCAAGGAATTTTATATGTTCCAAGTCTGGCCACTTAGACAACAGCTGGTGTCAGTTGTATTTTGCTGAATTCACTAAACTGACTGTGGTTTGTCTCCTTTTTTGTCTTGCTTTATGACAATATAAGTTCAAACATTTTATATGCTTCTTTAGAGGATAGGTGTGATAGCACTGGTTTGCACTGCATGATTTTAATTTTCTCTTAGACTATATGAAGAGTCTTTGAGATTAAATGCACACTATGGTATAAGCAGTATTATTAAAATCAGTTTGTTAAGTGAGAAGGAAATTACTTTTAACTTTCTGTATCACAAGAGAAAATTCAAACATCAGTAAACATTCTAGATATCAAGTGCAGTACACAAAGGCCAGTCCAAATATTCAATAGATGATCCTTGCCTATTGGGTATTTATTTGCAGGAGCATATACAATCCCATTAGACTTGCAAACAAAATCTTTTTCAGCTCTAAAATTACCCGTAGTGCTCATTATTTTTTCAAGTGTGATGTAAATCTGGGGCTCACAATTCTTCTGTTATTTAGATTGCAGAGAGACAGTTTCTGTGCATGTTTACCCACAGCTCCCCTGCATGTGGAATATCATTAAATAACTGCTTAGAAAGGATGGACTGGACCCAACAGGCGTGGGTTAACAACTTGTTATTTATGGAAAGTACTCCAGCAGCATGGTTTTCTTGCGAGTCTGCCTATGTGCCATTAATAGGGGCCAATTTTCAGAGAAACATAACGCTGCTCATATATTCTTTCGTGAGCACAGAGATGCTGAACTGCCACAATGATGTATGAAACTGGGGCTTTACACAGATTTAAAAACATATGCAGCAGTTAGAAAGCTACTTTTGTAAATCTGATTGCTGGAGGATGGAAGATGAAAAGACGTTTTTGTGTAGGCTTGCTGGTTTTTATTGGGCCTTTTAAATTTTTTGTTTTGTTTTGCAGTGGCAATGCAACAATGGTAAAATAAAATTACTAAAAATTGATTAGAAACATTGATTGTTTCAGTCTGCAGAGTATATGACCTGCAAATGAATCCTCTTAAAAGCTGACTGCTGGAAAAAGGGCTTAAAAAAATAAAATAAAAGAGAGCATATGGATTATTTCTTCTGCATTCATGGAAGGGTTCCTTTTTTTCTTGGTTTCACACAACCACACTCTATTCAGTGAAGTAATTGCTGTCCCCTTATCTCACATCCCAAGCTAAGTTCAGCGTCTGGAAAAGCTTAAGAACTCAATGCATCAAATTATCCTGCTCAAACTGTTGTTTATTGCAGGCCATTTTGTCCTGTCATCTCCATGACAGAACGTCAAAGCTTTTCTTTCTGTTGCCTTCAGCTCCCAGCATCTGCAGTGATCCGATATGCTGCCCCTGCATCACATGGGAGCTGGGGGGGACCATCGAGCAGGCGACATTTGGGCAGCAAAGCCAGGCAGCTGCAGGCCTGGGGAGCCTCTGGGGCTGCCTGGCAGCAGTGCCTTCCCCTCCCAGGCACTCACACACTGACTGGGTGTCTCAAACCTTCTGACTTCTCACGTGATGGGTGGTTCTTGCCCGTCTTTTCTCGTTTACTAAAATGTTCCGAAGTGTAATGGCATGAAACTTTATGGCATTGCTAGGTGTGGGCCATTATTATTTCCTCTCTCTCCGCAGGTTTACATAGTGGTTTCCCCTGGATGATAAAAGCTTTTTTGCACATTTGCAAAAAGCTACAGAGAATCTGGGCAAATGTGTGTGAGATGTGGAGGTGGGGAATCCAGTCACAGGATTCTCAGTTCTAAAGTGTTCAGTTTCACTCTGTTGCCTCTTCTACCTGTTTTATTTTTCCTGGTGATATTAATTATAATGTCAATGCTGTCATACAGTCCTATTTCAAGCTGAGACTCAGCAGTGGGAATCCAGTGCTGCAGATTTCTATTGTTGTAGCTTTGATGTGATGAAAAATAGTTTGGGTACGTGCTTTTAAAAAAATACTGTAATTTACATTTGTACAGAATTTGTCTGTATGCACATGCCCAGTTTTAACAGTATAATCCTCTCAGTTTTAAGGCCTTCTACTATAAAAATCTCCTGAAACAAAAAGACATAAATGCATTCAAGCATCCTCTAAGGTCCTAAGTTGCCACTAAACCATCTTCTTCAGACATTTTGACTCATTCAGACTCTGACTTATCTTCCTTCCACTGGCCCTTTAGGAAGCTTGCATCCTGAATGCTGGCTCTTCAAAGCACTGCTGTGCCTCAGTAAGTGGTAAACTGCTCTGCATCCCCCACCACCACCATTTCTGTGTTTTTTGCATGTGAAATACTGTGGTATGTTGAGTCTCAGATAGTCCATAACAGGTGAATGGATCTTGCCCACTCCCAGCTCCTTGATGTGGAGGGAATCTTAGAGGGGCAGTGCTGATGCTGTGCCAGCCCAGCCCAGAAGTAGCCATAACACAGGAGTGTTATCAGCACTTTTCCAGCTACCAATGCAAAGCACAGCTCTGTGAGGGCTGCTGAGGGAAAATGAACTCCAGCTCAGCCACACCAAATACACTTCTCTAGTTTTCCATGACCTGCGGCTTCAGGGATTTACCAAGATATTCTTGGGTTTGCAAATGGGGACAGCATGGCTGAATTTGAAGTTTCAAAATTTACTGCTCAGACTATTACAGCCACATTGTTTGTTGACCAGTGTTTTGTGATTTTTGTCATAAATTTACTGTTGCAAAATTTTTGCCCTAAAAATAATCAAGAGCTGAATGAGTTTGTTCTTCAGCATAGATTGATTTAGAAATGTGTAGTGTTGATCTTGCTAACGTTGATAAAGGGAATCTTCCTAACAGTGATATCTGTAACACACCCTACTGTATGGTAATTATCTGTTTAATATAGGTAAGTAACATTTTATTTAGAAAGTAGAATTGAAAGAAGGACCTTAAAATTTGTCTGACAGTATACAGTATGACTGTAGAGTTTGATTTGCAGAGATATTGAGCTTATGTGTTCAGCAAATCAAAAAAATGTTTGTGTTTCAATTTGCCTCTTCATTTGCTACATGATGAAGTTGGACTTCAAGTCAGAGATCCAAGTTCAGAGTTTAACATTGGAGGTTCTCTTATCATAATCTGACTGGATATTCCATTAGTGTAGCAGTTTTAGAGCTGCCAAAGATTTGTTTCCTTCTGTTTGCCATTTGTACAACTTAGACATCATCAGTACAGGAAGTGCATTATAGAAAATAATTCAACAAATGTAATGTTTTGTTTATTAATTCTAGGACTCTTAACCTTAAATAAATGGAGGTGAGAACACTGAGGAAGAGTGCATTTCCCAGTTATATGTGTATTACTCTAAAAAGCAGCTAAGTAAATGTGACATGTACTAATAACTCCTTTTTTCTACATTCATTAAAATTAAACTTTGCGCTCTTATACTGTGAAAATTTGAAGAGTATCAAATAACACCAGACAAAAAAAAAGTACAGGTGGTAACTTTTGATATTCAGAATTATCTGATATTCTGAATGAGGATTTCATTGTTTGTGTTTGAGTAGAGAATCCAGAGCTCTAAATTGTTTGCTGCCAAGGTAAGATTTACTTTTGCTTCTTTTTATCTATTAAGGATTCTTAGTCAGGAAGCCAATTGAAAAAGTTATTCAAAACATAGCTTGCTAGCAGCACAAAAAATAAACCAGCAATAAATCAAGCAGAAATAAACAATATAATTCATGAGATATCACGTAAAGAACACCAGGACCTGGTGTCCTACAGCATATGCTCTATTTCTTTAACTGAAAAAGTTAAATTTCTACCTAAATCCACTTTATCACTGTTTGTTGCCTGATCTGTGAACAGTGCAGCCAACACATCAGGCACTGTGTTTATGAATGATGGGTGTTTTTACAGATGTTCAGTTTCCTGGCTCTAACTTATTAGTTGTGTTTGTTGAATGGAGGAGAATTATCTGGAGAATGAGAAGTCCACTAATATGTACAGGCTTTTTGTAAAAACTCCCTGGGCTGGAAGAAGGAACTTGTGTTTCACACACACTGTTGAGTCTGATGTAGCAGCTCCATTCCTGTGTTAAGGTGACTGAGTTTGCACAGCATGCAGGAGGGGGAGAAGGACCCTGAGTATAGCTCACACAAAAATCTTGATGCAGTTGTTCTCCTTTCTTGCAGCTTTTGATCTTTACAGGATAATGTGCTTTTACTGCCTTTTTTTTGTTTTCTTAGGGTGGTTTTTGGGTTTTTTCTATCACTGGAGATTGCATATGGTATGTGAATTATCTTGAAGAGAGATTGGTCTTAGAGGACTATACGATAAATAAATGGTGGTGATGGAAGAGTTACACATTCAGGGTGGGATTTAAAGTGCATGTCTGTGTGTGCATTTGTGTGTGTGTGTACATATATATGGCGGAGCAAATTCAAATTATGAATGATCAGTGTTACACACACATACATGTCAGTTCAGAGAAGAATGTAGCTGAAAAGAAAAATATTTTGCATTTGTAAAAATGGCTATTTATAAATCTGGCATTTGAAAAATGCAGATCTGACATTGCTTTCTATGTATCTTAATTAGGTTGTGTAATATATCACCTAGGACCTCAGTAAATCTAGAAGAACTGCATTTGTTGTCATCATACAGCAAAAGATGGAGGGAGAAAATGTCTTAACTTTGGGGTTAAAGGAAACTATCTTTTCATTTAAAAGCAAAACCAAGTATGAAATGCCTTCTTTGCTAGTTGAACACACAAATGCAGATGTCTACCCTGACATCAAAGCACCCAGTAGGAAAAGTGGAATTTTCAGAGATATTTATTATTTTTTTCTTGAAATTATTTTGATGGAGTCTTGCTTCACTCTTTATTTCATCAGACTTCTTCAGGTCCTGGGCAGTCATGCCTTTTGCTTAGGTAGATTGCAATCAAAACAGGTTGTGGATGCTTCCTATAGGATGATGAAGGGCAACCTAATGATTATTAATAAAACTCTGTGGTATATTGAACACTGCTGAAAGGTAGCATGATAAATAGCATCTGGCTGACAAGGGAAACCCCAAATTATTGTGTATGGTTTATACCACTGTGTCAGTTTTCCACATACCGAGTGGTAGTTTGGAAAGGGATAAGAGCAATTCACATATATATGTAAAATCTGAGTCTAATCGAGGATATCACATTATTCTGCACAGCCACATGCTCTGTATGTTAGCTATTAGTAGTGAGCAATTTCCATCAGCATTAACTCTGAAGAATCCAGTTGCCTTGCAAACTCTAGCAAATTAATTTGGTGTGAGGATGCCTGTACAGCTTTGTTGAAAGTATCTGTTTGTTTTAATTAAAAATACCTACTCCAGCAGTGTGAATATGCTTGGCATGGTTCTCTAATAAACAACTTCTCTTTATTTCAGTTGCTGTATTTCTGAAATCTGAGCCTGAGGAGGTGCATATATTCTTCACAGATCTTAATTCTTTGGGAGAATGACAGGGGTTCATCAAACTTTGATCTCCAAGGTTTCAAGCAGTTTGAAACCAGTTGCTGCTGAGTTCTATTAAAGGCAGAGGGGTTGGATCAATCCAACAAAATACATGTTGACTTGAAAGAGAGGTTATCAGCTCTGCTTAGATTTAAGGTTAAAGATGAGGGTGAACTGTGAACATAAACTGACAGTGACATGTCTTGTTTAGGCACAAATTGAACTGAAATGCAAGGGTATGAATAAAGAAATATAAAAGATTTCTTTTGGGTTCATTGCTAAGGCTAAATGATCTTTGCTTTCAGATAGACTCCCTGAAGTTATGTGTTGGTTTGATCACTCAGAAATGTAATTAAGAGAGAAACCAAGCACTGCTAAGATTTGGGGGTATTTTTGTTACCATGTCTCTTTCTACTTCAAAGTGGGATTTTTTTCCAGTGCCTTCAAAGTAAGTGGATTTTTTTAGTACAATTTCCATATTCTAAAAATATTTCTAGTCACTGTAGTTTGAGATTAAATAGTCTAAAACGACTATTTTTTTAAAAAGACAGAGAATAATTTCATTGTTTATCTCTAAAAAGGCTTATTGGGACACAGGTTTTGGGTAGTGAGACACAGAAATTGTTCAATATTTCAGGATGGCAAGCTACTGTACAATTCTGCCGGGCACATTCACTACAGAGCAAGTGTTCTTGGATGCAGAGATTGCCTGTGCTTAGCACACCTATGGTGTTAAAAGCCTGGGAAGCTGTATCTGGGCTTTCTTAAATTTTAGATATTTATTCTCAGCTTAGTCACAGCCTGTCCATCTGTAAAATGAGATGAATGGCAATGGTGGTATTGGTGCTAGTGCTGATGCTTTTTTAGATATTTGAATTGCAAGCCAGGCACAGGTTCCAAAATATTCCTTTATTTATTTGTCATCTGGGCTAGAGGACAGTTTGTGAGTGCCGAGCTGGCAAGAGCAAACACAGGCAATTGTAGCTTAAGTAGCTTTCCAAGAGGGGCTGCAGTCTTTTGCCAACTCAAGATTGCTGTTAGTTACTCCCTAAAGTATACAGATGTATATCTCAGGGATACAGCTGAGTAGTCAGCTGGGACAGAGTATTTGTGCCGAAGGTGACTCTTGCAAATATTTCCAATAAGGTTTCAGTGAATCCAAATTGAATTCTAGCTGCTAGACAGCTTAAACCTCTTGTTGTCTGAGAGCTGGCTGATGTCAGAGAGGAAATAATACTGGACTGGATCTTCACTTTGCCCCCAAAATCTAGAAAGCTGCTTTTGCAGCTGCCAATGAGCAAATTAGCATTAGAAATATCAGAATATGTACTTCCTTCATTACTTCTCATTATGAGCAGCTGAATGAATATATGATGTAAAAGTTGGAGTAGTTTGGTTGATTGACATCTTATAAAGCTCCTGTCATCCAACAGTGTGTTCATAACATATCAGAGAATATGAACCAGTACTGCCTGAAAAACTGCATATGTAATGCAAGCACAGAGCTGGCCTCATTTGTGATGGATTCTGTGAAGGATGCAGTTAAAAGAGAAGCACTGGTGTTAAGGGGTTGGCCAGTAAAGATGAGAACATGCTGACTTCCCATCTCATTGCTGCTTTATCCTTGCCAAAGTTCTTTCTGTATTTAAGGTGAAAAAGGTATCACTTATTATTTTTACATAATTAGCATGGGGGTGGTTTTGACAGTTCCCACTCTACATAAGTTGTGAACTTGACCAAGGGAGGTCAAAATGTGTCGGGATTAAACATCTATTTCTCACCTAAGTGGATTTCTGAGAAACATACTCAGTTTATTTGATTCTTTTTATCATAAACTCTTGCAGTTAAGGGAGTAAAAATTAGTGCTGGTAAAACAGTCGTGGCCAGTTTTCTTACAGACAGAATTCTGAGGCCTTTTCCCGATCACTTGTACTTAAGTGATGCTATAGAGACTAGATAACAAACTACAAAATTCAGTCCACTATTACACAAACCCAAATGGGGATGAAACAATTGCATCTAGGATGCAATTAATTATGAAAAAGTTACTTTGATTAAAAAAAAAAAAGGAAACTACTAATACAAGTGAAAATAATGGTAGACAGGCTTCAGCTACTGAGCAAAATTTGAAGTTGATGGGATGGAGGAAAGAAAATAAAAATATTTTCCTTTAAAATATGACAATCCAATTTCAAGGTAAAACTCTATATTCTTTCTGAAGGGGTTTGATGCTACCTGACGTTCAAAGACAATACATGTTGCAACAGGAACATATTTCAAAGAATAACCAAAGCAGTAGAAATTTTAAGAAAAATTTGAAATGCATGCTGAGAAATAGTTACGTTTGTAAAATGTCATCCATATTCAAACGAAACAAGACTAGAAAAAGTTACATATTGAAAAGAATTCTATTTATGTGATGTACCATATAATAATAAAGGTTCATGTGGCACAGGACTTTTTTGCTAATATTGTGGTTGGTGTGGTTTTAACTGACCCATACACTGAGGCTCCTTGTCAAGTGTTTATTTCTGATCATATCTGCCAGAGGTGATGCACAGCCTCATTGCTTCTTGTTACTCTTTTCTCCTTGTCTTTGTCTGCCTTGTGATCTCTCCTCTTTACTTGCCAGCTCCAGATTTCCAATGTCAATTTTTTTTTCTCAGAATTCCCAAATCTTTCTGTAATTTAACTTCTGGATGGGAAAGCCTTAGCTCAGGTCCAGTGACCACAAAGCAGAACATTGCTCACATCTGACTGGCCATTTGTCTGTGCATTTTACTGTCTTCAATATTGGCAAAACCAGCCTTAGAAAATTTCAGGGATTTCTAGTTTAGTGTAGGTTTAATTTAGTAAAACTTCCAAAAACAAAGGAAGGGGAACACGGTAGTACTTACAGTTTTCAGAGTAAAAAAATACAACTCTTTATTTCCAAGGCCCTGAAGGAATGTTTAGGCTCAATGGCTTAGTGCCACACTCATAATATAAATACTATGTGGTTTTATTCTAATATAATGTAGGTCTGTGTTATTTTCCACTGTTGTGTCATTTTACAAATTCATGTCCAGTGCTCTGTCCTCCCAACAATCTTTTCCAGCATTGTTGCTTTCCAAGTTTCCCAGAGAGCATCTGTGTTTCAGATTATGTATTTCCAAATAGATCAGTTGACATTTTCAGAATGGGAATCTTGTTTTTCTATACATAGTTCAATTTGTTTTCTCTTACCGGTGTTTCCATATCCTCCCATTTTAATCTCCTCCATGGATTTCAAGTCTGTATTACGTACTCCCTTTTCCAGATCAAGTATGAATATATTAAGTAAAGATGGATGTGTAACTGATAGCTGAAGTTTTCCATCTGATGCTTCCAACAAATTGAGATATTGCAGTTTGTCTCTTAGAAACAATTCCCATTTCATTACCAGGATGTGACAATATTTTTGTCCCAAATATATACATATATATATATGCAAAATCTTATTCAATGGTAAGTTATGCTATACTGTGTAAAGTGCTTCACCAAGGAGTATTTATTGTACTTATGACTCTTCTCTTGTTCCCTAACTTTTAACAGATGTTTAAAAAAAGCAAACAGGAAAACCACAACAAATAAATCCACCACACCTCTCCTTCCCACATCCTAGTCTTTAATCAAAAGAAAACAATTCCCTGTTAAGCTTTCTTTTTTTGAAGCATGCATGGTCAATTTTGTAAGGCATGAGTTCTGATAATCTGAATTCCTCAGGTGCTATCTCTTATGTAGCTGCTTACTATGATCAACACCAATCTGAAGGTCCACCAGGGGATAGACAATCTCTTGAGGACTGCTGAATTGGGTTTCCAATGACCTTTGGGTCTTTTTCAGCTAAGCACTCCATGATTGTGACTAGATATTTACATTTTGTAATTTTTCTTAATTTTAGGAAGTCTAGCTGAGGAGATGTTAAAGATATCACCTGGGTATTGAGATGCTAAGAAAATATTCATCTGTTTTTGATCCCAGTACTCCAGAGGCAATATCTATTAACAGCAAGCAATGGACACAATACTTACAGTGAATTTATTTTGCTATTCTTTAGACAGAGAAGAACTTGCAAACAAATGTCTTCTAAATTCCTTCTTGTCTCACACTGTCACTTTCTAGAAGAGTTTTTTTCAATTTTTCCCCTCCAGCGGTTAATATTCTGAGTTTGCAGTGCAGGTTGGCCAAGGAAAGTGCATTTATGTTGCATTATCTGTGGAGATTGCAATGTCTCTGTAGGCTCAGTGGTCTTGTGACTTTGGAGTACATGCTTCAAGAAGACTGCCTGTTCTAATACTGGCCTGTTCTTGTGGGCAGCTGGGAAGGGTATCTGAAACGGAATGTATTCTGTTTTCAATTGTATGAATTTCATTGACCTAGGACTTTTCTAAGCACTGCTACAAGAATATAAATAGCAAACATCAGATTGAAGCAAAGTCAGTGAGGGATTCCTTATTGTCAGTCTCTCCAGGCAAATCCAGAGATAATTCCTGAGTTCTGAACTGAGCCCTTGGCCAATGACTCATTTTTGTTCTATTACTCTGAAGAGTCAAATTTACAACCCAAATGAGTACACCTACAGATATTATTATCTTTAAAAATCTGTAGCAGTCTTGCTGACTATGGTTTAAGTCTCTTCAGAGTGAATAGTTATGCATAATCTTTTTAAATTACCAAAATTATTAATTACTTTGAAAGATTTCTTCTAGCAAAAAGTAGATAGCTTCTATGCCATATGACTGTACTTGCAATAAGCAGCTCCCACAGGTCAATTAAATGCTTCAGGCTTTAGTCAGCAAGCAGACACCCATCACTGCTGCATGTACTTAGATGGAAGTTATTGCTTAATTACTCCATTTAAGACTGGATGGAAAAGGGGTCATTACGGGTTTAAAGCTTTACTTTCGATTTATATGGCTTAGAATTATACTTACAAAGACAAGAGCTTTTCTCTTTGCATAAATTAATTTAAAATCATAGACTTTTGAGTGCTCTTCAGAAAGTAAATGGGATTCTGATTAATTTTACTTCTGCAATTGCAGGACTTAGTAATGAACTAAATGTAGACTGAAATCATGAGGAAGTTGAAGAGATTTTCTAAAATAAGTGTGAAAATGTCAGATGGATCTGCTGTGCGTGTGCTTCTTTTATATGATGCAACCAAATGTTTAGGTTTCCAGCCTATATAGTGAACTCTGTGCAGTGCCTCCCTCAGCCTTCTGTGGCATGTGTTCACAGGGTGAAACCCATTACTCTGAAGCTTAAAGTTGTCAGTGGAATTCTAGGAAAGTAGGGAAATATGTGGTATTACATTTTGTAAAAAAGCAGTCTGTCTACTTTCAAAAGTTACATTTTTCTGTCTGATTTATTTCATTGCATCCATATGTACGGCTTATGTGCAGCTCCAATACACTTGTACTGAGGAATCCCTACATTATTCAAATAATTAAATAATTGTATACAATGTCCTTCTGTTTTTAAATAGATTCCTTTTGATTAAACTGATGAATATTTTTTGTGTAATCAAAATATCAGGTGTATGCAATGCAAAGTATTGATAGACACAACAGTCTTCCTACTCTAAATTTAGTATTTCCTAGTGAGAATTTTGTCCTCGCTATCCATTTTCCCTTGTATGCCATACATCTTTATAACAATTATGGTCTTTAAAGAAAATAATTCTCAGAAAGGCTGCATCAGTCTGTCATAAAATTAACATTTATTTAAATTATGGAGTTTTGCTGTGCGTTCACTGAAATTCTCTTTGGAATGCATTGAAGTTCTGAATAGAGTTCACCTTTCTATGTATTTTTCTTTTCAAATTGTTTATCTAAACTGATCATTTATTTTTAATTGACTCAAGCAAATGCACAAGAAATAGAAATCAGTTTCCAACCATGAGTGCAGTGGCAACAAAGTAGGTGCTGCTTTGATCTTGATTTCAGACTGATTTTGTGAAAACATTGACTGTTGTTATTTGAGATATCTTAACCTAGACTACAAAAATGTTATTCATACTTAAGTGGCTAATGTAAAGTAAGCTTCACTATGTGGTCTGGTATTTCAGTAACACACACATGAACAATAATACAGTATTTTCAGAATTTCATGTGAGAATGGTGACTTCCTGTGTGTCAGTGCTCTGCTGGAGCAGTCAGAAATCCAAAACTATCCCTTGTAATTAGGAGCCGTTGAAGGCCACATAGTGTCACCCCGCCAGCTATGTACTTCAGGTTTCCAGATTGCACTCCAGACTGGCTTTGTTTGTCTGTAATTTGCACTGTTGCTTTTGGATATAAAATTTCACTGTCCTAATGAGCTGCAGCAGCATTCAGAGTGCTTTGTCCAAGTGCAGTTTGTGTAAAGAGCAACTTTACACACTGGAAGAATGGGGACTAAAGCAACTAAATGGAAGTTTACAAAGATCAGAGACATGTTTTCTTTAAAAATAGGATTAAAAATAGAAAGTGCCTTACATTCAACAAAAATAAAAGGGTTATCTCTTAAGGACAAAACAAAACAATAAAAAATAGCTCCATGATATGACTCAACTTGATTTGCTTAAATCAGACCACCCAACCACGGCATTCTCCTGGAATAGTATCTTGTATACAAAGCATACATACTTACTGTTAACCTCTCAGTGACTTTAGATAACATTTCTGGACACATGCATGGTATATTGTAACCCAGTTGCCAATATGAACACCTCAAGATATTTTCTCAAATAATATTGTTGTGGCCACCCAGTGAGCAGCCAGCTCTTATCTGTAAAGCCAGTTTGAAGAGTAATGGCAGCTCTGGGGTAGATATTAGGTGACACCTTTAAACTAAATCTTGTGCTTCACTGATCATCAGTCTCTGTGTTAAACAAGCCAAAAAAAAACCAAGCAGATAAAGGAGAGATTTGAGATTACTGTAAAAACTGCAATGATAAAAGGATTTGCCAGTTCAGTCATTTGCCATTTGCTGAGGATTCAGTGTAACCACAAACTGGTGTTTGCTTTACCATCATTTCTCTTTATTTTCAGCCAATGTCCTGTGCACTATTCAGTGCATAGCAGAACAATAATTTTCTTTCTAATGCCCAAGGCAGCTGGCATGTCTTGAGTAAGAAGATTATATTTGCAATGGTAAGACAAGTACCTAAACACATTAAATTAATCTCCCAGTCCTCCTATAACTGAAGAACTTGGTTGTTGAAATTTTGCTGTCTGCTGGAGAATTTCAAAACCGTGGCAGGGCTGGAGTCAGATTTTGATGGCCTCACAGTTATATGGTTATCCTTCATGCAAGTCACAGTGTAACAGAGGGCTCAGGTGGCAGGGACAGAAAAAAATCCTTGTTACTGTATCTGCCAATCACATTTGCACTGCTTCCTCCTAAGAGGAGACTGCAGCGTTTCATACTGAAACAGAAACTATTTTTTAAAACATTTCCTTAGTTGTTTGCTTCCCACTTTGCAAGTTGAATGTATTATTACCTCAACAGGCAGAAGGCTAAATTTCCTAGTAGAGGCAAAAGCATTCCGTAGATATAAGCCCTCCTGACAGTTATTCATAAATAATTAGATCTCTGTGCTTCTGAACTACTTTGCTTTTTCTTCTGTTTTTTAGCCCATTTTAAAGCAGTGTAGAATAGTATAAAAATGAAGGCAACAGTGACGGGTGTATTTTAAGTCTATCTGTAGGAATAGAAAGGCTGCCAATGCCCTGGACTGAGTTTCCATTTCCAGTCTAAAACCTCTGCAAGGTATTTATTTAAATGTTCCTTCTGAATGGTGCATTTCTTATTCTGTGGATACCAGAGAACAAACAAATTTATGAAACAAGAAGCCCAAGGACAACCATGTTGGTTTTTTTTTCCAAGATGTCTGAGGATTAGACTGTATTTTGTCAATTATTTTTTCTATGCATTTTTTTCAAAGAATTACTAAATGTTGAAGTGCTGAAATGCTGCAGAGCTGTTAAACAGTTTAAAGTGAAAATAAATAGCAGTTTCCCACATTTGCTTGACTTCCTTATCTTTGGATTTTCTATTCATGCCTACCATGAGATTTCTTTAATAGTTTCCTGAAAGATCTGTGTTCTAGGAAAAGCATGTGTTCCCTTCTCATTGTATGCCATATTTTTGATCTTGTTGCTAAAATTATAGGATGAATTTATATAAAACCAAACAGTTAAAATGAAGCAAGAATGGATATATTTTAATGGATATATTCTAATCCTAAAATAAAACCACATCCAGATAAGACAAATACACTGATTAGTGTAAAAATTAACAAAATAACAAATACCCAAACACAAGAAGGAAGGCTATAAAATGGAAAAGCACTCTACTTGAATAACAGCTTGCCCCTATTTTACAGATGGGAAAACTGGGGCGCGTAGAGAGCTTAATTGATTTCCCTAGTGTCACCCTATAAATCATTGATGTGACAAGGCCTAAAGCTGATTCTTTCTGAGAGCTGTGCAGCAAACTCTTTGCCTGACTCTTTTCAATAAACAGATTCTGAAAGCATGTTCTCTTCCATGCAATAATTTATACTTGATGCATGCGAAGCCTGAAGTATGAGCAGATAATGCTATTTGATCTGTGTTTTGCAAAAAACCCTTCCAGATACTCTGTTCTACTTGATCTGCTTCCTTCATAAACAGATTTTCTGTTGCCGACTTCTTTCCTCATTCAATCTCTTTTCTCTTTGTGTAAATGAAATGGCATATCCTCTCTCCCAGGTTCTGCATTTATTTCATGCTCTCTTGAGTTTGGATCATATAACTCATCTCAACCTCTCTGAGAGGCTAACCTCTTCTTCACTGAAGCTGGGTCATGAATAATTTCCTAGAAAGTGAAGCATTACCTCTTCTTCAACCCTGGAGCAGAGGGAATATCAGCTGTGTGCAATTATAACCAATAAAGGTAAACCTGTGAGTTAGGCCCTTTCTTAGCAATGGACTCTTTATATGAGAGAAAAATTATTGCATGACTTGCCAAGACCCCTCATCTTCCTTGCCTCTGTATGAAGTCCTTGTTTTCTTTTAATCAATCCCATTTGTTAATGTCATTCATAAATTCTGGGCTTTGCCAGCATTGGGCTTCTCTTGTATGAGGATTGCTGGATGCTAGCAGTCATGAGCCTTGCTATTTCCTGCCTTGCCATCTGCCCTTCATAAAGAATGAATTCTTGTTTTAGGAGCCTTTATTTTTTGCCTTTAGACGGACCATCAGGTCACTTGTGGCACACTGGCTTATCTCACTGCATTGCAGCTTAAAGAAATTTATTTGGAAAAATGTTTGGCAAATTTATTATGTGGTCAGAATTTTTATGGCAGAAGTTGAAAGATGTATTTTCAAAGTGCTTCATATACAAATGTGACCAATAATCTCATACTACCTGCAGAAATTCTGCCCTTGATTATATAGAACAAATGAAAAGGCAGATATTTCCTTTATGAGAAGCATTCTTCGGAGTTTAACAGTATTCCTTAAAAAATATAGCAAAAGCTCTATTCTCTCTACTGGCATTCAAACATGATGGAATAGCAAAATTCACTATATAAAATGACAGGGTTTTTTGGCAGACATATCTGTAAGTCGTTTTAATTTATGATCTTGTAAACTAAAAAGCAGTATAAGGGCATGCCCAACTTCACATTAATGATGAAGCTGCTGATATTCTCAGTTAAAATGTTGATTTGAAGGGTGAGTGGAGTTTCTCTTTGGACAAAAATTGCCCTTTCATTCTGCAAAACCAGTGCAATGCGTCTGCATTGCTGAGTTCTGTTACCACCATTTCTCCAGCAGTTTCCACCAGGTTTCAATCGCCAATCCCCATCTTTACTGGAATCCCTGTCAAGTTTCTAGAGCTTGAAAAACCTGTGTGACCCTGAGGAGTTTGTATAGTCTGTGACATATTAGTTAGGAAAAATAGTAGGATGAACGTGCAAATATGTGTAGAGTCACTTGGATGCAGGAGATACTGGCAAAAATGTTATGCTAGCTAGAACTGATCTAAGTGATCCGTTTTTGTAAAGTTATGTCATTTTTTAGTGTGGTGAATTGTGCTGCCATTTCTACCATATTCTTTAGGAGAAAGGAACAATACTTTTTTTTTTTTTTTTTTTAAACCAGGAACCTTCTTATTTTTGGACAGCTAGCTTCACAGTTATGCCAGGAGATACTGGCAAAAATGATCTAAGTGATCCGTTTTTGTAAAGTTATGTCATTTTTTAGTGTGGTGAATTGTGCTGCCATTTCTACCATATTCTTTAGGAGAAAGGAACAATACTTTTTTTTTTTTTTTTTTTAAACCAGGAACCTTCTTATTTTTGGACAGCTAGCTTCATTCTCATTTCTTTCTCATTATAGTATGCTATAATAATACTCCAGACCCAATGCTGGTGCTCTTGACAGTATTTTTTTGCTTGTGGAATATGAGACTTCCATCAGCACAGACCTCTTCATCAGTATAGTTGAGAACCCAGCCACAGTTTCCAGGCAACTTTCTCTTCATAATTTCACAAAACAGTGTAAAATGTAAATATCACTCTTTTCTCCTGTCTTACATACCTATTTTATGTGATCACCTCACAGAAAGTAGCTTATACTCTTCTTGCTGCTTCTGACATAGAAGTAAGACAGATGATGCAAGGCTGATTCTGATGCAGAAGTATTTTTGGAGAATTCAATAGCTCGCTGTTAAAGTGTAATAGGGACTAAAAAGACCTAGGCCTGGCTCATTTTGTGCCCCCATCTCAGCTGTTTAAAAGGCAGTTTCAAGTTAATTACTAGCCTTTCGCCTTTGGAATCTGGCAGCTTATGGTTTTCTTGCCTTTACTAATGTACAATAGAGGGAGAGGTGTAAGAGGTGAAAGGGGAGTAGATCTTAAAAGTGGAAAACAGTAAGCTTCATTATTTTTCATGAGGGCATCTGTTTTCCTTCTCCATGTTTTGAGCATCTCGACATGGGGGAAATGGAAACAATGGCTTGCATTTCTCCTTGCAAGCATGAGACAGGTTCATAGAGTCCCTTCCAGAGCAGAACAAATTTCAGGGAAAATAAAAAGAACAATTGTCTTAGGCCAGGCATGGTAGAAAAGCCTAATAAAACTATGTGTTGGGCAAATCAGTAAGATGTAGGAAGGAGGGAAGAAGCCAGGAGAAATCTCGCCGCTGTTGAGTTCTTCGTCTACACTTCTTCTGAGGAGTGTGAACATTGTTCAGTCTTACTCAGTCTTTCCATTCCATTCAAGTATGGGTAAAGTAATACTCTGAGTGGTGGAAACACAGAAAAAGAAAAAGGGCAGGACAGGACAATGAAATGCTGCATTACTACTGTCCTTCTGATATGATCCAAGATTAAGCAAAGGCAACGGCAAAAACAAATGTGTGAGCATTTCTCACAAGTATTTCTACAAAATGTTGACACCTTCATAAGTTAGGCTTTGAGAACATTAGAATTAGAACATTTACAATTTACAATTACGTTTACAATTAGAGCATTTGCAGCAATTGTGGGAATACAACAGTGATTTCTGCCTAGTGTGCCACATTCATTAATGCATTTCTTTTAATGAATGGTGATTTGTTTCCTGTGCCTCTGATTTTCTGTTACATTTTGACTGTGATTAATGGAAGATTACTTACAAAAGGGAAGGAGCATAAATAGAAATTCAAAATATTTTTTTCCTTGGAGAATTGTTATGTTTACACGGCACATTTCTATTTGTATTTGCAGGCTTTTTTCACAGAGGCATAAGAAGATCCTCTATTCTTGAGGCCCTGCTTCACAGCTGTCAACCTCCTTTGTGGATGGTCTGCAAAAACTGTAAAGATAGGCAGGGCCACTCCTTCCTTGAGTGTTCAAGACTGCTGAACAATCTGTAAATCTCTCTCTGAATCCCAATTTTCATGTACACTTAAATCACCCCTCCTGTCATACCCACACAGAGGGTTAAAAAGATGTGTCACACAATTGCTGATCATTCTTTTTCCTAGTTCTCTCCTGTTAGCAAAGACTGTATACCATAGGAAGTTTCAGGCCTGCATAGGCATTGGATTGACTAGTGTATATGTCCAAACCCTTCTATTGGCTTGATTGATAAAATAGCCAGTGCACTTGGTGTGGAATTAGAAACTTGCTAGGTGAGAGCACAATAGTCTGATTAGTGATGTGATAGGCACAGAGCTACTGACAAAATATTTGACATCAGCTGTAATGTGGTTTTTTAAAAATAGTTTATAATGTGATCATAACACCTGGGCTTAGAAATTCTAGCATGTTTCTTGTTGACCTATCTCAATAATTGATTTTCCTTGCAATTAAATTGTACAGCTGATTCCTCTTTCTGTTTTATTAAAATCCAAATACAGCAAAAAGTGTTGCTGCTTAATTTGAAGGATTGTAGAAACTCGTAGTGTTTTCCAATTTTTAAGTACTTCTAACTGTGCTATGTAAGGGCTTTTTTAAAGAGAAGATGGCACACAGTGGAGTAGATGTTTAAGAGAATTTACTGAGGAGTCAAGCCATTAATCTGAAATATTTCTTCTGGTATAATGCAAAAGGTAATGAGTATAAACAACAGCACCCAGATGAGGTTCCAGTGCTAACTTTATGCTTGGCCTTGAGAACTGAGTAAGTTATGGAGAAGACATTAGAAAGGTGTTTAGTCCATAGTAGTAATTTCTTTCTTTTTGTTTTAGAGCAGAAATTATTTATCTTACAATTTTCTTGAACTGATTGGTATTCATTTCCTTGAATGGATAATGAAGAATTGGTCAGAATTATCATTTTAGTATGCTAATGAAGAGTTGTTTCTTTTGTTTGCCTTTTTTAGATGCAAATAATTGGCATACAGTTTAAAAATACTAAAATGCATCCCATCTAGTTGGAGAGTAGTTGCTATTAAATTCTAAACAACATAAAGTCACACTACATTTATCATTATTTAATGACTCATTCACTTTGGTCCCTCTGCGAGCCCTTGATGTTATTTGTCATTCAGCATTATGCTGCTAGAAGTGTCAGCAGTTCTAGGGTCTTACCTTGCCTTAGACTGAAGAAACCCCCTGAAGTGTGTAATTTTTGATCATATAGTGTCTACCTTCAAAACAAAAGAAAATAATATCATTATCCTATCCTCATTAACATTAGCAGGTTCTGATCATATTCAGATGCTTTTTTTAGTAGCCTGTGATTCATGTAGACAGGAGTTTTTATATTCTTTTGAAAAGAAGGCTGATACATATTTATGTCCTTTTTAAACTCTCAGTTAGTGCCACCATTTTGCATTCTAAGTTAATTAACTCTCAGTGATTTTTTATGTATTTTATATGTTGTTAAATGTATTAAGATAGCTTTTAGTAGATTTTGGGGGAGAGTTGGGTTTGGCTTTGCATACAAGGTCATTTTGAACCTTTGTTTTTTCTGTTTTGTCCCATCTGCTCTCTCTTTCTTCTCAGATGAGATGAACAGAGAACATTGGCTTCAGTTGTAGGATGAGTGCAAAAATTATAGTGATATTTTGGAGAGAAGTCAGACATTTTTTGCAATCTTTTTGGTGATTTTGATTAAAAAATGTCAGAGTACAGATGAATTCTAGGAGCACCCAATCTTACTGGAGGGATCCCAGCATCATGTCAGGGGAGACAAAACTGACTATTGATTTGTATCAGTGCTGTGTTCACTTTGTCATCTGTGTTCTCAAATCCAGTATTTTCATCAGTTCCAAAATTTTGCCTGCTTTGTTTTGTCTGTGAGGAAGCAACCTGTGGTTCGGCCTGCGATTTACTGAAGTGGCGCTTACGCTGGGGCCTTTATTATTCCTAGCAATTATTATTCCTTATTATTCCTGGCAATTCTCTTGCACAGCTGCTGGTGCTGAACACAGCCTTGCATTGCTCTGTGCTATATCAGCACCCTCCTGACAGAGCCACTGCTGAGCACTTCTATTTCCGTAGCGTAGACAAGACTTTGGTCTGAGCAAACAGTTTGGTATTGTGAGCTCCTAAAGCAGTTCCTGGAGAAGTTATTTGATAGGGTATTTACCAAGCTGATTTATAAATTCTCATATAACTGATACTTGCCTGGGCTTATGCAGCTGTTAAGAGAGATCACCGAAACAGGAATTGCATATTGTTGCCTTAGCAACTACCACTTCATATTGTGCTTAAATCACTTGGAAATACACAGTATGTCTTAAGGAACTGCTTCCAGCAAAAACACCCAATTTAAATAATTCTAAATAATTTCACAGAAGCATAAGGATGGCCTTTCCTAACAAAGGCCATCATTCTTTTAAGCTTGGTTGCTTTATTTCACTACAGGCTTAGCTTGTTATTAGAAAAAAAGCACAATAAAATTTAAAGAACTCATATATTTGTTTACTCATGCCACCATAATCCATCTGATTGCCAAATTGGCTGGAAGTTGAAAATGAAAAGGTTCTCCTAAAGGCCATCTTGCATTCTATAAAATCAGCATTGATGGTTTGTTTTCCCATACTTATATTTTTAATGTCAATTTTTCTTCAGGGTAGACTCATTGTCTATTTTTTTTTTGTTTTATTTGTGAAATGTTAGGGGCATGTAAGGAAGACCTTAAACATCTTTTACCTTCTCAGATGTTGTTTCTATTTTGAGATGATATTTTAATTTAGATTTTTTTCTGTAGATATTTGCAACCAGTTTTATCTGGTTTGTTAGATCATTTGAAAAAGAGAAGGAGGGAGAGAGTTTTGCCAGTATTACATTAAGGCTTGAGTACTCATGCTACCTGATAGTAGGTACCAGTTTTGCATGGAGTATTTTATATTGCTGTAGCAACTTCCCCAGCTCTGTGATCACTCCTCTGTGTAACAGAGGAATTGGATTTTGCACATGTGGAAACAGTGTTTCAGAGAGCTCAACAAAGCAGCGTCTTAGCAACTGGGTGCCAGATCCAGAAAAAAGCCAGTTTCTGACACCTCATCCTTTTTCTGCTTAAGCTGAGGTTTACAGCAGAAAGATCCAATGAGAGACTGCTTTCAGGTGCAATATCTGTCTCCCATATCAGAAAACTTATTTTCCTTTTGTAATATTGTACACAGTCAATGAAATTTGGAAATGTAATATGACGGAGTTGTCAACATTCTATTTCTATTACCCCTTTTCTAGGCAATGAAAAGGAGAGACAAGCAAAATGCAAGCTTACAGAATTTAAAAAGAATCAGATATTTTGAGGACCAGTTGTCATTTTTAGGTCACCGCTCACATCTCTGCATATAATTTTCATCTAAGCTGCATGGCAGGGTTTGTATGTGCTGGGAGAAGCTACATTTTCCCAGCAGGAGACCAAATCAAAATGAAGTAGTCAGATGCAGGTGCAGAGTGATAGAAAGGATCTATTTACCCTGAAGCGTGAGCAGTGGGCCAAGAAAGCAGAAGCAGTCTACTTCTATCTCTCACCTCCTTCTCTCCCTACCTTTTCCCTCCCCCATAACTATGCCAACAAATTCATAAGGGGACCAAGAAAAAGGTGTTCACTTGTTTTTAATGAGCTGCAGTGCCTGCTGCCGAAGGTCTAAAGCACTTTTTTGTTATGCTGATTGTGTACTATTAGAGCTGGCTGTCTTTTAATTTATACCTAATCCTTCCTTCCAGCTTGCACTGCCTCAAGCCAGCCTGGAAAATGGTTGAAAGAGTTTTTTCTGTGGGCATCTGTTGCCTGTGTCCATTCTGAATTTTAAATGATGCTGTGGAAAGAACAGTGTGGCTGAAGCAAGTATGCTTAAAACAAAATTTTTAAAGGCTATTTTCCTAGATATTATTTAATAAGTCATACTTTTTATGCAATCTTTAAAAAAAAATCTACAGCTTTGTTTAAAGAAGGGCAGTTCAATAATGATGATTTAACAAAGTCAGCTGTATTGGTTGATGGTGAAATGAGACACCTTGCTAAGCATTGTCTGCTTTTCACTTGGGTTTCCAGAGTTCATTAGTTAACAGCTGAATGCTTTCCTGTATGTGAAGACAACCACCCATTGCTGCTTCCAAGGCTGAAAAAAACCTGAGCAATATAAGTACAGGAAAAACACTGAGAATTTTGGTTTTGTTGCAGATTAGTGGCATTACTGGACTAAGACAGCATTGTGTAGGTTTGGGAGGAAGAAGTAGGGATACATGAAATCCATTAATTCAGCTGCTTACTCTGCAGTGCTGGAGTGCTCAGGTTCTAAGTTTCTGTCCCCAGGTAAAATGGGCCAAACATATGATATAAAGATTAATCTGAGTGATTATTGTATGATGCAAAAGATATGGAACTCTAAATATTTATGTCACTCTGTTGCTGTAGTTCTGTGCAGGGTTATGCACTGAACACAGCATAATAAAAAAGAGGCATGTACCCATCTGGAATCGGACAGCCGTTGTAACATGAGCCTTAGTGAAGTGGCAGCTGTCTGTGTGCTAGAAAAGTATATTTATCCCAACATACCACATTTAAATCCCAAACAACTTCGTTGAAAAGCTCTGAGACAAGTCCATGCTTTGTCTCCAAGATTACCTTCAGAAAGGGAGAGATGTATACATTCTAAATTTTGGAAGAGCAGTGCTGCATAGCACCACAAAGCAGTACAAAGGAGATTTTGAAAATATATGTGTTCTGGTATCATCAAAACATGACCATGGTGTAAGTTTCTAGAAATTTTGTCACTTTTAGAGGGAGGTAGTGGTGCATTTGGACGTTGTCAGGTGAGAACACCTCTACAATATATAAACAGAAGACCTAGAGAATGCTTCATTATAATTTTCAAGAAATTTGACTTCTATTTACAAATGGATTCACATGATTTTTAAAAAATAGGTCCAGCAGTTAATTTCTGCTTTATAGTGAAGAATACATAGTCTGCATAATTACCAAAATTTATTCAAAATAATTAGACCGCAACTGAAAAATCAGGAGAGAAGTAAACCAAAACTGATGTAGAAGAAACACTATCAACATTGCTTTTGCTTCAACTTTGTTATACCTAATAAAGGTCAAGTGTGTTTACTAGAAATATTCTATACATGAGAATAATCTGCTAAAACATGCACACATAAATTATGATGGTGTGTATTTTTCATTGCTTGCTTTATGATGTATTTAAATAACAAATACAGGAAAACAGATTTTTATGTGGCTTCCAAGCCTTGTACTAAGTATGTTCCATGATGATTTGGGTCAGAATCCAAGCCAGCCTCCTTCAAGAGAAATGGAGACATGCTTACCCATCCCACTATGAATTGAACTTAATCTGAAGACTTTGGCCACTGTCTCTAAATCAGTAGAGATGCTACATGGGCAGTGTGCTTTCTTCTATGGGAGAAATATAGAAGTACAGTGGTTATTAATTTATATTTTTTTAGCCAATCAGAGGCTCTTAAAAAACAAAGCTGGTAAAATACGCGTAAAAGAGCCATAAGGAAACATTGAAAAAGATCATGTGCCACATGCTCTGACTGTAGTAAGTAACAAATCCAAACTGTGCAATCATAGTCTTCATTGATGGAAAAAAAACAGTTGGGGGGAGTGTACATTACCTGAGTGTAATCACAGCAGGCACTGCTGTTGATGTTACGTAGCAATATTCTATGAAAGCATGTAAAGAAGGACAGTCCTTGGTACCCAGACTGTTGGAGAGTTTAAAAATCAGCCTTGAGTTTTATGTGATTCAGTCAGTTTTGGTTTAAAAGAGTAACTTAATTTGACTGCAGCCAAGAAGGAGTTTGGACATTTCTTGCTGTTCATTCGTTTTATAAAATCAGCCAGCTGGAAAAACTGCTTTTCATGGTTTCCGGTAAAGGAAAAACTGAGTTAAAGAATTATCATGTCAGAATTTCCTGTAGGATAAATGAAAATGAAATAAAAGTTCCTAAATGATTTGATTATTAACTCTGAGATTTACAAACTTCCTGGTAACTGCTGCAGTGCAGGAAGTGATCAAGCCAGCAGCGATTGTTGCATGGTTTTTGGTGAAAGCAAATTGCCCTTGTGGAAATTATGTGACCAGTCCACTTTGGCATGGGGGAGGTTGCTGGGCAAGGGTTTTTTGCTCTCATTCATAAATATTTTCATCATGTCATCCATAAAATAAAAAAACAATTCTTCTATAGAAAGCCTTTCCAAATTGAGGTGCCAGGGCTGAGTTGTCTCAGTTCCAGATGCTTTGGCAGAATTGTAGTTCCCTGAGAGCTGGAACTCCTGTGTACCTGTGGAAGCAGATGAAAGAATAGGAATAAAAATAAGATACTGCACTACTTCTGCTGCTACATGCCTGAAAAAAAAATCATCAAAGTTATTATAATTATGACTGTTATTAGATATCATGTCTGGTTTCTGCATATTTAAATTCTGAGAGAGGTGAAACTTAGGCACTTAGAGATCCCAGGGGAATAATTGCAGAAATGATGACATATTCCACTTTTTGAACAAATTTCAATACCAAAGCTGCATTCTGCACAGCTTACATTTCTTCTTAATTATACTTGGATGCAGGATAGATAGTAATTTTCTGTCTTACAAATGCATGTAGCCAATTACTCTTGTAGATCATGAATACGCAATGGCCTAACTCATTAAATGGAATTTTCCTTCTCTGTTGTTATGGCAAAAGAGTCTGCAAATAGCTGAGTATTGTATCTCTCTGGGAGATACAATCTGTAGCCTTGGCCAAGGCTACAGATCCATAACTTCAGCAAGTGGACAATTACTGGGTTTACTTTTCATTCTTCACAGTGTGCCATGCTAGTCTTGTGTTTGTGTGTGTGTCTGTCTGTGTGCATGTACTGTAAATTGGTGTAGGCTGTTTCGCTCCTCTGAACTTCTGGTCCTCAACTTAAATGCCACTGTTCTGACGCTATGTGATGAATTTAGTCTTCCTGATTTCTTCCCATTCCCAAGAAATTCTGAGCCCAGAATCTCTCCCTGTGGCCCACTGAGACATGCAGACCTGACCTCCTTTGGCTCCTGGAAGCAAAGCTGAGAAAAACTGGCAACATGTCTCTGAAGAAACCACAGCTTATATCAAATGATCTAACACAGGTGTTCTTTTCTTCTTCCCTCTGATTTTTTTTTCCCCTGCATAATATGCTTACCACTCTGTCATCTCAGAGTATGAAGATAACACATGTAGCCTAGTCTGCCTCACAGGCAGGGTTCATAGCCACAATGAAGGCAGACTGTTATGACCAGAGAGATCCAGGGAACCACAAGACAACTGAGAAATGAGTTACAGACCCAATATTTCTCTAAGCCAGTTTTGCTAAGTTTTGGTGTCAATAAATAATAAACAGGATGTGAGGAGAAGACTTGGTGATTAGCCTTCATCCTTTTCAGTGGTAGCATGTTTGCCCAAGGGTGAATGTTGCTTATCTAACACTCTGTCCTCTTTTTCATAATATTGCAGGACACCTGAGACTTGAGCATTTCAGCTACAGCAAATGTTGAGTTGTGATTTTTAAAAGCTGTGGTCTAAATATTATAGAAATAACGAAACCTTTCCATTTAGGGGAAATGTTTTCTGTAATCTTATTACTGGAGTAGTTATCTCGAGTGCCTTATTGGCATATTTTGCAAAACTCCACTGGGGATTTCAATTTAATGTCTGTTTTCTTGAAAACAATAATAAAAAGAACAGCATGCTGTTGGTTACACTGGATTTTTACTAAAATTTGAGTATGTTTTATCGGTTGTTATTTGTAGTTGCAGACTCCCTGGAGAATAGAAATTCTAAATGTGTTATAAACAAGTCTTAAACACCTCTTAAAAGCATGCAAAAACATACGTATTTTCTACTACTAAGATTCTGTCACTGGGTCTGGAACTCGGGGATTTGGTCCCTTCTGCTGTGTACCCACAACTTGTGATTCTGGGGAGTGAAGTCTATCTGCCTTTGGGGAAATGAGCTGGGTGCTTGCTGTTTCTCTTGCTTTCCAGGATTTACTTTGGGAATGTTCCAGATAAATGCAGGAGGAAGGGAAGGCAAGAGTTATTCTGTGAAATCTTTCTTTTCAGCAAGAGGAGAATTATATCTGTATCTCGTGTGTATACATGTGTGTGTACATATATATAGTGTAATAGAGATGTGACATTGCTGTTCCTATTTCTTTAAGTTCTATTTTCTGCAAATAACTGTAAGAGAAAATCCTGAACTTATCTTTTACTGCTTGTACCTTAAAGAATCAAACCATTATTATCCTCTCTGAATCTTGCAGAATTCACATGGAACTTATGATGGAGATCTTATAACTTGTGTGTAGCAGCTGCCACTAGGATATGGTGGGAATCTTTCAGGGAGAGGGGAGGGGAATGTAACTTTGCTCATATTAAAACTGTGGAGTAAAATGTGAAACCTTTTGAGTCTCAGAATAGTAATAAAAGCAGTGAGCAAATTTAGCTTGCTAGACAGTTGTAATTTGCAGAATGTATTTGTCAAATAGTTTGGAAATAATCTCAAGCACATTTAGATGGGAAAAGTAGAGATGGGCTTAAACTAAAAATGTGAGCTAAATGTCCGTCCAGGTTTGCAGAACATAAGTTATACACTTCATCATAAACTCAGTAATGGACAAGACCAGAGGGAGATTTTGAACTTTGGGGAAAGTCAGATTTTGTTCCATGTCTGTTTGGTCCCTAAATACAACTGATTTGTCTTGGGGTCTTCAATTTAATTTAAAAATTGCTGCTGCCTTTGAATGGTGTTAGTGCATTTGGAAATTGAGAAGTATAATTGAAACACAGGTCTTTCCAGACCGGTGTTTATTTTGCCTTTAGTATGTTGGGTCTGTGAGTTGTTAAAAACTCTTCTTCTTGAGTCTTTGTAATATGCAGTGTTGGCTCCACTGCCATGGAAATCAGTGTGATCTCATGAGTACTGCGAAATGAGATCACCAAGAGGGAATGAGGAGATGCCCCAGCATTGTAAATAACAAGTGTGACTTCTAAAGAAAAGACACCCTTTTGGTGATTGAGTGCAGATTTTTTTCATTAGTTGGATGAAAATGTAATGGACTTTGTTCACATCTGACATTTTTATGTGCCATCATGTTAATAAATAAAAATCAATTTATATTTTAGAACTGGATTTTCGTGTTAGGCCCCTCTTTTTTTTCATTACAGCCCCTCAGTTCTACCCCTTGATTCTTTTAACCCTGTGAGTTTTAGACTCCTGTAAGTAGGGCTTTCTCTAATCCACTTTCTTGCTGATACAGAGTTTCCTCAGAGAATTTGATTATTTCTGCGAAGGGCATTTGTTTGTAGCTGAAGTTCTCAGTATAATTCATTGGTTTACTTTCTGAATCGTCTCTCATCTTCTATTTCCAGATTGGTGAGAGGCAGAGAGTTCTGGTAACAGAAGAATCCTTTGACTCCAATTACTACGTTGCTCACAATCCTTTCTATGAGCAGGTACAGTTAAATAAACTAAATAACATATTTTTGTTTTATCTTTGCTTCCTGATAATCTCAGCAACACAGTGTGTCAGGATTAAAAAAAAAATCTAATAAAGAAATAAGAAGCATTTTCCAGGAAACATATGACCATCAAGACTTTTTTATGAGATACTTTGTTTTATTATTGTGTTGTAAATATGATTTACCTGAAATTATGTTAAGAAATATACAGTGGATGTTTGAGTGTACAGCATGGTTTAAGAAGCTGTTAATTATTGCAGTAATTTTAATTTCAATGTCCCCAAAGCTGAATAATTTGATTTCTGAATAGTTGAGTCATGACAATTTGAATACATCTTTCTGAAAAGTGTTTCAGGCAATGCAATTTGAAAAAAAAAATCCTAACAGTAGAAGGGTCGGAAACTTCTTTAGATTAACACTTCAACATGATATATTATGTTTCATAGCATCATACAATGGTTTGGGCTGGAAGGGGTCCTGCTGGCCACCCCTCTTTGGATGCAGCCCAGGATACAATTGGCTTTCTGGTCTGCAAGTGCACATTTCTGGCTCATGTCCAGCCCCTCATCCACCAGCACTCCCAAGTCCTTCTCAGCAGGAAAGTTCTCACTCTCCATGAGTTCTTCTCCCAGGCTGTAGTTATGTCTGGGATTGCCCCAACCCAGCTGCAGCACCTAGCACTTGGACTTGTTGAACTTCATTATGTTTTTGTGGGTTCACATTTCAGGCTTGTGTGGGTGCCCCTAAATGGCATACATTTCTTCTAGTTTTTGTCATTTCCTGCTGTGTACTTCCTGTGGATAAATTCTTGCCACACAAGAACATTATCTTTGAGCTGGGAAGGAAGCACACACATCAATTTCACAAAAGTGTTATTTTTGCTCAAAAACTGATGACTTGCTTAAGACCAATAAAATTGGCTTTCCTGAATCATCATTATTTTATTCTCCATTTTCTTGCACTAAGCTGTCTACAATTTGCTTTTGCCACCATTAGGTATTCCATTTTCTGAACCTGGAGGGATTAAGATGATATGGCTGTGCTTTCTTCTGGTTTTGGGTTATGTTACAGAATTTATTTATTTGTTTTTCCTTAGTAGTAAGTGACATTGCTCTTCTTGAAATATCTGTTTCTGGCAGATATCTGGGTCACTAATTTTCTTTCTTTCTTTCTTTCTTTTTTTTTATACATCTCCTTTTTTTTACATATCCAACTTCTATCTAAGTCTTATGTATTGATGCTCCTTGATTTTGTTGCATATCAGTCAGAGTTGAGCAACATGATCTTCCACATAAAGATTAAAAAGAAATGTCTTGGGACTTTTTTGTTTAATCCTTTTTTTATGGAAGCTTTATTAATTAAATGAAAAGCAATATGTACAGGAAACAAAGTGTTGATCTTTTGTGTTGTGTTTGTACAGCACCTAATACAGCTTCTGATTGGGACTGGTAAAGAATTCACAAAGTACAAATAGTCACGTAGGGACTCATTTTAAATTCTATTAGGGAAGAAATGCTTTCCATTAAGAAAATGCAATCTTTTCTCTAAAATCTTATGTGTGGCATGTTTCATAAGGATGGTATCCTACTGCTTACCCAGGTCAGCTCAAGAACACATGCTAGTAACTAAGATTAATAGCAGTAAATTGAATGATAGTAAATTGAAAACCACCCTAAAGTCTAAATATCATATTATATATTATTTAAGCTGAAGCTCAGAATCCTATTGTAGTATTCTGTTAACTCAAATAGTTATCAAATGTATTCTGTCTTCACTGAGCTTGTCTGTACTAAAAGAATTTGCTCTTAAACCTGCATCAATACTGCTGCACAGACAGACTTAGTGAGGTAGCTGCAGCTGATATTTGTGAAGGCTTAGGTGATGCAGTTTACATTGAACAGAGTAGTCTAAAGTGACCAAAGAGTGTTTTGCCAGATCCACAGCCAAAGTGAGAGTTTCTGCTGGTTTAACTTCATTTCTTAGAAATACTGTTGAGGGTTTTTTCTTAACAAATACTACAAAAAATATCTGAATGTACACCAAGCCTGGATGCTTGGTTGTTTACAGTATCTCCCAGTTATTTTCACTTAACCTGTTTCTTTTTCTGAAGTTTGGTGTATATTTAGTTACTTCCCTTTTTCATGAGGAGATGGAAGATTTACAGAGGTCATGAACCCAGTGTATACTCAGCTACCTAGTTTCCCTTTGATTTAAATTTGCCCAAAATTAATTACTTGGGAAGAAGTGTTATCCAGTCACGTTGTAACACTTTCTGAGCATTACGATCCTGACTTTGTGTATGCTGAGTCTCTGCTTTTCTTGGAAGATGCTTAGGAAGCAGGATCCTAGGATCTCAAAGTGCTTACAGTCATGAACACCTTGAGCCTTTAGGGAAGAAGGGAAACCACTGCTGGTGATTTCCTCCAAGTAGGACAATGAACAGTTGTGATAGGTGAAAATGGAGAGGCAGTTTTTGGCAAAAAAATGCCTCCAAATGTGGCTGGCACAGATTTTTTTTCTCTCTGAAAGTCCTCTGCACATGTAGTCCTAAAAATTAAGCCATTTTAAAGCATTTCAATTTCACCATCAAAGAATCAAGATAAAAAGATAAGATCTTTTCCTTTGAAAAGCTGTCCTCAGCCCTGGTGAGGCCACACCTGGAGTGCTGTGTCCAGTAATGAGCTCCTCAGGACAAGGGAGACACAGGGCTACTGGAACGGGTCCAGTGGAGGACAGCGAAGATGATCAGGGGACTGGAGCACCTCTCTCATGAGGACAGGCTGAGGAAGCTGGGCCTGTTCAGCCTCAAGGAGAGGCAGCTGAGAGGGGATCTCATCAATGTCCCTAAGCATCTGAAGGGAGGGTGTCAGAGGATATTTCCCGGCTATTCCTTGGTGGTACCAAGCTGTAGGACAAGAGGCAATGGGCAGTAACTGATGCACAGGAAATTCCCCCTGAACATGAGGAAGAGCTTCTTTGCTGTGTGGGTCACCATGAACTGGGACAGATTGCCCAGAGAGGATATGGAATCTCCCTCACTGGAGAAATTCCAGAACTGTCTGGGTGCAATCCTGTGCCATGTGCTCTACAATAACCCTGCTTGAACAGGGAGATTGGATCAGATGACCCCTCTGAGGTCCCTTCCAACCTGACTCATCCTGGGATTCTATGTGTGGATAAGCTTCAAGTAAATGTTATTTAATAAGTCCCCATGATTCAATTTTTAATTGTAAACAGTGTAAAAAAATGTAATTTCATCAGGAAATTACTCGACTTTTCTTTTTCAGCTGCTTACCTATTTTAGAGACATTTTAAGTCCATTAATTCTTCCGTTCCGAAAAATGTTGCTCCCTTATTTTGGGCTCTTTCTTTTTTTAAATGCATGACCTAGCAACATCTGGTTTGTGCTTTTTTTGTGAAGTGGGACTGTCTGATATCATGGTTGTGCAAATTCAGAAAAGAGTGGCATAGTTGCTGACCCAAAAACAGTCATCTGTTTTTACAGGCATTCATTGTCAATCATGCATCTCAGCTGCAAAGGATCTGCACAATCAAAATAAAGGATTGTGCAAAGAGAGAAAAGGGTATACTTTCTGTCCTGAAGCCTTTACAGACTTAGAATTTATTTTTTTTTAAGTATCATGAGACAAAGATGAAAATGGAAAGCTTTACAGCAGTCTGTTACAATTGTGTAGTACAAATGTCCTTGGGAACTGTTTGGGTCTGGATTCAAAAGCTGCAATTCAGGCCCAATTTTCTCATCAATCAAAAAACATGACTTTAAGAATCAGTTGGAGTTAAAAAGAGCTGAGCTAACACTGCAAAGCTCTTGTAGAATGCAGGTTGGAGATCTTACTGGTCAAGTGTGCCAGGTGCTGTCGTGTATGCTGGTGACTAAAATGTTTAAGTTCTAGGATTTTCTCTGATGTTTATCAAAAATCTGTTTTCTGAATGGGTACTAGAGACTCTAAGGTTCCTTGTGATATTTAGTAACAATGTCTTTATTTTATTTGAAAGGTTCTTGTGCCAAAGGATCCTCTGTTAATGGGTAAGATGGTAGAAGTGAATATTTATGAAGCTGGGAAACATTTTATGAAGGGGCAGCCAGTATCAGATGCCAGAGTTCATACTGCATCCATCAGCAGACCATTAGCAAAAGGAGAAGTTTCTGGTTTAACAGAGGTGAGTAAAAGACATTTTCTGCTTTACTACACTGGCAAATCCACAGCTGTTCAAGCAAAATGATTCCATGCTATGTATCTGTTATCATTTTATAGTTCCCATTTATATATGCATGAAGCTTTAATCTTTTCTGACAGATTGAAATCTGAATTCAAAATATGTTTTTGCTGATGCTTGTAGCTTTACTTTGCTGGCTATAAAGGCAATAATACACTTGTTTCTTGTTTCTAGATGCAAGATGAGGAAAGAACTTACTAGAATTGAAAAGATTAAACACCAGTAATTATATAATTCAATATATTTCAGTTTAGTAGAAGGATGAATCAGTTTAATTTTTTTTACAAAGCTGTTTTTAAAAAAATATGTATTGATTACATATCTGTTAAAACAGGTCTAAACACTATTCAGAGATCCAAAATTAATTGATGGGCAGAGGTGCAGAATACTTACAGTATATTTTGGAAAAAGGTCAACATCTGATTTAGTCATGTAAAAAAAATGAAACTCTTTTAAAAAGAGATCTGATTCTTATTTTACAGCTCAGTAGATATGGCTGTTAGCCAAGTCTTCTCATACATTTCATGGAGCTCTAGTTGTAAAAACTGATGGAGTGTGAAATGAAAATGTGTATCACATTTCTAAGCATCATTTGATGTCCTTTCTCCAGCACTGTTGTTAGGATCTGCAACAAATATGTAGCACATGGGAGAAGGATAATTGGCACTTTATCAGCCACCTTACTGCTTTTACAGTAAATTGCTGATAAGTATTAAAGTATATACATGTCCTTGTTTATGTTCTAAGTAGTCACATTTCAAATACATCATCAAGGCATACCTGAAGTGACCAGTGTTAAGCTAAGCAACTTGGTCTCTTGAATAAGCCTGGCTGTGGAAACACAGCAGCAATAATGCACTCCCTGTAATGCACCTACTGTAATGTGTTCAGCAGATCATGACACTTAGGCACAAACACATTACTAAGCTCTCCATTAATATTGTCTGTGTGTATGTGTATATTGGCCTGATAAGGGCCTGTAAGAGATAAAAAACAGCCAAAACCTTCAAATTGTCTGGTTGGACTATGTGGCTATTTAAACACAGCTGATTTTTTCATCAGAATGTGTTTTTTTTTAAATAATCGGCTGGAACAGAACCAAGACTGTCATTAAACTGAGTATGTGCTGCCAGAAGCTTGTAGATGGGGACAAGCAAGTAGACTCTTGACTGATTTTTTAAATGTTAAAACAAGAGGTAAAATTATTAAAATCAAGGATACTGATAATTTCCACAGGGACTCATTGAGATATATAGATCTTGTCCTGCTCTTTGGATAGGCACAAACAAGTACCAGGAATCCCCCCATAAATGGCTGCAGCAAGCAAATGATAAGGCAAATTGCTTTTCATAACTTTTGTGGTTACCAGTGCTCCTTCAAGGGAGATTTAATATATGATTGTTGTATGGAAATGTTGGGAACTTTTGTTTAATGGAAAAAAAAATAGCATCTCGGTATTTCAGCAAATAGAATAGCTTTGGTACATAGAAGGTGCAACTGAAAGCTTTTAATCACACTTGGCCAATGTATAATATATAGAACATGAACTGAAATTCTTAGTGGGAAGGTCATCCTGAAAAGTCATACATATAAATAGAAACTCGGGGACTTTCTTTAGGTTTCCATTAAAAAAAAAAAAAAAAAGCCAGTTTGCTACAAAAGTTACCTTGGATTTCTGGCTAGCTGCAAGATGCAATTTGGGTTGCTCTGTTTGCATGGACTGATGGGAAACACTTCCTGCTGCATGTGCTCAAGACACATAATTCCAATCAAAGATGCTTTGAGCAAGATAAAAGGGGCTCATAGGAGGGTCATGTGAGCCTTTTGTAGCTTGTTATGTGCACGGATGGCAGGTTGGGGAAAGATGAAGGAGGCAACTCAGAACTGATGAATTCAGATTTCCCAAAAGTAGCAAAATATCTTGGATCTTTAACAAGATCCCAAGTGTCTCCACTAGGTTTTCTGCAGCTTGCAGAACTAAAATCTTGGATACATTTTCCACTGTGCACACATATGAGCAAGAATTAAGGTCTGCTCATTATTAATGGTGTTTTCGTTAACCTACATAGAACACAATAAAAGGTGTTTCAAAATCCTTCATAGCTGTACTTCTCTCTATATGAGGAATGCTCACAGAAAGAGAGAAAGCTTTTGAAGCTGTAGTTTTTAAGGAAATTAATCAATTGAGAGCACCATCATGTGAGGATGTCAAAGCAAGTCATAAACTCATCCTAAGCAAGAAGGCACTTCTAGAGATGCTGTGATAAGAAGTACCTCCAAAGAATCAGAGCTTATCTGCAGTTATGTGCTCTCTTTCTCATCTGATACATTACCCTCAGTGATTTTTTTCTGACAAATTCAGAGTGAGCACCACAAGCAACATGTGTGTCTGATGAAACAGTTGTAGACCTTTTTTACCTTTCTGGCTGCATGGCTCTGGCAGCAAATTGGTCCAAAGAAATAAAAGTAGGTTGCCAATTGGAATCAACAGATGTGACTGAAAAAGAGGAAATGCAAAATGCAGAAACACAAAGGACAATTTAGAGTATCCATACAATATTCACACATTGTATGTCTGTGACAAGTAAGGAGGGAAATAGATATAGAATTAATTCAGAGTATTTCTAGCATTTCATGCTTTTTCAGTGCATGTAGAACACAGCTAATACGTATATCCATTAATGTACTAATGATCTAGAATATCTTACAGTTATTGTACTCTTTAAGGAAAAAACTGTAACAAAGTACAGATGGTGGAAAGTCTTGGCATTCCATAATGTTAGGCTCTGTGGCAGAATTTGGGATGGGAAGGACAAAAGAGTCTTGGAGTTAGCAGCTCGGGTTAAAAAGCTGTCAAACCAATCAGACTTAGTGATTGTTATGGACATACTAAGTAGTAAAGTGCACAAGTATTTGCCAGGATTTTTTTTTAGCTTCAGCATTAATTTTCTTATAAAAGCCACTCAAAAAGGAGTGATGTCTCCAAGTGGCACAATTTTCACGATGGCTATTTGGGAGGGCAAACACATTTGGAAATTTCAGTTGACACAGGTCTACTGTAGACTTACTTGGGTTTAAAATGGAGAGTTGCTGATTCAGTAAGAGAACCATGTTTAGAAGGCATACATTGCAGAGGATATATAGGTGAAAGTTGAAGACAATAAAGAATGAACATGTATAATGGCATTTTTGAATTTGGTCCTAGTAAATCTAAGATAAGATGTATGTGAACTGGACATTAAAAAGTAGTGACAGTAAACTTAAAATGAACATTCAGACAAAACAAATCTGTCACGAGTTGCTAACTGCAATTACAAATATCAGTGAATAAGGATTCAAAGCTCTGATAAAGATTTAGTTCTGTTAAGTTTCACAACAACAAAAAGAAGATATAAATGCTGTAGATGTTACATCCTTTCATTGAGGTAGGCTTGAAGCTGACAAAGGACTAAGAGTGCACTTCAGCATTTTGAGATTCAGAAAGCCATTTTGCATGTTTTCTATGTTCTTAAGCACTCTGGTAAACTTGTCTTTTAGGGTTTGGAGGTAGGTTTGCAATGCACGTAGTGTTGAGTATATTATCTTTGGATAATATTTTTGAAAAGTCAGCAGTGTGTGTCAACAGTCTGAATATAATCTAATTTAGAAAAAAACCCCAATTTTAATATCTGTATTCATTTTATTTGGCCACATTTAGGGATCTTGACTGTTTCTCAGCAGCATAAAGTACCTAATAAATGTATCCTGTTTACAGACAAATGTTTGCCCAAAACTAATCATTGAAAAAAGTAAGAATCTGCAAGAATATGATCTCTTGTTAGAACCAGAAATAGAGTATGTTATGCTTCTGTACTCCAAAAATAATTCTGGTTGTTTACATATGTTCTGTGACTAGAGGAAAAAAATACTGCAAGATGAGAAATATATGAAGAAAAGACCAAAGGGCTGAGGGATAAAAATAAAAGGCTGGCTACCTGCCAGAGTTGCAATGCATTGCCAGAATCAAAGCCCCATAAGTCTGAGGGCCTTTGGTGGGAAGTTTTAATTAGATGGAAAATTAAGGCAAGAGAAAAAAATAATTTTAACAGGATGTTTAATCCCCAGTCATAATTATTTTATGTTCATAGTTCATGTTTCTGTAATTCCTCTATGACTGACTTTCTTTTCAAACAAATACAGGCACATCTTTCAGTTTTCTGTTTTCCATTGGTTTCTGTGATGATATTCTCCATGCCTAACACTTCCTCTGTGAATGGCATCTGCTGGGAGCCACCATTTCCAATGTCTCCTTTTGTGAGACTGGGATCTTGGTGCACATCTCTGTGCTCCCAGGCCTTGGAAATACCCACAGCTGGCCTGTTAAGTTAATAGCTGTTCAAGTCATTGGGCTCTTTGGAGGAAATGAGGAGTGAGCCACTGATTTTCAGTTAGCAGCCAATTATTTGGTCATTCTGCTTGTTCCTGTTTTCTCTCCTGTCCTCCCTGCATTTTAGCTGCAGTCGGTTATTGTGGCATTGTGCTTCAGGATACTAATGAAGAAGATTTATGTTGCTGGTCTTACAGATAGCCACAAATATTTTCTAGTTACATGAGCAAAAACATCACCCAGCCTTTTTTTATGATGTTAAGAAACAGGAAAGATGCATATATCAAACACTTCTTTATAGCCTGCCAGAAAGAAAATTCAACAAAGCATAGCTTAAAGGAAACTCTCTGATCTCAGGTAGAAAGGGTGCTTCACTTGTAGGCAAAATAAAATGGAGAAAGGGGAAGAAAATGTCTTCTGCTGGAACAGAAATGAAAGAAATCATGTCAGAATTAAGATCTCTCTATTGGAAACTTCCTTCAAGGACTTGGAAGGAAATGTGGAAGATGTGTGTTAATTAATAAGCATAGTTTTTACATGTGCTGGAGTTTCAAAGTGGTGGAAATTTTTGTTTCTGAAGAGGAACTAGAGATTAGAGATTTAGGGCAAAAAGAGAATGAGGAAGCAAATCTTAGATCAAAAAATGGCATAGAGGTGTAAGTAGAGGAATCTTTCATAAAATTTCAGAAACTGTAGAAAGTATGAGAAATGCTAATGAAAGATCGGAATTTCCAAAGAAGAAAGAAAAACTAAAATAGAATATACCTTTTACCTCTCTCAGAAAGCTACTTTGCAAAGAGATCTTTGTATCACAAAGTCCAAAAAAGAGTAATATGAGAAATGTAGGGAAATTTCTGTTAAAGAGATACATACTGACAAAAAAAGGGGAACATTTTCTATGTAAAATCATTTTCAAGTAATTCTTTATGAAAATACGATGCACTACTTGGTGCTCTTGCATTCTTAGGAACGTACCTTTGTTAGCTCAGTTGAACTCTCTCCCCCTGTCTGATACCTTTTTTGTGACACCAAGCTGAGTGGTGCAGTTATCAGACCTGAAGGATGCAATGCCAAGCTCAAGGACTGGGCCCATGGGAATCTCATGATGTTTAATAGGACCAAATGCAAGGTGCTGCAGGGCAATCCCTGGTATGAATGCAGGCTGAGGAATGAACAGATGGAGAGCAATCCTGCCAAGAAGAACTTGGGAATGCTGGTGGGTGAGAGGCTGGACATGACCTGGCAATCTGCACTCGCAGCCCAGAATGCCAATTTTATCCTGGGTTGCATCAAAAGCAGAGTGGCCAGCAGGGAGAGGGAGGGAATCATATCCCTCTCTTCTGGTGAGACCACACCTGCACTGCTGCATCCAGCTCTGGGGTCCTCAGCCCAGAAAGAACATGGACCTGTTGGAGCAAGTGCAGAGGAAGCTACCAAGATGATCAGAGGGATGGAGCACCTCTCCTATAAGGAAGAACAAGGAAAATTTGGTTTGTTCAGCCTGGAAAGGAGGGAACTTTGGGTTAACCTAATTGTGGCCTTTCAGTATCTAAAAGGGAATCTGCAACAAAGATGGAGGGACTTTTTACATGAGCAGGTAGTGACCCGACAAGGGGGAATGCATTCAAACTGAAAGAGAGTAGGTTTAGATTACATATTAAAAAAAAAAATTCTGTACTGTGCGGGAATGAGGCACTGGAACAGGTTGCCCAGAGAAGCTGTGGATGTCCCAACTCTAGAGGTGTTCAAGGTCAAGTCGGATGGAGCTTTGAGCACCTGGTGTAGTGGAAGGTGTCCCTGCCCATGGCAGGGGAATTGGAAACAGATGATCTTTAACGTCCCTTCCAACACAGACCATTCTACAATTCAATGATTCTCTGAAGGAACTGATTGTAGGGCTAAGTGTACAAATACTTAGTACTTTTACTTGTATTAATCTGTTTTATTTAATGTGTTCCATGTATTCCCTGCTGGTTGTAAATAGAGGTTATAAAAGATGGTGTAAAATCCTTCTTAATTAATCTTTTTTTCTTAATTTTTCTTCAGTTCTTTCATGAAGGTCACTATAAAGTTAGTGTAATAAGAGCTATATTTCCTTTTGAAGAGCAGAGCTCAATGCCACCTATGGATGTTTTATAAAAGGACCTTTGAAAGTCTCATTTTTTCCTGAAAAGTCTTGTGTGCTATTTCTTAGATACTAATTTTCATGATCTACACATTATCTGCATGCTGTGTTGGCTTTTTTTATTTGGGGAATTGATTTGACTTGAATTTTTCTTCTGCTTGGAAGCCCATTTCTTGGCTCAAAGTTTGAAACTTACAATTGAGTCTTTCTTACAGGCAGAGTAAATTTTTCTTGCTGGTTTAGATAAGCACTTGCTCGAATTGTATGTAGTAGTTGGGAAATATTAATCAGTGCTGATTTTTAGGATCATACTTAGCCAATGTCTGTGACAAACATTTGAGATGTAAGTCAGCCCCCTTGGGTCATGGGGTGACTTCTTTGTTTCCAGCCTTACGTGCTATAATTCAATGAATGTTTTAATTTAGCCATTTGATGTCTCCCAAACTGGAACAGAAGGCAGTGCAAGTGTGTTGATCCAACACGTTTCTCTGCCCTGGTTAAAGGGCTAAAATACACAGAGCTGATTTAAGACAGCAAGCCGAAGAGCCAGCATAAGACCTTCACCTAGTAGTTTTATCCTGGTGTCTTTAATTTAATGGGCATGTTGTCTTTCTGCCCATTCCTCTGGCAGGGTTGAATTTCAACTACAGTCATCAAAGCTCAGCTGAAACAATACATATTACATAGACCGTTTTCAAACAAATGCTCACCACAGTCCATTTCAGGTGAAAAAATTTGAACTTTAATTTATGTACTTTTAATTTCCTCAACAGACAGTGTTATTTTGCTGATTGTCACTGTTTAATCACTTAAAATACATAATTATGTTAATCCTGTGCAGTTCATGCAATGAATGGAAATAGTAATGGCAGGGAGGATTCAACTCTAAGTCATTTTCTGGAGAATAAGCAAAGGTTAAACAGAAATGTTCTATCTCTTCTGCCTCCAGAAGTAAAACTCTAAGTGCTAGAATAGTTCTGCCATTTTTGTGTATTATTTCTAGTACTCAACCTACTGATGCTGTACTGCAAGATCAGTGAGCAGGTTCTGCTCTCTATTGGCATAGGAAAATGTGTAGCCATAGTCATTTTAACTACTTGATTCTCCCTGTAATATTTAAGAGATTCTTTTAAAATATTTTTTCTTTTCCATTAGATCTCTAACAAACAGTCTCTTGGGGAAAAATAAAATAGCATTTGGTTCTGGTAATCCTTTATTGTTTAATATACCAATGTTCAGTAAGTTTTAATTCAGGAGAAAAGTATAGCAGCCACAACTTTTCTCAGTTTTTTCTGTTGTTTTGGAAGTCATCTACATCCAGTCCACAAAAATCATCATAGGTTTGAATTTTATACCTCTCCAGCAAAGATAGGTGGAGGATATTCAGCCCATGTGTGCAATTTATCTCTGTTTGCAGTACTTAGTCATCCCTTTTCTTTTTATTGGTACTCCGTAGATCACCAAAAAGCACACTTAGGCAGTATTTCTCTCTCCATTCCTTCCCTATCTCTCCTTTCCCTGTGGGAATACACAGTCAGAGGTATCATATATTTATGTCTTGAGTGGATGTTATTTCTATCTGTTCCTCCTTTATTGAAGCTGTAATTAAAATAGTCTTTCTACATCAATACTTGAAAGGGACAGCACAAAAAAAAGGCACATGTAGCTCATGATACAGCTTTACCCATCACCAAATGAAGGTCAGTAGGAGGTTTGAATTTACATGTACAAAGTTCTGGAATGTTGAACATCCATCTCTTAGAAATGTATTTGTTGGCAAAACCATTGAAGTGAGATGATTCATTACTTTTGAGATAGTTCTGAAGGGCAATAAAAATTACAGTCATGAGATTAAGCTATTTTTTAACTAAAAGCTGTTTTAAAAGTGTAGCTCGTTTAAAAAAGATTACCAAACCATCTTAAAGGTAAACTGTTGTGTTCTGTAGCCTTTAATATTATTATATGTTCAAAATCTTTATTAGATTCTGAGTAGATTAATGGGTTTCTAATAGTCTAATAATCATCCTTTGTGTTCTTGCTTATTCCCTTTATGATAATGAGAATTGCTAAGGTATACATAAATTTTGCTAGTAACTTTTTTCTTTTATTCTGATAAATCTATTGAAAAGGCATTGAGCTGCTCTGCAATATTAGGATTAATTGTGAGTTATAGTAGGATACCCAGATACATTTTTAATCATAATCTTCCAGTCAGACTTTTGTAATACTTGGACATAGTGATTTATGTTTGTGCTTTTAATATAAGAGATTTATTAGAGATTGGAGATTTTTGTTTTTAATTTTGTGGTGTCAATGGTAGTAAGATAAGGAGAAAGCATAAGAAAAAGAGGAAAAGGCTTTTCAGTAAGAGAAAGAAACAAATTTTGTGTGGTTTTGACACTATTAAATTATATTTGGGGAAGATTCCTGCATATAAAAATTCAAAGGCACATTTGCAGGGGCTGTCTTAGATTGAAATGAAATTGCAGTTGAGTAATAAGTTCTATTTGATGGCTGCATTGGAGAAAAGGTATATTAAATATTCAAATACCATACTTCAGTGAATTGGATATGAACTTCACAGCCTTAAATTTAGTCCACTGAGGATATGCTCCTAGCTACCCTAGAATATCCAAAGAACTTACTATGACTGTTAAACACATTAGAATGATTGTGTGCTCAAAGACAGTCCACAGGTACCCTAGAATATCCAAAGAACTTACTTTGGATATTAGAATATCCAAAGAACTTACTGTAAAACTTACTTTTACAGTAAAGTAAAAGTTTAACTTTACTGTTAAACACATTAGAATGATTGTGTGCTCAAAGACAGTCCACAGAATGTTATAGCATCTAAGTAAGCTTAGAAACTGCTGTTTGTTCAAAGGTCACTTACAGTAACTTTGTGTTTGTGCAGGCTGTACTCCATATCAAGTTTAACATTGTCTCCAGAGCCTTTATCATGCCTTTAGTGTGTTGTTGCAGTTTTACTGGACCAAACAACAATAGAAATAAACCCTTGCCCTCCTAATACAATCTCTCCCACTAAGATATTTTTCATGGAGTCTTCTTAAACTACAGGGGTAATAATCACTGTAAAAAATTGAGTTCTCTCTCTAAGGAACTTGGCTCAGGGCCTATGAGTTTTTATGGGACCTGACTCCTAAACTGAGCTTTAGGATCAGTTCTTATTTTTAATAAGTTCCAAAGCAAGCTGTTCCTGTGGGCTTTATTAAAGACCATTAAGTAAAAGAAACACAAAAATTACTGGTTATTTAAGTACTTTGTTAAAGACAGCTTTACTTGTGGTTAGTGCACAGTACACCGATCTTTGATAACCTTTCTCTGACTACTTCCCATTGTGTATTTAAATTACTTGTAGGGTTTCCCCACCTACAATTTATTATTTCAGACCTTAGAACCCTTCTTAAAAATGCAAAAAATATCTCCTACTGATTTATTATAGTGCCAGGCATTCTAGCCAGAAATTACAAATATTGTTATGGACTGATGGAGCAGTGGGATGAAGGAATTCTGGACTGTAAGATCTAGTCAGGTTAGCATGAAAGGTTATGGTGGTGGTGTGGTAGGGTTAGTGTAGATAACCCAAATCCCATACATGTTCCCACTGAGGTAAAATTGGTGCTACATCTGTTTGCAGGGTCCTTTAGGTGTTAAACCTTTCTTTTCCATCACAACATATTCCAAAGCTTGTTCATCGTTTTAACAGGGAGTTGACTCAGTAGATTTGCAGGTTGACATCAGAAACAGTTCATGTCTTGAGGTTCCAAAAGAGTCAGAGGGCTTCAAGCACAGCTTTTCTGCGCTTGAAACTGAAGCCCATGGGATGCTAAAATTCCAGCATATTTACTTTCATTTCCTTTCCTTGAGTCACAACCACAACTCAGATTTGGTGTAATTATAAAATCATTATTTATGAAATATTTTTTCCATTCTCATATTATTAAAAACTGGAATTATGATGAGGTGGCGCTTCAGCTTTTAATCACTAAGGTAACAAGCACTGTCATGAAGTCATTTTTAATTAGGATACAGTGGTATAAAGTCAAACCCAAAGTTATTCTACACATTCATTAATGCCACCATGGTATGAAAGAATCATATGGATTTTTCTCATTCTTTATTGTTGAAAAGGTCTAACAAATAATTTATAAATTAAAAGCATACATATAAAAAATGTTTATAAATATTTTTCTGGAAGAAATGTACATTTTTAGTTGTTCTTGGTGATGCCAATCACACAGAATAATTAGGGACCCAAAGGGAGACCATTTTTGATGTAGATAGCTCATCAGCCCATTAGAAAGTAGTTAATTCCAAGTTTCTGGCTCAACTTAATTCAGAAAATGGGTGTCAATTTTACTGTTCTATCAATATCTTCTTTATGACAGTTTGGGGTTTTTATTGCCTTTTTACCTGGTCTTCCCGGTAGAAACACTGTTTGTGAGACTTGACCTGTAATGAAGCCCTCTCCACACGTGTGTGAGCATGTTGTCTTTAATCCAGAAATGGCCAGCCTCTGGCATGGGAACAACCTGAAGAGTTGACCTGGCTCATTTGGTGTTATCCAATACCCTCTTTTCCAGGGGCTGTCAGGTCAGTGTCATGTATGTGGGAGCACATGTGACATGTGGAGAAGGAGAGCTTGTAGCTATTAATGACATGAAACATTTCTGTCTGGCCAGGAGATTGGCAGGACATGGCAGTCTAGGCTCTTGGTAGACCCACATGACCTCTCAAAAAGGTTTGACCACCCAAGTACTACAACCTGAGATGGATGTATGATTGATAAATAGTGAGAGGAATGAAACCTGACTGGCTTAGAGAGCCAGATGTCATATGCAAAACAAAAAGAAAAAGCCCCGTGGAAATTACTGTTATTTTTCTTTAGTCTCAGTGTAATCAGGAGGTCCTTGACACACTATTATGTGAGAAAAATTATTCACTAAATGTCTTGGCTTTCAAATTGATAGATTCTTCTTCATACCTATATATATATTTGTACTGTGGCAGAATTTGAACAAATGCTCCATTTTGGATTGGAGTGGCTTGGAAATGTTTGTGAAAGTACTTTTGATGGAACAAAAATGTGTAGGCAGTACACTCAAGCTCTTTTTGTCAAAAAAAATCACATAGCTACAAAAACTACCTATGCATAATATCGACCAGATGGATTTCTGGTCCTGAGGAAAGGGTCCTGTTATCAGGACTAGAGGATTTTTTTTAAAACTCTCATTCTTGTTTTGACATGACTTCGCATGTGATTGTTAAGTCATTCCACTCAGTGTGACTGTGATTTATCTTATCCGTATGGAAACTATTTTGCAATTCTCACATACAAAATCTCTGATAAGTGCAGATAACATAATTATCATACAAAAAGGACAGCTGTGAATATCCATTTCTGACACAGATATTTTTTTCAAAGTACAAGAACTTTAATTTGGTAAAATGATGGAAGTAGTGCTTAGAATGACAGGAATTCTTTTCCTTTTTCAGCTCATGTGTCTCATGTCCAAAGAAATGTTAGTTCATTATTTTTTTCAGTGAGGAGTGCTTAAGATTCTGTAGCATAATCAGATTTTGTCACAGAACCACAGGGGAAAGCCAGATGTGCAGCTCTTAAGAGATGGAAAGGAATGAATGATACTTGGAGGAGTATCTTGTATGATAAAAGAAAACTGTTGTAGTGCTGTTAATCTTTAGTGTGGAGACATGAAACTTCTTAAAATCCAAACCCATCAATTTGTTAAAGATTGCATTAAGCCCCACAGTTGTCATCCTGTGGGCTTGTATTTCTCACCCCTGTAGACACCTGGTATATGTTTGCCACTTTCAGGTCATCCTCTGTTTTATTTGTGTTTATCTCACTTTTTTGTAACTTCTTCTCCTGGTTTGTGTAAGTACTGCATGTGATTTTGGAGTTTCAGGAGTACAGGTTGGTCAGCAGCATGGTGGCATAAAACAGATTATTGAGGCTGTGGTCTCGCCTTCCCCTCAACAGAAGCAGTGATTTAGATTTGAGCAAGGGTTTTTTTAACAGCCCTTGGTGTCCTCCCATTGTTGAAGTGAGTAGGTTCAAAAGTACTAGGACAGGCAGAGATATTGAAATGATGTGGAGGACACCGCTGTCCAGGAGTCAATTGCTGCCAATACTTGCATTCACCTAGAGACAAAAGCAACAGCAAAGCATGAGAGAAAGCTGTATTAAAATATTTTGGGCTGTGTTCTCACAGACCAGTAGCCTTTTCTAAACAGAGGAAAGTTTAACAATCCTTATTTCTGTATAAAAGCTGTATTGTGTTTCAGTATTTTATTAAGTGCTTATGCAGTATTTTCACACGTGTCCATGTGCAAATTTTTTTGTGCACAGAGCTAAGACTATTCCTTTAGTATCAGAATCTTTTAGGTTGGAAAAGGCTTTACAGATCATCGAGTCCAATCACTAACCCAGCACTGCCAAGCTCACCACTAAACCATGGCCCCAGGTGCCACATCCATGCATCTTCTAAATACCTGCTGGGACAGTGACTCAGCCACTTGACTGGGCAGCCTGTTCCAGTGCTTGACAACCTTTTGGCTAAAAAAAATTTTTCCTAGTGTCCAATTTAATAAGGTACTGTTATATATTTTTTCTTGTCATTGTTTGTCATGTAATGTTAGTGTTGTTATATGCCTTTTAAACCTCTCTTTCAAGGGAGTTGCTTATTTATTTCTAAGCTTTCCTGTATCCCCCATAACTAAGTTTCTGACTGCTTAAGAAGATAAGAAACAGTTATAAGTTTATGTTTACATTATTCTCCTGAAATGTACCTTTTGTCTTCCCATTTCATCAAGTGAAGGTGAGGCAGATGTTTAAAGTGCCTGCTAGAGGGTTAGTCTAGAGAACACATTTGATGGTGGCCACTTTAAAGATGCTTGGAAATAGATACTTAAAACTATTAAAATTTGCATGAATTCAGGCAAGCTGCGGTGTTGACTTTTCAGTATTTAAGACAACTCTAGGGGATGATATATCAAAAAAAAGAGGAAATTAGTAATTTTTACTTCATGGGTAATTCCAGAAGAACTATTTCTCCTCATGAGCTAATCCTCAGAATTATCAGATACAACCTGATAGAGCACACTGTGTAACACCCGTATGGGAGAAGCCTGAGGTCCAGTGGATACAAATGGTCAGTATTTGAGCATGACAGGGTGCAAGTCCCTACTCAGGCACTGCAATCCTGTACAACTGCAAAAGTTTGGTCAGACCACCCTCTGAATGATACGAAGTCTCTCCCGAGGGTAGATATTTGTTCCAGCCTGCAGATTGGATACTTAAGGCTCTTTGATGTCTTAGACAGGGTGCCAAGGTGCTATCATGATTATCTAGCATAAAATACACTGCAAGCCAAGAAAGGTTTTTCTCATGTAATCTTTCTTGTGGGGAAGGGCTGATGAATCATTTGTGGTGACTGGGGATAGAGAGATTGTGTTAGAGCAGTTAGGCTTGCTAATCACAGAAAGTAACAATTGTTTGATGTTTCCATGAGAGAGCCCTCCATTAACTGCAGCTGAACTTGACTGAGTGTGAAATTAAAAAGGAGACACAGATTTCCAGACACTCCCTCAGGTGCTCAAAAGTATGCTAACTGGTACTGTGGGAGACCTCCCTAAAACAGCTAAGGATACTTAAAGAAAAGAGGCCACCACAATGTGAAAAGAAAACCTTTGTATTATCACTGAGCCCACAAAGTTGGTCAAGATCAGTCACACTGTATTAACTGTAAAATTTTCGGCTTATATGAAATACTTCTTTCTGCCAAGGTCTGGTTCCAGCTGTGCTTGGTGAGCATCTGCACTCCCAGGAACTGGAGGTGCTTAATCCCAGGCAGAAAAGTCTGTGAAAATAAATGTAAGAGAAATTGTCAGGAGACTGTATATTAAGGCATTGCCTAGCTTTAAGAAAGTTATTTTAAAACTTAAACTTGACAGACATAAAAGATCTTTACAGGCTATGTTGGCTTCTGCTGGCAGCTGGAATCTGAATTGTAGAGACCTGATTGCTGACTTGCATTGTGGCACTGGAAACAATCAATCTTCTTTATTTTTTTCTCTCACTGTAAAACGAGGGAGGCATATAGATCCCACAGATACCTACTGGAATGAAATTTGAAACTCTGTAGCCTAGTATCATTGCAAAGTATTTAAAATGCTGTTTTTAAACCATGTTTATTACCCACGACATTGAAGAGTAAGAAGGGCTGTACCTTTTGTCTCTGAGGTTGTTGTATTATATAAGTCTCTGTGGAACATTGCATTTTAATACTTGGTTCTGTAGGAAGAAATGAAAACACTATAAATTCAGGATTATGACATATTCTAGGATTAAGGGGGAGGCTTTAGCCAAGAATATGTACATATATCAGTTTATTCTGCTTTGCTGTATGTGAAAGATCTTTGAAATCTCTCCTGATTTTGAGAGACAATGTCTCTTGAGTAAAAGCAGTATTTAGTATTTCACTGTTGATATATGAATATCATTCAGTTATATTGTTGCTTCTTGTGTCATGAATATACATTTTCAGATCTTGCTATTCATTTTACTGGGATACTCTTTCTGATGGAAACCTTTTGTGTCTTTGCCTGTAGGTACCATTGACCTCCACATAATTGTCACTGTTGTTTCAAGATGTAAAAGGGAAGCAAAGAGGTGGTGGTGTGTCAAAGCTTGTGCTGTAAAAAAGTATATCATATTTCATTTAATATTCTCACTTGTAGAGTAGACTTTGAACATTCACTTGTTGTCTTTCATCATCCAATAAAATAAACTGGAAAATTTGTAATTTGTTTTTTTAAGGTATAAATCTTAAAATTCTTATTTTAAAAAACATTCCCCCCCCAAAAAAAAAAAAATCTTAGTGATCCTTTAAAGAAGGAGCAAGCTGGAAACCTATGGAATGGTATCTAATAAGACAGGCCATGGTATGCACACTGAAAAATGATATCTAGTGTTACTACAAGTTAATGTACATCCTGTAATTCACTCTAATGTATTTTCAAAGCCATGAAGCCTGTGCTAGTGATCTCTAGGAAACAGATTTGTCTGTTAGCCAGCTAATTACCAGCTAAGTGCCCAGAGCAAGTACCTGCCATCTCCTTCATAAAACTGTCCTGTGCACTGGGAGATAAATAGTGACAGAACCCCATCCTGAATTTGTCCACATTGTGCTGCTGTGTTCATTCTTCATTTCAAGTCATTGCTTGGGTGATTTTTGAAATGCAAACTTTTTATATTTAGGAGATCTCTCAGTTCTGCTGTGGTTGCAGGAGCTGGCTGGAATGCTGGCTGTCATGTCCTTTGATTCTGCCATAGTGATTGACACCCCACACACCTCATTACAAAAAAATAAAGCTCAGAACCCAGGCATCACATTGTTTTTTTAAACATGTTGTGTCTGACCTTGAATGACAGGTTATTTTGATGGTGCATTGTTTGTGTAGTGGAACGATACTGAGTCACTAAGTTTAATAGCAGCACAAAATACAAATATGTAAAAAGAGAGTCAAGTCCTGGCTGGAAGCATTTATAGGTAAATATAAAGAAACAGGGTAAAATAAGTGGGCATAATGAAAAACAGCACAAGACTGTGTTTTAAACATTTTGGAGGTGGTTTTTGGCTTGTGTTTTCTCAATTGGTCCTCTTGTTTTTGTTTGTTTGTTAGTTGAGCTTTTTGGTAGTTTCATTCCTGCTCAAAGTGTACATCACAAAAGAAGTTATTTAATAAGCCCCAGTTGCTCAGCCTTCTGTCTAGCATCTAAGTGCTTTTTGAATTTTGAGGGCTGATTGAGGGAATAATCTGAAAGACTGGGGGAGGAAAAAAGTAGGTATGCAAGGGCCTACCCTTAGGTAAGAACATGGAAGAGAGCAGGGAGATGTCTGCCAAGAAAAACACCAATGCAGCCATACAGTCATGGTGGGAATTTACAGAGAGAAAATTAATTCATTTTATACTCTTAAATAGGAATATTAAAATTTGAATTTAATGTTAATGTAGCAGGAGGAAGTTCCAGATGTGTGTCTGTATGACATGACATTACAAATTTGTGTTCCTAGTGGAATCTCTGCCTGTGTATTTTTGAGAGGCTGCATGGTCAGATGATGCAAGAGAGAAATGAGAAGTAGAAGGAAAAGAGAATGGACAGGAGGAATTATTGTAGTAGTAATCAAGGTAAAAGTTGAGTAGTGAGCAAAGTGGATTTTTCTGTGCTGATCAAAGGAACCAGACAGATCATGCAGGTGTTACTGGAAAGAACACAGACTGCTGACTTGCTGTGCAGGTCAGGGAAGGCCCTACTTAAAGATTGTCTCCATAAGGGATGACAGCTGGAAGGAACTGTCAGATTTAATGCAGATGAGCTTAAGGTCAATCAGTCTCTACAGCCTCCCGTTATTACCTGTATAGTTGTGTTTGACCATGGTCCAGCCTCTAGGAGCATTGCTGACCTGCTTTGACTGGGTCATTTGCAGTGATCTTGCCGTAAATGAGGAGCTGGGAACTGTAAGGAGTTCAGATTTGGATCATGGAGCTGGTCAGGGGCCGGAGCAGCTGGCCTGCAAGGAGAGGCTGAGGCTTCTTCAGAGCTGGGGCAGGGACCCCAGCAGAGGCCTCCCAGTGCCTGCACAGGAGTTCCTGACAAGAACCAAGCCAAGTGCCTGCCACTGGCACATGTGGGGCATGAGAGACTGGGCCTAGGTTGAAATGAGAGGTTCAGATGGATATAAAGAGAAGCATTTTCCCATGAATGGGCTCCAGCAGGGGAACAAAGGCACGGAGAGGTTGTGGTGTCCATCACGGGATATTTTCAAAGCCCAACAAGAAGAAATAATATGAAATTCCTTTGCAAAAGGACCTGGCTGCTTTATTTTTTTTTCCTCAAGGTTTCTCATTTTTTAAAATAGGTAAGTAAACTCTGTGTGTGCAGGGATTCATCGAATTCCTAGGAATGGTGTACACCTGATAACATCTGACACAAGCATGGTTGTAGACAGCATTTTCTTTTAACAGCATCATAGTGGGCATTCATTAGAATACATTATGGCAGAGATGCTTCTTGTAGCAATTACCGTGTTAATTCCATTAGGGGAAAAATATTTTCTGTGCCATTTATTTTGTAATTTAAGATCAGCATTCCACATTTGCAGAAGGCTGGTAGAATTTTTAAAGTAATAAATCAAAGGAGTTCTCTTAATACCTACAGAACTAAATGTGTCTTCCAGAACTATTCAATGAAGCTCAATTTACATATTAATTTACATATTTTTTGCATATGTAATCTATGTGACCTTCAGTAACTGTTTGTTTTTTTAAATCTGAAAAATGCCTTTAAAGAGGAATAGCCCAGAGTTTCAAATAGTGCAGCAGGAGATGTAATGCATATTTTAACATGTTTTCTTTAAATTTGTCACACAGACTTGTTGTGCATGATTATGTAAAAGTCCATGTTTTTAAAGCCAGTAGTACAAGTGTGTGATGTACTTGGTTGGGCTAAAAAATTCAGAAGTCTAATTTATCTTGAGATATGCTCAGTCAAGAAGTTTTTCACAGCAGTTAGCTAACACTTCAAGCTCTAACAGTGCCCCTGAGCCATAAAAGAAATTTGCATGTAAGAAATGTTTTGAATCTATTAAAACCTCAGCTCAGAGCTAAAGAGTTTCTCTTATGTCTTTGTTGACTAACATGAAGTGAGACCTTACAAAAAGCTAGGCTGTGATCGACAGATGCCAAATCTTAGGTTTTGATGTGATTATATATTTCTTTCATGAACGGTGGTTTGCTCTGGGACTGGAGTTTCAGAGACAGCAATCAATGGGTCTGTGCAAGAGTACACAAAATATATTACTCCTGGCAGTTGTCAAGGCAGAATTATTCAAAAAATAATCTGAAATGCATTTGATCATACACTAGAAGTTTTAATAATTTATATTATACCTTATTAGCAAAGTCTTGTGTTTACTTTGTGACTGCCAAAACAAGATGAAAGGCTGCCTCCATGGAAATACAAGATGCTTAGCTCAAAGTCTCTGTCTGTGCATTTCAGTTCGGTAATTTCCCTTCCTTCCTTCATTTTGATTAATAGTATATAATATTAAATCTTAGAGTGCCTTTTCCTTCATTGTGGTCCTATTTAGTGAGAGCAGTGCTAAACAAGTCTACCAAAGAGTTTGTGGCCTATCAAGACTGAAACTAGTACAAACACTTATTTTTGAAACTTCTTTACCTTAGGGCTTCCTCCCAGCATTTTTTTGTTAAAAGAGGCTTTGAATTTTGCTCTAAATTCCACTGAAATGAATCATTATGGTAATCTTTCTAACTCTTGGAGCTAGAAAAGTGTGATTTCTGAGCTCAGCTTGAGGAACTGTTGCACTCTGACTAGTGATTGTATGTGGTAAATATCACAACTATCTCAGGCCAGAATATTACAGAAATTACTTCAAGATTTCTTTGGAAAGCTAATGCACTGTGAATATTGTATCTAGAGACAGAGATACAAATAAGGACTGGTCAAAATGAATCCTATTAAGTGAGAGCATGGTAAGTGGACAGTGTAAATGTTTTTTACCTCCACCAAGGTTTTTTACACCAAATGGGCAGAGTCATATATAGAGTGTTTTTCACTAACACAGCTGTTTATAGGATACTTGTGTGCCTGGAAGAGCTGCTTATATTCTTGACAGGCCCATCACTGTTGTCCAGACTGTGGCAAGGGCCACTCAGCCCTTCCTCAGGAGGGAGAGGGGGCAGTGACATGGTCCCTTTAGCAGAGCTCCTCTTCTCACTGGGGAGTTTGTGCCATGTCTCACTGAGCAGCACAACAGACTGAGGAAGAGGCATCCACCTGCAGGTGTCTCTGAGCGATTATCCTGGGTTTAAAGGCTCTGTATGAATCTCAGGATGGGGACAAAAAGACTGTTATTTTCTACAGAAGCCTTTCAGTCGCAGGGAGCCAGATGTACCTTTTTTTTTTTTTTTACAGATGCACATTCTGTGATGATAATGAGGGAAATTTTCATGGAACCCTGTGGTATTACTCATGTGTCAGACAGAAATTTGGGCCAGACTAGAGAACAGTGCTTAGAAAACATGAATCAGATGAATACACTCTTTACTTTCCTTGGGAAGGAATATTTGGCAGGATCACCTGAAGAGGTGTACATTATTAAACAGAAACACAGCATGTTTAAGTGGTAAGCTGTGATGTCTTTAAGAAAAGGGTCACTTCGGTTTGCAGATTTTCTACCAAAAATAATTTTTAAAATAATTTAAAAAATTGATTAACTGTATCAGTATGACCATCTCATTTATTTGAAATATGATGAAGTAAAGAAAACCAGATTTCACAGCTGTACTGGCTGACTTAGATGAAATGCTACTGGGACAATTCACCAGCAGAGTTCACCACCACTGGAACTTTGTAAACCTTGCTAGAATGTCTTGTGCCATTCTGTCCTACCAGCAGTATGCAGCACTACCTAATGCATATGCAGTTGCAGCGGAGGTGTAAGAAAACAGTATGGTAACAAAAAAAAGCAGTATAGGCATGATCAAAATTATACCAGCAAGATGAAACTCTTTGGTTTTATGTTGGAAAACAGAAAAACTGTATAACATAAACGAAATACCAGTGAAACCACTACTGTAAACTATGTTACAGAAACATGATTGAATGCATGAAACACTGATGTGCTTAACTGTTAGTGAAGGAGAAAACTTAAAAGAAGTATCTCAAAACATTTTACAACTTACAATTTGTGTTTGGGGCGTTTTGCTGCTTGTCCCTAATCTTCCTGAGACATGTAGGTAGGAACTGAAGCTAAGCATGAAGAGGAGCATTGAGGAGAAGGTCCAACATTATTTATGAGGTACTGGCCCTTTTTATCAGTGTGCCAAGGGATAGCATCCAGTCCTGTATGAGTAAATAGCTATGATTTTATCATGCAGTGTAGAAATATTTAATTAGGAGTCAATAGGCTGATTGTAGTCAGCCAAATTTTAAGTCATAATTCAGTGAAAAATAAATATCAGAAGAAATAAGACTTTAGTTGTACTGATATTTTTACAGCCTTATCCATTCCATTAAATTATTTTAGCCTTAGTGTTAATGTACCAACAATACATATAAAAACAGATCATTACCTTAAATTAAGCACCTTACATTAGAGATTTGTAAGACCTACAAAGAAAAGAAATGCTTTATAAATGTCTAGAAAGAAAAAATTGCAGAAGAATTTTGACTCATTTGTAAAAAATCCTTAATTCTGTACATTTTCCAGTTTAATGTTCAGGCAAAGGTTAATCAACTTTATTGGGAGGACAAAATAGCTGTGGTCAAGTGCTAAAATTTCAGACACCTTAGAAATTGATTGTAATTAATAACTTAACATTAGTTTTTGATTAAGTTAACATGTTCTGCACAATATAGACTGAAGTTCTGGAGCTGTGCTGTTACTCTCACTGTGGAGAATTACACCCCAGTGTCCTTACCTGTTTCTTTCCTCTGTTTACCCAGTTGACATTTTTCTAGGTGCTTATGTGTGAGAAGTCATCCTCATTTCATAGCTCACTTGATCAGTAACCCTTTGCCTGTGTGAATTGGGCTTTAAGTCAGCAATAACTCAGTTGTTAGAATAGCACTTACTCCAGGCTGTCATTTGCCCCTTTGATGCTTACTTACCTAACCAGTAGTAATCATTATTTTCTTCTACAATTACTATAATGGAGCTGATTGCTGAAATGGAAAACAGGAGCGAGTTACAGGAGGTTTGAATTGTGCTGTCACACTTTCATGGGCAGGCACCTTTCTTGAAGCTTTGATATTTCTTTGAGTTTGCCCAGAAATATGTTTGGTAAAAGACAGAGCAGGCATCTGGTCTGTATTTTCATGTGGCCCCATTTCAGCTTCTTGGAAATACAAGATTATCCAGATAGGTACTTTCTGGGTCCCTGATTATTTTATACAAAATGTGAAAGAGTAAAAAATAAAATGGTTTAACCAAAAACCTTTTTTTTTAACTGGAAAATTTCAAACCAATTAAAAATCCAGCTGAAATCAATTGAATTCCCAAGAGATGATTCAAATAGAGGGAGGAAAACAGAAATATTGCATCTTATGATGCAGCATTGTTACACCTTTGTTTAATTACACCTTTACCACTTATATCTCTTGCAAATGTCATCAGAGCTTCACTGGATGTTTTTCCTTTTGAGTATCTACAATACTGAACTGAATAAGACTGTGAGAGAAAAAAGCCTTTTATTCTTTTCACTTGGATTGTCTGCTGAAATAGTGATGCAACATCTGTAACTTGTGCTGCAGTTAAAAGACATCATATTCTTGGGGATCTTGGTGCTTGCAGTCAGGTTGGGAATGGTAATGGCAGGCACAGCAGGGAGCTGGGATTCAATATGCTGAATGAGAAGGTGAGTGTTTTAGCACAGCTGCCTCCTGAGGGTCAGGGGAAAGGAAAAGCCCTTTGGGAGGATTTTCAAGCACCACTGAGCTGGCACACCAGGAGTCAATGATTGACTTTAGAAGATCCCTGCTGTGCAAAGGATTGAGTGTTGTGGTCCCCTTTATCACTGGTTAGACATTTCTTTTGGAGAAGCCAAAAATCGGAAAGTAGTGAGATAGCAGCAAAACAAATTAAAAAATAACCATCAAACAATTGTCTCTGATGGCAGTGAGGTCTGGGGATTTGTTTCTGTTGCTAACAGCTGCATTGACTTGGCAGTTAATGTCATTAGAAATACTGATTTTGTATGGCATTTATGAGATTTCTGTATGAAAAACTGATGACCTGGTGATGATGCAGTGCAGGTTGAATTGTTGGTCTTGAAAAGGACATTAATTTGAACCTCTCTATAAAGAGGAGAGTGTATTTGGTGTGTACAATCAGAGAGACAGAGCACAGTTTCAATCCTAATGCGTGCATTTCTTCGCAGGAGTTCCGACGTTCAGCACAGAATGGCACAGACTGGAAAGCACAGCCTTGTGCAGAGATCCCAGTGAAGGCACAGCTCAGCTCCTGGACGGCTTTGCAGCTGCCATGGCAACAAGAGGGAGGAGGACTGAAGATCCTGTCTGTCAGCCTGGCTCTGCTGGCAGTTCTTGTTATGTTTTACTACGGAGGAATGAAAACAGAACTGTGAACTGAATGGGGCTTTTATGAAAACAATGAAACTGCTGTTCAAAATCTTCAAAGGAAACACTTTTACCAACAAATATATTTTTTTTTTATTTTAGAAAAAAAAAAGCTAATATGAATTGGGCAATAATTTGTACTCGCTCTATGCCTTTCCTGTCATTCAAAGGAGAGAAGGTTAGTAAGCTGTGGGAAGGCCTATCTTGCCAAAACCTGAGATCTTTGGTTGGTAGAACAGGTTGTTGCATATTTCCTTTCCTTTTTTTTCCTAAAATGATGCAATATTTGCATTACATACTCTTTTCATAATTGCTGTATCAGGTAAAATTGCATTAAGTTTATAAGGAATCTTTCCATTGTGTGATATTGGTCATCTTTTATGGGTAGATTATTTAAAGCTTTCCTAAAGATTTTGCTTGATGCAGTGTGATCATTTGGTATGTCTTTTTACATTAGAATGAACACTGCAAGCCCATTAAAGTTTGTTATTTGTTGCTATTTAATTTGCTGTCATGTCTGAAAGAATTCTTGCCTGCTATCTTTCATCTCTCGACTTCACAATGAATTATTAGTCTTTTTTAATACAGGAATAATAATTTTTTATGTAGAAATAGTTCTAAAGGTGTTGGATTTTTATAATTGAATGGGAAGATGTTATTCTGTTGATTGAGTTCTGTTAAAAGATGGATTTAATACAGTCTGTAGATTTTACATAATCTTTAGAGAACTACCTGGGAATCTCTTAGCTTTGCACTGGCTCAGTAAAACAATTATTACTCTGTGGGTGAGGAGGTTGCATTTTACACAATGAAAATTTATAATTACTTTCTTCAGCCATTGTGTCATGGCAGGATCTCCAGACATCCTGTGAGTGTGCTGGTGAGTCAGGGACTGGACTGTGTGCCCAGTTCTTCCAGCACCTCACCTCATGATATTGTTGGTTTGTTCATGCCTTGTCACCTTTCTGAATCTTCATCCAAATTTCCACTTGCAGAGACTGTTTAAAATCATAACACAGGCACTGTTGAGGGTTTTTTTAATGTTTGTGTCACATCCAGATGGAGCTGAGCTGTCATGTTTACATGGCTGTTGTGGTTTAACCCCAGCAGGCAGCTAAGATCCTCGCTCAGCCCCCTGCAGTGGGGTGGGGGCAAGAATCAGAAGGGTAAAAGTGATAAAACTTAGGGGTTGAGGTAAAGACACTTAAATAGGTAAAGCAAAAGCTGCACATGCAAGCAAGGCAAACCAAGGAAATAAATCATTCATTACTTTGACAGGCAGGTGCCCGGCCATTCCCAGAAATGCAGAAGAGGCCTTGACTCTGTGTGAGCCCTCCTCAGCAGCAGAAATCCAAAACATAGCCCCATACCAGTTGCCGTGAAGAAAATTAACTCTATCCCAGCCAAAACCAGTACATTGTCTCTACAGTGCAGAGGAATAATCCCCTAGTAAGAGTGCTTTGTACCTTATAAATTGGGGATCCGTAATAGTTACAGACAATTAACCAGGAAGCTCCACCATGATGCTTTCAGCACAGCCTGTAAATTATAACAACAGATGTAAGTGTCTTCAGGAAATCAGATATGTGATCACTTGAATATTATATTTCTTATAGCAACCACTGAAGGTCATAAGCCAAGACTCAAAATCCATGAGTTTTAAAATAAAATAAAACAAAAAACAACCCATGCCTTTAATTTGCTTCTGTTTATTGGGGTGCTTTTTTTGTCAGGCTTTTCTGTACAACAAGGAATATATAACAATCAGTAATTTACTTTTTTAACAAATCTGAAAAATTCTCTGAAAAAAAAAATGCACCAACATGACTCTGGGAGTTGAAATTTTTGGGAAAATACCACAGATTGCAAGATTCTCAGGAAAACTGTGCATTGACAAAATCATCATATCCCAGCCAAATTTTCGCATGTGATGGGAATAATCTATGCAGATATGTTGTGTGCCTCTAGCATTATCTCTGTCAGCCACTCTAGCTTATCTAATCGTGGCAATTACAGACTCATTGCATCAGCTATTACAGAGATTTACGAAGCTTGTGATTTAGATTCTGTGCATCGTTGACTTTAATGGGACCAGCTTATTTTCTTAGAAATAGTGCAATATACTGAAAGAGGCCAAAGAAGACTTTGTAAATTATATTGCCTGCAGTATATTCTTAAACTGAGCTTTAATCTGATAAGTAGGAAGTGGTTTTTTATCAAGTATTTTGTTGCCTTCCTTTAGATTTTGAGAGAGGTTTTTGACACTTGTGTTGTAGAGCAGCATTGTGTTTATTGTTGTGTTCTGTATATGTACAAATAAATCTTCCAAAGCCACTGAACTGAGCAAAACAGTTCTGGTCAAACAGCTCACCTGGACCAAGCCTGGAGTTCCTGGGGCTACTGGTGCAGCTTGGGAAACCTCAGTGAGTGTGGAGTGAACTGTACAAGTACATCCTCCTCATGGAACGAGTTGACCTGAACATCTGATCTGTGATTTTTGATCCTGTTTGGCTCTCTGAATGCCCTAAGTACCCTGCCAGGTGGCATTTTTAATTTTTACATCAACATTATGTTTGACATCTACTTCCAAGTATTCCCTCTGTGCAAGTCATCAGAGTGGGTGAGAAATCTGCTGCACTCCAGCTTAACAAGGTCATTGTGGGAAAAGTTACCTCATAGTCAATTGATCCCACTTTCACACATGCTGAACACACGCATCACTAGAGAATGCGTCTGCTAATAAGCAATCTACATTCAATGACCTTTTGTCAGAGCAAAAAAAGAATATAATTTCCATTTGATACCAAGAAAGCCTCAACTATTTTTTCTTAAGTGTTTGTGGTAGCTCTGAGTTCTCTTTGGCTGTTTCCAATGAGGAATCTTGCAAACCACAGAACCCTGAGTAGCAAAGACATCTTAAATCTGTTGTGAACAGCATTAAGTACACACATTTTATTTTCTACTTGAGCATTGTATGCTGGAGGACTTTGTAATTTAGTCTTTCCATTGTAGGTTTCTAGCAATAGTATACTTGTTTAGAAAAAGATTATGACATGGAAGAAGTGTTTTATGTAAAGCTTGTTCTATAAAGCAAGAGAAAGAAGAAAATGTGCTTTTTGAGGAGATTCACTTCTGTTACATCATTCCTTGCACATCTCTGAACATCTGACAGCTACTGTTAACCTAGTTTCACTTCCCGGTTCAACTTCCCATATGGAAAGCTGGAGTGATTTTTGAATAACAGCAAATAATATCAGAAGTGGCAGCAACTGGCAACTCTGACACTGAGCTTGGCTGTGGCCATTACCCAGAATCCTCCTGCTCTTCTTGAGAAGCAATTACAATTTCACAGGTTGGAATTAAAATTCCTTGCAGTATGCAGGAGAGTAACTGAAACTGTCAAAGTGATTTCAAGCTGCTAATCTCTCCCTGCTCCAAGAGTGAAAATAGAGCCCCTCTTACCCAGGCACAGATCTGACAACTTAAAAACTTCAGCCTTCCACTACATTTAAATACATATGGAGAGTGGCTTGATCTGCTCACAGAGGATATCTGTAAAGATGTTATGTCTATGAACATTTGTGTGTTATTAACAAGTCTATCTTTTTTAACTTTAAGACGTGTATAACTTCAGGGACTAAAATGAATATAAAAGAAGTCTTATGCAAGAGCTCTGACAATTTGGAGGAATGAGTAGGCATGTGCCTGTTTGTGTGAGGCTTATTAAAATCTTTATTTATATCTTCTCAAACATGTATTTTTTGCTAGAAAAATTGCTTGCAATTTTCCCAGATTTTATTTTTACAGTTTTGTATTCCACATTATATTTTGTGTGCACTGTGGTTGATTGTATAGATAGAAACAGAGAGCATTTAGAAACTAAAATGTGGAGGAAAAAGTTGAGGGGCTGTAAAACTAGGGTGCAGAATGAAAAATATTTGTGCAAAAGCTGCAAAGCAAGATTGGTCTAGGAGACATGGACCACAGAGTTAGGAATTGGCTGCAAAATACCATTGGACTTGTTCACAGGCAGGGTTCATCCACTAGATAATTAAAATCAGAGTCATTGCTGGAGTGTTTGTGCAAATATCATTAAATGTCTTTTAGTTCCATATTTGATTCATGCATGCTCTTAACATTCAAGTGAATGGTTTTTTTTCTTTAAATGAAGGTTCTTCAGTCAGTGGAAGGGAAATGAATTATGAATAGTCTATTTTCATTTTAAAGAAGCCCAGCGCATAAAAAAAAATCATGTCACTGCAACTGCTGATATCCCAGAGTCCCCATTTGGGAAGTTGTGGTTATGGATTTGGATCATTAATGCTGTCCAGTCATGTCCCATGAATGGAGAAAGAGTAATATTTCAATATCCTTTCAACAATATTTTGTTGGAAAATATTTAGCAATGTAGCCATTCTTCTTAAAAAGTGGTCTTAACATGATGTTTTATAGAGGACAATCTGCCCTGCATGATTTGCTTAATGCTGGTTGTAGGTAATAGGATGAATTTTCATGTTGGTGACCAGGGTGTGATGCGGATTTGTGCCTACAACTTGCATGCTTTAAATGCCCCATCTGTCTTTGAGTGTGAAAACAGGATAGTTGTGCTTAAGTGAGCATAAAATATTGTGTCTACTCTCTTCCTGGGTGGTGTTTGTGGGGAGTGGTGTATAAATGTTAGTTGTCAGTTGGTTACAGATTACAGGAGAATCTTGGAGATGACAAAAACATACCAAAGAAGTGCCATGATTGTTTTGCACATCGTAAGAGTTGGGGATCTGAGAGAAATTAATGTGATGAAATCATGACATGATGGGAAATTTGATTTCTCGTGGTTAGGATGTCATTACAGTATAATCTGAAAAATAAAACATTAATGGTGCTAGGAAGGCTTTGCTGCACAGACACCTTTCCCAGCTGCTCACAGCTTGGGTTCCTGTGCTGTGTTGGAGCAGTCTGTTCCACCACACTGGTGCCACAGCCAGAGAAACGCTGCCCAGCTCACCTGGCCTCTGGCTGCAAGCTGGGCACGCGCAGTTTCCTGGAGGAGGGCACTCCAACTCTGTCCCCTCTCACCCTGCTTGTCAGTGCATTACATTCCTGTAATGCTGCTTGGTAGAGGAGATGGGTAAACTGTGGCCAGCTGAGAAACTTGCTCAGTCCAGTGGCATGCAGTAAATAATGCACGCTCTTTAGTGGTTGAAAGCTTCAGCTTTTTGCTCGGGTTTTAAGTACCTCCATTCCACTGTGAGCCTGCATTCTCTCTTACCCTTTCTCCCAGCTGCCTCAACCAAGCTATCAGCACCTCTTTTTTTTTTTTTTTAATGGAAGATGACATGTCTTCAGAAGGGTAAGTATTAGTCTGAGTAAGGTGGCTTCTTTCCTGAAAATAAGAATGCTGCTTCTCCAGTGGAGCTCATTTGCCAGAGGTATCAGTGCTTGGAATCCATTGTGTTGCAGTGTCTGTTCTTCAGCTGTGTGGTGTCTGTCTGCCAGAGCCTTTGGGTTATGTCAGAAACTCCCTTCTGCTAATAAGCAGGATTAAAAGGCCTCTTCTGCTGTGCTGTATTAGTTTTGAACTTGCAAATCCCAGAAATGCTGTAATTCAGAGCGAGAGATAAAACACATCATTGATGTCAGCTGAAAACATTAAATTTGATATCCACTAGTGGCTTTATGAGCTATAAAAGCCAATATCTAGAAATCACCAACTACAAGAAGTCCGTACAAGAGATTACAAAGGGCTGTGTGTGACATGGCCTGCAGAGTGTTAGTATGAGACTGCAGGAGGAAACAAGAGACCAGTTACCAAGTTAGCTGTACGGATAACCAGTGACAGAGAGAAAGATGTTCACACTCAAGGGACACCTTAATCTCCAAGTATTATGGTCATATTAAGGAAATTTAGAAAAGACAGATAGCAGCTTGGGCATGCTGCAGCAGCATTATATTGCTTCTGTCCTGCTCGGATTTAGTAGGTGAAAAGGGCAGTCTGAATAGCATTCTCCAGGAGAAGGATAAAACAGAGCCTAACAGCAGATAGCAGCTTTGGATCTGTGAGAAGGAAATTATTTAGAACAAATCTGAACCTCCTGTACTTCCATATCTCCTCCCTGTGCTGCTCTGAAGGAAGACCTTATTTTGATTTGGTTTTATTTGGCATTGTTTTCTGGAAAAACATATTCAGGTTCCCAAACCTTTTTTATTTTATCTGACCAAAATAATACTGAAAAACATCATTCACTTATGCTTCTGGTTTTAAGATCAGACTTGTTTGCATGCTTTTGCATGCCCTGTGAGCCTGCATCAATCATCATCTTGTAGAAGGGGTGGGATTAATTTTTATATTGATTTAAACTTGAAGTTTTCAGGTGGTTTGTGAAGTACTACCGGGGGTATCAAGAAAATGAAACCTAGCTGGCAACCAATTTAATATATTTACTGTCTCTATCTACAGATTTGCCAGTATTGCATTTTAAAAATTGTTGAAGTTAACTAATGTAAATCCACTGATAAATTCTCAGTTTCTACCAATTTATAGTGTCATTAAAGTCAGACACACAGCTGATTTGGTAGCCTTGCCCCAGCATATATCTCCTGTAAGAATTACTGCTGCAGGACAGTATTATACACTGCTTTCACCACGTCCTCCACAACATCTGCAGTGCAAGAAGAAACAAATTATAATCAGCACATAAGAGGCAGTTCCTAAACTTTGTAAAGAAGTGGCTGTCTCGAGCCTCAGCACAAATACTCATGAAAGGATGTGGTAAATTGTAGGTTCTGAGTTCAGAAAATTCCAATACACGTTTTCCTGCCATGATAGAAGGACAGAGGACCTTGTCTCTTCTGCGACTGTGTAGCAGCAGTCACCTACCACTGCAGAGGTAGATGAGCCCTATATATTATATACACATTGTACGTAAAACAGCAGCAGAGCTTCCAGAGCCCTTTGTCATCTGTGTTCCTTTCCAAAGTCTTTGAAAGCCATTTACTTACCATGTGTCCTGCAGGACCCTTGTATTTCTGATGTCCTTTGATGAGCTCGGAAGCTCTTGTGAGTGCATTGTGCAGAGATCCAGGATTACAGCTCCGGCTTTCTGAATCACAGCAGGCAGAATGAGCTATTCTGGCCCTTCACATCAAAGTTGTTGTCGTAAGAGGGTTCAACAGTATATTTCCTGGTCTTGCTGCAGACACGGCTGCAAAAGTTGAGTCATCAGCATATAAATACTTTCTTGGCCACAGAGTATCTGATTTTTTTTTGTGTGTTGATTGGCTGCCCATTTAATTTCTTTTTCCACGCTTACTGACTCATCTAAGAATAATGAAATTGGGTTGCTGCCAATCATACTTCATATTGCTTCAAATGTAGGAATGCTAAGACAACTCATAAATACTGTCTTATCTGCCAGGGAATACATGAAACCAAATTTCAAGTCATTCCCATTCACAGCAGCAGCAAAAGACCTGGAATAGTGCTGGTAATAGTCTGGTCCTGTGGACAGTGTTGTGCTGTGCTCTCTTATCATGTGCTTGTGAGCAAAGAAATGAAACTAAAGTCTGCTTCATAGAGAGAACAGGTTTTATTCTGTTTTCTTGAAATGTTTATCAATCTGTCCAAACTCACTTGACAGGTAGAATTGACAAGGTCTCCTTGCTTTAAAAAAATGACAGTTCACTAACTAGTCTGATTTTCTAATTGTCAGAGTTCAGTTATCCAGACATGCTATTCGTCTTTCAGGCAGTAAGAACAAGCTGGTGTGATGGCCAAAGAAAGCATAAAACTTCTCTTTTCTTAGACACTTCATAGTTGGTTGGAAAGGAAAAGTTTTGGCCTTATGGAAGAGGAATGCCATGGACAGTTCTTTCCATAACTTGTAATTGTCAATATGGGACAAGTTTTAAATAATACAAAGACCTAAGCAAAGGAAGATTTTTAAATAAAATACTCTATTCTGGTATGCCGTATGGTTTTACATTAAACTGCAGTTTAACAGTTATATCCATGAAAAGAGTAATTATGTTATTTTACACACTTTTTTATCTTTTTTTTTATTTTTAAATGTTACATTTCCTCATAGTTCTTGCCACATTAAATGTTTTCGTTTCAAAATAGAATGGCTGTATCTCACATGGTACTCTTACAAAAACAAATTTTGAGTCTCAATAGTTTCTATAGGCTGAAACTAATTTCCCAGAAAGAAGGATCAGTGTGGCAGCCTCAGGAAGCGAGTACAGTGGCCCAAAGAGATTTAAAGTAAGGATGCTGCCTATCTGTCCTACATCCTTCTATTGACAACTCTTGCTTGTACCAGCAGTGCTGCCACGAGACTGCCTGAAGGGAAGTGTGGGGGGCTCATCTGACTGCAGCAGTGTTTTGGTGGGGTTCATTTTGGGATGGCTCATTTGCAGAGGCATACCACTGACACTCGATACGTGACTGAAAACACATCACTATTGGGCAAGCACTGTGGAGCAGAGCCATAAACTTGTGCTTTGAAGACCTCCACACAGCTCTGAAGCTGTAAGGTAAGGTGTGCTCGGGGATTGCAGAGCCAAGGTCATGGCCCACAGAGCAGGCAGGATGTTGCTAAACTGTAGGGTTTACTGATCAGCTCAGGATTAGTGCATCACAGAGGACATGTAAAGCTGCTGTCAACCTGTCCTCTCCCTTAGGCTAGTAACTCCTTTTTGATACAGAGAGGTACAAACCAAACATAACCTTTTATTTTCTTTTTTGCCTTTTTTTTTTTTAATGGAAGTTCAACTTGCTGGTGGCCTCCAGGAAGTGCTGTTGATGTGGGTAGAACATGTTTCATCTTTCATGACTCCCAATCTGTCTCTTTTGTTAACCATAGAAATCAGTTTTAAAAACAGCTGGCATGAGAGTGGGTGGTTTTGGTTGTTTAGGGTTTTGGGGATTCTTTTCTCTTGTTGCTTACTTTCCTGATGCACAGGCTGCTAAATTTCTATTTGTTAAGGGAGTTCAAAGGAGGAAGAAGTAGGTTCTGTGTCATTTCAGTTTGCCTTTGTGCTTAGATCTGGTCAGAGCTAGCCAAACTCTGGGCAGTCAGCAATGTGAGCAAACATAAAGCAGATATCTAGAAAAGGACTGGGAGCTTTAAAGTCACATTAAGAGTTTGTTATAAACTTCTGCTTTGAAGATTTGCAGTATGACACATGAAAAAAATGTTAGCTTCCATTAAAGGCTCTCATGAGATTTGTTACCAAATGTTAGCAAAAACTCAACAGAACATTTCAAGGGGTACAATCCAGAAGTTCTTATCATGCATTTGATGAAAACATCTTTAAATAACCTAATTAGTGTAAAGGAGGGAACACTGTACTTGCACCAGATTGACATTGAATGCAAATTTGTTTTGTACGAGCATGTAGGAAACAATGACTTGTAGTGAGAGCTTCATGGAAATATGTGAGAACAGAAATGGCCTTTGCTTGACAGTCTGTCCAGTGCTCCCAAAGCATGTGGAAAGCAAATTATAAGTTGTTTACATTGTGAAACACCAGGAAAAAATAGCAGCTTATGATCAATATTCTTAATGGGGTACTATGGGCATCCTGCTATTTCTAACAATACTTATTTTTTGCAAGTATTTCCCCTGAATTTGCTTGCATTAACTAAAGAATATGTGCTCTGCTTGCATATGTACTCTTATATACTTTTGTCTTTCCCCTGTTCATTCTGTAGCCAGTGGCTTGAAAAGGGCTGTGTAAGTTCAGAAAGAGAAAAATAAGGTTTAAGCAGCAGCACCGAGCCTTTTTCTAAAGGCTCTGAAATTCAGTCGTTTGAAACAAATGCCCTGTTTGGGGCCAGCTTTGGGAGAGAGCTGTCTCCCCTGCCCAGGCCTGCTTGCAAGACAAATGGCTCCATTGTTTCTGTGGTGTGCAAATATCACCGGTCCTGGGAGGTCAGGATTGCACACACACTGAGTGGGTGCTTAAAGGACTTGGATGAAATACACATAGAAGATTTCCAAGATAAGGAGTCAGTAATGGTAAGACTTGTGTACTCTCTAACTGTGTTTTGGTGGTGCAGTAAAAACACAAAGCACTGAGCTTGTGTAAACTTACTCATTCTGCTGGATCAAAATATGTCAAGCTGCTTTCTACCAGTAGGCTTGGTGCCAGATAAGGTATCATTTTTCCCTCCACAGCCAGCCTAAAAAGCTGAGGCTGCCATAAGCCTCCTATCTTTTACAGAAATGCAGTTATGCCCTTGTGCCCGAGGCTCTCTGCGTGTGCTGGGGCTGACTGGTGTTACTGGTGTCCTGTGGAGGTGCAGGCTGGGGGACAGCACATGGCTGAGGCTAGGCTGGGGTGAAGCTGGGCTGTGGAGGCTTTCCACAGGACTGTACAGCTCTGCAGGAGTCTGGGCCTAGGGTGAGGCTGAAGGTAAGCCATGGAGGAGTGTATGGATTTTTGAGTGCCACAAAGATGATTTTTATTTCCATTTTAAAAGCGGGAGTTGTCATAGGCATAAGGGCTTATCTAGCAGCCAGCAGGCTGATCAGATATTACAAAAAGGCACAGCAGTGCTGGTGAGCTGGTGATCTTTGCTTTGGCTGCTGCTGGTGGTGTTCTGCATTAGGCTTAGGTTCCCCACAGAAGATCAATGGTTACAGAATTTTGGCAGACTTCTAAGTTACTTATGTTCCAAATAGAAAATGAAAAATCTTCCTGTTGTATTTTACATTGCTGCCTGTTGCTCTGACCACGTACTTTGTGGTACAGCTTTGTGCTGTCCTTGAATTACATAGATGGCTTCTGCTGTGTAGTGTCCTTCATAATTAGCTGCCCTAGAACTGGAGCAAAACCATGCTAAGAAGTTTGGCATCTTAAAATGCCATATAACCACCTATGATTTTGGAAGGACAGTCTCCACCACTCGCCCCCCTGCCCTTAGCCTTAGGACAAGAAATACTTCTCTCTGTTGTCCTGCATCTTTTGCAGTGGGAATTCCCTCTTCAATTGTGTCTACTAGAAATGGCACTTTGCCAATAACTGGGACTGTTATTGACTTTTATATTGCAGACAATGAAAAATCACTTACAAACAGACTGCATTGTTTTGATGGTTGTTTGGTATCTGTGTAAAACACAGTTGGATGACTTCTAGTGACATGTCAGTGTCTGCACTCAGCCTGAGACTCTATAGAAAGTAGTTGTGGTGGGGGATCCTTGTCAGAATGAGACAATCCTGATGACAGGACTGAGTGACCTCTTTTAATTCCGTTGCATAAAAGTGGTTTTGAGGACCTGCTTCTCCCTTATTTGGAAATATAATTTATCTGACCAAAGGATTCTTACCTTGACTGCAACCCTGGGGTAAAGCAGGAGCACCAGAACTATATGCAGAGTTAGGATTTTTAAATCCTAATTTGTCTGTATTTTCAGATACCTCTGCTGATCTCATATTTTTTAGCCCACCAGTAAGGGCATATTTTCATGATTCTTCTTTGCAGATACGCATTGGAGTATAGAATTCTTTTTTCTGTTTTGAGTGAAATATATAATTTTATCACTCCTGTTTCTTTAATTTATAAGATCACTGCAGACAGATTTTTTTTTTCCTAAGGTGGGTTTTCTGGCCTTTTCTTAAGGGCTTGGAGGAAGGGGAAAAACAATTGATGTAAGAGAATGATTTTCATTCCAGTAACGTTGGTTCACTTGGCTAATAAGAAGAGTTGATTTCTTTGTTTACTTGGAAAGAATGAATATCAATACATAAATAATCAGCTGGGAACTATATTTCCAGGAGGAAGAATTTTCCTAGTCACTTTTCTGTTAATTCAAAGTAGTATCTTTTAAAATTGATGTAACTCACAGCCTTATGATGATCACAGTACTTTCCCCTAGGAGTAAACCCAGACAAAAGTACCTGCTTAGTTTCCAAACTAGAGGATTGTTGTTGCCTCAGGTACTCATATTCCTATAGAAAAAATTTTCCATACCTCTTGTAGCTGTACATACTGAATGTATCAGAGTACCTAGGGAGTTCCATGCCAGCTTTGCAAAGTACCACGAACTCTTCTTCAGAAAGACATGGAAAAACAATTTACTGAACAAGCCTCCCAAAAGTGCTTTTTTACAGACAGTCTTTCACCTTGCTAAAGTACACAGGACTGATATGCTATAGCTGGAAGAAACTAACCACATCATATGATTTCTGAACTAGTTTTGCCCTTCTTTTCACTCTTGGAAAGATATGTAACCTAACAGAACAACAGGGTTGACCCTTTCTTCAAACCCCACTGCAGCGAAATACTGAAACCTCCTTCTGGAAAATCCTCTTGGGCTAAAACACTGCAATCCCACTTTTCAGAATTTGCAAAATGTAACGTATTTGTTAATAATATCCCATATAATGTGAAGTCCCAGGGACAGTCGCTGTCCTTCACAGCTCAGGGATTTTGTAATACTCAACAGCAATAAGAGATTTGTCCAGCAGGAAGGCCAGGGCCACTGGTCATGGGCATCATCTGCAGCATTATATCTTTCAGCAATATAACTTTGTTTTTAATGTTATATTGGGAAGTGTATTGCTTACATTATGCATAAGTCCTCAAATGCTTTTATCAAGTACCTCAGATGTTCCAGATTGCAAGCATATTTTTGGGCTATGTACTTCTATTGGCTTGTTTCTTTATCATGGTTTCATAGCACTGGAAATAGAGAAGCAGATTCATCTTCCTCAAACTGCTTGAAGTGAGAAAATTAGGCTTCTAGATTATGCTGTTATAAAAGGTTTCTGTGACCCAGAGATGTACTACTTAGCTTATAATTTTCCAAGTTTAAAAGAATTAGCTGCCAACAACAGAAACTTACTTTTTGCTTGCTTTTAAAGCATCTTGCAGAATGAAGTGCTGCTGGGTGTCAACAGACTTTGGATGCTACACAGGAACACTTAAATAAATACAAGTAACCAGTCATCACACTGGCTTCCAGATATTTACAGTAATAGTGCCAAAATCCCTTCTTCAGACATTGGACTTCTATATTGGATTTCTTCTAATGAAGCAAGAGGTGCCAAGAATTAGTAACTTAGAGGATAAGAAGTTGGAGACAGAAGCTGTAAAGGAACAAATCCTTACAAGTATACCTTGAAAGTACTTGGGGCATTTGGAGGTGAGGTAGAGTTATTGTTTGTGCAGAACAGCTGAACAGAATTGCTAAGTTTTGAGTCAGCAGAGTGCTACTGGCTTTAGAGCTGAAGAATGTATTTTCTACCCAGACTGAGTCAAATGGAAAACCAACTTCAGTTTTTGTAATAAGAATTGCATGTGATTATTTAAAAAAAAAAAATTAAAAAAAGTAGATCCTCTTGAGTTGTGTTTTATTGATAGGAAAGTACTGGTCATTTTTAATGGTACTTGAAATTGGCCAGAGTCTCTTGTTCAGCTGTTTCTGGACATAGTTCAGGACAGATATCCTTGGGGATGATTAAGCTAAAGAGAGTTTTTGTAAGGTGTACAGTTGTCTGAGTTACCAGTAAACCTACTATTCAACACTAGCATGACATCTCACTGCCAGAGTTGTGCCAGAATGTTTTAATTACTATTTAATTATAATTTGAGAAGTAAAATCTGGCCTTAGACATCAGCTTGCTCATTGTGGCAGCAGAGGTTGAGCTTATGCAAGGAGAATTGGTGTGATACTTTCCTCCTCATTGTTTTGAACTTTGTGTTCATTTGCTTGTGACATTACAAAGAATGAACATAAAATACTGCCAAGTCATGACTGTGACAAATCTGCACCTACTTGCACATAAGGTGGTCAGAAGTCAAGCTTGGGAATACATACTCCCTGCAGCCTGTCAGTCATCTGGCAAAAATATGAGTACACACCCTTATCCAGAATAATGTTAGGGCCTCGTTCATGTTTAGCTGAACCCACTTTGGAAAGGGAAATACCTTGTGACATTCTTCAGTGGCCTCTATGGACAAATAAAGAAAAGATTTAATGGAGCCCTCACAGTAGGGTATTGGCAACTGAGAAGGGCCCTGAGGACTGGGTTGTATAAATTAGGCAGAATTGGGATATTTTCAGAGCTCCGTAAGGGATGAAGAAGAGGTCTTTCATCCACCCAAGTTCCTGGGGCTCTGAGGGAAAAAACCCTGTACCATGTTTAGCAGAGGGAACAACCCTTTCCCAGGAGTGTTTCAAGGTTCTGTGTGTGCAGAGTCTGGCCTTGTTCCATCACTTTCCTCTGAAGTGGACACTGGATGGTAATGGCTTTTATAATGCCAGCAGGTAATTAATTATGATAAACGTGCAAATTGTCTTTTGTCTCAATAGGCTCTGTAGAGCCAAAAGGGTGCATGTGACTAAAAATATTCTGATAAAGGTCTGCAGTAGTAATGAGCACTGCAGCAGTGTTCCACACGGGGCCACTGAGAGCTGTGCTGTCAATTACCTGTGGATTAAGGACCAATGCGATTTGAACCAGATCCCTTATGACCTAAGTGGAAAGCCCCAAAGGGTTTTGTGGCACTGCCTCTTACAAATGCTCCATGACAGATCTGTTTTCAATTCTTACTCTTTCTCTCTTTTTCCTTTTTTTAAATTTTTTGAAAGAAAGTCAGACTTCAAAGTAACTGCCTAACTTGTTATTAATATGCCTTACAGTATATATCCTATGACTATATCCTATAACTTTTTTTCCTTGTCCCATCCATTAGCCTTCACTGCAGTTTCTGCACCTGGATGCTGGAGGGAAGGAGGTGGGGCAGGATGAGGGAGAAACAGATGATGCATGCCATAAGAAAAAGTAATTGTAGTGGTAAGAAGTTTTAGCAATTTGGAGAAACATCCTTTTCCTCACAATTTTCCAACCTCTTTTGGCTTTTGTGTTAGCCTTTCACCGTTTTGTGTGTGTGTGTCGTGTTAGCCTTTCACCATTGTGTGTGTGTGTGCATATATTAAGCACATCATTATATGTAAAAAGGATGGTTCTTCAATTCAGCGCATCAAAGAGAGCTCAGAACCACTTTGTCAACATAAATAAACTATTAGACTACCCACAACTGACATCTTTGAGGTCATCTTCCCTAGCCAGAATAAATTTCTCTTTAACAGTACAGATGGATACTAGGAAAGCCAGCAGATGCATTGTAGCTAATCAGAAGGAGACTCAGCAGGGTAACTAAAATCTCTGCTAGAATTCATATCCCTTCATGGAGTTTAATTAAAGAGCTTTGTGTGCATCCTTTTGTTTTATCTGTTGCCAGTGTTTTGTCTCCTATTTTGGCAGTTCCTTCAAATAACCATCAATTTGCTGTGATAATCTACTGAGGAGAATGAGCAGCACTGTTTAATTATATAAAAATTATAATGAGCTTTGGCTGTCAAAGAGTTAAGGAGCTGCTGCTGGCCACTGGAATACAAAAGAGCTGGTGCCAAAGGGGCCTCTGGAAGTGTGTGACACTTCAGACTTCATTGCTGAGCAGCAGAAACTGGCTTGAGCAAGCAGCAGGCCAGCAGAGCTTCCTTTGGGGAGAGATAGCTGAATTATTGAGCAGCCTCCTAACAGCAGGAAGCAGAACAGGCATGGACAGCTTTCTGTTTCACACCCCAGCAAAAATACAAGGCAATCCAAAGAAAGATGCCTTGTCCTACATAAGCACAATGCCTTTGGCATTTCTGCCTCATCCTCATGGCAGAAATTGGAGTTTGGGTATAGCCAGGTGTCATTTGGTGCCATTTTGCTGCAGGAGGTAGCACAAGAACTGGGGGGAATGGGGCTCTGGCTGCTAAGGAAACATAAGCCAAGGTGCAGATAACTCTGCAGATAGTGCTCTAACCAAGAGTAGTGTGGATCCAAGTTTATCAAGTAACTCTTCTAAGAGGTAAACTCTTTCTGTTCTCAGACCTTTTTTCCAATTCTCTTCTTTTTTTCTTCTTCTTCTTCTTCTTTTTTTTTTTTTTTTCCACCAAGAGGTGAATAAAATCTTGTGCAACCTCCATATTTGGCATCCAAACTACTCACAGCAGCTGTTGTTTTCCCCTTTCTGTTTTCTCTAGCTGGGATCATGCTGAAGTAAGCATGAGGCAGGGAACTTTGTAAAACAGGAACAGCACTGGATCCAAGGAGGAGAAATTGCTGGAAGCCCTATTTCTTATAGCACAGAACCAAGAATTCAGCTTAATATTATGTGACTGACTTACCCTGTGCTTGGCATCAAGATTAATCAGAGCATTAATGAACTCCTGAGGTACAGAGTGCCTGCAGGGTCCTCCAAGCCAGGTCTCCAGGCATGGAGCTACTTGGGTGGACCACATATGGTGGAACTAGCAAAAACACACCCAGAACCAGGGATGCTTCTGAAGGCAGAGATGGGACAGGGCCTGCCTTCCTTCTCTCAGTGCACGGCCTGGCCACCCTGCTGTGGGAAGCCAAGGACTCCAGCACAGCAGAAGTAAGCAGGGACATGGCCTGTGACAGACCAATGTTGTTTCAAGTGTGACATGAACAGGGCTGTAAAGGCGCCACTTTGGACTGACACTCCTGTGCCACTAAACCATGGAACAGGGAAAACACTTTGAAGAGCACTCTGGTTTAGCTGGTTGTATGTAAGGAACACTGGCAAGGGAAGTGTTAGTGCTGAGTTGGTAAGAGATGCAGATTTGCTTTTAATGCAGCATTCTTTCTACAGGATACTGTCCTGGGTGTTGGTATGTCTGTAGCAGACAAGGAGTGATGAGAGAGAGTTTTAAACAGCAGGGTTAAGGTAAATTTACATTAGGAGCATTTTACAGGTGTGGGACTACAATTGCATTATACAAGTAAAGCATTTTTATTGTTGCTGACAGTCTTTTAGACACTGTCCCCTTGGACCAGGTCCTCTGTGTGTGATTCTGCAAATTTCTTACAAGAGCAAATGATCACAGGTGCCGTCTTCCTTCCTTCCTTCCTTTTCCTACCTTCCACAGGTCTCCTCTGCAGCTGTGTATTCATTCTGTCCATAACGGGGTCATTGACTCGCTTTCCTTTGTGGGTCCTCCAGGTGCCACTGTCTGTCTGTGCTCTTACATTTCATGATCCTCTCCACCCTTTGATCCCTGTGGGCACTGAACTCAGACAATGCTGTTCAGCCCCAGAGCCAAAGAACTCCTTTGGCTCTGTTGTGTTCCAGTGGCAAGCCACAGCAAACCTGTACGACCACGGCACACTGTCTATTTTTGCATGAAGAGTGCCACGCACCTTCCTCATTAGGAAATGATGCAAATCTGAATCACCTCCTTCTCTTTTAAGCTCACTCTTTTTGACAGCCCTTTCATTTATAACTCAGTCTCCTAACTTCATTCTGCATGCCATCTATGCAATAGATCCTTTTCTCTCCACCCAGACAACTACAACTTCGCTGTTACAACTTCAGCTCTTGTTATCTTACGGATCAATCACTGTACTCATCCTGTCATAAATGTGACAGATGTACCATACCAATCCCCAGTGCTCCTGCAAAGATAACTTTCCCAACGCTTAAGTTTAACCATGTTGTCTGTTCTCTGTGCTTTCCCACTGCCTTGCTCTTGAAACTTAAGCTACTTGTTATTACTTCAAGGCTTATCATGACCTGTCTCCTCCCTACCTATAATCACCTCCTTAGTATTGAAGAGTTAGCTTCCACTTCTATTAACATACAGTCCTGGTTTGCTTTGAGCACTCATTCCATTTATAAACATTTTTCATACTCAGAAGGAGCATCCCATGGAGCTCTGCAAAGCAGCTTCTTTTGTCTCTTAGGATCCATTCATAAGGCCCTTCCTTTCCATGTTGCCTCTTAAAAGACTTTCTGGCTGGCTGGCATTTCATTATTTTACTCCCTTCCATGGCCATTCTGTCACACTGTTCTGCCCAGGTACAGCACATGGCAGAAGGGGAACGTGGTCTGTGGGAAGGGCTCCTACAACACTTTGGTAGTAATTCCCTATGCAGCAGGAGTGCAGCTGTAAAAGCAAAGTACTATAATAACACAGTAAAGTTGTCACCCTGCCCCTGGTGAAATAAGCAATCTAGAAGAAAAGCAGATTCTCTGGTATCTTTATGTCCATGCTCAGCTTGACCACAGTCAGATGAAGCTCCATTTCTTTCTGCTCCAACCTGGCTGATGGAGAGGATGGTGCAAGCACACCTTCATCCCCTGCAGCAGAGATTCAGCAGCTGATCTCAAACCGCTCTATTGGCGCTCAGACTGGCAGGGCTGGGCGTGCACTGCTGCGGGCTGGGGAGCACACGTGGGCCTGCTGGGGAGCCTTTGGGGCAGTGAATCCCAGCAGGGGGTTGGTGGCAAACAGCCGGGCTGTGGGAGAGCTGGAATGTCTTCAGCCCTCGCAGCTGCGTGCAGAGTGAGTGTATGTACAGCACTGCTGTACTTGCTGCCACTTCACAGAAACCTGTCCTTTCCTGTCGCAGAGACGCAGGAAAACATTGCTGTCCTTCCACAGGAGCGGAAACCCTTCATTATCTGTGGAGTTTGACTGGTGTCGCATTGAAATGAACTTCAAAGCAAATTCACATTGAAACTGCTAGAGATTTCATGTTTGCTTGGTTTTGATACAAAACATGAAAATCACCTCAGGCTAGCTGGCAATGCTTGTGACGAGCAAATCTTTTGGTGAAACAAGTGAGGGCTTCCAGTCACTAATGAAATCCTCCCATCCCCACCCCCAATCCAGTGGGCATTTACATGGTTTTCTTGTGAACATTTCATGCAGCTTTGAAAATCAAATGCTTCCTTACAGGAAATGTTTTTTCTCTGTTGTGCATCTCTTGTGGCCAGCTGCCAAGAGATCCTGATCCGACACCCAGCTGTGCTTCTGTGACTGGCTTTTGTGACTGTGGAAAATCTTTTTTTTTTTTTTTCCTTCACTTCTGCCTTCTCCATTTTCTTCTCTGTTAAATATGTATAAACAAGTTGGAAATCAGAGCCTGTATGTTCTTTGCAGCCATACTGGACAAAAATGTGATAGCAAAACGTTAGGGTCTTGCAACCTTAAAAAGCCTCTGAGAAATAAAATGGAGAACCTTTTTGCTGGTCTGAAAAAAATTGGTTTTTATTCCCATGGTATGGGAATATATGCCATATTTCAATGTAAGTTAAAAGTAAATGACAAAAGGCTCATTCCATATTAAGTTTTGTTGCTTGGTTTGAAAAAAATTGGTTGTTATTCCCATGGTAAGAACCATGCCATATTTCAGTGTAAGTTAAAAGTAAATGACAAAAGGCTCATTCCATATTAAGTTTTGTTGCATGGGGGAGGAGATAAAGCTCATACAAGGAATACACAAAAAAAATCAGTTTCTTTTTCTGGAAAACACAGTTTAGTGGTATGTACCCTTCTATACTCTTTTTAGGCATTCTGAAGTAACAAGGCTAATAAAGCAATCCATGTTAGCCTCATTTTGACGTCAATAAATGAGGTGATTACGAATGAGGTAATTTCACATGGACAGATGTGTGAAAATCCAGAAGGACACCCTGCTTTACACTTATGTAACTGTAGTTGCAGTTATAAATACCAAAAAACAGAGAGGACGTGGGCATGGGGAACAGGAACAGGCCTGGCCAAAAAAAATGCCAGTGAAACAGCCCTTCATTTACATTCTCAAAGCAAAACCAAATCAAATTAACAAATAGAAGGACATTGTGGGATAATGTCCAACAGGAACACTTCATAGCCTGCCATGTTAAAGTGGTTGTAGAGCCTGTCCTTGGCCAGGCTTGTGTACACCTGGTGTCCCAGGGGACATCAGTGGGACATCAGTGCACTGAGGACACAAGGGCTCAGCAGTGGAGGCTTTGGGTGGTGTTCAGGTACATACCAGGAGAAATCCATTTGGCCCTCATGGAGGGCACCTTACAAAGCAGGAATTTAGCTGATATGTAGAAGAAATGCCCGTTTTGGTCTGGGAGACAGGTGCAGTCCTGAATAAACAAGGAACACAATGCTCTGTGTTCCAAAATAACTTGGATATGACGGTATCTTTCTTAAGATAATCACAAGAAAATAGCATTAAAAATAAATATTTTTCCTTTTGATTTGTCATTATCATGATTTGGAATATTTAAGATTTATGCTTCCAGTTTCTCCTAATCTCTGGCAGTAGATTTGATGTATATTTCTTTTCTTGTTAGTGAAAGTTGAGGTTTTCTCTGACTGTGAAACTGGGTTAAGTATTTCCTGCTTTCCCAGTCTATCTCTCCAGTCTGTTAGCATGCCTGGAACAGTAGTTTGTGGCTCAATTTCAGATTTCTGAAAATAATGTTTAAAAATTTTTCCCTCTGTTTTCCATGAAGATTTACTTTCTTTATTTTTTCATGCCCTTTCTTCACAGTAGTCAGTAAAATGTTCCAAATGGCACTGTGAATATGGCTTCCCCATTCTCCAATAATGCCCTTTTATGATCATAAGGGAAATAAAAGATCATTCTTAGCAGGCTGATGATATTGGAATCTTCAAAATGCATTCACACACCCTGCCTCTTTGTGCCCAGGAGGACTAGTCCTTCTCAAAGGCACAGCATCTGCCAGAGGTGTGGAACACTTCTGCACCAACATCCAGTTATTGTGTAAACTGTGGAACAAATTTGTGAGGGGGGAAGTCCTGCTTGCAACTGCACAATTTTCTAAATCAAGAAAAAACTTGTATCAACTTCAGAAAAGCGTGTTTATTGACGTCTAATTCAATCAGGCTCACAGTTGAACGACCTACCAACTATAATTTCTCCTTTCTGTTAGGAGTTAATTTTTCCTTTTATCATGTCTTCTCAACTACTGGAACTTGGTTAAAACAAACAGAAGTAGAAAAAAATGTTAGTGTTTCAGAAAGGGCTCTATAAAAAATTCATATAGTCTTTAAAAGATAAAAAGAAGAAGGTGCTCTGTGCACTGAGAAGCTGCACTTTCCGTTTGGGAAGGCTGCTATGGCAACCCCAATAAGCAGTCCAGAGATGTCATTGACTGGTCTGGTGGTGAGTGATCATTTTTAATGCACTGCATTGTCCTCACCTGTGGCCTTCAGGGCACGTCAGCTGCAAGACTGGCAGGGTCTTCACTTGCTCTGTTCAGCCTGCATGGTTAGGTAGTAAATCTGTGTGTGCAACTCCCATCATTTTGATCAATAACAATGTTGTGGCACTTCATGGTGGTCAGGGGAGCTCGGGCTGGCATTGCCACTGCAGTTCTGCTGGGTTTATGCTGGGATTCCTGTGGTTTTATCCCTAATTCCCAGAAAACTCTACAACATTTGTTTTAACAAAGTGAGTGAACTTTCTAAACAGCAAATCAGAGATATCCCCATTTTCCTTGAATCTCTGCACTACGGGTGTTTGTATGGGGACAGAAGTGCCTCAGCCTGTGGAAAGAGTTTGGGAATTTGCTTAACTGGGATAAGAGAAGAAAGCGAATTCTTTGACAGGCAAGGAGGACTTAAAGTAGTGTTAGAGGAGCTGAGTTTTGTAGTTGTTCCCTTCTGTGTCATATTTCCTTGTGAGCTTGGATCGCTTAAGAATCTTCTTCACCAAACCCTGCACCTATTGCCTCAATTTATGAGGATCTTAGCTTGCATTTTCTTGAAGCACCTTTCTGTATCTTATGGTTGCCAAGAAAGAATTGGAAACACTGCTGAAGTGTCTACACAGGAGTTCTTTCCTTTCTTTCAAAGTGAATTAGCAAAAAAACAACAAAAAAAAGCTAAACCACAATATAATTACTTTTTTACATTTAATAAAATCTTATCATTTCAGAGACTGACTCATGATGTTTGAATGCAAGGAGTTAGTAATCCTGCTAGAAAAAGTGTTAAATCCCTTCAAGATCTGCCCTGCTCATCAGCTTTATTTCACAAAGAACAATGAGGCAGGCAGTGTGCTTATAACCAAAAAATGAAGCTCATGCAAAGGTGTCATTAGATGCTCAAAGAATCTCAGGGAGAGCCTCTCCCTGAAAGAATTTTCACCTGAGAGTGATTATGCTAATAGTCACTCATGTGTTACCTTCCAGGATCCAGGGAAAAAATATATTTGACCATCTCTTTTAAGATGAAACTATACTATTGGAACGTCTTCCCTTACCTTGTGCTGCAACATATTAATTGGAAGAGTTATAGCATTTAAACTGTGTTGTTCAAATGACACAGCCCATGCCCACCTGGTTTGGATATTGTTTCTCCCTTCCAAAAATCTGAAGGAAATGCAGACATATTTTGTACTAAATATTGGCCCCTGTGTATATCTTATCACTGGCACTTCTCCCTCTTCCCACCAAGCACAAAAAAAATCTTTTATCTTTGTGGTTTATGTATGGTGTTGTCTAGTTATACCTTTATGAGGTACACTTATGCCTCTGGAGCAGAGTAGTGGAGGAGAATGTTTAAAATTAGGACTAAAGTTATAAAATGCTGATAAATATTTATGTAATGTGTATTTAAAATCACTAAAAATCAAGAAATTATGTCACCAAATCACAAGCCAGCAGTGCTTTTTCATGCCACCAGAGTCCCATTGGATAAAACCACTCTGGATTTGGATTTTCTGTCAAAACCTTATTTGTTTCTAGTCCCTTTGGACAGAAGATAAAATGACCATTTTTATGATAAGGCAAAATAAACACAGTTAGATGCTTTTGGGATATTTCCAGCTAAGTCTGTTTTGCCAATGGAAGAGGTTTATCATGGGATATAGAGAAGCTGGGATGTGTAGGATGTTACCTGTGTTGTACAAAGAAGGGGCTTCCTGCTGTGGAAGCTGTATTGTGCCTTAGAGGCTTGTACAGTGCCCTTCAGTTTATTAACTGAAGGTTACTTCTTCTAAAAGAGCACTAGTCAGCATAAATGGATAAAAAGAGTATAAATTGCAAATATGTTTCAACTTATATTAATAAAAAATTTAAATTGTTTAGAAGCAGGGTCACTGGTTAATCCAAAATGCCATGGAAACTTTAGCTTTAGTAGAAACTATGAGATCATAGGCAAGGTCTCTAAAAACAACACTGACTGGTTCTGTGAATTTCTTGACTTCTGCACTTAATATTTTTAATCTGAAATTACCAATAAAAATATCTGCTGCCCTGGCAGATATCAGGCACAGGCTCCCGACATGGTGGGTAAAGCAAATGTCCTAGTATCTGCTGCAAAGGCAAAGCTGTGCCATGTTTTTTCATAGGTATTTAAGTCCAAGAGACACCATTCCAGCCATGTAGTTTGACCTTCTACATAACACAGACCAGAGAATTTAACTCAGTGATTTCTACCCTGCAGCTATATTTCAAAAGTGGAGATTTATTCCTTTTTTTTTTTCCTTTTAATCCCTCAGTGTGCTCAACTGCCTGAATCAGACTATTTTTTAAAATTTAGAGACTTTAATTTTTATTTATTTTTTTTAAATATGTACCTAAACACATTCAGATATAGATATCGATATAGATATAGATATAAAATACACACGTATGTATGCAGATATAAATTTAAAATGTTTTGCATTTGTAATAGTAGTTGGCACCACCATAGAGATGACCTCAGATTTAAAAGGGTACATAGAGCCATAGGAAAGTTGGGAAAGGATGGCAGAAGGTAGCATGACCTTCACATGCAACTTATGATGGGCCTCTCAGCTGAAGTGTTTATCCTTGCTGTCAAGTCGGCACAGGGAGGGATTAGAGGCCTGCAGAGAGGAACTTGCCTCGCCCTAGAGAAATTGCCAAAAATGTGATGCAGGACAGAGACTTCTCAGTTGGGGCTCATTGTAAGAAGGCAGGAAGAGGCCAGGCGCCCAGCTGTTCGCCGGGATGTTGAGAACCCTTCCCTGTGCCCACTGTGGGATAGGGCTGGGTAGGACGGTGCAGAGCCCGCTCTGCTGCCCACTGCACCTGTGCTGGATTGGAGCAGAGAGGCTTTTGTCTTGCACTTCAAAAAGTTTTCAGTGAAAACTCCTGTGATATTACATTACTTTACCTTGTGTGGGCTAAAAATAATTTTTGAAAGAACCTGAAATCACTTTGCGCACTCTTAGGAGGGTGGTACTCATGATGGGATACTGTCAGGCCTTCAGCCATGGTGTGTTCCCTGCCAGAGAAGACCCTTGGCCACCCTCAGAGAAACAATTCCTGTTAAGTGGTCCATTAAGTGCTGTAGTCTGATTAACAAGGCAGACTTATTTATTGTCACTGGAACTTGACCCGGAAGCTTATTTTAAAGGAAAACTGCAATGGAAAGTAATCATGCTTTGGATAGGTACATACTAAAGAAATAAGGCCATACAAAAATGGATGAATTTTTATTTCTATAGCTACCCTCTCTTTCACAATTCCCATAATAACCATGACCAGTCTGAATGACCTCCCAGTGGGTCTTTTTATTGATACTTCCCAGCAGGAGTTTCATTCTGATAAGTAGGTCAGGATTCAATTGGTCTGGTTCCCATTTGAATGCATGACAAAACAGGAGGATTTCAGCTTCACTGTCAAAAAGGTTCTTCTCTTTCATGTTCAGGTTATCTAATATCTAGAGGGCAGGTGCTGGGGTAAAAATAAAAAAATCACAGTGGGGAGAAGGATATTAAAGAAAAGAAAGTAGCAAAATTTAATCCTCTTAGTGATAGCATGACTAATGACTCCATAATCTGTACTCTGCCATTTCCTATCTACCACAAAATTGTCCTGCTGCAGATTGTTCTTAATGTCCGAAAATATTTTGTAACCACCTTTAATTTCTGAAGTGATCTCCCACTCATCATCATAACACTATCTTTTTGGAGTGGAAGAGAGGGTGTGTTGATGCATTCTGCCCTCCTCCACAAAAATGCAGAAGGTCCAGGGGGCAAAACTGAACTTGCTCTGACAATTCTTGCTTCTCCCTTTTCTCCATGTGCCTGGTCCTGGGAAGGGAGCTCATGCAAATTTCCCAGTGCCCCTCTGGCACTAGGAAAGGAAATTTAATCTAATTTACTAATTCACCCATAGGCTTATGATGAATAGAAAATGAAGAGGTGTGTCATCTTGTCCAGAGAAGTTGGGGGTGATGAGCTGAAACCAACAAATATATTACAGAGAAGATATCAAGCTGGACTAAAACCAAATTCTCATTGGTGAATTATTAGGCCACTGTTCATTATGATGTCTAGTTTCAATCTTAATGAGGTGGAACTTGATGAAATAATTACTTTGAACTATAGGATTCTGTTTGCCCACAACAAAAGCTTATAGTATGGTGTCATCTCATCGAGCCTTTCCCTTTTTCTCAGAAGTTACTAGTTTTCTTTTGAATGGGATGTTTGCCTTTTTTTCATTTAATGAAAATAGCATCTTGACTGCAGGTATCTGGTACCTATTTTCTCATTTAATGAAAGTAGCATCTTGACTGCAGGTATCTGGTACCTATCAGGATTTATCTAAGGGTAACCACCATCTGCAGGCAGTTCCTACTCAGTCTGGTTGAGAAGAATCTCAGAAAAGACATGTTGAAAGGGTATTTAACAGGTGAAATCTGGTGCAAAGATGGTGCTGCTTCTATATAGTCTGGTACAAAAGAAATGAAGTGAACTGGTGCTATTGGAACATTTTTGAGTCAGGTGTTTCACACAGCATGGACCTCTATTATATAATTTGCACAAAGTGGGTTGAAGCCCATGGAGGTTGCAGGTTCAGCTAACTGGCAACATCACTGGTGTGTGGACACCTCAGGTCCCTCTCGCTGCCAACCCTTGCTGACAGCCTAGATAGAATCTAGGAGCATTGGTGAACATATGGGTGAAAGAGTTCCTGCATTTTATTGCTTAGTCCCACGGTGTTAGGGTTATGTTTCTTTCACTGATCAGTTACTCCCAGTTATAGGGAGGTTTAAATCCTTTTTCCAAAAAGGATGTGATGTACTGGTTGAGCCTCATCACTTTGTTCAGGAACCTAGAATTGCTGGATTTGCCATCATTTGGTATGAAAGGGGATGAAGGAGCAGCCTTCAGACTAATAAGAGCAGAAGGATTTTTATGTGGGTTCTAGTCTCAAGGATGCAGCAATGTGTTATAGATAGAGGACAGGACAAGTAGTTTGGTACCTGCTTATCTTCTTTTCCACAAATATCACAAACTCTGGATGAGGGGTTAATTTTTATCTGATCACAGCTTCTTACTCAAAAATCAAATTAATGCAATACAAATCTTTGGACATGTTAAAGGGTCAAATATATGCTTGTTTTCGGAGAGTCTAAGATTGAAGGAGATCCAGAAGAGCTGAGTTTATAGCAATCAAGTGTGATTCATTGAAGGAATGGGAGGGTGTGTTGAAATGTCATGGAACTAAGGAAAAATGAGGAAACAAAGCTAATTGGATTAGTAGTTAGGATGGAAAGAAAAGGAACTATCAAGCACTACAATACAATTTTGTGCACTTTAAAATGTGGAGGAAAAGATGAAGGCACATATATTTTCCACTCATTAGTATCTCACACCAGTAATGGCACTAGTACAGAACAGTGGCTTTGTACTCTGAAGTCCTTGATCTTCTACAGAGAGACACAGACAGGGAATGAACCAACTCCATAATGAGGCCATTGGAGCTGCCATTCCAGATCAGACTTTCTAGCTTTCCTCCTCATCACATCTTGTCCTTGTAGGCAAAACCTAATGTAATATCCATTCTTGTCAACTTAAAGCTAGACCTATCTTCACTTTGAGGTCTCAATATTGCATGGGTGTGAGGAGCAGAAGGTCAGCTTGGAGCTTTCTCTGTGCCTGGACATAGCAACGCAATGCCCCCAGGAACAGGGTGATGGGAATAGTGAATGCAGGGACAAAAGGGTGCAAGCAAGGGTGAGTACGCAGCAATATTTCTCAACAGTATTTTCCCAGGATCCAGTGACTCATAGTTCAAGGACTGTCTGGGCCAAAGCAAGTCTTTGCGTAAACTCTTTTCCAGGAGCTCCAGACTTTTCTGAGCCAGGTAAATTTTAACATTCTGTGGCAAGGAGAGTGCAGTAACAGTCTCAACACAGTGTGTAAAGAAGCATCCTTTTCTCTTGGCTTTGAACCCCCTACCTGCCTTTCCCATTTATGCTCCTCTAGTTCTTTTTATTTGGAGACATAGAATAACCCTTCTCTCATTCACCCTCTTTGTGGGCCACTTAGGATTTAGAAGGACTGTGTCATGTCTCTTTAAAAACTTGTAAATTATGGTTACAATGCGAACACAGTTAATTTAGTTTAATGGCAGGCTGTGTAAGAAAAAAGCTAGCAGGAAGTTAAAACAATGATACATCCTTCAACAGATATTTCAGTGTGATTAAGAGACAATACAGGAGCTATTAACTGTCAGGCTGCAATGAAGTTAAACAGCTTGTTTTGTTTTTACTGGAAAGCAGAAGGACTATAAAGAATTTAAAATGTCGTTCAGATCAGGGCAAAGGAGTTGCTAAGAAGCTATTTCCTCATGTAAAAACCTTACTGAAAGGTCTGAGGAGCTTGGAGCTCCTAAACTCTTTTCATAGGGAGTAGGTAGGAGAGTTGTGTAGGGATACTATTTAGGGCTCTAAAACTCCTTCTCTTTGAAGTTTGTCCACTTACAATTCAGACAGACAATACTGTGGTACTTGCTCTTTGTTAGAAGAACAGAGGGAAGAAACAGAAGTAGTGAACCCTGTCAGACCCGCATGGATGAGCCCTGTTGACATCTCGGGCATTGAAACCCATGCCAGAGCCTAAGCAGTGAAGAACTTGAGAGTTCCCAGGAGAACTGGTGAAAAGTCAGGTTTTGTCAGTTAAGGAGATGCAGTGGGGACACTGTGGAGGGCATGGGTGTTTGGGAAACCCTCCAGGCATTGTTTTCATTTTAATGTACTTTTAATGGTTTCAGTATTTTCCCTCCAGGATAGATATGGTTTAAGGAACTCATAGAAGCATGCAGTACCTTTCAGAACCCCCCAGCCTATATTTCTTTAGACTTTAATACCTTTGTTGGCATTCATATTTTTTGATTAAATGAATTTTTTGGGGCTATTTGTCTGAATATTTTGGCACCGGCTATTTTGAATAAACTTACGCTTCTGTAATCCTGAATTTTTGTGCATAAATTCTCTTTTCTCTTTTAGCCACAGGTGTTAAAGCAAAATGTGCTGACTAGCTGCAGGTACTTTTCAACACTAGTTGTCTCCTAACATTATCTCCTAAATAATCTTCAGGCTGGCTCAGTGTTGAATATGCAGAAGTTTAGCCATGAATTCCAAAGGTTGTATTCCTGGCTGTAGAAATGTCCTGTATCTATTAGAGCAGGAAATTCAAGCTCCACTTCCAGGGTTTCCTACTGACTTGCTTAGAGTCCTTTTGCTGAGAACACTGAAACCACTGGGGTACTTTAGGCTCCATGGAACAAGTACACGAAATTCTTATAACCATGTGGTCCATTGTGCTCTTTGGAAACTCAGTACGATTCACCAATGAAAGAAATTTGTGAAAGACACCTTCAGTTGTAAAGTTTGTGCTTGAAAATTTCTCAGAAAAATATCAGTTGTTGTTATCATTGTCATTTTATCTAGGTTGTTAGCCACCAAAGGAATTGAATCCATGAACTATTTCTTCACATGTAGCAAAAAATTACTGCTGTGGAGAAGCCATCATCTGTGGAGAAATAAATGTCCATCATTCACAGTGCACTGAAGTGCTCTACCAATGGTTTTTGTTTCCCCTTCCCTTGCTGTGAAGCTTCTGAAAAAATTACAGAGAGAGTTGTGGAAACATCTAGCTTTGGAAATTCAGTCCTGGATTTCCCAATATTAATGTCTTCAAGGCCAAATTTACCCACAGAATCCATAGACGGCAGAAGCCACCTTGTGGGGTGACTGACCCCGGGACTCTTTCCTTTGCTTCCTGTTCATGACAAGATGCCCATCACTCTCTTCTGTTACACAGCCTCATCCCCTCAAAATTGGATCCCAGCCACTGTATTTGCCCCACACAAATAAGGGGACCATAACCACATACTCCCATGTACCTCTTACACCCTGTAATCTATCATGGTAACAGCCCTTTGCTAATATTTTTATTTGAACAAAACCACAGATTAAGCTCATGTTCGCTTTGTGTCAAAATGTACTTGCAGATGCTTGATAAAATTCTGTAGCCATGATAATGCTCTCTCTATTTTGTAACTAACATGTGAAATGTCTGTGTGTGATCATTGCACAATATTTGGATTAGAGATTTTGGGGATTATTAGCCAATACTCCTGGCAGCAGCTGAGGAAGACAGCCTTGGGAGCCTTGGCTGAGCACTTGTCACTAAACCTGCACTTCCTTCCTCATCAGCTTCCTGTTCAGCTCCCAAGAGTATTTCTGATCTGGGCAATGGGCTGTTGATTCAAATGTTTGCCTTTTACTCTTGGTTGAATCTCTGAGTGTTTCCAAGCTGTGGTATGCTGGCTGCTCATGGAGCCCAAATGTGTTCAAAATGCTGCCCAGCTGGGGAAGAGATCAGTGCTCCCTTCCCACTGGTGGTCCCTGCTGCTGCAGGAACTGTCACGGGGAAAAAATGCATGGGTCTGTGGCTTTTGTTTCTTATGGCCAGAGCCATCTCTTGTAAAGCCTTGCTTTGGCCATTTTCCAACTGGGAGAGGTTAGAAAACAGACTGGCAGCAGCTTCCACGGGTCTTTCATGTCTGACAGACTGGACCAGGTGGACCATTTCACTCAGGAGTTTGTGTGTTTTGCCAACCAACTTCTTTTCTGTGCTTAATGACTTTTACAGCACATTCTGGGCAGCTCCAGTTAATCTCATACTTTCATCCTCCTGTGATCTCACTCAGTTTCCTGGAGAATGAAGTGTGAAGGTGCAGTTGGCTTTTTCTGTACGCTAAACCCTCAGGCTGCCAGTGCTGGAAAAGGGCACACATGGTATTTCTCCAGCTCATGCCTAATTTTGGAGGTGACTGGGAAGGTACCTGCCCTTGCAAAGATCAGTCCTCCATTGGAGAAATCCTGATAGCACTGATATTTCAATGCAAATTAGTTGTAAATTATAACCTCTGGTCTGTATATATGAAAACACTCAGTTACATGCTAAATTTATGCAGGAGGGTTTTTTTAGAAAAGAATGTTGAAAATGGTGCAAATATTTCTAGAGAATAAACTGGCGATTACTATATTTATGTAAAGAGGATATAGAATACACAGATGGCTGGTTTAGTGCCTACCAATGTACTGACATATGCAGAGAGCTGCTTCATGTACATCTGTATAGCAGTAACTGAATATTAAAATTGAACAGTCATGTAGCACTCTCCATGTTTTCCCTCATTTTGAAAAATCTGGTCTGCTTTATTTAGGCTATGTATTTCTACTCCTTTTGGAATGTCTGCGCAATATTTACTGAATTCATAAGTCAAAATATTAAGTCAGTTTTCATAAATTGAAGAACACTATTTCTGTGGTCTCATCTTGTTTGCATTTAATAGAAAATTCACAAGTTGAATAATAAATTTTGAGAGTGAAAAGCATTTTGCAAAAGAAATTCATAAAGATGTCTAGTTCAGAGAGGATGCATCAGATGCAAAAGTCCTCAATATGCCATAATAATTTCAAACTTCTTTTAATAAAATTTATTAATGGGCTTTTCATTCTTAGGATGATCAGAAGGAGCATTTAATAAACTAAAGACTATAAACTCCCTCTAGGTTAAACTCATCTAGGGACTGGAATCATTATTTAGACCATCTTTAAAAGTTCTGCTGTTTATTCAACAGTCTAAAATGGGCTTTATGAGCTCTAGGATTGCATTATGCAAATACCTATGTAAGATTTGTATGGACCACAATAAAAAACATAGCTGGAGAAAATATGCTATTTCTACATGCCTGGTAGACATGCTCCAAAGAGAAGTGTCTCCACTAATTCAAATTATTTTAGCTCCAAACTAACTGAAAAAAAATTATATTTACACTATGGTTCCTTACTTTCTCTCTCTGGTTTTATTTCCAAGCCCAAAAGTAAAGATTAACCACTGGATCAGGACAGAGACTGAGACCTGCATTCACTCCTGCATGTCATGGCTAGGACATGTTAGGACATGCTCTGATGGGAACTTTGCTTGCCAGTATCCTCAGAAGGGTTGTGTTTTCCAATGCACTTCTTTCTCTAAACTTAACATAGCTACATTTCATAAGAGATTTTTAAAAGAGTAAGTTGCCAAGCATGAAGTGTCAGTAAATTATCTCCTTGAATCCTTAGCTTACGGCAAGGGTTAACTCTGCAAATGTTAACACAAATACTTGTCTTCACTCTGCCTTTTGTCCCCAGTTACAGATGTTTTATTTACCTGGAGTATAATCTAATCAAAGGAGTGATGCCTCCTTCCACTGTTTTTTATGGAAGCTGAGTGTACAGGGTCTCCTCTGGCACTGACCATAAAAGACTTTAAGCAGAAGCATTTTCTGACACATGTGAGGTGCAAATAAAGTCTACAAGAGTCTCTTCAGGACACTAATATATAAAATCTTCACCTCACAGAGTTATCATTCTGGTGTTAAGTTGCAAATGAAGTGGAAAATCTTCTGTGATAGCAAGACCTAGTAGTGAAGCTTTGTGCCCTTTTTTTGGTGACTTGCAGGAAATCATTATTAGTATGAAATGGAGAATATTTTATTCTCTTTCATGGCAGTGGTATGAATTGTGTTTTATAGACATTATGGTTGCTGCATTAAACTTGCTAGTGTTCTCATCTAAGAGCACTAGCAATAGTATTGCAGGTGATGTGTTGTTTTGTGCTCTTTATCTGAAGATCCCACAACAATATAAGATGAAATTACCCTGTGCTGGAAGCTAATCACATATTTTCTCTCTCCTTCCCTAATCTTGCCAGATTGTATTAATCATAAATGTCAATGAAGTCTCCAGATGACTTCCTGACTTTCGACAAAAGGCCTTCATCTCAGCCTCTTAAATTCCAAGGTCATGGGGAATGTAACATTCAGAATAATTATTAGCATTATTTCACCTTGACATTTCAGCCCAGCTTTCAGTTTAGCATTCCAAACAGGCATAGAAGACGAATGTTGTCTTTCAATTCACTGGAGGGAATTGCCCCAATTAAACCTGACTTTAAGGATATCTAAAGCCCTGTATTAATGTGCTGTCCTGTTTTTTTAGCAAGAAATACTTCATGAAGGAGAGAAACTTTCATTAAAAACAGTCAAGATTTACTGTCAGAAGAACAAGCAATTTTTGAATTGCACTTTTTTCCCCTTAGGCTAGGATAATAATCAGAGCTTTCATTTTCAGAGGAGTAAGTGGTTGTGCTGCCCTAAAGATTCTTTAGCCTTTTGTTTCAGCTAAAAGGTTAAAGTTATAATTTTGTCTTATCGTAAACTATAAGTGGTACCTTGTCAAAACCTTGTTACTTGTCCATCCTTGATCTTGGAACCATCCTTTGTACATACCTGCATTTACTTTATTTTTTAACATCCTCTCAGGCAACAGGGACAGAATACATTTTTTGTGGGTTTTTTTTCCCAACAAGGAAAAATGTTTTCACCAAAGCAGAGATGAAAAGAAGACACAAACCACTGCACCACACACAACCCCACAGCTATTTGACCTTGATTGGGTGGAGAGCTGGCAGTCTGGTTCAGTCAAACAATTTTACTTACTCACTTCCTGCAAACTTTTGATGACCCTTGAGATTCTGGAAGTCTGTGTCGATAATGAAGTAAATAACTGTATAAACATTGTTCACTGTAATTTGTTCAGAAAGCAGGTGCATACAGACAAACCACAGACACTGGTTAGTCTTCAGACCACGGGCTTTTTTTGGTACAGTACAGAGAATAAATTTAGTTCCTATGATGAGCACAATTTCTTTTGACACTGATGTGCCCATTCAATTCCTGGCAAAGCTTTCCTGTAGAGAAAAAATGGAGACACACTGCCAAAGGATATACAAGACTGCATAAGTTTAGCTCCCTGTTCTTTTTAGCTGCTTTTCCTACTTTTCTATACCTTTCTGTGAAACATTGAAAATGAAATAATTTTGCATGTTTTGGACTGTAATTCATGGCTACTCTCCAGCTGATAACAAATTGCTGTTTGCATCTGTTATGGTTGTGTGCCCAGTGTGTGATTTTACACGACTGCTGTGGCCCGTACTGTTTCAGTGGAAGGAATTTTATTGACTTTTACTAAAATTTGACTTTGGGACTTCACTTAACTGGAAAGGAAATTGATTGATGCTGACACTTCTTTTATTCTAATCTCTAGCTCCATGAAGATTCATTCTAGAAATGTTTTTGTCTCCAGCAAAAACACACTCTTTCTCTTATTCTTTCTTTATTTTAAATGAGAAATCTTACATAAATATCAGATGAACGTATAGTTCACCACATAAATGTAGAACAATCTGCAATGTTTATTCTCCCAGACTTTTCAGGCAAATTTGACATTGCCTTCTTACTTAAAAGCTGTCAATTTTGACAAGGCTTATTAGTTAAACGTCAAATTGTGCACAAATATCAGAATGCTTTCTGTGAAAAGTTGGTTAAGAAATGCACCTCTGCAATGCACCAAGGAAGTCCACAGGCCATTTCCATTCTCCATTTCCTTCCCTGTTTCCTCCTATTAGATATTCACTAAGAATAGATGACTAATCTTCAGTGAGTTTATGGCCAGCAGTTCCTGACCTGTTCCTAGTTAGCTTTCAGTGGCTTAAGCAGTGCTGTGATTAATTGTGCTGATAAGAGAAGTGGAAGCTTCTTTCCTTCTGCCCGCCAAGCTTAAAGAAAGCAGTGAATCTGAAGAACATGACAGGAGTAAAGAATTGATATTAAACCCTCTGGAAATGATCCTGTGCTGCCTCAGCTAAGGATCTGGCCCATTTTGTGAAACAGAATTAAGTTTGTTAATTTCATTACATAGATGCTGCAGTAAAGCACATACTTTGCATGTGTATATATACAACATAAGGATATAAAAGAAGCTGTTGCTGTTCTTTTACATCATAATTTTCACTTAGTACTATGTGGTGTTGAATGAGGGTGTGAAAAGCATTCCACTGAACATATATATTTTCCCTTCTTTGTCTCCCCTTTCCCTACATGTATAACGTACTTTTTAATTTTGTGACAAGGCTTTCCCAGATACCTGAATGTCTCATTAGTGCTAATTTACCACACAAGACCCTGTAGAGTGGAAAAGAGAGATTCAGATGATCTTGCTGTAAGCCAGTAAAGAAAGGTTTTCAGATCTCCTATCATCCAACTACTTTGTATTCCCTTTTGGGGGGCTGCCTTCTGGAATTTCCTTTGTATGCCTTTAGGACTACCTGACTCCATAAAATCACTCTTCCTTGTGCTAGCATTTACTTCTGTGTCTCCAGCAAGCAAGAGATTGGTGGTTTTTAGGGTTGAGAATACAAAATTATAACTTTCTAGAGAGCTCCTTTATTTTTGCACAAGCAGTACAAAAATTCTTTCTCCACAATGCACTGCAGCCCACAAATTCACCTTTTCAGGAGACCACACTCTGGTGCCATTTCTAACTTAATTAGTCCTTTGTACAGTCCTGCTTCTAAGCCCTTGGAAACTAAAGCCTCGGAGATAATTATTTTCATTCCTGAAGAGAGGTCTTTCAAAATCCCTTTGCATCTTGTGGGTTAAGTGTTTAATGTTTCAGCTGGAGATTGGTAAGCACAGGAACAGAAACTGAATGGAATGCATTGTGTTTGGTGCCCATCCATTTTAAATAATTTTCCTTTTGGCCCTAAAATTCCTTTTCTTAATATATAAAAAATGTATTTGGAGTTTGCAGTGAAGAGGAACTAGAGATTATTTTTCCTCCTTTCAACTGGAATAAGCACAGGAGTGTCTGGCTGATAATGGATCTGCAGCAGCACAACTCCAAGGCCTTTATTGTCTGTGTTTTTCATTAAGTAATGTATGTCTTCCCAGTAATACAGAATTGCTAACAAAGGAGTGTTGTCAAGTGTGGAGAAGTAAATGGATTCAAATCTATTTTTGGAGTCAAATAAATTTTCTTGAAACATTAAAAATAAAAAATTACTCCATGCTGACAAGAAGTCCTAAAAAATCGGTCTGTTGAGGTAATTTATATCTGTGTACACATACAGACAGGTATTCTGGTCTGGCTTTTTAGTCTGAGACAGTTATAAAAGTGATTGAAAACAAAGGGAGCTGTTTGGGAGCACTGCTTCAGTGAATCAAAACTATTAGGGATTTTACTGTTGTGAAAACAGGATTTATTTAATAGGGCTCTCCAAAGTGTTTTTCCCCTCTGCCTCCAAGCCAGAGTGGACACTGGCATGTGAGATGATTGCAGGCTGTGAATTTTCAAAGAGGTTTAAAGTAACAGGACCACCCCAGTTGCTGTGCTAATGCTGCTGCCCTTCGAAAGAATTCTGTAAGTGTTTGAATTGCAGCGGCAGCACAGTAATTGAGGAGACTTGTTCAGGAAGCAACTTATGAATGTTTCCTTACCCGAGAGCTCTTTGGTCAAGAACATGAAAGCAAATGTAGCTTAAAGTAACCTTGTAAAAACCTTAATGTAACAGCAGTGATTTTCTGGTTTTTGCTCTTTTTTATTTTTTTTCTCCACATTTTCTTCTATTTTAATGTATTTTCTAACAAATTACAGTATTCCACCCATTGCCTAAGAAGTTTAAAAAAACCCAATTGGGCAATTAAACAGGTTTCCAACAGCTTCAGTTACAAAGCCATTGGGCTGCATGGAGAATATGCTGGCAACAAACAACTGATATAATTTAATGAGGTGTAACTGAGTAATTTGGGGCATCCAGCAGGTTTTTTGCTATAAAGGGCTACATCAGAAGGCCTCTTTAACAAGTATCCTGTGACTGGCTTTTGGAGTTGTCCTCACAGAGCAGTTTTGAAACGCATTGTGGTGATGCTGATCTATGAGCTCTGAATTCCCTCTTTTCACTCATTTAATTAATTAGAGAAAAACAGAGCCAGAGGATAAGTGACTCTAAGGTCTCACACTTTCTTTTCACATTGTAGTACTTACAAATAACTTGAACAGGGAGAAGGTGACCTTGCTTGTAATTGTAAGATTCCTTATTTTTTAATATGAGGAAAAATCTTTTGTCCTTTACATTCATATGCTCCTAAGTTATGAGTAGCGAGCTGCTTTAGATTTGGATTCTTCTGTTAGGAAGGTTGTGTACATCTTCTGTTGCAGAGGTGGTCATAAGTTTCCTGAACTAGTGTGCCATTTCAGTAATAGCACTATTTTGAGAGCACCGAGTGTTGCACACTTTGTGACACTGCTTATGTACTCTGTGAGTCTGAAAACATCTGTGGTGTGGTTATTAAAAGGGACAGTAATGGCCACTAAACCGAAAACTACTACAAAAAGAGATCATTTTTGCCCTTTTATTTTTCAAATACTAAATTGAAATGCATTGATCCATGTAATAGCCATTTCTCTGGTGTGAGCTGCCACCGGACCCATTTTTTCTTGTCAGTGCGACATGAGTCCATAATGCCCTGGCTTTGATCAAGTCTTCCCTGCTTTTGGAGGGCCAGATGTCTGGAAGAATCTTTCCTAAAAAGCAAGTCCCTTTGATCAAACGCACTCAGATCTTCCCCAGAAAGAGAGACCTCTCCCAGAGAAATGCCCATACCCATAGTCCTCCCACAGCAGCTGCTGGACTCGCCAGCTTTCCTCATCCACTGAGCAAGAGCGAGGCAGCAAGTAGGGAATTTCTGCCTTAGGGAAGTGTGAAATACAGATTTAAATGTATGGTGCCTAGTGCTGGCTGTTCATGTATACCATAGTGTGTGTGTGTGTGTGAGGATGGCTAAGGAATGGCTACTGGAAGCTTCCTGTGTCCCATATTTTTAACTCTTGCCAGAGGATGTCATTGGAATCACTGTAGTGAGCAAAGATGGCACTCCCAAAATATCAGAAGCTTTTGAAACACACATCATGCATAGCAGGTAGATAATGGGAGGGCTCTCCACGAAATGCTAATTTTTAGTTCTGGTCTGTTTGATGAGTTTGCTGCCAAAATATGTTCCACTTCCAAAATGTGCCTAGTAGTTTGAATCAGTATGGTACTTTGGTGCCATCATTTTATCACTAGTATTTGAGATGTTTGTTTCTAAAATTTACACTTTTGACAATTTGCTTTTGACTATTTTTTTACTGTTGCTTTTCAACTTCATTGCCTTCCAAGCCCTGACTATTTTGTAAATGATTCTTACTAATACTTTATAGAGAAAGTCCATAGGTAACATTTCTTATCATATTTATGAATAGTTACAAGAATAAATCTGTTTCTTTAACTTAACCTTGATGGCTGAACCTTAAAAGAAATACGTTAATCAACACCCAGTTACTTCAATATTTATGCTGAAACAGTATCGTGTGACTGGAACTCCTTTTAGAGAAGTGTGGTTTATAATCCAATAACTTGAAGTGTTGCAGGATGAAAGGAGATCTGGTACTTTTGACAGTGTGCTCAAAACACCACTATTATAAACCAAGCCTGAATGAGGGTTTGGGTGGCTGTGTCTCCTTACCTGTGAACAGTTGCTTTTAAAAAGCATTGTATTTTGATCAGATAGTAAAACAATAAAGATCTACATCTGCTTGCGTACATAGGCCACTAAGGAAACTTGCTGGAAAAGCTGCTTGGAGGTTAGCTTGATGATGTCTGCTTCCTTGTTTGATTTTGAGAGTTTTTTCAGGTGTAGATGCTCAAGTTATGTAGAGATACAAATGCAGTTAGAAGTACTACAGTCAGGCTGCTGAAATTATATACACACAGTATAGCTAGGAAATACGTTTTGCATGGGCAGATACTTGAAATATTTTGCCAGTGCTTCTCAGGCACCTATGGGAAAAAAAAAAAAAAAAAAAGCTGACAGGAAAACAAAATCTGGCATTGCTCGCTCTAATAGTTGAAAGCCTGGGGTTGGAGCCAAAGGTCTGAAATAGAAACAGGCAACATAACAGTCTTTTTTAGTGAGTAATAGAAAGCCTCTGTTAGAGTTCCTAATTCAGTCCTAAATAAAATAGTAGGTGAACTAGCAAACAGTGGAGAGAAACTTATGAAAGAAGAAGTAAATTAGTCACATTTTTGTTTGTAAGCTCTATCAGAGAACTGACTCATTGACTAAAACTGGTTCAACCAGGATGCTTGAGCCTTCAGGAATTAGATGTCTTTACAGGCATCTGTTTAAGGGAAACCCACACCTTTCATTTAAAAAAATTGCCAATCTACTTTAATGGGCCAAGTTGTCTTATCCAGAAAACTTTGATCAAAAACTTTGGTGGTTCTTCAAAGCTGATTGTAACCACTATGGGTAGAAAGCCAAAGTGAAAAGTATGTGAAAGTTTTTCATGACTCCTGCTTTCCTTTTAGTTTGAAATAACAGAGGAGGGACTTTCTCATTTCCCATGTGTTTGTTTCCCTCATTTCTCATCATATTTGAAGTCCTTGGTGAAAAGGGGGTTGTGGTTCATGATTGTGAAACCTTTTTCTTGTTCATAGAACAATGTGACCTAAGCAAAAGGCTGATCTGTGCTAAGAAATAGGTGATACTATCATTCCTTCTGTGTTTTTCCACCACTGGCACAAACTTGGGCTTAGCAGTGAGAAGTACTGAGGCTGTAGTCTACTACAAATGCCCTCATCTCATCTGTGCTTAATGGAAGTAAATGATGCTTAGCATCTCAGAGGACTTGCCTTCATACCCTGGCTTAAAAGACAGATTAAGTAGGTTGCAGGAGGTCTTTCTGCTGCCTTTTTCATAAAGGTCATATTTTTCCATCCTCTGCTTCAGAAACAAATTAATTTGGGAAAATTCACGAGCGGTAACAGAGAGGGGCACAACCGTACTCCACCAAGCCTCCCCCCAGTAAAGCCAAGGAAAGCACTGTTGGTATGTGAAATCAGTCACTTCAAGGGGAGTTTAAGTGCTCTCCACTCATCCGAAACTGTCTCGGGAAGGTTTATGAAACTCCAGAAAGGCAGTTGTAAGATTGTAGTGGGTGGGAAGACCCAAGAAACTGGGTGGAGTGGTGAGAAAATTTTAAGAATAGCTGGCAATTAATCTTAGCTCCTGGGACTTAGGGACTTTCCAATGCTGGCAGGTCTCAGTATGTGTGTTGTTATTCAGGCTGCATGCCAAGAATATTTAATGCTGACTGCCGAGTGTGTTGGAGAAAAGTCATTGTGCAGACACTGTCACTCAAAGGAAATGTGCCACACCATAATCATTGGTTCAGCAGTCATTTTGCAGACAATAAATGCTGACATTTGGATACCAAATGGAACAAATAGCAAAAAAGGTGGGTGGGTGTGGAAACCTTTGACTTTTTGCTAGTTAAGACCATTAAATCTGTTAGCATATATTTTCTGTATGTGGCTCCTGAAATGCTGTTGCAGTTTTGATAATGGCAGTGCTGTGAGAGGGTGTTAGGGCACACAGGGAAAAGCTCATAGTTGAAATAACAATGGCCCTTTATCATAAAAAACCCCCCCACGAGTCACTTTCCTGAAAAAAATTGTAACATAAAGCAGTAAAACCAGAGAAGAATTAATAAAGGGTGACAGAAAAGAAGAAAACTGAGTTTGGATGTAATGTAAATATGTGAGTTGCCCTGCAGATTTCAACTGAGCCTGGACTTCAGACCTTATTTTGTGTAATATGCTACCTGTCAGTTGTGACAGGCTGGGATGTGCCCTTCCCACTTCAATATGCTAGTGAGTGCTTATGGAATGAGCCTATTTAGAGAGCTGGGCTGAGTGGGGCAAGTGACTGAGCAAATGAAGATATGGGGGTCTCTTGCTGGACTGAGCCAAGCAAAGACGCAGGGCTATGGGAAAGGTGGGAATATGGCCATGCTGCTGCCCCACATTTGTCCATGTGAGGAGCTTCCAAGGCAGCTCATCACGCCAGGGATACCTGGTGCACTGCATGGGGTGCCCCTGACATTAAGCAGTGATGCTGGCACTCCCGGGAACCTTGCCTGCATCCGCCACATCCTGCCTGTCACCCTCCAGCCCTGCCAGCGTGCTGAGGAAGCTCCAGGAGAAGCAGGAGACAGGCAGAAAGGCAAACACACTGCAGCGAGCAGCAGCCTCTCAGTGGTTGCTGCAGGGCCAGTTGGCTGCCTTATCTTTGAGGCTTGACTTGATAACCCCGGCGCCAGCGCCAGTCTCTTGCAGATTATCAGCCAGCCACTGCCTCAGATGTGCAGGACAGGATCACTGCCACACTTTGTCATGGTCCTTGAGGGAATACATGTAGTGCTCCAGGGCACTTTGAGAATAACCTCAATTATTAATAACCATTATGATTTTTTCTGTCAGACTCTGAAGCCTTGCTGATCATCATGGATTATTTATTCCCCACAGTGCTGATTGCACCAGCTCTGTATCATCAGCCCTCTAGCACCTACTTTTCTGGCTGGCATCTTTTTTCCTATGCAATACCCCCAGTTAGACCACAATGCAGTGATCTGTCTGATCAACAGATCTATTCTCTGTTCCTCACATTGTAGATGCAGCCATAGCCTTGTGACTTCAGAAAGTTCAGCCATGTCCTTAGTTTATTCAGGATGTGTTTGTGGTAAAAGACAGGTAAAAGGATTCACAGGACTCAACTTAGTTCATGCCTCAAGGTTGTATCCCATGGAGGTCATAGTGGTATTTTTCACACAATCCTTCTGGATGTTCAAGATGTCCTTCTCCTCATCCAACTGGTGGTGATGTTTCCCCTCCTGTTGCTTTTCAAGGATAGCTTGCATGTCCATCATCATCATGGCTTCCTTCCCAAGGACCATGTGAGACAGCTTGTTCTGGAGTCAGGATCACCTCCAGCTTGGAGAATTACTATTCCTGGTCTTGTGAAAGCTATCTTTTTATCCATCATTGGAATACAGTCTGGGTGTATACTTTTGACAGTCTTTACCTCACAAACAGATCTTATTTCTGCCTGAAAAGTACTGCCTAACTAGAACTATTAGGGTATTTTTCAGACAGACAGATAGGTGTGCCCAGGTTGTCCCTCTGCCATGGCAGACCAGTGCACACTGCATGGCCCTGACAGTGCAGGCCTTTCTCAGTCTCCAGCATTCACCACACAGAGCTGACTAACAGCAGGGTCTGTGGGAGGCAGTCTCAAATGTGACTTGTCTGGGATACCAGTTATATGGAACTTTTGTGGAGGTCCCACAGGGCATGGGATACTCGTAAGGTTCATTGATGGAGCAATGAAGGCCCCTTCACATCTTTGTCACTCAAGCAGATGGCATTGTGTCTCCTGGGTGCCAGCAGAGCACTCTGCAGGAGGAGCTGAGGAAACCAGTTCTCGTAAGAAAAATTACACAGGAAAAGCTTAGGTTAAATAAAGGAGCAAGAAACAGATTAAGAAGAAATTGGAACAAATGGTCAATGTACAAAACCTCCAAAATGAGATCTAGATACTGAACTGAGCAGATAAAGGGAATGAGCAACAAGGACATGTTCACAGGCACTGAGAGCAGTAAGCATCCAAGTAAGTTTGTTGCCCACCCTTCCCTTTATTAACTGTCTTTTCTTCTGCCTAAATGTGAAGAAAAAATGTATTCCCTAATTTACATCATAGAATTACACTGCAAATAAAACCAAGCGTAATAATCCTGGGCTAGGGAGAAAACTCCTGGGCTAGAGACCTCAGCTGAGGGAAGTGAATCCACAAGGGGTTGAGAGTGCACTTAATGGGTAATGTTGAACCAGTCTAAAGGTTTTGTGCCTTCAAAAAGGCTATTCCCTTGCTGTATTCCTTTGCTTCTGCAGTGAGCAGGGAGTTACACTAGCAGGAATGGTCTCAGCCTTTGGAGGTCTTTGTGCCTTCAGAAGTTGGAGCTTGAGGCTGGGGAAGCAGGACCCCTGCTTTAGGTGGTGGTCTGCTACAGGAAGAGCCAAACCTGCTGTGCAAAACTGATCTCTCTCTTCGGCATCACTAAAACTCTTAGAGCAGGTTCCTGTAGGAGCAGGTTCCTATAGGAGGTGTAGGCAGCCCCAGGTGCCTGGAGCTCTGAGGTTCAGGTTTACTCCTGGAAGGGTGGAGGCTTGACTTTTGAGCCAAGTCTTGAAGCAGATAATGTGAGTTGGAGAGAATAAGTGTTCCAGAAGAAAGCTGAACACCAGGAGTTGCATGTGGTAATAGGAGCATTTTTTGTGTTGAAGTCCTATTGTGGGTTTTGCTGTGTTTACACATGGCTAATTTCTAACACTGCTTTCTTTGCTTGTGAGATATAGATAGCCCCAACACTGTCATAAGAGCAGATAAAATAATTTATAGAGAATGTGTGTGCATATTGCATTCAGAAAATAACCTATGGGCTTTGTGGTATAGAAAATGTTAACTGAATGCTTGTATAAAGTTGACATCTGGCGTCATCAGCAAGAAAAGATTATAGACAGTGATGAGACAGTGGTGTTACTAATGCTACTGACATGTGAGAAGAAGCAACAGGAATTCTTCCCTTTCGTGTCATCAAAGTCTAAGCACGTGGTTAAAGCCAGAGAAGAGTGTGTCTGACAGGGAAGAACACAAGAGAATGCCGTTTTTCTGTAATATTTTTATGTTGTGTTTGTTCAATTTGTTTTCCTGCAAAGAGGTTGGTTTGTTTAACTTGAGGTTGAAATTGGCTGTAATTTCCAAAGACAGTAAATTTTGTGTGTGCAGTACAAGCAATAGTATTTTCCAAAAAATATCGTTTCCAAGCTCGTGCTTGGAAAATTCGGAGGTGTTAATTTCTGAGATGCACAGGGATAGGGTAAGTGGAATCTATATTCAAAATTCAGTTAAAGTAAATATGGCATCACCTTGCAACCCTTACAAGAAAACCCCAGCATTTTGCACATATAAGTACAGGCAGCTCTACTATCAAAAGAGGTTCCTCAAGTGCAGGCAGAGAGTAGGACTCAGCCTGAGCTGGGGGTATCTTTTAAATGAACCCTTGTTTCTGAGTGTGTTACACTCCTCCCCCCCAGGATGTCTTCTGCTTTAAGGGCTTTGCTGCCTAGCAGTGAAGGAGGAGGGAGTAGCATTGCTGAGGACAGGAGGTTAAGGAGTAACCTGATTGGGGAAGAAGCCAAACTAAACAAAGGTTTAGAAATATCGCTGAAAATAGCATAACTTACCATTTTCCTCTGCCAGTGGCTGACACACCACATTTTTTGTTCTTTTTAAAACCACAATGAACCATTCCAAAAAAGGAAGTGTAACCTCTGTCTTCTACACTTCTGTCCTTCCCCTCATCTGGGGAAAACCTTTCCTTGCTGTCTTTCTCATGACACATTTGACTGCAGGGTTTCTTCACAGAGTTTCTGCTGGGGGCTGTTTGTTTTATCTTGCATTTTGCAGCAGATAACAGACCTGTATGCTGCATAGATTAGAGTTGGCAAATTTTGCCACTGACTTCTTTAGGCACAGATAAAATGCCTTAGTCTCCCACTCACATCTATACTTAAAGCAAAATTTTTAAATGTCTGTTAATGGGAGCCCTGAGTGATCTCTGCGCTTCCTTTGCTTCTCGGCTGGACTTGTGTGCTCACTAATGAGACTCACGAATATTAAAAGTGGAATTTGGAGCAGAGCAGAGGCCAGCCTAATAAATCTGCTGTTAGTTCAGGCTCTGTGGTGATGTGGCTGCACCCGTGGGGAGGAAGGGCAGAAGCAGGGCGTCAGGCCCGAGTGACAGAAAAGGAAGTCATCTGTGGGCAGGCAGAGAGGCAGAATCTCCGTTGCTGAGGGCTGGAGGCAAAAAGCAGCTTCTGAAGGAGTGCTGGAGGCAGAAGTGTGCAACAAAACAGGCTGCAGCAATTTCATTTCAGGTGCCTGTACTGCAATGAGAGGATGAGTGGTATTGGCATAAAAGGTTCTCTATACCTAAGAGTAGAAACTGAGAATATTTTTATATCTAGATACTTTATATATAGATATATGTAAAATTATAAAAGGTTAATGCCCTAATTTGCAAGCCTCTTCCAGGAAGATAAAGCAACCCATTTTTCTCCTTCTAGTACAGCCAAGATTTTATGTTTTCCAAGCTTTAACTTCAAAGCTCACCCTTCTCTGAGTAGGAGACTGGGTGTGCTGACCCTGAGAGGTCCTCTCCAAAACTGAATATTCTGTAATTCAGTTATTCTGAGAACTGAAGGTGAAATCTCTGCTCCATTACCTCTGATACCAGCAAATCCAGAATCTCACCCTAAAAGAGTGTTGATTGTAGTAAATCATGGCCAGCTGAGGAAAAGTAATTTAGATGTGAAAGGCTCTGTGTGTTCCAGGTTTGAATTTGATGGATGTCAGCTATAGTAGCTTGCTTGCCATGTTAGAGCCACGGACTCCTGTGAAGCAGATAGGTGATACCCACTTCCCACTGAACAAAGGTCCTCACCAAGCAGCACTCACTCAGAAACTGGCTGGTAACTCAGCATCAGAGGCGAGGATTTGAGCTACCTCACTACTTGCTTGTGTTCCTCTCTCTCACGTGCAAGCACAAATAATGTTTTAAAGAGTGGGATTATGGCTCTTAGGAGTTTCATGTGCCTCCAGGCCAGGCAGGGAGCAGGCTGGAGCTGTGTCTGTTTGGCACATGAAGAGGGAGGTTTGGTTTCAGGAACTGTAAGTCTGGTGCTGTTCTGAGCATCAAGTCCACACAAGTGTGAGAGAAGAAAGCTGTTGGAAGAGAGTGGTTGTTCTCCAGAAGGGCCACACTGGCTTGGACTGGAAAACCCTATCAAAGACAGAACATACAAACCTGTAGATGATTAAAGCTATGGAGCAGCTCTAAACCTATGATGCATGAGAGACTTGGTGGATGTCAGAATCTCTTCAAAGTTACTTGCAAATGCTAAATTTCACTGTTACTCTCTCATGAAGTGTCTGTGGTTTTTTATTGTGCCTTCTTTAAAGATGATAATGAGTTGTAGCTATGCAGAAAAAATTGTTTTCCTGAAGTTATTTAATTCTAACTATTTCTCCTCAATCACATTCAGAAGAGACTTTGTAGAGGGAGGAAAATATATCTGAACAGCTGAACCTCATCACTTTACATTCCTGCTACATTCCTTCTAAAGGAGAGATGAATGCTTTTGCTGAGGACTATGAATTTCTTCACAGAATTTATTTGGGTTGTTTCATCTAGTCCAATCCCCTGCAATGAGCAGGGACATCTTCAGTTAAGTCAGGTTGCTCAGAGTACTGTTCAACCTGTCCTTGAACATTTCCAGGCATCCATGGCTTCTCTGGGAAATCTCTTCCAGTGTTTTACACCTATTCATAATTTTTTTTTACTTATATCTATTCTAAATCTACCCTTTTATACTTCAAAACCATTCATCTTTGACCTAGTGTAACAGGCCCCACTAAAAAAATTTGGCCCCATCTTCCTTTTAAGTCCACTTTAAGTATTGAAAGGCCTCAAAAAGGTGTCTCCAGAACCTTCTCTTTTCCAAGCTGAATAACCCCAGTCCTTTCAGTGTTTACTCATAGCAGAGGTGCTCCATCCATCTGATCATTTCTGTGGTCCTCCTGTACCTGCTCCAACAGGCCCCTGTTCTTCCTGTGCTGGGGACCCCAGAGCTGAATGCAGCACCCTGGACGGGGTGTCAGCAGGGTGGAGTAGTGAGGCACAATCCCCTCCCTCACCAGCTGGCTGGTCTGCTTTGGATGCAGCCCAGGACACAATTGGCTTTCTGGACTGCAAGAGCACATTGCCAGCTCATGTCCAGCCTTTCATTCACCAGCAATCCCAAGTCCTTCTCCTCAGGAATGCTCTCAATCCATTCTCCACCAAGCCTGATTTATGCTTGGGACTGCCCCAACTCAGATGCAGGACCTTGCACTTGGCTTTGTTTAATCACGTGAGCTTCTCCTCTCCTTGAATTGCAGCACCTCCAGCTATTCCCATCCTCCTTGTCCTTTTGTGTTCTCTTTGTTAGGAATGTGTGCTTAAGCTATGATCACCTCACTGCACGATGGCTATTATGAAGCTGCTGTTGACTGAATTTCTAAGAAATGCCATCAGATGTATTTCTCTCTATCTTATTTTTCATTTTTACAAGTAGTACATATTGGAACGGGAAAATAAATTGTGTTCTTTATACCATTCAAATTGCTGCTTGGAAACAATACATGTCAGCTCCAGGCTTAATGTGCTAAATAACCTTGTTTCATAAACACACAGCTATTTTGCTGAACAAACTGCTTCCTCAAAATGTTGGAAAATGGATGGTACCACTGGGACAGTTCTGCCGTAGACAGCTTTATTCCTCTCTCTTCTGTTATTTGTGCTTTAGGAAAATAAAAAAGAGACAATATAATTACTATTGTTTTTATTACTCAAATATTTGCTCTGGAGCCTGGAGAACAGAAATAGTTATTATACATTAAGTAAATGATATCTTTAAAGGAAGCAGTCTTAAAACAGTGCAACATTAACCCCTCTGCAGCACCTCACACCTCATTCTTCTTTGGCTGTTGACAAACAAGGCCAATTAACATCAGCAAGATAATTAACTACAGCTCCAGGTAGTATTTGCATCCGGTCTATTGCTGTTTGGAAGCTGTCTCTTCTCCATACCTCCCTGCAGCTTGAAGGTGCTAATTTTAACACCTACAAAGTATAGAGTTTAGATTTGGTTGAAAGGAGAGCAAGACCGGTTTTGGGGTTGTTTCCTTCTTATTATTAAAACATTAGGTGAATAATTATAATTGTGAAGTGATTTTAACCTTCTGCTAGACTTTTTTATGCTTTTCCCAAATCATTTGCACATTCTGGGATGCTTTTTAAAATTTTCTTATATTCCATATGGCAAATAATTATTTTTCAATGTCATGTACTTAGAGTGAGAACACTTTGTGGATTGACTTAACTGGTGGTCCAAAACCAGGGTAATCATTTTTCTTGCCAAGGAAGGATCTTTTTCCTGGAGGCACAACAGTCATTTTATTAAATGATTGTACCAGCTGGAAACAAATTATTGCTTTTATTTTAAACTGTCTTTCAGAAGTTTAATGCTTTTATTTCAATGGGGAAAAAATTTTTAGGAAGACTACAGCTCACCTGTTCTTGTAGTTTTTACTGGGGTGTGCTAAATTAATATAATTATCCATTATAGTGTTATTTGCCTTGGTTTTGATCAGCCTTAACCTGTTCTTAACCTGCAAATCAATAGTTGATCCTACTGTTATTTCCCTTCTGTCTGATACCTCAGCACATTTTGGAGTAAAGAAGAACATATGCAGCAGGTGGGCTGTGTTTCTAAAAACACAGTTTTTCGTTTTCTTAAACATGTTATAAAGAGCCTTGCCAAGAAAATATCACTGTAGTGTTTTAAGCCCAGCTGGCTATGTATTGGAGCCTGGGGAGGGGAGGATAGAACAGCAAACTGAATCATGTTCATCTTTGGAGTCTCTCAGCCAATCTCACCTTGGATTAATTTGGCTCTCCCTACCCTCTAGAAAATGTTTTTACCTGAGATTCTGTGGAAGGAAACTGAGGCACATCTTGTGGGCACCTGGCATGGTGAATGTGTACATTAATTTTTCCCTCTTAATGAAATTGTTATAAAATGTAGTATCAGTTTAGAAGGAAACTCCTGAGGTTAAGAGGAACTGCACAGCTCAGTTCTCTGGCACAATTTCTTGAGTATGTGGGCACCCAGAACAAGAACAGGCTGATGGACAGTGAAGTTTGAACAAAAGCTCCCTGGGTCTTTCTTCCCCAGCTTTCCAAACCAGAAATAGATAAGATGTGTCTAAGAGCAATAGCAGTAGGGGTGCAGTATGGGTCTGTGTTTTGGCAGCAAGTCGGATTTCACGGTCTCTAGATCAAAAATGCCTCAGCCATGTAATGCAGAGTGCTGACACACTATGAACTCACACCAGCATTTCAAATCTCTTCCAAAATGTTGAGGGATTAGGATTTTGACCACTTATCTTACTATCAGCTCAAGTCGTTATCTCTCTAACTGTAGCAAGCATAAAATCCATATGCCTTGGCTAATCAAATGGAAATATTGGTCTTGGGCCCATTCCTGAACTGAGCTAAATGTGTATTGCTGAATTATATCTGTCAGGCACTGCACTGGCTGTGCAGTACCAGTGTGGTTGCTCCCCTCCCTTCTCTCCCAGAAGGGAATGCAGCAAGGCTGGAGCAGTACTCCTTAGCATTTTTCCAAAGGTTGCTGAACTGTTTTGGCTGAGCCACTCAAAAAAATTCAGTTTTATGAAACATGGAAAAGTTCAGTATGGTTATATGCATTTTAAAAGTGCCAGGTAATACTGTCATCCCTGGGTCTTCTACAGCAAGTCAGACCCAGAATATATATTGCTCTTCAGGTAACCATGATTAGCAGATGGGTGGCACTCAGCTTATTTTAAAAATTTTATGTCAAGTAAACTGTCATATATATGAGCTTCTTTTCTCCTCATTAAATATGGTAGAAAATAATCTGGTTTTTTTTTAAGGTGCTTAGACCAGGATTTTTTTGGAAGAAATTAAATCAAGGGCCTCTTCTACCTCTTTGTGACATTGCCTTGATAGAAACTTGGTGTAGAGAATGCCAATGTCCCCAGTAAAAGTTTAGCTTTTATGTCTGCTGTGCTATATGTGTAAGATAATTTCTGTAGCATTCTGTAGCATTGTGCTATGGTCTCCTGACAGCCTCTGAAAAATAAGTGGATGTTGCCCTTTTCCTACCCAGTAGGGCAATTCTGAAAATGTTGCAAGGATGCAGCTACCTTCCTCAAAATATTGCTAGAGGCATTTTAGCAGCAATGCCCATTTGTTCATTAAAAGCTCTGTGATTAATTTAATACACATGAAGCACTGCCTTCCCTAGGGAAAGCGAGAACAGGATCAGAGAAGATAACCAGAGAGTTTGAAGGCTTCAGGAGAACAAACAGGTGTTGTCTGTGCCTTGCTGCCTCCCACTTTGCATCTTAGTCTGGAGGATATATTATTTTCTTCCTTGACATCCAGGTCTTTTGCTCCAGGAAGGTTTTTTTATTAGTCAAGTCTGATGCATGAGCTAAAAGCCATCTGTGTGGTTTTTTTCCTTTTTATCCTTTTTGGGTGTTACTGTCACAACTGACTCTGCAGTCCATGGACAACAAAAGGTTGAAAAAGAAAGTAAAAAAGCACAAAATACCCTTTGGGGAAAGGAACATACCGTCAATCACCTCAAGGTCATATAAAGTACAATGGGCTTGTGCACTGGTGCACGTTGAACATATTTGATTCATTAATCAGAACTCATACAGTGTTTGCAAAAATAATTGACATTAGCAGAGCTATGCTACTTAGGATTTTGATATTAACCTCTCTGTTTAGTTATATTGAATTTTAGAGTCAGAAAATAAGACTTTGCTTGTTCAGTAACAGTCTCTTTTATTAGCAGAGCAAACCTTTTGTTATATTATGTAGGAAGCATATTTTATTTTTAGCAATTAAGTAAATAGCAAATTATTGTGCTGTGGTTTGGTAGAGGTCAGTGCCAGATTCTGAAAGGTGCTGCACTCTGAGGGAGTTCTCATGCACATTACTGGGGAGAGCCAGAAAGAAAATTTCAATCATTAGTACAATATCTTTTTTTAAAAGGTGTATTTTTCTCAGGGGGGAGGTGAGGAGGAGTGGGAAAAGAGAGGGGTCAGGATAGGGAAGAGGTGTTGGGGAGAAGAATTCATTGAGTGGCTGGCTGAAAATGGAAAAGTGAAGGCAAGAAAGAGTTGTATTGGTCTGAATTTAAAGGAAATTAAGGTGGACTACATTTTCCTCTAGTAAGATAAATTCAAAAATACATGACCGTGATCTAATAATTGCATGTTGCAGGTGCTGCTTATCCTGCAAATCATAGAATGGACTAGGTTGGAAAAGATCATTAAGGTGATCAAGTGCAACTGTTAACCCAGCATCCCAAAGCTCATCACTAAATCTTGGTCCCTGAGCACCCCATCTACACAACTTTTAAGTACCTGCAGGGATGGTGACTCAACCGCTTCCCTGGGCAGCCTGGTCCAGTGCCTGACAACCCTTTCTGTGAAGAATTTTTTACAAACCCACCCCTCCCAACACTTTTTGTTTCATTGGACTATGCCACCTTGTTGCCCCCTCTGGCTGGGGTCAGTGGTCACTGACAGCCTGCTCTACAAAAACCAGCAGCAGTCCTCCTGATGGGATGGTGGGCCTGGAGGAGGACACTCAGTGCTGCAAAGCTGCTACTCCCAGTGCTCCACCCAGGCACCTGCACTTGCCAGTGCTCCTGCACACGTGCAAGTAGCAGCTCACTGGGTGAGCTTTGTGGTTTCTTAGCTCAGTGCCTGGTATAAAGTGGCTGTGATCTGTGAAGCATTGCTACAATCCACTGGCTGGTCCAGTCTTTCTGATGCTAAGTACCTGTCCTTTGGGGAAATCCTGGTGAAATCAGTAGCTCAACAAAGCTCTTGCACACTTTAACAAAGATGGCAAAAGCATCTCCTCCTACACCTAATTCTTAACTGAAGACATGTTTCACAGCAGGACTGTCTGGTTTGTGTCCAGTGTGATCACTCCTCCCCTTTTTTCCATAGTTGGATTAAAAATATAGATAGTTTAGAATAGAGAAATTCAAAAATTTCAGTGAAAGTGAGCCTTTTTATAATCACTGTGCTCCTCCTGGGGTCTCCTTTCTTCACATTTGAGGGACATCCCTGGATGTGTTTAAAAAAAGACTGGATGAGGCACTTGGTGCCATGACCTAGTTGAGGTGTTAGAACATGAGTTGGACTCGATGATCTTAAAGGTCCCTTCCAACCCAGAAATTCTGTGATTCTGTGACATTCAGCCAGTCATGCTGGAGGGAGGTGAGATTAGGGAAGTTCCTAGCTGAAAAGGAGACAATCCATGTTCCCCAGGTAGGTCTCATGAGGAACTGCAGAGGTGCTGGCTAAGAGAAAGAGCATGAATTCCTCTTTGCTTACAGAAGTTATGTCCTTCCCCTTGTTCTTGAGCAGCTTTTGGATAAGAAATTGTCTGCTCCACAGTTTCCATGTGCATGTGCTAGGCTGAGATCTCTGACCAGGGCAGGGGTCCTGCTGGTTGTTCAGGAAAGCCACAGCACAGAGGTGCAAGTGTTTTACCATGGCATGGGAAAAGGGCAGTGGCACTATCCTTCTCCATGTTCTCAGTGGAAGGAAGGGATCTGTCTAGAATTAAATTGCTTGGTTCTACCATCCCACAGGGAGAGTTGCTTTGGCACTGTCATTGGCCTCAGGAATTATGTTGCTGAAAGAACCTTCTAGCAATAGAATTGGTCCAAAATGAGTAGGACAGCAGTGCCCCTTCTGCAGGGCACTGTAAAACACAGCCACTGACACACCTTGCTGTCTGCTTAGTCAAGGGGTCCCACAATAAAACAAGGACTTGCTCCCCCTCTAACTCTGCTAATTTCTGTTTCTTCTATTCCCTATTTTCATCTGTCCATCTTGCCAAAGTCCTCCAGTTTTTCATTGTCCTGAATAAATGCACTCTTTCAAATGGGGATAGACTGTCTGCTCTTTGACCCAGCTGGTTTTCAGTAAGTTTTGTACCTAAAAATTCTTACCTACTTACCTATTACTTCTGGGTTCACCTCCTCACGGAAAAGCAACACTTCCTTTTTCTAACTGTTGCAGTTCTGTTTCTCTGACAGGACCTATTTTTACTGAAAGGGCTAATAATACCTTACTTTTCCTGCTACTGCTCTGCATTTTTCCAGTACTGCAGACAATTTCACTGAAAACCCAACCAACATGCCCTCCTGTGTTTGCTGTGTCAGGTCAGGGTGCCACCAGTAATTTCAATGTAGCTTTGGCATTTTTCCAGCATTAGCTGCCTCTTCACTTCAGGATTCAGCCCATGCACCTCCGCATTGTTGACCTCTGTAGCTATTGATTTCTGTAGCTGGAACACATTCAAGTTGCTGATTGAAGAATCTGCTTTACCTTATCACTGAAAAAAATGTTTGGTCCTTCTGTAAACTGAATTTTTAATTTTGGGACTTACTTCCGGAAAATGTTGTAAACAGTGTTTGTTTATCAATAACACCTTGTTTATTATTTTCTATCCAGATACTTAATAAAAAGTAAATACAAAATCTTTTGTTTAGAAATTATAAATTTAAGCACAAATCCTTACATCCAGTGACAGAGTTCAGTGAGATTTTTTACAGAACCTTCTGATTTTCATCATTTTCCACGTCAGAAAGATGCATTCCTCACATCTGGGGGGATAATTAGGGGCATCTGGAAAAGTTTGTGCAAAAGGGCATTCACCCTTCCACCCACCCTACTCTAAATGGAAGAGGAGCTACTTCTCCAGGCAGTACTGACTACATAGAAATGTGCTTCTTTCTTTGGGAACACTGGTGTCCTTTGCTGTTCAGAACAACTTCAGTTGTTCTTGTGTTCTAATCTTTTCTTTTCTTACTCATTTCATCTGCCAATGACTGCTGTTTCTCATGCTTGGAAAATATAATTAAAGACACCTGTACATCACAGACGGTATAGAATCATTTCCATCATCCTTAACATATTATGGATTGTTGATGAATTCTCAGCAGTGATTTGGCTCAGGAGAAGCAAAGCGTGTCTGATTTCACTGGCCTTCTCATTTGCACCAAGTCTGCCTCACAGTGTTCTGCTAAAAGGGGCCTTGAATCAGGAACAACATTTGTTTACTGCCACTAGTGCCTTCTGGCATGTCCTAAGGAGATCTAACATTGACATATCTGTTAATTGTGTTCGGACAGGCTGCATTTGGGACACTTTGTACACTTAGGCCACCATATAATGGGAGAAAAATTAATCTATGGCTGTATCTTTCTCTGAGCGGTTTTGTTTCTCTTGGTTGTCTGGGGTTTCTGGGTTTTTTAAGAGTTTTTGATTATGTGGTTCTGTGGGGCAGCTTAAATGTCTGTGGTTACAGAAGTCTGAGAAAAATGGGCAGCTGCTGATCGTGCAGTTGTATGTTTGTCTGTGTACCTGTAGGTTGAAGGGCACTATTATTTCTTGAAATATTCCCATCAGCTGAAACACAGAGATTGCTTTTATGAGAACTGCAAAAATGGAATCTAAATGTTTATTTTAGTCTTTAAAAAAATACTTATGGCTGCCAAACAAAGACATAAATTTTATTTTGTCTAAACCAAAAGAAAGGTTCAATCTTCCCAACATGAGACATTATGCTTTCTAATTCTCTTCTGAGACTTGAAGGCTCATTCAACTTGTTTAATTCCTCCCTCTGGAGCTTGTTATCCATCAGTTTAATAGGTTGATACAAACTGCTGTTTCCTGGTCCTGGTCTTTACTAGTTTTATTTTTTAATTAACTATATATTTTTTCTCTCATTTATTTTTTTCTTACTCTACCCATCTTTCCCACAGTAATGAACCTTTTTTGAACAAGAAATTGTCTTAATAAATTTGACTTAAGTCTGATTATTGTCACAAATATTACCCAAAGCATGTTTGTGTGGAGTGAGGAGTGAGAGAGTCTTTTATTTCCTAATAAGTACCTCATGTCTTGCACACAGGTTTTTTCATCTACTTTATCATCAGGTGCGTCTTGCAGGTTCAGATGGACAGACTGTGCCTATTGTAGCTGTGCCAGCTTCCCTGCTAAATGTTTGGCAGAGAAAGGTGTAAAACCCTAGTCATGAACAGTCAAAAACAAGACCTGAGAGCAAATTCCCCTAGTGACCAGATCTTACATTTCCTCCCCACCCCACTGCTTCTATCTCATCATGAAACCTCAGTTCTCAAGCAAAATTAATTCTAACTGTGGAAGTAGATTTTCATTGTAGAGAAAATGGTAATTTTTGAAGTTATCCTGCCTTGTAATTTGCTTGGTTTACAAAAGTGCTTATTCTAATTTGATATTGCCAAGCCTTGAATGTGTCACTTGTAAATCAGAAAAAAAGAAGTCAGGCTTTAGTCACTACACAGCCACCTCAGGTCTGTGTACCTGCCTTGTCTGGTGCAGCTCTGTCCTTCTGGGTCTTTGCTTTGTTGCTGGAGAGACAGAGCGCTGTCTTCTAAAAGCTGATAATATTTTTTAATGTATTTTTTTAATTGAGATGACAGAACATTTACAAACATCCACACAGACACACTAAATTTACACTTTTCTTCCCATGAATCTCTGCTCACTCTCCAGCAACTGCTGCTCCTTTCCTTGCTCTTAATTCACATCCAAGTATCTGACTTCCAGGTGCCATCCCTTTTCTTGTTTTTGGCAATACAGGTTTACTTGTGGAATCTTTACTTACAAAAGATGAACATGAAGGTTTTTGTTCCAGTGGCATAAAAACTCCTTCCTTCCACACTGAAAATCATGTTGCTTTTCAAGAGCTCCACGTGCATCCAAGTAAAAAGGTCAGGACTACATACAACATGTAGCTCTCAAAATTTAACCATATAGGTTATTAAAATCACTTTAAACACCCTGAGCTTTAAGGAATAATTTCCTACTGAACTGACTGGGAATCTGGAGAGAATAACTTTGGTGTCCCACACAGTTTTGCAGACAAAGCCCTTACAGAAATGTGCTACACTTGTTGGGGAGCTCAGCAGAGCAGTGGACACCACACACAGAGGAGAAGTGTTTGTGCTGCACGAGTCCAGGTATTTGCAGAACAGTGTTCAGCTCAGTAAATCTTCTGTTTTCATTTTCACTGTGAGCTTTGCTTTCACTTTATTGTCACAGGGAGGGTGACGTTTCAGCAAGGAGACTGGCAGTGATGAGCCACTGACATCAGTGTTGTCTGGCACTGGTGGAGGTGGAGAGTGACTCCTGAGATGTACAGCCCTTTGTGAAATAAATATCTCAGTAGCACTGCTTCAGACTTCAGATCCTGGGTCTCTGATACGTATTTTTGTACAGGTGCTGATCTTTTCCTGGTTAATTTGGTTTTAACATAAATTTTCTGGTATGTGGAAATAGAATACAATATGTATTCAATATTTTTTGCCCAAATTAGCTGGAATTGTTTTGTGATACTTCTGGCTATACAAAAACCAAAACCCAAACCAACAAACAAACAAATAAAACAAACAACAGCACAAGGTAGTGCTTTTGTAAAATCCAACCTTTTACTTTTCTCTTTTAAATAAAATCTAGCCAGCTAATAAAATCCATGCTGAGTGGCTATGCAAATCTACTCCAAAAAAGTATGTATCCCCCTATTTCTAAAATCAGCTGTTTATATGGGAGTTTCTTTTTCTAGGATTCATGTTAAAAATAAATAAGATTCTCTTTTAAAAATATTTTGCATTTGTTGCAATGCTGGCATTCCCTAATTTTTGTGAACTGCCTATATGGACAACTTAAATGAATTGGGAATATCTCTATAATCTCTACAGGTTTAAACAAAGCCTGGTGAGAAACAGTATTGCCCAAATCTAACAAAAATATATTTAGACAAGTTGCATCACACTGGCTAGCCTAAGATACAAGACTGTTGGATTCCTGATATCTAAAAGGACTGTTTACTCTTGGCTTCTCCACATACTGTACAAGAAAAATGGAACTATAAATCATACCTTGCAAAAGTTGGTCAGGCTTCGATGCCTCAGACTTGGCAAGTTTATCTTATTATGAAGCAGCTGTTTCATGCACTAAAGTAAATAGTAAAAATTAAATTTTTGAAAATAAAAGGAGGGAAAGAGGGTAAAAAGAGAGACTGACAGTGGAGGTTGTTCCAGTACATGTAGCTCTGAAAGGGCATCTGATTCCCTGGTGTAGTAACAAGAATTGCCTGTTTTTTTCAACAGGCTGCATATGATCACTATTTGAATCAAACCAGTCTGATGAGGAGAAGCACAGGGTCCCCTCGTTTTGGGGGACATGTCGTGCTCTACATACCTTGTCTTTGGCCTGTATGGTTTCAGGGCAGCAGGGAACACTAGCTCATATTTGTTTGATTTGGAACTAAGAATGCTTTAGCAACTCACAGGGAAATAACCAGTGGGTCCAGATGTAACAAAGGTCTTGTACTTGCCAGCTCTGCTCTCCCCAGAGCATGGCCCCAGATCTCACATGGACAATTCCTTCAGTGGAAATAAGTTAAGCCTTCTTTGAATCCAGTGTTTTTTTCCTGCAGTTGTTTACTTCCAAAAATACTGCTTACAAGATGTGTAAACTGGAGAGAATTACATTAGCAAGATTGGAAATCCATATACTTAGCAGGGCTCTGGTTGACTGGTTTGTCTTCTTGACTTGCAGCATAGTGGTATTCAAACTGTCACCCACATTTAAGTCATATTTAAATGGAAGTGACTCCAAACTGGCATGTAAAATTCAATTAAAACACCGTGACAGCTCCTCTATTTGCATTCTGAGGATTGTGAGCAAAATAGCCATTAATGCTGTATCTTAAAACAGAATAATGAAATTTTTGGGGTCAGTTTCCTGGTGAATGATAAACAACAGAAATATAGAAGTAATGAAACCTCATTTTAAAATGCAGATGCTGTATTCAGCAGAAAATTAAGTAAATAAATAAACTAATTTGACAATTTAAAATATGAGTAGAGGCTATGCACTGGGAAGATTTAATGCAGTTTGAAAGACAGATTAAATTATTAATAACATAACCAGGCTGAATATCTCTATCCATTCATTCATACTGAAGGAGTGGGGCAGCTTACTCCTAAATATGTAACAATAGCTGTCATAAGTGGCTTATGTGGGAAGAATAAGTTGGTTCATTTTTGTCAGTTTTGTGTATAGAAACTTGTTTGAGGGAATCTAAGCAGGAGAAAAAAATTGATGCTGTGGCTGCAGCTTGGTGTTGGTCATACTGCCTTAGATAACACAAGGAAAGCACAGAGTCTGTATAGGCTCTGTCTGCTGCATGTCTTACATTTGGTGGTGGGTTTGTTTTTATAGTGACATACAGGAAGGGGAGACCATGGCCACAGAGTGATGGTCCTTCATATAGACATTGCACAAAATATCAGTGTAGAAAACCTGATTCCACTGGAGTGGTGGGAACAGAGAGAAGGGACATTCTAACGTAATTTCACGTAATTCCTTGAGATATCTGGCTTCATATGAGCTAGATCCTAAGCAGAGAACAGCATATTTAAAACTGCCTTGAAGAGACAGTGTGGTCCCATTTTCTTCCTTGTGCTTTTTCCTTTGTTCTGTTCTTCTAACCAATCAGTCTTATCTACCTGCATACTTGGACAATAATTCTGTATATTAATTATATTGCAAATAATGAATCTCTCTGTCTGATCACCTCAGTTACTTCTTTTTTCTGCAGCATTGGGATTGCCATCCAGCTGCTGTCCTCCACTAGAGTTTCCTTCCTCAGCCCCTCCTTTCTCTTCTTGCATGCCCTTATCTTGTTCTTTATAAACGATCCTGACTGCTGTGATATTTTGGAGTCTAGTATCTTGGAAACATACACAGATTGATGGTTGAAAAAAATTATGTCAGTAGGCCAAAGAATCTGGTAAGAGACAAGAGACAAAGTTCAAATGAAAAGACGTCCTGATGGCTCAGTATTCAGCATTGAATCTTTGCTGTTATGTCTAAATACAACTGTATTTTTTTCCACCATCACTGATCTTTATATAATCCTGTTTTTCTGACCTTCAGACTATATGAAGAAGACCTTTCAAGTTTATAGACTTCAAGAAAATACAAGTCCAGTTTTTCCAAGCTTCTCAGGGTCTTACATCATCATGTGGGAAGCCACATCGGTCATAATGCTCAAGGACCCTGCAAAGCTGAAGTCATTATATGTCATTGCAGCACTATGAAAATAGGTCCATCTTGTTGGGTTTTGTCAGGTAAAAACTATACAAAGCTTGGCCTTGGCTCTTACAGTGCTTTTAGCCTGTCAGTGACCATATTACTTTCCTTCCATGCACAAATAGGTGCAGAGGTCATGTTGCACACTGGGTGTAGCTCCTAAAATGAGCCAGAGGGGAGGGGATATGAGCATGGGGGAACAGCTTCAGGAACTGTAAGGGAACCACTCCCAGCTAGTTAAAAATTATTTCCATGTGAGCTAATACAATTCCTAAATCTCTTAGTGGAAACAGAGTTCAGTATTATCTAGCTACATCTGGAAAGGCTCTTAGAGTAAAATTTTTATAACATGGCTATTCTAGAAGCAAAGTGGAAGCTCTGTTAACTTTCAGTTTAGTTCCATGAATGCTCTCACAACTCTCAGGGTACTTTCCCTGCTTGACTAGCACCTGAATTATAGGAATAAAAGTTTAGATCCAGTTGAACACACCTTGTAGTTTTTAATGAATTATCTGAGTAGCCATAGTGAACATGTTTCCTTCATGGACAGTTTGTGTTTCTGTGAGTGTGGTATGTGTTGTGCTAAATGTGTATTACAGAGAGCATCAGAGTACTGAATGCCCACACTCTTAATATAAAAGCCTTTCTCAGGTTGCTTATGATTTCACAGCAATACAGCTTGAGAGTTTATGAACACCTGATGAACATGGCAAAGAAGCTGCTGTATCTTTGTCAAAGTGGATGTGTGCATGTACACATCTTTTCAGCACAGTCACTGTTTAGTGGAGGGAGCTGAGCACAATCAGCTTTCACTGACATCACTGATCGTCATGAAAATTGTTTAAAACCATACCACCTCCCCATAGTGCCACTTTCCCATAGTGATTTTCTTATATAGCAATGTCTGAAAGGAGGTGTCAGATGGAGAAGAATGGGAGGGTGCTTTGGTTGTTGGAAATACTACTAATTTTAGAAATATCATGGAAATTAGAATCTGGATTTTTTTTTTGTTTGTTTTTTATTTTTCCTGAAGGAACTTCAGAAGGTCTAAGTGAGATTTATTCTAAGCATAGTTACCCTTATTCAATCTAGTTCAGACATGTAACTTTTTCTCCAAGTCCCTTCATTCAGTCCCTCTGTAGGTCTCCACATACTGTGGAATTTTCCAGTGCAGACAGGGCTGTTGTTTTGAATGTAAAACAGTCTGGGAAAAACACACCCCATTTTCAGTGGCTTCTCTCCATGATGAATAAATCTGCAGAGGGGAACAGGCTTGTGCTTTTCCTTTCCTTGCTTTTCTGAAACAGTAAATACAACTTTCAGTGCCAACAGGCAGCCCCTGTACTCTGGGTAAGTGGGATGCTTAGAAAAACAGGTTTTAGAAGTGAGCCTTTAGTAAAGATCTGCCATTTTTATTATCTAAATAACAGAAGATAATTTTTATTGTTCTTCTTTTACAACTCTAGCCAATGAATCTTCCTGAGCACAGTTTATGTACTAACCAGCTCATTTGCATACCTAGAATCTGTTAGAGCAGACAACTACCAACTTGGTGCTTCCAAAAACCTTTTTAGGTTGCTCTGTAGAAATAACAAAGAAAATACAACCTGAAGCAGAAGTAAGATGGATCATTTTGAACAGATGTTAGGCTGAAGTACTGGATGATTGACCTATAAAGTGAGGCAAAACCACTACTGCATCTGAAGTTGTGCCTTTGTGCACTTCTGCCTAAAGTCATTTCAAGTCTTCAAATGAAATAATTGACCCAGTGTATGTAAAACACAGAATTTGTTCTGTGACAAGTGTATACTTTCCAAACGTATCAGTAAACCTTCCACCATTAATAAACTGACTTTTGTGGAATGATTGGTTAGAAAATGTGGACAAACTGTATTTGGAAAGGACAGGGAAGAGAGAAACATGTTGCAAGTGTTTGTGTTATTTTCCTTTCTATGTATAATTTGAAGGAATTTGTAGAAAAAAAAAATATTGCAGGATATTGTCCTGCCTCCCTTCTCAAAATCAGAGCAGAAGATTGGGTTTTGCTAACCAGTAGCCAGCTGTGATTCTGTAATTTTCTCTAAAGCTCTGTCATGGCTGGTGCAGGGCTGGGTAGCAGCAGGAGGCCATCGTCTCCCAGGTGCTCCTAACAGAGAATTACATGTATCATGAAGTTAAAAAATGTGGAGGCAAGATCACTCTGCTAGCATTTTCTGGCTTTTTTTACCAGATTTCTGAATAGGTCAGGCTGATAGGAGTCTTTAAGAGCAAACAAACAAATAAAGAAACCCAAACACATCCAAAAATAACAAAAGGCACCAAACAAACTCCTCACAAGTATTAGGAGAGGAGGGAGTCCATGTGCTGTGACACTCAGACAGGAAGGCACCACAATTTGTATGAGCAATGAAAATACAAAAAAAAGCAATAATAAAACCTTAGAATGTACCAAGACACATTTTTTCACAGCTCTGTCAACCAATTCTGTTGTGATCTGCAAATGCATGTAATGATGTCATGTAAATATACCTTCACATTATTTCCACTCCTTGTGGATCATTTACCTAAAATGCCTGTGGAGTGGACGTTCTGCAGGCTTCTGGGCTTGTTTTGGTGTAATGGTTTTGGGGTTTGGTTTGATTTGCATGGATTCTAAAGAGATGAAATTACATTAAGAAAACAGCATATACATATATATATATATATATATATATATATATGTATATATTTGGGGGAAATGGAAGAATTTGTGTGACAGCAGACTCTTTACTGGAACTGAAATAGCCCCATCTGTACAGGCAGGTCGTTCCCTAGAAGGTGTGAGCACTAGTGAGGACAGAGGTTTTTCAGGCTGGTGATGGCAGGTTCAACACATCCAATGTTCCTGTCAATGTCAGTATTTTTCAGCCTGAGGGAAAATGCAGCCTGATGCAAACTGCATTATGGTTGGGGCACTCAAATGGGAAACATTTTTATAATCAGTCTATTTCCTGAAATGAAAGGAGAAGACCCACTGTGACATGCTGAGATATATGTTGTTAATTGCTCATCATAACAACTCTGTTTCTTCAGTAAGATCTCTCTTTTCCCTTACCTCCTCTCCATATGAAATGATCTTGTCAATATGGAAAAAGCAACCCTGAGGAATCTATAATTTAATGAAAAATTGCCGTTGCCATGGCATAGAGTTCATACGTTTATATTGAAATAATTTCTCAGTCTTCATTTGCATCCCATGACTCTCTAAACAGCTATATTAGCTTTTAAGACTGAAACAATTAAAAATGTTCAATTATTAAGGAGAAATTAAAAGAAGCAATCAGCTTAACACAATTTCAGCTCAAAAAAAGCCTTCCCCGGCAGCTCAGAGGAAAAGCATATTTGGATGCTGTTAACATCCCAAATTGGCTTAAGTTAAAATACACCGGGGCAAGATTAAACCAATGCAAAGACAGTGGAAAAAGAACCAGTGTTTTCTTTTCACTGTGAATAATATGAATTTCATCAGCTTTTGTTGTTAGGATGTCATATGAAAATACTATGCTGAAGCCTCCTTTGCAGGCTGTTACAGTTTCCTAAATGAGACTCTACTATAGATTTCCTGGCATCTACTGAATTCCTCTGTTTATTTGACTGAAATATTTGTGCCAGGGCTGTTCTTGTTCTACCTTCAGTGATTGAACATGAGAGAATTTTTGCTCTTCTTGTTATTTTTTTTTTTAAATTCTTTGGTTTTGTTGTTGGGTGTAATTAAGTTTTTCAATCCTGATGAACTGATAGTAACTGGATTGAACTTAACAGAAAGAGAGGCAGATGGTACCTACACCTCCTTTGCTATTCCTAAAACACCTATTGCCACAGTAAGAAGCCTCTGCTGTTATCATCTTGGATGTCTGCAGGATAGATGCTGCAAACAGCACTGCAGCTCACCAGATGATTTTGTGGCACATGGGGTGGTGCAATCTGTTGTCTAATCACCAAGAGCATTGGCCAGCTTGTATGCCCCAGGTTAAAAAGCCTAAAACCATAAAAGTTTGGCTCCTGCCCCTTTAGGTATCCTGAGCCAAACTTTGGGAATGTACAGCTGAGAAGTAAGAGTTTGTGTTTCCATTTTATTTCTGTCACTGAAGATTTTAGTTCAGATTACCAGACACAGGCAAGAGAGCCAGGCCTTCCTGGGATACTCAGCTTCAAAGCTCAGAGTCATGGTGGCTCTCTGCCCTGTCTTCTGTTCTTCCCTTGGTGCCCTGCTCTCCAGTATGCCAGTATTATTTTTTTTCTTTTCCTTCCCTTTCAAGAATATCCACTTCACTATATATTTGACCCTTAATCACTACCACATCTGTGGCTGAAATTCACCTCTAGAAGAAAGTTCAAACAGCACCTTAGGCACTTCCAGACACTCCTAGACTTTGAGAAGTGAGTCATGCTTGTGCTCTGTGGTCTGGGACTGTCCCAAATGACATCACTGACCTTGGTTTGATGATTTCACTCCGCGTGGGCGAACCTCAAATCACTGAGGTTGAAAATGAAACTTACTTTGCTCAGAAGGAGGCTCTTCACCTTTGTGGCATTCTACACATTGTCCATACACCAGGGTTAACAGGGAAGTCCTAATGGTTTTTCACATGGTGAGTTAAAAGGCAATGATGGTCCAAGAATAGTTCACTTTTTTCAGACTTCCCATTAATATTCCCCAGTTTGCCTCCAGGCCAGCTGATATACAGATGGTTCTTTTACCAGCTATTTTAGAGCTAGCTTTATGGTACAAGGTATGGTCTCTTTCCTAGGCCAGGATGATTCCTCAAGAATGTCTGTCTGCTTACTTGATATAAGATTGCTTTTCTAGCCTACAGCAGTCAGAAAGGCTGAGGTTGTTTTCCTGGAGGATTGGTTATTATTTGCTCTTTTCCCTAGCCTACTGCATGTGTGGGGCAGAGGAGGAGGAAAAGGTGCAGATGAAAGCCTTCTAATCTCTAGTGCTTGATGAAGAGTTAGTTTTGTTATTCTAACCTCATATATCCATCTTCGGGTTGATGAAGGGATAGAAAATAATTGTGAACAATTAATTTCTTAAACCTATCTGGCATATCCAACCTATCTCTGAACTTCAAGATTCATGTACTTATTCCTAAAGTGTCAAAAAATGTACTGTTTTTATTTTGTATTCCCAAGTGACTGAGTAACTGAATATTAATAATCAAATTAATAGTGATCTATGTGATCAAGATAAAATAAATCTCCCAACAAATTCGCACCACCCAACTGGATATACTCAGTTTCATTTCTACATGGAACACATCCCAGATTTTTAACTCACCTTGTAAATCAGTTGTAACTTCTTGTGCAAATCAGTGCCCAGTGGTAGTTGATGCTCTTTATATTTTGCCAAGCTGACTCAGTATCTTTCTGTGACCAAAACAGGTTCTTCATCTGTCATTTAAGAAAAATATTTTTACTGCTTAGAGCTTCAAGGCAGAGGTAGTTGAAAAAAATATTTATTTGCGCCTGGTGAGGTACTATCAAAAAGTGTAATGAACTCTCAAGACATGGATGAAGTTTAATGAATCTTCTCAACATTTTGCTTTCATAAGAAATTTGTTCATTAAACATGCTTATGTTTATGTGTTGAAGCTAATATAATATCCTAGGCAGGGTCCAAAGCCTGCCCAATATTGGTTGTATGACATGGATTTTTCTTAGAGTCCTTGATTTCCTGTTTAGTCCAATAGAAACATAAATAAATCTTGGACTGGCATACATTGACAACTGCAATTAATAAGTGCACACGTTTCATACACATATTTTATAGAAACATATCAGAGATGAGCATGATCTTGCATGGTGCTAATTACAGGAATGAGACTTTGCTAGCGAATCAATTCCTTGGTGAAAGAAGTGTTTTTGTAGAAAGCATTTTAAGTGGGATTATTGCTGTCCTTTGAAACATGGATGAATTCTTCATAGGAAGTAGGTGACAGTGTTGGTGAGTAAGAACACCCAAGTTGTGTCTAAGAGCTAAACTGACTTTTGATCTCTCAGAATTATCTCCTGAGAACCCTTCTTGATTGCCTCTGCAAAACCAGATTTAACTTTATATGTTCTGCTTCCAAAGTCCTTTCTACCCTCTTCTCTGTGAGTAAATAAAATGCTTTTGGATAGCTAAATATTACCCTTTCATAAGAAAAATATATTCTGTTGGGAGCATCTGACCTTTCTTTAGTCTTTTTTCCATTTCTCAGTGAAGCAAACAAAACCATGTAAATCTCAAGTACTTATGGGAAGAAAGAAAGAGGGACAGGCCATCACTTCTCTTTTTTTGGATCAAGGAGCAGCACCCAGAAACAGAACAGAAAGAGACTCCCTTTGTGCACAGGTTACAGAGACATGTGAAAGAAGCAGCCTGTTGTTTCAATATTGCTGTCATAAACATGTGCACGTATTTGATAATCCACAGTGTGCTGCTGCAAAGTTGTTTGTCTCCCAGCAGCCTCCCAGGAAATGCGTGAGTCTGTTTGCATCACTTGCTCACAGTGCTGGAAGTTAGAGCTGTTGCTTCACCACGCACAGGAACATGAGGGTGAGTTTAGATTTGTTTGGGAAGCTGACTCCAATGTGGTTTCCTCCTGTTTGCCAGGTATCAGCTCTTGCTGACAGTATTCTGCAAGGGAATTTCCCCTAGGAAGAGAGGTTTTTATTGGACAAATGCTTCTCTGAAGGATGTATAAAGGAAAATAGCACAATGTCAGGCATGAAAAAATAACTGTAAGAGCTCCAGCAGGCCTCCCTAAATATTAGCACATGTTCTATGATACAGGGAATAAGAAAAATAAGTAGTGACTATAGAAAACCACATTCATATACGGGTTTTTTTCCACAAAGTCAGTATTGTATTTGAACAAAAGGACCTCTCATACAATGTCAATTTTATATTTGTACCTTTTATAAGAGGGCATGAAATGTCATAGTTCTATAATTCAGAAATATGATAATTAGCTGCTTCAATATTTAAGTAACGAAAAGCTGTTAATAACATGGTCAGCCATGCCCAAATACTATATGGAAAGTAGCAGAAAATATGAAGTGTGTAAGTACACAATTTGCTAAGCCTCTGTATTTTGCACTGATGAGAAATACAGTGCAAATATACTTATATATAAGTATCTATATGTACACACACATTTTGTGTGTATATATATATATATATATATATATATGTTTGCAAATGAAATCAAACATTCATCATTTGATGCTTCAATTGCTAATTGTAGTGTGGGATCCAATACAGCAATAAGCATCTGTAAATAGAAGCCAACTCTAGCTCAAGAGTAAGCTTTTCCCATATCTGAATCTCACTTCTAAGTGGACATAATCCCATTTTTCCTTATTCTCTCCCCAAAGTTGTTTTTCTTCCATATTACAAACAGTGCCAGCTGTCAACCCAGCAGTCATTCTTAATTCGTATAGTTTAGATCTGAAAAGGAGGGCCATATTCTATCATAGCTATTGAGCCATGAAGGAAAGGTACATCAGATCTCCTGCTTCAGTTTTTGACTGATAGGGCCAACAATAAGAAGAGAAATCTCTCTTGCATCTTGTATCTCTGCTCAATTCAAAACCTTTGGATCCCACCTATCTACCTGAGCTCTCTATTGCCTTTTCTCTGTGCTTCCTCTGAGGAGCTGTTCCCGCTGCTGTCATTAATGACATGTTTGACTCCTTGGATTTAGAAAGGCCAGTAACCCAAATTGTTATTTTCTCTGTTAGCAGGGATGAAAAGAGAAAAAGGAAATATTAATATTTTTCCCATTCATATATATCCTTAAAAGTCTATTTAAAATTCCGTTTGTAATATGGGAGTGCTACATCTTTTTTCTCCTTTCTCCAAGTTGTCACTGATTTTCTTGCTGACCTTTTTATGTAACAAGCTTAGAGATTTTTCTACTTGTTTTCAGTGGGGAAGCTCCAGTACTCCTGGAAATTGAGATACCTGTGTTAATCAGTAAGTGACTGAGCAATTATCAGCACATCCAGATTATTGGACTGCTATAGAGGATTTAGACCAACTTGTACCTTTATAAGCAAAAATACAGTTGCTTCAACTGAATACTCCAATGCAGAAAGAAGGAAGACTAGAGTGTGCTTTCTATTTTATTTCTCAGTTCAGGTCCTCAGGAAACCTCTGACCAGTATTTATTTGATGATGTCTCTGTCCAGGACAATATTATGATTAGAATCAAAGGAAGTGGGAAAAGAAAAAGTTTTCTTACTGAAATAAAGTGAAGGACAGTTTTTTATTTCCCCAGCTTAAAGAACCTCTGGAAGAGTAACCCAAGATAGGACTTGGCAACTGTTTATTATGCTCTCTGCCAAATAACGCATAGAGATCTAGCAAATTTAGTTATTAAATGAGCTAAGCAGGAAGAGCCTGTTTGAAACTGCATAGAAATACGAGCACTCTGCTCAGCAGAGCACCAAAGATGCAAGGATTATGAACTGCAGTCACTGATGCCTTGTGTTAACTAAGATCAGAGGCAAGAGCAGGAGAGAAACAGGAGAGGGAAAATGAGTGTTGTTGAGGCTTGTGTGCTCCTTTGGCACTCCACCTACTCTTGTTATTGTTACTTTGCTTGGCTTTTAGCTGATAAATAAAATATGGAGTAGTGTCTAGAAACACAGACAGAAGGCAGTTCATCTAGTGCTGTGTAAATGCCGGGTGCTGCAGTTGCTGCATAAAAGCTATCTTTTTGGAATTCAAATGGGAACCAGTGGCATTTTATGGACTGGGACTAGCCATATAATGGTTTACAGTAACAGACCATGAATACGGTGGTTGAGAGAAGTATAAAGTCTTGATTCCTAGGCAAATCCCAGGAATGGCATTTAGACAGACTGTCCAGAGAGTCTGGTCTGTAGCTGAACTGAACTGGCACCAGTTGCTAGAGCAGATTGCATAAATGCCCCAAAAGGGATGGCAAAGAATAGCTTTCCAACTCCCAAGAGCAGAGGGATCCTATTCAGGGAAGTTGTCTCAGCTGTCAGGGCAGTTTTTCTTCCATGTCAGTGGTCTGAAAAATATCTCTATTTTCCTCTTTGCAATCAAAAGCAAAAGCTGGCTTTTGAAAGACTATTTTAAAAGTAGCAGAGCTTCAAGCTTCAGAGTCTTGATCTTCCAAAATTTTAAAGATGGCTCACAAAAGCTAGTATCCTGCAAAGAGACACTGTGCAATTTCTGCATTGCGTCTCCCTAAAAGATGGCTGCTGACTCAATATGAAGGATAATTCACTTGCTATCTTAAAGCTGGAGAAGGTGCAACTTAATTTAATTCTGTATCTGTATGGTCTCTGTTTTTCAGTATTAGAGAGGAAGTGCTGCTTCTTCCTACTGAAATCCTGCATAGGTGTGATGGAGAGAAATCTTGCCAGGAGCAATGTGGCTGTGCTTCTCAAGGCAGCTTCTCTATCCTCCCAAGAGGATATTCATTTTGTAGCAGTGTACTTGGGAAAAGAGACTGACTGAATTGAGCTGTGCCTTGAAGAAAACAAGGGAGAGCAGCAGCCTGCATTCTTCAGGGTTTCTGGGGCAGTAGACCAGGAGAGGTCTCCTGTATCTCTTTTCAGCCTGCTTTGGCTTTCCCTTCTTGCCTGGTGAAGGAGGGCCTCCATGTGCTTGGGGCTTAAATCAGAGCTCAGGGGCTGGGTTTGCGAATGGCTTTCAAACGTTAGCCAAAAATATTCGTCTGTGCATGTGTATGTGGAGGCGTGGGGGAGGGAGCGTTGCTCCCTTGTGCAGTCACACAGAACAAGCCACAATCTGGCGTGCTTTTGGTTATTAATAGCTAGAATATGGAAGTAGGGCAAATATCCATCCTGATTTATCCTGACCTGAATAATCCGTATAGTCTTCAGGCCATAGACTAGCGATTCTGTCTCTAGCTGTCACACTCCTGAATTTTAGGAAGTGATATCTGTGACCATTTTGTGTCATGATGATCAATGTCACATTAAAGAGAGAAGCCTGCAGGCAGGAGTGTGAGCTGTGTGAGCGCTGCTTGATTAGGGAGGCGCTGGGGTGGGGATCCTGCTCGCTGTCACTCCTGCTCCCTGTCACTCCGTGCTGGCTGAGAGCATGAGACAAAAGATCCCAAGGGAGAGGTCACCCTGGCCTGGGGCTGCTCTGCTGGGGAGGGGGGAGCAACAAAGATGCTCTGAGAGGCAGGTCACAGGCAGAGCAGAGGAGTCACAGAGCCATGAAACAGCACTGAAGGAGGCAGGAGATGTTAGATTCAGGAGAGAGAGTGTGGAGTGGAAGAGGCAGAGATGTGCAAAACCTTGTATCCCTATGGTTAACCATTTCTAGGCATTATCAGGGTATTCAGTTACTAGAAGATGGGCTTTTTCTCTCGTTGTTTTTTCTTAAAATCAAGAAGATATTAAATCCCATATTTTTTATTCTCCTCTCAGCTTGCAATATGTTGTTCTTCATACCTATTTTTGAAATACAGCAACTTTTTTGGCCAATTTTGTAGATTTCACATTGTGGCCTACAAGCATTTTTGGCATGTGAAGAGAGAAAAGCAAAAAGGCATTAGTTGTGGCAAATCCAACAAAAAGATGCCTGGGACACAAATCAGAAGTCCTCATTTGGTCAGGTTTACCACTGACTTCCCCATGAACTGACATGATTCTTAAGTGAAGCATGCAAGCTGGGAGAATAGGGTGCACATTTGCATCTTGTTATTGTTCTGAGCGTTATTCTGGCAACAATTTTCTTTTTCTGGATGGGCACACAAAAAAGCAATAAATATTATTGCTGATTGCATTTTAGAAACTACAGTCATTGTTGGAACATAGGCTTATTTATTAAGGGTAGAATGAGTATAAAGGGAAACAAGTTCTTGCCCAGAAATATTTAAAGACTGATATTAAATCAAGACACAATGTAAGAAACAAGACTAGCATGAAACAAAGATGGTTGTGCTAACAGCCTGCTGTTATTTGAGCCAGCTAATGAACAAATTGATAGCTTCAAATCACCTAACGTTTTGAGTGTGTTGTGGTATGTTTCTGTTCTGCTTTAACACAGATAAGTAAATACAAAACTGGTTTCCACCAAGCTAATTTCTAGGGGCACAGTGTTATACCCAGAGCAAATTAGTCCATTTGTAAATACTGTGTTTCAGTGCTAGGAGCTTACACACCAGTATGAAACCTCCCAGCCTTCCGTGCTGCGGCTAAGCAGCCATGGTTACACAAGGCACAGCAGATGAGGATTCACTACCGCTCCCCCGGCTCTTCCCTGAAGATTTCACACTCTTCCCCCAACAAATGTGAGCCGCCATTCCCCTTCACTCGTGGGAAGCTCTCAGCCGGAATGGCAGGCAGGGGATGCTGCCGCCTTCCCAGCGCCCAGCCTTTGTCTGGGAGCAAAGGGCACTCACGGCAGCATTCCCTCTCCTCTTCCAGCCAGGGAAACCACAGGGCCCCCCGTCCTGAGCCAGCCAGGGAAGCTGAGATTCCCACAGGCAGGGAAGATAATGCTGGCCGGGATTTTCCTGTTTGTTTTTGAAAGGCAGGTGCTGGCTGTCCGGGTGTCTGTGTGCGTGTCCCATGGGAAGCATGAGCCGGTGCTGGGGCTCTGCGGCTCGGGCTCCTTTTTGTGAGCCTAAGATTGTCAGCGGCAAGCTATTCTTGTTGGATTTCCAAGTAAACATCAGACAGATCCTTACCCCTTTGAGCTGTCATAGTCTGCCAAGAAAACTGTCTGAACTTTGAAATTTCTCCTTTTATTTTCCGCCTTCCTGACCCTGCCTCTGCCGCCGACAGCAGGTCCCTCTTGTCAGGGGAATGTCCTCCAGGCACAACACAGGGAAATGGAGGAGGGGAAATTTCACCTCCAGAAATCCTGTTTGGCGAGACAAGGATGTCTGGGCCTGCGAGAGGGACGGGGCAGGCAGCTCGGAGCAGCCGGGGCTCATGGGTGAGCCTCTCCCAGGGCCTGCCCAGGCTCCTTTCCGCGGAGAGCGGGGGCAGGGCGGCCGCGTGTGCCTGGTGACGGCGGCTCGGGTGACAGGCGACAGCTCATTAAGCTGTCACGGCGCCATGGCAACAGCGTGCATGGCATCCGCGGCTAAAGCAAACGCACAGCCTTTGATCGGCTTCGCTCTGATGGCACCGGCGGAGTTCAGCTCCTCGGGAGCTGGGGACTTTGCCGCTTGAAGAATAAGCCCTGTCTCATCCTCTACGGGGACGCTTTTTTACCAGGTTTCTTTTTGCCCTGTCCGGTTCCTATCCAGGGCTAATGTGGAGGGTCAGCCTCGCCATGCCCTGACGCTGCGTGCAGGCAGCAGCCTTGGCTTTGGTCAATTCATTCCCATGGCTCCCTTAGGGAGGCTCTACCCAGCACCTGAATACACAGTCGGTGGGGAGGGGTAGGGTTTGAAGGGCTTCTGTTGCATGATCCCTTCCTTGGGCTTCCATGGACCCTATGAATGAGATAATAAAACTTTAAAAATGCTAAAGTATCTCATCCTTCTGCTTGTTTTCCCTTTAGGATATGACATAAATTTCTTAAAGCTAACAGTCTGAATTCAGGAATAGATAGCATTAGCCATACTCCAGAACAGAACACCTTTTTGCTTTGAAAAATGAGCAGCTCTGGAAATGGTGTTTGAAGATAGTTTTGTATCATGCTTGAGATGCAGCACCCAAAGCATTTGTTAATTACAAAAGATAGTTTTACAGTTTTGGTCCTTGGAAGTGGTGACAACTTCTGACCCTTAGGGATTTCTTTGGTGAGCAAATGATCCAGCTCTGCTGAATCAATGGGGTTTCTTCCATTGACTTCATACATTTTGGCTAATGTCTAATCTGACCTCCTTCAGCTTCTGTCTGTGTGTTTGTACAGTTAGATCATATTTGGCAGCTAGTAATATATTTTTGAATCTTTTATACCAAAATGAATCTCAGTGTTCAGCAGGTTATCAAAACACAAGCTTCCCTTACTGCAAAGAAAGCTTTTCCAAGTTTGCTTCTCAAAGTCCAGTCTGGTGTTTCTTCTGATGTTGGGGAACAGCACTGTAAACGACAGGAGGGAGCAGAGACATGGTTCATAGGTATCCTGACAGTGAGCAGGTCTGTAAATACAGATGTTTTAGGAAAGAATCCTTGTGATGGATCCGTTTCACATGGGCCTACCAAATGTTGCAGGGGGTTGCATCTTCTATATGCCATGCAGGTCAAATCCTTAATAAAAGTCTCCTTTTGTCTTGTAATTCAGAGGACTTAAAACTTCTTCCCTAAACAAACACTTTCCTGTCTCCTGCAACCCACTTTGTCCAGGTATGTCAGGTCTCTGTGCCACAGGATTCTTCTATTCATTCAGGAATTCCTACTGGTTCCAGCTTCAGTTCTGGCCATGCCCATCTCCTATCCTTGTCCTTTTCCTTAGAAGATGACCAAGAGTCAAAGTCAGCCTGCGATGGAAGGTCTGTAAACAGTTGCTAGAGCTGCAGTTGCCAGTTTCAGTGCTGTTTGTCAGAGTAGGACCCAGCCAGCCTAAACGGTGTGCTGAGCTGAGCTTATCCCAGTTACCTGTCATAACATACAGGGTATTCCATGATGACAGTCATTTGTTTTCAGCATAGGTACTCACTGGCATGTTCTTTTAAGTGAGATTCATAGATGCTGATTACATTTACTGCATAAATTACTTCATTATTAAAATCAGGTCATTTGAGCCCCAAAACCATTAACATGCAAACTATTACCATAATTTCATAAGCTAATAAATCAAGCACAGGAAAAGAATTAAGCGGTTCCTAGTGATAAGTGTTTCTTCAGAGATTAAGAAACACAATTTTCTTATGCATATATTAACATTTTAAAAGTAAATTCATGCAAAAGCAATTTTTCTGCATATATAAAACTTACATTTAATAATCTCTGTACTCAGCCTCCAGAGCTGCTTCAAAATGAATGGTTTTTTTTCCTCAAATCACTGTACAGGAATTTGATGTTGAACCAGTAAATCTGTTTCTGTATACCTCACCTGTAAAACTCTTTATGCCTTTATTAAATAGTCAAAGTTAAGAAATAAAACAAGCCAAGATACAATTTAAAAGAAAAATATCTTGGGTTCATCTTACATAATGATCTGTTCATCAAAGGTAAATTTTGTATTCCTAATATTAAGCAGTACCGATGAAATTGTAATTATCTCCATAATTGCAATCGAGAACTGTGGTTGTAATCTTACTAAAATGACACATTAAAATTGATTTAACTCTCATTTCTTCCACAGTATAATATGATATTGGCCAGAATAATGCAAAGATAGACTCTTCTACTCACATTACTGACTAGTTTTAAAATAATACAGTAACACAACTGTTGCAGGAAAACAAAGAAAATTCCAATGTAAATGAAACTGTAATATGCAACAGATGACAATGCCTAAGTATTTTACTATATTGCAAGATGTCCATTATTTATTTATGTTTAGCTCGTTTTGTTTTCCAGGTCCTAACCTGCTGTTTTGGTTTGTTTCATTTATTTCTTTTTCAGCATGAGGCACCGAATGTATTTGCTCCAGGGAATAGGAGAATGTGTTTTCAGAATGGTGCTTACCATACTGCTTATTTCAGGTCTCTTAGTTGCTGCAGAAATACCACAGCCTCCCACTTTTCTAGCCCACATGTGAAAAGACACTCAGAGAACTTTAGCAATGGCTTGTGCTTGCTGCTGTTTAATGGCTCTCTTGACTAAGACAGCACCACACTGAGAAGTGCCTCTCTGCGAAGGCTTGGCTTGTCCTGCCCCTCTCCCTGCGCCAGTTCACCCAGGGGCCAGATAAGGACCATGGCTGGTGGTAAGGAGGAGGTGACAACGAGAGACATGTGGGGACATCCCTTGTCGTGGGAGCTGGCTGCTGGCTCAGATTTGCTGTCATTTGGAGCCACAGCCTCAGCCCAAGGAGAGACGGAGCGCTGGCCTGAGCTCCCCCACAGGCAGCTGGGGTAGTGGGACAGTCAGCGTTCAGCCTCTGTGGGACAGGAGGTGAAACAGGGGACATGTCACTCTTGTTACAGAGGTGTAGCTCGCTCCTGTGGTAGATGAATTCGACTGTGGCTCAGAAGGCCAAGTATTTATTACCTAAATAACAAAACAGCTTTGTTGATTTGAAGCTCTCCATGTCTGTTGTCCTTACCCTTCTGGTTCTGTGTCTCATCCTCACCCCTTTGCCCATCAGAAAGTACATGGTTGCTGTAAATCTCTCAAATTATTAGCGTTCTCCTTACCTTCTGCCTGCTACAGGACTCATTGCCTCATTCCTCAATTATGGTCCCTTTTACATTCTTAATTTCAAACCAGATATTGAACTACTGCTGCTCCTGGCAGTCTTCAGTTTGTTTGAAGGCTGTGTGTGCTATTGTATATGCATTAACCATTTCTATCTGTTCAGGATTCTACTGGGCTGTGTTTCACGTATGTCTTCAGAGGAGTTTATCAAAACTCCATTCCAGGTCATAAACTCATTTTTCAGTGTTTGCATAATTAATTGCACAGCAGAGTGATGTACCTTGCACAGGGAAGGTGACAACACCCATATGAAATGAGAATTTTCTAATCAAAATGTGAGTAATCCCAGTAAAATGGTTCTGGAGTATTTGGCAGTGTTGCTTTCCATATTGCTGAAGCTGAATATTAAAAAGGAGATTTGATATCTCGTCTGGACAAATTGGCATGATTTGGGCATTTTTACAACTCAACAGTTCCCCTGGAAGATAAATGGAGGTGACTGCAAATGCAAAACATGTTTTGATTGTTTTGTTCATATATGGTAGAATCCCATTGAAGTCAAAGGCAGATTACTCACCTGAATAAAATTTCTGGGTCAGGCTCCACATTTGCATGAATGAATATGTGTAAAAACAAGAATTTGAATTTCCAGGATTCTGTAATAATTATACTCAGGTAACACTGCTATCCTCCCTTTTAAAATGCTAACAACTCTTTTTTAATGTGGAACACCCAACATGAAGTACTTCACTTAGCCAGACAGTGTCCTAATTTTCAGCAGTGTGTGAAGGACAAGATTCCTCCAGGCACCGTTTAGTGCACCTACCCAAACTTCTGCTCTCACTGCCTCTCTGAGGATTGCATTCCTCTCCACATGCTGGAGGGGAAACCTCAGAAGATGTTTAGCTGGCAAAAAAGGCATTTCTGCCCAGGTTCATTGAATGTTCTCCCAAGAGAACAACAGAGAAAATAATTTGAACCACAGCACTTATGTTTCACTGTTAGGGTTTTTCCACTGTTGTTCATACTGCCATCCTTTCTCTTTCACCCTATTTATCTTTTTCTGTGTAAACTTTTCCTCCCTGACAAAGAGGTAATTTCAGCTTGGATGCAATTTCTAACATAAACTGGTTTCTGGTACACCTGTTTATCAAGGCTTACTAAGCAATGGAAAAGGATATTTTAAAAATCAGTCTTTGAATGACAGCTTATTCATTACCTTAAAAGCTTATTCATTCACTAATTTGACCACTTCTAAACTACTACTAGCACATCGTGTGAACTTTCTGGCTCAAGAAGGAAGTAAATGGAGACAAGTGGGCTATGTTTTCTGTGCCTGGCAATCACAGTGCACATTGGTGGCAGGAGGCTGAACCTGAATTTGAAAAGTTCAAATACATCTCTAATGGATTCCTTTAATACAAAAAACTGTAATTACATGTAATTGTGTGAGGGCTGCACTGTACACACAGAAATCAGAGCCTGGAAGGTAAGGAAGAGTTTGGCTGAGGCATTTGGTTTCACTGGACTGTTTTCTTCCTGCATGTCTGCAGTGACTGCTGTGCTACCATGTACCTGTGTAACCCATCCCAGGAAACATGGACATTTCTCAAGCACCACTATCAGAAGGGAAGCAGTCTGTCATCCTACTCCTTACTCCCTGTCATGCCTGCAAGTGTACAGCAAGGAATTATTCTCTGGTGTTTGGGGAAGAGTGCTATGCAGTCAACATTCCTGCTCTGGGCTATGAGGGCTTTCCTCCTTTCCCAGGAAACCAAAATACTTATTAAAATCTTGACATTTCTCTCTGAAAATTGAGACATTTTGAAATCTTCTCAAAAACTTCTTGTGAAGTTTTTCTTCCAGGGAAATGGAATTCCCGTTCCCACAAAGATCTTTCCCAGAACAAGAATGGCTGCTGTTTGGGAGCTTGTGCTTTGGTGGGGTTTTTTTTGTTTGGGTTGGTGGTTTTTTAAAAATCTCTGCCTACAACATAGAGTGAATGCCGCTTTATTTATTTCCACCACAGAAAATTCTGGTGGGGAGGGATGCTGTGTAAGAAACAGTGTAAGAAGCAGAATGCTGCTCTTGTAAGATGTTCAAAAGTAGGCTCATTCATCACAACTAAAAATGCAATTTGCTGCTTTTTAAAATTGTCATTCTCCCAGTTACCCACCACATATAGCATTTGATTTAGAGGTAAGTAAGTTTGGATGGTTAGGTGGAAATTGGACCGTCCTACAGGAGAGGAGGCACGAAGTCTATTGGGACCTCAATGAAAATCTCTGTGGCCATTTCAATAAGTTGCTTTCTTACCAAACCCACTTATTATTAAACTAGTTACCCAGCTCAATATCACTCCATTTCTGAATTGGCAAATATTTCTTTAAAACAGAACAGATGTATAGTACCTGCCACTTAAATGGATCCACAAACACAAGGATACAGGGAAGTGTTTGCTGAGCAACAAAGCTTTTGTGTCAGAAAGGAGTTGAAGAAAACCAGCATACAGATAGTACTCCTGCTTTCTTAGAGAAACTGTGGAGTTTGTGTGTGTGCTGGAGGTCTCTGATATGATATAAATGGCCTTGGATGATCAAAATCTGATCCTTATGCATTATGTTGACTCCATTTCCGTTTTTGGGAGTATATGAACTGCATGAACTATTTAAGAATAGGAACCAGTTCACTCAAATGGTTCTCTCCTAGTTACACTTCAGCAGTCATGCAGTTTCTCCATTTTCACACATAACCTCAAATGGGTCAATAAACTTAACATTTTTATGAGTGTATTTTATTTTTTTGGTTGGGAGAGGTCTTAAATCTCAAGATATCTGAAAAATTAATAGACTAAGGACACAGTGGGTTTTGTAAGGACAATTTTATTTAAATAGAACTCTGAAACTCACTTGACAGCTTAAAAATCAAAGTAGAATTTTATTCAAAACAATGGGATTGGATATTCTTAAGATATTGTAATAATCGGCTTGTGCTTTATCACTGTTCTGTGAGCCACTCACTGAAATGGTGAAAAACCTTTTTCAAATTCATTGCAGATGATCTTTTGTTTCAAGTTCTTCCTCAAGGAAAACCAAGTTCTTAATCAAATTGAAAGATTTTAAGGTAAACTACAAAGGACAAAGAAAACTGCTCCACAAAGGCCAGAAAGTGAGCCCACAGGAATTATCTGAATGGTTGTAATATATCTCCCATGAAAACTGGAGGTGTGGGTTATTCTTCATTTTTATGTGATGCATGTTAGCTCACCTTTGTTTACCAATCCATCATGGACACTATAGAGGACAATTAGACATAATACTATATGTTTAGAATATTCTGGAGGTATGATTTGCTTTCATAAATGAACCTCCAAAACTTACATGTAAATTCATCTGTGGCCTGTATTTCAAATAAACAGATCCTTTGCTCTAATACTCTACCAGTGTTTATAAATTGACTGATACTTGTAATTAGCTCATTTGGTAGCATGCTGTCCCTTTGTTTCAGCTGCCTCTCTGAGCATTGGGGATCCATTTTTAAACCAGGACACTTCCTGCTCACTTTCCCAATACCCTTGGAATGTTCCAGGAGTGTCATTCGGAGTGCAAAGACAGTCAGCTCTTGACACTGTGGCTTGGCTGGGTGCTGGCTGACCCTGGTCACTGAAGTGTTTCAATGTGCTAAGGCATCAGGAATCTGGCCCAGCAGAGAGAAACCTTGTGGTTTTTTTGGTGGGCAACCATGCAGAAATGTCTGTCAGTGGTGAGTGTCAAAAGTGGTGCAAGGATAAAGGGGGGTGAGCTCTACCAGCAGGAGGAGGGAGCTGGTGTGTCACCCAAAGGGGAAGCATGGAACTACGACCTGTACAGGTAGCTGCTGTGTGGTTTTCCCCACCCAGATGAGATATGTCCTGCTGGTGATATGAACTTCATGCCTGTCTGTTGAGAAACCTGTTTATCAGCATGGGGTATCAGCTTTAAAAGATTTGATGCCTAAATGAAGATGTAAGATGTCTGTGCAATATCATAACAGAGAAAGTCTTATCTTGCACAACAGGTAAATGTTACTGCCACAGAGGACTGCATTTTAGGAAATCTGAAGAGAGGATAGAGTGACAAGCTTATTACAACTGACATGTGTATGTACTTTTACACTTTTTATTACACAGATTTTGCTGAAGCAAGCCAACATCAGCTTTGTTTGCTGGTATGACATGCCCTTTCCTTCTCTTCAAGTCTTGTGTATGGAGAAATGTAGCACTGAACATGGAACCTTTACTTCCAGGCAATGCTAAATAAAGTCAGCCAAGAAAGTTAAGGTAAATCAAGTGAATTTGGGATATGAATCCAACTTCCATAAGTTAAAATGCACTAAAAGGCTTCTGTGTGGTTTAGTTCCTTCAGGTGTAATGCAGCGGTAGGCTTGGTCAAGGATCAAGCTCACTTCTTGTGACTATTTGCTCTTAAAATTAGTGAACTTTAGAAAAACCCCAGGAATGAGATAAAAATAGTTGAAATGTGTGTTGTTTCTAACTGAACACTGGAAGGAAGAGAAGAATGTCTTACCAAATTACTTACCTAGGTATGGTTTGAAAGAATACAATGTTGCTTAAATAGTTTCCTTCTCCAGTTCATGAAACTCCTAACAACAATGGCACTTGCCTAAAAAATATCTTGGAAGGTATATTCAGTGTGAAAGCTGTGGATAAATCAGGGCAGATATTCCTGAAGTGATTCAAAAGTAAACATATATATTTACATATTTTATTAATGTTTTACTAATATTTACTAATACGTTATCCTTGAGAAGAGATGGCTTAGGTGGGATCTTATCCATATATATAAATACAGGCTGATGCAAAGAAGACACAACTTTCCCCTTCTCACTGCTATCCAGGGAAGGGTAGGAGGCAGTGGGCACAAATTGAAACAAGGAGAATTCCATTAAACAGAAAAAGAAAATTTTGTCCTGTGAAGGTAATCAAACTCTGAATCAGAGAGAAGTGAAATCTTTGTTTTTGGAGATAGTTCAAAATGCAACTGGATATGGCCCTGAGCAACTTGATACCTTTTGGACCCAGCTATGAGAGCAGTTGGGCCTGAAGATCTCCAGAGGTCCCTTCCCTCCTTAGCCTTCTGTGTTTCTGTGTAAACAAGATGCTTTTAGCAGTCTTCTAGTGAAGACATATGAGCAAAATTTCAGTCTCTAGAATTTCCTCTGACATCATCTTATTTACGGAATTCAGTGTTTTAAGATGAGGTTTTAATTATTGAATTATTCTTGCTGTAATGCAGGGGGAAAACATGTTTCAAATGTAAGTGGTCCTTTTGCGTATTAAACTGAGAAATTAAAATGCTATGCCAGCTTTTTTTTTTTTTTTTTTTTTTTTAAAATTTTTTTTTATTTTTTAAAGACTTAGTATTAAACTGAGAAATTAAAATGTTATGCCAGCTTTTTTTTTTGTTTTTTTTTTAGAATTCATGTTCAGTTATCAATGATCTGGACACTGGTTTTATCTCTGCTCTACAAGAAATGTTCCCTCAGATCCTCACTGATTTTTCATTTTGGATGTTTTATGACATATGCCTTTTGACAATACACACCTCATATTATTTTTCTCCTCGCTTGCTAGTTTTGGGATAGTATAATATGATAGAAATGGAGTGGAACCATGAATGACTTTGGAAATTTCAGTAGTCTTAGCATTTTGCCTGAACTGGCTTGTTTGACATCTCTGTTCCAATGTTCTGATTTTGCTCCCTTGCTAAGCAATCCGGCTGTTCAAACACCAGTTAAAGAGAAGCTGTATCCACTTAATGGAAGCGTGCAAAGGTCCATAACACTGGAAAGAAGTGGAACTTCCTCTAATTTAGTCTACTGTCTATATTTATCACTGTTCATTTGCCATGTGCCTTCCCTCCCACCCCAGCTGCCACCTCACAGATGGCATTCCTAGCAAAAGAAACATTTCAGATTCAGTACACTGTCATCTGGAAATGTCAGCAGATGACAGGGAGAGGGAAGGAAGAGGAGGGCTAGCTCCACATTTTTTCAGGACAAAACTTGACCTCAAATTCTACTCAGCCACCACAGAGTTCTGGGGATTACCAGGGTGGGGAGGAAGGAGGGCACAAAGGGAGCAAGAAAGAGTTTGCATGTAATGATCTTTGTTATGTTCTGAGGCTTGCTGGATAGAAATTTCCATACTGTGCAATTATTTGCTTCTAACTCTATTACAGCTTTAATTTATTAAAGGATTTAAAAAAAAAAAAAAAAAAGTTTTGTTTGCCCTAGAGACCAAGTGAAAACAATGAGGAAGAAGAAGGCATCCCTGCAAAGCTGACACTATTAAGCCCAGGCACAAAGTGGAATGTTTGCAGTGCCTATGAACAGTTGTTTAATGACAAGCAAATAAAATAATAATTCTTAAGCAATGACTCATTTCTGATTTAGTTTTTTAGTGCCTTTTACTCAGCCCTTTCATGTTAGTCATTTCTATATGCTTCTGGTGTTGTATGCTGGCCCAAGTGGTACTGACAAAAATATGGTGGGCTTGGAACTTGATACAAGGAAAGAGATAGGGCAAGTTTTTAGATTTAAGGATAATGTTTCAGAAATAAATTCAGAAATTTCAGATGTCACTAACTGGGCTAAGTTTTCATTCTAAAGGCTGTAGTCTGGAACGCTTGTGTGCCTCAGAGTAAAAAGTTTCAGATACTAATATTTTGTTGAACTAGGCTAAGGGAAAAGGTTGCTGGGTTTGGCATCTTCAAAACATTCTTGCAACTGTTTCTCTGGGGAGCTGTGGTACCTTCCTGTGTTGCAACAAAGGCTCAATATTCAGTACATTTTAGCAGCAGGAGGGGTTTTGGCTGCCCTGTGAATATTCATACAAAATAGCTCTAAGAGTACAGGCTTCTGAGAAATACCCGCTCACAAACACACAGAAGATGCTGCCCAGCTGCAGTGGGGCTGCTGAGGCACCCGGCCTGAGAGCAGAGGCAGATGTCCTTTTCAGTGACTCAAACTAGAGCACTCTAAGCAGGTATTGGCCCATCTGCTCCCATATCTCAGATGTCGTGGCTGATTATCTGAACACTCAAGCTCTGTTATAGTGAAAATTCAGGGAAGCGGTGCCATTCACTGACAATGACATCTTAACAGCCCCCAGCTGCTCATTCCCAGCCTATGCCCTCCTTTAGCTCTTGTAAAATTGTTTATGGGGCCAAGAACCTGGCTCCTGCCCTGCCATACTCCCAAAAAAGGTCTGATTATTTTTAGCCTGAGCTGACTCTCACTCCTGGTTCAGTGCAGGGATGACTGTGGTTAGATTTGCTAGAGGACAGCTGTTTGTGCCCTGCCATCAGGGAGATGGTCTTTTCCCAGCCCTGAATTTTCCTCTTGCTTTTTAAATGCAGATGTCATAAGGAGACCCAAGTGTGTTTGTGCATGTTCTGCAGTCAGGAGAACAAGGGGAGCAGCTGGGGGCTGGCATCCCGCCCTGCCGAGGGCAGGCAGCTGCGGCTGGTAATCCCCTGGACTGCCCCTGCAGGGCTTGACAAAGCTGCTCTGGCAGAGCACATCAGGCTCTTTGCTTGCTTTCCTACCACTCTAAAAAGTAACCAAGCCTTAATAAGGCTTAAGTGTAAAGTCGAAGTCTCTGCTGGTGCCATGAGCACTTCATTATGCCCAAGATTTCTATTTTGCACCACCATCACAATTCTTCATTGAGCAGGAGGAAAATTTTCTCAGATTGGTTTGGCAAAATACCTGGAATTGGAACCAGAAAACACAGGACTATGGGATTAGGTAATCAACCAGCTTTCTAATCATAATCCAGGCTCTCCCCTTGTCACTTGGACAAGTCACTTAGAAACATAGGTCTGTGTTTGTAATCAAAGAATAGTTAAATTTGAAATAAATGGATTTTTTGAAAGCAGTATCAAGGTACTTCACGGTCTTTGTGCACTGTGATGATTTTCTATGTGGAAGCAAGTTTGTAGTGCTGGTGCTGCTTTGCACATGTGGTCCATGGATTCAGGAGGTCTGTGAGCTTTTTACAAAAGATCTGTGCAAATTTACCTGTGAAGAGTCAGGGAGCTTTGATTTCCTACCTAAAATTGTGCCTTTTCGCTAGGAACAAAAAGAAAACAAGGAGTTTGCTGACAGCTGTGACTGAAAGACACTGATTTGGTGAAGTATTCATTTGTGGTATAAATGACTGTGTGCTAATTTCCCAGGCAGTCTAGCATGTGTGTCCATAATGGGTTTACTCATCTCCTGAGTTCTCAAGGTGGCTTCTCTGTGGCCTGAATTCTTGGTATGCAAATAAAATTCTCAGTGAATTTAGATAGTGCAAGATACAAACCTTGTGAGCAGGAGAGCAATCTGTGGATTAGGTGAATATATGGGGTTTGAATAGGCATAAAAAAGGTTCAAAACCAAACAAATAAACGTCCCAGGAAACCAAGCTCCAATTCTTTCTCCTGACTAATTAAATTTTATGACCTCCCTTTTTAAACAGCATATGGGACACAGATTTCCTAGTCAGCTGGGGATCAGTTAGATACGTGTCTGCGTGTTAGTCAAGTTCCAGCTGATTAAGCCTTTGCGTATACCAGAAGTTTCCTGTGATATTTGTACAGACTATCATGGACAGCAGAGCTACCTTGGAGCTTTTTTGACAAAATGAGTTTCATCCAAAAATGCCTCTATTTGTCTTAGCCAAAACTTTGCCAGAAATAGGTCAAATGAGATTTCAAGGCCATGAAAAATTAGTTTTTATAAAACAAGATTTTGACACATCAATTTAAAGATTTTGGTTTCCTGTGAAATAGCTTTTAGTTATAAGACATAAGTACAGATGAAATGCTTTGAAGATCACCTAAATGGAATATTTCTATTGACATTTTTGACATTATTATTACTCTTAGTTAACAAAATTTGTCAAGTTTTTGATTATTTTGTCACAATTTAAGAAAGACAGCTTTCCACAAAATTGGAAAGAGTCCAAATCCAGTACTAGTTCAGTCCATTGTATCGTAGAGATCAGAAACCAAAACTCAGTGGAAGAGAATGAAGTAGAACACGTATTCTCAGAAAAAAAAGAAATGAGGTGTTCTTGTTCTACTTGCCCTTTGCATCTGCTCCTTAGCTTTTAATCATTCATTAGCATCTTTAGTTCTGGTACAATTCTTATCAGGTATCTATTCCTACAAGTGAAGCATAGTAGTAATGAATAATGGGGATACATTATTTTAGCAACTGTTCCTGATTCTGTTTAATGACTGAATACAAAATGGCTTCTCTTCCTTCTAACATGGCGATTTAATTTAGATGTACTACAGATAACTGCTTACAGAAGTCATTCCTTAAAGCAACAGGAAACGTTTGCATGTTTACATATCTAATAAAATAATGAAATACCTTTTGTATTTTTCTCAAGGTTATAAAGAAAACAAACTAGTTGTTAACTATGAATCATAGGGAATTGCATTACAACAGAAAAATTCTCTCTCTGTGTATGTCCTGAAAAAAAATTACTGGTTAACTTCAAGTTATGGTGTTTATTAAATGACTGAAGTTCTGCTTCAGTGGTTGAAAATGCAAAAAAAAAATATTGCATTTTTGTTCAAAGCAAAGTGTTTTCTATGAATCGTGTATTATTTATATTATTTGATGTAGTTATTTGACCTAGAGATTGGAGTGAAAGAAAGTTTAGGTGGGACAGCTAGGTGTGAGCTATGTAAGTCTCAGAGATTTCACTGTAAAGTATTGTAGAAGAAGCATTTACCATCAGGGATATTTTCTTGGGAAAAAGGGAACAGAATATTTCAGCCAAGTCTTCTAATAAAACAATCCATGAAAATAAAAGCTGAAGGTCCCACAGTGTCCCAGTCTCACTTCATCACTGTATTATGTAAATCCTAGAAAATCCCCTGAGAGCAAAGGGCTGCAGGAAAAGGGGGGCTGCAGACTCTGTGCTCTCCTTGCTTCTCTTTTCTCTTTCCCTTTTGGTAGAGGTCAGTGCACAGGAAGCCCAGTAAATGGTCAATTGACACTCTTGTGTGCAATGAGCTCCCTGAAAACTGTGCTTTGTAAAGCTGGGTTTCCAGTTTTGCTGTGTCAGCCAACGTGGAGTGTTCTGAGCGGGTTCTCAGCTGCTGTGACTTGTTACAGATCTACAGAAGTGGGTGAATCCTGGGTAGTTCATACTATGTGAGGATTTCTTTTACAGAACAAATATGAAAGAACATTTTATATTTAATAATTTTCCAGCTCAGGCTGAAAAAGATCCAACTAGCCTAGTATTCTGGCTCCAAAAGTGATGAAAAGTGGTCAAAAACAGAGGGTGATTACTGAAGATCATTATAAAATGACAATCATGTAGTGATTGCTTATACCTACCTGCCTTTTATTATGAACTTCTAGCAATCTGACTTTCAAAGTCAGAGGTAGAATCTTTCTATTTAACAAGTGACAATGGATGAGTTTGTCCAGGAGGTCTAACTCACATCAAGTTCTGTAAACCACAGCCTTTTGCAGCAAGGAGGCTCCAAATTACCACCAGTCGGTAGGAAGAAATACTTTTGGTTTCCTTTGTTTTAAAGTAGATAATGATTTGATGTATCCTTTTTCACTGCTTCCTATGCCACAAAAATCTTCCATTCCCTATTAGACCTTTTGTTGTTACTCTTGATTTTAGAGATTTCACTTTATGTTCTCTTTGCCATCTAAACTAATCCTAGTTTTTGTTATCCTTTGAAATTGTTACAACTTAGATTTCTATTTCTTCTATTTTCTCTTTCTTAGGGAGAAACAAACTGATATATAATTTTCAATCATGTCCCCAATGTATGCTGTATAAAGGGGTCACAACAAGGGAACCTCCTTGAGTTTAGAGCAAACAGGGAGGCAAAGAATTCCTGCAGCTCACTGGCAGGACCTTCTCCTCTGTGCTCCTTTGTATCTTAGCAATCTACTGCAGCATTCTTTGACAGGTGTCTTGCTTACTACAGGAAGGTATTAACTAAAAGTTTGTGATGCCTGTCAATTTCTTTTTGGGCATACAATCACTTTATGGTTTATTTCTCATTTTCACCTTAAACTTTGTGAGGGATGGAATCTTTGGAAATAAACTACCTCTGTAACCACAGCAGCTTTTTCGGTGTTTACTCTAAGTCCTTGAGCTGCTGGGAGGTATCTTCCTCTTGGGCTTGTCATTCTTGATACATCTTTTACAAGCTTCCACCTTCCTTTTCTTAACCTCAAGTGCTACCATAGTAGATTTTTTTGGGGTTTTATTGTTCATGCATGCATAATAAGTCTAAATTCATTACAGTTATTGTTAACATGGTTCTTTGATACAGAAGGATTCAAATGACAGGTCAGATGGCTTTCACGGTCTGCTGCATGTACTGTGTCTGTGGATTCTTTTTTCTCCCAATAACTTTAACTTTAATTTAAAATTATGTGACCATCTACCTTTTGCAAGTTGTTGTGAGTGAAGTTTAAAAACAGAAGATTTTTCTTTTTCTCTCAGCACACTACCTTTATTTACTGCCTTAATTGTATTATTTACAATACTTGTACTTGTAAGGCAAGAGGAAGGTGCTGAAGTTCTTCTGCACAAGGAGCAGCTGGCGAGTGTCAGTAACTCAACCTGTGGGGCTGAGCCTGGCGTGTTTTCTGGCAGTGTCCTGGTGGCTGCCCTGGCCTTGTGCTGCACGGGACGACGCTGCCCGGGATGCTCAGCCGCCCATGGCAGGGTTTGGAGCAGGAGAGTAGGAACACTGCCCTTCCAGAGAGGCCAGGGTTTACAGTTTCCCTCCAGTCAAGGTCTCTGGGCCAAGTTCCACCCAGAACACCTTTGTGGAGCTGCAGTACGCATTAATAATGACATAGAGACATATGGGGAGCGGGCAGGATGGTGCATGAGGCATGCTAACTGCAAAAAGCCAAATTTGGGGAAGTAATCTGAGAGAGTGCTACCAAAAAGTATTTGTCATTTTAAAATATGTTTCCCTAGTGCCTTTGCATTTGATTGATGGATTGACCTTACCTGAAATGTACCTTGAGAGGCTCTGGCAGTTCAGAAAGAAAGAAAACTTCAAATAAATACTTGTAGCTGTATCTGCAGTGATGAAAGCTAACCTGAAGGAGAGAAAAAACTACTGAATGATTTTATGCTTCTGGAGGAAATTAAAAAATACTTTTTCTTTTCTTTCTTTCCCCCCAAAAATCACATACTGGAGATGCCAGGGGAAATGTACTTAAATGAAAACTTGCATCCCAGGTATAATTGCACTATCATTAGTGTGGTTGTTGGGCTGGCCCTGCTAACAAAATGCACCATCTATTTTGCTATTAACTTTTACATCAAGGTGTTACAAAAGCAATAGGTGGCCAGGACATAGGAACTATCCTCATTTTCTTTGGAATGTGCCCTACACTGTCAAGTACAAGGAGAAGGCTATAAAGGAGCCAGTAAGGTTCAGGGAGGGCTCAGTCCTGTTTCAGATTGTGCAAGGTTTCATGGCCACAAGCACCATTAATCTGAGACCATTTAAGATAGTATAATTACAGTAATGCAAAAAGGAATTAAATTCTTGTTTTAAGAGACTATCTTGTCTTCCCTCATGCTTCATTTTAGCGAAAGAGGCTTTATGTCTAGACAGGCAAAGACTTGAGACCTACTTTTATACCAATCATTTTGCTTGTGCTCATTGAGAACTTTAAGAAATCTTGGAAACCTTCAAGGAATCCAAGCAAATTTTTGCAGGATCATAAATTTTTTTCTCCCCTTATAAGTCTTTAGTGCTGAGCTGTTCTGAAACATGTGCAGAAATAATCCTCTGCCAAGGTGAGGGATCCAATATGCCTGTAACCACCCTGGCTTCAGGTTACCTGTAAACTGAGAAAGACATTCTTGAACGTTCTTAAACATGATGAGAACACCCTTTATGTTCCAGCAGAAACTAAAACTTGCAGTCAAAAATGGATCTGGAGAGAGAGCATTCCCAATGCACATGTTGATTCAGATATTCTCAGCGTGGGAAGTGTATCTGTCTTGGCCTAGATCTTTAGGTGACCACTTTGTATCTCTTTGTTTCTGTCTGGCCATCCCTCCTCATTTCCTAGGGACAGGATCTTAGTCACCAAGCTGATCCTTGTCCAGTCTGCTTCAAGAGATGAGGACCAAAGGAATGTGAGTGGGAGCCCAGACTTTTGAGGTGTTTTGCACCTTTAGCTCCTGGTGACATCGGACTAAAATGCACCTTTAAATCTCTTTCAGTGTCTTCTTTAGGCCTTTGAGAGCAGTTCTCCAGCACTTCTCCAGCAGCAGCACAGTCCAGAGCACCTGCAAGAGCCCATAGGCAGTGAGTGATTTAAGCTGTATGTGGCAGTCTGAAACAGCTTTATTGCAACATTGTGGTGATACCATCCAAACTGAGGTCTTTTTATAAAGTGTAGCATCGTTTGCCAGACCAATGTTAACATGCATGATTTAAATGATGGCACAAGCAGAACTTCGGCTCACAATGGAGATATTAAAGATACCAAAATATTATCTTTCCTCTCGCCAATGAGAACAGCTGGCAGGATGGGTTTACTGAACAAAAACTTTGGCCAGCAGACAAAGGTTATCATTTTCACAGACTTTCCTTCTGAAGTACAGGAGTAACAAAACATGCTATTTTTTTATTAAAAAATTGGAGGGTTTGTGTCTTTCATCTGGTCAAATTTAGCTTAAAAGTGGAAATAATATCAAAGTTACATGCACCATAGGGAGACTGTTAATGTGGTAACAAAGGGCATTTGGCCAGTTAAAATAATAAAAGACTATACAGCTTTCCCAGTGATGGCTGGAGCCCAGTTAGTACTTTCCAAGTTGAGCCACAATATTCTTTTCCAAATTATGCGGTTTGGCACGATTCAGAGTGAGTAAACTTACTTTCCTACAAGGGAAAAATATAATTAAGAGAGAAAACAAGGTCATGCAGTATTATGCTTCAAGTAAGCAATAATACACCATGGGGTGTATGTTAGTCAATATTCATACACCCTAGACAGGCTGAGACAGAGACAAAGCAATGTCTCAGCATACAAAAAGATACATATATTATCTCGATAAACCCATGTGCAAAAGTAAAATGCAAATGGCTGTTTTATTTCCTTGCTAGATTATTTTAAGGGAATATATGTTCAATGTTCATGTGTGTAACACTCATAAATGTTACTTTAAAAATACCTTTAATGTTAACATTTTGTACTTTTTAGTAATAAGTGAAATTGCTGTTTTCATTTTGTCAGTGTATCTGTTTTATTGGGGATTTTTTCTGCTATTAAAGCCAAAATAGTTTGAAAATTTCTTTTTTTAATCATTAACTGATTAAGTTTTTTAAAAGGACTTTCAACCTGGATGGTTACACTGGAAGCCTCTAAGGGTCTATTCTTACTTTACAGTAATCCACCTTCTAGGATTCTACAAGTGGCACAAAGCCTGCAAAGACTCAACAAAGTCAAGGATAAAGTCTCAGGATTAGAAAAAAAAATAAAAAGCAGCTTCAAATTTGAAAGTGAACTTGCAAGGGGTTTGTGCTAGTGTTATTTAAATGAACAAAGTGTTTAGCTGAAGCTCAGACAGAGAGGGCAACATGCAAAAGGAAAGCTTGGTCACCCAGTGTATGTAATACTGTGGTACCAAAATGGGAACAGCCCCATGAGACATCTGCTCAATTTTTGCTGCTGATGGGAAAGGCCTGTGATATGCCGGGAGGAAGATGAAAAAAGATGAAAAACTTCAAAAAACATGGAACCACTCCCATCACCTGAAGCTTAGACCACACACCTGAAAGGGAGCAACCCACATCCAGCTCGGGTGCACAGCCCGAGCAGCCTTATCTCCCTTTCAACTCAACCATTTTGCACATCTCAAATATAAAGTGCTTGTAAGGGAGGAATTGATTATTTATTTATTGATTGTTTCTTTAATCATTACAATAACCTGACATAATTAAAGAAGCAGGAAATAATTTATTTAAAGAAACTGGAAATAACCTGGTATTATAAACCTTCATGAGTTGCAGCATCTCACCATTACTGCTATTTGGCTACCAGTTTCTTTCTCTTCCCAGCTCCACTGGGGAATACCTGCTCTACTAAGGCCCCAGAGAGTCTCCTAAACCAACCCTGCCTATTGCAGTTCTGTGTGCAAGGAAGCAGGAAATATGTGGGCAGTGAAATTGGGAGCACATTTGTGACTCTATCATTTCAATAGTCACACAGGCTGTGCACAGCAATCATACTGCCTTCTCTGAAAGCACAAGTCACAACTACTTGCATACAACACTCCAGTCATCCACACAAAATGTGCCCTGACACACCTGATTTTAAGGTGTCACTTGAAAGGCAGACAAATCCTCATCAGCTATAGAGTTTCTCTCAGTATTGAACTACTCTGAAGCGGGACCAAGGTGCCAAAGCCCTCGTATTGTATGAGAGCTATATCATACAATATATGGGGGAAAAGACCTATATCATTGCAGACTGTATCATTTTAAGCCACTGCCATCCCATACTGAAGGGGAAGCTGGAGTCAGTGCTGGAGTGAGGCACAGAGCTCTGTCCCATCAGCCTGCATGGCACAGCAGCATCCATGATGATGCATGGCTCCTAATTCTCAGAGAGGACTTTTGTTCCACTTTTTACCTTGAATTTACATGACACTCCTTACAATGTGAAATTGAAAATTATCATAACCTTTGGGTTTACATCCACCTTAACCCTCTTAAAACAGATTTATGTCATCAAAGTTACCCTACTTACTTCCCTTACTCCATACTAAGTAATCTTCTTTCAGGAAATAGCAGATCTATTTTGCCCTGAATCAGAGCTCCAAGAAATCTAATGGCAAGGAAGCCAACACAAATAATAAAGAGAAAACAACTGAGGGGAAAAAAAAAAATCTCTGTTTTACACAGATGTGTTTTCTGGATGCTTCTCTGTATAGGTGCCAAACACTATTAACTTAATGATGAGGCCAGATTCTCAGAGAAGCATAAATTTTCTCAGCTTGGGAAATTATTATTGCTTTTTGTTTCAAAATGGCACTAGAAGGTACTGCACAAGAGGAGAAACTCCTATTTTATACTGAGTGTTTCACATGTAATTAAATGCTGAAGGGATCTACTCTTCTTTGCTACCCCTCCAAGCTATCTTAAACCAGTTAACAAATAGTTTTCTATATAGAATCTGTATTAATAACAAAATTATATTGTGCAAAAGAACATCTTGTCAAACGAGTATGCCATGTTTACCTGCAAAAGCCACTGTACTTGGATGCAGAAATTGTGTTTTGTTTTTCTTGTATGTTCTTGCAATGACCCCTATGGTCCTGTGTATCCTCCAGCAGTATATGAAGCAATGTGACAGGTATCTGTCATGTGTAGTTTAATTCTTTTTTAATTAGCCTAAACTCTTTATGAGATCAAAATCAGTAGGGTAGTGTTACCCTCTGCTACATTTTACATTCTGTGGTGTTTCACTTTGTCAGGCACTTTGCAAATCCCTTTCCTTTATCAATACAAAAAGTCTATCATTGTCTAAAGAAGAAAGATTAATAACAAACCTTTGTCCCAGTTTGACAAATACTTTTAACTAATTATAACTAGCAAAAAGGAAAGGAGTGTATTAAGGGAAAGAACTGTTTTAAAATTAATCTTTTCAAGTTAATATGATCACTTGGTTGCACTCTGCTGCAGTGAAGGCCTGCAAGTTTTTGATGCCTCAAATATTCATAAAAATAAGTGAATTATGGATAAAGAAAATAAACTTTTAGAACAGAAATATCAATTAATTTACTTTTTGAACCCACTATTTGCATATCATAGAATCCTAGAATGGTTTTGGTTGGAAGGAACCTTAAAGATCATCTAGTTTCAAACCCTCTGCCAAGTGCAGAGACACTTTTCCCTGGATCAGTTCATTCAAAGCCTTCTCCAGCCTAGACTTGAACACTTTCAGGGGAGGGGCATCCACAGCTTCTCTTGGCAGCCTGTTCCAGTGCCTCCCCACCCTCACAGTCAAGAAGTTTTTCCTAATACCTAATGTAAACCTACTATCTTTCTGCTTGAAGCCATTTCCCTTTGTCCTTTCACTACATGTCCTTGTGAAATGTTTCTCTCCACGTTTTCTGCAGGCTCCCTCCAGGTACTGGAGGGCCACAATTAGGTTACCCCAAAGCCTTCTCTTCTCCAGGCTGAACAATCCCGATTCTCTCAGCCATTCCTCACTGGGAACATGGTCCAGCGCTCTGATCATCGTGTTGGCCCCCATCTGGACTGGCTCCAGCAGGTTGATATCCTTCCTGTGACCCCAGAGCTGCATCCCAATGCACTCCAGGCACTCCCCTGCTTTGTACAGCAGTGATTATTGCACAACTATCAGCTCCACAGGGGTGCCCCAAACAAAATAAAATGTATTAAACATTACTTATCATGCATCAAAAAGTTAACGTGTTCACTTTACCACTTCAACATCAAAGAAGGTATTATGTAGTCAAGGAGGGCACACTAAGTAAAACTACCTTTTAATAACTTAATAAAGTAATCCTGAGCAGATACAGTTTCCCTTCCCATCAAATTTAAAACTGACAAAAAAGATTTTTCAAGAATTCTCTAAAGCTGCACGCCCTAGCAGACAGCTCGTTTAAATAGATTTTCTCATCCAGCACTCTTATGCAAAATTTTTTAAGAAAAGCTATCACATGACTTTAAAATAATCTTTCTCTCTCTAAAAGATCCTTCAGGAATCTAGTTTATCTTTCTAATGAAGGGTGAAGCTGCTAAGTGTTGGAATTTACTACCCTTCTGCTATCTGTAATTGCACAACTAAAGGTATTTTATAGATTGATGGCTTCCACATAAAAATGAGGAAATATCTATAATTTTCTTAAGGATTCAAAGTTTCTAAATTCATAGCTATTTGAACTTGCAGTCCAAAATCATCAACGTGCTTGTGAAAGTGTCCGTGTTTGTTAAAACTTAGGAGTTATATAGTCTTCATTCCAGAATGCACGGTCTCCTTAAATGGACCCTTTACAACCAGACAGTATCAAAGCTTTTTTTACCCTGTAACTAATTGATATAATAATCCTGATTATTTTAAAATGTGATATTTAAGCAGCTATGAGAATACAAGGCCAAAAAAGAATGTCCTAGTGTATTGTATGCAATGTATCACACTCAAACATTTATGTTCTATCATATTACACTGAAGCATTTGTGAAAAGTTCCTATTCCTTAATACACCATGCCTGGTGTTGTCAGAATGCTGAGTGCCTCTCTTTGGTCTCACAACATTATTCCTTTTAATTTTTCTATTATCTTTGGCATCAGCTTATCCCAAACATGTGTTACTCTTGGAAAAAGCACATTAACAATACATGCTGCTAAACTGACTCTTGAAAGGCACGGTGTTGGCAGTGGAGACGTGCAATCAAGGATTAATTTTAAAATGTGCTGTAAACTAGAAGCATATCAGTTGTAAATAACACAGGAGAGAGAACTATGTATGCATATTAGCTGACTGCAGGCTTGCTACTTTGCCAGTGGGATGCAACCATGAAAAAAAAGCAGATGCCACCCAAGCATGAACCAGATAAACTATTTCTTGTTGGACTAAAGCAAAAATTTATGCCATCGCTTAAAGCACCTGAGAGATCTCACACAGATCTTTTTCATCACATCTGTGGAAGGTGAAACAGGTGAAAAACTGGGTAAATTACCAGAGTGAAGTGCTTTTAAGAGCAAGGCTCAAAAATTTTTGCTTGTTTAGTCTAGTAGAAACAAAAACTGATACAGGAAATAATTATTCTCTAAAAACACAATAGGGTGGTAAACAGTAGGCAAGGAAAAAAACTATTTACCTTAGCAGACAATGTTGGCACAAGAACAAATGGGTGTAATTTGGCCATGAATAAATTTAGGTTGGAAGCTAGAGAGATTCTGGCCATAAAAGTGGTGAGGTTCTAGAGTAGTTTTTCAGTACAAGTTGTGGGGACAAAAAAAATAACAGCTCAAGCTACTTAATGTTGAGGATTGTTGAGTTCATGGAAAATGCCACAAGCATAGTTTTCTTGGTAAGCAAAATACTGCATTTTCATCATCCAAGAGATTGTTTCCAGCATTGTTTGCCTGTCTCCTGAAAGTGTGGGGTAAAATAAAAAACCAAAACATTGAAATTAAACTTGATTTATGCATACAGTGTTAAAAATAATCCTTAAGCAAGTGCCATCCATATGTAAAAGGCCTCAGTAATTATATTTGTGCTTTGCAACAGGAAAACAATTTAACTTGATAAATAGGCATTGCATTGTACTTAATGGCTGGAAGTTAATTCTTTTTAATGTGAAGATGCAATTTGTCACATTCTAATTTCCTGGGCTTTATAGTGTATCTTTCTACTACTTTTATTTTGCCTCGTTTTCTTTAAAGGTGTAGACAACAGTATTATCGCTGTGTGGACAACAGAGAGACACAGATGGAAAATAACATCTGCCTATTTATTTATACCAGTTGAGCCACATTTGGCCCCTGAGTTCCTCAGATGAGCATTTGCTGTTAGTCTAAGTCAGTACTGAGGAAAAAAGCCCCTGATGGTCACCATGGAAAGATGGAATCTGAATATCAGAAAGAAAGAAGCAAGCAAAAACCAAACATATTTGAGTTAGAAGAATGACATCATGTCCCGAAAGGATGTCCAAAGAAAACAAGGAATATGTTGTGAAGCTAACTTCCACTAATAGAGAGAATTTGCTGAGATTGCAGTCAGGGGTTTAGTCCAGAGACCCAACATGAAAGCATTTCTTAGGGTTTTCTTGTGCAGCTTCTGATGCCTGTTATAGTCTCACTATTAATAGCTAATAAATATGTTTCACCCAACACTGCAGTGGCTCTTGAAATTCAGATCTGTGGTATGCCACTATGACATCTGAAGACCTACAGTTATTTAAAAACTAATCAGTGTTGTCTCATCAGCAAAGCCAAACAGCAGAAAGAAAATCAAAACATACAAAGGCAAAATAGTGGCATTTCTTTATCCCTGTGAAAATATAAATAAGTGACAGAACCCTACTGAAAATAAAGTTAAATGACTGCATATGCATAAGGCTGTGTTAAAAATTCTTATTTGCAAGTGCATGTGTGCACATATGTATGTAATTATAAATGTATTTTTAATACATTATTTATAATTTGCCTTCTCTGTAAGCCCACTTGCAAAATATCTATGGAAGAAACTGTATTATTAACTGCATAGCTGTTAGCTTATTGTAAAAATGTCAAAACATTATTCAGTTCAATTTAATTCAATTCACCTTTGTATGAAAATGCTTTTTCTTTTTTTTAACCTCTTCTTATCTGTATTTGCTAGCTACAGTGTTCAGTAGCTTTTGCCATTCACATCTAACTGAAGCTATGGGCCTGAAGGCCTCAGTAAACTTTTGGGAGGACACGCTGCCTTGTCTGTTAAACAGAGGAATGTGTTTTCCCTCTGTGAAGTCTGGTGTGCCCACCCCAATAGCATCCAGCCACCAGGTGGGACTTGGTAAAGTTTTACTGTGGCTTGTAAATGAATAGCCTCTGATTTAGCTTTTGAAAGTGAAACTGCAGTTTCCAAGGAGGAGAAACAAAGAGAAGCCACCGTAAGTGCCGGGTGATTGCGTGTTTCTGAAGGCTCTAAACAGTGGGAATGCAACTACAAATATGGGATGATATTTAACACATTTGGTGTGATCAGTGCTCAGAAAAGGTCAGGGAGATGAAAGCAAAGGTGTCTCTCTCCATTGAGTTTTACACTGTTGCTCGTGGTGAAGAGGTTGTGAGCAAAACCCAAATCATTGGTAAGAATTCAAAAGATGATTTGACTTATACTCGATACCACATCCTGCCAAAGCTGATTCTTAAAATGCAATGAAGAAGACCAGATTTTAATCCTCTCCTTTCTAACTTCTGACTCGTGTCTCAATCCTGCACCCCACGCCCCAATGCTAGCAGTCTCTGTTTATTAGTTACACTCAACTTCAATTTATGATCTCCACGTTTTGCTTGAGGCTCATGTCTTTGCTGGGATGCAATGGGACAGACAAGATCCAAAATTCTGCTTAGAGTAGTTTTCCAGCTCTGAAAGGATTCATGATTTAGCTAGCAAACTGAGCTTCAAAGAATGAAATTAGTAGAAAGGCTCCAGTGGTCATCAACATTGCAAATATAATGAAATAGAGGCAGTAATCCATGGTTTCTGATTTATCTTTGTTTTGGACTAGTTTGAATTTCTGTCTCTGGCATTTGGATGTGCTGCCTTTTGAAGTAAGTTTTCTCAACAGACTATGCTCTAATCCAGCAGAAAATTTAATATTTGGGAAGATATTATGCACAGTTCAAATACCCTTGGTGGTGTCTATTAATTATCAGAAAACTGAATAAACCAGTTTTAGAGTAAGGAAGAATATTAAATTAAAGTATTTTGCAAGTGGTGATAAATCTTAAAAGGAGAGGGAGAAGAGTAAATATACTTTTAAGAAACTTGGTGACAGGCACTTCTAAAATAACTAGATACTTATCCATCATCAATGAAAATTGCATTCCTAATTGTGCAGAAGCCACCTTGTCCCTTCATACAATTTCGTCTCACTCATTTAAGTCATTTTCTCATGCAGATACAGCAAGATTGACTAAACCTGGACCGTGAAGTAATTCAACTAAACTCACAGTCTTGATGCAGGTTAATGACCACTCTTCTAAAAAACAAACCAAAAATCCAGCCCAACTTTATAGTTACAATAATTAAAAAAACAAATGCACATAATGGGAATATTCACAAATACTTTTGGTGTAAATCTAAACCAAGAAGTTTTCCTACTTCTGATATTCCAGAACATGTTAGTTTATTTTCCAGATTTCTTATTTCAAATCTGTCTCTTAAAATTCAGTGTTCTGTCTGTGGGTAGGGAAAATCAGCAATTTACTGTGAATTGTTTAAATGAAAATACAGAAACTTCCCTGTTACCATGGTAGGTTGTTAGATGAGCATGAAAAAATCTGTTTACATTGTATTTAACTGAGCACTGATAAAAATACAGAATATTGGCTGCCTCACATCTAAAACTCTTTGACCAGGCCTGATAAGTTCTTAAAACTATGCAGAAGACACACAAAGTTTGCAAAACTGGTGATGGCAGAGGAAAAGCTTTTCAAGTCTTCCATGCATATTAAATTATTTTTTGCTACATGTAAGTTTATGAATGCTGTATGATTGGTTAAGGGTATTATTATTGTTATTTCTAACATCTAATCAGGTCTGAAAGCAGTTATTCTTTGGAGGGAGTGGGAGTCACACTTTCTTTTAAATGCAATCATCAATTCATCACTGTGGTTGCATTTTATTTTTGATAAAAAAGGTAAGAGGCTTGCAATAAAGTTGTTCAAAACCTGATTTACTCTTATAATATGAATATTTCAGCTACAATTTAGAGCTTTTTCATATGTTTTCTAAAAAATATCTTCTTTAACTGAAAATGGCATATTGTCTTCTCAAATATTTAGTGATTATTATTCCTTCAGATAAAAATCGACTCCAAAGTATGGACCTTTTGTTTTCCCTTCATACAGTGCCTTGCACAATAAAAATTATTTTTATTGACAGGTATTATGGTTAAATACATAGTAATGCAAATGTTTTCCACTGTGCTGTTATGAATGCACAGAAATTGCTGAAGAAAGTAGACTACTTATCCACAAATAATATAAAATGTCTGAGTAGAAATACGTACCTGCCTAGAGTCCCTAGGCTACTGTTGTAATGGTAGACGAAAGGACCTCTCCAAATTTGAAACAAAAGGGAGGTTGGGATTTTTTCAGTACTACATTAAGACAGCATTTTAATGCTTTATAAATAAAGAAAACAAAAAAAATTATGGTGAGGTATTCAGTAATTTTCACACATCTATGATACTGCTTGACAACTATGCTTTATTTGCAGCCCCTAACATTCCCAAAGTACCACTAACACTTAAAATTCTTTGGAGTAGCCAATTTTATAACTTTTGTGTATTAGCTAGTGATCAAAATTCTCCCAAGTTATGTATGTATGTGTGTGCATATATATATATATATATACATATATATATGTATTTATTTATTTATTTCAAACACAAACTTAGGATGTTCTTATTGTTCTTAAAGAGCATGAACTCTGTGCTCAAGACAAACTCTTAATGAGCAGCAATTCCGCCTTTTTGTCCTCATTTCCTGAAGAGCCTGCTCCTAATTTACCACACACAGCACTAATGATGAGAGCACTACTTTGCATCAGGATTTCCCCCAACTGTTACTGATTCATTATGTGACTCACATTTGTTAAAGAAATTATTTTCATGAAGTGCCCTGTAAGGTGAAAAAATTGTGTTTAGACGTACTTATTTACAAAAGTAAAATAAAGACTCAAAGTTTATGGCTACAAGTATTGTGTATATTGTGTAAATTGAGGCAGTCAGAAGCACCAGAAATTTTTTTTTCTTCTTTTTTTTTTTTTTCCCCAAAGGAAATCCATCCTGCACATATTCCAGATTCTGCTCGGAAAGCTCAGGAAGTCACACACTCTGAGGCATTCAGAAGATGAAGCACATGTCCTTAATTTTTTTTAAAGTGATTACCTAGTTCAGTGGCAGGGGAAAGGGTGCACTCCAACTTCTAAATGTAAGGAGACAAACACAGAATACAAAAAATACAAACTGCATGCAATTCATAACCATACCAAGCCATCAGCTTGCAAAGACAGGCTGCCCCTCATGGGAAGGTGATAAGTTTAGTACAGACAAGCTTTGAGGAGAAACCATACCTTTTCACAAAAGGAGTTGCAACAATTCGTGCTTACTTGCATGCATAACAAAGGGCATGCTATGCCACTCGAAGGAAAAGCAAAACAAAAGGCCAGTTTAAATGGGATGTAGCTGCTTAAGCCAAATCTGAAATATATGGTCACTTTACAGACATAATGGGTGCAGTGACATGGCAGCTGCATTTACATGCAAATTAAAAGTAATGTTAGCAATGTGTATGAGTAAACATTAGTGTAGTCTCTTGGGTTATGGACCCTTTTTCCACAGTCTCAATTGACAATTTAAATTTTCTCCATGACTTGGAGTTTCACCACATGATAATTGTGCTAGGTATAAATTTGGCAAGTTTGCAGAAGAGCTGCCTTTAAAAACATAGAAATTGAAGATGTTCCTATTCCTCTTTAATTACTTAATAATGACATTTTCCCACTTTTGCTTTGTAGGAGTCAGAAGTGTGTCATGTCAATGCCCCTCTGCACACCTGCCTCTCCCCTGGCTCCACCAACCAGGACATTGCCCATAGGAGCACAAGATGAGGGATCTCATCCTTTGACGACCTCAGTGAAACTTCTTACCTGCAGGTTTGAGGGGTAGCCAGTTGTTGTGACTGCTGTGCCACTGGAGGTGGGTTTTGAATGAACATAGGCAGAAGAAACAGAAACAGGTGAGTACAATATAAGGCTTTTCTACTGAGCATTTCACTGAGTGTAACTGTATAATTTAGCTGTACATTTATTTCTGCACTATCTCTGTGAAGTATTGACTATAAGTAAACAGTATAGTGGTAACACCATAATCTATCAATTTATATTTTTTTCTATTTTAACATTTCCCAGTTTAGCACACAGCTGCTAATTTGTTGTGTGTGCTTCACTTTGCATTACCAAATATAGTATTGCAAATATTATTTTGAACAGAGTCTCTTGATAAACTTTGAGGCAAGGCCTGTGGAAGAAATAATGTCAAATGTAGTTAGAAAAGAAAAAAAAATCCCTTATGGTTTTGGGCAAAACTTTGGCCATGGTTTGAATTCCCGCTCATTTTTAACTATAGGGTTTTTTTTAAGAACAAGTTCTAACACAATAAGAAGTCTAACCTGACCTGGAAAATCCCCAGCAAGAATCTCTGTTGGCATGAGACCTGGGAAACCCATTGCTTCTTCTGCAATTCCCATTTAGGATTTCATTTCCCTCTTTTAGTTTGTCAGAAATAATTTGATTTTCAGAACTTCTGGTTATGTTACACAGCTAAAAGCACAGAGCAGGTGTACATTTATAGTCCATAAAGAAACTAAACCAATACATTGAAATGCAGTGCAAATACTTTTAAAACCAAAGGTGGGTTTTGATCCTATCTGTATATATCTGTATATAACCTGACATGGCAAATTGTTTACCTCTATCACATCCTGAAGTTATGACATCAAAGACAAAGAGAGCTGCTCAGGTATTTTAATTGTGTCAGTGAATCACTTAGATGTTCTTCTGTTTAACTGTGAATTTCCTGTGTCAAAAATGATTGTTTTGGAAATGCTGCTGCTCTAATTTCAAGTTACATTGGTCTTACTTTCTCCCTAACGTTTTTTCTTTGGGGATGATGGTGTGAAATTCATAGCAGCCAGAATGCAGGGGAATCTAGCAATTCTTCATACATAATCATTAATAATGTATTTCTGTACATTCTTAAGGGATCATATTTCCATAGGCAGTTGCAATTAATTCAAAGCAACAGAACAGTGACAAAAAACCGCAATGAAACCCACAACAGACCCCCTATCCTCAGGGCTCTTGTCCCAATAGGTACAACCATTACAGATCAGAACTTGTGTGTTTTATAGCAGATGATAATGCAGAATTGACAAGAAAGTGAGCACAAATATTATCAACTACAGATGAGAAGGTCTTTTCAGTTGTCAAATAAACCTATCCTGAGATGTTGATTTCAGTGTATGTTTGGCTCAGGTCTTGTGTCCTGGTGAACAGAAAGGATCTTCTCTTCAGCATTATGTCAACTATTTGTGACTGTTGTAAGCAGGGAGAAAAAAACCCAACAAAATAGCAGCAACTTTCACAAAAAGGATGTAATGGAAGGAAATTAACGGATCTATCGTTTATGTTGATGGCACAGGGAGACTTGTTATTAAATTCTGTGGTAATAGAATGGGCTCCAATATGTTTTTCATGTGTGTGGTTGCATCATGGTAGCTGCCTAGCTGCAGATGAGGGCCTACCAAATGCATCGGAGTATTTTTACTGAAGCGGATAGCTGTGTTTAGTTGGGAACTCACGTCAAGAAGGGTTTTGTCCATCCTTCGCCATAGCAGATTGATTTATAGACAAGTGTAAAACAATGAAAAACAGGCATAAAACCAGACTAATACATCTTTTGATATGATGTATATTAACTGTTGAATCCCTATTGCTGTAATTAGTGGCCTTATGTTAGAAGTTTCATGTTGCAGTCTGCCATTTATTTTGACACATACAATAATAAATACTAAACACTTCAGCTATAGCTATCTGATAGAAAATACAGAACATATATGGATGATATAACTTCACTACATTTTAATACTTTCTATTAAGTAATTTTGCTAATCTTCTCTTCACAACCCTGCATCTGGAAAAGTTTAAAGGCTTTTTTCTCCATTTGCACTTGTAGTGTATCCTGCTGACAGACTGAAATCCTGCTACCTTTGAAACACACATCACCCCAAACGGCAGAACTCGCTTCCCAAGGTTTCCAAACTTTTCCAGACTACTTTTAGCAGAGTCTCATGGATACTCTCACCTCCTGAGTGTGCTGTCCTAACAGTGTCTGGCAAATCCTGCAGGAGCTCTCACTGGCAAACAGCATTAGGCCTGACCTGACAGCACTGCATGTTTTGGAATGTGAGGCCAGTATGGAGCAGTGGGAGAATGCCAGCAGCATGCTTAGAGCTCTATAACAGAAACACAAAGTTAGAGGACTCCAGCACAGTTCCACAGAAGGATTTGGATCAGGCCCTTGTGTGAAGCCACCAATAGCTTGTGAGGTCTCCCTTGGCTTTGCTCTGCACTTGTTAGTGAGGACACCTTGCATCACATGGCTGCTTTCTACAGGCTGTTGCAGCAGATATGACTGATAAAAAAATTAGGGTTGTAAATACCTAGTGAAATCCAGTTGGTTAACAGACCATGATTTCAATGCAATATATGATACTGGAGGAGTGTGGCAGTAATGATAATACTGCCAATGCTGTCAGGTACTTGTATATTTTTTGCAAAATATTCACATTTCTGTTTGCATGGTACTTGCAGAATAGTAGTTATATCAGTATATGTTATATTTCTGTACATAAAAACATAAAATGCCCTTCATAAAATAGTTAAACCACAATGACTAGTTCTCTTCAGTAAAGTTCAGTATATATGTCTGGATTTTATTACCACAGTAACACAATGTAGGTGTTACACTTTTACCAGTTTCGGTATTTACTCTCAGCTTTTTCTTTGTTAAGTTTTGAATACTACGTGAAAATGAAGAATACAAATGTAGCACTGAATGGACGAATTATTTCCAGAGAGTGTAGTATCTTGAGAGTGTGTTGTCTAAGAACAGCATTTTGCTAAATCACATTACTGAATCATTTAAAATTTGAGGTTTTTGTATAATCATATTTTGTGCCCTTTCAAGTTCCTTTGTTATCACAGCTCAAGCTGTAAAACCTTTTGCCCCTTCTACCTCTAGAGAACAGTCTCCACTAATATACAGAAAATTTAGAAGTACAGTAAATTGTGTTTTGAAAAGACAAAATATATAACAGCCGAAGGTTTCAAGACCATTAGTATTTAGGCAGAATAGGCACTTATTTAAAAACAGTAAAGAGCAAAAGATGAATGCAAACAAAACCTGTAAATTGTTTTTGTATAGCATTTTTAGAAGTGTATTTTCAATAAAAACACATATTTTAAATATGCTTTCTTGCTCAGTTTTAACATAAAAAAATATTGAAACATTGAATTAGATGTCATGAGATCATGCTGTATTATATAACTATGTCCTGTAAACATGCATTTCCCTTAACAGAAATTCAACACCGCCATAGAAATAAGAAATACTGCTTACCTTCCTTCCTTAGAAAATATTCCCTGAAGGCAGAGTAAATCAGATTATAAAATGAAAAACAAACGTGAAGTGCACAACTCACACACGTACAAACAGCAGATACAGTCGCCTCCATGCCTGCTTCCAGCCTTCTGTACGTTTCTCACTTATTCACATTCTAGTTATGCTACAGGGACTCAAACTATGCTTAAAATACTATTCTGCAGCATAGCTGTAGCCACCAACATATTGTATAAATGGTACTTACTGTTCCAGAAGTCACACATCATCCTATAGGAAATTTACACCTTCAGAAGAGGAATTTGTTACAACTGAGCAGATTGCAGCAAAACACAGCGCCTGGCTTGTCAGAGAAAGTTGTTACTTTCAGAGATGAGCACATATTCATTCACAGAGCACAGTAGCTTTACATTTATGTACGTGCATGCATACCTACACACACATGCACACGCACACACATGCACACACACAGAAGGAGTCACAGCCTGTCTCTCACAACCACATGCTAATTGCTGAATGGGGGAAAATCTTGTTAGTATTATACACAATAATTTCTCTTGACCATGGCTTTTGCATACACTTTTCATTTAGTATAACCAAGACCGGTGATGCTACAAAGCATTTCTAACTCAGACAGGAGTAATTACTCACATAAGGCACCAAACTCTTTTTGGCTTCCCCAGTGAGAGTGCTACAACTGCAGAAGCAGTGCAGGGTCCCTGTGCTGGCACTCACTTGCTGCAGTCTTTGTATATATTATAAACTAATTAGTAAGACAAAGACATCTGATACCCAAGAACTAAAGAAAATCATAGAGAATCAATCAGATCCTACAGCAGGCATGTAGATTGGCTGTAAAAACATTTAACAGCAGGTAGATTTTTTCCCGTGCTGTCAAAGTTAAAGGTACCAAAAGGAAGCACACACTAAGGCATTTTTGTTCCACTGTGATATTGATCCAATGCCAGACGTGGTGAAACACAATGGGCACACAGTCAGCCTTGGTAAATTAGGTATATTAGAGATCATTTGATGGTATTCTATTGTTGCTATTGTAATCACAGTAATTTTCACTGGTAATGGTGCTTCGTGATGAAGTGCGGTTCTCACAGGATAATTGTGAAAGGTATCGAAAGATTCAGGGTGTAGCATCTGGTTTTAAAAGCTCTTCAGATTCAAATTGGCATTTAACTTTATCTTGAAAATTTATTAGAGATTCAGATCATGCCGGTTTAAATGGAAAGGTGAAAGCAGGGTAATTTCAATCTATGAATTATTCAGATTCAGACTGGTGAAATTGCCATCCATGAACTGATTCTCTGACAGTCTCTTTTGCAGAGCCTCCATTACGCTTGTCATTTTTATTTCTTTATCTACAATCTCTCTCTCAGTTACTGAGCTCGTCCCTTAGGGCTGTGCTTCACAAACCAAGTATTTAAAATTGGCAATAACCTAAATGTGTTGCTGTCTCGAATCGCGGTCTCCACAGGCTGTCTTTTCCAAATCATTAAAAGCCACATTCACGATGGTGTCTGTTAGGCTCTTCGATTAGATGAATTAAATTAAAAAAAAAATAAAAAGCCAGCAAAGAGAAGAGACCAGGGTGTCATATTGAAGAAGAGCTATGTTCCTGTAACAGTCCAGCAAAGAAAGTGGTGCTTTGTGCTTGTTCCTTTGTTGTCAGTGTAACCCATTCTAGCTGCATAGCATCACGCAGAAAGAAACAACTGTTAAAGCAGGCTGACTTCATGCCCCGGTTTCCAGCAGGAGCAGATAAGGACTGCGTTATAGACAGACTAATCCACGCAAATGTACAGGCAGAGACCAACCGCAATTAATAGCTTCTTACAGGCACGAAAACCAGAAGTAGCAGTAGTAGTAGTTGCAGTTGTAGTATTTGTAGTATTGGAAGAAGAAGCGACTGGATACCCGACAGGGTTTCATTCTCTCAGACTCCAACTGATACAGATTGCAATCCCAGAGACTCTCCACTTGATGGCTGGTTGTGTCATTGCTAGTCGACTGCTGCCCTGTATCCAGAAGGACTGGGACTGATTTAGGTCAGAGAGCCTGGTTTCTTGTTTGAGCTTTGCCCTAACTGATGTAAGAAACTGCGGCAATCTGTATTACCAATCTATCTGACCCTGGGATGCTGGCACTGCTTCGGCCGTGGAGTACCTGCAAAGGCCCCAGTCGGACGGACAGTGACAAGTGCCGTCTCCTTTGTCCTATTGCTGCAGGTACATCACCATAGCATAAAGGAAAAAAAACCCTCTTAGTACGCAAAGTGGGAAATCAGGCGTTCTTCCTCAGAGGCAATTTGGGTACAGAGCTCCGAGCAATCCCTGCTCAGCTGAAAATGCTGCCAGGCGGAAGCCAACACATCCAAGCTGTGTCTGTTCCTACGCTAACACCAGGAATATTCCCCTCATATGAAAAAGATAAGAATAAAAAAAAAAATCTATGCTGCTTTGTGCCTGGTTCTATGCGTCTGCTTTGCCGCACTGCGACTAGAAAACTGCAGCAGTAAGAGCTCTGGCAGTTGCGATAATGTAGAAAGCAGCAGCTCTGTGACACAGCAGTCAGCTGACTCGCAGTGTTATCATTCAATGTCCTCTATAGAATAAGGCCAGTTTCTAAGGTAGCACCAGGAGGATGACCTTGCATACGGAAACTGGGCAAGAAGGAATGGCAAGACTTGTGTACACCTGCAAGTGATTTTGTGGTGATGTATAGCATTATCATCAGGACCCTGTCGGTCTGTAAAGGTCTCTTTTCCCTCTCTCCTGTCCTCCTTGGCCAAACAGACCTTGTCATCTGTCGAGCAGTATTTCTTCCATCATGAAACCCTCAATATGATCATGTATAGACGATGACAACTCTTATTATTAATAACAGTGTTTGGGTAAACTGTTAAAAACATTGCTTTTTTTTTTTTCCTTGTGGTTACATTTTCACAAGAAATTGTAGGTTTTTGTTAACTTCCCCCTCTCTGTGACTATGGACATGCTCCAGGAGACAAAAAGTTATCAGGTAGACACCCCTGAAAGACAAATCCTAATTGGCAAGAGCATGTCTCTGAGTTCTAATTGAGGCATCTGACTACCTAGACTGATTTTCATGGTTCTCTGTAGCTCCCAACTAAATTCACTGGTAAGAACTTGTTGTTCCGGCCTCTGGGAAATCAGAAGGGAGAAAATTAAACTTACAGCTGGCAAATATGGAAACTTACTAGAGTTCTGAGTCAACAGGAGTCAAATACCCTACTGCCACCAGGGGCTTTGAAAGTTCCCGTGGGGAGCATCAGGCAAGCTCTTGAAAACCTTCAGCATGTGTCTGCCTACTTAAATTATACCTAAAGCTACAGCAGGTTTGTCAGAAATTGCCATAAACTTGTCAGTCACTTACTGAAAGAATTTATATTACATTGTGTTATCCTTGGCCAAGGGCAGATCATCTTCCACTCATCTCAGTGGATGTGTTGTACGTGCTCAGGCCAGAGCTAAATTGGCTCTCACAACTACTACTGTAGACTGTGCAATTTCAGTAAGACACTTTTTAAGTTCATTTAAAAGTACACAGAAAGTCTTATCCTGGAGTTTAGCAACAGCCAAGTAAGGAGCAGCCATTATACACCAAGCTGGTATTTCCTGTGATTTCCAAACTCATGCTAAATTACATAAGCATTAAAATAGACATAAGACAGAATTCTGTTAGAACACAGCAGTTTGCACCAAAACCCAAACAAACTGTAATAAAGCCATAAAATTTGTAAAAGTCCTGCCATATCTTTAAAATGCAATTCTTTTGGACAACACAAAGAGCAGAGCACCCATGCAAAGACTGTAGTCCATTGCTGGATTGCTTCAGGGGGAGGGATGTCTGATCTCATGTGCAGATGGTTAATGGATGAGTAATGTAGCCACAGTCCTGTCTCTTCCTTAATATTTTTTTATTAAATGCCCTGAAGGCTGCTATTCCTGCAATCAGCAAAATCAGCACAGACGTCAAGTGGGGAAATGCCTGCGCTCTGCCCCCAGACCTTGCTCTTCAGTTACAGGCTGCACCTCCTCAGCTCCATACATTTGATGCTCAAGACTATCTTTTTACTTGCTCAGCTGGGATCTCCTATAGAAGCCTAGGAAAGAAGCATGAAGTGTAAGCAAACTCCTGGAAGCCCTGGATGCCAGTTTTCCTGCCTTACAGGATTTGCTGAGTGACTGGTGTTCTCTTGATTGTGCTAATGAAGACTCTTCTTCTGCTGAGCTCTGCATAGCTCCACTTTTTGTCTTCGAGATAAACTGGATGGCTGCTCCTCCAACGGGGGCCTTTCAAGCCTCAGCTCTTCCTAAGCAAAGGATGGTCTGTAGATGGCAGAATTTGTGTTTCTGCCGACCATTACTGCCTTTGGACAGGGAGGGCAGGAGGGAGCACTTCTCTCCTCCAGCCGCCAGATCCATGGGGCACTTCTCTTCTGCAGCCACAGCTGTAACAATCATAAATCTGAATTTTCCACCATGGTATTTTTCCTGTACTCCTGTTGTCACTTTGGGTGTAGATAGAGGTATTTTATTCCCTCAAAGGCCTATAGGCTGAAATATGCCTTGCAGTCTTTGCTGAGGGAAGGGTAAGGAAAGCCAGCAGTGCCTGGGGGGGTCAGCCACGTGTGAAATGCAGGGTGGGACATATCCACTGAGAACAGTCCAGAAGCTCTTTTAAAGCCCGCACCATGATTTGTTTCTGAGATTGACTTTTCACTTTAGTTTTCTGCTGTCAATGAAGGCTAATGCAATTTCCTGCAATGTGTGCAGAGCTCCTTTTCTAGTCATTAACACACACATTTCCCTCATGAACAAGATCCTAATTTGGTTTTCTTGAAGAAGGTTCGAAGTTAAGTGTTTTGATTGGTTCTTGTCTATGTCCCATATGTTTGTACGGTGTTACACTGAATGATATTGCATTATGTTTTGGGTAAGAAATCACACTTGAACAAATTTGGGAAAGAGATTTGAACTTTTACCTCATTTACCACTTAAGCACTCCAGGAAAAGAATAGATTTAAGTTTTGCCTCTTTTCTCCCCTTTTGCTTTTTCACTGAAATGGAAATTGCATCCAAGCCCATAAACTGGATGCCAAGTTTCAACTGAAGACAATTAGAAACAGCTTAAATATTAAACTGAAAGCCGAGGGGCCAATGACATTTAAGGGACGCTCTCTCCCAGGCTCTCAACCATAGCACTTCTGACAGAATGCTGTGTTAGAGATTAATTTTTAAGACATCACCAAATATATCCCGCATATGATCCTACATAAATTACAAATTCAGAATCTTTTGGAAGTCTTTTGGATGCTGTGTTCCCCCTCATAAACATGTGCAGCACTATATCCATTTGGCAGATATTATTTTAAATTCTCAGGGTATCACTGCAAATTAATAAGGCTGGTTTATGTTCTACACTTTTTCTGTATTCCTTATATTGCTTATAGTTTTTAGTCGATATGTACAATTAAATGCTATTTTTTCACCAAATAATATTTATTTCAAATGGACCTTTTCAGGTTTTTTTATTTTTATTTGTCAGATTTAAGTAAATCTGATTGTCTTGATTTTACTAATACAATTCTGTAAGCAAGTAACAGGCAGTACATTAACCTACAGGTTTTTCATGTCCATTGCTCATTGACATATTTTTTTGTCATTACTTCCTGGTGTACAAACCTGAGGCCTTCAAGCATTTTAAATTATAAGCACATACTGTACAAGATCTTCCCTACAGCTGGTTCTCTTAGGATTTTACCTGTGTCTCTGTATCTTCAGTAAGCTTCATGTAAGTTGAGTCTACTGGGAGAAAAGAAACTCCAAAACTCTTACTTTTCTTCCACAAAATTTGCTAAGGAAAAGATTTTTCTGAAAACCAGAAAAGGCTTTCAGAACTAGTCCCTAAATACACTTTAAAAATGGCCTTATCAAATGGGATTCAAATTTGAGACACAGAATTAAACTTTTACAAGCTGCCCTTGGAAGACTAACAGGGGCTAATTAAAAATGTAACTCCTGTCACGGAAGTGAAAGAGAATCCTGTGTATTTCCCAATCCTGCTTCTGCAAATCCTTCCTGCTGAAACAGCTGAATCAGAACAAATTGCTTGTGTGTGAGTTACTTCGGCCATATGGTGAAGGAAAAAAAGAGCCGTGTGCCTCCTCAGCTATGTAGTAAATAGGAACTACCTCCACGTGGGTTTATACATTTATAGCTAATGTGGAGACTTAAATGTGAAATCAGGAAAATTAAGTGAATTTGTGGGTCCCTTTCTGGGACTTGTGGCTTATTAACTGTTAAAAAGATGATATTCAAACAGGTACAGGTATATATTGATAAGTATATAAATATAAATGCTAATTTCTAGTATGAATAACATTTTGTCATTCAAGTGATTAAAATACAAACAAGACTGTGTGAAAAATAGAACAAAATGGTGATACACAAGCCCCACTAACAATAACACGGAAATTTTTTGATCTAAAGTGCAAGAGGATCATTGCACAAGGTTGGTGAATAGGATGTGACAGGAATGTCAGTAAAGGACAGGCGCAAAAGAGACATCTTGTTGTCTGTGACACATCATTGGTGTCAGTCACTAATGATCTTCTTGACATGTTGAGTATATATCTCAGAATGTATCAACATTACTTCTTTCTTCTATCATTACTGTTAGAAGTCAGTTTAAAGTTCCCATGGTAGAAACCAAGGTTTTTGCAAAGGGGTGGTTGCATGCCTTGGGGAAGATCACAATTACATGTTTGACCTTATTTGGATATGGCATTTGATAAACCTGGGATAATTAATCATGGAATAATCAATGAGATTATCCATTTGGGGCCTGTTTTTTCAGCTTTTGTTTGTGCTTCACTTAGTAGTTCTGTTTGCTGAAAAAGACTGCAGTAGTGCCAGGGATGAATGAGGAAACAATCCTGGAGAGAAACAAAATGTGAAAAATATGGCATAAATAGGGGGACCTCTATAAAAGGACAGAACTGAGAGAGTGCACTGAAAGTACTGGCCAAATGCAGCAGTCTGCAGATAAAGCCATTAATCTGCAAGAGCCCACCCAGAAACTTTAAATTCTCCACAAACTCTCAGGAACCTAATCCTCTAACAAAAAAATTCACACCTATAGCCAGATCCCCATGCTGTCAGCGCTTACATAGTTGTGTATTTTTTGTGTTTGATAGGTAATGATTTTATTTAAAATTCTCATGCTCTTAATAGATACATTTTTAATGACCACTATTACTTGCAAAATTAGAAAATAAATCAACATGTTGAGTTAAATGATAAAAATACACACAGCTAAAAATAAAAATTGAAATTAAAAATTACAAATAGAAACAAACATGCAGGGAAGTGCTAAAATGAATGCAATCAATTCCAGATTTAAAACAACCTCCCCACACTCACCCTCCCCCCCTTTCCACTACTGGGTGGTCACGGACTCATGGCAGTTACTAGTGGTTTTCTTTAGAGTCATTCCAGACTTCTATTTTCACTCATTTAAAAATGGGAAGAAAGAGAGGTATTGACTTAATTTTCTACGTGTTCTGCACTAGGTTTCAAAATTAAGGAAGCAGCTTCCTGAAATGGTGGCAGAGTGTTCCTAATCAGTGGAGCAGCAGGAGTCTGGAGGAGGCTTATGGTATGGAGAAGTTGGGCTAAAAAGCCATGAGAAATTCTTATCCCTCAGGATGGATCTTGCTAGGTTTATAGAGGGCAGTCTCTGACAGACAGTGGTGGGCAAGGGCTGGGCTCCCAGGCCTTAGCAAGGAACACAGCCCACTAACAGCTGAGTGATGCAGCACAACACTTGATGCCAAGCACCTGGGACTAGCCCTGTATGAACTTGTGGAGCTTACTTGGTACTTTACAGCTGAAAGACGTGCTTCAAAAGAACCCTCTTGATCCGAGCTGAAGTGGATCAAGCCACAGCCACAGCCAAAGACTCTGTTCCCATCCTGTGGTCAGTCGTAATACTGGACTATTTCAATGAAACAGGTACTGGGGACCTGCCATTCTGGCCTCTACTTCCTTACCAGCCTTCGTCTGCTGTGTGTCCTAAGTCAGGCCCTCTGTGGTATAAAACTGCTTAATATTGTATCCAATGGCCAGAAGGATATCAGCACCTAGGGTTTTGTGTAAAACTAAAAAATAAATTTGTGTAGGAATACTATGTGGGTTGGTGCAATGTAATTAAGTAATCAATTAACACAGTCACTTTTTTTTTTTCCTGTTCCCATTCATTACTGTATAAGCGCTTTAAAGGATATTGCATTGCTACTTGTTTTAACTTGCATGTTTCTTACTTTTCCCTTTCTCATAACACAACTCGGATGGCCACTTGCCATTTAACTCTCTGGTTCTGAGATGCAACTACGACTCAGTCTGACCTCCCCTACTGGAGGGGCAAGAGCTCAGCCTTGTGTCCCACCCACCCAGGTGTGCTGATTTGACAAGTCCCAGCTTGAAGTTCTCCTGCATATGTGCAGTGCAAAGTTCAGCTCTAAATACCCTGCCTTTCCGAGCATTAAAAGAAGCACCTAGCTGTGAGGTAGCGAGGAGCTAATCCACATCTCCTCCAAGGAAAAGCCCCAAGGGTCAAAAGAAAATGTCTTGAGAGCCTAGCCGGGCTGCAGGCAAACCTGTTAAAGCCTCCTGCACAGTCTTCCTCTCTGGACACAGGGCTCCCCATACCCCGGATGTCAGCTTAGCTTTCCTAAAACTAAAATACATATTTTTAATGAGCCTTAGCAAGCTTTGTCTGCAAAACTTCTTTCTGACACACTAAAGTAAATAGGACAATAAATCACAGTGTAATGCAGGTTTCATGTTTGGTCTTCTGGGATCTGTGGAGCTGTGGCAAGGCAGCCACTTAGTTAGAATTAACCAAATCATTGGTCTGATCACTGGCTTAATGGAAACTATTTTACATGCAGATTTGTTACTTGTTCTTCTGTTGAACTGTAAGAACACAAGCACTTGTGCACTGCTTTTATACTCCACTCAGCAGAGCTCCTCTTCCAAAGCTGTGAAGTTGCTTGTACAAGAAAGTATTATCACTCAGAATTAGTAAGATTATGAAAACTGGTTTCCATGCTGCTGAAGGCAATCACTGTGTTTTAGTTTTTAAATTAAGAGAAGATGATGTACATAAGCTCCTATATAAAGGAATAAGCACCTCTCTTGTGCAAGTGCACCCAGAGGTAACATCTAGAAGACCTTCTTCCATACATGTACGTGGATTTTTGTCAGGCCCAAAACTCAAACACAAGTTCATGGGTAAGACACCTGGGCACACCTGCAAACAGGTTCAGGCTTGAGCACCTGGAACACTGGAGGCTCCTGTGCAGATAAAGACCCTACACACAATGACCTCTCTTTCATCCTTCACCCGGGAGCTTTCCTCCTTTTTTAAGCCGGGGTAAACCACATTTACACACCACATTTCATACTAAGACACAAATGCAGGCAGGCAAACTCATTGCTATGCATGTAGGACAAGCAAATTGCTAGGTCTTGAGGGATGCGTCTGTGGAAATACCATCCTAGACTTACCCACTTTCTCATGCTTTGTTTTTCTCCAACATTCCTCTTTCCAGAAGCAGAAAACTCTGCCTGATGGACTCTCACCCACTCAGAGGAGCTCTAAAGCACTTATATTAAGCACATGGCAAGCACACATCACTTAGCAGCCGTGCACTTACATCCACAGCTCATTCACCAGCCATGTGAGAGTGCTTCACAGTCACTCACAGTTTACAGGCTTCTTCACTTTACATTTTCAGTTTTGCTCTATTTAATGTGTCTGTAGTTTTATATAGCCCCTGAAAATTAGTCATTCCTCCTTCTGTCTGCAAATCAAACATAGCTTGATCAAAAATAAAACATAATTTAAATCTATTTCAGGGGGAATAAAAATGTGCCATTCTGGTTTGAGATTTATAAAGAATAATAGTGATTATATTTTCCCATTGACTTAACAGGGCCAGGATTTGATGTGCAGTATTTCCCCTGCTCTGCAGTCTGACGATGGGAATCCTGTTTCTGTGTGTCTTTAACACAAAATGCAGTGCATCTCTGATCTTATCTGGAACTATAAAGTGCTGTTATGCTAAACAATAAAGTAATTAATGATTTAAAAAGAAAAATCAGCAAATGAAGTTCAACCAGTTCTTCTAGTTGAGCTATTAGATGCAATTAACATTTGCCTCCAATTTATCCCCTCATTCCTTTCTGGCATAGTTTAAAAACTGAACTAAGTGGCTTCAAAAGTAACAGAAGCCTCATTCTAAGTATATGCTTAAAATTACTTAAAACACTTTCCTGTAAAGAGGTTTCTCGGATCTCTGTAAACCATTTTCCTGAAAGTTCACTCAGGTGAATGTTTTTTATTTGTTTTTCTGTTTGATGTTCTTAGTTCCATGGTCTGTGAGCAACTTGTGGGCTGGTGAGTTGCTATGTGGTAGTTTTTAATTTAGTTATAAGTTTAAGCAGTCAAGTGCATTGAGTCAGAGACTGAAATGCTAGGTTCAAAATACAGTGTGCATCTATAACAGCATAAACAAAGTTGTGTACATCTACCTTATCATTAAATTAGTCATAATGCATTTTAAAAATATGATACTAATGCTTCTGAAAGATAGAATAAAATTAGTCTTAATCAGTGTAAAATTAGGTGAATCCAATCCTTATGAATGAACAACTTTCTTGCTGTGAGATACTGTCTTAATTTTATTATTGCAATACTTAAAACTGCTTAGGCTGAAATGTTTCATGGCACACATCTAGCTCAGGCTGGCAGTTTACTGAGAAGTTGTCATTGAGCCCATTTTGATATTGTGACCAAGAAAGAACCTGTCCTCATTAGGAGCACCACCACATTTTATAAGCAGCTCTCTTGAGAAGCTGTTTTGTTGAAGAATAGACTGAAAATCTGCGAGCTAAATAAACTGCATCACTCTGAAATAGTGTGATGAAATAATGAATATCTGTAACTTGAAAGTTCATGTGTTTGGGGTTTAAGGTCTAGTATTCAGTGTTTTGGAAAATTAGGAGTTGCCCACAGGCTCTGCTGGTTCCCTCTCCCGAGTGACTGATGGTGCTCCATCACCTTGCATTTCTGGGTATGTGGCTGGCCAATGCACATGTCATTCCAAGGAAACGTGATATAGTCTGAGGCTACAGCATTTCCTTGTTCTTGTGCTTTTTACCATTGAAGGTTGCTGCAATCCCAAGAAGAAGGCCATACTGCTCATTAAGAGAAAATCTATTTTCTTATATAATAAAGATGTATATATTAAGTAAATATAAGAAGTGTTTTTACAGAATGCCAAGATTAAGGTTAAAATTAAAGAAATGCATTACCAGTGTATCCTACAGATTTCTGGGCCACTATTTTAAATTGTATTTTAAATAGTCCTTCTCTCACCACATAATTTCTTTGTTCAGAACTTTGTATTTAATAATTACTTCTCAACTTGCTCATAGTATATAGTTTTATAGCCATTTAAACTTTTGATAACCCCATTCTTAACTCTTCTGGAGCTGTTTACCCTATTCGCTGTTTATTTTAAGTAAGTAGAAGTCCAATCCCCTCTCTGCCTCTAGACTGCCAAGTTAAAGAAACCAATATTTTTTAGCTTCCATACACCCATCAGATATCTCTATTCCCTCAGGGAGTGACTATTCTCTAAGTCTATACTAATCTGAATTAATCTTTTCAGAAAAATTAAGGACTAGTGTCCCAGGTTTCTCACTGGTATATTACCAGGGCTGTGTATAACAGCTTCAATGCTTTGCAAAACCTACACTGAAAAAAAAATTGATCTTAAAATCATTATGATTTATGAAATTATTAAATTTATGGCTTTCTGTGACTGCTGTGTCTTGACAGATACTAACCCTGCTGTGACAGACCAGTATATGCAGAATGTTCCATCTGCCTTTATCATTTATAAGTAATGAACATTTATCCCACAATAATAATGACTGCTGAGAACCTTTACCAGCTTGAACTCACACTTTTGTAGCACTTGTCTCCTGCCCCATTCATATGGTAACCCAGTTCTTGAAAGTTATCCCAGTCCTGCTCTCTAATAGCAGTGCCTCTGAGTTATGAGCCAATTTCCTTAATGTGCTTCCAATCATTAATGAAAATACTAAATGAAAACAATGTCAGGACCAATCCTGGTCGACTTCACAATGAGCTTCCCTCCAGCTCAAACCTTCCCTTTTCAGCAGCCCCCAGAGCTGATCTCCCTGCCCCCATGCCTCACTAATGTCACAAATAAAATATCCTCATCTTCTCCAGTTAAATTAATTATTTCTGTGCAGCACTGTATCATCAAATACTTTACGACCTCTTAATCCTTCTTCTTGTATTCCTAGAGAATTTTTTATTTTATCTAATGCAGCCTTAGAGTCACTCAGCCAGAAGATGCCTTTGGTAGAGCCTAAACTGTGTTTGTTCCATCTACCATCTGTATATTATACTGCCTGGATTGATGAGGATCAAAGCCTTTACTTTTTATCACCTTGATCTAATTTTGTTCTAAAACTCAATTATTACTGGGTGCACTAAAGGTAGCAGTGGTATCATCTGTCCCTTCTGTGTCACATGCATTTAGACTTGTATCAAAACTGAAGGCTGGTTCCTGGCTCCAGTGGATGATCCCATCTTTCCCTGCCTGAGTTTATATCCAGCAGAGGACTTTGGCTGACAATAAGAAATCTTGAGTCTGGAGCACAAACAGAAGGGTCCCTGCTGTGGGATACCTGTGAGGTTTGTTAGAGTTTAGACACCACTGAGAGGCACATTTTCTCCTACACACTGCTGTGGGCAATAAATGGCGATGCACAGTCTAGGGAGAACTGTCTCTCTCAAGCAGGTTTACTGTGAATGGAAAGGGAAGTTCCTGCATCCTTCAAATAACAGCACTCACTTCTCTTAGCTGAGGTTAATGCTTAAATGTATGCCCATTTGCTGCAGAGGCAGCACCTGAGACTGGTAACAAGACTTTTTAAGGCTTGAAATCAAGGTGTAACTTAATACATTTAGAAAGGAAAGAATGCATTTCTTACCCCCTCTATTAAATCTCTCCCCTAAGCCAAGAGACAGAAGATTACTTCTAAAATCTAAAATTCTGTACTTCAAAGATATTAAAAAAATAATATTCTGTGAGGGTAAAAAACAAAGTCAGATATGTTTTCTTGCTCTGAAATCTGACAGAACATCATTTTAGTAGCATATTCTGAGTTGTATATGTCCACCTGTAGACTGTCAATAATGAATACTTGGGTGACTGAAGTGTCATTCTTAAAATAATTGTGTTTAGTCATTTAAAAGCAAAATGAATCCAATATAATTTCAAGTTCTAAACTGGCAAATTTGCAGAAAGCCCTCAGAGTGACTTGAGAAGTCATCTTGGGAGCGGAGCACTCCTTCCCTAATCTACCTGCAGGGAGAAAGGCTTGATCCTGGCAAGGTAAAGTAATGCAGGCTCTGAACCGATGAACTCCCAGGGCCAAAACAACTCTATGTACCTACAATCAAAGGGCAAAACCAAAAGTTTCATGGCACAGGAGAGCCAGGTCAGCTCAGGGTTGCTACTGCTGCTGCAGTGGTATATGGGCCTTGAGGACTGACTGCATGATATTAGGAGTCAGACCATGCTCTGCATTACAAAAGGTAAATACAAAATAAAACACTCCCTTAGAGAACACATCAGATTAGGCACTCTCATGACATTGTGTCCTGCATTGGGAAGTTGCCCACATTCAATTAGTAAAAGAACAGACAGACACAAAGAGGGTGATGAGCACTTCAGCACCTGGTGGTTTGTGCTGTACTTGGGACTGTCACAGGGGGGCACAGAGCAGCACTTCTCTCCAACATGGCACCCCTTTCAGCTGTGCACTCACCTGTGTCCCTAGGGAAAATTATATGAACCCTGCACTTCCTAAGACTAAAACTTCCTTCAGTGGATTAGTTTTTGCTGCGCTGGATTACACGGGGCTGCAGTCAAAAATAGTAATATAATAAGGAAGTATATAGAATCCTGATACCTAGAGACCTTTGATGACACCTGAGCCACAGTATTTCCTTGGCAAACAGCCAAAACATTCTCACTCTCTTTGCTTCAGGAGAAAAAGACATGAAAACATGACCCAAGTGTTAAAGCTGCTGAGAAGCATGCCTTGGTCAGCAAGAAGATGTCATGAGAATTGGGAGACTCCAACACCTTGTCCCATCTTCCAGAGAAGAGGTGGATCTCCCTGGGGACCAGACTGGCTGGGAGTGGTATTGCTTCTGCATTTTTGCAGTTGGTTTCTCTTCAGTGCAAGGCTGGTGGGAACCTCTGATGCCCTGAGTGTCTGTACAGGGTGTCCAGCTCTGTGGACTGACCTGGGCAGAGAACAGCATTTGCCTAACATCCTCCTGCCACACAAAATGGGGCACTGCTCTTATGCCTTTCTTCTTTGATTTGCTTGGCAGTAAAACACTGAAATCACACTGACAGACACTGGAGAGAAGGATGGGCCAGAGATAAGGAAAGCATGTTATAGTCCTTGCTACTGGTAAGAGCAGGTCTCAGCCTTAGAGAAAAAGGGAAAAGGAGAACATTCAGGCCCCACAGTGCTGATATGAGGCCACATGCACCCCCGTTCCCATCCCACAGTGCAGACAGGGAGGGAACTCAGCATGATGTCCGTGGCATCCCAGCAGCTGGATGTGCATACACGTGCTAGTATCTTCTGCTTTGGACTGGAAGTAACATATGTGACCAAGCATAAGCAGTCAACTATTCAAATAGTCAATCTGTGAAAGTAAAGTACAGATTTGACAACTAAATCAGGTAATGCAGTAACTTGACCTTCCAACAACTAGAGGTCCTTAAGCTGGAAGCTTAAAAATTGCTACTATGGCCCTATTTCCTTAACTGTAAATTAATGCATTTTTACAATCTCTTTTTCAATCTAGATGATTCTGTCTCCAATCCCAGTGACACAGCAACTGATGCCGATATACCTGGGGAAATTTTAGCCTTAGTTGCAGAAGTCTTCCCATCTACAGTAATGTGATGAGCAATAAGGAGGATGAACACCAGAGCCTTCAAAGACAGGTCAGTGGTTGAAAAAAGGTCACTTTGTGCAAAATCTTTGGATGCACCCAAACACTATCTATTTCAAATTACAAAAAGCTTTAAAAACTTCATCTTAGATGTTCAATCTATGAAAAACTGTTGGTTTTTTTTTAAAAAAATCTATGAAAAACAGGTCTTTTTAGCAAAGATCTTCTTTTTAGTGTTTTATACAGCAGTGCAAATATAATGCTAGGATTAAGAATCAGAGCAATAAAAATTATTTAAAGGTGAAAACATAATTCAGAATAAAAAGTGAGAGAGAATTCCAATCCATCTCAAAACAATTTGTGCAGAGAAGGGGGCTAATCTGAATATTATTCCCTGCATTATTTCTTCAGGTCCCTTAAATTCACACATTTAACTGTTTCCAATTACTATGCATATATATAGTGCTCTATGCCAATGATAAGAAACTGCTGGTTGTGCATTTTAAAACCATCCTCAGGATCAAAATCCCAAATTCTTTTCTCTTTGGCTCTTTTTTAAAAACTATTTACATGTGCAATTTCATTACTTTTAAGAACACCTGACTTACTCACATGGAAATGAGCTAATAGTTGTGCTCTTTATGATTAAAACTCCTTTTGTTGAGAAGCAGATCTGAAGATAAATTTAAGAAAAACACATATAAGTATCAAGGAATTATTTATTTTATCACTATTTATCTAACACAAAATGGTCTTGATGTAAGTGAAGGCAGAAACCCCAAAATAACACAACCAAGACTGTCACACATTACAAAAACTGGAAATGACTCATTATTAAGGAACATGTACATTCATTTTAAACAGCATCTTTATTTTTGTACCAGAATATGGGAAGCTTTCTAGGTTATATGGTTTATTTGATTGGTTCACTGCTGCATATATATCTACACATCCTGCTGTCCACAGTGTGAGCCATGGAGCTAAGAAGAGAATTTAAAACTTACCTTTTTTTTATGACCAGTATTTAAAACTCAGCTTATAAAGATTGTGTTTGATTATTTGGAAAGTCTGGTAGTGACTTGATGGCACTAAACAGGCAAAAATGAGTGCTCATCAATGATAGATCAGTCTGAAAAAAGAAAAAATTATGCTTGAAAAAACCCTCTGTTTTATTGTAAATTAGAAGCCCAGAGAGCACACTACTTTAGAGTTTCTAAATCCCTAGAAAAAGAAATTGATAAAATGAAAACAAAATGGGTTCTCTGAAAGACATTGTCATTTTCTTCCCGAGTAGCACGAACTAAATAACAAAAATCCCACGCACACTAAAATGAAATGTAAATTCAAGATCTAGGACAGTTTACAAATCATTTCTGTGGCCCTAAAGCAAGATAAAAGGAAATAAATATACTTCATGGTTGGTAACCTATTAACTGACACCAACTGTTGCAGCTGCGAATAAAGCAAATTCATGATAAGATTAGCTATGTTGTTTGCACCTGGCCATCTGTAAATTGCTGCTTACCATAAGAATCACATGCTTTCTACTATTCACTGTGATAAATGCAGAGTAACTGTTGTTGGTGGGGAGTTTTTTTCCTTTGGTAAATAATAAACTAAATAATAAGGGAAAAAATGGTATGCAGTGGATTTGTTTTTCTATAGTTTGTGCAAAGTTTGCCATGGTGTGTTCCTGCTTTTAAAGAAAGAAGGAGCAAATCAAATAAATGAGACTGTACCTCACCAGTGTGGACAGAATAAGTCATCTAAATGTGTTTGTTTCTGATGGAGAGAGGAAATAATGAATAGTGAATAGCTCTGTAGTGAAATTGCCTTCAGGACTGTAAAGGCCTTGCAAGGTGTCCTATGGTTTTGAACAAAACTACAGGTTAACCTACCAAGAGCTTGAGAGAGTCACAAACAGCTCCTGAGTAACAGATAATGGTGCTGCTGCTGCTGCTGCTGGCTATCCCTTATTTTCTGGCTAGAAAAAGCACACAAGAAGAGAAAGTTCATTGCACGTGTGGTGTTCGGATGCTGCCTTGCCTACTCATGGATGGGTGTCAAAATGCTGAGCAGGAGAGGGCAGCTGTGAAGAGCAGAGACCAAGGCGTGCAAGGCTTCTGTCACCCCCCAGAAAGCAGCAGCCATCCCCTCCAGAGCTGCTGCCCCCTCCACACATCAGTGCTGGGGTGGGCATCTCCTCAGCGAGGGCAGCACACCTGAGAGGGCCCGGGGAGCACACGCAGGGCTGGGAAACACCCAGGCAGCGCCTGCTCCACTCCTGCAGGACAGTGCCATCGGCGCAGGGGGACCTGGCACCCTTCCCGGGGCACAACAGGGGGTACCACAGACCAAACCAGCAGGATATTTTCCTGCTTTGTCATGAGAAGATGCTGCCAGAGAGGTGTCTTGAAGTCCTGAGTAGACGTGCTACATGTGCAGCCAGACCTAGCAGTGGCAAGTCAATTTGAAGAATCCGAAGCCGGAATGATAAATAAGGAATGATTAATGATTAATGAGTGCCCTGAATACAGAACCTTTTCTTACTCCAGCTGAATAATTTTTTTACTCCAGCTAGATACTGTTCTCTACTCTATTAACTAAACCTTAAAAAACTGCTCAACCATACTGCAGAAAATGTACCTGTGCTGTAATTTGTCATTGTTTCAAATGACAGTATCAGCTATACAAGTCTCTCATTTAAGTAATGGCATATCACAGCAGCCAGCATGAATATTACAGCCCTCATTAAACAACAGATTCCACCGCTCCTGTCACTGCTTAATATAGCACTGTTGCCCTGTGTTCCAAAAGAAGAACAATTGCAGGAGGGAAAAAAAAAAGTAAATACAATCAAATGTCTGAGTTGAAGTCTTACCATGGCTGTGAGATAGTTGAGTGTCAGATATCCTTTCACAGCTGGATTTGCTTAGAACTCAGTGAACAATCCAAAGAGCAGTCAGACACCACTTCTCTCCCCCAGTTTGCAGTAATTTTGGCATTACATGTCGAGCTTTTCTGAGAAGCAGCTTCAAGCTGCTGATGTACAGCAGCAGGCATTTTCAAACCTCTGTTACTGAATATAGATATGAAGCATATAAGATTACTAAATACATCAGCATATATCTATGTAAGAACAGCAGAACTTCTTCCATTTATAGCAGTAAAGATGGCAATATATTTCTAGGATAAGAAAAAGGAAAAAACAAAAATAGATTACTTGAGAAAGATTAAGTAATGTATGATTTTTATCTTCATCAGTAGGTGGCCAATTTTTCTTCTTACTTGCTGTGTGTGATTCTGAAGAGGAAATCAATAAACCACCCATAGGTAAATTTTTGCAAAGCTGGATGGAATGAGAGCTGTGCTCTGGGTCATTGCTGATTAAATTTCCTTTATGGTATTAGTAACAAATTAGTGCAGAAGTTGTACTAGAGGCTGAGAACAGTGAAACAAAGTTCAAGACACGAGAAGCTGTGGGCTGGTGAAGTTATGCAAAGAAGCCAAAAGCCTGATGGTGCTTACTTGGTGAAGCCTTCCCTCAGGATGGAGTGGGGAGAAGATTTTTGCACAGGGGACCAGCCAGACAAGAGCCAGGCAGCACCACAGCCCGTTCCCAGCTGCTGTGTAAGTACCTCGGAAAACTGGAGCCACCCTGGAATCACTGCTGATGGGATGCATTAAACAAGGGTGAGAACCTAAAAAGCTGGTGTTGTTTCTGGTGCCTGAGATGGCTCATATACAGTTAGCTCAGGTATTTTTACACCACACCACAGACTGCAGGGTATATCTATCCTAAAATGTAAGTGCCTCCAGTGTGTATTTCTAAAGGAACTTGATACCTTCTGTCTTTTTTAGCTCTGTCGCCTAAATGCTGGAATTTTTTCTCCCCAATGGTCTCGCTATTTTTTTCTGCCAGCGATTTTTTTCTCTCTCTTGACAAGGTCATACACAGAAATCTTGAGCACAGTGGCTGTGCATCTGCACGTGCTCGTTGTAGCAGCCATGGTGCCTCAGAGCTGTTCCTTGACAGTCACACACCTCCAGAATGAGCCTTACTTAACACATCGGCTACAAGACACGAGATGCAGCCTTGGATCCTGGTTACTTCCACGCTCTGTGAAGCATCTACACTGTTCCCACATAACACCCGGGCCACCCCAGCAGAGGCTTTCTCCAGTGCTTTATGTCACAGGGGTGAGAGCCCAAGGAAAACTGCAAGAAGTGCGTGCCTCCAACCCTGCCCCGGCCCTGGGGCACGCGTGGGCAGCTCCCAGTGACTCCAGCCCTGGAATGTCCGTGCATGGGGATGCTGCAGCATCACCCACCAGCACCGTGTCACCTTCCACCTCACAGGCTCCACAAAGACCAGGAGGAGAGCCTGAAGGAGCAGACCTCGGACTCCTGGTGAAGGCAGGTTTGATGAAGTATGAGCAATGTTGGTGTAAATGTTGTCTTTCTGTATTATCTGGGAGATACTTGCGTTGTAAGGCCATTATGAAACATCTTACTTGGCATATAAACGTGTAATTTACCAATAATTCTGAGCAGACTACTGATTTGTGGAAGTCACCCCCATGTCATTCGAAGGTGCCCATCAGCCAGACACTAAAATAAGGAGTGAAAAAAAAAAATCAATTAAATGAGAGTAAGAACAGACTATTTGGATGTGCACAGTCTTCCTGAATACAGTGATATTTTCTAACTTATCAACAAGATTTACACCTCCAATTTCAAAGGCAGTCCCAAAAAAAACAACAAAAGTTTAGCAGGTAACCATTCTGTGGAAGACTTTTAATTAGCAGAAATACAAGATTTGTAATGGTTTTCAACTGCTACATTTATAATCCACAAAATTACTGTACACTAGCATACTCATACAATTTAAATAACACAATAATTTTATAAAGCAAAATTCAAAGTTATGGGGTTTTTTAAAATAAATTTCGGATACCTATTCTGAAACCAGACTTTGTGTTATTGGTGGAAAGACAGGAGCTCATGATTTAAATTTAGGAAAAGACATAGAAAATGCCTGATTCTTATAGTGCATGATATTCCAGTTTTCTGAAGTTCCATACAGACAATTTATTTCTCATAGTAACTAATTCACACTTGAATACAAACTCTATAGAGCAATGCAAATTCAGACATTGTGCCTCACTTGAGCACACCTGCACATTGAGATAACTGCTGTATACACCTCTTGACTGTGAAAGCTAGATCAGGATTACATGGGATAGTATTCCACCACCTTCTTCATTCTGTTCAAAAAGATACAATTTTCTGAGAAAACAAGATTTAAAAAATTATTATTTCTAAATAAATATTCATGTTTAATATCAAACTAATAAACTTATTCTGCACAAACAGCCTAAGCGAGATAGGTCTCAGAGATTACAGAAGAGACACTGGCAAGTACAGAGTGATATCATTTGAGCAATCTATTCAGAAAAGATTAAGAAACAAAATCTACTTACTAGTTATCACACCAGCACCATCATTAAGAACAATTATATGGAAGGAACCAGGATGAAAGCCAAACTTCTATTTGTCCAGAGCACAAAAGGGAAAAGAAAAAATTACTTTTTTCTCTCATTCATTTTAGATTTAAATGAATTTTGCCTCTTCCCAACAGAACCTGATCTAGCTTTTTTTGATCTGTGCATCAGGAACATCAAATCAGAAAAGTTAAATAAAAACTGTTTGACAGGAATTAATCTATTAATGTCTGAAGAGTATTGGGCTGAATGGAGGGTGATAGATTTTTTTGAGTACAAAGGCAATTTTATGATAACAAATAAACACTCTCTAATGCTGGAAATGATAGACCACTCTTTTGTCTACTACTGCCAGAATACCTTGTACATAGATAACCCAAGCTGCCTGCAGGTTGCCAGAGGATTTTTTTTACTTAGAGTTGGATCCTGTTGAAAATCACTGGTTAATAACCCAGAGCTTGCAAAAGAAAAAAAGGACCATTTTCACAACTAAACAATATGCAGGATATTTTTCTCTCCCCCCCTCCCTTAGTTTAATTATCTTAAATATATCACTAAAGAAATGACCTTGCAAAAACCGAGCCAGAAATGCTAAGATCTTCATTTTAAAAAACATATTTTTCCTGTGTGCACAGGGAATACCTTATCCTTCCTTTCCAGGAGGAGTAAGTACAAGCAACATTTCTCTTAATACAAGAAGACATTCATACACTGAATGTAATAGTATGCAACATCCCACCTGAAGATCCTTAAAAACAACCCACATTTAACTCAATGCACAGTGGTTTTGTAGCTCCCCCTTATCAGTGATGCTAAAATCTGGGTGACATCATGATGTTGTGGAAGTGGGCACAAATATTATTTCATTCTTGGTACTATGTGGGCTTCTGCTGAACTGCCTGCTGGCAGCTGTTTGCTCCTTCATAGAGATGGCAGGAAAAGATGAGCTGAACGTTACACTGGCGGTGGAGATAAGGTTGTAGAAGGCAGGGGAAGGTGAGGGCAAGCAGGAAGGAGAACACAGATGGCTGGGAGGGAACGTAAGGGGCAGAGGTGAGGAACGCGTTCAAAAAGTGCAGTGGTCCAAAGAAGTGGGGCCCTGGCTCCTGACCCTCCTGCAGGGAGGAAGGATCGGCCCTGTCAGAGAGCTGGCTGCAGGCACCGCCAGCTCCCCTCGCTGGCTCTCCTCTTGGGCTCCCCTTCCCGGGGTGGCCTTCACGCAGCTGCAGCTCATGCATATGCAATCCGCTGCTACATATGCAGCAGACCGGTAATTCCTCTTCAACCTTGTGGCTTTTCACTTTGCAGAAAAGGCTTGCCAAAACGTTTTTTTTTTTAAATGAACTAAAAACTCTTCTTATATAAAGCTGTTAAAAAACAACAACAAAAAAAGTCTACTAAATGTTACAGGATTTAATAGGAGACGCAGTTCTCCTTTTAAGTAAATGCAAACAATGTGTTTCCAAGTTTCTTTATTATTAATATTTTTGGCAGAGCTTTTTGAACTGGTGTTACTCTTAGGGAACAAACTGAAACTTAAAAAGTCACAAAGTGGGTAAAGGATAGAAAGCATTATCATATTTTCTTACTAAAATCACTGGAGAGGTGTTCCTGTCCTCCCAAACCAAACATTTACATAAAAGTGATAAATATCTGAATTAATATAAATTTGTATATGCAAATGGATTCCTACCTACTTATTTTGTTAAATGAGCTAGAAAAGTGTTGGCATTTCATAACAGGAGCACTGGGTGTCTATGTGCAGGCTTGTATTCAAGTAAAATGCAAGTGAATATACAGTCTGGAACGAAACAATACCATACAACTTTAGGCAACAGATTTTCACTCCTAAGTAAATAATATCCTCCATAAAACACTTCCCAGTAATAAAAGTTCTCCACAAAGCTATCGGAGAGAGTTCAAAGCATTTATGAATCACCTTAAATAAAAGTACACTGTGAATCGGAGTGATGCAATTGTACAATGGAGTTTTCTTCTTGCAAACAGGACGAAGGAGGGCCCTCTTTCATGTCTCAGTTTACACCTCTGATCCTCAAGCACGCTCTTTGATCTTTGATGAATATCTGTTATCATCATGTTATTTCAAAAGCCATGCCTTTTTAAATTTTTTTCCCCTTAATGGCAAGCATTTCGACTACTTTATTTTCTTTGGATCAAAATAGGCAATAGGAAGGTGGTGGGGAATGTGTTCTTCAGTGGCATACCACTGCTCTGGCCTTGTCATTTGCAGTTCAAGGAGGTTGAAATAACCCCAATACACCTATTTCAAATGCAGCGCAAAATGTCAGGAAAAATATGTGTTACAGAGGAAAACACTTAGAAATAATAGAGGGGTTTCTTCAAGATAAATAAGATGCCACCTTTCCCTACCCTGTGGATGCCTGTCACGGGGCACGGGAAGCAAGATGTTAGTGAATCCCGTTCACTCATTCATTTATTCCCCGCAGCGTGTCCCCTAGGATCGCTGGACGACCCTCGGATGTCACTGCTCAGGACGTGCCCGGGTCAGAGCCCTGCCCCTCCGGTGCGGGTGAGCACGGCCGGGCCCTGCCCCGCCGCGGGCACCTCGTGGGGCGGCGGGGGCGCGGAGAGCCGCGCCCTGCGGGCACAGCCGCGCCGCTGCGCGCATCCCTGCGGGCCGCTGGGCTCACAGCGCGGAACTGACGGCGTGTCAGTGAAGCCGAGCGGCCGCGCCGGGGCGGCTGCGGAGCGGGGAGGCTGCAGGGGGTAAGAGGCGGCCGCAGCACCCGCGGGGCTCCTGGCTGCGCTGCGCCAGGGCAGGGAAGCGCTCCGCGCCGGCGGGGGCACGCAGGAACACGCTCACGGGAGGGAAGGTCTGCTCCCGAGAGCTCAGACCGAGTAGGTTGCAAAGCGTTTCCCACAGCCGACGGAGCTGGGGGTGTGGAAAAGACCAACGGCAAGGGCTGCAGTTAAAGGAGCCTGTGCGCTGGTAACCCTCAGTTCAAAACAGAAGAGCGAGGAGGGGGGAAGAGCGGTGCTAAATCTGCGTGTCCTTAAGACGTTTTAACCGGTGAGGATTGCGTGTTGATTCACACAGAGCACCTGCAGTCAACCACAGATTCACAGAACGATTTGGGTCGAAGCGGACCTTAAGGATGACCTAGTTCCAACCCCCTGCCATGGCAGGGGTACCACCCACTAGATCATGCTGCTCAGGGCCCCATCCAACCCCGTCTTGAACACTTCCAGGGATAGGAATGCTGGAATCAATGCTTTAAGTGCCCAGTCCTGCAGTAGATTTGCCCAGAGTTATTGTTCCTGAGCAAATCTCTCTTGCTCCATGTGCAAGGCGAGCTGCAGGTCCCGGTGTGTTTTCAGTGCCCCTGCCCTTAAACCCCGCATCGGGGTTTGGCATCACTCGCACGCTGTTCCGGCGGCGTACAGCTGACTGCGTGGGCACTGCCGCTCTTTGACGGAAACCCACCGAATTTCAGTCAGAAACTTGCAGCTTATGCTGCTTCATAAAACCACAGGGGGGAAAAAAATTAAAACAATAATAATCGCATGTTCGCTAGCTCCGCGTTTTCCCACGTCTGGCAGAAGAGGCTCAGCGCTGCCACCTCGCGTCCCGCGCCGCATCCCCGGCCTCACGGAGCCTGCAGGAAACAGAAAGGGAGTTTCAAGGGTTTTTAAGTTGTAAACGAGGAGAAGCCTTGCCAATACTCTTAAAACTTCATTTTTAGACGGAAGTTGAATGCTCGTGCTTTATGCCTAGGCTTAAAAAATTTGGGGAGCTGGAAAGTATTTTCAGTCCGCCACTGGAGGATGAGGGGTGGAAACAATTAACTTTGAGGAAACAGCTAAGAAATTGTTGTAAAATGCTTTTTATAGAGTTTCACATCGTGTTCTTACACTTGCTTTATTAAGTAGCCCTAAATTTCACTTTTGTGGAGTTTTTGTTCAGGAAATAATAGTCTTCCATCCATCCCCACTTTTTGAACCAATATTAAATTGATGTGGCTGCTTTGATCAGGAAGACAACTCCTCACCTGGAGATGAATTTTATTCATGGTGGTCAAGACCTTGCAGAACTTAACATAAACAAGTGAAAAATTTCTTACGCTTTTTCTTTTTTGTTTGCCTATCAGTTTGGGGTTTATTTGTTTTGCTTTAATTTGTGTCTGGAAACATGGGAATATTTTACTTGCTTTGTAGTTTAAACAAATTGATATTTATATGTAAAATACAACAGTTGGGGGTTGAAATCCTGCTGGATACCATGCTGACAGGTGGAGCAGCCAGAAGCTACTGCTCCCAGTCCCAGTTTTTCATGCTGCTGCACATGAATACCAAGAGTGTAAGCAAAAGCCAGGGCTTATTCCTGACACCAAACCCACAGTGAGCCTCCTTTTCTGTAGATGTTGGTTGTAGAGGGTAGAACAGATTTGATCTTAGCTTTGGGGCTGCAGGGGAAAAACACAGCATAATTTACTACTTACAAAGTGTGAAGGTGAGAAACTCCACTGATGTCACTGGATGTCGTCAGCCTAGAGGAAAGCAATATTTTATCCAATCTTGACCAGAGGCTGTATGAGGAACCAATGTATTATTTTTGCAAGCAAAGCTATAATTTAATTTGTATCTTTGTAAACAGTCTCAGTAATGTAGGTGGCCTACCCAGGGAGGTACTGAGAATTCAGGATTTTTCTCAGCACTTCACAGCCGTGTTCTTTGAGTCCAGTGTGAGATCTTAATATTCAAAGCCTGTTCTCAATCCAGCTAGAAGCTCTGCTAAAGGATCCTACCATAAATTTTCTTGCAACTATATACAACTTATTTTTAGACCTCTTAGATATTTTAGCTATATCCAACCATTATTTTGCTTCTGATTTAAAAAAGGTGTTTCTAATGGGTGTTGTGTAGAAAAAAAAAAAAGAAAAATATAGTTTTAACTGGTGCTGTGTTTTGCCTAATAGCTTTTCTGGTCCCTGGCCTGATGAGTGATGTGAGGAATCTTTGGGAAGTAACACTACCATTGTTTTTATGGTCTTACTGCCCCCTTTACCTGAATATTGGAGGGGAGGTTGATGCCACAAGACCTGCGGGGGTGCTGCACAGCGCCTGACCTCGCTGCCCTGCTTTTCTTCATTACTGATCGTTGCAGGACAGAGGGAGGGGCGCATGAGACCGAACAGCAATACCAGAAGAGCACCTTCAGCCCGGGAAGAACCCTGGGGAGGCGGGGAGGGGGGGCCCTGCTCGGCGGGGCGCACTGGCAGAGGCGCGGCAGCACCTCCCCGCCAGGGCCGTACCTGCCTGCCGGCTGCGCCCCGCTTCTTCCTCCCGCGGCCCCTCCCGCTCTCTGGGGACCCGGAGGGGACGGGCTGGGACCCCCAGTCGCAGCCTGTCCCCGGGATCGGGCGTCTCGGTGGGAGCGCGGCATGCGGGAGCGGCAGGTAGCGAAACGCAGGAGAGGGGTCGGAGGGTAAAAACGCGATAAGGGCAACACCTCTTCCTCGCTCCGCGCCGGGGAATTTGGGGCGGGCGGTAGCGTTACTCAGCGCCCTGCCCGGTGCGGGGCCCGGCGCCCCGCGGGAGGTGCCCGCCGCCGGTGCCGTCCCACCCCCTGCGCCGCTCCGCTCCGCTCCGGCTCCGCGGCGGAGGTGGCGTGACGGCAGCGCCTCCCGGGCGCTTCTGCAGGGCTGGCGACCCCTCCGTGACACTCCGCGTGTGGGCGTGGGGACGGGCGCGGGGCGCCCTCCGGCATCCCCCGGGCAGCGCTGCCCGCTGGGCGTGCGGCGGCTGCGGGGCGGCGGGAGCAGCGTCCCGGCCCTTTGTGCGGGCAGGTGTCCGCGCTCGCCGCCCCGCAGCCGCGGCGCGCGGGGGCGGGACGCCTTGGTTCCCCGTTCTCCCTTTCTTTCTTCTTCTTCGCGAGGCGCGGGGCGGCGCGCGGAGCTGCCCTCCTGCCCCTTTTAAAAAGTTCGCCCCGCCGCCGGGAATGAGGTCAGCGCGGGCGCTTCCCATTGCACGCGGCCATTATTACCGCTCCGCGCCGGCCGCCAATCCCGGGGAGGCGGGCGGGGCTTGGCACGCGGAGGGCGTTGGATACAGCGCGCGATTGGCCGCGGGGCGGGCTGCGAAAGGATAAAGCGGCGCGGGGCGGGCGCGGGGTCCGCTCTCAGCTGCGGCCGGCGGAGCGCGGCGTGCGGGGGGCGCGGGGCAGCGCCCGGCGGGCGAGCGCGGGGGGCGGCGGCGGCTCCGCGGGGCTCCGCGGGCGCGGAGCGGCAAGCAGCAGCACCGCCGTCGGCAGAGGACGAGGAGGAGAACGGAGCTGGGCGCCCGGCTCGCCGCTCTTCCTGCCGGGGACGTACACACTCGTTCATGCACGAGCGCTCTTTTATTTTTCTTTTTTTACGGCGATTTTTTCAATTATTATTATTTTTGCCTTCTTATTTCTTATTTTTCTTTTTTCTTTTTTTTTCCTTTTTTTTTTTGCCTTATCCTGAGGGGTTTCCTTGTCGCCCGGTACCTCGCAACTGACAAATCCAACCTGCACAAACTCCTGGCCGCCGACCCCGCCGCCACCACGGGTCCTGGAGCCGGGATTTTCGGGGCTTCGGGGGCGCGCCGCCTCCCCCCTCCCCCTCGGCGGTGCACGCTGGCCGTGCCCAGCGCTGAGAGACTTTCGGCGGCAGGAGTGCCGCTCTCCTGAAACGCCGCGGGCAGGCGGAACGCGCTTGTGAACTGGACCAGCTGCTTCGGGGAGGGGGGAAACCCGATGTGGTGAGGAAAAAAAGCAGACCGACACCCCCCTCCAAAAAAAAAAAAAAAACCACCACAAAAAAAAAAAAAAACCCCCAAAAAAAAAAAAAAAAAAGCAAACTTGGACGGGCGGCTCGCGGCGCTGCTTTTGCAGAAACTCTTGTCTGACCGCGGGCGGCCCCGCCGCTCCTGCTGCTGCCGCCGCCGCTGCCTCGAGGGGGAGAGGACCGCGCCGCCGGGGACGAGGCGCCGGTGTGGAAGTACAAGTGGTGCGGGGAGCGGGGGCGCGGCCGCGGGGGGCTGCGCCGTCCCGGTGCCGCTGTGAGAAGTTGCGTGCCCTGCCCCGCGCCGGAGCGGCGCTGAGCCCCGGCGAGCCCCCCGCCGCCGCCGCCGCGATGGTGCAGCAGACCAACACGGCGGAGAACACGGAGGCGCTGCTGGCCGCCGAGACCTCCGACTCCGGGGCCGGCATCGAGCTGGGCATCGCCTCCTCCCCCACGCCGGGTTCCACCGCCTCCACGGGGGGCAAGGCGGATGACCCGAGCTGGTGCAAGACACCCAGCGGGCACATAAAGCGGCCCATGAATGCCTTCATGGTATGGTCACAGATCGAGCGGCGAAAGATCATGGAGCAGTCCCCCGACATGCACAACGCCGAGATCTCCAAGCGCCTGGGCAAGCGCTGGAAGCTGCTCAAGGACAGCGACAAGATCCCCTTCATCCGGGAGGCGGAGCGGCTGCGCCTCAAGCACATGGCGGACTACCCTGACTACAAGTACCGGCCCAGGAAGAAGGTGAAGTCGGGCAACAGCTCCGCCAAGCCCGGCGACAAGGCGGACAAGGGCGGCGGGGGCGGCGCCGGCGGGGGCAGCGCGGGCGGCGGCTCCGGCGGCCCCAAGCCCCACGGCAAGGCGGCGGGGGGCAAGGCCGCCCCGTTCCCCGGGGAGCCGTCGGCCGCGCTGCTGCCGCCCGAGCACCAGGCGCTCTACAAGCCCCGGGGGGCGGCGGGCGCGCCCTCGGGACCCGGCAAGCCGCTCGCCGAGAAGAAGCTGAAGCGTGTCTACATCTTCGGGAGCGGGCAGGCGGCGGCTGCCTCCGCCTCCCCGGGCGGCGCCGTGCCCGGCAGCCCCACGCTGAGCAGCTCGGCTGAGGCCGGCGACCCCTTGAGCCTCTACGAGGAGGGGGGCGGCGGCGCGGGCCGGCCCGACGGGGACTGCGGCGGCGTCGCCTGCCCCTCGCCCTCCGGCTCCGGCTCGCCCTCGGATCACCGCAGCTACACCAGCTTGCGTGCCTCCTCCCCGGCCCCCTCGACGGCGCATTCCTCCTCCGCGTCCTCCCACTCCTCCTCCTCTTCCTCCTCCGGCTCCTCTTCGTCGGACGACGAGTTTGAGGACGACCTCTTGGACCTGAACCCCAGCCCCGGCTTTGAGAGCATGTCCCTGGGCAGCTTCAGCTCCTCGGTGCTGGACCGGGACCTGGATTTTAACTTCGAGCCTGGCTCGGGCTCGCACTTTGAGTTCCCGGACTATTGCACGCCGGAGGTAAGTGAGATGATCTCGGGGGACTGGCTGGAGTCCAGCATTTCCAACCTGGTCTTCACTTACTGAGGCGAGAGCCGGGCCCTGCTGGAGGAGGCACCGGCGCGCGTGGCTGTCGGCAGGACTCGCCCACCCCGCCAGGCGCTTTTGTGTCTTTTTCTGTTTTGTTCGGTGTTTGTATTTTGGGGTTTTTTGGGGAGGGAGGAAGTGTTTTGTTTGTTTCTGGGAAGGGGCTGTTGAAAGACTGCTTTTTGAGCTTGGGGAAGGAGCGGGATCGCCCTCTTCTTGCGGAAAGGCCAGCAGTCCCCTTCCTCCGGCTGCAGACGGACTCGCACACACCCCCTCCGAGAGAGGAGCCTGACGGTGCTTTTTGAGAGACTGGCGGGAGCGAGACGCTGTCCTTTTCCCTTTTTTTATTTCCTGAAAAGAGAGACAGAGAAAGGGGGAGGGAGGGGAAACCACACACACCTCTGGGTTCTTTATTATTGCCCATTTTATAGGAATAAAGAGGAGGGGGAGCGATGTGTTGTGCTGAGAGCACACTGGATGTCTTGAGCATTCGCCCTTTCCAAAGAAAGAGCGATCAGAACTGCTTGGGAAAAAAAAAAAAAGGAACAGAAAATCCACCCAAATCCTTCGCAAAGTTCACATTTGCGGGGAGAAATCCTGTCCCGGTTTCTTCTGCGGTGAGAAGAGGCAACAATGCTGGGAGGAGGAGGAGGTGGATGGAGCTGGACTGAGATCCTAGTTAAGCGGAGAAGAGCCAGACTTACACTTGAGAGCTATCTTGGAAATACGGTGGGGGTAAATAATAATAAACTGAAATGGATTTGCACGTACAGATAAGGTGGCGGCAGCGCTTTTCTCAGTCACCTCATGTAATATGTAGAGAGAAAAATAAGGCTGAAACTTCAAGAACACTGAAAACTTCTTTTGAAACAGAGACCGAATGGGAACAGTTTCTGTCATGATGTGGTACAGGGGAAACTGAGGGCGATGGCTTTTGCAAAAAAAAGGAAAAAAAAAAAGCGAAAATACAAAAAAAAAGTAGTTTTTTTCTTCTTACTCAGAATCGTGATGGTGTTGGATTATTTCACTGGTGGGGTTTAATATAGCATGTTATTCTGTCTATCTTTTCAAGATTTCTGTAAGACTGTTGAACAGTTTAAAAAAACAAAACTAGTGTTAGGATAATATAAAAGCAGATAGATGGCGCTATGTTTGATTCCTACAAAAATATCACCAGCTTTTTTTCATTCTTAACTCTTTAAAGGATTCAAACGCAACTCAAATCTGTGCTGGACTTTAAAAAAATGAAAATTCAGGACCAAATTTTTTCTCAGAGTATGTATGTGTTTGTTCCTTATAGCTGTAAATGAAAAGACTGTTTTTTCTCACCGATGCTCCATCCTCGTATTGTTTTTTTTTTCCTTGTAAATGTAATCGGATGCCATTTTATAAGTGGACGTATTTATACTGGCCAAACATTTTTGACTTTGTATTTCTTTGTCCTTTTTTGGTAGTTCTCGTTGTTACCCGCACCATTTTTATGTCTCCTTCACTGAAGGGCTAGAGTTTTAACTTTTAATTTTTTATATTTAAATGTAGACTTTTGACACTTTTAAAAACAAAAAGAGAAGAGAGATGAAAACGTTTGATTATTTTCTCAGTGTATTTTTGTAAAAAATATATAAAGGGGGTGTAAATCGGTGTAAATCGCTGTTTGGATTTCCTGATTTTAACAACAGGGCCGCTGGTTAGTATCTCACACGCGTGTGCGCGCTCACGCTCACTCACACTCTCACACACCCACGAATCAGCCCCTATTTTGTCCATGTTTACACTCCAATCTGCAGGCATCTTAAAGTGACAGCATCCCTCACCGCCCCCGCCGCTGCCCGCTCCGCAGCCCCCCGCCTCTGGCGGAGGGGGCGGCTGGGGGCCCGGGGAAGGGATTTACACTGTATGCTACCGTTTTGGGGAGCCACCTGTCCCCGGATGAAGTGAAGCAACTGGTGCATTTACACAGAAGGGATCCTGTACCTTTAACTTGTAAACCACATCTTTTGCACTTTTTTTCTAAGCAAAAACGTGCCGTTTAAACCACTGGATCTATCGAAATGCCGGTTTGAGTTCGCGACACTATGTACTGCGTTTTTCATTCTTGTATTTGACTATTTAATCCTTTCTATTTGTCGCTAAATATAATTGTTTTAGTCTCTTATGGCATGATGATAGCATATGTATTCAGGTTTATAGCTGTTGTGTTTAAGATGAAGAAAGTGAAAACATCTTTGTACATTTAAGTCTGTATTATAATAAGCAAAAAAGAAGATTGTGTGTTTATGTATGTTAATATAACATGACAGGCACTAGGACGTCTGCCTAATGAGGTGGTTCCGTTAAGGGTTTAACTTTTTTGTTCTTTTTTTTTTGTTCTTTTTTGGTCATCCATCCTGTGCAATATGCTGTGTAGATTTTTTTTTTTTTTTTTGGTCTACGGTCACCCACAACACAACGTGGGGAAAGGGAAAAAAAAAGAAAAAAAATCATGCCAGCTAACCATGTCAAGTTCACTGCCTGTCAGATTGTTGATATACCTTCTGTAAATAACCTCTCTTTTTTGTTTTGTTTGTTTTTATTTTCCTTTTTTTTTTTTTTCTTCGGGAAGGAAATAAAATCAGCTGGAACTGAACCCTAACACTGGGCTGCCCTTGTCATCATTGCTACGCCGCCAGGCCCCTCGGGGCAGGTGTGTTTGTCCCTCCGGACGGGAGGGGCCGGGCAGGGAGGGGCCGCGCTGCCGAACCGCCCACCCGGGACCGGGACCGGGGCACGGCCGGGGAGCGCCGGTACCGGCGGGGGCTGCGGGGCCCGGGCTCGGCGGCTCCAGGGCAGGGGGGTTCCCACCTCCCGGCGCCTCGCTTCGCCCCCCGGGGCAGCTCGCCCTGGCGGACCGCGGGTTGAGATTATTTTCCCCTTTAAAGGGATTCCCCCTACCCTTATGTTTTCCTTTCCGCCCTGGCGCTTCGCGTGAGAGCGGCCGGCGCGAACGAGCGAGCGGCAGTGGGGCCCCGCCGCCCACCCTCCATCCAAAATAGTTTCTCCGGGGCACTTTAATGAAGACTTACTAAGGCAAAGCGTAAACAAAAATCCGGCCCTCAGCCGTAGGGATGCTGGGGGCTCACGGGGAGGTCCTTGTCCCCTCCTCCCCGCTGGCCGCCAGACGGGGCCGAGGCCGGTGACCCCGCTGGGTTTCGACGTCCCGGGTACCCGCCAGCATTCCCTTCCTGCCTGCGAATATGCATCGTACCTCGAGCAGTGTTTTGTAAACCGATTAAAGCATCCCACTGACATAATGGTTTCACTTAGCTGTTAATTTACAGCTGGCTTAGAGCCACGAACTCTTTTTCCATGAAAAAGGAGCAGCAAGCGAAAAGAGCCGTGGTAGCGGCTGTTTCGCAAAGCCACCGGCGCAGGAGGTTAATGTTTGCTCTGCCTTATCCCCGTGAATTCCTGGGTTGTATTTGCCTTGTAAAAAACCCCATCAGCAGCTCCGCGCCACTCATTGCCTGGTAGCTTTCCCGGTTAGCCCCCTTTGCATACAACGCCTTTCCTGTCCAGGGTCATTTGCAAATCCCATGTCTGTGCCGGTGGCCTCGCGTGTCCCCCGGAGCATCCCCGCCCGGCCCGACAGGCAGCCCCCGGAGGGGTGCGCCCAGCCCCGCCCGGCCGGGGCACCTTGCTGTGTCCAGGCGGTGCGGTTAGTGATTAACTTCCCCTTGGGTCTGGGCACTGCTGGAAATCGTCGGAAAAAACTGCTAGGGGTGGTGATGGGACAGGCGACAGGCAACAACATCCAGCTACAGCCACTGGCAAGCAACGGGCCTGGGACTGCGTCCCCCCCTTTGCCTGGCTCCGGTTCCCGCTGCCCCTCCAGGCCCCTTGGCCGTTGGCTACAGTTGACTTGAGGGGTTTTATGGTTTCCTGCCTGTGTGGTTTGAGTTCTCCCATTATAATAAAGTCCAGTGGTGGCAAACGGATTGTTTTTCTGGGGACTCTTTGGTGACACAAGTTGTTGTTTCCAGATAGCTGCAGGAAGTCAGGCTACACAACAGTTACATATGTGAATATATACATAAATAGCAAATATTTCTCTGTTCCTTGTTGCTTGCAATGAGACAAGTCTCTCACTACAGGAAGTACCCAGAACAAAGCCTCACAAGGATGTATCACCAAAGATACTCCCCCCCCCTTTTTTTTTTTTCCCCTAATAGACCATATTTCCAGTGTAATTGCTTTGGAAAGAAAAGTAGTAGCCCTTCAGAAAAGGTGAAAGAAAGCAAATTTACTGAAAGGATTTTATAATGAAGATCAATGTAAAAGAAAAGTAGATTTTAGGAATCGCAACTGGTGTCTGACTGTAGGATTGGCTAACACTGGATCATTTCTTGGATATGGGCCCCAGTGGTGGATGGCTGTGAAGAGGTGTATTTCCACAGCTATGTGGAATCTCCGACTTGAGATTGCTGCAGCTGTCATTCCCTCCTACTGCCCTGCCACCGTTGCTAGAGCCTCTGCCAAAGCTGCTCTGAGAGGCCCCTGGCAGGTGTAACCACGCTTCAGCACACAGGGCAAAGAAAAATTGCCCCTTACCTGCCGTGCCTTCACCCCAGTAGTTATTTTAGGGATTTCTACAGCCACACATGGTCATTGTCACCAGTGAATCCCACACCACTAATTATTTATTCTGTCCTCCATGGCATTCCCTTCCTGCCTGTGGCCTCTGCAACTTCCTGTGGTAATGGTGAGGGAATTCATTTGTGTGCTGAGTGAAAAAATGAAGTTACTATTTCCATTTTAACTTCAGTGTAGATAATTTAGTTTATTCTTGTACTGTGACAATTTTTTCTCTTCATCTTTGCTAGGACACTGATTTTTCTAAATCTGCTGTTTCTCCATCAGTTTATCTCATATCACACAGACAGATATAGAAAAGAATTGAAGATTTAAATGAAAAAAAATCAGCATAATATGCTGCATATGTCTGTCGCTAAAATTTATTTTAATAGATCATGATTCTTTGTTAATCATTAATTTACCTGCAAATTAGATGAAGACTGTTCACCTCAAGAGTGTATATATAATTTTCAGTAATCAGATCTACTTCCCCTGTGTATAATTTCATTTCCTTCCCATCCTTGTGAAGCAGTGTGTGATGTGATTGCATACATAGACAGTATTGTATTTTCTTTCTTTTCCAACAGCAATGCAGGGTTCCCTGAGAGTCAGCAGTGCTGAACACATTTGCAGGCTTTGTGCTCCTGTGTTATACTGCCAGCAGATATGGCCTGTCTGAAAGGATGGAGCCAGAGGCCTCCCCAGCCTCTCTGCTAGCTGTTGTGACACACACACTTACATCATATGTGACACAGGATCAGCCATGTGAGTGAAGAGGCTTCATGTGGCCAGCCCCTTCTCATGGCCTGTCTGAGTGGAAAGGACAGGATGGAGCCAGAGGCCTCCCCAGCCTCTCTGCTAGCTGTTGTGACACACACACTTACATCATATGTGACACAGGATCAGCCATGTGAGTGAAGAGGCTTCATGTGGCCAGCCCCTTCTCTCCCACATCTGCCTCCACAAAAAAGTGGAAAAAGAAGCAGATTTGAGCTCAACCCTCCTCCCAAGGGCTCTTTTATTCTGCTTGTTGTATCTAGTTATTGAATGTACCTATGAGGTTAATTTTTTTCATGCAGAATAACTTCATAAAGGTCCCTGCAAAGCTTTGAAGACATTAACAAGGTATTACAATGAGACCTCCTGGGTCTACACATGTTGTGATCATCTTAATATGCCAGAGTTCAAAAATTATTATCCACCTCCTGCCATTTCAACCTCTGCTTTCCAGGGCCCTCAAAAGAACTCTAAACATCCGGTAGCATTTTTGTCACCAACATGAGGAAAATACATGTAGTTTTCTCCAAGATGGGTATACCATGGCAAAAAAGATACTTAGTAATTTCCTGGTCAGTAACTGCTCTGTTTTGTGCGCTGTACATAAACATTGCAAGACAAGGAGTAGCATTCACTGAATCTATAGTAACCAACCCACAGGACACCAACAGCATTAAATCCCCTCAGCAGGCACAACTCAAAGCGTGGCTAATGCAGCACCTTTGACCAGATTATACTAGTCTGAATCCTATGCCTTTTTTTCCTACCAGTACACTAACTCCTAGTATCCTTTCTCCCCCTGTGGTAGCTCCTCCATGTTTCTTGCAAACACAGCTTAACCCCCCTACTTGGCAAAAGAACATAATGAGGCTCTAAATGGCTTGTGTTACATCTTTCCTTCTAAGTGTGTTTATTTGAACCAAAGGACAATATAACAGTGGACCAGAACATTATGTCTTACCTCCTTCCCAGACCTATTTTTTTCTCATGTTTAAGAATTTATCTCCTTCCTTAAAAAAAAGGCACATTGCCATTTCTAGTAGAGTGAAAAGCATCTGATTTAAGATGTATCCAAGATGATGTATCCAAGATGTACCCATGCTACTTTATCCTGAGTTTAGACCAAGGCTCTCAGATGAGGGTATCTCTGCACACTGACTCAAAAATAGCACCAATCTGGGTACAAACTGTGATTCTGTTTCTGAAAGCTAAATAAAAACAGCTGGTATCTAGCTGAATAATTCAAAAGGTGCTTGCTCAGGTTGACTGTTTTGAAGAAGTGAAATTGCTATGAAACTAGACAAGATCTGACTGTGTGATCTCAGCACAGTTCACTGACACCTTTAAACTCAGGTTCAAGTCTGACTGCATCTCTCAAATAGTCACATTCTTGATGTGTCAGAGGAAACAGGACAGAGTAACCCTTTGCTGTAGCAGCCTGCCTGAAGTTTGTGACTGCATGTAGCTCTTGGTCTGTTCCTGTCTCAAAGAAGTGAAGAAAATACCCAAATCTTTCCAGGCTCCTGGAACTGCTGAAGCCATAATTCCTGCCACAGTAGGATGGTTGCTGATGAGGGTCCATTGGCCAGGAATAAAAGGACTACTGTGCTGATGGCAGTGAGCTAGACAGGACAGGGGGGACCCAGTGACTGGCAAATGGAATGGCAGTTTGAAGGTGAATCTGGGCGTTTCTCCAGAGTTTAACACCAGAAACTGGATTGGTTTATTTCCATTGCAACAAGTTCAGATATCTTCAGGCTCATCAGGCCTTTTGCTGGAGGCTGCTGTCATTCAGAAATGTGGCATTTGATGTGACCGTGATGCCATTGATTCGGATTTACTCAGAGCACCAAGAAAGGCAAAATCATTTATCATTATGTGAGGTAGTTCCTGTTTACATGTAAGTACTTATGTGCTCTAATTGTTTAAGGCCAAATTTTCAAGGAGGGGGCATATTTTCTGTAAACAAGAAAACAACACAATTATTTTCAAATGAAAGAACTTGCATAGTTCTAGCTGTAGGGAAACGAGAGGTACAGTGGATAAAACAGGCAGTGGGAAACAGGCATCTTCAGATTAATTTCTGGTCTTCCTGCAAACTTTGTCCAAGACTCATCATCATTCAGAAAATCTTATTAAGCTGCTTTCCTTTGGATTGGTTTAAATGTTTATTTGTGGTTTGTTTTCTGTTGTTGGGGTTTTTTTTAAACTAATAAATTTTAAAAGTTTCTAGGAAGCAGGGTAAAGGAGCAGAGTAAGAATACATCTGTACATTCTCATAAAAATAAGGAGAAGGAATACTGAGTATTTTAAAAATATTTGATTTTGTTCTCTTGTATCAGCTTTGAGGGAAAGAAAGCATGTAAATGTTCTTTGAGCTCTCCTCACTTTTAGCACGAAGACTTACCAACTGAGTGCTTTGCTTTCCTATCTTGAATTGAAAATGCATATTAGTGCTCTGGAGCTGTTTGCAAATGGAGAGTCATAAATTCCAGTTCAGCTTATCTGAGTGGTGTACTTTATGTAGTCCTAAAACACTGTATAATCACAGTGAAAGATACACACCGTGAGTTAGACTTTGACTGACGCACTCAGTGATAATTACATAAAGGAAGCTTCCTAATTCCATTAACAAATTGCTCCAGGTTTAGATAGAAATGAAATCATAGTCTCCTCCTCTTCTATTGCATTATTATTGTTGTTATGTTGGTGCCCTTAATCCTAGATCAGCAGCTCATGGCCTGGTTGCACTATTAGTAGAGAACAAAAAGAGAAGATCCACTTTAGATTGTTTATGATTTAAACGTAGGACAGAAAAGCAGCCATGGATATGAGGAGAAAACAAACTAATAGTGCCATTTGGTTTGGCAGCACTGATGTCTTTACAGAAGCCGCCTGAGTTAGCTGTGCTTTCATTTTTTGTAGGTGTCATTTTTTGTAGATGGAGACACATATTAATGAGGGATTTGGAACAGAACACGTATAAATTTGCACCTGTGAACAGGGACCTCTTCCAAAGTATTTGCCATGATAAGAGAAAATGCAAAACATAACAAGTAAACAGTTAAGAGTTTGGGATCACGAGGTGAATGTGTCCAGCTCTTCACTGCTACACAGGAACAATGAGATAGTTGGTAAGCATGTGGTGGTGCTGGAAAGGACCCTGACATGAACTTGTTGAAAAGGGCTCAAAGAGCACAAATCAGGTTATCATGGTCTAGCCCATAGGCCATGAAAATGGGCATCAGAAAGTCTGGATACGTGTGAAGAAAAGGAGAAAAACCTATTACACGAGCAGGGACACAAGGTGAGGTGAACTTCAAGAAAAAATTACAAAAAAAGTACTATTAAAGTGTAGCTTGGGTATTAAAGGAGAAATACTGCTGGTACTAGAAAGAAACTTGTATTTTAAGGAAGCAATTGAGAAAGAGGTCGGAGGAAGGCTTTAAGAGCCTAGTGGAGATAGAAAATTATCTTTTGGTTTAATTCTTGCAGAGCATATGAGCTCGGTATCCACAGGCAATGTTAGAGAAAAAAGATACTTTTTAATTTCTTGTGAGGTGAGGGTATCTGCAAATCATTGTGTCAGCCAGTGGAATGTGGTTTCTACAGATCCATATCTTAGGAGAGCTCCTGCTACAACCTATGGGGCAGGGCCTGGAGCGCATGAGCTTCATTCCTCTGGCCAGCCCCACTGGAGCTGTCACCCTGACAAGCTCATTTCAGCTGAAGTCTGGGCCTCTATCCTTTCTCCTAGGTATCTCCTTGTGCAAAACTTGTAGAAATGTAGTGTCTCTTGATCTCAGCTTCCCTCTATAAAACTTACAGCGGAGTGGATGGATGGATGGATGAATTGATTAAGAGTATGGCACAACTTTAGGAAAGCAAGTTAAAATGGCAAATCCAAAGAGCCTTTTGCCTATAACCATCCCCAGCTGCTGAAACATGTTTTAGAAGCATTTGAAAGTTAAACTTGTGCTTCTCTGAGTGACTCTGGTACTCAAGAGAGGATCTGGTGTCCTATGGCCTTACAGATGTGTTTCCTTGTAGCCTCCTCTGAAGGATGTTGGATGCTAAATGGCAGATCTAAAGCTTTTGTGGCTCTGCTTGTGGCTCACCACGAGGCAGGTCTGTTGGTGATCTGAAACTCAGTTAAGTATAAAATTTTCCTGTAATGTTATGAAATGTGTGAATATTTTGCATTAATGGGAAAAATTATTACTTAAAATATAAAATTGACATTTAATATTATTTCTTGGTAAATAAAGTTGTTCCATTGGTATGCTAAAGTGTATTTAATACTCTTCTTGTAAGAAATGAATTATGAACTTGTTGAGCAAAGTGCACTCATAAGGAAATATCCACATGTGCACATTTACAAATGATTTTTTCATCAGGGCTCCAAGAACAACAGTGATGACAAACAAAATGTGCTGGTTTCACATCAAGGGGATAGATTTAGATCAAAGCCATTTAAATTGCCAATTTTAATCATGATTTAAATTGTCAAGTTGGAAACCTTGATTTAAATAATTGATTTTCATCTTGTTTTGCATTTGTGCTTCCTAAGTATTTTTCTAAATAAGGGCTGATTCTCATTGGCTGTTGTAATTCAGCTTTTCCTTTTGCTAACCTTTAGGCATAAGTACATAATACGTCTGCATATATTTAAGCAGTTTAACATATATTTACTCAGATTCTTAATTTATACAATTTTATCATGCCAGAAAAATTATTAATGAATATTTTCTGACTTTCTAAATTATATTTATTTTTCCTCATACATTCATTCAAACTGTATTTGGTTGGTAATTAGACTTTCATTAAAAATACATAAAATCTGGAGGGGAAGGGGGATGTTAGCTAGAATATGCTGGGGTGCTAAAAAGTACTTTTTCTACAATGTGTTCCCATTTAAAAACAAGGTCTAGATCTGCTGTGCCCTTCAGTCCTGTAACTCCACTAAGTTATTTTATCAGGGATTAGTTTCAGTGTACCCAGCTGGGAAGGGCTGCCTATCTAGAATCTTCACACACCTCTTTAAGAGTGCAGAGATGCTATATTGCAGCTGAGGTCCACGCCAGGAGAAAGAGGAGTAAGCCACAAAAGACAGGAGCTCCTGCAAGGTCCATGGTTACTTCTCCAGCCAAGCTGATGCCAGTGGAGAGATAAGGTCACCAGCCATCTTGAGCCTCCAGGACAAGGACAAAAAATTCTGGTTCAAAGCTTGCTTGGAGGCAGCTTGTGACAGTGGTTTTTACAAAAGTGGGTTATTTCTACCACCTCACCATTTTGGAGTTTAATGCCAAAGTGCTTCTGCAGAGTGCGTCCTAACTGGTTGTTAGATTGGCTGCATGATCTGTAGCTGGTGAGGTGAACTGTCAGTTTGTCTTCCAATATTTTAGAGATGGATTTCAGTGTCTTGTAATGTGTCCTAGCATGATAGAATAGGAAAAAAATGGACCACTCTACTTTTAATCCCTGTTGTTTAATTTGTGTATCTTGTTCTTTCCTGGAAGACCTGGTTATTGGAGAATGGTCTTGATTTGTTGTGCTGGGAAGTATAAGTTATCTAATTTTTGACACTGAACAAAGCATTTATCTTTATCAATTGGCAAAAACGCAATCAAGTTTTGTGACAGATTGTTTGTTTAGATTTAAATACATATATAGTGCTTTTAACATTCTTTTGTGTATAGAGTAATGGGGAAGGCAGTTTTTGCTTTGTGTGATATCTTGAACATACTGATGTTATAAACTAGACAGTAAAAAAAAAAAATTGTTTTAACCTTTCATCCTGATGACAAAAGATTGCTTGTGAGTGTGGACTGATTAATCACTGTCTGTTCCTTCAGGTAGTGAAGATATTCTTCTAAACTTTGAATGAAATTGTTTGGAAGGTCTATATGACCCTCAGTGTCACTCTCATTTTTACATGTGGTAAAACTGAACACTGAATATATTCCAAAACATGGAAGATGTATGCAAAGTGGATTCTCTGAATTATAAAAGAACAAACTTAAATAATAGTTGGTTGAAGCTTTTCCTAAAATTAACCTTCTAAATCACTTGGTCCTCTTAAAATGCTTGACCAAGGTTTTTTCAGGTATGAATAATTGCCAGATACATTTTTTTAAAGAGACTTAACCTCTAATTCTTGATTTCTGCTTAAGTAAGTCTGACTTTTTTCCAGTTAAAATTTTTGATGTGACAGTCAAACCTAGGAAATGTAACAAAGTGCTAATTAAGTCTTGTCTAATCTGAGTCTTATCTGCCCATACATACTCATAATGTTTCTCAGGTTTAAAGGCACTAAGCACTTAAAACAGCCAACTCTGCTAATTGAAATTAATGGTCTATTAATTTAGCCCTTGCAGAACAAGCTACTCATCTCATGTATTTGTGTTAGCATTTCTGTCATTGTGGTTCCAAGTGTTTGGTGGTGCCTTGTCTCTGTAAAGGCAGGGCACATAATGCCTGAACCTTCAATCTTAAACATGTAAACAATGTAAAAAGAAACACATAGAAGACAACCTCAGAAAACAAAACAAAATTATACTTTATATGGCAATGAAAGTGATGCTAATGAGATTGTCTTTATGTGTTATAGCCATGACTAAGTCTATAAAATTTGAGGATGCTGATTATTTTTATAATACTTTGTAGAGGAATAAATACAGTCCCTTCAAAACATCCCTATATCCCTTTCCTCTGATCCTTAAGCAGCTACTCTTCGAAATTTTCTTGCCTTTTTGCTTAAGATCTTGATTTTTCTCCAGTCCTTTATGTGCAACACCTTGGAGCTCTTACTATCAGTGTTTCTTTTCCTCTCACTTTTTTTCATTCAAAGTTGTTCCCAAATATTTCTCTGCAACAATTAACATATCCAATGGGTATGAGTTATAGGAATAGAATCTCCCAAGATCTTCTGCACAGGTGGAATATAAATTCCTTTAATGTGTACACAAATAGAAATTAGGAAATATTTAAAATTCTGAGCGTGCTGTGCTTGTAAGTTGAGTTTTGATTAACAGCTGATAAACAGTTCTCTAATGTTTACTGCCATATATAATAACATGGGAGATGAAAGAGGATATAAGTTGCTTTAGGCCTTGTCCATTTTACTGGATGTCATATCAGAGATTAGATTTAATTTCATCCTTTGTGCAAAGAATTTTTTAATAAAGTAGCCATTCAGATTAAAGGAAGGATTAATATATTATTTATAGTAATAAGTGTTGAATTGGGTAACATTTTACCTCTGATGTTATCACAGAAATTACGTACTCTTATCAAATACTTCTTGGTTTTGTTCAGTGGAATATAAGTGTGTCCTAGAAACTGCATTCCAAAAATAAAGAAATAAAGGGGTTTGAACTATTTAAATAGGTTATAATGAAAACTAAACAAAATAATGTGGTCCTTAATTAAGAAGGAAGAGGGACTGCTTTTAGTTCTGTTATAAGGTCTTGTTGAATAAGCGAAACAATGCAAATGTCTCAAACACACCCACATCCAAACTGAATATTTTGGATTTGATTTGGATTTGATAGCAGAGGCAACAGCAGAGAGAGACCAGAGAAACCTCACAAGGCAATGAAGTTTTGTGTTCTATCCCTGTCATTTTATGCTGGTTTGAAGCTGGGTTGGAGTTGACAGTAGCTTTTCAAAATGGCATAAATTATTAATAAATGTCTTAATCCCCCATTCCTGGGGGCAAACAGTTCTGCCTTACCAAGGCTGTGCAGGCTCAGGAGGAGCAAGAAGTGATCCCCATTGCAGCTCTGCCTTGTCCTTCCTGCGCAGCTAAAGGTCTTTTGTGCTCTATTTGTTCTATTCTGCACTTTATCTGAAACACCATGAGACCCAAAAATCACTTAAATAGCAGCACCAGAGATGAAAAAATGAAGATTGGCTCACCTGTTCATTAGCTAGCTTCACCTTATCATCCAGAATGCAGCCTAGGATTGTGAAAGTATGCCTTGGTGTTTCAGGTTGGTTTTAGTATTTCATACTTTTCTAAAGAGAACACCAAAAGTATTATTGCATGAAATTTGATGCAATGTGCACTGAACTCAAGAATAAAAGGCACCAGTGCTTTAAATAAAAAGGCATCAGTGCAATTATGCCCATAGTGGGACCTGAAGTCACTTTCTAGTCAGGCATTCCCCTTCCAAAATAATTCTCCTTCTGAACTTGTCTATTTTGTTCTGTAGGGCTTGTGTATACATATAAGCAAGAAAATACATATACATGTTCTGATTTTAAAGGTACTTTTTGTCAGTAAAAGCTAAGACAATTCTCTTCACCAATGGCTGGAAAACGGAGGAATAATTTAGTACAAGAAGACCTGCAGGACCTGCAGGATGTAGTATAAACCATGTGAAAGTTCCAGCTGGGGCTGTGTGACTCAGCAGGGAAGAGGGTGATGTAAACTAAGCTAGGAAGTGCAGGAGTGTGCAGAAAGGGAAATAGGGAAATTTAGATATTTTTTTTTTCTTTTTAATGAATCCAACTGCACGATTTAAGCCACCAATGTAGGTGCCTCTTCTGGACAGGAGCAGGTCACAATCCCATGACTCCAACAATCCTTTCAAAACCCAAATATGGGTTATAACACATTGCAGAATGTTATCCTGCCATAACACCCAGTTTCTGCCAGCTGATCAGCTCTGTGTGCCCGTGCATGGAACTAACCTGGCTGGTGACCACGCTGGTAGGTAGCAGTGCCAGGACCAGCTTCCAGGCTGGGGACATCCTGCAGCCTCAGTGTGCTGGTGTTCACAGGCTGGGAGTGGCCTCCATATCCCCTCTCCTGCAAGGTCCCCTGCCTTTCCCAGGAGTTAAGGAGCTGTGGGGCTCGTGTAGGCTGTGTGAGCAGGGAGCCAGGTGCTCCCTGGGCAGCGCTGGGCTGAGCGAATTGCTGCTCTCCTTGTGCACAGGCTGCACAATGGGCACTGTGTGATGGGCAGGATGGTGAAGAAAGTCGTGTGTGAGCCCTCTCTAACGCAGAAAGTCTTGAGTAATCAGTCCTGACTGCCAGAAAGGGTGGGCACGATGGGTTTCAGACTTTTATCAATAAATCCCATTTCTCTGCTTTGTGCTCAGAATGCCCCTTGAAGAGGGTAGGTACCCTCCTCTAGGCACCAACAACTTTTCCCCATGGGAGAGAATTTCCTAAGGCAAATAAATCACATTGCTTCATGGTACTCTTTTATCCTCTCTCTGTAGTTCTGTTTCTGATTTTGGAGATAATTTAAGTTTGGGATGTTTGGGCTGCAGTTACATCTAAATGCTTCTCTGCCTTGTAAGTTCTGATAATTTTCTTACAAAATAATTTCTGCTTGGAGAGTGCATGTGTATGTGTCTGTATACAATGTTTTACATACAGAGATTAGCACAGACCGGGATAAGAATCTAGTTTGTCTATAGTTTATTTGCTATCTGTCATGCCACTGGGTGTTTAGTCTCACGGTGTAAAATGTTTCCTGTTTCTAGAAAGCCATGCTGTCTGTGGTCACTTCAAAAGACATTTCCCTCTTCAGATAATAATTTTTATTTATAGTTAAAAATCAAGAATATTTTAAAATGTTGAATATTTTAAAATGGTATGACGCTAGAACATTCTTCATGATAAAACAAGGAAAGTATCACTATTCACACTGATTTTAACTTCAGAATTTTTATTTTTCTTGGAATTCCTTATTAGAAAAATAACTTGATTTTTACTGGGTATATAAATATAATATTTATGTAATTTTCAGAAAGAAATGCAGGAAACAAATTATGTAACTGGATATTTTCTAACTAAAAATATTTTAAAAGTCTGATGATTGTATGATGGCTGGAAGCTCAGCATCAGTAGTTTAATAATGACTCTGCAGCCTTTGGTTGTGGTTTGTTATAAATATGATCTTCATGAATTTCAGTTTTTCACAGATATTTTTTCATTTTATATGAACAACCTAAACTTCACACATGTAGCTGTCTAAAAAAGCTTTTTATTATTTTTTCTCCAAATCCTGTGGTTTCCCTGCAACTCATATTCTGAATTGGCAGAAACTTTTTTTCCTGGAGTGGAACTTTCAGCTTCTGTTTTTCAATGAAGATGGAGAAATTGATTTCCACTGCTCTTTTGTTTTATGTTTTTAATTGTCTGTGGCAATGGAAGTGCAGACCTTATGGACTGTTTTTTTATGTGATTAGATGATTTAAGAGGAAAGGAAATTTCCCAGAAATCATTCCAGTGCTTTTAAATGGACCTTTTCAGTACAGTGTGTCTACATGAACAAACCACCACATTAAATACTCACAGTGTTGTTGATGTCTGCATCCAGGTGTTTCTGGTAGATGCCTTAGAATACAAAGTCTGTGTATTCAGCCATCGCTAAAGCTGATAAATTGCCGAAGCCGCTCTCACGCGCACATCGCATACGTAGGTGGCTTAGCGAATGAATAATGCAAACCAGAGGTTTCTAGATTTTTCACTAAAGAGGAGGAATGAGGCTCCCTATCAATATCTAAGGCTCAACTCTTCTTCATCTCAGATCTTCCGTGAGCATTTATATCTGTGTGAAGTAATCTTAAGAAGAATTAAAAAAAACCCCAAACCTGCTCCACTGGAATTTACATGGCTCAGGAGGCTCGTAATAGGATGAGTGTCTTTACTTCAGGTCACTGATTTAAATCCCAGTTAGAAATAGCCAGAAGTCCTTACAATCTGATGGCCAGTTGGTGACCTATGTAATGAACTGGTGATGGAAGCCACCAGTTGCCACCAAGATGTGACTGTGTCTCACACCAGTGAAGCAAATTCAGTATCCTGCAATTATGGAATCCAGAGTTTTTCTTTTTCTTAAGGAATATTTCATTTCTTACTGCCCAGCCTGTACTAAACAGTGTGCAGTTGAGTTTTATCCATTAATAGGAGATTTTCTTAGAATTACAGTCTTGGTAGCTGATCCTTTAAATCTGTAGAGACAACCAGCTGCAGCCTTTAGGTAGTAATTTCTCCACTGGCTGGATTTTATCTAGTAAATATTTGCCTCTTTTTGTGCACACAGTGATTTTCTCCAGGCTTGTCTTGTCATCACCAAGGATGCAGCCTCTCCTTATCCTCTCCCATACTTTATTTCACTTGGTAAAAATAAAAAATATTTTTAAAAATTGATCGCTGACCCTGTGAATGTATTATTGAAAATAAATTTGTATAGTTGGAGTCTAATATAAAATACCAATTGACCTATGTTAACTAATCCCTTAAGTTACTCCTTGTCTGTGGAGGCAGAACCTGCAAACATAGTGTGTTCATGTGTAATAAATACAGAATTTATAATTGGAATTTACAGGCAGAAATTACTGACATGTTGTGTATCTCTCAAATCTGATTCCAAACAGTCACATATTATCAATGACATTTTCCCTTCATGATACAACTGGTGGTGTGTGAAGCACAAATTCGAAAAAAAATAGGCTTATTTGAGCTTTATTATTTTTTAATTGCTGCATTACCTTATTTTCCCTTCATGATACATCTGGTGTTGTGTGAAGCACAAATTCTAAAAAAATAGGCTTATTTGAGCTTTATTATTTTTTAATTGCTACATTATCTTAAAAATTACAGGTCAGAAAAAATATGAAGGAGGGAAAAAAGGCCGGGGATAAGTAATCTTTATCAAGACTCTTCCAGATGCTGGCTTTCAGTGTACGGTTTGTGTTTTAGTCCTTATTAAAAGTAGGATATGCTTTGGAAAATGTTAGCAGGGTAGTGCATTTGGTTTGTACAGGCAGGCTTCAGTACTGAGAAAGAAGCTAAAGGGGTGTCTTCTGTGAGAAGCTGACAGAAGCTTCCTGTATGTCCAGCAGAGCCGATGCCAGCCAGCTCCAGGACAGATCCACTGCTGGACAAGGCTGGGCTGATCAGGAATGAGATGACACCTCTGTGATAACATATTTTAGAAGAAAAAAAGTTATCATGCCGATGTAATTGTGGCCAAAGAAGAGCAGAGTGAGAACATGTGAGAGGAGCGACTCCACAGACAACAAAGTTGCTGAAGAAGGAGGGGGAGGAGGTGCCCCAGGTACTGGAGCTGAGATTGCTCTGCAATCCCTGGTGCAGACCATGGTGAAGCAGCTGTGCCCCTGCAACCCATGGAGCTACATGGGGATGCAGAGATCCATCTGCAGCCCATGGAAGAGACCCACTCTGTGACCCTGTGGGTGCCCTGTGCTGGAGCAGGGACCTGCAAACCTGTGGAGAGAGGAACCATGCTGGAGTAGGTGTCCTGGCAGGACTTTTAACCCTCTGGGGGACCCATGTTAGAGCAGGCTGTGCTTGAAGGACTGTACCCTGTGGAAGAGTGACCCACATTGCAGCAGTTCATGAAGAACCATTGCTTGTGAGATGGATTCAAGATGAAGAAGTTCATGGAGAACTGAGGGACCCCAGTTGGGGCAGGGGAAGGAATCTTCTCCCTGAGCCACAGGAGAAGCAACGTGATAAACTGATCATAACCCCCATTCCATGTCTCCTTGCGCCACTGGAGTAGGAGGTAAAGCTTGAGAAGGAGAGACTGTGAAGGGAAGGTGTTTTTAAGATTTATTTTACTTCTCATTATCCTGCGCTGATTTTGTTAGCAATAAATTCAATTAATATCCCAAATTTTAGTATGCTTCATCTTGATGGTATTTAGCATGTCATGTCTCCTGGGGCTTGTCTCAATACGTGAACCCTAAATTATATTTTCTCTCCCCTGTCCAGTTGTGGGTGAGAGAGATAGAGCAGCTTTGATGGGTGCCTGGTGTCCAGCCAGGGTCAACACTACAGTGATTTTGGTGCCAAAACCCAGGCTCATGAAGATTTTGAGACAAGGATAGTAACAGGGAGAAGTAACAGGCAAAAGAAGCACTGAACAATGTTAGAGTCTGGAATGATCATGAGTTTTTGTTTTAATTGTGGTGAAGGGACTAGGGGTGGGTTTTGTGTAAATTGTTTTTGTGATGATGCTATTTTGTTCTTTGTGTAGGGGATTTTTGTTTTATTTGCTTGGTTTTGTTGCTGTGAGTGAAGATTGTGATGAATGTGGATTTTAATGATAGTTCTTAAGTATGTGAAACACAGAGGTGAGGGGTGAAAGCTGGTAAATTATTTGTGTAAATAGTGACAAAAGATAAATAAGTGATAAACAAGACTGAATAGCTACCATTTTATGAATATGGATCTACTACTGAAAGTATGCTATGTTAGTCAAAGGCACTAATTTTTTAATAACTCTCAAATAGAATAGGGTTGTAAGTTTCCACATGAGGTTTTATTTGAAAAATTTGAAAGCAGTGGCAGTGTTGATACTGATAATCATATTGACCTAAAGGATCAAAAAGGCAATTTTAGAGGTTACAGGCAAAGGAACAAAGAACAGTAATAGAGGTCACGGGCAAATGGAAAACCGGACAGTTAGTTTATCTCATGTCTATATTTACTATGCTGGTTTTACCAGAGCTGTATAGTATTCCTTAGGTGACCTTGATATTTCTTGCAAAAACAGATTCTATTCCATCATCCTGCAGAATGGCTGGTGTATGTCCACATTTTTGCTGTACTTATTTGTGTGTGGAAAGGGTCAAACTCATAAGGCCTAAAGATACAGTAGGTCAGTACATGCCAGAATCACAGCAGGGAGGCGGGGTTGGTTTGCTGGATCTGTGGCAGGAGAACGTGGCACTCTGCAGGGTAAACAAGCCTGGTTTTGCTGGTGTGGGTGGAACTGCAGTGCAGTCTCGCGGTGGCCCTGGCAGCCTCGTGTTTGGAGGAGGCTTTCCCTGCTTGCATGGCCTCTGACTGGACAGCGGAGTCTGTCCTTCATCCCCTTCCCTTTCCTCAGCTCTTCACTTGCTCCTTCCTTCATCTGGCTCTTTCCAGCGGTCCCAAAAAGGAGCAGACGCCTCTGGCTGCACAAGCTTTCTGTGCCCTGGGCCTTGGTGGCACTGAGAATGTCCAGAGCCAGGAGAACAGGAGCAGCTTTGCACTCTCTGGGCTGGTTCTTCCTCCTGTCCCTTTGTGCCTGAGGGGGAAGTGTGTGCTGTCTCATAGACCTTTTTTTTGGTTTTTTTTTTGAGGGCTGCAGACAGTGTAACCGCACCCACACGAAGCGGAAGCATGGGGGTTTTTTTTGTAGGACTGGCTATGGTTGCAGAGATGGGGAAGTCCCAAATTAGATTTTGTGCTGGCCACAAAAACCTCTGTCTGTGTATCTATCTGGCCATATTACGAAGGCACAGGTTTATGCTACCAACAGTTTTTTCATCAGAAAACAAGGTGCACAAAGCCCTCTTAAACAAGGCCAAGATTGTAAATAGGATTAAAATCTTTTCCCTGGCATTGTTCTGTATATTTCCTATATGAGGGAATTCAAAACAAGGACTTTGTGGGTTTTTTTGCTTCTCAAATATTCAGGTGAATGCTCAAGAAGTTTTATGAACCAAAGAATTCATATTGACAATAATTCTAGTCCAGCACCTTTCTCAATATTGTGGGTGATTTCTTAAATCACAAAATGGTGAGCTAAAAAGGCTGACATTTTTACTATGAACCAAAGAGGAAGACAATTAATTAAATCCATTGAAAAACAACTAGAAATGACTTGAACATTGTCTGGGGGTGAGAAGAATGGATATTATTTAACACTATATTCAGAATGTTAGGCTTAAACATTCAAAACAAATTGCCATATTTTTCTTACAATTTTGAAGGTGAAGGTATATACATTAGATCATCTCTATACACTATCTAATTTTGTGGCTATATTGAAACTTAATATTTGTCAAACAATTCAAAATGTTCAGGAAGGAATAAGTCCAAGTTAATGTTTTAAAACTTTCAGGTTGAAGAAGGTAAGGATGAAAAAGAGCTCCCCAAACTTAGTCTTATTTTGTTGAAAATAATTTATTTAAGTGGTATGCATATATAGAGTAAATGGGAACAAGAATATGGAAAAGTGATGATTTTGACCTTATCTAGTAAGAATAGTATAAAATGGACCTGTTCATTTGTTCAGCTTGCTATGGAGATTTCATTCTTCATAATAAAAATTTTCATTTGTCAGGAATAGAAACTGCACTAGCAATCATCATGTACGAACATATTGCTAAACTAAACACTCTTTTGAATTTGCTTGGGAATTATCTGTTTCTCTAGGATCTCTTGTACAAGATCTATTTGTAAAACCATAGGCTCTGGAGGAAAAAGTGAAAGAAACAGAATGGAGTCAGATCGGTGCCTGATTATTGATTTGCCAAATCAAACAAACCCCAACACTCCCCCATCCACCCCCAAATCCCAACAAAATAAGTTATAAATGGAGGTGACAAAGAGGCTTTGGTCTATGCATCTAAAAAAAAAATTTCAAAGTTATATTTATGAGGTCTACAAGGTAAGATTTTTCTTGACTTGATCAAAATGGAGACTTGATGGAAAAGAAGACCAGAGAGGATTTCACTACCTTTTTTCTGGCTTAGGAGAAAACACTAGGAAAATAGACCTGATTGCAAATCAGTTACAAATTGTATTTTCTTTCTCCAGAGTGCAGATGTTATGAAGAACCTTTAGGTGATTTAAAAAAAAATCTGGAAAGCTCATGATTTCCTACCCTTTTGGAATAATACAGTTTGGGTTGGGCTTTTGTTTTTTTTTTTTTTTTTTTTTGAGTTTTTCCTTCTCTCCAAAAAATAAGCATCCTATGAATTTGCTGGGTATGTGTCTACAGAGAAGAATATATTCATGCCAAAACAGTTCTTTCATTTGCAGGTTTGTCTTTCTTGGTCTTTACATTTACAGGAGTGGATTGGCCTATTGATTTGATTCACACTTCCACAAAAGAGAGTAGTGGTGAAATCAGCCTCTGCATATAGAAAAATAACATGAGAAGCAAAAAAAATTTGCTAGGAAATCAGCAAATCCTCTGAATTATCCCCTAAGAGACTGCATTTTGCTGATCATCTGCTGTTCTGCTCCTCTTCCTACACATGGCAACATCAGAAGCTCATGGTGAAGTCAGAATTTTCAGATGCTCCTGGAGCACTCCTGGAGCGCTAGTTCACTTCTCAGGGAAACGAGGTTAAGCAACCCTGAACTTTTCTTGCAGTTTTTTCTTCTCACAGTGAAAGCAAAGACAGTTACTGTAGCTGATGTACGCTAACTTTTCTATGAGTTCTGTGAGTTTAATACTGATGTATTAAAATAGAAAGAACTTAAACCAGCCCTCCTCTTCTGGCGCTCTGTGGTAATGGGAATGAGACAATCAACACCCAGCTCCCTGCTGCAGGCTGGGCTGCTCTTTATTTTGGTCTGCGTGGTAGTGCTTACAGGAGCTACACAAAATACAGGGCCTGGGGAATTCCAATCTTCACATCACTGTTGTGGCACTGACGTGTGCTTCTAAATGGCCGCTGCCCTTCGTTTGGCAACCAAGTGTTGAATGAGTGTTACAGCCCCAGAAGCCCACTCAACTGGCAAACTTCAAGCAATTGCATGTTTTCTTGGTAAATGTAATGGAACCTCAACAAGTTAATGTAAGTAATCCCTCAAAGAGATTAAAACAATCCTGTAAGTACATTATCTCTGCAGGAAGGTTTCCTGTCCTGTGCAGCCAGTCCTGCTTTCAGGCCCCCATTTATAAAATTAGCTGTACAATAATTTAATGTGATGGCGAGACATAAAATAAATTTAAAACGTAACTAGAAACTAAAGCCAAACAAATTTTGATTTAAAATGAGTACCAGCCCTTGTTGTTTTTGTTTTGTTGTTTTCTTTTTTTAACAGCTAGGATTATAGCTGGCTTTGTTCTTAAGAGAAGTGGTTGACTGTGTGTCCAACAATGTTTTAGCAAAATGAAATACTCTTCTGGAATATGGGCAACCAGGATAAATACAGGATAAACTGGATTATGTTTTCTGTCTAGTTTGCCAAGGAAAAAAGTTTGACCTTTTATATGATGATTTGATGAACTTTTGTGATCTCAAAAGTCCTGAAATTGTGTCTAGAGTTAATTTTGGTTAAGCCTTTCCTTGAGGAGACTTGGGAAGCAGAGTAAAAGTCGTACGGAGACAGAAAGAAATCAGATAGCACAGAAAAATCAGGAAGGATTAAGAAAAATGTGGCTGTGCAGTGTGGGAATCAGGAATTTAGAAACTAAACACAGGTAGTATCAGCCAGTTGTTTCTATTATTTGGGAGCCAGATGAGACTAGGTCACTGCCATTTGGAAATGTTTAAATATTGGCACTCCATGGGAAATTTCTTCACTGTTGTGACTTTCTTCAAGCCAGATCAGTCAGCATGTGGAGCTGTCTCTAGATCTGTATTCCAACCCACTCTATATCCACTGTGAAATTTAAATACAAAAAAGGAATTAAAGATAAAGGAACACTGCTTTACAATCATTATTCTTATTCTTAGTTCTCCTTGAGTGTAGTCCTATGTCAGGTTTTCCACTATTTTTAAGGGGTGAATGTCAGGCAAAATGGAGTATTGTAATCTCTGTCTTTCTGTTTGCCCCTTTTTCACATTGGTACAATGTTGGCAATATGACTCCATAATTCCCATAATTCCCATGGCATTCCAGGATTTATTAAACTGACATCGCTGTGACATAATGAGCCAAGGGCTTTCTGATGTTAGGGTGCAAGGCATCTGGGGCTCAGGATTCAATGTTTATTGGAGATAGGTGCTGCCCAAAGACCAAAAAATAGGTTATTTTCTGTGTGCAATATTTATCTTCCCACTTACAGAACACAGGTATCATTAGTACAATTTTTTGTCTCATAATTAGAATTGAAAGGCCTATGAACATTATTAGGAGATACTTCATTCCCCACTTACTGTAAAATTATTTTAATTTAATCCATTCAAGATGTGGATTTTTATTTAATGTTTTTGACTTTTCCAAATAATGTTCTACATTATATAATTTCTACTTGATGTTAATTATCACAAACTGCTCCTTTTTTTATTGCCTCTTATGTATTCTTTTTTACGGCTTAACGCTTCTCTTTACCTGCCCAATGAACCACGAGGGAATTTCAACAAAATTTTACTGTCTCAATGGCAGATGGCCACTTACCCATCAAATGAGCCCTTCTATAAGACACAAAAGCTTTTACTGAAATGTTTCTGACATTTTTGTCCTTTCAAACAATTTTTCTATTTTTCTCATCCTTGCTCAGTTAGCTCTTCACAAGATATTTTCAATGGTGACTTTCCTCTCTTTATGTGTATTGAACGTGATCCATGATTATGGGATCCTAGGCAACTGGTGACCTGTGATCCAATGATTAGTAACCTTCATCACTCATAATGAAGTAATAAGATAGAATGTTTTGTTTAAATAGCACCAGCACCAGAGAGTTACAATAATTATTATTATGTCTTCTGCTTTTGGTCTCCTTCTTCCAAGGGAAGCATGGGTGATTGTATTTACCTGCCCCGCAAACTCCAACTCAGCTAGCAGACCATGGGGCAAGTCAACATCTTCACAAATTCTCAGCAAGTTATACCTTTATGCAACACGCCATTGATGTTGGCCAAAGCCAAAATCCCATGACACAAGGGGCTACTTGTAGAATTTGTGTTTTTCTAGAGAAAGCCACCAAGAGCAGCCCTTTGTAGGATGTTTGCAGGTTGTGCCACAATGCACAACAAGCAAACAACTGGACAGTGTTCCACTGGATTTGGGAATCATCTGAGAAACAAACACAGCAAAAAAATATATATGTATTAGCAGAAGAGTACATGTTTTCTGGGCTTCACTGTGCCCTGCTAAGAGAAAACAGGGGTGGAAGTTAGGAAAGGTGCAGTCAACATTCCTCTTCCACCAAAAAACCCAAAAGATTAAGGAAAAAAAGGTGCAGAGGTGGAAAGAGAAACATGGACAAAACAACCCTGGAAATAGTGTAGAAGAGAATAAAAACCTGTGAAAAGTCAGAAGTGGATGGAAGGGAGAAACAGTGCATAGGAAATTCAGGAGGAAATTTTAAAAGTATCATGATACTAGCTCCAGAGCACTCAATGCAGAAGAGCTGAAGAAAGTGAGTGGTAAAGAATGACTACAAGGATGCACTTCTCATGCGAGGCACTACACTATATGTATTATCATTTCACCACAGAAGTCTGTAATGAAAACCAACATCAATGTACATTGCAGCAGAATCTAGGTAGACAATGCTCAAGAGCAATCAAGCAGCAATGGAAGAGCTGGGGACAGTTTCTCTGGGACATGAGAATAAAAAGGTTGATCCTGGGTGGGGAGTTGCAAAATTATTTGAAGAACAAAATTTTGAGGCTGTCATCATTGGGTGGGAGGAAATGGTTTGAATGAGTCTCAAAGGTAGGGAAGATGGGGATGGGCAAAGGAGCTGGAAGAAGGACAAGTTGGGGGTTGTTGGCATGAAATGAACATGAACTGAAGGAAAATAGGAAGAGTCATGGGTGAGCAGGGACTGTAGAAGTTGTCAACAGGACAATTTAACCAAAGGCTAAATAGTGTGCCCTTCCATTCTCTTCTCCCTTCTGAAAAAGCCCCACATCTCAAGATCATCCTCTGTTATCTGACTTCGAAAAACTAGCCCTACTATATTGGGTATGGGCTGCTATTGACTACCATTTCCTAGTAACTTTTCCAAGGTTCCTCTTGTTTGTAAGGCAAAAAAACCTGCAAAACAAAACAAAAAAACCCAAAGCAAATCAACACAAAAACATACAAACCAACTAAAAAGAGAAAAGAAAATAAAGCAAACAGCACTGGGGACATCTTTCAGGCCTGGTAGGCAAGGTCCTGAGGGCTGGAGCCTCTGGCACCCATGTCCGCTGCGCACACGGAATGCACAAACTCGCAAGACCCCCACGCGTGCTGCGGAGGCCCACGCACCCTCCACGCCGCCCTGCCACGGGCACACCCTCGGACAGACAATGAGCAGCGGGTCCGCGTCGTGGCCCCCCCACCCGGCGACACCTCCCGGCAGCGCTCCCGCCCTGCCGGCAGCCCCGGGCCCGCTGCCCCGACGTGGGGATCCCGGTGCGGGCGCACCGTCGCGCTCCCCGGTCCGGCCCGCTGGGACGCTAGGCGGGCACCAAAAAGTTAGGGACAGCGGGGACAGGCGGGGCGGGGGCGGCAGGGCAGCTCCCCCCGCTTTTGTTGAGCGCCGGGGAGCGGACCCTCGGCGGGGCTGAGCCGGGTGATCGCGCCCCGGTCATGAGCCGGTCCCAGAGGGCCGGGGGGTGGGAAGGAGGAGGAGGAGGACTGAGGCGGAAGGTGTCTCTTCAGCCTCTCTCCCTCCAAGGTGAGTTGCGGCGCTGCTCCGCGCTCCTTTTGTCTCGGTGCGAGGCCGCGGCGCACCCCGGCCCCGCCCCGCCAAACTTTCGGCGGGGACCGGGGCGCCCCGACGGCCGCGGGCCGGGCAGGGCGCGGGGCGGCCGCGCCGTCCGCCGGGGACGCGCCGGGGCTGCCCGCGACGCCCGTGCCCGTGTCCCCGTGGGGGCTGCCGGAGGGCAGGTGGAGGGGACGTGGGGTGCCGGAGGTCCCCTCCTTCCCGTTGGGTTTCTTTGGGACGGATGCGGTCGGCCCCGTCTTTGCGCTTTACGCAACAGGTAGGGATGCCAGGAGCTGGCGGCGGCGGCACGGAGCCGCAGCCAGGAGGTTTCGGGGGGCTTTTTTTGTTACGTTCTCTGGAAAAGTGCGAAGGGGAGGGGGAGGAGAACCAACAGTTTTCCGAAATTCCCCTTCAGTTGTTTATTTATGTACTTCCCGTGTCCATGAAAAACGGGTTCGTTTCGCAACTCCGGAATTTTATATTGTTTTCTATCTACTTTTTACCCCCCTTTTCTTTCTTTTAAAGTTATTTTTCTTTATGTCCTGCGTTTGCCCGTCTCATTCCGGCAGATCAAACTGTCCGAAAGCAGATCCCCAGAGGCTTGTCCTCACTGACAGTCGGGGGAATCCAAACAAAGAGGTGCATCTACCGGAAATAATGATTTGAGAGATGGTTCTCTCCCTTTCCACCCCCCACTCCCCCGCCTTGAATTAAATTGTTTTCTTTTTCTGGGAGGTTCAGTTCGAGGGAAGTTTTGCGCCGGAGCCGGGGTCGGGGCTGAGGAGGGATGGAGCAGACGGAAAGTTGCGGTGGTGGGAGGAGGCGGGGGGCGAGGGCAGTACGGGACCCCGGCGGCGCCCGGACCGCGGGGGGAGCAGGGGCGCGGGGGACCTGCCGCCGCTGCCGGCTCTTTGTCTGCTCGGGCAACTTGAACAAAAGGAGAAACTCGGATGAACTCTCCATCTCTTCCTCGCCTCTCCCGGGTAAACTCATCTTCGGCAACTTTATCGGAAGAGATTTGCTCAACTTTCTTGGAGCTCTCCCGCCGCTTAAAAGCAAAGAGCCCCGCCGTAGGCTTCTGAGGAAATCTGGTTTCGCAGTTTAGAGAAAGGAGAAGGTACGTTTGGACTTGGGGTTTATTGTTCTTTCCCGGCTCCCTCGTCGCTCCCCCCTCCGCCCTGCCATCCGCGCCCGGGTCTGGGAGCGCAGCGGAGGCGTCTGCGGGCCAGCCCAGCCTTTCCTTTGTACTTTTGGGAGCACATGCAGGTATTTTTGGGGAGGGTAAGGCAGTCATTCCGCCCGAACTCCCGTAATGCGGGCTGGGGGCACTAGTCGGGCGGGGGACCTTGCCTCCTTCTTGTGCCTGCTTTGTTTTATTTTAGAGGTTTAACTTTTTTTTTCTTTTTTCTTTCTTTTTTTTTTTTTTTTTTTTTTGGTGGGGAGGTCTATTGACTCGGAGGGCTTTCTGGATCGGGCTATGTTTTTAAGAGTTGGGACAGAGAAAAGCTGAAGACGGAGAAAACTTGAGGGGATTGTAGGGAGTCCTGGCGGCCCTGGCCAGGGAGTGGGGGGCTGGTGGAGGCCGTGGGACTGGGCTGGGCAGGGCAGCGCGCAGCAGGGGCAAGGTGGGTGCTCCTCTGTGTGCCAGCTTGGGTCGCGGGGCCCGAGACACCGCAGAGGGTAACCCGTGGCGGCTGTGGGACCATCCCAGGGAGCCAAGGTGCGCAGAAGTGCCGAGGGACAATTTTTGGAGAAGAGAGATGGACCAGAGGGAGGACTTTGTTCTTCTGACTGCATTGATCGTAGCGAAGGGAGAGTGGGAAGGGTCAGTCCAGGCTGGCCCTTCCTCGGCTGGGCTTCAGTGCAATTCCCTTCGTCCCTTTGGAAATGCGAGAGTTGCCTTGGGTTTTGTTCCATTCCTTTTGCTTCACGCTTTCTAGAGCAAGCATTGCAACTCCACAAAACTTACTTGTGAGCTCTTTGTACTTTTCTTAATTATCTTGATCAATTTAGTATCTTATTATTTCCCCATCTTCTTTTTCTGTGCTATGTAATAATCTTCCATTTTTATCTTTTTTCATCCCAATACTCTACTTTCTTGTGTTTTCTTGTCCCAGTTTCCTAATTGTCCCCCTCTCTCCTTAGATCTACCCATTTCAGAATTTCTGAAGTCTACTTTTTACTTTTTATCTCCTCCTCCTTAATCTGTTTCCATCTACTCTTCTACCTTTATGCTTGCATTTCTCATGAAAAACTCATTTTGCCAGGATCCTCCTTTTCATCCATGTTTAGAAATGCTCATTTCTCCTGATGTGAAGCAAACATAGAGCTTCTTGTTCTCTCCTAAACTTATTCTTCTGTGGACTGCTCTATATCCATGTTACCCAGTTCCGCAGACAGAGCTTCTAGCAATAATACTTGTTCACAAATGTTTACTTTCTCCTTTCTTCTCATCTTTCTCTCTGTGTACATGCATCTTCCAGTCTCTAAAAGCTTCTTCTAGTTCCTCTCCATTGTCCTTAGTGTGGAAGTTTGTTTTTTTCCTTTCCCGTACTCCATCTTCTCAGACCTGACACTGTTCTTCATGTCATTGTTCCCTCCTGTGCAGAGCACTCAGAATTTTCTCTCCATTCTTCATAGTCCCCTTCCCAACCTAAGTCAAATCTGCTCTTCGCACCTCTGAAGGAATTGCACAGAGGGACTACCAGAGTAGACTGATGTGGGTTGGGCTACTTTGGCTTCTTCCAGGGCCAAATGCCATCAGCAGTGCTCAAAGTTTAGGTCCCAGCTGAAGTAGCAGATCTGCTGGTGGAGGTGCTGTGGGGAGACACTGCAACAGGGCTAAGGAGGCAGAAAAGATCTGCGTACGTTTCCCTCAGAAGGGTTGATAAGTTTTGTTTTTTTTTCTACTTAGGTTTTTTTTTATTGACTAACTGTTTTCATTAGCTTTTAAATACTGGCCAGGGCAGTTGAAGAGCCTTTATATTACCTTTTTTCCCCTGTCACTTCAGTGCTTTCTGGGAGGTAAGACTGTGCAATCTGTAGATATATATGAAAGCCCTTTTCTTAAACCTTCTTCTGTTACACTCCAGCCCCACGATGTTTTTAAAACAAAATGCCATCACCAGGCTTTGAGTTTAGGATGTGTCTAAATCTGTAAAGAAATTTGTGTTTGAAATTATTCAGAAGAAAGTAACTTTATATTTGTATGTTAGTTCCTGAGTCGCGTGGTGGAGTTTCTGTGCTGAACTAACACTTCTTCCTCATATTTGAACAGGTCACAACATGATTGTTGGGAAAATGGGATGGTTGCCAGAACATCAGTGTGTGATGGGTGCCATATTGCATTACTCTTCAAATGGTGGAATACAGCTTGGGATTCCTCAGGGCTGCTTGTTGTGGTTCCAACTGGACCATACAGCTGCTTAATGTCTTAGCGTAGTTTGGATTCATACTAATGGTTAATGGTCTCCTGCGGGAAGTGGAAGAGCCCCATGCTGAAACTTGTGGATATTGTGGAACATGCTGCTGAGACCCATTTGGATTATATCACCATCTGACACCAAGGTTCTGCAGCCGATGAAAGGTATGCTTCTCCCCTGGTGCAAAAAATACTGTCTCATACATCAGGATACTAAATACAAATACTTGTCTTTGTTTTAAACAAACTTGCTTTGTAGCCTTTTTTGTTTGTTTGTTTGTTTTGCCTTGCTACTGATACCTGCAAGAGTTTTGTGTGGTGTTAATCTGACAGAAATGTCTTACGAATGATTTGATAATGTTTATATCTTAAATGGAAAAGGAAAACCCAGATATGAAAGGGTTTTTTTTTTCCATAATTAACTTACATTTTGAAGGTAATGACTTCATAGAGTCTAGCAGCTCTAGAAAATGAGACTACAAAACTTTTAAGAAAAATAAGTTAAAAACAATTTAAGCAAAACAGTTTCTGCAGTTCTCATCTTCCAAATAGCCCAGTTTGTTTGAAGACATTACTATTTTCTATTTTGAACTCAATATAGCAATCTTCTATGATTTCACCTCTTTCCCTCCAAATAACAACAAAACTCTCAAGGATGGCTTGAGTGGGGGAGAAAGAGCAAACAGAAGTATTTCAGTTAAAAATCCAAGAAATTATTTTGTTTCATATATTTTTAAAATTTTGATGTAAGTCTTCTTCCAAAGTGTGCTTGCATCCTGAATGTCCCAGTAATATAAAAGTCTACTGGACTTCAGCACTCAGTTTTCCTACTAAATGAGGTAATCAATGTAAAAATATGAACTGGAAACTAGCAGAGAAAACAAGTGGTTAAAGAGTTATTAATGAACAACAAATTATTTTTGAATCTAGATGAAGTGTTAATCCAATAGTGAGGAAATCAATGAGTTCCTTAGTGAACCATGCTAATGGCAAAGCAAATTTTAAAAGTATTTAAAATCTGATCCTTATATACCTGTTGTGCACTTCTTCATTATAGCTGAAAGTGAATGACGTGAAAATAGTTGGTTTTGCTACATTTCTTCTCAACTGATTGGTTTCAGCCTAAACCATATGTAGGGCAGACAAGTATTCATAATCTTAAGAAAAGTGCTGAGCTGGCTGGCCTACTTTAGAGCAAAACAGAAATCTGAACAAATAATCACTTGTGATCCTTTTTCGTAGTAAACAGAGATACAAGAAGCAATACAGTTCTAATTTCCTGGTTCTGACTGAGTTTTAATAAAGACCTACTCTTAATTTTCTTAATTATTGTGGGTAAGCTTTTTGTTGCGTACTGGATGCAATTAATATACATTTAGATTTACGGTCTTCATGTTGTTCTGCATTTATACTATTTTTGAACTCTGCATGACTGAAGATAGCCACATGAAAGCCTTTAATTTGAAGTCTCAGAAATGGAAAGTCTTGTGCTGTTTGTGGAAAGAGAAGACAGAGAATAATAAATAGATTGTGTGGATGAAAATATTTAGAGTGGCTATCTAGTGTCATCTTGGAAAGGAAGCCTAGTTATATTTCTATTTAAAGAAAATCAAAACTGCAATCCTATTTTGTTTCTGTGAAGATTTTGTTCTAGCTGAGATTCTTCTCAGGAACTTGTCGCTCTTTAGGAAAACTAAATTTAACATAGAGGTACACTTCATTTATCTGCATGAAAGCTATTAATTTCATCAGCACTGAAAATGGAGAGGAATTTTTACTATAAGGAGTAAAAATTACTGAGGAGAAACTACTCCTTAGCTTAATTTGAGAGTTTGTGTAGAATTAATTTCATTATTGCCATAAGATTCTGGATATAGGAGGCAAATCATTAGATATATTTGCATTTGTTTGTACTTTGAACATTTCAAGTATTAATAACTTGTTGACAAACTGTTAAAATTTACAACTTATCTGTCTTCAAATTTCTTTGGACTATTTCCAATAAAATGCAGAGAATCATTCTCCTATTTGGAGATGAGGTCTGCAGAGAGAGGAAAAGCTGGGCCAGATAGAAAGTGTTCAGCATGGTAGCTCCCAGCTGGGAGGCATGCTCCACTGGTAGGAGATGAGACCCTTATTTGGGCTTGCAGAGAACTGGGGAAATGCTTTCTGGGGGCTCTGGCTGGCGTGTTCCTGTACCTTTCTCCTGGGAGCAGTCCCAGCAAAGGCACCAGATGCAGCAGGGGCTGGGTGGAGGCTGAGAACTGTGGGGAAGGAGCAGCACCTGGGCCCTGGGAGAGGTGATGGGGACCACCTGCCTTACTTGGGGTGGGAAGGAGCCTTGATGCTCTCAGAGGGGGCTGGTTGGGAGGAGCTGCTGCTTGAGAGAAGGTTTTTGGGTATGGGAGCCTGAAGTGTGGGAAAGAGGTTGTTTCTGTGATTTGTCTTTGGTTGCAATTTGGCAGTAGCTTGCTTTGCTTGTGACAGTCTGGAAGGTGATTGAAACCCTTGCAGGTGTTTTGAGGCAGTGTGGTTTATTCTGGGGGAGAGGGAGTTCTGAACTCCCCCTCACAAGCCTACCCTACAATTTTGATCTGGTAGAAGAATTTGCACCTAAAACAAATTAAGCCAAATCCAGACAGTTTAAACAGTGATTCCTCTCTTGAGCTGTGCTGTCAGTTAAGGAAGCCTTCTAGCCAATGTACTTTTTTTTTTTAAGAAAATATTTTACTCTGTGTAATGGAGGTGAGAGTAAGCATGAGGGTCTTCCAGGCCAACCCAGCCTGTGTGTGGAAGAGATTTAACAGGCTGCAAGGAGTGCAAATTTTACAGTGTAGTGTGTGTGAGCAGGTGAGTTGCAGTGTTGGATTTGTGCATTGTGAAAAATGGGCAGAGGAGAACTGGGCAGGTTTTGTTACTGCCAGATTTTTAGGTGGAAGAGGAGATGGCATGTGGAGTATCTTCCTATCCATTAACATCTAGGAAGGTAGAAAGGAAAATGTGATAAGAATTTGATTTCTTTGACTGTTCCTTCCCTTTGGATGAAGTGTTTTTCTGGATGCATGGATTCCCAAGTAAGGTGGAAATTTCTGTAGACCCATGTGTGCCCCTCTTGGGGGGTTCCTGATACAAAATGGGAATAGGGATGCTTTTGTGAAGCCTGCTGCCTTTCAACCCTCCTTTGGGAGACCCTGCTTGTAGCAATGGAGGACCAAGAAGCCTTCTTCTCTGGACACTTCATCGCAGTGTCCTCCCCAGGATTTGGAGGCACAGTTTGATTCTTGAGTAAAATTTTAGGAGATTTAGGAGAAAGCTTTTGGATGTAAGATTGTTAGTCCCCTAGGCAGCCCAAAGAGTATTGGGCAGCTATGAGGGGGCTGGCATGGTAAATATTCACTTCCTGATCTTCACTGAGAGAGCAAGACAGAAGCTGTAGGTCAGGGCACCTTACTGGAATAGAGTTGCCTTTGTATCTTTAGTTCCATAGAAAATGGTATTGATAATTGTGTCTGGTTTTTTTCCTCTGTATTTTGTTCAAGGCTGGATGAATCTCATGTGTGAAATCATATAGCTTACTATAGCAGAAGTCATAATTATAAATATGATGTTTTATTTTTTTTTATTTTTCTCCTTTCACTGGTTTGTCACCTTATTATGCAACTTGAGGTACAGTATTCTTACAGAAGCAATATAACCTTTGGAGTACAGTGTATTTCTTGTCAGAGCAAATTTTTATGAGAGGTACAAGGAAGTCAACCAAGTCTGGAAAGAGAGAGCTTCCACTTGAAATCTGGGTGTGGGTTTACAAAAACCACAATCCCCCACACCTTGTATTGCAGTTATGATTGAGAAATAATTGCATGAAGACTTAAAATGAAAACAAAGCTTCCAATATGCGACCGCTTTTTCTGTAAAGTGCTCTCAGTAATGTCAGGACAGAGGCATATGGTGTGTGGAATTGTTTTCTGTTTCTTGATTGGATTTATTTTATGTAGCAAGAAGCTTTCCAAGTCACTAATGGATTCTATTTTTATTCTTTTTTTTTTTTTTACTTGCATTGTCATAACATGAAATTTATCACAAACTATTTGTGAAGCCTGAGGTAGGGCCACAGTGTGCTTGATATCTTGACCTTTCCTTGATTGAAATGCATAGATATGTTTGGTTTGGTAGGGGAAATAGATAAGCTAGGGGGACTTAGAATATTCTAACACAAAATTAGTTCTGGCCTTCAAGGACAGGGACAGTACTTCCCCTGAAAGGTTATGAGACTACTACAAGTGTGAATTCTGTATTTAAATCCATTAACATTGTAGATTAGTGAGAAGAAATTAGGTTTGATACTGTACAAAGAAGAAAGAAGAGAAAAAGCTCCTACCTAGTCCAGATATGTCTACTGCTGCTAAAAATTGAAAACTGATTTAATTTCATTATATTTGTAAACTAAAGCTACTATCCTTCTATTTAAGAACAATGTTGCAACTCTATGAATTAAACTGAATTTTGATAAATCTTAAAGGTTCCAAAGGTTCCAGTATAAATTTTTGTCACTTTTCTGTGTTTTTATTTTTGTTTGGTTTCGTTGTTTGTTTTTTTTTTGTTTGTTTGTTTGTTTTTTTTTAATTTATTTTAAAGCCTAAAGTCCCATGGGGGTGATGAGTGTGATGTTGCTCTGGATGCCAGCATTACTTCCATGTCAGAGATAAGAGAGAACACTGAAGTAGAATCATGAATGTTTGCATGGAATTTCTTGCAGGCCTGGGAGGGGGCTGGGTATGCAAGGAGGAGGCATGTGATTGCCATAAAATTAATAAGTGAGCAGTGGGAGTGGGTATTCTGGGCTGATAAGGATAGAGTCTGACTTGGTAGTGAGCCAGTGATTATTGGTGAGGAAAGGAAGTGGTGAGACATTTTGAAAACAAGTGCTAGTTGCTGGTGATGGATGGGAAGAGGAAAGAGACGTGGATTTTGTGGGAATGGATGAGAAGCTGTTTGTCATCATTTATGTGTCCGGACTCCTGTGCCATCAGAGCATTTCTAATAGAAAAATGGAGTGAAGTCTTTAAATGGCTGTGGCATAAGTAATAAATATCTCAGACATTGGTACGGTCGGCTTCTTTTTGGTGTGTGATAAAATTGTGATGTTTAATGCTATGAAAGGAAACAAAGTTAATTTTTGCTTTGTACATTTTGTGTTAAATTACTCCCAGAATCAGTGGGCCCTTCAGTTGAGGGTACAATTTACTGTCTTTTGTTTCTCTTTGCAACACTGTTCAAGGCAACAGTTAATTTAGGTAAGTGTTTCACGAGTTGCACGTGTTGTTTCCAGATTTTCTCAGGGGTGAAACTTTGTGTGGCTGATCATTTAGTTATCTTTTAGAATTGAAAATTGGCTTTTGATTGGTACCAGTATTGATCTGTGCCTATCCTCTGAAATGAATTAAATTTGTGGTGGATCCAGAGTATATAGGAAGGTACCCTGGATTATGCAGCGAATGCTGAGGGGTTTTTAAGCAACTTGATCCTTTTGGTGCAGGCTGGTGGGCTGCCATGCCAGGTATTAAATTAGGCCTGTAAGCTGCTTTGTATAACTGTGTTACTTCATCTGTCAGTTGTTGCTTTTCTTCTGGGCTTGGGTATGATGTGGATTCAGCTCGGCTGGGGCTGGAGCTGACCTGAGCTGGTGGTAGCTCCGGGGCTTTTCATTGGGCTCTGCTGGGGGTGTGTGTGAACGTGAACTCAATTGTTCTTTATACAGAGGCTGTTGTTTCAAGGCTTTGGGCTTCAAGCATTGAAAGAGATGCTCTCTTGCCATTACAAAAGATGCTTTGCCTTTTTGGTAGAAAGTTGGATAAGATGGCACTCTTTTCATCATCTGTCTCTGGGGCTTAATTTTGCCATAGTCAAAGTTTTATGATACCATGTAGCCAGTAGGTTTATTCATCCAAGCTCCTGGACTCTGATTCTTTCTTTATAGGCATGGCTCCTCACTGAAAATCAGACACTGGAAAGAAGGGTGATTCGGGTTCACAACTTAGTGGTTTTGGTGCCTTTTTTTTTTAAATTACACTTGAAAAAGAAGGAATGAAAGAAATGTTATTCTGAACCCAAAAGCTTGTTGTTTATCATGCAGTTGCCTCTCAGCTTCAGGATTTGTATACATTATTTTTATAGCATTAAGTCTATGCATTATATGGCTATACAGCTTTCCTTTTGCATGCAGTTAAAATCATGGCAGTATTTGATATATATGCCCTGCAGGAATTCCAGTGCTTAGGCAGCATAGGAAGGGGTCTACAGCCTGGTGTGTGCTCCTGACAGCAGTTCACCTAGTAATAGGACTGAAAAGGAAGTTTTAAAGGCAGCTATAAGAGAAATTGCTCCCTCTTCCCAAAGAAACAAATGAACAATTTGCTTAATGTCCACTGAGATTTGTCTTGGACCACATAATGCATCTAGATGGAAGATTAATTTAATACTAGTTTATTTTAAATGCCTTATTTAATAAAACTCATAATTAGCACCTTCCTTGTATTCATTGTTGTGTGTAGTAACTCAAAATTAATACCTGAAATATTTTCATCAGTCAGTTTGGGTTATCCAGAGCACATTTTGTCTTGTTTAGCCACCAATTTGAGCTGTTGTGTCTAAATCCAGTCAGCCATGTCAATTTTTCATGGAGCCAAATAAAAGCTGTTGACTTCAGTGGTGATACTGATGGCTAGAGTTTTTGGAAAAGCAAACCAGACATCAGAGTACATATGTGTGCACATACATTACATGTTTATATTTTGGATATAAACATATATAAGTGCATGTCGTGTAGTCCAGAACCAAAGGCGTGTCTGAGGCAGCTTCATGAAGGAGAAAAGTGATTTTTTTTTTTCCTCTCTGTTTGGAGCAGTGTCTTGTTCTTTCTCAGACCTTGCTTCTTGTTGTCTTTTGTTGGTGGTCTTCAATGCTGTCTTCCCTCTTTGGTTTAGATTTTTAGGTATTCAAAATGAATCATGTCCAATTCCAATTTAACAGTTTGTTTATTAAAATACATCGCTCTTTTGTGCACATTCTGATGAATTAGAAAACATATAATGGAAAAGTGTCAGTGGAAAGAATTCACTGTAATCAGCTGTAAAACACTTTGAGACATACTGCTCACTCCTCCCCTTCACCCTTTCAAAAGGCATCACTGAAGAGCAACAAGGCATAGCTGAAATGTACCTTTGACAAGCACTTAAAAAAATTAGTTTCTTCCACTGGTAATATGGATTAATCAATATAGATTAATTTTTGCTGAGAGTATGTACTATATCTATATATATGTATATATGTTCCCACTATGTGTGTTGGTTTTTGTGGAATTCATTGCTTTAAATTATACAGAGTGTAATACTTTAAATGGCTAGAGGTGACTATTTTAATTTTTTTTAACCTCTCCAGTAGCAATTGTTTTGAGTGCAATCAAAACTATGGATAGAATGCTACTTGTGGACTTCATGCAGGGTAGGTGTGTTAGTGGACCTATATTTGTGACAAGTGAAAGGATGTTTGTGAAGGAAGATCAGAACCATTTCCAGATTGATTTCTTTGCATTTGCAAATGCAAAGAAATCAATCTGTCACTTTGACCTTGGATTGTGTGTTCCAGTTGAAATAGGTTTTTTCCCCTGAAGTCTGTTGCAAAAGGCAGTAAGTTAAGATATGACAGATCAGAGAGAATAAGACAGTAAAGAGGCAGAATAACAATTCACTCTTTTGTTGAGATTGTTGCTCAGGGTTATACATCTTGAGCATTTTCTTATAGAGTTGGTGCAGTCCTGTGAAGCATAGTTGGGCTGTCTGATGACTTTGTAGGAGAGAATATTGTAGATGCTGAAAAATGTCATTATTAAAAATAAGGAGCGGCACACCTTCTGTAGTCTGGTAGATTGTCTCTAAAAACAAAGTGGAGGGGAGCTCTCTGGTTTGCTGCTCTGCTGTATCAGAAATGATGTATCTGAGTGATGGGTGCTGGATTAAAGCAGTGTATATTTTAGGCTTCTGGTTGCTTAGTGTGAACAGTGCTGTGCAAACACCCCAGGAGCTGCCAGGAGCCATTTTGCATCTAACACATTCCCATGTGGTTTTCTACCCTGTGCAGTGGTTTATGTCCATGATTTGTGTAAGAGGAGCAGGGTGTCTTTATTCCTAATTTTTTTTTTCTGAATGCTCTCAGGCTGAAGAGAGAGATGAAGATCTGGTTATTTCAGGTCAGTGCCTGGATTAACTTCTTGGCAAAAACTTGTTATGGATCATGTACTGCCGTCACTGCAAAACACAGTAAGTCAGACAGGGTATCTCTAGCTCTGTTTAGGTAAGATCAATTTCTTCTATGAAAAACAAAAGGAGAATCTCTGTGGAGAGGCGGGGGTTGAATGTAATATAATAACCACTTGCCAGAGAGATACCTGATCTCTATAGCTAGCTTCTGAGGGAGTTAAAATAAGTTAGTGTGAGTGCCAGGGTGCTCTCGCTGGAAGGATATTGGTCTGTCTGTTGGACAACGTATATATTTTTGGTGATTTTTTTGCTAATATACCTGTTGTAAAAATAAGTGTTAAAATATGAGCAATATGGACTCAAAAGAATATTGCCAAAACCAGTTGATGCCTTCATTTGGGTATAGGATCATACTTGCTGCATAGAAGAGCTGTCAAAGTCTACAGGCATTGCTGACTGAAGGGGAACAAATAATTCATTAAACATAATAGTATATTTAATGTGTCTTATAGTTTTTGTTAAGGTTCTTGTTTTGTCTTGGCTCTTCATTTCTTGGATTTAACATTGCTATGCTATCTGCACATGCCTTATTATTTTATGTTGAAATAAGTGCAAATTGTATCTTGAAAAGAAGCAGCATAATCATTCTGAACCAGTTAATTTAAAAGGAAGTCTCGTACTTCAAGGGCCAGCATCTTTTGTTTGTGGAAAATTATCAGTAAAAAGTCCTCTGTATCTTTAACTGAAACGGTTTCTAATTTATGCTTGATTCTTCTGCTAGGTTAATGTTAATTAGTTTAACATATCACTCATAAAAGATGTCATAGTTGAGTCATTGTGTAGGTAACAAATCTTGCACTGGCTAGCAATGAAGAAATATTACCTCTATTAAAACCCACACTTAAACCGTGGAGTCAGTAAGGGCTCCTGACATTTTGCAGTTATCTAGCTTAATGCATTTTAATGCCTTCGGTGGTGTGAGGTTTTTCCTTAGGAGGCTGTGTGGGGGATAAGCAAGTGAGGCAGAGCCTTCAAATTATGCAGTCAGTATAAAGTGTAGCCTGTGCCAAGTGAGAAACTCAGCAGAAATGCTGGCTTGGGCTGGGGTTGGGGCTTGGATACTTCTATGGTGATTTAACCTTAAAAATGTTAAATCACAACTGTCCAGTGCTGGGTTACCCAATGGAAGCACACATCAGCGGTGGTAAAAAGCTCAAATCTGCTTATATTTAGAGCCCAAGTAATTAGATATTAACAATGCAACTAAGTATGCAGGCTTGTAATTAGCTAAGTAGTTTCATCCATTTCTGCCCTGAGAGAAGCATTAGAGTTGGGCCTGTAGTGGAAAGCAAATTTCAGATGTGATTGTGGAGTGGTTAGTGTGACTCAGTAATACTGTATTTCAAAATAATTCCCAGCCACTCGGAGGAGGTGATGCTGTGATGCTGCCAACACAGCAGTGAGCCTGCACTGAGTCCTATCATCCTGCTCAGCTGGTACAGGTGTTCTAGGGTATGGGATGGGCAAAGCAGAGTAGTGTGATCAAACTTCTAGCCAAAAGCTGCTGTCCACATTTCTTTCTTTGTTTAAACCAACAGCATCTGGATGGCAATCAGCAGTAGAGTAAGTGTTTGAGGGTGCTATTGCTTTCTCTGCCTGAGGAAGCCTGGGTGAGTAGAAGGTGCTGGATCTTGAAGGTTGGGGAAGTTTCACTTGAACAGCACAGGAAGGCATGGTCAAGAGTTTTGCCTCCAAAACATTAATGTAAAAAAGTTTAAGCCTTCTCCCATGCTGTAAGCAGTTCCATGGCACTGGAGCAAGGCCAGTCACTCCAGTATGTGGCTGGCAATGTCTGAAACTTTGGAGTGCAGCTCCAAATTACTGAACCAGATGTATTTTCTTGCAAATTGTATTTGTTTCCCTGTGCAGCAGATTACTCTAGCTTTGTGGCCAAGTAGACATGGTGAGGTTGATCAGAGAAAAGAGGGTTACTGTTATTTACAAACGTAAACAGCCAGCATGTTCTAGCATCTCTCAGTCTGAACATCAAAATAAATTAGATTTTTTTCTTTAGTATTTTTAAGTATCCTGCTAACTTCAGTGTTTCAGATCTGAGAAATGGCAGCTTTGCTGCCAGTGGAGCTGGCAGAAGAACAGGAGTGTTCTTCTGCCTCCTTTCAAATGACGTGTGTTTGAGCTCCTTCGGACTACTTGTACTTCTGTACCCCAGTAGAAGGCCAATCTGGTGATTATTTGTAGTGTGAGGATTCAATGAAATTCTGCTAATAAAAAGATACTGTTCTTTGACATCCTGCTTTGCAGTTCTTAACATGGTGTATTTGCTGAGTGTCCTAGCATAGTTAGGTGAAGACATAGGACAAGAATCCCTTTGAAGTGACTACAGTTTTCAGTAGGTCACCCTGACCTTTCAATGAGTTCATCACTGTCGTGTATGCAACTGTGAACATTAGGTTTTCTCTTGATAAAGAGACCTCTTTCTGGAAACAGGTTGCTCTTAAGGTGATGTTTTCCTGAGACAGTTCTATTTTAGCTTCCTTAGCCATTTGTTTGTTCATTTGTTTGTAATTACAAATTCTGGTTACCATGAGACTTGAAAAATTGCAACAAACAATCGACTTCTTTCTGAATTTGCTTCTCACCTTGGATTTGCATTAAGCTTTCAGACTTCCCTTAATTTTAACCATGAAAACTGAATATATTACAGTAATTTTATTAACATCAAAAGGCTTCAAATTGTTCACATGTAGCTCTTAAAATTTATAAAGCAGCAGTTTAAGACTTTGAAATTCTTAACAGATGCTCAGCTCTGTTCTCAGTATTTGAGCTTAAAGCAGAAAGAATTTAACTCAATTATAATAATGTAAACCTTTCCACTTTGCTTTGCATAATTAAATATTTTCATTTACATAGCACAGAAGTTTAACATTCTAAACAGGGTAGATAAGCAGAAGAAAAAGGCAGACAAAGATGCATCTTTAATGCATGCAGAGTAGTAATGCACATGCTGGTAATCTTACTGTGCGTATTAATAATAACAACTTTAACTAGAAATCCATATGCAAATTCCTGTGAATATGGATTGTATTTAATGTGTTGTTTTTTGTTTTTTTTTTTTTTTTTTAAATTGTGTGCATCTTTGGAAGTGTGCAGAAAGGTATATTAAAACTGGAGCAGGAATGCAGTAACCTTGATATCTTCTATTTCTTAAGATGTGAATTAGTGGAACAGGTCTGAGGAAAATTAAGGTATCTGGCCAATTTTTGTGGATGCAGGAAATGGCTTAACTGTGCCTCTGTGGAAGTCTGTCATCCTACTGGTATAGGAAAAACTACACTAGAGGTGGTTATTACTACCACTTTGGATAATGCTGTGTCTCAGATTCACCAGCCTGCTGTCAGAGCAGCTTCTCTGTGGTATAATAGGAAGCATTGTGTGTTTTGAGGGACTATAAAATAGACACAAGTTGTGCAAATAAACACCTTCAGTTTGCTAGATTACTGCTGTCTGTCAGGTCCAGGTCAGCAAGATGTATCAGACTGAAAGGAGTCTTTGCTGGTTTTTGAAGAAATTTAGTGCAACTTCTGTTGGCTAGTTTAATGTCACATTTTCAAATTTGAATCTTCTTGAAAGTGGGATGATCAGTGATGTTCCCCTGTAATATAATAAAATTGCTCTGACTCTTATGTTCCTGAATTTTCAAAGTGGATAACATATTACAGATTATGTCACACAACATATGGAAAAATATAGACATGTTAAACAAGAAAGAAAAAAGCTTTTCTTTTTTTTTTTTTGGTAATGCCTTTTGTTTGCTTGCCTTAAACTTTTCCAGGTGACTGGCTTGCTCTGATTGAATGCCTTGCATCAGAGGAGTTTGGAGGTTTGTTATGTTTGTTATGTGCTTCAAATCTCAACATTTAAGTGCCTATATATAGGGCACATTCAATAATTCCATACATTACAATTAAGAGAAGATGGATTTTTAGAAAAACTTGGGTTATGTTAAACACTATTTCCCTTGTTTTGATTTTAGGACATATATATGAAACCACTAAAAGAAAGTGGAAGCCCAAGCAAAAGGGAGAGCACTTGTGCATATATTTGTGTGTGCATGCACTGCAGTGAGTTGGGACAGGGGAACTTAAAAGAACTTTGTGTGTTTACCTTTGAATTTTTTTTTTATATTGTCTCTAGGATTCTATAGGTAGTGAGCTTTGAAAAATTCTTTCAGTGGCACTTACATTTCTGGGGATTTCTGTCAATTGCCTAGGTTTCTTCCATTTGCCATAGATTTTCTAGTGTCCTATAAAACCTTTTGTCATATTTTTTGTTTGTTTGATGTGAATGGACATAGGAAAGCAAAATGTAGGGGAATATGAGAATTTGATTTCCTGTGAAGCAAAATTTCATGTCCTTAAGCTGCTTTTGACAGCCATTCTTTTAATACAGTGAGTGGCTGTTTGCTAACTGCAAATCCAGCAGTGTAGGTTACAAGGATGTCATTATCTTTGATTTTCATGTTAAACTAAAAACTTGTAGCAATATATGCACTCTTGTTTTCTCTTGCTTCTGATCACTGGGGAGTGCTTAAATGTACTAAAAATTCTTTGGCACCTCTGAGCACCCTAAAAATAATTTTATTGGTAAGGTTTTATTGGTAGAAAGGCAACTGGAGTCTGAGTATGGAGTTCTCTTAGTTTTTAATTATTGCTCATTTGGCTTTAGCTATTGAGGATATTGCCAGTCTTCTTTTCCATGCTTGCTTCATTACCCTTGTGCTGCTTTTCTGAAGGGTTATGGCAAGTTCTCATTATGAAGTACTGCTTAGCTCAGGATATTGTATTATTCTGTAGATTTTTGAGTTGTTTTGTTGTTTAGGAGAAAAAATTGGATTGTTTTGGTTTACATTGAATACATGTTGTAAATGTATTGGAGTGGTGTCAGTATTGTAGTTGGATTAGATAAGTGTTTTTTGTATACGAGGAGAACACATAGTTCTGTGGTTTTGGGTTCTCAGATGTATTTCTTAGGTGTGTTTCCTTCCAGCTCGTTTTCTGTTGTACTGTTTTTAGCTCTGTTTCTGCTCATTTGCAGCTGGATTTTACCATATTGGGACACCTCCTGAGGGATACAGAATCATTTCAGTATGTGATATTGGGTACTTACCTAACTTCCTATATGTATGAGGTAGGGTTTGGATTCTTTTGGTAAAGAATCCTGTGCAGAGAACTCTATGTAGAAGGTAGAAAAATACCTTTCTTGGTTGCTGGATTTTTTCTGCAATTAGCTTATGCTATGTGGCTTAATTTACTACAGAGGTAGTCTGTTTCTGCTTTACTAAGCCTTTCTCTCTCTCTTAAAGTAATTATGTGCCCATTTCTCATTTAAAAGCTAAACAAAGAACCTGGCATTCCAAAAATAATAGTGGAATGTTAGGCCTGGGGTTCTCTGGAGTGTAACCACTTATTTGTGTGGCAGGTGCAGTTTTCTTGTTTCTGTCCAAAGGTTTAGGGAGTGTCTGTGCACTTTCCACTTCCCAAGTCATTAGTAATTTGTGACTGATTTGGTCCAAGTTTAACCATTGCCTGTAATCACTAGGGATTAGAATTCCAAGATGTTTTAATACCTGTAACTGTCATTAGAAACTGTGGTGAGTAAGCGAATGCTGATTTATGAGCACTCAATTAATCTTAATGCCTGGGATTTGTTCCAGTAAATTCACACATCTGGGTGAGTGCCCAAGGTTTTCAAAGAATTCTTAATATTTGCATATTGACCTTTGAGGACTGGAGAGTAGGACCAGGGTATCATGCACATAAAACAGTTCTTCTGTGCCACCTATTTTAGTATTTTTAATTATCTTTCAGACCATGTCTCTGATTATGTTGAAAAGGGGTGGGGGGGCAGACGTTCTTGCTCTTGGTTTTGAGAGTGGAATTAGGTTTGGTTTTTGTTTTTTTCTTTTATTTGTTTTTTGTGGGTTGTTTTTTTTTGGGTTTTTTTTTTTGTTTTTTTTTTTTTTTTTTTGTTGTTTTTGTTTTGTTTTGGAATGCAGTTTGGAAAACAGACCCCTCCACGGCAGTTTAATCCAATTGAGGGTTGGTCAGTGTATCTCATTTTCCTAAGAACTCTGATGGGATAATCCCAGGTAACCCCATCATAAGATGATCTCAGTATCTGGCAATACCCCTGATGAGTGCTGTGATACTGCAGGTTGCTTGATTAGTTGCTTGAGGTTATCTGGTTCAGGTCTGGATGTAATAAACCTAACCCAATGTATTTTAATATTTTTGAGTGTGAACTTTTTCAGCTTGAACAGTGGATGGTGGTGGAGGAAGCTTTGGCTTGGAGTCTCTCTGTGATGGGACATAGGCTGCACACTGGAGGAGTGAAGTATTACCACAGTAGGGGAAGGCCATGTTAGGAAAAGGTTAAAAATGGGCACATCAGTCCATGGGATCACAATCCTTGTGGTCAAGTTGTGATTCAGTTGGTGGCACCTATCCCTGGCTGGATTCCAGTGGATGTAGCTGTTTCTTCATGGCTGTGAAAAATAAACATCCTCTCCCTGGGTGCATTGTGGGAGGGGTACAAACCTTTGCTTTCAGCATTGCCTAGGGCTTTCCTATATTGCTTCTCTAACTGGACACTTATTCTCTGGACTGAGTGATGCTTCTGAAATGCAGGGTACTGAAGTGCCGGGAAGGATCCTGCTTCCCTCTGCACCAGTTGTATCAATTGGAATGGGAATATCATGTGGGGGTCTGTCTCTGTAGAGTATCTGAACTGAGAATTTTACATCTCGCTCTGAGATTTTTCTTTTTTGCCTGTGTGGTGGGAATTAGATTTTTTTTTCCCCATCAGTTTTGATAATTTTGCTGTAAGAGGTAATACACAGGGGAGAACTGTCTATCACTTTTATGTGGAAACTCTTTAATCATTATACCAGGAGTTTTAGTTTGGGTACTTAGGTAACATTCAACTTGTATGCTCTATGATCAGGATTTCTGGATGTTGTGTGTGCTATGTTTTTTTGTTTTGGATTTTGTTGTTTAGTTGGTGTGTGTGTGTTTGTCTGGTTGGGCTTTTTTGTTTGGTTTTTTTTTATGTTTTGGTTAGTTTTTTTTGTCCCATCCTATTCCTTTCCTTTTGTAATATCACTGTTGAAATTAGAGTCCCTGAAGGTCTCTTGTTTGCTGTGAATGAAATCCACAAATTTAGTATGTGGGAGAAGCAAGCTATCAATTTCTTGCTATCTTCCCCTGTCCTTTGTGTGTGGGAGTTTCAGTAAACATCTGCATTGGCTTCGCACTGCATTGTCTACTTGGCTATAATTTTTGCCTTGTTATTTGTAACTAGAGCTAATCTGAAGATGTGAATATGCAAATTATATTTTGCCCACCTATAAAAGGAAAGATTTTACAGTATTGGTGAGGAGGGGGAAGAAGTCAGAGATGGGAATAATGATATTTAGCCGAAGTTTTGTCTCTTGGATGGAAAAAGTTACAACAAATGCACTAGAATTTTTTTTTGTGGTGCATTCAAATGTAAGAGTATGCACAAAAACAATGACTATATAATTGGTAGCTCAGAGGCTTTATTGTAGTGTTTATAAGTGGTTTGATTCAAGGCTGTTATGCTCAAGATCCTTACTGAGCTGTTGTAGGCACTTAGGAGGAGTGTGGGAACAGGAAGAGTTTGTATTAGTGCTTTCACATTTTCCAGTGATTTATGGCATGCGAGTCTTGAGCTTGCCTGAGTGCAAACGTCTTTGTAGTTTTTAATAATCTCAGGATTTTTATTCCCATCACTTTTGGAAGCAATCAGGTCTGGTAGTATTCACTGCACCCAGTGGTGCTGAATTCCACAATGGACTTCATGTGAAGAAATCTAATTTTGTTTGATTTGAACCTGCTATGAGCCAGTTCTTCCAATGCCCCTCTGCTGTTGTAACAGTAAAAGGTAATTGTTTCTTGCTTGCCTTACCCTGTCAGCAAGGATCTTGCAGAAGAAGAAATTAGGTTTATGTAGGGATACAGCTTTAATTTTTTTGTTGTTGTCATATTCCATATGCATTTCATAACAATGATAATTAATAACATTCCGTTTCCTTTTGGACTGCTACAAAGAATTAAAGTGTCTATTAAAATAATCTGTTGTTGGCACAAAATTTTGTTCATTTCTGGTAGGACTCAGGGCTGTCTATGTAAATGGAATACTAGATGCCCCATATCATCCTCTCACTCCACATTTATGTTTTGTTGTGCTTATTCAGTTTCACCCATTGCTTAAGTGCTGTAGTCACTGAAGATGCTGATAACATTTTTCAGAGGTCAAAGAAACACTCATCAGAATAAAGCTGAAAAGCCATAGCCCTTCTGGAGCTGTCTCAGCTGACAGTGCCGACCAAAGAGGAGCTGGAAGGACTCATTCCTCTGGGAGTCAGACAGCAAGTACACGAATCTGCAGAGTAGAGGTAGTCTGTCCTCATCCTTGGCTAAAAATGGTTTTTATTTTTGTATCCAGTATAAATAAATAAAAATGAATATTTTTCACTACTTAGAGACATTGGTGGGACAAAGGATTTTAAACAAATAATCTTATTGTTGAGTCATTACTGTTTTGGCAAGTATTTGTAGAAAACTGGTGTGTGGTGTTTTGCATGTTTTCTGCTACGTTTTTTTTAAAAAAAGTTATTTCTCTGACAGCCATATATTTTTGGCTCCTGAGAGTTTCACAGAAAAAAAAAAAAAAAAAGTAAAATAATTCTCCTGGTGAAATCCACCTACATTTTTCATCCAAATAAAACATCCTGAGGATGGAGAAGGAAAGCAACTGCATGCTTCAAGTGAATTTGGAAAGAACTAGTGGTGCTGTCCTAAAACTATGCCAAAGTCAATTAGAATATATTATTTCTTTGTTAGCTGAGTAAGATGTATAGCTACAGCATGCTAAGATGGAGGCTGCTGTCATCATGCCTGGATACGAGCTCGACAGACAGGGAAGAGTTCAGGGATTAATGGGAACTGTGATGTAGCAGCAGAGAGGAGAGGCATTAGGAACAGGGGGTATTCCCATGCATATTACAGACATTGGAAGTATTTTTGTGTCAGCTTTTAGTGTATGGTTTGTAAATTGCATACAGACCCAGGTGAAATCTGATAGTTTCAGATGTGTTTTCTATTGATTCCTTGGGGGGAAAAAAAAAAGGTAAATGTCAGTCAGATTGTGTGTTCTACTGTTTAAAAGGAAAACTAAAAATTACACTTTTGATTTGGTTATACTTGGACTTCAACCACTAGAGCTGCTTCAGAGAGGTATAAAGCAGATAGCCAGTGTATTCTATCCTTTATTACCAATTTAACTATCTCTATTCTGGGCAGTATTTTGATTAAATACATTTGAATTGTGATTAAGATGCTAAACTTTTTGAAGAAAGGGTATGAAAATCACTTAGGATCAAAAAGGTAACAGGAAGATCAGAGCTCTTCTGAACTGGTTTTAGAGGAATGGTGTGGCTAAAGAAGTCATTAGTTCTTCTTGCATAACCCAGAACTAAAACACAAACCTTGCCAAAGAACCCATCTTGGTTATATAGGGAAAAACCAAGCCTTGTGAGCAGAGCAGGCATGAGTTAGTTAAATTGCTGTTGCTAGAAGCGGTTTTTCCCTGTAGAAATGGTACAGCTGATTATAATGTGTGCAAATTGTCTTGTAAGTTCAGTGAACTTGAGTTTCAGGCACTGGGGATTTAAATTTATAATGTTTAGACTTCAGTAGATATGTCTAACAGGTTGGTGCATCTATGTAAAAATTAAGCAGTACCTTTTAAAAAGATGTGGAATCAGATTGATCTTGTATTAGCCATGTTAAATTATTGAGCAGCATTGACAGGGCATGGGCCATCGCCTGCTGGCACTCTCCTCAAGAAGTGGCAGAAGAAGCTGTCTGCACAGTTAGAAACTGATCTCAGTCACCAGAGGCTTGTAGATGTGTGAGGAGAAATGGAAGGCAAAGCTGAAATCCTGTACTGGGGTGTTTCCACTGCATTATGAAAATTATACTTTGCTTGGCTATAAATGGAAACTGTAGTTTCCAAGATGCAACACAGGGGATCTTTTGAGACTCTCTTGTTAATTGTGTGTCAGTTTAGGAAAAATAGGCATCATCTCTCCAAACCCTAAACAGCAGGAAAGAAAGAGCAGTCAGTTATTTTGCCCATGGAGACCTCAGGGAATAGCTATAACAAATTAGGAAAGAAAAAGACAGTGCTGGTTGATTTCCTTTTTGCAGTATCAGAGATGGTGATTTCCTGTAGGAGGTGCAGGGGTCTGTTTATTGCACACTGCACCCCAAAACTGAACACTGGTTATCACGTTATAAGTGCTGGAAGCTGTCTGTCAGTGATGATGGTTGAGTGGTGTGTGTTTGCTTTGAGAAGACTGATGCAAGGAACTATCTGACTTCGGCATGAACTTCTCAGAATTAGTTATATTTTGCAGTGTTAAGATTAGTATGCCTGATGTTTACTTTCTGTCAAGCAGGTTTTTGAATGGCAATCCCTTTGTACTCTGCGGGGCAGCCTTTATTTTGAGTGAATGAGTTTGCAATGTCCCCACAGACATCAACCTGCTTTGCGAATTCCGTGAGCACAGTTTACTTGGTGTGAGCTGTAAAACTGTCCTCATTTTTAAATAAATGTGTTGAGTTCCAGGTGTTTTTTTTGTTTGTTTTGTTTTTGTGTTTTGTTGTGTTGTTTTTTTCCCCCTCTGGTGATTCTGAAATGGAAGAGCGAGTTCCAAGCATGGGGTGCTTTTTCCATAGTGCTTGGCTCCAAGAGCAAGTGGTATTTTCCAGGCTGTGTTGGGGGGCCTGCCTGAGAGATGTGGCTGTTTTCAAAATTCTTGTTTGGGAGAAGTGATGGATGGTTTTGCTGCAAGCTGCCCTCTCCCGTTCGGGGTGAGCCTGGGAAGGACAGGGCTTCTGAGAAGTTGTCAGCACTTGATAGCTGTGAGCTGCATCACTGGAGCAATGCTGAAAGGATGAAATGGGAATAATCCAGAGAACTGCCTGTTCAAACAGTACCTGCTGAAATGAAGGTAGAACCAAGCATGTCAGATGAATCATGTCTTGTCCACCTGCCTGTTCAAACAGTACCTGCTGGCGTGCTGAAATGAAGGTAGAACCAAGCATGTCAGATGAATCATGTCTTGTCCATAGTATCAAATGGGAGTTGAATATTATATAGGTATCAGATCTATTAAGAGCTCTTTTCTTGTTCAGTGAACATTAAAGAATGATACCTCTTCTGTTGAATAAAGGATATCTGTTGATAGCAGCCTTTTTGAATCCAAGGATATCAGGACTGCATTTTGAAAGGTGGTGCTTCCTAAGAAACAGATCAGTTGAAAGAATTTTTTTTTTCTAATTTCTCTTCAATGATGAAATGCAGAGATACAGTTGAGCATTTAAAATTTTTTTTGAGAGAATTATAATTAATTTCTCCATCCAGTTAAAAAATACCCAATGAACCTTTGTGTGGCGTTTAAAAAAAACAAAAAAAAAGATACACTTTTAATGGAGTCCTAATCAGAAATTTAATTTTGATAGCTGTACCATACTGTGTGACTGGTGTGTTGAACACATGCATCAGTGTAATATCCTTGTAAGTGATCATACTTTCATCACTATCTCTGTCTTTTTGTATTCAGGCAGTGCCTTATTTCTCAACTTTACAGTTAATGCTTAAATAATCTAGTAGGGTATTTTTACTTGTCATTCCTTTTCCTTGTCTAAGAAGAACAATATACTTTGCAAGCAAACCCATTTAAATTGAAATGAAATCTGTCCTCTGTTTCCAGCATTAATCTGTATCTAGGTGGAACCTTTACATGTTGACATGTGTCTGAAATTAGAAATTGTGACACGGTGTAATTAAGTTTACATCTTTGCAGCTGGATCTGGCACTTAAAACTGAGATCTTTCTTCGCTATGTATGAAGGATAAAATAGATCCTTTGGTATATCATTCAGGCAAGAAAAATGTATTTCTGGAGAATTTAGAAATTTACTAATTGACTTGAGGTAAAAAGATGTAATTTTAAATAGAGGTCATTAGAGAAGATAGGCCAGATTTCTGGTTCCAAGTGTTGTCCAACAAACTTACGTGGCTCAAACTAAGAAACTGATTCTGAAGGCAATGGTCTTAAATTATTGTTGCAATGGAAAAAATCTTGCGTTCTTGTGCAGTAGAAAAAAAATTCCTCTCTAGAAGGTGACAAAATGTTTTAGCTTAGCATTTGAAGGAGGAATTAGTTCTTTTCTCAAAAACATCTGTCCTTTCATACGTTTTCCAAATGCCACGGTAATCTTGCAGTCACCTCCTGCTCTGCCATAAAAGGAGAAGCCTTTTTTATTTTTAGAAGTACAGTGTGATGCTTCAAGTCGTGGTACAGCTGGAGGATCTCCTCCCTGCTTTTAAACCAGTTCAGCTTGGCGCTGGTGAAGGAGAGGAGGTGCCAGGCTGCAGCCAGAGGCTGTGGGGCACAATTGAGGGCTGTCAGGAGTCCCTAAAGCTGCTGCTGCCCTCCAGGCTGGCCTGTACCAGCCTCTGCTCTGCTCTGGGGTGGGAGTGGGGCAGGGAGGAGTTGTCAGCTTTTTGTGTGGTGTCCGTGCTGTCCTTGACAGCTGTGCTGTGTCCCACTGCACGTGACGAGCTTAGCGAGAGGCTCCTCTGGGGGAGATTAAAGATGGGCCGCTGCCTGTGCCTGTGAGACTGGAGAAGGGCAGATCCCAGTTCTACATCATCTGTTTCCTTGCTGAAACATGAGCTGTAGGACCTAGAAAAAAAGTGTATTCTCATTTTGTTGATCTGGTCATTTTTACTTCTGCAGACTTTGAAATACAAATCCTGCAGAGAGCATATGAAATCTTCCCTTGTTCCCTTCCAGCCTGCTGGCCATGGGCCTTTGGAATTTGTTCTGTGATGGAGCCTGGGAGCCTGGCTTTACCATGTCTGCAGACAAATAAGGACACTTACAGATCATATAATTGTCTGTAGTGCGAATGGTCTCAGTGGAGGATTGAGGTGCTATGAGTGAAGTCAAGATGTGAAATGTGTTTGTGCTGTCATGGAGATATGGGTGGAGTGGCTTATCTATTCTGGCTTCACCTTGTGTAGCATGTAAATACAGCTACTCTGCTTTTGTTACTTACAGTAGCTTTGTGTTTGAGGGGTTTTGGTTTGTCAGTACAAAACCAGAGAAATGGCAGTGCTGTTTTAATTGTTGCCGCTTTAGGAAAATATTTCCATGTTTAAAAAGCAAAAAGTCTAAATTGTTATAGCGGTAGGAATAACTGTTAAGCAGAGAAACAAGATGAGGAATTGTTGGTTCTGAGGTTTGGGTGATTTTTGTACAAAATGCTTGGGTAGGCTTCATTTCTTCCTGTTACTTTTAAATACCCAAATGCCCTAATAAAATCACAACAGTTGAGTCTGTGAACAAGGAAATAAATATTAAAAAATCAATACTTACAATTTCATTTAGAAATAAAAGCAAAAGTTATTATTTGAAAAGGCCTCTTCCTGAAAGACTTGAGTTGACAAAAATATTTTTATTTTGAAAGAGTACGTACCCATTCAATATTTTCTTTAAATAACATAGAGCTTAAAAATGACTGGAGAGTGAGGCATGAGTTTATTTAGGCTTGAGGAAATTACTGTAAGTTAAAAAATTAATTCAAATTTTCTGCTGAACTTGGAGAGAAAAATCAGCTCACTGAGTGGTGGGAATCTGCTGGATTTATGCCTGAGGTGTGAGCATTTGACAAAGCCAGCCTGTTCATATAGAGGAAATATTTTCTTTCCATTTAGTTTAGTACAGTAGCTATTCCTTTCAAAATTAAGAGAAAATTGGAAGAGAAGGTAGGAGAGCTTGTTTTCCATCTTCTGGCATAAGACAGCAGCGGGTGTAGTAGGTGAGGATGTACTAACTCTAAACATTGCTGTGCATGGTCACCAACAGAGTCAATCACATTGATTAAATATAAATAGAATTTATGGCAAAGTGCTGGAGCTAATATAAAGATAATAGTTAATTTCAAATGAAAAGTTCTTGAGGATTACTAAGACAGGATTTTTTTCTTAAGGAAAATAATGAAGCATGAATAAAAAGCAAGCTTGAATTTTTTTTTTTTACATTGACACAAATGGTGATTTAAACTGTTAAGTTCCTTCATTTTAAATAATGTGATGAAAGTAAAGTCTGTGAAGGATATTTACTTTTTATTTATTTTATTAGTATTAGAAAATAAGCATGTTTGGCCATATATAAGCACTATTTCTTCCATTGTCTTCAGCTACAATTTTCATCTGTGCCTTGAAGTTAAAGACCTGTTTCAGTGGGTCCAAAGATGAACGTGGTATCTACATTTTGTAATTTTTTGTGCAAGCTCGTGAACTTAAAGGCATTAATAATAGGGTAGGAGTAAGGGATCTGTACAAATATTTGAAGTTATAAACCTAATTTCTTTCTCTCTGGCATCCAAGTTTTCATCTGTGGCATGAATGCTTTATGTGGGTGTGTTTTTCCTTCAGTTCCATTTTGTCAATCAAAAGCTTTCTTTTTACTTAGCAGCATTTTATCTGATTTTCAAGTAATTATATGTTTTCTTTTGAATGTCTCTTTAATTTTCCATAGCTCAAGAACAGAAACAGTAAGCAGAATGCAAAATTCATATGAAAACTTTAAGATTTTTTAACAGAACATTTAAAAAGTGGTTTCTCCCAGCAAAACCTCTAGATAGTCTTTTTTTCTCCATCGTCTGCTTTGCTCTCTTTTTCTTCAAAGCGCAAAAGGTGAAACAAAATCACATACACACAGACACACTCTCCCCTTTTCTGATTCCAAACAAAAAGAGAACTTATAAATCTTCATTTCAGAATCTATTGCCTTGGTGCATGCTGGTAGACCTGTCCATGAAGTTGAGGTGAGTGTCAAGAACCTACCTTTAACAAACATTTAAACCTGTGGTTACATTTAGTCCCACTAAGGCAAATACTGAGGTTCAGATTTTGTTCTGGAAAGAAAGTACTTTACTGAGCTGGAGTATGGGATGTGTCTGGCATTTGTCATGGATGATAGATGAATGTGTACTCTGCCTAGAAATTGTATTTCTGATGCTCTACTAATTGCAAATGTGATTCTCACAGTTTGGTGTATGTTTAGCTATTCTGCACCCTCCAAAGAAGAAAATTCAAAAGAGAATGTACTGGAAATAATCTTGTTTTGAATGGACATAGCAGTAAGCGTGAAGGCTTGTAAACCTAACTCTTTGAGTAACCAGTCATATTCTTATGTGTGAGTCTAGACACTGTTAAAACGTTTCAATGATGTAATGATAAAAATAATTGTTGATGGCAAGTCAAACTGAAAACTTAAAGTTGTTGTTCCTTGGTATTTTTTTTTTCTTTATCGCAAAGAAAAAATGAGAAAGATTATGTTTAATGAAGCACATGATAATCTACTGAGTAAGCCTGCTTCTTGCATCTCTATTATATAGGTATGGTCTGTGCTCAGTATGGATTCAAAATGCAGTGCAGAGCTGTACCCAGAGCCTGTGCTTTCTCAGTAGGAAGAGTTTCCCTGTCTATATTAGCCAGGAGGATGACTATATTTCATAGTTTCTAGTTGTTGCTTTGGGCTCTTGGCAAAGTATCAGGGGAACTTCTGCTGGTTTAATGTTTGGAAGTGTCTCTTTTGCAAGAAAATATTTTGGCACCTTATTGTGTGTGGTTTGGTCCAGCAGAAGAGTGTGTGGGATGTGTGGTCTTCAAATGGAAGTGCTGTAGGAGTATTTATTTTAATCAATTTTTAAACATGCATCATGGCATGGCTAAAAATACCTGCCTACTTCAGCAGAATGAAGAACAGCACTTTAAATATAAACGTAGGTGGTGTGAATGGCTGGGAACTGGGTAACATTCACTGTAGGCTCCTTGGGGCTGTTTTTTGAGAAGTAATGAAACTCACATGTGAACAGCAGGCCATAGAATTTATTTTTTATTTATATGTTTATAAATAGCTGGATTTGGCATATAAAAAGATAGTGAACCGACACTGTGTTTTACTTGTTATGTTGGATAAGGTCAGGAGCATGAACCGTTCAGACCTGACTCATTGTGTTTGGCTGCACTGAATATGAGGGAAATACAAAGGCAGTTTTAAAACATGTGGCTACAAATAACTTGTCACTGTTTGGTGATGCAGAGTCCACATAAATCTCTGCGTCTAGAATGTGTGAACCAATGAGTATCTCCTGTTAATTATCCTGTTTGACATTTCCAAAGCTAAAGAAGAATGATGGTTAGTTATGAATCATATCTTGCCATGCTGAAATGCCAAGCTTCGTTTTATTGCGATAGAGATTAAGGCCAACAGACTCGTAACCAGTCTCAGCATCACAGTTTTTGCTACTGTCAAACTGCTGATGCAGCATTTGCTTAATATAAATGAACCTTTGCACCTCTATAAAGTGCTTTAAACCTAGGAAAAATTTATGCCTTATCAAAAGGTTAATCCTGACAAATTATTGTAAATTATCTCCTGTCTGTGCGCTGCAGGTGCAGTGAAAATAATTCTGTGCTGTGCAGGCCGGTGCCTGTTCCATTGGATTGGAGAGCATTTGCTGTAGGTGCCAGCAGCACTGGGGTGGTTGTCAGGACCAGCCAGGGGTTCATTTCACAGCACTCTTGATGCAAGTCTTAGAGTTGCAGTTCTACACAGGCTGGCAAGCTTCATTTCTGCTGCTCAGCATTTTAGATACACTGTGTACCAGCCTTGTTTCACAGCAAAGTGTGGAAAATAAATGCTTAAATAACATCAGAATTCAGTGGCATGAAAATGCTTCAGCAAATCACGGCTCCAGAGTGTGGGGTTTTTTTGTTGGTTTGTTTGGTTTTCTTTTCTTGTAGCATAGCGTTCACTTTCTCTCTGGACTGCTGCATTCTTAGTCCCACTATAAATGCAGTGTAGCCACTGAAGCAGCAAGTGCTGGGTAATCTTTCACCGTCATAAAAACAATCCAGATTCAGTCATTTGAGCACTGTGTGTTTAGCAAACCTCGTAGCAAAGATTTCAGGAAGTTCATGAGCTCCAATACCTGTCACTTCCTTTCATTTCTCTTTTGACTGAGAAGTATCAAGAAGTCTAACTGAAACCTGTATTTTTAATCATGTTTTGAAGTCATGTGAAGGTGTAGGCTTGTGCCTGTGAAAATTGCATCTTCATTAACATTTTGTAATTTCTCTGACAACATACAGAATAAAGTATTTGTGTAAGTATGTGATGGGATACATTGTATTGGGATAAACTTCTGAAAATGGGATGTGTGTGTGTATTTATGCAGTTGCCTTTTAGCTGTAGTGGCACACAGTCCTGAGCAGGATGCTGTGCTTGCTCCAAGTCATGTAAGCAGCTGCCAGGCTCTTGGGCAACACAATGGGTTAACAACTGAAGTAACTTCCACCTCAGCACTGTCCTGTGTCTTATGCTGATAAGCATTAAATAACCCTGACACAAGCATACCCTCTCAAAAATGTTACAACACAGGATTTTTTAGTGATGTTTGTTAATAACGCCTTTGGCAAGTGTGAGACCTGCTTGCTGTTTAGCTTGGAAATGCACGTGTTCACTGTCTCAGAATGAACCGTACTTTTTGCCTTCTTTCTGAGGCAAGAAAGGTGCATGATAAGTTTTGACAAAAGCTTTGTTTTAATGTCATGCAGCCAACAGGACCCAGAGGGTGCCCAGCAGCTGTCTTCAAATCTGAACCACGTTAACAGAGCTGTGGCCTCAGTTCTCCTCTGAAATAGGTCCTTTCAAAGCAAATGCTGTGTTCACTGCAGAAACAGACAAGTCCTTGTTTCCCACCTTCTCGGAGAGTGCCTCATCCACCCACTCCCATGGTCTGTTTTTATGGGGGTGTCATTTTGCTGAGAGACTTTCAGTCAGCAGAAGGGAGAGGGAAAGGGAGCCCCTACTGTGGTGCTGGCCTGCGCTCCTAGGGCCAGCTATCCTCAGCTCTTCTTCTCCAGCAATGCCTCTCTCATTCACTCTCTCTCTCTCTCTCTCTCTCTCTATATATGTATATATATTTCTTTCTTACAGAACAACTGTTCCAGCATTTTGCTCCCTGCTGGTGTGGCTGGTGATGTCTTCCTTCTATTTTGCAGTTCCTTATGTCCCCCCCATTCCTCTTGATTGAAGTTCTCTCTTTAACCTCTTATTGTATCTACCCAATTCTGTAAATTCTTTTTCTGAATTCCCATTCCTTCCCCACAAAAAGCCCCTTATTGTCAGAGGGGAATGCGTTTTTGCCTGACCTCTGGACAGCTGTTCTATTCAAAACCTTTCCCCCGGAGTAAGAGGCATCCCACAATTCATTGCTTTTTTCTTTGCCATGGTAAAAGCTAAAAGAATGTTTAACAAAGACCTACAATTGGTGATGGGGGTGGGAAATGGGAGTGTAACTTAATAGTTTCAGAAAACTGATGAATAATATAAGCCTTTAGAGAACCTTTTTGAAAGTGTTATCCCTGTTCATAAGCAGCTGGTAAAGCAATAAACTGACAGAATTTGATACAAATATCTTATTTGGACCTTAGTGGCAAGTCATATATTTTAATTATTTAATATTTCAAAGGTTTTTTTTCAATGCAGGGTGGCATGAAATTAAAGCACATATTACATGTTCCGGGTTGATAATGGCTAGACGAATGATGGATTGTATTGTGTTTGGGAAATTTTGGAGCCAGAAATGTCATGCAAATGCAAATTGAGGGCAAAACATTTATAAAAAGGGTTTGTTTTTTTTATTGCATTGATCTCCTGAAGCCATTATGTTTTATTTTAAGGATTTGTAGATGTTTGATTAATGCTATTTTGGTCATATAGGAAGCATTTGTGGTATGGATTTGGATCCTAATCTGAACAAATTTTTTACAGAGCGCTGTGCTGAAATTGGTGTTTTAAAGGAATGCAGTTGAGCTAAAATTACAGTTTAAATGTTAAAAACCATTTTGACTTCCTTGCACTTGCAGAGTAGTGTTATCTCAAGGCGGGATGAGGAATAAAATGCTCTGTTTTAAGTCTTTTGCTAGTTGAACCGGCACCTTTGACAGCCTTTCCTGCATGGTGCGTCCCGCTGTGTTCTCACAGTGGTCACTTGCTATTTTTGTCTGAGGGGCCTTTTTGTGGGGGTGGGAGCCTGGTGACAAATGCTTCTGGTTTTGGATGCATTTAAATTGAAGTGCAAACGCACGCTGCTGCCGCTTTGCATGTCAAGCCGTGCGGGGGATGAGACTGCCATTTTGAAATGCTGTGCTTCCCATCTCACGGTGGCCACATTCCCATCCCTGTGTGCTGCCACACACACCTACAAACACACCTTTGGCTCTCATGAGGCTCTCAGAGCCTTGCAACTGCCTGACCCCTTGCTCCCTGCCATATGTGTATGAAGCCCCTTTTCCCTGTTTTAGGAGTTATTTCTGACCCTTGCACATGTGCTCAGCGTGTCTGGGTCTCGCACAGGTGCCTGGCCCAAGCCTTGTGGCTGTGTTTTAATGCCATTGATTGCCCCTCCAAAGGAGTCACTGTGCTGCATCGCTACAACCCTTCCCTTCCTGAAGGGTGGGCAAGGTTGGACAAAGGATCCCCCAGCCAGCCTGGGATTGCCTGGACCCGGACATATGCATATGAATGGAGCTGTACATCTGCATTTGCTCCAACCGTTACTCCATTGTCACCGATTGTGTAATGAAGAGTCCCTGGGTATTCATTAACGTGCGTGGCTTCATAAACATCTCTGCTGCAGAGTTCTTAGCTGTGCTATTTCTGTGGTTTCAATGATATAAGAAGAATAATTAAAATTTTTATTTAATATTAGTTATTATTGAACAACTTAATTTACCAATAAATTTAATTTTTAACTATTATTTGTTTAATAACTACTTAATGTATAGAAAAACTATAAGCCAGAGTGGAGAGAGTCATGCAAAATATTCATTGTGAAGTTACACATTCTCAGAACGGCCCTCTGGTGCTGTGGCACTGTGATTTTTTCACCAGTGGTGAAGCAAGCATTTCAATGAAAGCCAGGCTTTTCTGGTAATGACTGCTGCTTGTTGTGCTGATCTCTGGTGTATTTGCAGGTACATGGTTTATATCACCTAATTTCTTTGAGCAAGCTTTTTCAGCAATTCTACAAATCCAGTCCAAGGTATATTTTGTGTTTTCCTGTTGCAAGGCGCCGTGAGAAAGCCTATTTATGCTGCTGAGGTTTGAAGTGTGTTAAGAGTTCCATTCTGCAGTCATTATGTGGAGCCTTGCATTGTGTCCCAGACCAGCAGCCCCTGCCTGGGGACTGAGAAGGAGCTTTGTGAAAGATGACAGTAGGCTACCAGATGCATTCAAAGTCAGGGCTGCCGAGCATTATCCCATCTGCTTTGAGAAGAGCAGCAGGGGTTTTTAATGCCCACGTATTCATTATATAGAGGGAGTGGCTACATGTTTAATACAGGTCCTCATTAATTTTGTGAAGCCCACTAGAGTGCTCTAGTGTAAGTATGAAGAAATAAAAGTCATAATGATCTCTTCTGTTCCTTCAGCTTGCATTTGTTCTACAGGACCCTCACCAGGGTTTTCTGTCACTTTTTTCCCTTTTAGGCTGTAATAGGAAGCTTTTAGGAACCCTATGAATGTTACTCTACCTATGCAACAAGGATATGCATGTCAGGCAGGGGATTGGAGGCAGCAGGCAATTTGGTGAAATTATATTCTTTCTGTGCTGCTTGAGAGTGCCTGGCCAGCTGGTGCCAGGTGGCCTGCTGCTGGAGTAGCAGGGGATGTGAAAAATAGGCCTGGCTTTCAATGGCAAGTATCTATCCTCCTGGGCTTGCAGTCTCTGCAGGGCAGCTGTCTCCTCTCCAGTGAGTGCCAGATTTGCATGGTTTGAGTTCCGAGTAGTCTTGTAGGGATTTGGAAAAATGTGTGACCATCCCCCAAAGATGTGATAGCAGCCTCCGACATGCAAATGCAAATCTCACCTTCTCATCTTCTGATTGGTGCCAAAGTCTTTCAGGTCCCAGCATGTAGGCACTGGTTATGCTGCATTGTGGCATTCACGTGCTTATGGTGTTAGTCACTTCCAGAGTCACTGTAGAGAAAGAAACAGCCATAGAGCTGATGCAAGAAGAGATACTCGTGATAATTTTCTTTAACATTAAAATAGTAGTAAGATGTTGAAAACTAGCGAGAGACAATTTCCCATCTTTCCCCTGTCTTTAAAAGTTGGGGTTTTTCTTTTTCCTTTTTTTTTTTTTACCTCTATGATTCAGAATTTCTGGATATATCTCAAATATTGATTTAAAGTCCTAAATAAATTGTGTGATAGCTGGAGATCTTATAGCTCTTTAGCACATTTTTTTTTTCATCTGTGCTCACTGCCTGTTGTCACTGAGGCAGTAAAATTACATCTGCCATGAGGAAACTGGAGTTTTGGAGCCTTTGGGTAGGACACGAGAACCAGGTTGTGAATTCCTTGTTTAATCTTCATTCCTCTCCTCTACCAGCAACTGAGGAGGAGGAGGGACATGCTGGCTCACAGGCTGAAAACCATTCAGTGCTTCCCTGTAGATGCTCACCTGCTCTCACTACTTGGATGAATGACAGAGATACCTGTTACCAATAGGTAAGGCTTTATGAAGCTTTACCTATCAGTAAAAGATACCGATGTTGCAAACCCCAGGTGTTAAAGAGTTCTTGACTTCTTTTTATCTCCCACTTTGGAGAGGAGTACCTGCAGAAAGAAAACTAATTTTTTTAGTAGCATGCCTACTGCAATGTGCTTATTTATGAGGGTAGATTGTAGGGCAAAAAATTTAGATTGCCAGCTTTTAAAGTGTGATGCTGAATAAACAAAGTTGGATTCATGTTCTGTTACTTTAAGAATGCTGTTAATTTCCTGTAAGGTGAATAAATATAAAATCCAGGCAATCATTTTCTGTCCTAGCTCATAGTGTTATGGTTTAAATTAATATGTCGAGGCTGAACAGTGGTGAGGGTGGCAAGGGCATTTGTTCTCTTCTGCTGTCTCAGCTATACAGATGGCAGTCCTTGGGCAGGAATGGGATGGGAGAGGATGGTGTCCTACCCCCTGGCAGAAAACTGCTGCAGCTTCCTTGTCAAAGCCCTCATTTACTACTATAAACCTCTTCCTCTCCTGTTGTTTATAGGGAGAGACAAGCTTTCAGGCTTTGTCTGCTGAATGATCCAACTGATTTTTTTAGTAAGACAACTTATGTGAATATTGCTGCTTGTCTGCAGATGGCAAAAATATATTATGAAAGTTAGAGAGAAAAAAAACCCGGGAAACAGCACGAGTCAAGGTCTATTTGCACATAAGCACTGTGCAAAGGTATTAAAGAAAATTGCACTGAAGCAAGTTTAAAGTGCCAGGCGGATGATGCAGGCTGTGATCTTTATCAGCCTTTATCAGGGACTAGGCTAAAAATTAGGCATAGTATAGGCTTACCCTAAGGTAAGCCTTTTGATTTCTCTGCACACTGTGAAATAGGTATTTACATTTTCTCGTTCCCTTGTTGTTTCTTATTTACATTTATGTTCTCTTGTTTTGTGAATATAGGTCACAACCATAGACTATTTTACACTGCTTTTAATCATGAAAAATTCATGACAGACCTTGAGAAGACTATCTCCTTGTATGACTAAGTGCTACTGGTAATAAGTAAAAAAATATATACTTCAATGCCTTTTGTCTCTTTATATAGGGGCGTGGGGGGGAATAGAACATTAGATGAATTTTGCAAGATCTTTATTGTGTCTGATGTCTGTAAATCTATGATGCTGGTTGGCTGGAGTGCAAGTCAGTCCATTAAAGAAATGTCAAGTGTAATTTTGGAAGAGATATGTTTTAAGACAATACATGCATAAAAAATAGCATAAGGAATTTGCCTCTGGGTTGCTGTGAGGGTGACACATTAATTGTCACAGATGAAGAGGTAGACCTCCCTTGGAGCTCATGATTTGCTGTTCATGATTTATGAGTCTTGCCACTCATTAGAGGGGGACACATGTGCTGTTCTCATAGCATTCAAAAGATGGTCTGTCTTATCTTAATCTGTTAGCAACAAACTTGTAACTTTCTAAGATCTATCAGTGCCTTAATATTACTTCTCCTAAACTGTGCTTTCATTTGGTTTTTAATTGAGCAGCAAGTGCAGCTGGGTTTCTAGTTACCTTTTTTTTCCTTATTAGAACCATTGCTTTTAAAATAAATATTGATTTTTATTTCCCCCTTTCTGTCAGGATGTACTGAAATGCAGACAGTTAAACCAGTGGTTCTTGTATAGTATATAATAAATCACATCTTGTCTATTTTTTCCTTTTATACTTCCTGTTCAGTTTGTTCAATTCAGCTCGGTGGTGAGATCAGCTAGATGATGCTGTTGCAGCAGAAGCAAGACGGTGATGCTGTGGCAACTACTCCCCCTCCCCCACAAGCTTTTATTGCAGCTCAGGTCGTTTCTCTGCCAGTATTCATCTTGGTCTGCTGTTTTGTTTTTTTGTTACAATTTTTTTTTTGTTTTTGTCCCTGCACAAGCATGCTTTGCTTATTAGCTGAGAATTACTGCTCTCGTCCTGAAGGTGATGGTGGCCCTCACCTGTGAGTTTAACTACAGGAAGAACAAGAAATATTGTACAAGGAAGAGACATTAAAGCCTTTCACATGGCCCTTCAAGCCTTGACAAAGACTGCCCAGAGATGTTTCCTTTTCCTCCTGTAGGCATTTCTGTTCAAATTCTAGTATTATGACAGAATGCATTTAATTTTAGATCTATAGGGCATGAAGATAGAAAACATAAGCATGAGAATACAGTGCCCAGGCATGTCTTTGTTTACTGTGCTGCCTCCAAAACAAAAGTTGAAATTTTTCTTGTTGCTATAAGATGTTGTTTAGTAATGTGCTGAATAGGATGTCATGTGGTTTTTCACTCATAATGTCAGCTGTGATTGAAATGGTTTTATTGATTCTTTACACAGTTTTTTACCCTACATAGTCAGACTAGAAGTCAAGTAAGATGGTGACAGTTTTTCAAAAATTACCAATCACTAAAAAACATGTCATCCTAACTTTGTTCCTTCTGAAGGTGCTGAAGGGCATTTGAAATATCTGTCTGTATCATGAATTGACTTTTGTATATAGTAAAAGATAATTGAATTAATCTGCTTCAGAAGTAGAGTCTAAATGGTGAGATCTTTATTCCAAAAATAATCCCATGGATTCTACATACTGTCATGTGGTTTTTCAGGTGGTCTATGTCACTACCAAAGTGAGATTATCTCTTGTGCTTGTATGGATGTGCATGTGGGAATTACCTCAAGACCCTTATGTCCAATTGAATTGCCCCCTGGAAGGGAGAGGGTGAGGTGCCACAGGCTGAATATTCATTTTGGGCCTCCAACTTGCCACAGAAAACTCTGTCTTTTACTGTTTGTTAGTGATTTATTCCATCCCTTCAGTAGTCTTAATGTTGCTTGAATGTTTGTAGGAGTTGATGTATATTTATTTAATGTCTTGCTTGTGTAAGCCTCTCACCTCTTTGCCAGAGACAGAAAGGAGTGGTACAACTTCTTATAAGTAATCTCTTCAAACAGTCAATATAAAAGCCATCAGACTTCAAGAATATTTCATGATTTTGGCACAGTACCTGAGGATTCAAATTTGCATTGTCAATGTGTTATTTCCAGGAGAGATTTATTTTTAATTTATATGTCAGTCTTCTGAAACAGAAATAAATATGTTTTTGTGCCTGTGTGTGGATAGGAGCAAAAGATGTAAGTGTGCATTTTCCTGCTGCTGCAGGTTGCCAAAAAGGTGGTGAGTCTGATATGGGCAAATTGCTTGTGACTGACTGATCAGTGATCTTTTTTTAGCCCTTCATCAATTTTCAAGGATTTTAAAGCATGAGTTTTTCATTATTTTTTTTTTCCTCCAGTTGATTATGGTAATTTATATCAAGTTATTTCAGTCACTCCTACCTTACTATTTTACTGCAGTGTATTTCTAGAAATTCTGATGTTTTGTTTTTTCAGATGCATAAACTTAGCTTTATTTACCCCAAGTCTGTAATGTGTTTGCACTTTATTTCTGCTTTTGCACAACTTCTGTTTTCTTTTTTTTCTTTTTTTTAAATCAGATAAAATGTAAACCAGTTTGGTTTATAACACTTGATTTTTGAATTGCTGGTATATTCAAGGAGCTTTCAAAACATGCTTTAAGGTGATACTACTACTCTTCACTTCTAAAGCTGAAACTTCCTCCTTTTTTCAGTCAGTGGAGGGACTGGTGGACCTGATGGCATGTGTGTCTTGCTATTTGGACTGTAGTTTCCCTTCCATTTGCTGAAGATTTTTTCTTTTTTTTTTTTCTTTTTTAGAATACTCTGAACATTGTTACTGTATTTCTTGCTGTAAATGAATCAGAAATGATTCGGTGTCACAAACACTGTCATAGCATAAGAATAGAAAAATAACTGCAGAAAACACCAAAACCCACTTTAAACACAGTGAATATGGCTGATTAGCATTCACTTAGTGGCTGTAAAAGAACATGTTTTTTCTAAAACTGTTCTCAAATTCACATTAATAATCTGTTGTTGTGCTTTAGGAATGATATTCCCCAATTTAATGTTCCCATGCACTACTTTTTCCCTCCTCCTCTGCCCCCATCCTCTATGGCAGGCTGGAGAGAATTGGAGGCACAAAAGGTAAAGATCACAGGTTGAGATAAGAACCTGTTTAGTTTAGTGTAAACAGCAATGAGATGAGGAAAGGAAGAGTAACAGCAACAATATTAATAACAAAATTGTACGAAAAAGAGAGAATGATTCACAGGCAAAATGGTCCCCAAGCCTGACCGGCCCGACAGCAGCCATGCCACTCTGACTGCTCCCTCTGGCTTGGAAGGGCCATCCCACAGCTCCTTCTGCCAAGGTTACTCAACTAGAAGGAGCTCTGTCTCCTTGCTGGAAGAGACTCCCTCTCTCCCACCCTGGGCACTGATGTGAGGTGATGTAGAATAACCTCCAGGTCCTAGCCATCTTCCCTCCTGACTACTGCAAACATTAACCTTGTTCTGGCTGGAACTGTTAAACCATGCTGAATCATGTGGACAATTTAGAGAAGACTTTTTCATTGGCCCTCTAAAAAAAAGGAGAAATATGCTTAGGATTATGAAGAAGGTGCCCTCGGTGTACAGGAAATTGAGATGTGCTTGCCAAATAACTTAGAAAAATGAAACTAAATAAAAACATGAAATAAAATCGAGGCAATTGCAGAAACAGATTTAACGGCCAGAAAAGCCAAGCTGTTTTTGGAAGTGTATGAAATACAGTAGGTAACTTAGTCTGCATCTAGCTAATGCTCTTATCACAATTGGGTATCGGGATCAGTTTCCCTTGATTTCTAATAAAACATCACAAAATACAGCACTTCATGATATGGAAGTGCTTACACTGTTAATAAGTCTTGCTTAAATTGTCCATTACCAGTTAAATCGACTAAAACTGATTTTCTGTCAAAAAGCATTTTCCAGCTAAATAAAACTCTTTAGCTGATGTCACATTTAGCATAAGCTGTTTCCTGAATTTTTAAAACACATCTAAAGCACTTGTTTGTACATGGAGAAAATATGTAGAGAAGAAGTGTTAGTAGTATTGCGCCCTCCTTTTGATCTTGGTTTAATCACAAGGTAGAGTTTCCAGTATAAGTGAAACTATAGTTTTCACTCTTAAGTGGCAAGAGGTGGTGATCCACAACAATGCAAGAAACTGATACGAGTCCAGGTTTGTTTCTGGTTTTTATGTGACTTTAAGACTGTGATGACTGAACTGGTCTGGCCAAAATGAGTCAGGCCCTGATCTTAATTTATATGCTTAATTTTAGCACTGAATGTATTCAGGTTTACTTCTATGGAAATGCCCTGTTTGTGAACTTATATTCTTTAAATTGGTTCACTCAAACTTTGTGATTTTGCAGGCGTTGGGAGTCTTTGTCATGGGCAGAGATGCAGTTTTGCTAAAACTTTGCAAGCTTAAGGATAATTCTTGTCCCACAGAGTTAACAGTGTAAGTGTTGTTGCTGCATTTGTAGCTGTTTTGGAGCTTGCCAGAAAGGGGCTATTTTGTGTTAGTGCATAGGGGCTTCTTGCACAGACCAGTCTCTTGCAGATTCCGTGCTCCACTCACAAATGCTTCTGCACAAGACCATGATTCCATCCCTGTCTCTGCCCCACAAACAACCAGCACACAACGAACAATGCAAAAACCTAATCAAAATTAGCACTTATTTTAACTTTCTGCTGTGTTTTTTTGCTTGTTTCAGTCTCTTTCTTTTTGTTACAAAGCCCAGGAAATAACTTGTCGTGAAGCAGTGCACACAAAAATCTGCAACCAAGCATAAAGCTTTGCCACTTTTTAAGCCGTGGATGCCAGTTCTCCGGTTCCCAGGATGGCTGTCATGCCAAGCCAGCTGTACCTGCTGTAGACATCAGGATGGACTGACAAGACTTATTTCTTAACTGTTCACTTTCTCTGACTTGGAGCAGCCATGGGATTTGCAGTCCCTTGTCCTTTTGAGCTTCCAATGCTGTGCTTCAGGAGGAGAGTGTCTCAGTTTAAGGGACAGGGAAAGCTGGCAGAAGTTTACAGGATAGCAGGAGCAGCACAGGTTTTATGTCTTACACAGTTGCTGCTGTGAGCCATGTGTGATGGATATTTATGACACTGTTAAACTTCTGTTTTAAGCTAGAAACAAAAACTAAAATACTTGTTTTCTGTCTAGAAAATGTATCTGTTCTGCACTTCGTCATCTGAGTGGATGACACACAGTTATACAACTTTCATTTGAATATACCATCAGATCATATTTGATGGTGATATTTATATGCTATATCCCTTCAAATGGATTTGTGAACTGCGTTCTTAAGGAGGTGGGAGAAGTCTTTGTTTTCACAGGAACTCAACAGTAGTTCCAGTTCATCACCAGCAGCAGTGCTCCTCATAGTGTTAGAAGGTAACAGATAGTGTTCTGTGGAACAGTGCTTTTGTGATTTTATCTTTAAAGAAAAAGTAAGAGAATTTTGGGGATGGTGATGAGAAAAGAGAGCCCTATATAAGTACAACATAAAAAATACATTAAGCTTTTAGAGCGTGTCCAAAGGAGGCCATGGGGATGGGGGAGGCCCTTGAGGGGAAGCTGTGTGAGGAGCAGCAGAGGTCACTTGGGCTGCTCTGCCTGGAGGAGACTGAGGGGAGACCTCATTGCAGTTACAACTTCCTTGTCAGGGGAAGAGGAGGGGCAGGCACTGATCTCGTCTCTCCGATAACCAGACATAGGAATTGAGGAAAGAAGGTGCATGAAGCTGAGTCAGGGGAGGTTTGGGTTGGATATGAGGAAAGGGTTCTTCACCCAGAGGGTGGTTGGGCACTGGAACAGCTTCCCAGGGAAGTGTTCAGACCACCAAGCCTAACAGAGTTCAAGATGCATTTGGACCATGCTCTCAGGCACATGTTGTAATTCTTAGGATGTCCTGTGCAGAGCAAGGAGTTGGACTCGATGGTCCTGCCATGTCCCTTCCAGCTCAGGATATTCTATGATTCTATAAGGTGAAGTAGACTGTGCTACTCCAGTAATTAATATTTGCTTCAGGGCACTTGTTACCCAATGTGTATTCTAATTACATGTTGAGAAAGGCCTGCAGAATGAGGAACTGCACAATGGAGATGTTTTAAGCCATGGCTGTTTGTTCAACTGAAAATTCCCTTTCAGAAATGTAGGGAATGTGTTTCTTTACAAGTGATACAAATACATCTTTAAACTGATCATCAGCATTAGTAGGTAAATAAAGCTGTGTATTTATGTAGCACACAGAGAAGAACAAATAGCATACAGAATAATGTTAGGTTGATTGTGCCTTTACTTTGCTTGCTGATACCCAGCTTGTTTCTTGACCCATTTTTAAAAGACTTAGCTGCTTGAATGGCTGCTATAAAATGAGAATTTCATCTTTTTCTTCTAGAAGTATGATAACAGAATTTTCATGTGGTGTGAAACACTTTTTATCTTCTGCATATTTATGAGAGACCATGAGCTAAAATGTCAAGGTAATGGGGCAGGAAGAGAGGCTACGTGAGCAAGGAAGAAGCAATATGACTTGTCAATTTAAGGTGTTAAGTTTCTAAACTAAGAAACTCTCCAGCCTGATGTGAGGGTGTGGATGGGCCCATACCTTGAATAATATAAGTCAAAAGTGGGGACACTTAAGTCTTCATCTCTGATTCATCTCTTTTTCTCTTGGGATGAGTTTATTAAGACTTCTATAATTTAGGATCATAGATTTTTTTTAAGTATACTAGGCACATCTTGAAAGGGTTCTCTTGGAGATGCAAAGGTTAGAGCTGAGTAATGAGCAGAGCTGAATCTGCCTGAGCATGTTACATTCCCATAGAGGCTTTGTATCCCTTGCTGCAGATTTGGATCTGAATTTTACACTTGGTGGCAGAAATTGTATGGGGGGCATTTGTTTTATGCTTTGAGACTTGATTGTGCTTTATTCAGCTTGTTTCCTACCTCTGCTCTTGATTTCTAGACCAAGAACATCATCAGTGTTAATGAGTCTGAATTCTTACATATTCCATTTCTCATTATAATTTCTACCTTTAAAATCCCTTTGCTGCCCTTTCAAATTCAATCAGTAGAAAACTATATTTATTGAGAAATACTAGTTATGCTCAACAGATAATTTGGACTCTCACTCCTGTGGTAGGCTGGACCTGTGGCACAAAGGCCTCCACACATGAATTTTTTTTTCCCAAGCATGTTTTTTTTTTTCTATTCTCTTTTGCCAAACTGTTGCATTCAAGTTGCAATGTAGGGCAAGATACAACTTTAATTTCCAAATATTTGATCATGTTTCCATATCTTAACTATGGTGTTTTGCAGTCTTTCATATTGACAGCTCACTGTTTTGTATAAATTAGCAGGGGAAACCTACATACTTTGGCAAGTCAGAGAAAGGTAAATTGTGTTTTGACAGTTGTACAGACTTTGAAAGATGCTTTGGAACATGGTGAATTTTAATGAATGAGATGGTTAAGGCAGCTCATAGCTCAGCTGATTGCTTCAGATTCCATACCTGCAGCCCTGCAAGTGCAACTGTATTTGTTTGCAGTTATCTGTTGTTTTAAAGTTGCTTCTGCAACTCTGAGTGCAGTGTGCAAATTGGGATCTTTCTACCTTGGGAAGTAGAAGTAGGGCAATTCCAAATTTGCATATGTAGCCCTAAAGTTGAATGACTAACTTTGACTTTTTGTTTGATTTTGTGGTCTTTTTGGATTATGAGTCTAAATGCATATTGTGTGTCCGTGCATACTGACTTTCGATGCAGGCACCAGTTAGACTCTTCTTTCTCTTTAGATACACTATTTCTGTGACAATTTTTGTATTACTGATATTTTGCAATAAGCTGCATTCAGGGAAAAGTAGTTGGCTAATGGGTCTGATGCACCTGGTATCAGGTCAATATACTTAGCTGGCTGTGACAATAGGGACAGCTTATCAATCCTACTTGAAAATTTGAGTTTGAACATTAGTAATCATATTTGCAGAGGTCCCAAAAGAAGCTGTTCATTTTTTGTTTGTGCAAAATGGCTGCAGGAAAATTTAGCAATGAGGGCTACTTATGATTTGTAAAAATGAATCTATAAGCGCATAATATGTGATTGGTAGTTAAAAAATAAAACCCAGTCATACATTCTTTTCAGCCCCAAAGCAAAAAGTATTGGGTAGGCTGTTGCTCCTAAATGAGGAAATTGCAGGCAGAGTGAAAATTAGACCAGCTCCCAATAGTTTGCTTATGCTTTTACCAACCTTTTTTAAGCATCTTTAAATTCTAAGTGTGAACATATTTTATTTAAGAATATGTGACAGAAGGCATAGGCTTTTCTTTCCGTTTTCCAGCAACCCACACATTTTATATGCTTGTGCATATTAGTATGATGTGTATTTTCCATAGGAGGAAAGTAATTCCCAGGACTGTTTGAGGGAAGGAGTGGAGAAAGGATCTGGATTTATGTATTCCATTTTAGTTGAGTTACTGATTTTTTTCTTCTTGTTTGGCTAAAGTAGGTGTCATTTTTTCAGTTCATCAAAGTATCTTTCATTTGTCCCATACTGATCCAAAGCTTTACATAATGATCCAATGCTTTAAAGTTGAAGTTACAAGTTACAATTGTTCATTGCCATGTCAGCATTTTGGTTTGGTTCAACAGTTCAGTTCTGGAGTGAAGTCAGGGCACTGAGAGTTGGTCTGTGTTGTGGGGAAAGCCTGAGAGCCCAGTTTGAATTAATTTCAGAAAATACCCAGTCAAAAGTCTTGCATCCAGAGTACTTTCAGCACTTCACCCCCCAGACCCTGCTCTATCAAGGGGACATAGTGGAGCTGATCTGAAATAACACTCCTGAAACATGCTGTGTGCCAAATGTTGAGCCCTCCATATCAACCATGTTGATAAAATCACCCCCTTCCAGTGGGCAGAGTGATGAGATAATATAGGAGTAGCCAGGAGGCTGCCTGAGTGGAAATAAAGTGAGAGGAGCAATATAGATTGAAATTTCTTCACTAGCTTGAATGAACTCTCTGGAAAAGTTTGTTTTTTCTGGACTTTATGGAGATTTTTGTCTAGTTGTAACAGTGTCTCACTTGGAATACTTCTTCAGCTTTGAGTAACAATATTTAAATTAAACAAGACTTCTTTTTATTTGGAATTACTAGACTGGTGAGGTTTCTGGAGCCCCTCTCAGTGAATTTTGGCAGTTGCCAGCTGGCTTCTCTCCTGTGAGAGAAGATATAATGTGTTTTAGTTCTGACTTTTTAAAGTTCATTGCTGAATTGAGTAGTTTAAAATTTAACACCATTGCTGCTACAGTAATGCAGATAAAACACCAAATATTCATTATTAATAACCACTTAAGCATAGTTAGCATTTCTCTTGCTGTGATATCAGGTAAGACTGTCACGCAAAGCCTGCCTTCAGTGCATTCTTACATCAGCTGTTTCAAAGCCTTCCGGTTATGGGCTTTGCTTTATGTTGGTTTTGTGAGTCCAGATACCGTTATAAACAAGTGTACTTCTGTTGTGCTCCTGACCCCAGTCATAACTGCTGTGACCCTGCTTGGGGGTCACGACCCCTTGTTTGGGATTAGCCACGTTAGAACAATCTCAAAGAGTTCTCCTATGCTAATGCATCAGGGGGCAAATGCAAGTAACTGTCAAGAAAGCAGTGAAACAGATTAATCATGCAGAGGGCTGAAAAAAATAGCAGTAGTTTCTGCATGTTCAGTATTTTAGGCATAAATTCTGTTCCACACCCCATGGATTATACCTTTCATTTAAGAATAAAATACCAGGAACCCACATGTTGTAAACACATTTATGAAAATACATAAAGGTCAACCAACTACAATTTCATGCAAATACTTTTCTTTTTTTTCCCCTTTGGAAAGTAAAATAAAGATTTTAAAATGAACATCATGTACACAAGCCATTTCACCTCACTCTTGCCCAAATTCATTAGCCTTTCAAAGATAGGAACTCTGTCTCATGTTGAGAACTTGCATCAAAGTTCAGCCTGAAGAGACTTGGTTTATAATCCTTAGACTAGTTATTTGGAATTAAGATAGTGCCTGCTGCCTTTTTAATGTCATGAATGTATTTTTTCTCCTTTTCAAGGAATAAACATGAGTCTATTTTTCCAGCATCTAATTTCTGCCATAATTTTCATGCTTCAGTAAAGATTCAGTAAGTACACCTTTCTTGGTCTGCGTGTGTAGTTCAGCCCTGTTCTGGATTAATTTATGCCACACATGCCCAGCCTTTTTTAAGTTAGTGAAGCTTTGTTACTTGGGAGAGATGACTGTGTCAGTGTGTAGGGAAAAAATGTTCTTCTGAAACAGAAGAATTAATGCTGATCGAGGTTGGTGGTGCTGCTTGAATTATTTCATATGCCTGTCTCTGTAATGGCAGTCCCAGAAAGGCTTTGCCTTGGCTCTTAGACATGTGGATGAAGGCTTATGCTTCCTTTTTCAGAGGTGCAGGAAACACTGCTCCCCACTGTACCCTGGGACTGACCAGCCAACTGCTGTAGTGCACATGCCCTTTTGTGTCTGTAGTCTCATCACAGAGATCCACTAACACTTGAGCTGAGAATTGAGAGATTTTAATGGGTCCAAAACCATCAGGTTTATAGGACTCTAGAGTAGTTAAAATGTCTCCTAGGAAAAATATTAGCACTTCATGGCTTCCAGTCTTGAACATTACTAATTGTCTGTTGTGTAACGCATGGGGTCATGATGCTTTTATTGTATGTCTTCCTGGGTACTGAATGCTTTGTCTTGGTGCTTGCTTGTCCTATAACTGTCTGATTTCTTAACATGTTCTAATTTAAATTTGAATTTGTTTGCTAGACTGCCTTTGCAAACCTCTTAATTGTTTTCAGTGTTAGCTGTTAAAATTAGAGGGCACTTATAACTGAGGGGCGATAGGGTAAAAAATAACCTGCCTTATTATGATGCATATCTCCTTCTGTGATCCTGCTATATAATTTCTCTAGTGATACTGCAGTAAATACTTTGGCTGTCTAATGCAGCTGGTCATGGTTAGAGGAGAGGGAACAAGCCTGCTGAGATGCAGCACTGGCCTTACTCTCTTTGCTTTGGATTTATGACAAATGTTATCCTTGGATGCATAATTCTTATTTCTCTTCTTTCATCAAGCAGCAAATATTTAGTCAAATATTCTTTTATGCCTTGGCAAGTGTATTACAAACATTTATGTGCTTGGAGTAAAATAGCTGTCTGTACCCAAAGTCTCCCTTCTGAGAGAGATCTGCTGAAGAGGCAAAAACCTTCCTCATATAAGTCCCATAGGTACTCTAGTACAAAACTGCACTGGCTTGTAGAGTTAGGTGTCTTTGATAGAAGGAAAAGAAGAACTGTAGTAAATCAGTATATTGCATTAATAAGAAATTAATGATATAAGTTTCTTCCAATTCTGGAAGACGGTAAGTGTTGTATCTTGGCACACTGAAATGCAGCGCCCATATGTTGGCAGGAAACCTTAGCATTCTGATTTTGGGAAGAAACGACATTATTTATTCATTTGCTATTATCTACGTGATTCATAGGCAGTTGTTTTTATGGTGCACTAAGCTTCTGAGTAGACTTTTGGGAGTTTAAAGATTGCAGCATTCTTGAAGGTATTTAAGAAACACTTTGCTTAGCCCAAGTTAGTTTGGTCTTCTGATAGGTGTTTGTGGCTGTTAGGTCTGCAAAGCAATTTAAACAGGTAGCCCTCCCCCTGAAAATTTTAAGACCTCTAAGATTCCTCAGGCATTCATATACGCCTTCTAGAGGGGAAAAATATACAGTCTAATTTTTTTTTTCAGTTTCTGGCAAATGATCTGCATATGTAGTTATTGAAAGAGGTGCAGCTAATAGCCTAATGAAATACTGGGTAACATTTAATCTCATTTCCAAGGAGAGTCAGAGTGTCTATCAAAAATTTTGTCTGCGGCTATAATGACAACTTAGACAATTTCAGTCAATGGAAGAAGGTGATAGTATGTGTTGATTACACTGCCTGCATGTGAATAGGTAGTTATTATTTTTTCTAAAATAACAGCAGTTAAAAAAATAATGGTGTGTGTGGTTTTAAATATGACAAATATAAAATTGCCTGTAGAATCTGTTGATGTTTTCTCTGTTAGCCTCTCTAAGTCTCTCCTGGCAGAGTTTTAAGATGATGAAAAAATTACTTTATGGACCTAAAGTTCATATTCTGTCTTCTGAGAGCAGTTAATATCTGGAGAGTGAGAAAGAAAACACATGGCCTTTAATTTTGGTAAAAACTTGTCCTTGTTTTAAGTAATGCTATTAGTGGAATCTTAGAGACCTGAAGTAACTTGAGATAGAGATAGGCATAAAACTTCTTCCTTCCTACTATCAGTTGTCTTGATGAAATAAAATGCTGTAGAGATACAAAAATGATAAAAAATTGGAGACAGATATTTTTATTGTATTTCCAAAAAAGCTAGAGATTCAGGGGATAAATGTCTTTGGCCACTTTTTATATACACTCTGAAAATATTTTGGGTTGTAAGACAAGGTCTAGTCTATGCCCAGTCACAGCAATTGAATTTGTGTGGTATTATGGGAAAAGGCATTGCCTTCCCAGAATCTTAAAATTAAATATAACAGGTAAGAGGCTCTGAGGATGTTCCATTGTGCAGCTTTATTTTTCAGTCCCAGTTTTGTTTCTCTTTGCTATGCTGCTGTGGGGAGTATGAGCTATTCATTTGTTGAATCTTGTTGCCTTCAGAGGTGACAGCTGCATTTTCCCAGGATTACCTGTGTGGCCTATGAATGTATTTAGAGCCAAATCTCTGGAAATCCCTAAAGGTTAAGAGTGCACTCTTGAGCTAGTCTGTAGGTGCATGCTGCACCTACTGACATGCTCTTTGTGGGGCTTCTTACTTTGCCAGTATTCACACGTACACTGGAGCTTCTGCTGTTTTCACACTGTCCCACACAATAGCAACCCCAATGGTACCTCATTTCCTGGCGAGCTGGAGACAGGAGAGACCTATAATTGTTGCCAGGACATTGTTAGCGTTGCCAGGAACTGTAATCAAATAAGGTTCAAGGTTTCATATTGATGTGATGGATGCAGTACATGTGGCTTAGATTGAAGGGGAAGGTTGATTTTTGGGCTTGCTTTTCCAAATGTTTCCTCTGTTTTTATCAGTGTGGCTTTTCTTGTGCCAGGTCCTTTCCACGTGGACACAGGTCTCTTGCTGTTCTGTTGACATTTTCATGATGGGTTGGGTGTGCTCGCTAACAAGGAGAGATAAAGCTGGGTGGTGTGTGTTAGTGTATTGCTACCAGATGTGACATCCAGCAGCTGCACAATAGCATACAGAAATCTGAGGGTGGAGTAGAGTATCAAAGGCTCCTCCTTCCCTCTGCCCTTCCTCTGCAGAGCAGCAGCTGGTGGTGTTTGGTGGGTTGTGTGCAGATGTGCTTTTCTTTTGTTTTTTTAATTGGTTATTTTTTTCTTTGTCTTTGTTTTGTTTGTGCAAGATTTTTTATATTGCTTCCCCTTCTCCTCCACCTCTCATACATTAACTTTGGAATATAGGATGGTTGGCAGCTCTTCTCTGGTTTTATTCTTTCTCCAAATATGTCATATCTTCATATCTTGTTACATGCTGTGGTGTGTGGGTTAGGGTTTGCTTTTTTTTTTTTTTTGCCTCCATTTGAGGTAACTAAGGTGTTGGGGTAGGAATAGATGAGTGTTCAGGGTCACAGGAGTGAAAAATTAATGGAGCAAGAGGGAAAAGGTTTGGAAAGGTTGATGTACCTGCAGCTCCAAGCTGTCATGTACTTGAAAACACCAGAGGCCCTTACTTCTAATTGAACAAGATTTGGAAGTGTCACCCACAGAAATCTGGGTAAATGGCACTTCCTCAGGAACTCTTAAAACTTGATAAAAGCTTTGTCATCCCTATAGTAGCAGAGATCCTGAATTTCTTTCCTTAGGCTAGAACAACAGGAATATGACCTTGCTGTTCAAATTTAATCACAGTCCTGAAATCAGCTTATGTGTGTTTATGTTGTTTATGATGTAAATACAGAGCAGATGAGTAAGACACTGGGGTTTTATTGTTTGAAGATTTTAGCTTGCTGAAGTTAGTAGTCAGTCCATTTCTTTCAATAAGAAATCAATTTTCTGTTGATGATCTTGGTTTAGATAAAAATATTTCATCATTAGCAAAGGAATAGCCAAGCTTTTAATATAAAACTATGCAATTAGGTAAGAAAAAATTTACTTTTCAGTTACAGCTCATTTGAATACTGTTGAATAATTATTGTGATTTCTAGAGGGACACACTAGACCTTCTATAATAAAAAATAACACAAAGTTGGAATGTCCTTATTGCACAACTTGCGCAATGTGCAGTGTGGTATCAAAGCAAGAATCTTAGCTGTAAGTGTTCATTCCATTGCAATGACAAAAGAAGTGATAGTCACAGTTCTTCAATTAGCCATAGGGCTGTCACATCTGTGTTCAGTGACATGCATTCACAACTGGTTTGTCCACTTGGGTTTCTGTGTATTCACTCAAATGCAGTGGGTTTTTCTTGAATTTTTTTTACCTAGGATTGTTTTAAGGTAAATGTTAAACAACCATACAACTGTTTCCTCTTCACTTTATAATTTCCCTCACATTAAGTAGTACCAACTCAGAAAATTGTGGAGCAAGTCTGTTTTAAGGTGATGTAGACAAGTTTGGGTTTAAAAAAAACCTTGCAACACCCCAGATATCAAGTGTCTGAACAAGATCTTAACCCTAGTCAGCAGTGACATCAGTGACCATTATGTGAAGAGTGCATTTCAGTATTTGTGCTACTCAGCTAACAAATTACTCCTAATGAGTAATTAGAGGTATTTAGTTGTTGTAGCAGAGTGAATGTTGGTTTGGTGCATTCCTGTGTTAAATTAAAATAGTAACAAGTGATTTTTTGTATACTCTAGACTTTCTTAGCCAGTGAAAGAACATTTTTCAGACGTGCTTAACAAGGTAGCAATGTCAACACACACTCTAAAAATGGGAAATGCATTGCAGAGTTGAGTGTGTTTGTTTTTTTTTTAAATGCACTAGTAGAAGTGACTTCCTAAATGGTTGTTGACTGTATAAAGTAAGAGCTGTGAAGACAATCAACAGTTAAGTATAATATTTTCTTGCTTTTCTCTTCAGTGGAGTTGTCAAACTGCCCCAAGCTGACACAGCAGCTTGAGTGATAGTATTGTGTCTGGGAATGTCAACCAATTAATGCTGATTTAGAAGCTGCTAGGTGCTGCTGGTTGTTATATCCCTTTCTTAGGGTCACTGCAGAGAGCCCAGGGCTTGGGAATGCATCTGAGGTGCTTCAGTGTCCAGTGTCTTTAGCTTGAAGTGCAGCTGGTGTTGATGGACACATGCAGCTGCTTCCTGGGCTTGGCTTGCTGGTCTGGCAAGTGGTAACAGGCAAGAAAGGAGGGGGAGGGTGGGAGACATATTAAAGCCTAACCCACTGCAGCTGTTTAACTGAGTGCATGTCAAAAGCTCTTAAAGTTAAAAATGTGAGCTGCTGCAGTGGATGGTGTGCCAGTGGTTTTCCCACATCTCTCACCCTACAGTGCTCAGGAGGAATGTCCTCTTCATGGAGTGCTTCCTAGGAGCAAAGCTGAGGCCTGAAGTGTATGATGTGCCCTGTAGCTGTGCTGTCACTTCTTTGTCACCAAAGACCACAGTTAGGGCAGAATATTTAATGGATGACCAGAGGGAGCTAAAGCCAATAGAGCAAAGCTCATTAAGAAAGTGGGATTATAAATGCTCCTCAGCCTGCTCCTAGACACCTTGTGCGGTCACAAATTGTTAGACAGTTATGCCAGAGGCACAAAGAACAGTTTTGTGGTTAAGGCACATTGCTATAAACTTCCTGTTTTTCTTGATCTCCTGTCCTTCTGTGTCCCTTTATGGAGGAGAGGTGGTCATGCCTTTCCCCTTCCTAGCCTGTTTTGCCAGCACTCTGGGAATGTTGTATGCCCTGTCTGTAGTGCAACAGGGCTCTTGTGATCACCTGACAGCATGGAGCAAAAGCACACTGTCCAGGCAGATGGTGAGCCTGGTAAGCAGAGCGTTTGGGTGAGAAAGGCAAGTGTCACCTGCAGAAACAATGCAGCCTGGGAAGCAAGCATTGCATGCGTGGTGACAGCTGTAACACTGCCAGTCACAGGACAGCATGCAGGACTGTGGTGCTGTGGAGAACAGATGCAGGTTCTTGAGGACAGGGAGCAAATGGAGGAGTGAGGGAGTTTCACTGCAAGTGAAGGAGCAGCTTGAATGTATGGAGTTCTTTATGGAACAGGTGACAGGCAGGTAGGGAGCTTGTGGGTCATGCCCTGTCACAGGTGAGTAAAAGGGGTATCATGCTGGGAGTTTGTACAGATCACCTGATGGTGAGAAGGAAACGGAACCAAGTCTTTAGAAAATTTGAGGAAGTCTCTGTCTCACAACGTTGTGGCTCCTTTGAGTGACTTGAAGGTCTTTGACATCTGCTGGAAGAGTGATATGGTTGTTTACAAATTAGCCAGGGCTTTTTTTGAGGATATCAGGTTTCACTTCTTGATACAGGCCTTGGAGGGGACAAACTGATATATCTGATTGCATCTGCTATTCACAAAGCAGGCAGATGTGATTGGGAGAGTGATAATGGCGGCCTTGGCTGTAGCCCTATGAAATAGAGGAGTTCAAGGTCATAAGGGGCATGAGAAACACAAGGAAGCAGAGTCACAGACTCTGGGCTTCAGGAAGGCAAGATTCAGCTTATTCAGGCAACTGGTACCATGAAACATTTAAGCTTTAAAACACATAAGACTTCATGAAAGCTAGATGGGTCTTGAAGGACAATCCCTTCCAAGTGCAGGAGTAGTCCTTAGAAAGCAAAAGGATGTATTGGAAGACCAGACTGGCTGGGCTGGAAGCACATGATAGAACTCCAATGCAAAAAGGAGGAGGAAGCAGTAACAGAAGAATTTAGAAACATTGTCCAAGGGCTGGGGTTACAAAAGCTCAGCTGGTCTTGGTGTGTACTAATGGTAAAAAGCGCTGCAGAAGAGTTCCTACCACTTATAGGAAAAGGTTGAATGAGGAAAGTGTGGATCTGCTGCTGAATGGGACAGGTAGCAGTGGCCATAGGTAAGGCTGAGGTACTTGTGCCTTGTGTACTTCAGTTTTCATCAATGAGATCTCACAGGCCTCTGTACGTTTTGAAGGAGTTCAGGAAAGGCAAGAAATCTCTCTTGGGCCAAAGGGTGTCATGGATTACTTGAGAGCTCAGCAAGCCCAGGGAGACTGTGCCATCTCCACCCCTTGAGGTTTTCAAGATCCAGCTGGATAAGGAACTGAGAAAACTGATCCAATGGTTGACTCTGCTTTCAGCAGGAGACTGATCCTAACCTCTAAAAGCTCCTTCTGGCATGAACAGGTCTGTGGTCCTGAATAATGTCTCTTGGGAGGGTTGTCCTCAACCATTTAGCTCACTTTTTGAATTTTGATGTGTGTGTTGTAACTCTAGATGTAGAAGATCCTTTAGTTCTTTGCATAGGAGGAAGCTAATTTTATAACATGTCAGGGTAAGTGTCTGTCATTCCCTTGCAGAGTCTGTGCCAGAGCGTGTGAAGAAAAGAATAGTTGTAGTAATGGATCCTTTACAAGAGTGTGTACACTGGTTTCTTGAGAGGTATGGTCAGCTCAGTGGGAGGCTGTTCTGTGTAATCACCTCAGATTCCAGAACCCAGTAGGATGCTGAGGATGGCTCCGTGTGGAGCCTCTCCACTTGTGCTTATGGCTACTTGTCAATAAAAGATTGCTTGAAGCTGCCAGCAGCAGTTCTCCTGCAGAAATCTCATCTGAAGGGGCTAGTTCCAGTGTGAGGAGGGGAGTGCTGCCCCCCTGAATTCTCCTTTCAATCTCATCTGTGTAGTGCTGTAGTCCTCTTCCTTCTCCTGCTGAACTTCTGTTCCCCTGTGCTGCTGAGAAGCTTCTGACTTGATAGAAAGCACCATGTTTCAACGATGAATGGGGTTGGTACTGATAGTTTGCTTGTAAAATGTTTTGGGAGTCTTCCCAATGAGAGGCTCTGTACCGGGAAGTGAGAAGCTGAAGTGTGAATCACTGTTATGCCTTCTCTTGCCAAGCTTCCCAGGCTGAGGCCATGAGCCTTAAATTCCAAGTTGTTCTGGTTTTTCTCAATGGGCTCGTGAAGAACTTTTACTATTTTTTGTGTGAGTAACTATGAAGAAGCTACATGTATAAGGCTAGTTAATGAACTGTCCTAATTACAAGATAATTTCTAGAAACTACTTTTAAATTGCAGGACCTTTAAAGCTCTTTTGTGGAATTGTGTATTAATGAGGAACTCTCCCACCAGCCAAGGGAAGGATGGAAGAGAGAGAATGGGGTCAGGTCTCCTTTGGGACTACAGCATTCTTGCCTTCATGCAGTCTGCAATGAAAAACTTAATTTTGGATGTATTTTCCTTGTGCCAACTCTTTCTTTCCAGTCTGAATTGCTGATTTTTTTTTTTTTTGGAATGTTGTTCAGTTGTTTGTGGTGTTAATTCTATCACTGTTTCCTGATAAATTTGAAAGCATTGTATTTGCTAATGTATTTTTAAATGTTTCTTTCCCCCTGTGTGCAATTATAGTCTTGGGAATTTTCTTCCAGCGTTCTGCTAATGTCTTTAATATTTGTTTTATTCTTAAAAAAATTCATAACGGATGTATTTCCTGGTTTTGAAGTATGTAATAGGAAGAAAGGAATCACGGTTTCCCCATCTCAGTGATAGCCTGAAGCAGGATGTGTGGCATACAACAGACTTTCACCAGGAGGAGGAAATTAACTGGCTACAAATTAGGGAAAGTTCATGAGAAGTCATTACTCTTCATTTATTTCTAAGTGAAGCTTTGAATCTCAAGGCAAAAGACAAATTATATAGTAAATGGAGTCCCCCTGCATATGAATGTGCAGTGTTCAGCTATCTGTGTTGACTGTGACCGTGGTAAGATTATGCAGCTTCATATATTAACTGTGTTATCACTGAGCACTGTCTCTTCTCCTTCCCTTTTTTTTAAGGAATGGTGTTTTAACACTATTAAGTGAAGTACTGATGAATGTTTCCATGGCCAGATTCTGCTTGTTTCCAAGTGGTGTACGGTGAGAGTGTACATAATTTACCCAGATATGTCCTGTCAGCTTTTTTGTCCTTATTCTTTTCAGTGCCTGGAAAAGTGAGATAAAGCAGCTTATCTTTGAGACCTGTGCTGCATTCAAAGCAGTTTCAGAAAAGAAAATGAACCCTCAACAATTTTTCTAAAGTTAACATAGACTAATAACAAAAAAAAACCATGGTCAGAAGAGTTACTGCTAATAAGGCTTGAAATTTGCATTACTCTGAAGAGTCTGCAGGCCAGTGGAGGGAGGGGAAAGGTGAAACCTCTAGAATGGCCTAGTACTTTGAGAAAAAAAAAAGCTTTCTTTTTAAGTAAACTTTGGTTGCAACATTTCTTTTGCATAGTTTACTAATTCTGTGATGCAAAGTGTCTCTAGGTAATGCATTGAAATCTGTGTGATTAAAAAAGTTTACTTCAGCTGTTATTTTTCCTAACTGGGGACACCTCTCCTCCTCCTTTGAACCACTTTGGAGTTTTGTATAGCCTTGAATTCAGTGTAGTGCTTCAGCATAGCAATGCTTACCATAATAGTGCTGTTCTTTTTAAATTTATGCTATTTCATAGTCAGTAACATAGAATTTATCCATGGGATGGTACAGGTAAAGATAACTAGCGTAGCTTGAAGGCATTATTCTCTGTTGCACTACATTTGTTTTGACAGGTGACATATGCAAAAAAGATCTTCAAATGTAGGAGAGTCATATTTTAAAAATTGCTTTTGTCCACTTCTTGGCTGTATGTTTTTTCCCTACTTCTTATTCAAATTCCATTTAGGGTATGTTTTATGATGCCTTCATCCTTTCTTGTCACTTTCTATGCCTAATTCCTCACTTGTAAAAATGTACAAATGTTTATTCTTCCTTCCTTTCTGTATTTCCTCCATTTTGCTGTGCTGCCTGTTTTTGTATTGACAATCCGAAGTTGCTCCCCAGATTAGAATTTGTGTTGCTTATTACCTGGGATGCTGTTCTGAAGAGTTCTACTCAAATGATGGTTGAATATTAATTCCAGTATTTTTACAAAACTGGCAGGATTCCATCAAAGATCTGTGAAGGAGGGGTTTACAGTGAGAATAATTTCCTGAACCACTCAATTTTAATAGTAGTGAAGTGATGGTATACAAATCTTAATATGTATATGGTTTGCTAAATTTTTGTGCTCTCCTGTTAGGAGTATTAAGAAAAAGGCCATATTACTGGTGGCATATTGTCGCATTCACATTCCCTGGAACAATCCCTTTTTCCAGGATTTTTCTCCTTGGAAGCTGAGAAGCCACAGAGAAAAAGGAAAACAATTCTTATCTCATTTGCTTCTCCTGTGTTTTGCTCATGTGGAATGTGTTTGGAGATTAGTTACAGGTGATTGTTTCATTGGTTTCTGGTGTGAATTGTTTTGACTCATTGGCCAATCAGTGCCAAGCTGTGTTGGGACTCTGGAGAGTGATAAGTTTCAGTATTATCATTTTAACATTCTGTAAATATCCTTTCTGTATTCTTTAGTATAGTTTAGTATAGTGTTCTTTAATATAGTATCATAAAATAATAGCTTAGCCTTCTGAGTCAGATTCATAATTTCTTCTTTTGTCGGGGATCCCTGCAAATACAATAACATATGGTCTGTACAAATGTCTATATGCAGAGCAGAAGATTCCATGGAGATCTTACTCAAGGTGAGTGAAAGTATTTTTAGCAGTAACACTTCTGTTTGAGGCTCTTGTTCCGTTTGCTTTGTGTTTAGTGTACACAAGTGAGAGGAGGTTGGCTTCTGGATGTTGTGTTCCTCCTCTGCCATGTATTATCAGGTATAAACTCCTGACATTTCCATGGGAAATCCTGGAGAGCAGTTGGGAATGCCCAGAGGAAGCCAGCTGATGATCCTATCGATTTGCTTCCCAGTACCTGGCTCCTTTGAAAGTGAATATGCCCAATAAACATGAAGAAGAATTCATTGCTGTAGCCCTGTTGTCAGCTGGAAGGAGCATTAGAAGAGTAAAATTTCAACAAATCTCTGGCTTGCAGAGGCCTGTCAAAGCTTATAAATGAGATGCACTGGGAAAGCTGTTGCCAAATTCACATTAAATGCTTTCAGTCTGAGGGATAGTAATGTATACAATTATCTCAACTGAAGTTATAGGCTGTTTTGGTCTTGATTTTGTGATTTTGTTTCTGGGGTGGTGGTGTAAATTATTATAGTAAAATTATGCCGTCAAAATGCATAATTTGCATATTCTTATTGCTTGATGAAACAGGACTTGTTAATGAAAAACCTGAACTGTTGAAAGAAGTGTGGATTTTTATACATACAGACACATTAAAAGAATTTTTATAATTTTTTTTTTAATTGAGATGCTTGTGTTCATTAATTTCCAGCCTTTGCTGTCTAACAGGCTACTGGTGGAACAAGTGACACACTGATTAATATCACACCAATACATGCATGCCTTCATTTTTAACTATTTTAACATCCTGTGGCGCAACACAATGTGAGGATCTCATATGAGGCTTGTTCCCTACCACATGTGGTTTGGCCGTCACTGTGCTTGGCTGTGAAGTGGAGGTAAAGCTTCTGGTGTGCCAGTTTTACATTTAGCCCAGACAAACAGCGAGGTACCTGTCCCAAAGGCTTTGTTCTTTCCCTCATATTAATTTTATTAGTTTATGTATTTTGACTTTTAACTATCATGGGATTAAAAGCCATACACAGTTTGATGGTGCAAACCATGTTGTTGTCTTCCTAGGGAGTGCTCTGACCTGATAAACCATAGTGTTTTTCCCTGGCTGAGTTAATTCTGGGTGCTGCTCTGTAAAGTGGCATAATACAAAAAAGTGCTGTTCTGATGTATTTTGTGGGTCTGATGTGTGCTTCAGGGAGGGGAGGACTGTGGGCTTGAGAAGCTGATGTGGCATCTGTGAGCCACAAGTGACCCGTAGAGCACACTTAGTATTTCTCCTTGTCAGTGAAACTGTGTGGGTTTTTTCTTTTGGATGTTTTTGTTTGTTTGTTTGTTTTTTGTTGTTGTTGTTGTTTTGTGGGGTTTTTTTCTTTAAATTTATTTGGTTTTGTTTTGAGACTGTTTTAGTGAAAATTTTTCAAGTTGCTGCCATATTTTTCCCGAAGCTCCAGGTATGGCCTGCTAGCATGTGTTGAATGGTTTTGCATCTTGCCACTGGTGATGTTCTGTTTCATCCCTTCCTACGCCAGGCCACAGGCTCCCACAGTTTCCCTTTAGCTGGTGCTCCTCATGCTCTCTCCTAGCCACCTTGTGGTGTGAAATGTGTGAAAAGGCAAGAAAGGAGGTCTTGGTGCGTGGAAGTTAATGGTGAAAGTACGTGTGTCCGTGGGCTTCCAGGCAGAGTAGGTGGCAGGCACATGGGATACACCAGGCCTTTTAATTCCACCAAGATTTGAGGTGCACATGCACACCCTTTGGGAATTTCCAAAGCATTTTTCCAGTGTCTTGGCTGAAGAAACTTGTGCAAAGCATTCAAGCAACCCTGTGACTCAGACACAGAATTTGACCATAGCCTTTCCTGGGATCTGAAGGTGAATAATCTACAGCTAAACCCTCTTGAAATGTTTTCCTTTGATAAGAGCATGAGCTCAGCTTGGCAGAGATGTTGAACAGACACAGAGGGTATTTCTAGTGGTATGGCTGTGAAATCAGGAAGGCTGACTGGAAAGGATGCAAATACACAAGTGACAGAGGTCAAAACCTGACACATACTGCACTTTATTTGTTTTGTATTCATAGCATGCAGCACTGACTGGCTGTTCCAGGCCACAGTAATGGTTGTTTTTTTTTTTTTTTTTCCTTCCTCTGAGGTAGCTCACAGCTTCTGGTATTACTGTACCCTACAACCATTTGCCAGTAATTTTTGCAGAGGGTTGTCATTAATGCCTGTTCTCTGTGCCACAGTGCTGTTCCCCAGGGCTCAGTATTGGGGCTAATCCTGTTTAATATGTTTAATGTCTCCTCCTGACAAGGGGACTGAGGGCACTTGTTAACCAGTTTGCAGATGGCAACAAGCTGCACAGGAATGTTGATCTGGAAGGGTGGGAAAGCTCTTCTGAGGAATCTGGAGAGGCTGGATTGATGGCTCAAGGCCAGTTGTATGAGGCTCAATAAGGTGAAGTGCTGAGTCCTGCACTTGGTTCAGAAGAAGCCCTTGCAGTGCTAAAGTCTGAGGGAATGTGGCTGGAGAGGTGCCCAGCAAAAAAGAAAGTGGGAGTGCTGGTCAATAGCTGCTGAACCTGAGCCAGCATGTGCCCCAGTGGCCAAGCAGGCCAATGGCATCCTGGCCAGTGTCAGCAATAGTGTGGCCAGAAGTTTTCCCTACTACATCCACCTGTACGTGGCACTGGTGAGGCCACACCTAGAATCCTGTGTTTAATTTTGGGCCACTCATTTCAAGAAAGACATTGAGGGGCTGGAACTGTCAGAGAAGGGCAACAGAGCTGGTGAAGGGTCTGAATCACAAATTACATGAGGAGCAGCTGAGGGAGCTGAGTTTGTTTAACCAGGAAAAGATGAGTCTCAGGTGAAACTCATCACTCTCTTCAACTACCTGAAAAAAAGATTGTAGGGATGTGGGGATTGGTTTCTTCTCCCAAGGGAACGAGTTATAGGATAAGAAGAAATGACCTCAAGTTGTGCCAGTGAAAGTTTAGATTGGATATTGGGAAAAAATTCTTACATAGAAAGGGTAGTGACATTTAGACCAGACTACCCAGGGTGGTGTTTGAGTCACCACCCCAGGAGGTGTTTAAAATATGTACAGATGTGGCATTTGGGGACATGGTTTAATGGGGAACTTGCCAGTGTTAGGTTAACACTTGTATTTGATGATCTTAAATGTCCTTTCCAACCTAAATGATTGTACGATTCTATAAAGATTTAGAGAAACCAGAATAAGAAAAGAAATGAGTGTGTCCAGTTCAATCAAGAAAATACTTGTTTTCCTCTGTGGCATTAAGAAAAAGCAAAAAAAAAATAATCTTGCAACTTCAGGTTTTCTTTTATCTGCTGCACAAAGACCTGCTTACTCAATGATTTTTTTCTTTTCCTCCCAGGGTTTAGCAGCCCTGTCAGGCTTTCTGGCTGTGTGTCAGTATAGTGGCTTGTAGACACAAATGGTATCAGGCTTTACAGGTGCAGGAGACACAGTAGCATTAATGCAACATGGTTGTAAACACCAACAGGGCTTTATCTGTGTCTCCTTTTAATGATTTTTCTTGAATATGGCTTGCTTTAAAATAGCAGTTCAGGTCCCCTGTGTGAGTTTTAACACTGGTGCTCAGCTGAAGGAATATATTATCTTTCAATAGCAAGGGTTTTGAGCAGAGTGAAATGCCAGCAGAATAAATAAGTAAATATTAAAAAAAACAAACAAGCCCCCCCCTCCTTTCACATGGTGAAAGATGCAACCCAGTAAAAAACAAGTTTAAAGGATGGGTAAGAGGGCAAAACCAAGCCAGTTTAAATGTGTGGCTTTGATGCATTGCTTCATTTCCCTCCTCCCACTGTGACTTGTTGTCTTTCAACATTAACCTCCAGTCTCAGCATAGTGAATGTTGCGCTCCATAAGTCCTGCTCCTGCCCTTGCTCGCCTGCTGATGCCCCTGCTGAGCTCAGTGCTGACAGCTGGGAAAATTCCATGTGATTTAGACTTGGGAAGTGCTGTATCAGCACATGGGAGATTAAGGATTTTAGTAGATTTTTTTCCTTGCTTGTAGAGAGGAATTAGTGAGCTCCCAAATTCACTGGATTTATTGGAAATCTGTGCCTGCTGAATGTGTTTATTCCCCCATGTTGCTGGCTGTACTCTTGACAGGTGCTGAGAGGAGATTTGTAGAAACAGAAAATATTTGCTAGAGTGGCTGAAATATCTGAGGATTATTTAGATGTCACTCTTTATCATCATCTTTCTTAGTTCTAGTTCAATAATTTAAATGCATGGGCTTGAGTCTCTGGAAATTTTTAATTATTTCTGTGTTGGATTTTATACAGGTTTCATGACTAAATCCTACTACCAATGGACAAGTACAGAGCTGATACACAGACTTTGAGAGTAACTTTTTTTCTGGTTTTTGGTTTTGATGAAGTAATATTACAGAGAGAGCAGAACATGGAAGGGTGCTGCTCCTCACAGTAGAAAGACTTGGGTTCTGTTCCCCTAACTCAAAGGAATCCTAGAAAAACTCCTGAAGATTTTATGTATTAGTTCCTCTGTTCATATTTCTGCAGGACTGCTTTTTGCAGAATTTAAATTTATTCTTAAATATTTCTGTTGGTAAGTTGCACACCATTAGTTTTTAGAGGAGATACAAGAGGATGAGAAAATAAGAGGAAAACAGATAATTCCTTCCAGATGTTCAGGACCAAAATTTTAGAAGGAAACAAAAGCAAATCATTATCCTTCCCTCAGGTTTCCAGCAAAATACATAGAAATCAATATCAGCTTTGCAGTTATTTGAGATGCTGACAAATATGTGCTGTCATGCACCAAGCCTGGAAGAAAGGTTCAGAACTGGTGCCCTGTATGGAAAATTCCAGGTCTATGGTTATTCTTATCTCTTCACAAGTTCTCTAACCTTCATCACTTTGCCTGACCTTAATTTTGACTGTTCAGGGAAGTAGGTAATTGCTGAGGTAGCAAGGTCCAGAACTGGTAAAAACATCTTTGCAACTTGCCCATAGTAGAGCAGAGCACTGAGGCTGTTTGTGGCTCTGTGCCACCTTCCCTTGCGTTTCTCAGCACAAGAACAGCTGCTTTGCAGCTGCTTGCACCTCTGGCAAGGCTAGAGTTTATCAGAACCAAGCAGTTGAACTTTGGTTAAGATGATATCCGCTGGATCATAGGAAATGATTAGGCAGAGAAATGACAAATTTCTTCTGATTTATTTTGCATTTTCTTCTCTCACTCCACAAGTTTTCCATCTACAGGTGCACTGCTGGGAACACTGTCCTGTGAAGTGCTTCCAAGGATCTATTACCATGTCTTTCTAGCCCTTCCTTGGTGAAGAGGCTGAGCTGATTCTGCTTCCTTACAAGCCTTCACACAGTTCTCAGCTCCTGCCATTTGATATTGCATTAACCTGCTCCATTCGGGGCTGCTTACCACAATTTCCACGGGAGCTGATGCTATTGTAAAATGTGCTGTTATTTACAAGTGTATGTGTGGTTTTATTTTTGTAGTTTGTTTGTTTTGGCTGTCTTCTTCTGGGTACCATTCAAGATAGATTTTGAAATTGTTCTTCCTTTCCTTTGCTGCTCTTACAGCAAGATGGTTTCTGTGTCTGAGAGCCCATTTCAGCGGGGGGTAGTATGGCTTTGTGAACGTCGTATCCTTGAATTTACTTTTTTTTCCCCTTAGGTTTGGGGAGACCAGATATTTATTGACTTTCATGGCCTGTTCCAAAGCCTGCTGACTGGAGGGAGTAGAGTGTGTCTGAGGCTTTGAGTTTGTGGGAGCACCAGTCACTTTGGTTCAGTTGATGCATGGATGTGTCTTTGCAGTAATTTTTATATGTACACCTTGGTCATGGAATGGGGTGCTCCTGGACCCTGAAGGAACAAAGCTCTGCAGATGACTGTGCTTTAAAATATTTTTGATTGACTGATTGCTAAGTTAATATTCTAGGAAAACCTGACAATATCAAATCCAATAAGAAATTAATGGAATAAGATATGATTTAATGAGAAATCACAAACCTGGAAAGTTGACTGACACCCACAGCAACACTGGACTTTGACTTTTGACTCAATTTTGTATTCACGTAAAAGCATTTAAATGCATTAAAGAAATGAGATGTATTACTGTTTTCAATTAGGATATTGCATTTCTCCTGCTTCCATATATCTTCAAGTTCAGCTACAGTTTCCATTTTAATACTTGTAAAGTTTGAGTTGACATACATACTGAATATTCAAATGTATACCTTTATTTTGGGGTCTGTTGAACTGACCAAACTAGCACTGGCAGAAGTACTCTTCTTTTGCCAAAGATGATATTCCGTATTAACTTTTGCCAGTGGGCAGTCAGATTTGTATTGTGTTCTGTGTCATCTATTGTTGGGTGAGGATTACAGAAAAGGTCTGGTTAGTAACAAAGAACTGTTCCTAACAATAATTCACGTCACCAATGCCCTCCCTCCCAGTATATATATGTACATGTTTAGAGAGCTTAAGAAAGCAAAATTTTCTATGGAATGTATTTTTGTACCTGGGTGGGGGGATAGGTAGAGGATGAAATGAGTATGGTTCTAAATCTGCTTTGTTGAGCACACAAATCTAGCAAATGTTTTGGGTACAAAGAGAATGAAGTGTGACGAGAAATACTATGGGTACTGCAACTGTAATAAAAAAGAGAGAAAAGTAGAAAAAGCTATTGCTCCAAAGGGGCTACTAGTGAATCTTTATTTCCCTTGTCTCATAGCACACTGTGAAGAGATATTGTAACTTATGTTTATGGAAAAATCTATCTAGAGTAATTTTCTCTGGGCCTTGTGGCCTCATGCTTGGCAGGAAATGCGTGGGAGAAGATGCAGCAGATTGTTTTGCTCGGAGGAGTAGCCAGAGCCCACTGCGAGCACCAGAAACACTCTGGCAGTCACCATGCTGAGCCTGTGACCTGTTGAGGTTTTCAGCTCGACTGCCTTGGCCTGTGTCATTTGTGTGATGACAGAAATGGCCAGGCAGTGGTTGTCTTTCACCTTTTCTCTCTGCGTCTAAAATTGTCTGTGTCATTTACAGCACTTTCAGTCTGCTTCACTTAACTCTGTGGGAGACTTCAGTCCAGTACAACTGGACTTCCCTTTCCCATCACCCAATGAGAGAAAAGGTGCATCTAGAGTAATTGCTCTAGTTGAGTTGGTAGGCTGTATAGATGTAAATCTAAATTACTTTGGGCTGGGAGCAGCTGAAGAGGGGATCCCTCCCACCCAGTCATGCTGTGCTTGTGCCTGGCTGCCAGCACTCCCAACTCAGCAGCCACAGTGAAATTCTGGAAGTTGTCCCTGTACGCGTGGCAAACTCATTTTGGGTTGCCTGGGCTAAGTTCCCTTTGGCTGAGCTTCTGTCCTCCTTTACAGTTTCTAACACTTTGTAGCCCTGAGACATTGTCTTCTTCCTAATTAATCTTTTCATTCTTTGTAGAGTCTGGACTTCCTCTCAATATCCTGTTTGAAGTGTTTATTCATCTGGGCAAGCTTCCAATCTTTCCTTACCATTTTTTCCCTTCCTGCTTGCAATGGGAGTGTGAATAACATTTGCCTTTTGCAAGTGAGGTATTTCTGTGTTTGAGCTGAAGTGTTTGAGCACAGCCTCCATAATTTCCCTGGTTTCTCAAAATTTACCATTCTGAGATCCTAAAATCTGCATTGCATTTCCTTTTGTCTGTTTGATCCTTCTCACTAAATTGACATATGCAGCAACTTTTGACAGTCATCTTTTCTATCCAGTCTTTGCTTTTCACTAAAGCGGTGGCTAGAATAGATTTCTCTCATATTTTCCTTGTTTATATAATAGGGAGAAAGTAGCTCTTAAACTTGTTCTGTTTTGTGGGGTTTTTTTCTTTTTTTTTTGGCAATATTTATCAAACAAGGTAAAAGAAGCGGCTTATTGTAGTGTCCAAAAAGGAAAAAGAATTTGTTCCATGCAGAAATTTTCATTAGTGAAATTCTGTTTGTATGTGTCCACTGACTGTATTAGTTGCAGCAAGCTTGGAGTCACTCAGTATTGAGAGACTCTACAGGTTAGCCAAGACCTCTGTGCACCTGGCCTGTGACCTGTTGGTGCATCAAAGATCTTCCAAACAATCTCCATCATGCTTTTGCATCCAAAGCTGATAGCCTGCTTGAGGAGTAACAAATACTTTTGGCAGTTTCTAGGCTGAAGTGTCAGAGCAAAAAGAAGAGAGAAACACTGTGATAGAGAAAGCCCAAAAACTGTTCCGCAAGTCCAAGAAAGCCCAAAAACTGTTCCGCAAGTCCAAGAAAGCCCAAAAACTGTTCCGCAAGTCCAAGAAAGCCCAAAAACTGTTCCGCAAGTCCAAGAAAGGACCTGTGGAACAGTTTTTGGGCTTTCTCGCTCTCTCTCATGTGTGTAAGAGTTATCCATGCCTTCAATAAGTGTGTTAATTTTTAGGAAAGCAAATATCCTATATTCTTTTAACCTAGTAATTTCAGGGCTAAACTAGATGCATTGACACCACTGGAAATAAGATGCATGTGGCTTGCTTCTGGGACATAGTGGCTTGTAAATAAAACCATGCCAACTTTTTCCCCATGTCCGGTTTTTTTCACTGTGTATTCATTCAAACCTGGGTGCACCTCTCCTCCGTGAAGATGTTTGCTCTGTGCCAATCACACAGATTTAGCTAAGCATAATAAGAGAGCACAATAAAAGTACTGTGTAAAATCAGTAAGAGGAATAGTATTAAGTGCACAAAGCTGAAAATGCAAAAAGGCTGAAAGTTTAGAAAGTTTAGAGATTTGGCTCACAACATGCACCAGAAATGTCTTTGTGCAGGTTTTGTCCCCTTGCTTTCCTTAGAGATATAGAATGCCTGTGTGGAAAACCTCCTCTTGCTGCTTGCTTTTCATTCCTTTCCATTACTGAAATACATCCAAGTTCTCATAGTTCACATAAAATGGATGCAGTCCAGGGAGATCATTGCCCTGTTCTCATTATTAATCTAGAAGGTTTCATACTTGCAGTGTGTCGCTGTGCTGTGAAGAATACAGAGAGGGCAGAGGCGTCTGCCTGGGGGCTGGGGGAGAGGCGGAATTCCTCCCTCAGTACCCAGCAGCCTGTTCAGGGATGATTTCATGCAGATTTGAGCATGAGCTAGCGCAGAGCCAGCCCAGCCCCAGCTGTTCCCACGGGGAGTCCTTGTGGGAAGGGGAGGTGCTGGGCTGGATCTGCCGTGGGATATTCCGCTGAGCTCTGCTGCTTCCATCACCGGTCCCTGACCTGCTGGGGAATTCCAGTTGGAGGTGATGAGACCTACCCAAACTGAGTCACACTGTATTTAAATTAAAATAAATATTTAGTGGGTGTTTTTCTTTAGGACCCTCTTGTGTGAGACTTATTAAATGTCAGTGTTTAACTGGAGTGCAAACACAGCTGAAATTAGAAAGGTTGTTTTTGCTCAAAGCTGTGCGCCATTGGTGACTGGGGTTTGTAACTGGCTTTTCCCAGTGACCTGGTCTGAAGTTTACCAAACCACGATCTCACAGCTCACTTCAGGTCTGCAGGGAGCTGACACACCATGGCAGCTGCTCTCAGGCTTCTTGCCAGAGATCAAATCATGCAAGAGAGCAGCTAAAAACTCTCTGAATGCTTCCCCTGGCACTTTCCCCTCTCTCCCAGCACCCCCCCCCATCCCTCCCCAAAGTAAGCAAGTGCTGTCTAATTCCTGCAATTTGTTTGTGAGTGGGAGGAGGAACTCCCAAGGACATCAGTACTCTGGAGAAGTGGTCTCTGGTATATCTTTCTGGAGGAGTCATTGCCACTTCTTTCCTTGTGGTTTTTTTATATACATTGGTGTTGGATTAATACTTAAACCTACCCTCCAAGGATTGATAGCTAGGTGTAGAAATTAGCATTTCTGGTGGTGAAAATGCATGGAATGTTCTATGTATGGAATCCATGCTTTGAGACACAGAAGATGGATGGTTTTACCTTATGAAAAAGTTTACCTTTTTATGAATCTCAGGTATGACAGTTGTTGTTTCATTTCAGGTTTATTTTTCTTTTTCTTTTTTTTGTTTTTTTCCCTTTCAAAATCACAACATTAAGTAACCCAAAAGCCAAGTTCTGGTCAACTTCTATTTCAAGGTTTGTGGAAATACTGAAGACACACAATTTTTTCTTTTTTTTGAGATGCATATTTAATTCGTACTAATTCTGTTGGTGTCTTATGAATTTTCTTATTAATATTTTAGCCTCTTAAGATTGAAGTGTGCTTTTTTTGTAAATAAAAGATTAATTATTTTTCTGTAGCTCAGGAAAGGAGATTTGTGAATTGTGAGAATATTTCTTTTTATCTTATCTACAAGGATGTTGGGATGAAACAAATGCTTCTTTAAAGGACAGCAGCTGGTTCCAGCCTCCAGGTTTGAAGTATTTTCAGTCTCATCTGCTTACAAGCAGCTGGAAGCAAGCCTATATGGGTTGCTTATTTAAGAGGTTAATGTACTTTCTATGGGAATGCAGAACTGGATCTCACAGAAAGGAATATATTAATGTTGTCAGTGACAAGTTCTCATAAATTGAATTTGCACCAAGGGCCTTTGAAAAAATGCTTTACTCTGAAAGTAATTTTGATCTTCTGCAAATAAAAATAACAAATGTTTGACCGTAGCCAGATTGCAGTTGTAAATGACAGTTTAGCTATTTCATATTTGTCAGTTGATTTAGTTTTTTTAGATGAATTTGAAACAAATATCCCAATAAAAGGAAATTTTCAGGGCAGGAGAGTTGTTTTATATTCTGGTTACTGGAAAGGGAAGGAATCCTTGTGCATAGACAGAATCTCACAGGCAGACTTTCTTATTCATGGAGAGTGTGTGTGTGTGTATACATTTATATATCAAGATATATTAGAATTTTCTATTGAACTGGTATCTAGCACCATATAAGTCTAGCAGAAAAAAGGTTCAGTTTGAGAGATAACCATTCAGCAACGTCATGGGGATGATGTGGGTTGTTCAACTGATGTATTGCTTAACAGAGAATATGTACTGAGTGAGAAGGGATTATTTTCACTTGAACTGTTCTTGTGATGGAGGGAAGATGAGACAGCAGCAAAGTGGGTCATGCTGAATCCCTCATTCTTTGTATAGACTTTGAAAAAATGGAAATACAGTGAGAAATTGACAAGTTTATCCTCTTCTTGCTGCGTGCACATCCTGTATTTTCAAGTTTTAATAAAACTGGTGATCCTGTAGTGTGTATTCCTTAAATTCTCAGCAGCTAACATGTATTCAAGATGTTTCCTTTAGGAAAGTTTTCTTCTTTCCTTATGCTAAGTAGGGAGCTGTGAGAAGCACTGACTTAAAGGGAGAGAAATGCCTGGCTCCAGAATGTCAGTGACAGACATTGTAGGGCAAAAAAGGTGATAGTAGTGTTTCCCCAGAACCGTGTTTGCTCACACAAATGTGAGTACTTACTGTATGTTACAATCACCCGCTTTAAAAAAAAGATATTTAATTGTCAAAAATATTCATAAGAATTCATAATATGAATTCATAAAATGCGTAAGAAATATAGTTTGAGATAAGTTTATGCTTAAGATGTTGATGAGACTTTTATTTATTTTTCTAACAGTTCTTTGAATATTATTGCTAAACATGTGACAAAGTCCTGTCACACGATCTGCAGCACTGAATGAAAGTAGCTGAAGATATAAAATATTGTGTCAATTTGCCTTTCTGCAAGGCCAAGCACACCCCACAGCAAACTTCCTCTTGGTGGTATTTTGAGCTTGTAGGTTTGAGTGGTCCCACATTTACTCTGCAGACACATTCTTGCCTGGTTCAGTGGATTCCAGGAGTCTGGGCCCTGCCATTGTTGGCTGCTTGAGTCAGGGCATTGCAGTACACACACCTTCAGGCAATTTCCTACCTTTGGCTCATTTGACACTCAGAACCTTCTCACATGAGATAACATGTGAACATTTGAACATTTAGCATACCATAACGTTCTTCTGACACTTTAAAGAAATAACAGGGGTTGGATCAAATATTCATTGCCCTGATTTGCAGAATGTGTTCTTTGGCTGCAGCGTTCATTTCTGCAGAGCTATATCACATCTCCTCTTTCTCTCACTTCTGCTGTGACCTATACTGTGCCTGCATATGGCTCTGTTTCACTGCAGAAATGCTGTGTCTAGCAGCCTATTTGTCCTCCTGTCTTCAAGAACCTTGGTTTTCTGCACTTTAAGAGACCTGATGGACATGTTGTGTCTCCCTAGAGTATGATTTTCTGAAACCACAAACAAGGATAGCCCAGCCCTAAGATGCAGGTGCCACAGCAAGTAACTGGAGATGAAAGGGGTTCATTTTGTGAAGAGATGTTATCAAATCAGAAGGTGTAGGAAAAGGAGAATGTTTTTAAGAGGCCTCAATCTAGGGTGTTTTTTCCTCAGGACATATAATTTCATTTTCTGAAAAGTTTCAGAGCACTTTGCCAGTGCAATTTTTTCCTAATCTTTCCTGTGTTGACAGTTTCTGAGCTGGGAAGGAGTGCTATAGGTGGACCACAGAGCTTCCACATATTGATCTGTGTTTCTGCTCTTTTTTTGTTTTTCTTTAATAGCAGAAACGTGCTTTGCAACTTTCATATCAATGTGAATGAAAGCAAAACAGCCAATATGAGACAGATATGTGTCCATATGTCTTGATCAGTGCTTCTTCCTGTTTCTTTTATGAGAATGCTTCACTTTAAGGGTTCTTTCAATATCTCTGCCTTTGCAGTTAATGATTGTAATGAATAATAAACTGTTATGTTATATTGTAGTGGTGCACTTCTGAGTATTCTTAATTTTTTTTTAAATACACCTGTGGGTTGATAAATGAAAATGCTAATAAATGAGTGTAAGGCAGACAACATGGGAGAGTTTGAAATATCTAAAAGTTACAGGTTGTTTTTGATTAGAAAAATCCTTAGAGTATGAATTTTGTGTTTAAAGGATTTCTTTGGGTAGCATAACTTAGTAGTAAAAAGACATTAAACTGGAATTACCTCTGGGTTTTCTTTTGCAAACTGGAAATTAAAATTCTCTCAGAAATGCGAATGGAGGGGAGATAAAAAGGGGCTGTGAAGTTGTAAATCATGACAGTGTGAGATAAATAGGAGCCAAATACAGTATTGGATCATGATAATGGGACATCTAATACCTTTTTAGCTGTACTGCTCAATCCATACCTTTTTTAGAATGAAGATGTTCAAAGTTATGGGGAGACATAACCTGTTTCAGGATGGAAGGAAGCATCCCTCTGGCACTGAATTCTCACCTGTGCAACAGCACTTGCCATTCTCTTCCATTTGCACTGGGGATGGTGGCTGGGATGAAAGAGACTTCCCAAAACATGTTTCTTGGATTTCAGAAACTTGAGACAGCTTCTTCTCAGTGCTTGATCTGGGGTTCCAACACCTTAGTCCTGTGTAGGCTGTGCTCTTGGAAACACAGCTTGATTATTCTTAGAAGGACCCATGTCAGACACAGTTCATATGTCTCCAGGGAATGCCTGTTTAGGAGAGGTTTCAAAATTTAGGGAAATGCTGCCTCTTTATCTGAGAGATGTGTCATTTTTAGAATTCCTGTCTAAACATTAAAATTATTTTCTGCTTATTTTGGTTTCACTCTGCTAAATTGATGACTATAGCCCTTCATTTGAAGTTGATTAATAAAGATCTTAACATACTGTTTAGATTACAGCAGCTTTATGTTTCGTTAGGAAAATATTGTGTAATGATTATATTTGGATCTCATCTTCTTTTTCTTTTCCCCTGCTAGTATTATTTTGTGGTGGCCTTCAAACAAGGGATCCTGTTAGATTCTCACTGGGTGGCCAAAAAGCAGATTACAAAAGTTATAAAGATTCATGTTTGTTTTGGGTGGAGGCTTCAAAGGCTCACAGGCTTCCTTATACAAGGATGCAGTCAGGAAATGTGAAGGCAAGGAAAAAAAGATTTTGAATCTGTTTGGTGTAAAAAGGGGGTTGTAAAGCCACTGTCCTTGCTTAGCCTCAATGGAAAAGCAGTGTAGTGATGGATTTCTTTGATGTTTGTGTTAGTTGCAGCCAATAAAGCTTCTTTCTTTTCTTTACATGTATGCCTTAGTAATGTAAAATGCAGTGACATATTCATAAGGCAAATTGTAAACAGTGTGCTAAAGCTTAGCGACTTAATGCCTATAGTTTTGAGGTGCCGGATGATGGGATGTATTCCAGTCCATATGTTCTGCAGATTGCAATTAGTAAAACCCTCCTGCTGCTATGTGGGATAAAGTGTGAGTTAGGATTTAAAGCTGTATGCTTTTTTTTTTCTTTGATAAGTTACTGAAGGAATTACCTCACCAGTTCCTTGCAGAACTAAAGATAACTCACTCATGTGGCTTGGCCAAGCTGGTCTGTATTTGGAGGCCTTCTGATATTGCTGTATATCACCCACGCTATTAATTTTATTAGGTGATGTTAAGATATGGCTGTTAATCAGAGTTCTAACATGATATTACGAATGTCTGCAGGAACACAGGTCGTTATATACCATGTAAGACTCTTAATGCTTAAATGATGGTGCACAGATATGTAGCAAGGATGGATGAAAATAAAAGGAAGAAATTATTTCTTGTCCTATTCAATTGACTCCTCTCCTAAAATAAGGAAGGAAATGCTTAGCATTATTAGCATGCAGTTGCTTATATGTGCTCTCAGAGGTGTTATCTGCTATGTTTTTTAATATCTAGTACTCTTGTCAAGAAAAAAAAATTGTCCTTGTATTTTCTAGCTGTAAATATTTTTTCTCCAGAGGTTCTCACCCTTCCACCCCTCACTTTTCTTTTAGGAGGCTTCCACTTAATGAAGCTGCAGAAAGGAAGTGATTCAGATTGTAGAATGGACACTGGCAATATGCATATGCATGAGAAGATGCTGTGAGATAGGGCTTTGAAAGAAAGTCACCATGGAGCAGTAATCGCACAGAGGAATGATTCCACGTACTTGAGTTGTTTTATTGCCCTTTGTCAATATTTACCTATGTAGGCATTATTGATTGGGTTATTTATGTTCATTAATAGGTTAAACTTTGTATCACTTTTGTGGTGAGGTAGCTCTTTGTTTTAGTGGGGAACTGAAGTTACAGAACACCCAAGCAGTGTTTCAGTTTGTCATTAGGGTAATGTTGTAGAGATGTTACAGCTGTTTTTGAGCTCCTTCTGGGTCTGTGTGAACCAAGATGTGGGGGAAAGAGAGGGGTCTTATCCCATCACTAGGACAGGACATAGCTAGGGTTTAATATTTTTTCGAGGTGAGGAGATGATGTGCAGTTGAGCTCTGAGGTGGGATGCAGCCTAAAACTGACTTGGGTAAAGCTGCCTGGGCAGGGCAGGCAGGTGAAATCTCTTCCATGCTGCTGCTGCTTGGACAAATGACTATCTGACAGAAACTAACCAATGCAGGGCATGTTCATTTAAAATCATAACTTGAAGTCACTCCCCCACTGATTTAATCAAACTGAAACTGAGGAGTGGCAGCAGACACTGCAATATTACAAACTGCCCAGAACACAAACTGGCCCTGCACTTTGGCCACAACAACCCTCTGCAGCACTACAGGCTGGGGACAGAGTGGTTGGACAGTGGCCAGGCAGAAAGGGACCTTGGGTACTGATTGACAACAGCTGAACATGAGCCAGCAGTGTGCCCAGGTGGCCAAGAAGGCATGCTGGCTTGTATCAGCAATAATGTGGCCAGCAGGACCGGGAAGTCATTCTTCCGCTGCACTTGGCACTGGTGAGTGCTGTGTCTAGTTCTGGCCCCCTCAATTTAGGAAGGACATTGAGATGCTGGAGTGTGTGAACTTTAGCAGAATAAGGCTGGTAAAAGGTCTGGAGCACAAGTCCTGTGAGGAGCAGCTGAGGGAGCTGGGGGTGTTCATCCTGGAGAAAAGGAGGCTCAGGGGGGACCTTGTCACTCTCTACAACTGCCTGGAAGAGGGTATAGCCAGGTGGGGCCAGTTGCTTCTCCTGGGTAACAAGGGACAGGACAAGAGAACAGAGCACAAAGCTGTGCCAGGGAAGGTTCAAGCTGGACATTAGGGAGAATTTCTTCACAGAAAGGGTGGTTGGGCATTGGAATGGGCTGCCCGGGAAGGTGGCAGAACGACTGTCCCTGAAGGTGTTTAAGACTGGATGTGGCATTGATTCTGTGATTTTGTGGTTAACTGAACATTGAACAGCACTACATGGGAAAAATCAAGCAAACTTAATATTCTTGGCAGTAGTTGCCCTTGTTTTCCATTTCAGGAGGATCTAGGGCTCTGTGGAATATAACTAGAGATTGTCGTTACAAGTCAGTTTCCCAAGACCTCTTATGCTCAGCCCTCACTCTTAAATTAGCTCCAAAACCTCTAAAAATAGACATTACAGTGTGATTGTTGCAAGATTAATGTTATGGATTCCACAGATGTAAATTATTATTTAGTTTGGGAAGGTTTGCATGTATAAATCTCTCATAAATACCTTCAAGCAAATATTAAAGGGTTGGAGCATGTTCTGTTTGGGGTTTCTATTGGAGTACTTGTTCCAAGAACTAACTTCAGTTGAATTCTAGTGGCAGAAAATGAAACCTGATGTAATTTCTTCTTAAGGTTAAGAAGGTCAAACCAGTTTTGGAATCTAGACCCAAATCTAAGAACTGTCCCCAGTTCATCAGTCTAGAGGTGTGCCATTAATTTAATGAGCATCCTTGCAACAATGAATTTGAAGATGAACAGCCTTACAAATAGAAGCTGTAACAATCATTATACCAGCAAAAATCAGTTTTGTCACTGGTGTGGCAGGTGTTCAGACAGGCTTTCTTTCCTGCTGTCCTGTCTCAGAGCCACTGCTGTAAACCTGAGAAAACTCATATTGTTATTTATATTTAGGCATCCTAATGTTGCTGTGATGGTACCCAGGGGCACTTGCCTGATTGTGTTTGCCATATTATAAACTATGGTAATATGGTTGTGGTGTTGTTTCTAGTTATTCACAGAAGTAACTGATTGCTATCTTAAAAAAAAAAAACCAAAAAAACCAAAAAACCCCAGAAATTTTCCCTTCTGAATTTGTTATCAATACAATTAAATTAAGTATATGTGTTCTTAGATCTACATATGACAAAAAATTTGCTTTATGAATGTGAAGGTATTTTCTTCTAGAAATACATCCTAAACCTTTTAGAGCAAGTGGTTAAAAGTGAGTAACTGTCTAAAGATACACAGACACAAAAGTAATAAAAAATATTTTTTTAAATTTTATTTACTATTTCTTGTAGTGCCTTTCTAGAGACTTGAATATGATGTCTTACCTTTCAATGTTTTTTCATTTGTTTTTGTATCCAGACACTAGACTCCATTTCTACTCTTTTTAAAAAACAAGTTAAAACTTCTCTGTGTTGTCAGAGTCATCGGAATTTTCTCAAGTCTGGGTTCTTCAATTATTTTGCAGTGAATGTTGCAACATCACTGAGTGGCTACAGGTAGTCACACAAATTGTAACCAATAGGAAAAAAACCCAAACCAATGTTTGCATTGCTGCTGTATTTTGGAAAAAAAAATTGGCAGTGCAGAATAGGTGTATGTAATAAGCTCTAGGTTTTAAGTATAGTGAGAGGAATATAAAAGGAAATTGCTTGTATTTTTATGAGCATGACTCATAAGGGACATGTTTGCTGTGGTTAATATCCAGTGGGTTTTGCACTCCTGCGATAGTGTCCTATGCATGAAACTCCTTCACTTGGCTATCTTTGGCCTTATCTTGCTGTTGGTTGATCTCACTGTCTTTTCTCAGAGTCAGCTGTATTTTCCTTATGCACACCAGGGATAAATACTGCCTCAATGCACTCAGGCCAGATTCCCTCCCTGTTTTATGTCTTCACTGCACCATGCCATGGATAGGGATGCTCTCAAACCCTGCCTGAAATCCAGGTTTTGGAACCAGCGGATATCTGCCTGCTTTGGTACACATTTTGGCAGGCACGTGAAAACTGTACTTGCTAATTGCACTGTCAGTAACGACAATCTTGCAATACCATTCCCCTGAATTTGGGTGTTTGTGTAGTCCTGTGGGACACCATACTTAGATGCTTTCTGGATGCTCAGTTCCGAGGTGTGCTGGGCACAGCATGCAGCGTGGGCATGCTTCCTGCTGTCTCAGGCAAGTAGGTGCAGCCAAAAGTGGGATCTCAGGAGGAGGACAACTGGGAAACTGCAAAAGGGGTTGGTGGGAACAACATGGAAGCTCCCCCTTGCTTTCATTGAAATGGATGCTAATGTTGTTTAAAGACAAAAAAACACAAACAACATAATAACAACAAAAACCTACTGGCACACCTTTGGGAAATCCCATAAGAAAAGAAAATGTGACAGATGCTTGCCATCTCAAGTATCTTCATTATTTTAGTGGAAGAATGCAGTAGATACATATGTTTCTATCCTGCCTGTGTCTGAGGTACTGATGTTGGTACTGCTGTTATTTCTGTTCTGTGTAATCCCTGACATTTTCTAATGTGCAAATATCACCAGTTACTGAAAACTAAAAGTTAAGTATAGAACTAAAGCCATCTGGTAGTTCAGACAGAAAAGTTAGATAATTAGCTGCTCTTGTCAAGGGACTGTGATTAAAATAGGCCATCTTCATAATAGTGAGTAGTTTGCAAGGGACTTCCTGGAAGCCACCTGGGATAATGATAATGAAAAGAACAAAATTAAAAATGAGGGGGAGGTGGTGCCATTATAGCTTATGATGACTTTTGTAAGTGAATTAAGTCAGCTTTTAACTTGAAGGCTGCTTGTTATTTTGGTACTTAGGAAAGAAACGATGATTGAATTTGGCTGTTTGACAATGTGCTGCCACTAGGTCAGCCAGGTTACTGCTGGAGATCCTTAATATTTCTGTGTCAGGCTCTGGTTTCTTTGCTCACATCCTTATTAACTTGGGAGTGCTGTTAGAACAGCCCATCTTCAAAGGCCACTCTAATCTGTGTAACCCGATGGCTCCTGCTCGGGGATTTTCTTCCACTGGGGGAATCAGTGCTATTAAGAAACACCAGAAGAGGAAAAACATCAGAACAGCATAACTGCATCATTCTTTGTCAGCTGGTGATTGCTACGTGCGTAGAAATGTTAGTGCAATATGTATTTATATTGATAGCTATCTCTTAAGGAATGAGCTGTTTAGCAAGTAGTGCTTAGAAGGGATCCCTTTGTTTAGTGGGAGGAAGGATCTGTGGAACTTTGGCAGCTCCAGCCCACCCTCCAGCACTGGTATGGAGGGCCTCAGTGTTCCCTTTGGCCTTTACTGCTGAAATCTTGTCCTCCTCATCCAAGAAGAGAGCAGCAGGGAAACCTCCAAAGGCTGCACAGCACTTGCTCTTTCCTGTATGTGGATTCCTTAGTGGATGCCCTATGAAAATGTGATCATTTTAATCAGGGAAGTCTGACCTGAAGCACCTAAGTAGTGTCTCTTTGAGAACACACTGCTGAGGGCGGCTATGCTAAATGCACTAGTAGGATAAAATAAATGTGTAATGAGAATGCTCCATCATTGGTGTGATTTAACTAAATATATTTTCACTTCATACTGATAAGAACCCTATATCTAAATCAATTTAATTGAAATTTTTTTCTTCTTTTAATTGGCAGCTACTACTTATTTAAAAATTCTAGTAAAGACCTGCTCATAAGCTTTTAAGAATTTCAGTGTGGTTGTAATATTTTCTCAGAGAGAATGTGCTGAAAATCTATTGTAACCAAGTTCAATACTTAAAATATGGGCAAGGATTAAAAGTATTCTGGGTTCTCTGTGCTTAGATTCTCCTCAAAAAAAATTTGCTTCTAAATTATTTTCATTAAATGAAGCTTTTATGTCTCTTTATTCCTTGATTAGGAAAGCAATGATTTGAAAAATTCAAGATATTGAGGTCTCAAAAGTGTCAGGGATGCTCAGCTTCAGAAAGCTTAAGTAAATATTTCAGTGCAATATGCTCAAAATAAATTGCCGTGAATGCTTGTGGGTATACAAATATTTCTGATCAGTTTAATGGGTCAAACTTTCATATAATTAGAAAGGTGCTGACTGTACTCATGCATGATCAAGTTAACAATGTCTCACTGCATTCTGTATAAAACAGGAGTGTGATGCATCTGGTGAATACTTATCTAAGGCTTCTTGTAAGAAGTGAACACTGCTTTATGAACATTCTTTTCATTTTATTTATATTGAGAAAATTAAACTATTAAAAACTGCTTTTGCAGTACTTTCTTGGATAGCATCAAAAGAAGAAAATCCAGATTTTAGATTGGAATTGCAGGTTGTCACTTATGTTTAAAGTTCTACCTGCTCATGATCTGTTTCAATATCTCCACTTGGTGACCTGATGGCCAAGGTTCTACTTTGTAGTAATTTTTTTGGTGATAATATCTTCCATTATGCCCAGTCAAACAATCTGACTTTCCAACATTCTTTCCGCCTCTATTGTTATTTACTTACATGGGAGAAAGTGGACTGAGAAATTGACAACCAAGGTGAAGCAAGAACAGGCTTTTCACTTGGTTATATTGTAACTGGCTTCAGATAAGTCTTGCAAATGAATAAGTTACTGTCAAAGGTATGAGATAATAGAAAGCCTAGGTGTCTGGGATTAAGCACTGTGAAGTCTGAATGACCTCTTGGTGGTAGTTCATTGGAGTAAATTTTAATCTGATTATAAAATTCAGATTTTTTTTTTAAACCATTAAAATATTTCTCCCTCCCAAACTGCATCATTCTAATGTGCCAGAGTTTTTTCTCATCTGCTCTTTAATGAGGTGTCTGATTATAGATTTTTGGTTTGTCCTGTTCTTTGTACAAGTTGGTGAAATTCAGATTTTCCTGTAGATAAGCCTTTGGCTTTTCAGTTGCTTCCGCCTTGCAAAGAAATTAATTCCTTCAAGCCAGTGAGTCTGCAGCTCCAGCTGTGACTGTAGATGAATGTTCTTGCAGGGTCATGTACTGTAGCTCTGAACCTAAATAAAAGGATTAACAAGAGTTCACTTGGAGGAAAAACACTTAATTTCACTATAATAACTAGGAGAATCCATAGGGAAAACCAATAAAGCTTCACTATTAAAATTGTTAACAAATGATTATTCCACCCTGACCTTCTCTTCCCGCTGTTATTGTACTTTTGAACAGTAACAAATGATGGGATTGACCTAGTTCATGGTAGTGCTTTTGTCCCTGGCCTACAAATGATCTTTTTCTTGTAAAATAATTCCTAGTGTAGCTCTTATGAGAAGCATTGATAGTATTTATGAAAGAAACAATGTTTTCTGATGCATTTCACACGATCTTCTGCCACAAAACTTTGCTTGGTGTGAAGGAAGAGGGGGTATCATGTAGACAGAGATGCTGGAACTCAGCCTGGCAGCCAGCAATACCCACAGGATATATCTGATTGCTCCAGAAGAGCACAACTGATTTCCACAGCTAGCACAAACAGCTTTTAATGGTTCCTGGCAGAAAAGGAGGAATTCTAGGATGACCGACTCTCTTCAGTTACATAAATAGACCTCATTGTCTCATCTCCCAGCAGCACCTCTGCTCAGGAATGGGGGAGAGCAGAGGGGCTGCTGGCAGGGGCTTCCTCACTCAGTAATATCTCAGCTGGCTGGTGATGACTGGTACAAGTCATCACCAGCCAGCTTTCCACTCAAGCAAGTGGTGCAGAGGGCCAAACCACTGCTCAGGACAATAGTATGATCCCTCAGGGCTCCTCTCTCCTCAAGGAGAGGGTGGAAGGATTTTGGTTTTAGTGATCTTGACTCTCTTCCCCAGCATTTTAGAATTGCTAGCCTCAGGCAGCACTATTGCCTGAGTAGACAAAGCAATACTTGCATCCATTTCCTTGGGAAGGAAGTCAGGTAATTTGAATTGACTAATGTGACTGCCCTGATTAGCTTAAGAGATCAAACAGATGAAAGCTGTCTAATTTAAAGGTTAAATCTTGATATTAGCTTTGTCTTCTGCTTTATTTGGGCTTTGGAGTTGGTGAACAAGTCCTGGTTGGTAGGTTGGTGACCATTGTGATCCCCTGTCTAAAATGCCACAGTGCCCATCTGGGTTCCCTGCTGGGAGCTCCTGGTGTTGAAGCCAAGGCATGAAGGCTGGTCTGCCCAAAATTGGCCTGAGGTTCTGCTTGGGCCCACATTTGACACCAAGGGCTGGAAAGCATTCTGGGTTCTGTCATGTGCTTTTGTGTTCCTTATTTTTGCTTCAAAGATTTTGCCCCTATGAGGCATTTTTGTGTGCCTAGTATATATTTTCAAAGAAATATAACTTGTGCAAGTATTCATCAATCTGTCTTTCATCAGTAGGTAACCTAATACTTTTGCTTTTTCCAGATAAAAGAAAAATGTATAGATAACATTGTGCTTTGTTTCAACAATGTTCCTCATTTGTGACCAGATGAGAATCACACTCAGCTTTGACTGGTGACCTACTCATTTTATTTTTCCCCAGTTTTGTTGCTTGCTCGGAAATGTGGTTTTGTTTTTTTTCTCTCTTCATGATTATTTTGTGGACCACCTTCTGAAACTGTAGAGACCATCAACAGTTCATAGGGATGAACTGGAGCCACAGTCTGAATAGAATTTCACATGAACTTTTGTTCTTCACTATACCCCTGCTCCAGAACTCTTTGAGCTGAATGTTTTTGATGGTCTCTTGTTTAATACTTAATATGGCTTTAATTAGTCACAAGTGGCAATTATCCTCTAAAGTTAGGAATTGCAGTTAAATAAATTACGTATATTCTTCTATCAACCAATTTTGTCTTTATTTTTTTTTAATGCCTTAAGTTCAGGTAGGCAGCTTGTGCTTTAGGGAGGTTTCTGTTTTTCCTACATTCTTCAGTGATGTTGGGTCTCCTTGCAGAGAAATTGCAGAGATTCTGTTGGAAGATACCTGAGTTTTAATAGCATGTTTTTTGGGAAAAGTTGGCTGATATTTTGGCTGGATTTTCAGGACCTTAGTGTTATAAGACGAAAATTATAGATCAAAGCCACTGCAGGTAATGGTACAACTGTTATGTGTCTCCGTATATGTTAGGTCTTCATTGGCTCATTGTTGAATTCACACCAGTGGGATTTAAATGTGAATAGAGAACTGTAATTTAGGGTCTCCCGCTGCTACGGAATAGCTTGAAGGTACACCAAGTTTATGAGATGCATGCTGGATAAGGCTAACTTACACTTATATGATTGATTTATTGATTTAATTTGTAAACAGAACAAATATTGGAGGAGTCACTAATGAAATAAGAATATCACCTGATCCTGCTGTATTTTATTTCTTAACACAGAGATATGCTGAAGCCTCTGCTGCATAATAGGGGGTGAGGTTCTCTAGGCTTTTAGACAGTTATGTAAAATTGGGGTGATGTGAAAAGACATAAAATAGAAAAGCTAATATTAGATAAAGCATTTCAAGTTTTGTAGATGGTGAGATGGGTTTCTGCTTGTGGATTTTCTTTGCTTTGTCTCTTTGTAAATGAAGTACAGGCAAACACAGTTGTAGCCCTATCCTGAGTGATGCTTTGCTAAGCCTGACTTACTGGAGTAGGCAGCTGGACTGCACTGAAGCAGCAGAAATCAGAATGTTCTTCTGTGTGGTGCAGATTGCTGGAAATTGAGTGGGACCTATGTGAAGATTGCATTGTGCCCCTTAGATCAGATGGAGATAGTTTTATAGCATGCAGCAGGGAGGAGATGTGTGTTATAGATGTAGCTTACAATAAAATATGCTGTCTTATGTAAGAGCAGACCCACCTGTGTGCTGTTATGAAGAAGGACTTTTCCTGTGCCCTAGAAAACATGTTTTACCCATGCAGTTTATGGTGCTCTGCTTGCAGACATGGGAGTTAACTGCAATATGTGAAATCTGAAAGGTGAATTTCCCGACTGCATCATTACTCGGTTAATCAAGTAGACACATGTAACACTAGCAGTGCACATTTTTTCCTATTTGGTATCTGATTTGTAAAAAGAAGACTTTGCAGAGATACAATTTAACTGATGTAAGTTGCAGAGCTTTTTAATGTACTCATGTTGTGGCTCTAAAGTCAAAATGCAGCACTAAACATAGCTGTGTCCAGAATAAGTATTTTTTGTACCTGGACACTTAAACACAGAGCTTTCCAACTGAAAAGTAAAAATATTAAGGAAAGGTATATTTCACATTTACTATAAGTCATTCTTTCTATAAAATGCAACCATAATTTGGAAATGTTATTTCTTTTTCTGTGAGAACTGAAAAACTTCTGTAGAACTACTATGAATTAGTATCAACAAGTGGATACGTAGATGCAGCATAGGCTCCAAATCATCAAACTGACTGCGGACTACTGTTTCTCTTTTGATTCTTCTATTTTTACATGTCATGTTGAGTTTTTTCTATCTATAATTAGTCTTGTAAGTAATTGTGTTACTTGTGGCTCTGATTCTGCCTTAGCAAAACGTATCACAACTTTGAACGCATGGAGAAAGTCTAAATCACCAGAACTAAAAAAAACCCTTGCAAATTCAGTGTCACACTGAAGTCTGAAATATTATTTTTCTATTTGCAATGAATTTGGTGGCTTTTATATTGTGTAACATGATATTTCTTTTTAAACTTTTAGGAGTTTACCAGATCTTTTTATGTGGTTGCTGAGGCATTGCCCTGGGAGAGCAGTAATGAGGGATGGATGAACAGAACACACTCCAGGTAAGAAATCAGATATATGTCATTTGGTGTGGCTGTTCATTAACTTTCCTCACATTGTTTTGGTTTAGCTTCAATAGCAGCAGTATTTAATGTTACACCACCAAAATTCACTGACTATAAAATATAAATCTCTTGTCTACATGAATGTTTACATATATCTCTCTGTAAATCAGTGTCAGCAGGTTTTTGTTTTCCTTCTAGATTTGGTAACCCTGGTAACAGATGCTGCTGCTGTTACAGTCTTTACCCTTGCTACTGTATAAATTTCCATAAGAATTGTAGTTCACATTAGTGGTTACAACTATAGGTCTGAATGCAAGAATGATTTCAGCATTTCTTGTGTGGTTTGGGTAACTTAACTCATTCTTTAAGGCTGTGCCAATTCAGGATATAGTTGTCAAGTTTTTGATATCCTTGGAAGTTAATGTAAGCCTGTTAAAGCCTGCACAAAGGCAAGCAAAAGTTGATATTGATTTAATGCTTGCTGTGCCACAAGCTCCGTGAGAAAACATGGACAAAATCTTTAATTTCCATATCAGTGGGAACTAAGTGCCTATGTACCAATATGCTTGCAGTGTTTTTCTCTGGTAGAGAAAATAGTGAGTCCAGAGTACTTTTTTTTGCACAACTCTGATATGCCCAGGGCTGTATTGACCTTTCTGTGCGCCTGAGGATCACCTTGCTGTGCTGGCAGGGTGGGGCTGCCAGGCAGCCAGTGCTCCAAAGTGAAGGTGGGTACTGCTGAGTGCACATTTCAGCTGCAGTGAAAGGCTTGGCCTTATGTGTAAGTGCTGTTTTGAGTCACACGTGGAGTTTGGTATCTTTGCCCCTTGTCTCCTCTTCCTTTGTGAGAGCATTCTGAAGACAGACGTGGTGGAGACTGCATGGTGTTCAGGTTGGAGCCAGAAGTGATAAAGAGTTGTCTTAAGGCAAGGACACAGAATATACAAAGGAAAGACCCTGGAGTTTACTTTATTTTCCAACTTGTAGGGTGCAAGAGCATAAATATAGAAAACACATAAAAATGTAAGTATCTGTGGATCAAGGACCAGGTTAGGCATAGAGATTTAAGGAAGGCATAGCAGCCTCCTCTCCCATGGAGTGACTGATGGCTGGTGCCAAGGGAGGGGAGTGGAGCATGTGATTGCTTCCCAGATCAACCTCTCATGCTCCACAGATGGACATCTGGGTCAGTGCTGGCTTCTTTGATGAGTACTCTTAGCTATGCTTTCCCTTTCTGTGGATTTGTGGGGTTATGATTTGATCCCAGGTGGATTTTTAGACTCTGCCACTTTGTTAGGGTTCTGGATACCCTATCTGAATTTTCAGGAGGGAGGAAGCAAGTAGTCCCTGAAGTTAGTTTTACACCTCCTACTTGCTAATTTCATTTAACCTGGGGACTAGATTGATATGCCAGGAGACTCAGCAGTTGAGTTGAGCCTTTTATGCTCACCATTGGGGTGGTAGGAAAAGATGATTGGTGCAAAGCTTTAAAGAGAGTTTAAAAAGCAGCTGGACTAAAATCTCCTTGAAGTGAAATAAAGCTGGGGGCTTTCTGTGTCCCTCCCACTGCTAGGGCCTTCCTAATGAAAAAGTTTGAGGCAGCTGCTTGGACCTGTCTTGCTTTCATCTTTTAGTTTATTTCCCGTGATTTTAATGGGAATTTGGGGTTTATGTTCTGTACCTCCTACAGTTATAGAAAGCTACAGAGAAGATGCTATGTCATCTGTTAAGCAGTCATCCTGCCATTTTTTTTTCCTGACAGGATTCAAAATGGTTTGGAAGAAACTACCATAAATTTAAAATATCCTGAGGATACATACTCAATGGGTTGAGCCTCCCAGCAAGACATTAAAATATAGCACCATTAATCAGAACTGAACTATATTTTTTCTTGTCCTTTTTTTTTGCACATTTAAAACATTTTGGGTTTTAAATGGGTTCACAGAAACTTTAGATGTACTAAAAAACAAGAGGAATTGTCCAATAATGCCTTTGCAGCAAAATCATTGCACTGAGTACCTGACTGTTCATGTACACCTGATGTGTCAAGGATATGGAAGAAAGTGTGAATATTGCATAAATCTACCTGACTTGCTTAGACGGAGTCTCTGAAAAACACTATGCAATATATATGATGTTAACTATTTTGGTAGGATTGTTGAACAGGAAAAGGCTGAAGGTGGGCCTCTCTGAAAATGTAAAATTTGAGACTGTGAATGTGCTAACTACAGAATTCAGAATAAAACACTTTTCCATGTAAAGGCATTTCAAAATCTGTAAAAGCAAGCAGAAACTAAAACGCTCTTAGCTAAAATCTTAGAGCCAGCTGAAGGAGAATAATTTAATTATTCTGATTCTTCTTCTTGGCAGAGAATATTTGGGAGACAGAATTTCTGCAGCTGGATAAAAGTTTGGGTTATTTTTGCTCTTGATTTTTGTTTTTATTAAAAACAGTGGAGATCTTGGACTTAATAAGTGATTACAGAACCAGATGAATGTTGTACACTTTTTTCTATCCCAAGTGCCCTTATTTTCCCTTCTGTGTCCATATTTGGGGCTAAATCCTTATGAGATACAGGGCAAATTGGATGTAACATCATTTAAGGCTATTTCATTTGAGGATGACTCCACTGTGTGCATTCTTATGACTCATGGAAAAACATGTAAAAAACTACAAAGCCAGCTTGATCACTTAGAGGAAACTGTTGGGCACTTTGTTCCTCAAGCCCCAGAAAATGGGCAAAGGTTTCCCCTGAATTCCTGTTGTGAGGCTGATGGACAGTGAACTTGCTTGTGGTACAAAATGACCAGGTATTTAATGGGGAACCGAAAGAAGGAAAAAGCTTTCTGATACTACAACTGTGGGTGAACTGTTTGCTCGATGATTTAAGCTTTCAAAAGGGAGATGTGATGGGGAGAAGGGAAAATCTGATTTGTTTTCTTGTACAACAGGAAAACAGGGAGGAGTGGCTGAGAAAAATGTGTTGAGAGTTTGGAAATGGAGAAAGTGAATTGGACAATTTGATTAGACTAAGGAGAATAAGGCTTATCCACAGATCCTCTGGGTTCATGTGAATATGTGGAGGTGGATTGTTTCTTACCAGAGATTTGTATAAAATTGTAAAAACAGAGCAGGTTGGGGGGGGTTGCTTTTTTTTAAATATTCTTTTTTTTATGTAGCAGGATATAACTAGATTGTAAACTTTGGCAGGACTCTTAACATCTGAATGCTTCTTGAAACTCTGACAATGTTTTTGTAAAACTGATTCTGGAACTAGAATAAATGAGAGATTTTTTTTTAATAGGCCCCCTCCTGTTAATTAGATGAAAGAGTAAGTTTTATATTTGTCCAGAAGGAGGTCAAAACAAACAAGAAATTGAGATTGGAGGAGCCAAACGAGGATAAATAATGAGCCAATTTCCCAAACTGGCATTGACGTACCAAGAGTTTGGAAAAAGTATTCTTGCAAGTTTCCTTTATTATTATAACCTCTTGAACAGAATAATCCTGTCCAAACAGCTATAAACGCTTTCCAATAGAGAAGTTTTATGATCTAGTTTTTGACTGAAACACAGTATCACAGTGTTTGGAAAGAAGTGAAGATACTGGTGGCAGTTTCTCTAGTGCATTGCACTAGAAACTCCACGCAATTGCTCTTTTCCAATTACTCTTAATTGGAGTCAAGTAGATTGAATTTGAAATGTTGTTTGCATTTTTTTTTTTTTTTTTGTTTAGTAGGTGTAGACAGTTAAATGCCTGAGGTGGCATGCAGAATTTTCATTGATGTCTGAAATTTTTAGCAGAGCACTGTTTGGAAAAATGATCATTCTAGGATTATCTCAATAGGAATTCAGCAATTATAGGATGCCTTTCTAGATTCTGTGTTTGGAGCAGTGAAGGGAAAAATAAAGGCACATTTATTCTGCACACAATTATAAATCTGTTTTGGAGAGAAGGGATAATTTTGATTAGGCTTTATTCCATTCATGGCCCTCCTGTCAGGAGCAGGGCAAGGACATGATGGCAATATGCTCAGATGAGATGGGAACAAAACCACTGAACTTGGGATTTGCACATCCAGTTCTCTTCACCTGGGGAAACGCAGCCTTGCAGGCGGCATCAGAACAGGCCACAGTTCAATTATCTGCTCTGGTGAGAGGCTGGCGGAGACATCACTTCTGTGCTGGGGGAAGCAATGCAGAAGTAAGCTACATCTGCTGTTACAAGTTTTGGTTTGTTTCCTTTTTGTTGCTTTTCCTGTGACTCACTGATGTAACTGAAAGTGAGGGAGCTGTGCTGATCTCCACCAGCTGCAGCTGTGGCCAATACCAATCATCCCTTTCTTCTGCATTTCCAAGGAGGTTGGGAGTGATCTTGAAAGCACAGATCATTCATGTCAAGAAGAGTTTCTGAATGCTGCTGAAATACATTAAATAATACTTGGTTAGCATGGACAGAGCTATAGTTAAAATTCTTGTAGTATTTCAATTATAATTCCTTTATTGTTTCAGTTGCTTATAACTTCCTGAACTGCTCATGTCTCAAACTGAAATTTTCCAGACTTGATCTTGGCCTGACAGTGACCTTTCTTCTCTTTTCTTCTTTGTTTCTCTTTCCTCTCTGGTATTGAATGAATAAATGCTTGGACATTTAAACTGTAATGAGAAGAAAGTAGCGGCAAAATACATTATAGCTATTACATTAAAACTCTGAACAGCTCAGGCAGTGCAGCTGTTAAAAAATAGTGAAAATCATCAAAAGTGCTTTTTGAATCTTATGAGACTCTGTGAGAGGTATCAACTTCGGGTCTTGAACTTTCTTTTCTCTACATCATGCACAGTCATTACACTCTGTTACAATTATAACATGCAGTTATTTTGCCTAATCAGTGATCAGCTGAATGAAGAAGTAGTCCTTGGTGAAAGAGTAGACCTGTTTTTCAATGTTTGCCATGTCACTGGTGAGACAGGGCTTTGGAAATTCAGGCAAGTGCTGTGGAATGGGAGCCCTTTGGGGCATTCCTCCTATCCCACAGTTAAGGCTGAAAATGCTCAAATTTGCAGAAACTCTTCTGGCAAGAAAATTGTTTGTTTAACACAAATCTTGAATAAACTTTTTGATCAGCTCTACTCAAGCTGTCGGCTGTACTAGTTTAAACCAGAGACCAAATCTCTTAGGGGATGGAATTTAAACCTGGGATGGAAATTGTGGAAATAAATTGTCCAGAGTTTTCCTTTAAATTGATGCTAATATCATGTCTATTTATTAACTTATGTAAAGGTTACTGGTCATGGTGGTGATATTGCTAAACAGAAAATAATGGGGTTTGCCTTCTTGACTTGTAATATGTGTTTCAAAAAAAAAAAAAAGTTATGTGCTTTCCTGTTGGCTTTGTCACAGGCTCACTTTGCCTTAAATACTGTGGTTTTTGCCAAGGACAATCATTGTGAGTATGTCTAAAAGGAAATATAAGAAACTTTTCAGTCCTAGAATTGGCTACTCATGGTCTTTTGTGTTCCATGAGAAATATCGCTTCACGTGCATTCATGAATCATCTGTTTCTGCTGCTAAATGGTTCTGTATTCCCAGTGATGCAGACAAGTGCCTCACTCTAAGAGATGCAGGGCAGCAGCAGTGAGAGGGTGAGAACTGAGTTGCCAGTAGACCTGGCAGAGGCTCCCTGTGCTTTCCTGCCCGCTAACTGTTGTTTTAAATGAATTCCCTGACTCTGAACCTCCTGTGTGATATCACAACTCTCTGATCTTGTAGAGGACTGTAGAAGTTTTGTTCAAGTCTTATTATAAACTTACATCTGTCACCTGCAAGCTCGTCCCTTACAGGAGCTCAGGAGTGCTGTTCAGCCACTGCTTTAGCAGCACTAGGTAAAAGTAAGCAAAAATAAACCGTAATGCTGCTAGGTAAAAATAAGGTGCCCATGGCATAAGCTCAACTTTTCACAGCAGCACTAGGTAAAAGCAAAAATAAACTGTAATGCTGCTAGGTAAAAATAAGGTGCCCATGGCATAAGCTCAACTTTTCATATTGCCAGAGAATACTTAGTCCTTGTTGGAGAATAGTACTGTATGTTTTTTTAAGATTTAAAGGTCTCAGGATGTAGGGTTTGGTCAAAAAGTACAAAAGTTCTATCACAACCAACTTCACCTTCAACAATTAATCAAAATTAATCTTCTGCACCACAGTGTGAAACAACTGTCTTAAAGTTGCATTGATCTGTCATAAAAAGCAGAGTCTAATATCAGAACTTTAAAGAAAACTGCTCTGTGTCTCCAGTTTGTGTCTTCAGAATAGGAAGAATTGTTCTCTTTATATCAGGCACCAGATTTTTGATCCAACCTACTGTTCTTTTGATGACAATCTTGGATTCTAAATTCTTTCAGGCATCCTAACATGTAGCAAATTATTAAAGTGGAATTGCTTGGGAAAGGTACAGTAGAAAATTTCAGATTCAGCAATTAAATTACAGCCTTGTCCTTAAAGCTGGCTTTGATGGTGCTAATGAGGAAGAGCGATGCATCCTTTGGTATTGGCCGCAGGTAGTGAGAACTGCTGCAGATGTTGTGGCCTCTCCCAGTTGGTCCCAGAGTCCTTAGTGAGTCCTTTGCTCCTCACCATAAGCTGCCTGCATGCCATCAGTTGTAGCTTCTTATTTCTTGAGGCACAACCTTGGTTGTCTGTGGTGTGGTTGTGTGGCCAGTTTCCAGTTTGGCCCCCCAGGATGCACTCCCATATTCTTTTGTGTTGTCTTTGGGCTTATACTTTCAATTGCTTTCTTAAATGACAAATTTTTTGAGAACAAGCATATGTTTCTACCACAGATATTAAAATGAAAACTCAGTAATTGGCAAATATAAACATGTTATTGTGGTATTTTTGGCCTTTTTTTCATCTAAACACTGCACTTAGATTCTTTCAGGTGTATAGCTAGGCGCTCCTTAGCCAGCTGTAGGATATTTAGAGGGGATTTCTAATAGGAGCATGGAACTAATTTTATCATGTTGACTTTCTGTTCAGTGGTTTCTGTATTGCTTTTCCCCTTGTAATCTACACTTTAATTATAGGTATGAGTATTCAGCCAGTTAGAATGGGCTCTGGTGTTTGAAACTTTAGTAACAAAAGTCTTTCTGTCTTGGGGTATTTAAAAACTGACCTTTAACCTGTTAAATCAAGTTAAATGGGGAGTGATAGCCTTAACTCACTTTTTTTTTTTTTCTTTCAGCTAATTTATTATTAAATAGTCTATGGTGATGAGTACTTTCGAAAAATTCAGTTTAACTTTTGAAATGCCAATCTGGAAATCAGCTTTGCTTTGTCACTTCCCCAGCTCCCATAAGCCTTCTCTTATATTTGGGCTCTATAAGTTAATGAAAGACACACCAGACACATAACCCAGTGTATGCAGTGTAGGCAGAAAAAGCTCCCTGAGAAAGCTGAAACAACTCCCACGCAATAAATTCATGACTTGCTCAGCACTGCTGCTGTTCTGCTGAAGGAGGGATCAGAATAGCTTTTTTTTTTTTTTTTGCCTGGATAATTGTGTGAATGTGCCCCATGTGCCTGACCTCCCTCCCCCACCTTCCCAGGGCCTACAAAAGTAACCATAATCCTTACGCCTCCTGCTTCCTCACCAGAAAAACACATCAGCTCTTCGCTTGGAAAACATCCTGCTTTGCAGATGTGCTATGTTCCAGGGAGGATGGCCCTCTCTTGGGCTCTGAGCTCCTCAGATCAGCCCTCTTGGAACTTATTAATTCTGGTTACACTGCTGCTCTGCAAACAGTCAGGGCGGTCTCTTTTCTTGTTTCAGGGACCACTTCAGGAGGGCTGTGTTGCACATCATATATCATTGTTTTTGGTCTTTGGGTGCATGTGCTGACTCATAGGTTTAGTTTGCAATCAACCAAAAATCCACCTTGAAAGTTTAAACTTGTTTTAGAATGTTTACAATTAGCACAGAATAGGGACAAGTTAAGCTGAGGTGGAAATGCTCATATTTTACAAGGATGAAAGAGTGTAGTGCTTATTGCTCTGCTGGAGGAGAGGCAAGGGTTTGTACGCTAATGTATCATGGTATGGAGTGGGCTGAATGGGGAAGCTGAGCCTCTGCTCTGTGTCCCAGCACTGATCAGTGCTGCATTTGCCTGAGAAAATATTCATTGTCTTTAAAAAGTAACAATGTGTCTGTGACTGTAAGCTGGGAAAGGCAGCACCGGGTTGTCCGGTCAGGAAATCATCAGGCACAGAGTCACCAGTGAGGTAGCAGACCTAAGGAAACTGGCAGTCTGGAAATGAAGACACAGGAATTTAGGCACAGTCAGAGCAGGAATATTGTCTGGTTGGCAGTCTTGCGTTGCTGCCATCTGATGAAAGTGGTGCATGCTCGATTCAGGCCGGCACCAATCCTTTCTTTACTTGCCCAGGAGAGAATTATTGGCGTGAGAGAATTCCATGTGCGATACAATCGCTCTGCTTAGACCACCCTTGGGCAGGCAGACTGGAATCTATGTTGGTGGCAGCTCAGAGTCTCTGCCATCTGTAGGTTCAGATATGCCAGAGATTAGTCCTGTTTCAAGCTGTCTGTTTTATGGCCATACCCTTCGTCTGATCCCAAACATTAAGAGATTAGGTTTCTTGAAATATCAGCAATTGTCAGCCCCCCTGGCTAGAGCAAACCACTTAGCCTACAGATGTGGGAAGGCTTGAATAGGTTTTCAGCATGAAAGAAATGTTGAGCTCCCAAGATGTATAATTTATACAGAGGAATAGTTTTTCACCTGCAGAGTGTTGGTAAATGGTTTTTTTTGTACTATGGTCAAGGGCGTATGCTGATAAGCTGGGGGAAAGAAATGCAGTGAAGGTAGGTGTTTCTTCTGTGGAATGAATGTAATAAAAATAGGAATATGCATCGCAGATGGAAAGCGTTGACTACTCAGAGCTTTCCAAATGCATACTAGTTTAAAACTTTCATCTTATTTTCTTTGGGGACTGTATTGAAAGTTTTGAGCCCTATGTTTCAAAATAGAGCCTTTATTATAAGGAAAAGCTGAGTATTTACTACACTAAGATGTATTAAAAATCGACAAATGGCAGGCAAAGCAGAGAGGTTTTGATTCACATGCTGTACTTCCTGAAGAAGAGACTGAAAATAGGCAAAAAAATGAGGTTTTGATGCTTTGACAGTCCAGAATTTTGTGAAACTTTGGAAAAGGTGTACAAAACATAGCATGCAAGCTCTTGCTTGTTCAAAGGGGACTACTGCCCAGCTCCAGTGCTTTGTAATGGTAAACACTAAGTTTCAGTGCAGGTAAACACTGCCACCATAAAGAAAAAGCCTGTGCTTCAGGTCCTGTATCTGAAATTAGTTCCAGGACTTGGGTGTATGGGTCCTTCCTGCAGGGCAGGTCTCCTGACACAGGGCTGGGAACTGCCTCGGTTTAATGCTCCAGGCCAGGATCTAGACCTAGGTGTGCCTGAATCTCCACAGCAGAGTTGTAGAGATATTCGTGGTATAGCTTAGAGTGGGTCAAACATGCGTGTGACTTGTTCATTAGGAAAATGTCTGATCATTTCATATTTTGGTTCACTCTCTTATTTCCCTGTTTAGACATTCTTACTGAAAATTCCTCCTAACATGGCATAAAATGTTATCATTTTGTAGTAGACACTGTTCATAAGGAACACTGTAATTTTGAAACATCCACTCTGAGAACAGGGAGGCATTCTTCTGTTTGGTCATGGAATCACAAAATGGTTTGGCTTTAGAAAGGATATGTAAAAATATTATTTAGTCCAGCTTGCTTGCCATGGGCAGCATTATCTTTCACTGGATCAGATTGCAGAAAACCCCATACAATCTGAATTTTGTCACTTTAATAGGACAAAAATTAGATTGCATTAAGTCCTTTGCATATTCTTCACATTCAGGAAGTAATTTGCATTATCACATATAATTGCTTTGAATTTTACTGAAATGAAGAGAATATTTATTATCTAAATATTGGTAGAGTGGACATGAACATTTTACATTTATAGCTTGTCTTATTTTTACCAGTCAACACACAAAGGCATATTTCCTCTTAGGAAAAAAAAAATGGCCAAGTTCTACTTTTTCAAATCCACAGAGGTGTAAAAAGCAGTTCTGTTAATGTTTCTGTGATGAGTTAAAATTTTTGTTTATACAACTGAGTGGAGAGTCTGACTCATAGCTTTCTAAAAAGCACACATTTTATCCTTATTTAAAAATCTCAAAGTTTCAAAAATTGCTATTATAAATTCACTTCATTTTTTTTAAAATCTGCAGTTCCTTCCAAATAATTCACTTTAGGACAGCTGTGATTGTCTTCTCGTTCTTGCAGCTATTCCCATTTTCTTGAAGTGTAGACTCATCGAAGCCTTTGGTGTTGACATCGTTGGTTTAATTCAGGGGAAACTTGCTCACTAATCTGTCAGTGTTAACCGTAGACAACGTGTAAGTACACACATACCTACAGTATGTGGTACACCCATTTAGGAGTGACTTCATCATGTGGTTTGGTCTGCAAAGCCAAGGAGGAGAACAACGCTGTTTTTGCAGGAAGATCTCACCAAATTATCTAAAACTCCAATTCCACTAACAGCTTGTAGCTGGCTGCCTGGGGAGGTAACTCAGCAGTTAAGCCAAGTAAAACAAGAAATGGATTGCAGCAGTTTATGTGTTTTTTGCACTTGAAATTCCTCCTGTGTAACTTTGCAAGTGGACTGAAACCTTGAAACCTTGAACCTTGTACTTGAAGGGGTGATCTCCAAAACTTGTTGTCTGACATATATTCTTAAACTTAAGGAATAGTTTTTATTAAGACCCTGAAATTCAATCTGTACATTAGGAAGCTGGGATTCCCTGGGGATGCTGGTACAGGGCTATGCTGTAGGAACTGGGTTCTTGGCTGGAATGCCTTTTGTCTGTTTGTACCGGAAGGATGGGGATGCAAGGAAGCTTAACTCCAAACAAATCAGTCTGCTTTGAGAAGAAAGTGTTGATTGAAGTTGACTTTAATAGGTGCCATAGCAGGAGAAGTGCAGTGGCGTTTCTGCCTGAGGTGGAGCACGATGCTGAGTAGCTGCTCTTACATCTGTAAGGTTGTTCTGGGTGTGCTGTGCTGCTGCAGCCAAGGTCAGCTGTAGGTCATGCAGGGGTGTGTCTGTGTGCAGACCGTAGCAGTGAGCAGCAGAAGCATATGTGAGCTTTGCCATTATAACATAACTGTTTGAAATACCACTAGGATTAAAAAAAAGCACAAGCTTTCTCATAGTGTTGGCTGTTCAAGTGTGTAATGGATATTTCGAACTGCAACAGGAAAGCATACACAGTAATTAAAACACAGAGCAGAAAAAATTAGTCAAATTTGGCAGAAATGCCTGAGAAAGTATCTGTTTTAGCTGTAGATATAAATGAAGCACCAGCCAAAATTACTTTCAAAGGCTTGAATTACATCTGTTTTAATTTAGCATGTAAAATGCAGGATATTATTTTTTAATATAAATTTAATTCGTGGTTAATCTGTAGATTGCAATATCCTTCCAGTAGAAATTATGTACTTGGACTGTGATAACTGAAAACTTCCTTTTTGAGATGTTTGGTCAGCCTGTCACAGGGCCTGTTGTCCAGGACCACATGTTCTCTGTGTATGGGTAGCTGCTGCTGAGGGACCATTTAACAAAAAAACTCAATGCTCTTTTCGGTTTTAATGTAACTGCATTCTTATACAATAAGCTGTTCATTGTGCAGATATGTAAAATCATACATCAAAATATAATATCATGTCCATAGTATTTTTTCTAAAGTGCATGCTGTAGGCATGTAGAGTAGTACTTAAACTTTTTGCTTATAAATAGGAAAAGTTGCATGCTTGAGATAATCAGAGTTTTTTCACTAATTGTCCTTTTCCAGATGAGAAGGGGACCTTGTGTGTTTGTGAATAGTTAGTTCACATATTCTGTACTTTTCAATGGTTGTGCGTGTCATGTGCCAGGAAAGAGTGAATTCAAAATGCTTCTGATGAGAGAGTGCAGGTTCCAGGAAAGGAAGAGACTGGCAGGCATGCAAACCTGGCTGCTCATGGAAAGGATTTTAAGAATGCCATTAAAAAAATTAGAGCTGCCTTGTAAATTAGCAGGTTCAAACCATCTAGATCCAAAGGATTTGGGGAGATTATCTGAATGAATTTCAAACACAACTGGCTATTATATTGAATGAATTGTGAAACAAGTAGTGAGTTGAGCAAGAGAAGCAGGAAGAAAAGGTCATCTTTGTCCTCCCCTATCAAACAGGCAGAGAGAGGGCAACCAAACATCAAACTCGGTGAGCCTTAGTTTTTAGTCTACATCCAAATGCATACACCTTTTTTTTTCCTAATATCTAACCTAAACATCCCCTGACACAACTTCAGGCCATTCCCTTGGATCCTGTCACTGATCACCACAGAAAAGAGATCATTGTCTGCACCTCATGAGGAAGCTGCAGACTACGATGAGATCTCCCCTCAGTCTCCTCTTCTCCAGGCTGAACAGCCCAAATGACCTCAGCTGCTCCTCACACAGCTTCCCCTCAAGGGTCTCAACCATCCTCATGGCCTCCTCTGGACACTCTCTAAGAGTTTAATGTCTTTACCAGAACTGCCCCCAGCATTCAAGGTGAGGCTGTCCCAGCCCAGAGCACAGCAGGACAATCCCCTCCCTTGCCTGGTTGGCCATGCTGTGCCTGATGCCCCCCAGGACATGGCTGGCCCCCCTGGCTGCCAGGGCACTGCTGCCTCAGATTCAACCTGCTCCCAGGGCCCTCTCTGTGGCACTGCTTTTCAGCATCTCATAAGAATCCATCACTTTCTCTTGTTGAAGTTCACCCAGAGGGTGGTTGGTCACTGGAACTGGCTTCTCAGGGAAGTGGTCACAGCACCGAGCCTGAGAAACATGAATGAGAAGCTGTTTATGCAGGTACCAAAATCATGGGTCTTAAATAGTTTAGTTACATAGATGTAGAAATTGGGCCAGAAAAAACTGGAAAGTCTTATTTGGTCAAAATTATCACATTGATAGGAATAAGAGATTGAAGTTTATGAACTGTAACTTGATTTTGGGGGAGTAATATATAATAATTTCTTGTGAAATCTTACTTAAAATATCAATTTGATTGAATTGTTTGTGGAAGTCGTTACATTGGAATTGAAAACTGGCAAAAAAAAAAAAATTAAAATCCTCTCAAACCCAGAAACAGATGGCAGTGCCAATATACAAGGTTAGGAAATGATATCATAGGCCCATCATATTTTAATATAGTTTAATGCAGAGATGTAGCATGCACATGAGTGGTGACAATCTCTGACCTCTCTTCTAATGAAGATTGTATTTTCTCTTGCACAGACGAATAATCAGCTCTTCCCAAACAATTTATCTTGCTGTAAGAAGGATTTGAGGCTGTATGGTTTTTGCAGGGTATTGAGTTTTGTCAGAGGAGTGGCTGCACCACTGGTTTCAGGAAGCTCTCTCTCAGGAAGGGTTGGTCCATTTTAGGTATGGGCATGTTAAAGCTATTACATTTTATATGCCTTCTGAAAAACATTTTCTTGGTCAGTGACCTGGTACTGGAAATCTTTACTTTAAGTACTCTTCTCCACAAATAACAGGCTTGAGAAAGCTGAGTTTCATACAATTGCCATGCTAGGTGTTTAACTATGTAAGAAAATCTCCCAAAATACCAAGAGACTTCTGATAAAGTTGTGAGTATGTGGCAGTGCTGTTCTTTGATGCATCTTTTATCCCATGATGTACTTGTTAGATTAGGAGCAAAGTGACAAAGATGAATATTTTTTGACTTCCACCTTCTCAGGATTTTGGCAGCCATAGGTAGCATCAGCATGATAGTAGGTATTGCTCTGCTGTGTCTTTAAAACCATCAGTCAAAATGGAGTCATGTTACCACTAGATACTGTCTTTGACAGTTGCCAAAACTTTTTTACTCATCTTTACCTGTGTGTAAACTTCTCCTTTGTGGCTCACAATGCCAAGAGGAGACTCTGCTCTGTGAAATAGAAAAGATTCATTGGGTTTGCTGGTGGTTCTATCCCTTGTTTTCTGGACATTCTTGACCAAAATAGAGACCACTGATTGACTTTCCCTAGTTTGTTTAATTGTGAAACCAAGGAAATGCTGAATGAGTGCTTCCATTTTTGTTTTGTGTCTTGGGAACTTTGAGTTCACTTACACGATGGCGATTTAAAAATCTGGCAGTCTGCACTACCTGGGGAGATGCTATTTCTTAAAGATAGACAGTGACAGTAGAAAACATTGTAATAATTATCTGGCTCTCAAACACATCTTTGGCTTAAATCTAGTTCCTAGTATTAACCCACCTACCTTTTCTTACTCTAATGCCTTCATTCTGAACAGATTGCCTTAGTGCAGCCCCTGGAAACTGAAAGCCACTGTAATACTACAACAGCCTCAGGCAGGACCCTCAACAAGGCACAGATTAGAGAAGAGAATATACCTACACAATAATTTTGAAGCCAGTTCTCTCCAAAAGCCTGCAAACATAACCCATGGTATTTTTTAAAATAATTTTTGTCCGAAAAGATTCAAAAGTTTCATCAAATATCATTAAAAAACCTCCCAGTGAGACAAACTCCCACTCCTCCCAGATAAACATTCTGCAGTCAGTGTCCCCAGAAAAAAGGAAGAGACAAAGATTTTAAAGTAATAGGAGGCATAGAAAGAAGCTTAGCTAGATGTTTTGACTTCTGCCAATAAACTTCCAAGTTCTGTCTGCAAATGCCCCAAGCTTTCGCTGTCTGGTATGCAGGGAACACCCCTGATTATATGGGAAGTGAGGGGTGACTCCTTCCCATTTTTTTTTTAGGCCAAAGGATCCTGAATTTTCAGTTGCCAAACAAATCATGTCACTGGGTGATCTGCTAAACCTTTTTTCTGTAATAGCATACACTGTGAATCTCCTGTAACCTTGCCATTTAATAGCCTTAGAACTAAAAACGCATCACAGAATTAAACAAAAATATCATAAGCACTCCTCTTTCTTCTCCCTCCTTCCTCTGAAGCCTTGAAAAGGTGATCTGCCATTGCTGTGAAAGTATAATGAAAATTTTGGGATAATCTGTTGCAATACAAAGTATTTACTATTAAATGCAACTCAAAGATCCTCAGGCTCAAAGGTTTCATGGTGTTTTTGCTTTTACCTTGCTTTACCTATTGTTGCATTATCACCTGCTGTACACATGGCACACCACCCCCAAGATTTTTGAGCAAAAGCAAGAAACTTCACAATGATTATCATCTGTGTCTTGTGGTTATACTTGTGTTGAATGTTCTGTGTGTTTACTTAGGAATCACAATCTCTTATCATAGTAATGGTATTATGGAAGTGTGTGTTAGAATAGTTGCCAAGCACCCAAGAACTGCTGAGGCAATCTTGCCTAAATTTTTCATTTCTCAATTATCAGTATATTCTGTCAGGGAGAAAGAAGTTGCTGCTGCTACCTAAACAGAGAATAGCTTGGTGATGTTAATGATCTCTTAGAGCATAGACTATAAACAGAAAGAAATCTGAAATACAAATCTTTTGACTGCATTATCCAAGAAATAACCAATGTCTAGTTACAATTATTGCTGAGGCTCCTATTTTAGGGCTCTTGTGGCTGTGGTGGTATGCTGTTATTTTGCCTCAGTTCATTATTTTAGAGATGCTTATCTGCAGCTCTGCAGAAGTGGAAAGCTGCTTCATGTAAGCCAACACTGCATCATTGTCCATTGCTCCTGCTTGAATTCAGTCTCTGAACTTACCTCATTTCCTTTGTGTTTAATACCACCAAAAACAAGGGTGACAGTATCAGGTACCTCTGTTGCTAGAGGAGGTAAAAAACTGAGGATTGCAATTTTTGGAGTTTTTCTTCCTCACAAAACTTGCTTACCAGAAATAACCTGCATGGAGATATTTAAAGATGCGTAGGTGTGGCACTTAAGGACATGGTTTAGGGGTGGACTTGGCAGTCCCTGGCTAAAGGTTAGAATCTATGGTTTTTAAAATTCATGTAATTTAAACCTAAATGCTTGATTTTGAACTTCTACATCCAAAATCTTTAAAATTGCAGGAAGAGGCTCATGGTATGTAGCAGTGTACACTGGTGGTTGTTTATAACTTCTGTCCTGCATTCATCTTGTTGAATAAATAATTAGTAAGATCCTGGTTGGCATAATCCCTGTTACTTTCTTCATGCTGCTATCATTACAGTAAGGTCTGCCTTCTCTGTGTGCCTCATGTCAACTCAGGATCAGAGCAGAGCTAAACTCAGGTGACCAAAATGGTAAAATTATGATGTGGTTTGCCCTTCCCTTCCCCTTGGGAGACTTCGTTTTCAGCTAGAAAATACCCCTGTGAAACTTCTTCATTTCAGTTGCTCTCAGCTCAGTAAACCCAAACTGGTGTTTTGAAGCTGAGAGCAGCATTCTGCTGAGGCTAACCCAGCTCCTGCTGGGTGGGGTGGGCAGCTGCCAGGAGCAAGGATGGGCAGTGCCAAGGGAATAACCAAAGCAGTCTCCTGCATTGGTACTGCCTAGGTTCAGTTGTGGCTGTTTCCACCAGTTCATCACAGGAATCCAATATTCTGAGACTTGTTAGCTGTCCTGGGAGAACAGAACACAAACAAATTGCAGCTGTATAGCGTGTTTGGAAAAGCATGGAAGCACCAACACTTCAGGACTAGAATTTAGTTTTTGTTCTGTTTTAATTTTTTTTCCCAAAACATCTTAAAATATTGATTTAGGAGTGAGTAAACAGGTTTGACTGAAATAAGAAGTAATCCATGTTCTTCACATTTTTGAGCTGTGAGATTTATGATTTTGGGATTTGTTGTCTTTGAATAGGTGGATATGGGAATTGAAATCTTCTTTCTCATGCTTTCTGAAATACTTCAACATTTTCCTTTTAATTCTTATTTCTGAATTGTCTTGAGCTTGACAGTTTGTTCCAATTTTCTGGTGTAGTCAGAAGCGGTTCAGATTGTTCTACTGGTTTTAACTACTTAATAAAGTTTTGTGAACTATAGATTTCCTTATTTGGCTTTAGAATAGATTATTTTTGGTCAGAGAACACAATTCAGGAATAGATCATAAACACAAGGCATCCCATTGGTACCAGCATTTCTTGCTTACTCTGTTTAATTTAGTGCTTTTTATTAGCATGGGCTAAGTGTTAGAAAGCTATTTACTTGTTAAACTTACAGGAGAATATGAAACTTTTTTTTGGCCTCATATAGAAAAGACAGTGTGTGTTGTTAGGTTAAATCACTAACCTGAAGTAATATAAAGTACTATTGAGTTAAAAAGTTAATGTTTAAGGAATGGAAAGAAGGGAAAGAGAATTTATCTTTCCCTTATATAATTCATTAGGTCAGTTTTGGTTTTTTCTTGTGTTTTGAAAATTTTTTTTCCTTCTCCTCAGTAGATATGAAACCTGTTAAATTAGTGGGGTGAAGCATAATTTTTATAAAATTATCATCTCTGTCTGTAAAGTTCTATTCTGGCTTTGTTTCATTTTTGTTTTCTCATCTGTTGAGTCTGCTGAGCACAGAAAAATACAGGCGAGACACAGAGCCTTTACTTGCAGCAGCTCTGTCAGTGCAGGTTGCTTGCTTATTCTGTATTTATCTGTTCGTTTCTCCGAGAGCTCATTAATCTGTCAGCATGACACAATCCTTCCAATGAGATTGTGCCAAATGTTACAGTAGCACACCAGCAGAAACCTGCATGCCATTTTTTCCCCACCAGTGATTAAATAAGATCATTTTCCTGTCATGTAGTATGCCCAGTGCACTTGAGATTCACCAGTGTTTTGTTTTTTTAAGAGGAAATAGCACAGTATTGACTGAAATATTAATTCAGGCTTTACATATGGCCTGACCCTCTACCCTGCAGCCCTTTGCTCTTAAGCAGAAGGGTAATAGTGGTGAGATCACGGGATAAGCCTGACTGGGAGGCAGAGCTCAGCACACAGGACTCCAGTGGTATTTAAGACTGAGCTTCAGAGATGCTCAAGAATTACTGCTGCTTATGACTCTTTGGCCTGGTGGACTGTCAGACCTATTAGCTTCACAATGACATGTCCTTAAATAAAATGCAGCGGCTATGGAGGAGGAGAGGCAAGGGGCTTTTTTCAATTTCGTAGAATAATGCCTTATTATCTTAACCTATGGAAAGAGAAAAGGCTTCTTCTTGAAGTGTAGTGCTTCCATGATTCAGGCAATGTATAAAAATAGCTGTGAATGTGGAACATCCAGAGGAACCTTGGGACCCACTCTTAAAGTTTTCAAAGCTGCAGAAGGAGCTTGTATTGTGCTGGCCTTTGCAGCCATGCCCCTGGTCTGGATTTCTCCAGATCATACCAGGTTTTTTTCCCTTTCCTAATTCCAATGTATGCATTGTTATTTTGTTCATATGCTGTTTATTAAAAACAAAATAAAAAAAATTCCTTTTCCTGTGCTGCATAAAATACTGTGCTTACCTGTAAGCATCTGGAGCTCCAGCTTTATATGCTGTATTTTTTGTGAGCATATGTTCAGAAATTACTCCTGTAGAGTGTTTTGATTATTTGTGAATCTCTCTATCTTGCTTTGAAAGCATCCTAGCATCATTTATATGGTCATTTTGGATGGCAGTGACATTTATTAACACAGAATCTGAAATACAAGCAATATTTTCTTGGAATTGAGACAGGTAGATCAAAAAAGTCTTTTATTAATGTCAGGATTTACCCCAAAACAAGCAGCTGTTTGACTTCAGCTAAAAGTGCAAAATGTCTTGGTCACCTCTTTCCTGGTATTGACAGAATTTTTTGAACTTCTGCCAGAGAAGTGGAGTACAATTCGAATGTATGAAGGAAGATACAAAAAAAACCCAAAACAACACACACACAAAAAAACCCAACCAACCTAACAAAAAAAAACCAGCCCAGCAAAACCAAAGTGGGCTTTTATGAGTCTGATTATTTACTCTTTATGCTGCCTGTCCTCTTCCTTTTATCTAAGCAATGATTTTGTTAGGTTTATGTTAAAAATACTTTTTTCCCCTTCTCTTTTCCAGTTCTGTGGTTCTGTCTCCTTGCTCTGTTTTCTCCCAGGAGTGCTGTCGTTCCCTTGTGCACTTTTTTCTGCTATTTCATCAACATGGATTTTCTTTTCTACTTCCTGCTCAGAATTACAATTTGTAGCTCTTTTAAAATCCCTTTTTCTTTTCCTTGTTTCTCTTCACCTGCTATTTCTTACAGTCTTCAAGCTGTATATTCATTTTTCTTTCTATCCTCTGCTCATATTTCTTGGTTAGGTTTTCCTCTTCACTGTACTTTTCCAAAATAGTCAACCTGCTGGAAAAACCAAACTGAAAACAACACCCAAACCTGGGGCACATTTACTGATCAAGTACTTCAGGTTCTTGGGAAAGTGGGCTGTGCATGTGTACAGACTTTGACTTCAAACCTGAGTGAATACAAATACAGAAATCTTTTTTGTTGGACTTCTAAATGCACAAAATCGTAAGCCCCTAGGAACAGTTTAACTGCAAAAAATCAATATATTAGAGTGGTGTCACCTGTGCTGTTAGCTATAGCTGTTACTGTGTCAGCATTTCCATTATAAATTTTGGCTTTCAAGGGTTTATAACTTTGCCATTAAAATTCTTTGCTGACTGAAACTTGGCATACAAGGACTAAGCCTGGAGCAAACTCCCCCTCCCCCCTCGAAAGTAACTTTCAGTCCAAAGGAATGTGATAAAAACCATTAGTCTAATGATTAGTTGGGCAACACTATTGATATAAAAAAATACATAATTTACTTATGTTTCAGCCTTCATTGTGGGCATATACATCAGGTATTTTGGAATAGGAGATGGAATGAACTAACAAAAAAAAATTGAGAAAACAAAACACCTCCTTGATAATGCGGTCATGATATCTCTTGGAATGCATTTCAGTAGCTATTTTTTTCACAGTTCTATGGCTACAAAATAAAAATTTTATACATTAAACCAACTGAACGTGCATCATCATATGCCTTAAGAAAAATGAAAGAAGATTGTTATAGAAATCAGGAGGCTGAATAGATCAGGCTTTTGGGTGCAGTATGCTGAATGCTTCAAACCTGCTTCAGCTGGACAAAGAAGGATGGAGTGCAGTGGTGCAGCTGCAGGCAGGGGGGATCTCTGCTCTCCCTGAAGAGGTGTTTTCAGCTGGTGACCTGCACCAGACAGGCTGCTTTGCTCATCTGTCATTGCTGGGGAGATGCCTCATTTCTGGGCAGATGAAGTTAAGACAAGCAGGATCCTGTTCTTAATGAGGTAATTTAGGTCACCCAGCAACTACCTGATGTGGGGCAAATTTCTTGCGTGGAATTGCCTGTGGGCAAGTATCTATCCTCACAGCCTGATGCCAGAACTCTTGGCATTATTTGACACTTTTTCTTGTTGTATTAGCAAGGAAGCCTTAGCAGGAAGGTAATCTTTTCCTCCTAAAAGTAGATAGCAGGATCCATCCTGCTGCTATGTTTGGAAGTTAAACATACAGCTGTTCTTGAGTAAGCTTCTATCTGTGGGGCTTTTCTTGCATATCTTGCCAACTCTGATGCCACTTTTGAAGTGAAAAATGCAAACAGCAGTAGTGTTGGGAAGGAAAAAAGATTTGGGGGGAGGGGGGGAAAGTAGTGACAAAAGCAAGTGCTTTTTTATAGTAATTTGCCTTAAAAGATGTACCACGTAATGCTCCACCTTGAAAGTTTAGAGTCAAATATTTGACACCCAACCCATTTAAAGTTGATTACCTATACAAAGTGATTTCAATGGGTATGGGGAGGAAAACTGACCAGCAGAATTGCCAGTGTTTTCAACACTGAGTTCTAGTAACTGTCATACAACATGAAATTTGTGTTTTGATTCAGAAGATGACTGGCTTATGAGAATGAACTGTGTCAGAAGTGATTTTGTCAATGGTTTGTCGCTTGACCTTTTGGTAGCTTTTGTTTGCTGGTGGAAGGGGGTTTATAGGATGAAAATTCAGTGCTTGCTCTATGAGAAGCCAGCTGTGTGAATGCCAGTCACACAAATGCAGCAGGGCCAGCCACCCAGTCACTTATTCCAGCCCTGCCAGGCTGAAGGCAGGGTGAGTGGGATGGCTGGTGAGTCACCCGGGCGGCGGGAGGGATGGGGAGCTTCATTACATCTGCTCTTGTCTGTCTGAGCCCAGAGGGAATGGCTGGAGGCTTCCCTCCTCCTCTGGAGTGTCTGCCCACACAACCCTGCTGGTTTTTGGGTGCCTTGTGTGGCTGCTGTGCAGTGAGCCTGCCGAGGAGCCACATGAGGAGTGTTTGTGTGTGTGTGTCACTGCTCTCTGGCAGGGCAGTGCCCGGGCACGCGTGTGCTGCTGGACTTGTGGCATGGTGGAGAGGTTTCGGCGGCTGGCGCGGCTCCAGAGGGGCTTGCCAACACTTGTTCAGTAGCTGTCCTTCAGGGACCGGTTATGAATAAACATCTGGATAAATTGCTTATGTTTTTTTTCCTGTCTCTGAATGTTGATACTGTAACACACACCCTCAGATTGGCCTAGTTAATATCAGAAAATTATTGGGTAAAAGGATGAGATTTACTAATGCTTTTTGAAATGAACTGAGACATATTTTTGTAAGAATGAAAACTGCCTTCCTACTGTTCATATTGTTTTCTGCTTTAGAGTGGGTGCCTATGATATAACCCAGGCCTCACCCTCCAACACAACAATGTGTGAAGAGCTGCATTGGTCTCTTTGGGGGATGTGTGCATATGAGAGCAGGAGAAAGCAGGTCTGCCAGCAGAATCTTATTTTATCACGTGATTTAAATCAGAGGCATTTTCAATAAGAGTTTATAGAAGCTGGTTCAAATCATTATAAATAAAAGAACTGAGATTCTGCTCTGGTAGTATAACTTAAAATAATAATGGCCACGATTCTTTATTCTTTCTAGTGTCAGAGCAACTGTGCAGCCGCATGGCCAGGCTTCCTGTCTCTTCTGAAGGCTTGTTCAGGAAATGGCAAAATGTACAAAAAGGGTCTTTGTCATTGAAAAAGTTTGTTATTGTGCAGTTGAAGTACAGCTGTTACATATTTCCTTACTTAAATTTGGACCCTTCCTGAAGTTTCAGTCCTCTAATTATTCTGCCCAGGTCACTGGTCTATAGTGTCTATATTTAGCATATTGCAAAAGTTTTCTGGCCATCCGAAGAATGAAAAGCCCTTCTGTGAAACCCTGCTCCATCTACATTAACTACGGGTTTACTGTTGGACTAAATAATATGAAATATCCATACTGGAGGGTTTTACAGAGAAGTTTGAATGCATAAGCTTCATTGCTGTTTCAATATTTTGCAGATTTCTGCAGGTTATAGAACTATAGCACATGTATTCCTTCTCTCTCTCAAAAATCCCAAAACAAATAAGCCAACCCAAAAAATTCCTCCTCCTCCTCATCCAAAAAGAAAAAAAATTAAAGAAAAAGAAAAGAAAAACCCTACCAAACCAAAAGAATGAGCAAGAAAAAACAGAAACAAAATTTCCCCCTCCCCAGAAGTCAGGGGAACCATGCCCAGTTTATCAGCGGTTGCTCTTATCAAAAGGCTGTAAGCTACTGCAGTTTATTTCATCATTATAAAATAGTAGTCCAAGTGTTCTAGCCTAAATTTACTTAATTTACTTACTTAATTCACAGATGTATTTGTGATTTGTGAATGCTTCAACAGTTCTGGAAGAAAATATGTAACAGGGATGAATGCAGGAGTGTGGCCTTTTGGTGGAAGTTGTTCTGATCAGTAAGGCAGGGAAGGGTAGGTGTGTTTGGTTTTTTCCTTGTTTTAAGGTCGTCCTTTCCTGTTCCCATCTAAGAGTTATAAGTAAAATGTTCTTGCTGTTCACTTTCCAGATAGCTGTGTTTGCAGATGACTTTATGAGAAAGCCTTGAACATAGGCATAATGATAGATTCTATGTGAAGAACACTGTGAGATTTTATGTATCAATATTTATAAGGTAGTATAAAATATGAAGTATTATGAAACATACAGGTAAAAGGCATTGGCCTTTAAATTGTTTTTAGCTGTAAGTGCATACTAAACGCAATTCTGATCACTGAAAATGTATTTTTCCTTTAAAGAAACCACAGAAGCTGGATAGTTTTTGTGCTATTGTTAAACAAACAAGTTTTTGCATTTTCATGGTTAGGTTTTAGAATTTTGAATATTTTGGAGAACAAGAATAGAGAAGTGCTGTGGGTGCAGTGAGAACAATATCTCTGGATAACTTTCTCTAACTGATATTATAAGTCGTCTTGATTGTTCAGGTTTAGCTCCCCCCCCTGTATGAGTGGACCTTGTTGGTAGCACATCTTTGTGGAGATGAGCAGGTGACTTCTGAGAAAGTAGCTGTATCCTTTGGCAGCAGAGGGTCGGAAAGCAGGCTTTTACTGTATTCTTGCTTGCCGTTAGAAACTAATTTCCTTCTTGCAGCAAATTTCCATGTTATCTAAAATCTCCCTCATGGGGTTTAGGCTATAACTCTAGGTCCTACCAGCTGATATGCATTTTTCTTTTTCTTTTTTTCCCCCCTTCTAGTTTTTTCTAAAAAGCTTATCAATATATTCTTTAATACTCTTTGTATGGTGCTGAGTGGCTCTCTGAGCTGTGGACACAGATACAGTTCCTGTACCTTTATCCATGAACCATTCCCACAAAGGATTTAAAGAGCATGCCTGGTAGAAGACTGGAATTTCCCTTCCTGCAGCAATAAAGCTATCTTGATGGGCTATAATGTGGGCTCCTGGACTAAGAGAGAATGTCCTGGAGGAAAGAAGGCAATTACATCTTTGGCACTAATATATATTTTAATCATAACATGATGCAGTTCAGTTGTATTTGGTTATAATGTGGTGCTATTTACATGTAATGAATATATGTATTATCATAGCCAGGGAATAGGCATAGCTGAACAAAAAGTAGTTAAATGGCAGAGCCAGCTCACTAGGCTTTTGCTCTGAGCAATGTAGTACGAGTAAAATGAGCTGGGTTTGATTAAGTGGCACAGGAATAAAGTACTGGCCAATAAAAACTGTGTTTTTTTGCATTTGTTGTTCTGCCTTTTAAGTCAGCTCATTAGCTTTATATTTATATGGCACCCTCTGCTCCTTTGAGCCATGTTAATTATAAGGTGGTGCATAACATAATCAGAATGCTTAAATGTGGATTTTGCATGAATGGAGAAAGAGTACGTTTTGAAGTACCTGTATGAGATACATTTGAAGTTAGCTTTGACCGTTTCTTTTTTCCTTTGTAAATTTGCTAAATCTATTGGTGAAAATGGGACACCAGTCTGAGAGGTGCCAGTTCACCTCAAAGCCAGTGTCCTCAGCTCAGGCTCATGTTTGCTTCCAGCTACGGCTGCTTCCTCAGAAACTCAGCTCTTGCGGCGTAGGTTTGAAAACTGAAAAAAGGAGTCTATTGTTAGGCTTGTGTATGCCCAGAGTGTGCGTGTGCGTGCCGAGGCACATACCTTCACACACACATGCCTCCAGGTGGTCAGTTCATGGGATGTTTATGGGAAAGGAGAGTACCAGGATGGTTTTGGTTTTGCTTGGCACCAAGAGAAGCTTCACAAATGTTTCTTTTGCAAGGTGCACCACTTTGAATCAGTGAATGAAAACCCCTGTGTCACCTCTACTACGTGGTGGTTTTGGCAAAGCAGCAAGCTGCCAAGGGTCCAGCTTTCAGCAGCACCCAGATTGGGAGCACAGAGACTCTGTCAATTACAGATGTGCAGGTTGTTGCCCTTTGCTGTGCCCCCAGGGCCAGATGTGAGGGCCTGGGCACTGGTGTGTGTGGAGCCGTAGCCTGGCGTGGGCTGCCCGAAGTGTTCTTGCTACACCTGCCTGAGAGTGTAGCTGTGTCAGTGAGAAATAGGCTGCGCTTGCCTCACAAAGATTTTCCCCTTCAAAAAAAAAAGTCAGGGGAGGCAGTGATGTTGGAGGAAGAGGAACAGTACTTCAGTCGTTCAGACAGTTTGAAATGCCTTAGTTGGAGATAACAATTGCATTTGTTTTTTTAGTGACAACAAAAGCCTTGACCTAATGTTTGACCCTACCTGCTTTTTTCTCATGTGTTGCCATCTCCCAGGCAAGGAAGGGCTGAGCTGACGCTCTGGGCTGCCCACAGGTTTTCAGGAAGTGATGACATGTGACTCCAGCTGCTCTCCCCCGCTTTCCACGTATTGTTTCTGGATTTGTCAGGGAACACTGAGATGAGAGACTGCTATTTTTTAATTTCTTTTATTTTCTTTTATTTTTTTGGTCAGGTTTGATGCTGGATGGAAACAGATGCTTTATTTAGAACATGATGGAGAAGAAAAACACAGCTTAGGGTTAACACCCTCCTAGTGTTTATCTATAAATATGAAATAGTGCAAGAACACCAGATACACATAGAGCACTGTGATTGGCTGCTACTGATGTCATTCTGCTGTCAGTCAGAAGTGATCAGTATGTCACCCAGCAGATGAACAGATCAGCTTTCCTTATTTCTGTGAATGAATTCCATTTCATAGTGGCACATTTTTAGGGCATTCTTTCACTTTTTGAGTTTTGGAGGATATCTAGGCCTTTTCCTGAGCCTGTCAGTATTTTGTCTCAGCATACATAAATGTGCACCTTGTGCTCTCCCTCTCTGCTTTTTTCTCTTAACACTGGTGCGTCAGCAGTTGACTTTCCTTTGAATTATTTGCTGATAAAATAGGTGAGAGAAGTGTTTATGCCTCACATACTACAACGGCAAGCTTGGAGAGGAGTAGTGTGTATTTGGGAGGATGGATAAATGCAGATGAGTAGATTAAAAGGTAGCTTTGTGGAAATGTTCAGGTTTCCATCCACCGTTCTTCTTGAATCTAGGTCAGCATATGAGTACTACAGTGTTTTCCTACCGAGTGCTGAATTGTAAGATTATGAATGCATTTCAAGGTTATTTTATTAAGCATGCAAGTATTCCATGACATGCAGGTCAAATCAGTCAATATTTCTAACACTTTTGAGTGGAAATAGAAATTCTAAGAAGTGACAGTCTGCTCCTAATAAAGGATCCAAAGAGAACAAAAAGAAAAAAAGGAAAACCTCTTGAATTTTAGGATTAATTGGGCCTTCTCACATTCTACGCCTCTCACTGTAATCTAGCAATAGCATTGTTTTTTCGGAAAGTTCAGAAATGCTGTTTTCAAACAAAGCCTTCTTGTGGAATGAATTTGACTGTATGAGTAGAAATATATTGGAAATGGGTTATTTCAATACTTTTCTTCCATTTTAATAAAATCTCCCTTTCTGTAATCTCTCTCCCTCAACTGACCAGAAGTGAGTCTTCAACTGCTGCTGTAGTGCCTTGCGTAGTTGCAGGAGTTGCGTTTCCAAGGGACTAAAAAAATCACGGCAAGCTCAACTCACATGACTGCTCAGGAACATTTTGAATGCAGTTATGTTACAGATTCTTTTTAGGATTAGCAAAATTTGAAACAAGCAGCTTGATGGATGTCTTAGAAAAATTCTTAGTTAAATTTCTTAGTTAAAAACATCTGAATTTCAAATAGCCAGTTACCACAAACATGCTGATTCAAAAGAAGGTTAAAAAGTGATTACAAACTGCATGAGGGATGTTTCTGAGTTACAGTCTAGATACGTGTCTGTCAGGCTGTAGCTCCTGGGTGAGCTGCAACTAACAGTGATCCAAACATACATATAAGAATTTCATGCACAGATTTTTGCAGGTGGTGCCTTGGACAAGTTTAGCAACCTAAATCAATATTATTGCTTATTCTTTCCAGCTGGGAAGGCACTGCTCTGCTCTTCCTTCTGCTGCTTTTTCTTCCTCCTCCTCCTCCTGCTGCTGCTGCTGTTTGATCTGATGAAAGCTGTTTCAGCCTGAGCTGGCAGGGCTATCACTCACTATCAGGATACTTAATCCCACGCAGGTGCAGTTTGAGGCACTACAGAGGGTCTCAAGGTCACGCTGGCTGCAAAGCCATGCTCTTGTGGATGCCGGGGTGGGAGGCATGAGAGTCATTAATGTTTCACATCTGGAGGGTCCATGCTCCCCTCTGCCATTTCTTCCTTCTCCTCCTCCTCCCCTCTCCCTCCGCCCCTTCACAGCCTGTCACAAGGTTTTCCTACAGCACTGCAGCAGCTCTGGGTAGCTGCAGAGGTGAATATTGCTTTGCAAGCAAGCAGTTAAATGAAGGTTGTTTATACTTTTTATGTAAAAATGTAGGCAACTGAAAGGAAACTGTAGACAAGTAGACATCTTTTCTTTCATTGATGTTGGTGGTCTAACCTTTAAGCTAGTTCTTTTATTTGCTTCCTCTCTCTACTGGGTGATTTAAGCCTACAAAAAAAAAAAAAAAAAAAAAAAAAAAGGGAGGATGTTGCCACTGGCTGTATCTCTGCTCCAAATAGAACCATTCCTTTTCTGAAAGGTTGAATTTGCCAGACTCCTCTGCCTCATTCCAGTCCTAGTGATCTATCCTTTCCCAATCCTTGTGTTAAAAGCTGCTTATGGTTTTTTTTCTCAGAGAGGTCCTCTCTATGATGGTACTGTTAATGTTCTGTGAACAGTTTCAGCTGCCATGTCTCCTTTACACACCCCTCCCCTGAGAAACACCAGAGACAGCCTTCACAGGGCTATCTTAGGAGAAAAGACTTGAGAGAGAGAGAATTTAGGAAGCATTGGCAAGGGAAGCAAACGAGCTGTGATTAAAGAGAATCTGGGCACTGAATAAAGGATCCTGAAAACCCTTTAACTTAATACAAGTCTTGAAGAAGGTTGGCCAGGCTTTTGGGGGAGGATTTCTAACCTCAGAGTCATTGCTGCTAAGAGCTGCTGCCTCCCCTGTGGCTTCAGACTGGAGCAAGGATTTCCACAATTACGCTGTGAACAGGAGCACCAGCCTATATTTAGGACACCACACTTTGTGGTAAAAAGCTACATATGGCACATGAGCACCCACTTAGGAGCTAAAAATACACACTGCAGCCCAGTTTGTCTTTGAATGAAATCATGCTTAGAACTGCAATGTTTAAGTGTAGTTTGATTTCCTACCTCTCTGCTCACTTCTGCTGCTCCCCTTTCTCCCCCCCATATTATTATTATGTTTTAAAATACTTTATTCATTGAAAAATTGCCTATTCATATTTTCAGCATGTGGCTGCCTCTTCTCTAGGCTACATGCAACCTATACATAATTCTAGGAAAGTTTTATGTGAATTTCTTTCTGGCAGAGTTTTTATTTATTTTCAGGCCAAAACCACCCACTTTTCCTCCCCAGTCTCCAAACTTTCTGTGTGGTAAAAAAGGAGGAAATGAACTATGTAAAAAATTGCAATATAGTATAGTGCTGTCCTTAAACAGCTGTATGTGTTACAGGGGGGTGAAGGAGAGTGTTTGCTTTCTGCCCTTGCCAGTTTTCATTTAGAAATATTTCTCAGCTGCTGAAGAAAATAAAATGAAGTCCCAATAACCGTCTTCCAAAGGGAAGGAATATTGCCAGTGTTTTGGGTTACCATGCAAAATTTCATGGAACCTTTTTTAAATTTGCTTCTCCACAAGAGGGTTTCCAATGGCAGGGTTTCTTCAGTAAGGGTTGAGATGGTCAGATCTTCCATGGGGGTGGGCAAAGCACAGGGAAAGACTAAGACACAAACTCTCTGGTTGCTGGGAAGCAACACTGATGTCTTGAAGGTGCAGTGTGGATATGTATTGTGTACATTTCATTTTTTACTGTAATGGATATTGTTACTTTATTCTGCCAGCTCCTGTCCTTCAGAGGTTTTATCCTTCAAGAATGCAGAAAGCAATCTCTTACATGCAGAGCACTTGGGATATTAAATGAGTTATCTTAGTTGGTTCTTGCTTCAAAGTGTCCTTGTTTAGATTCAGAAAGGAAAATAATGGAATTTTAATTCCTTCAATTTGAAAGTGTTAGGATTAAAAAAGATGTGCTGTTTTTTGATGTTCTTCATTCTTTCAGAGCTACTGCCAGCAACATCTCTCCAACTTGATCATTCTTCAATAGAAAGCTGCAAATGAAATATCTGCCAGCTTTCAAAAATGGAGCTATGTTAAAGGAAGAAGGTGTTTCTCTCCCTCTCTCTCTCTTTTTATCTGTAAAGTAGAATGTTCTGCCTGTTCTTTGAAACAGTTATTCCAATGATAAGGATATAATTATATAGCTTCTCAGTGCTTATGTAAATGCATTTAACAACACATCTTGGAAACTGGACTTGTGTTAGTCTTCATTGCGTCATGCATTTTGTTCAAACTAGGAATGCTTTTTTAACTTTGTCTCTTCAAAAAGAGCAGGGGAAGAAAGCTGTTCTTCAATAGCAATATGACATATTGATCATGTTGATATATCTAAAAAAAATTACTGGAGAGATGGAAAAAAATCATCATGGAAATACTGTGGTGGAGTGCATACTTAGAATTTATAAATGGATTTTTTGAGGTTGAAACAGAAGTTTCCAGGGACACTTGGAGTGTGGATTGTGGGTGGCAGAGGCAGTGGTATTTGCAAAGAAGGGGACATAGACCTTATTCCTATGTAGGACGGGTTTGGTTGTATGTAGCTCCCAAAGCTGCATGTCAAGACAGAAAGATCCTGGCTCTTTGTTAGAGAGCAGAAGTGAAGTGAGGTTCTTGCTCACACATACATTTGAAGAAGCTTGTGTATACCACATTTGGGGAAATTTTTGATTTGAGAAGAAAGACAATATATGGACTTTCAGTTTGAATTCAGATTTTCAGGAGATCTGGTGCTTTCCAGATTGGCATTTAAATGCATTGCAACTTTACAAAAGCTTTCCATGTATCTCATTCTGCTTTTGAGACCATTTAAGTATGTGTTCTGAGGCTTCCAGGATCTCTTGGCATGGCTTTTTCCAGCTCATCATTTACTACAGTGCCAAGTTATCCTCAGGTACCCCACCTTGCTTGATCTCTTTCTGTATTCATACTTGGAGTAAGAAGAAAATTCACTGCCCCAGTCAACTTTTGGCAGCTGATAATTTTGTTTAAAATGCTTCCATATTTCTGGAAGACGTGCCAGTTTGCAGATGATAAATGGCATATAAGTAATACCAGAATACTTATTTAGGAGAAGGGTATATCACCATGAAGAAAAATAGGCTTACTCCAGTTATGAATTTCAGGTATCTATGTAAGAAAGTTTAACCAACAAAAAAACATCCCAACTTCAAGTGCCACTATAGGCAGTGAGATTCAACTTGCAGAATTATATGGTCTGTTATATGAACGTGTTAAAACTGACAGTACTACCAAGGGGCCTAAAATACCCCTTAAATTTGAATTTAGATTTGAATGTTTGTAACTTCTTGGAGGTTGTAAAAAACAATGTAAAATCAATGTTCAGCTCTTTGGTGAACTGAGTTGACAAAGGAGTTTGAAATCCAATGCCATCTGTTTTATTATATCCTGCCTTAAAACAGCACCAGCAGACTGTCAGTCTTGAAGCACCACTTGATATATTATTAGTTGCCACAAAACAATCCATTCTTGAATCCTGCTATCTGTATTTCTTGGGGTATATAGTCTCACCCAAGACAGAGGAAAATGTTACACATGGACTAAAACTGAACTGGGATGTGATAGATCTTTGGATCTGAAAGGATAATATTTTTTGGGAAGTAATAATATATCAAAGAGAAAATTAATTATGTAGGGGTTTTTCCTAACACCTGGAGCTCATGCTGTTGCTGCTTCTGCTGCTGGCTAGCTGTTGTTTTTCATAAATCACTCTGTAGGAAAAAAATTAAATCCAGCAAAATGATGGAAAAAAGAAGTCATGGCTAGGAAGGAGGAAAGCAACATCTAAATATTTAACTACCACCCAACAAGTTCAGAATCTTCAGGAATTTCCGTCTTCCTTGGCATGTTTCTTTGGCTTACAGCTTGGAAAAGAAAGATATCTGTCTACATATCTGGAATTGAAGAATAGTACTACCATCCTATGTTCGGGATATCTTAAAAAGACCTCCAAAAAAAATGTTCTCCCCATCCTTCAAAAAGCAAGCAAAACAATGAAAAAACACCACCACAAAAAACAAAACTAAACCCAACCAACCAACAAAAAAAACCCCACCACAAACAATAAATGACTTAACCAGGAATGTATCTAATCCTGTGCTTTATGATTTCATCTCTGACCTTAATTAAGGCTTTTTATTCACTCCAGGGACTTTCATTGATGGGCACAAATGAGACCATTCAGTGAGATGTGTGATGTTTTCTTTCTATTGTATTTTGATCCTTCCAGCTCTCATTTGGGCATTTGACTTACACATGTCAGTGCTACAGAGCTACTGTTTGTAGTATCTTTTTTTGAATAGTTGTGAATGATTTAGAAGGATGGGAGGGTTCTTAATTCCTAAACAGGTGCCTCTTTCAGCCAGGTTCATGAGATGTAAAATAAGCGACAGCATTATTTTGAGTATATTTCATTTATTGTTGAATTGGGGATCATGGAGTTCCCAGCAAGAGTGATGTCCTCTTTTATACCCATAATAACCAGCATTTAAAAGTGATTTTTGCATGCTGAAAGTGCTGAAGAATAAAGGCTTAAGAAAGTAATGAAATTTAACTTCTAATACAGTATGTTTATTTTCTCTGTTTGGGTTATTTAGCAGACAGTTTATTTAGTAGGACAGTTATGGTGTCTTTAACACATTTTTGGGTCAAGGCTGACTGGGTGATTATTTGTTCAGGTTATCAAATATATTTCAAGGAAAGTAAATGCAAAGATCAAGGACTGAGCTTTTCTAATGGACTCCTCTGCTGGCATATTTTCTGTGACATTTTTCACAATTAGATGTATTCTTTGACTTTTATCATCACAGATAATGTAAAGGATGATCTTTGATTTTACCATGTGCATTCTTGGTTCCTGTGAGAATACGACCATAAACGCATTAATTTATTTCAGCCAGTTTAGTGTAATCTTTTCTTGTATATAGAAGGAAAACACTCACAAGAGGTCTTTTGTAGTGGAACAGGGGAGTTTTTCAAAATTTGTTATGCCTGAGCGTGAGGAGGGACTGTTATAATTGTCACTCCTTCCTGCTGCTAGGATAAACACTTGGATTTATCAAAGCATTTGTTCTAATCATCAGGAGATATTGATCTAAAAAAATTGTCTAGTCTTAGTATATATAATATATTGCATACTTAGTATATTAGTATAGATATAAAAGTATGTCTAGTCTTTGTAAATCTATGTTGTAAAAAATTGTATATCTCTGCAATGTGTGTAGGAAACACTCTTCCACTGCCTGAGATGAATGTCCTGTGCTTCACCCCGAGATTTCTGTGTAAGGATTATTCTGCACTCAAGTGGGAGATGAGTTAGAAAAAAAATTACTAGTTTATTGCCATTCTTTGTCGACTTTTTGTCTTTATATCACATGAAATCTGTAATCTTATGTTAAACAGTGAAATTTTTCATGCTTCTATAAACCAGCTTTCTTTCTTCATCGTTCCAATCTGTTTCCTACTGATGGATGTGGTTTCATGGAGTCGGTTCTGTAGAAATGTTGAGATAAAGGAATCTAATTCTTTAGCAATGCCAGTATAAAATGACACAAACCACTGTTTAGCTATATTAATGTAATTGCTGTCTCCATAAATCACATATTTCGTATGATTAGAAAAAATGAATCTAATAAAGTCTATGACATTTCTATTTACCTTCATTGCAGTTATATATTCGTTTCCCTAATCCTAAGATGACAGCTTTAATTTTTGATGGAAGGCCCCCTCATACTAAACTCTACAGATTTATGCTTTTCTTATGCTTCTAGTAGGAGGTATCCCCAATGGTTACTTGGAATTGTCTTGAGATTTGTGTCAACCTTCCTGCTTTCCCTCCTTACCTGTCCCACATTGCCCTCACTGGTGTGAGGTTGTGTGAGATCTCCCAAGTAGTCTTTTTTCCAGGCTGAGCAGTCTCAACTTTCTTGGTCTCCCTCATTTACAGAAGTGACTGGAATTATTCCTGCCCAGGGGTGATTTGTCACTTCTCTTTGAACTTTGTAAGATTCCTGCCACTTCATTTTTCAGTTTTCTGAAACCGCTCTGAAATGTTTTCCAAGATTACTTGTTTCATCCCCTTCCTATGGATTGAAGTGAGGACTGGCTGATATCTAATTGCTTGGATTGTCCTTCCTGCCCTTCTCAAAGTGACATTTGTTTTCTTATGGTCCGTGAGAAATTCTTCCAGTTGCTGTGACCTTTCGTAGATTGAGGGCACCCTCAAAATGGCATCGACCGTCTCTCTCAGCACTTTTAGGTGGATCCAATTAGGCCCCAAGGCCTTGACCATGGAGAGTTTAAGTTTGGTCTTAACTAGATCCTTCTCCAACACAGTTAAGTCTTCCTTTCTCCAGATTTCCCTACTGATCTCAAGGATCTGGCATTTCTGAAAGCAAGTACCTCAGCTTTATCCATGTCCTTTGCCACCATGTCTCTTGGCCTTTTCACATGAAGGACCCACATTTCCCCTGGTTTTCTTTGTGCTGCCGACACCTTTGTAGCAGTGCCAACAGCAGGTTTCTTGTTCCTTTCCCTTCTCTTGCTAGATTCAAGGGCTTTGACTTTTCTAACTCTGATAAGTAAATTATGGACAGGAACAATGTTACAGGTTGGCAGTTTCACAGAATCGTTGGTGAATTCTGAAAGCTTCTGGGTAATGGGACACACAAAAATTAGGAGTAGAGATGCAGTAAATTTGAAAAGGGTGATTTGATTGCAAGGTCATTTACAATGGCCTTGAAGTAAAAATGTGTCTAGTGGTTCAAAAGCAAACTTTGGTTCCTTTTTTTAAAAATTTTCCCAAATCACATATCCTCATCCAACATTTGGTAAAATCAGAGTGCCATCTTTGGTTTATACTGGGCTGCAGTGTATACAGGACTTAGAAGGAAATGGTAAGAGTACCACTTGGATCTCAGGGCATACTTGGCAGGAAGGAGAGGCAGGTAGCAGGATAGCAACTTGTTTCCTACACCATTATTCCAAAGGGCAGGAAATGCACAGGGAGAATCTGAAGAGGTTCATTGTGGTTTTTACAGCAAGCAGCCCACCTGACCTTGTGAGCACCTTGGATCCTAGTAGGGCAGAAAGACACAAGGCACATACCACAGTTCTGAGAAGGTTCAGAGGAGGAGACCTTCACTACCAGAGCAGGACGTGACAGTAGCGAGGTCCCCACTATGCTTTACAGAGTGCTCCTAGGCTGGGCAGGCATGTGAATGCTGTGCTTCAGTGATTTCCTGCTCTGGTAAGAGCAGGACGTGACAGTAGCGAGGTCCCCACTATGCTTTACAGAGTGCTCCTAGGCTGGGCAGGAGGGGGAGGCCTGTGCTTCAGTGATTTCAACATTTTCTATCATCTTGTTTTTATTTTGAGGAGTCTAAGACATTCCTAGCTTTTGATGCCCTCTGACAAAAATTCAAAGTGCTGTATTGGGTCATGGAAAACAACCTAACGTCCTTCTCTGTACCTGAGCTTGTAACAGCCCTGTATCATTCCTGAGAGGTGATTGACTTAGAAACTCTTTTTAGAAACCTGCAGTGACAGCAATTTCCTAGTTGCTCTTGGTAAATTATTCCAATTCCCCACTATCCTTAAGAAAAGAAGGTTCTTTTCCTAAATCCTGTGTAGAAGTGTTTTACTACAGTCTCAGTATATGAAAATTAGTCTGCTGGTGAGACTAAAAGGTGAAATGTGCTGTCTTCTAAAAGGGTTCCTGGGTGGAAGCTTTTTTTGGTGCACAATCTATACATTCATATGTTTGCTTGTGGATTTTTTTTCCTTTGTTATTTATCTTTAAAGTTTTCTTTCAGGTACATAATAAAGGACCATTAGTTGTCTGGGATTTTTTTGAACCCATTAATTAATGTTAAGTGTTATATAGTTGTTGGACTTTTCCAGTTGTTGGACTATGCCACCTCCTAAAATGATCTGTGGAAACCACGCTAGAATATGTCCCAGTTGTCGTTCGATCTGAATGCTTCCGATTTCCTTTCTGTTCAAACTGGGTCAGGCAGGTCTAAGGTTGGGGGACCTGCTGTGTTCTTGTAGGCTGACCAGCCAGAGGGCTGGATTGCAGGTGTGGTGGATGTGCAGAACTTGAAAATCAATTTGGTCTCAGTTGCCTAGTTTGGAGATTAACTGAAACAACATGTTGTCTCTCTGAACTCTTGTTCCTCTTATTTTGGCCATTAGGTGCAGAGAGTTTAGGGGATGGTCACAAAGAATGGCTTCAAATACCTACATGTGGTAGACCTGACTTATTGCGGACGAAACAACAATGCACTGTCATGTAGCATGTCAAGTGTGTCTCCTGGAGCCTGAATTACCTCTTTGAAGTTCTACCAGCTTGATAAAATGACACTGTGTATCACAGGAGTTGAAAATTTTCCCTGAGTAAGCTTGCTCTGAGGGGGAGGAAGGATTTGAAATACCACCACACCATTTTTTGTGAGGTTTTCTGTGAACGCGTTTCTTGCCAAGAAGATCCCCCAACACTTCCCACATACCAGAATGGCTCTGTTGGAAGCCCAGTAGTCTGTCGTAAAATGGTTCAGAAGTTCAGCTGTTTTAAAAGTCTGTGCTGGGCTCAACCTGCAGAGAGAGGGGAGAGCACCTTATCCGTGTGCCAGAGATTTTGTTGTGAGAAGGTGTACTCTTACTGTATTGGTTATTAAAGTGCAAGGCTTTGAGTGCTAGCTACTCCTTATGAAAGAGATTTTGTATGTAGTTATTAGGCTTCATTACTTGGGTTTTAAGTGGATGTGTAGGGCAGTTGGATCAGTTGTCATCATCTAAGAACAACTCTTAAGATGAAGGCAAGCAATTTGTGCTTAATGTAGTAGAAAAAAGGGGGAGGCAGTAGGAGGAATGGCAGGATGAAATAGGGGTAATGTGCTTGAGGCAGTAATCCAGAAAAAATGATTTTTGCATTTTGAATGGATTTCAGGGGGTAAGATTGCTTCTGTCACAGCCAGAAGGAAAGAGATTATCTTTCATCTCAGCAACAATAATGAGGGACTGGGTGAGTGTTTTGGTTTTATGAGTACAGGAAGGGAAGGTACTAAAATGCTAAAGCAGACAGGATTTTGAGCCAGTCAAAGTGTATGGAGGCAGGTGGAGGAGAAAGCCAAAGATGACCACTTGGCTTCATGAAAAAGAAATGATTGAAAGACGAGAAGGTGAAGGGCAGCTACACATTCTCCGCCATAGCAAGGTGTGTTTTGATTGACCAGAAAGAAGCTCCCTTGGGGAATTTGGCATTCCAATGTCTCTAACTTGACACTGTTTGTAGTGTTGTGTTATAGTGTTGTCTTAACCCTGCAGTATGTTTGCAAACTGAACTTTGAAAATTTCTGCAGCCCTGTCCCATAGGAGTGCAGCTCTCTCTTTCCCTGTAGGTTTGGGTGCTGCTCAGAATACACCTGCAGTGAAATGTTTCATCCCCCTGGTAAGGGAAATGGGAAGTATGAAGATCTGAAATAATGGAGTGGAGCCTACACTGTGAAAAAGAATGGGCTAAGACTTAATGCAGACATTTTGGGTTCTGGTTAAAATACTGTTTCTTAATATACAGAAGAGAAAAATGAACATTTGCATACCAACTCACTGTATTTTGTGAAAAGCATTGCTTGCAAATAAGCTTATTTTTCTCTCAGAGTCACAAGTCTATTTCTACTCATCCTATTTTAATCTCTATTTCCTGTTTGTTTTCACCATTTGTACACTGGGAAGGAAACTACTATGTCTTACAGACCTTCCACACTACTGTTTCTATTTCTGCTATGAAAAATTAGCCTTTAGAGCAGTGTAGCAAAAGACATTTTTGCAGTATTTTTGATGGACTGCAAAGAAGTTGGAGCCAATAGAGAAAACACAGATAAGGGCAGTATTTTTTTTTTTCTATGAAGTTCATGACAAGTAGGAAATGGAATAGAAATTGTGTGTTATGGAAGGCTTTTCACAGTGTTGCAATTGTGATAAGCCCTGGACAACACATGGTAAAAAGATGAAGGAATGTTTCCACTATGTTTTGGGCAGGAAGCTTCCACTGATAATAGTTTTAAATCTTTATATGTGTGTGTGTGCTTGTGTATGTATGTATATATTCAGTAATACAATTCTCTGTTGAAAATTATTTTGGTTTCATTAAGAAGTAATATTTTCAAGAAAGTCACCAAATCATTTTACCAGCTGGCTTACCTTTACCCTGTCAGGCGGCTTGGTTTAAGAAATTCAACTGCTTTTGCTTAATGGCTTTTTTTCCTGCCCTTGCAGAACAGGGCTTTTTTTGTTTGGACTCTTAGCACTTCAGGTGAAAAATCTAAAATTCCAGAAAACCTGTCTTTCTACTTGCTGAAGCAGTGAAAATATTAATTTTCACTGTAATATTTTATAATTGAAGTATACTTGATTTGTCCCCACTTTCTCAAATGAGTAATTTCTTCTGTAGAGGAATCCCTCTAGTGATATATGTGCTGGGTTTTTTTGGGAGGTAGCAGGTCTTTGATCACCGTGACTCTACAAGGAACAGCTAGAGCAGCATGTAGCCCAGGGCTGCAATCTGTATGGAGCAGGCCTGCTGCATTTTTCCCGGTTTTGGGCTTAGCTAGGGCCTGTGAATAGCAGCAAATCTGGGGGCCATCTGGACTTGCTCTGTCTGCTCAGGCAAGGTCTGGGAATCCTGCATCACTCCTAGAGAGAGTGGGAGAGTGGTATTTTTTTTATTGTCGGATGGTGGTGTTTGTTTTTTTTTTCCCCTCTCCTTCCTTTCTAATTGTGGTGTGGGACAACCCCAAGTTTTTTTCCAGGACTGTGAAAACACAAAGTCTGCCTTTCCCAAATCTTTTGAGGTTGCCTTTTTTTTTTTTTTTTCCCCCCAAAGGAAGGTCATGAAAATCACTGCATAATGCATTTGGGTAAAACATGCATGTCAGATGTGACTTGAGTAAACCCTGGAGCTAACCTCACATGAAGCCTACTTGTTTACTATAATTGAATGAAGGATTAATAAAATGATAAGTTGGTTTCACTGAGGTTTTCTAATCAGTTGAAAATGTTTGTTTATTCCCACAATCATAATGAATAATTGCAGAGAATCATTTTGAATACTGTTGTCTTTTCTCCTCCCAAAATGCAAAACTCTAAATGCAAGGACAGCAGGTATAGAAAAGAGAGAGAATGTATGTAACTACTGGAGGAAAAAAGAGAAATAATTAAACCCTCCAATATTCACCTTTTCCTTGATGTTTACTTTGGATTCAGGGTTACATGATATTCTATTGTGTGTTTGTCAACTCATTCTATGTTGCAAGCAAAAATATGGTAAATACTTATCATTGCTTTGCCTTGTGCAGCTGAGGACTTACTTCCTTGAGAAAACGGTGGTAGAAGTATGTCTCTTTTCTGTTGAAAGAAATCAGCATTTGTCATTTACATATGGAGGTGTTATTCCAAACACTTTCAATCATATCCATTTTCTGTAGAAGACCGAGTTGCATTGTGAAAAGCATTGATTGAGAAAGCATAACAGTGAACAGTACCTTGCCTGTCTTTCTCCTTCTCTCACACGCCCTGACCCCCCTCCAAAGTGCTACAAATTAATAATCATGTATTGGTTATCTGCTTACAAAACCAGTGTTCATATGAAGCAATTAACTTCACCTGTAAAGGAAATTAAGTGTGGATGGCAGTGGGTAAACGCTAAAGTTTATTAGACTAATTTATTACCACAATTGCCTTTTGTAACATGGTTTACAGTGGATTTTTAAATGATGACCGCTCATGATAATCCAAACAACACAAAAGAAAATTACATTTCTATTGCTGAGGACGAAGCCAGGGAATTCCTGACTTGCCCCACTAAATGTGGTTTGTTTGGCTTTCTCCTGAAGCTGGGGCACTGGGAGATGCCTGGAGCAGTTGCTCTCTTACTCAAATTGGGAATGGGGATTGCAGGTGTAAATTCCCTATTTGATGACAATTCAGCAAAAGTGGATTTTGTAATAAGCCTACAGAAGTATTTCATGCAGTCATGGTACTTACCTTAGCCTTTTGATGTTATGTTGTAGTTTATGATGGTGAAAGTTTAAACATTTTGACTCCTAAAGCATCCAAAACAAGGTAAATATTTGCTGAATTCCAGTGACATGAGAAGTCTGGAAGAAAATTGTTCAAGTATTTACTTCCAGTGTGCTAATGTAGCAGGCTCATTCTGGTATGACAATCTTATCATACTGGTGTGTGAAATGTAAAAATGATGGGTGAAGGTTTTCCTGTAATCCGAATGGTCACATTTAGGTTTTTAATATCAATTTTTCAGAGCTTCCTCTGTCTTTTCAAATGCCCAACACTGCCTTTTAGTGGGACAACGTTGCTGGCTTCCTTTGCAACAGGAAAGTTTTGAATGTTGCCACCACTACTAAGGCATTCCACTGATCAAGGTAGTGGGCATTAAAACGCGATCTGCTAATAGTCTCGGGCAGGAGGCTTTTCTAGACACAGAAACCTAACTGCCGGAATGAAAGGCTGTGGTTTTTGCTTCCTGTTTCCTAACACGCGACAGAATCTTTTGTGAATCTGACCAATGTGATTACACTCAAAACGGAGATGTTGCAATTTGTCACTGAGCTTTGGCAATGGGGGTTGATGCATCAGGCATGAGGGAAAATCAAATGTACTGTAGCATTAAACTTCACTTGATAAGCTTTAAGTGGTAGCTTAGTGATCCACCAGCTTTTTACCAAGACTTGGAATGTTGTAGTTTACATCAGCTTTCCTCTCTACAAAGACCTGAGGTGAAAGAGTTGGTTTTTTTGCAAATATCTTGCTTACTTAGGAGACTCTTGCCTAAAATTGTGTTTGGTGGTGATTATTTAGCATTCAAAGCTTATAATTTGGGATTGATGAGACACTAATAAATTGAATATTATTTGCTATCATCTGATGATAAACTAGAACTATAGCAAAAGGAACAGATCAGCCAAGTTTCTTCTGGCTTCTATTTTTAGGACTTGAGTCCTTTTCTTCTTTTTTAAAAACTTCTGTTGTTGTTCTGACTTTCATTGTTAGATTAGCAAGTTTATGCTGTTGCTTGTTGAGTTTCTATGCCTATGAGTTAATTTATCTTCCTTTGCATTCTTCAGGTGGTTAAAGACAGAGTGAGTCAGTGTTTTGTAGGTGAAGGTTTAGACAAGTTCTGGATAAAATAATAATAAAGGCTCTGTCTAGATTTTTATCTTGATGCAACAGAGGCAGACAGTTGAGAGACAAAAACGAATCTGGGTGGTCTTGATATTGGAGACTGCCATGAGCATGGATGTTCCCAGCTGGGGGACAGGGAGGAAAAAAAGTTCCTGAAATGATGAAATGCATGTATTGAATAACAGTTGCACATCTTGTTTGAAAAGCAATCCAACCAGCTATTTTAGCATTGCTTATCTTAAAGCAGCAGCAGGTAACACTAATGCAGTCAGGAGTACCTTGTTTGCTATGGGGGTAGAAAAACTGTTCTGTAGGAGTAAAAACCTGGGGAGTTAAGCCACAATATCCCTCTCATACATTTATTTGTCTTTTAGCAAATGATATTTGAATCAGTTCAGTGGCATGGAGAAGTTTATGGAAAAATGCATTACTAGAGCTGTAACTGAAGTGATTTCATAGTTTATTTTTAAACACTTTTGATTGAAAGTTGCTAATTGAGGGTGGGGGTGACAAGGGAAGGTTTGCTTGAAGTTGGGTTAAGCCAAGGTTATCTGTATTTGTCTCAAGCCCGGAAGAGTTGGCAGGAGAACTGAGTGAACTTTATGAACCTGCGCAGACCTGACCCTTAACACACTCACACACACACATGCTCACACAAACGTGTCCTTGAATACTTTCTCAGCCTTACACTCCAGCCAGGCATACCACAATCCATTCCAGCCCACAGTGGGAGGATATTAAATAATTTTTATCCTAAAATTCCTTCTCCCTCCTCCTCTTTAAATTTCCCATCCACCCTCTGCATGTTCCCATTGTGGGGAAGGATGAGTGCTGTTTTCTCTTATCTCCTTGGCTATGAGGGTAGTTTCACAACTGCTGCATGTTTCAGTTTTTCACCTACCACAGACTTAATGTATTAAAGTGGGCCAAATCTGGCACTCCTTATCCCTGACAAATGTTTTATTGAAGTCTTTGGGAACTTTGCCTGGGACTCTATGAGATTGCAGGCAGTGGTATTTAAAAGAGGCTTCCACAGTCACTTGATTTAATTGAAGTTTTTTTTTTGTTTTTTTTTTTGTTTTTTGTTTTTTTTTTTTTTTTAAGTGGATGTAGCTTAATCAAGGCAGTGCTTTCAAGTCTGAAATCGTCTCTTATAAAGTTACCTGGGAAGAGGTTTGAAATACCTCACTTAATGTTTTCACATTTCCATGCATCAATTCCCAGTCATTTCTACTCCTTGTTTTCCATTTGAAGGCAAACCCTAAGAGAGATGTCATTTACTTTACTTTCCCCCTTCAAGGTCAGGCTGGACAGTCTTGGATTCTGAAAGGAGAAGTTATGGCAGCTTGTTATCAGGCACAACTGATTGTCTGCAAGTGACATGATGAAACAAACGGTCTAGCTGAGATTCTGACTTTATAACACTAATAAAAATCTTCAGGGTAGGAGAGGGGGATTTAAATCTCCTTTACATGCACAGAATTTTGTCTACATTCTCTCACTCTATGATTGATGAAACAGTAGGATAAACAGAGGATAAAAATTACTCCTTTTGGGGAGGGTAAGTTCATACTGGTTTTGATCCACTGGGGGCAAAACAGTATCAGGGTGAATTGTCAGTGAGGGGAGGGAACTGGTCTGTGGAGTTAGTTCTGATAGCCCCATGTGTTTCTGGGCAGGAAACACACTTCTGACCATATAGCATTGAGCTTTCTAGAAAACCCATAGGTGGTAGCAAACTTATGACCTGTAGGGCTTTTCTGTAATTATAATAAGAAGATTATAGATGTATTTCTTTTAAGACTTCAAAGGAAGAAAATGAAAGGGAAAAAGTTAAACTCTGTCAGAACCCACCAAAATATTGATATGTCAGCTCCTGAATAGGGTGTGCAGTGTGTTCTGTGCAGGGAGGTGCTGTTGTAATCAAGGGAAATGTAGAGAATTGAAATATAGCAAATATCCTGGATTCCCATTAAGCAGTTAAAAAAGATTATTAAAATAAAGCCTTCTCTTAAAGTGAAAGGAATGAGGAAGTTGTTCCTTCACTGACTAGACATTTGTTTCTGTTTGAGCCATCATTCATTATAAGAGTATAGGAAAGGCCATGCTAGTAGCATGTTTGTTCACCCTCTGCTTCTTCACTGATGCTGATGTCCCAAGTGTCTTTGTAAGAGTCTCATGCTCAGGTCAAACCCACAGATCTGGCCCCTTGATCTGCTCCAGCAGGAGATGTACCATCTCCAGAGGAGATAGGAGCTCCTTTTTTTTCATCCTCAAACTCAGAAGCAATCTGAAAAACTGGTGCAGTACTTGTAGCTGGAGAGAAATGGAAGAGCAAATTACTTTCAGCTGGACTGCAGAGGGGCCACAAAGTCCTAGAGCATTTAGGTTTTAGTGGTGGGAGGAAGTGGAGGCAGAGGCTGAGGATTCAGCCCAGTGAAGAGGCCACAACGTTGCAGTTGCAGCACTTGGTGTAATGGCTCCTGTAATCTCCTGCTGCTGTGCTCCTTTCCAGCTGAGCTTAAAAAAGGTTTACCTCTAACTACTGGGCCTCCCAAAACTGCTTTAATATTTCTTTGTGGTTTTTATTCCTGTGGAAACCTTGGTGGGCCTCTCTGTTGTTTGCTGACTTAATGAGTTCTCTTGACATTGTTCAGTGACTTGTTCCCGGTAGTGCTTGTCCTCACAGCTCATGCAATGAGTGCATGAGCAGAAGAGTGCTCTTGTCCACTTCCCTTCCCTGTGTGTTTAACTGAAGTTCATGATGAGCTGTTGAAGTTACCAGAACTAAACTATACTATAAAAATGTACCTTTATTATTTTTTTTTAAACTAATGGCTCTTTTCATTGTGTGTACATGAAAGAAGAAGCTGGGGTAAATGATTAATAGCACAATAAGGAAAAATAAACCTATTCTCTTAGATTTTTTTAAAAAAAATATATCTGTTTTCTGGAGTTTAATCTCTGCCAAGATTTCTGTTTGTGGTTTCCTTTCTTACTTGAATTGTGCTGTTCCATCTCCAAAGATATGTTTTTTTACTGTGTTCAACTTTTTCCCAGTTGTGTTATATTCTTCCTTTTTTTCTACCTGAAAACAAAACTTCTGTTTTTGACTTGTCTTCATATTTTGTTCAAAGATGGAAAAAGCTGAATGTGTTACTAGTGGTTGAGTTTCTGCTGCTCAGCTCTTTTTCATGATACTCACTTTTACAGGGTGATTTGTACAACAATTAACATTCCTCCAGGCTGAGAAGAGCTCTAATGGAAGGCTGTCTGTGAGCTGAGAGAGCAGCAGAAGTGGTCTGGGAGTAGAAAGATTAAACAGTGAGGTTAAACAGGTCAAATGAGAAGTAACAGTCAGTTGAAAAAAGTGCATAGTACAGGGGATTAAAAGAAGGGATGAAGTTTAACGGCCAGGCTTTACAATGAGGTTGTTACTTATGTAGGTGAATTGTTTTTGTTTTGACATCAGTATACAAAAGTTTGGCTTTGTCCCTCAAGCTCAAAATGTTATTTTGTAGAAATACAAAAACCTGATTTCTTGCATGTTGCCTTTACCGCATACCTCTGATTTAGTGAGTTCTAGAACCCTCTGTGGAGGCAGTTTCAGAATTCCATTCACTGACAAAGTAAATTCCTTCAGCTGGCAAAGGCAGCTAATGGTTTGTAATCTGTCTGTGCATTCTCACAGGTGCACACAAATGCAATTTCAATAGTAAGACACCTCAAATATTATCATCATGTTTATCCTTCTGCCATGTACAAGCAGAATCCAAGATCAGATAAAGGAAATGTCATGTTGACCTGTGGCTGCCTCTGAAATAGTTTTGACTCTTGGCTTCATGAGTTAGCTGTCTTTAACTACTGAGGCAGATTTCCTGTCTGTGATGAAGAACACAAATTTTCCATCATGTATTATTTGAAATGAATGTTATGGAAGATTGTGATGACTCTTGACTGAAAATTGTTCTACTACCCATGATTTAAAAAAAATACCAATAAGCTAAATGTTTTTCCTACATTTTGTGGCTGAAATGCATTAGCAGTGGATTCCAGGAAGTAGCAAATTTGAAATGTGTATTATACTATTTCCTCTTATTCTTTGTAGATGACTTCCCCATAGTAAAATGTAACAGGGCAGACAGGGAGCATAAACGTGTGCTCTGTGTCACATAAGAGTGAGAACTAGAGGGTGCAGGCTGGGTGGGACTTCTTCATTTCTCTCTGAGAGAAGCTCTGACAAGTTTGGAAGAAGTTTTGCACAGGATGTTCAGGAGTTTTGCTACAGATCACCTCAGTGGGATATAGTATTACTATTTTTCCCTAGTGAAGAGAAGAAAGAATTGGTTACTTTTCTAAAATTTATTGAGCCTTTGTGGCTTTTTATTCTGTGCTAATGGTTTTCCATTTTATGCAGAAATATCTTTCCTTGTCTTATGTGTAATGATAACGAATAATGAGGAAATGGCTTCATAGGTGATAAAGGACATTACAAAAATCCTGCTGTGAATTAACTGTAAGCTAAATTTTCTTCAAATCATAAGCTTTGGGCACAGCTCTCCTGCTGTGTTTCATCCTTCCTTCCTCCATTCTCTGCTTTCTGATAGGCTTTTCAGCCTGATCTTTGCCAAGAAAGCATAAGGCATTGGAAAGAAAGTGGAGTTAATTGTATTTAATGGCCGGTCAGGAAGGGAGGAGGAGAGATAAAGTTTTAATATCAAGGGCCAGCACCGATACTGAATATAGACATGCTTTAAAGTCTGTTTTATTAAAATAATTTCAAAAGCAACTCCTTCAGAAATATTGGTCATCTTGGCAAAGCACCATGATGATTTTTTTTGAGATCTGAACTCTGGATGACCTAGCACTGGGCCTGTTAAAAAACCCTTTTTCCTTTCCCCTTCCTTGTATCTTTATCCTCCTCTGCCCCCTAAACCACTGACTGATAAGCAAAAGCCTCAGAACTGACTGTTTGTGCCTTGACGGTTAGAATAGCTTTTCCATTTTTTGCAAGGAAATGTTTACGGATAGTTTAGGACCTGTGTCTCCAGGAGCTTCTTTCTTCAGAGCTTGCTGAGCCATCTCAGAGCAAATTGTTCATTTTATGTAGTGTCAGATAGAAATATCAGCTCAAAATGAAGTAATGTGCAATGCTAACTTCTAACCTGCTCCACACACAACTGCAAACACTTCTCCACCCCTCCGTTTGTGGGCACTGGAAATTTGGGTGGACCACAGGAATATCAATGCCTGCTGTGCTGCTGCTGCTTCCCAGGCCATCATTGATGAAACAAACTGCTTGGCACAGCTCACATCTGAAGGACATTGCTTCTTGCAAACTGGGGATGTCTGCCTCTAAACCCCCTCGGTTGTGTTCTCCCCGGCCTGTTTTGGGGAGCCAGGAAAGACTGGTGGGAATCAGAGCATTTAGGGTATGTGTTTCTTCATCATCTCTTTGATTCTGTTATGTTTAATTTTTTTTTTTCAGCTGATGAGGGTTTTGTTTTTTTTTTTTTTTTTCCTGATGGGTGAGATTCCTGTCAGAAAATACCAGCCAGAGTTGGGAAAGGAGTTTCTCAGCTGATGAGGGTTTTTTTTTTTTTTTTTTTTTCCTGATGGGTGAGATTCCTGTCAGAAAATACCAGCCAGAGTTGGGAAAGGAGTTTCACAGAAATATATTGTTGTAATAATACCAGAGAAAATTTCCAAGTATGATCTGAATGCAAGGCTTGATTTCTTTTGCTATGGGTCAGACAAGCATAAACTGTGCCTTTCATCTGTGTGGTGTTGAATTCTACAACAGAAATGTTTGGTATTTAGTATTTGGTATTTTATTTTAACTATTTTTCTGCTGAAAAATAATAAAGATTAAAATAGTGTCCATATTGGTAATAATACAGTGTCTGGTCCAGTCTTAGAAGTTACAAAGCTCTTGGCAGATGAAGGCTGTGAGTTTTTATCTCTGGCAATTTCCGTTCTAGCTATATAACCTATGGCAGAATGTGAGATTCAGAATGACATAGGTTAAGAAGAATTTGATATGTTAAGCATTGCAAGAAGCATTGTAGAGAATTTGCTTCAATTGTCATGGTTTTTGATGAGAAGAAAATTAAATTTACTTAGTTTTTAAGTTTACAGTGCACAAGGCTGGAGTCTGAGTATCCTGAGACTTTACTGAATATTTGATATCAAATATTATACATAAATGAGCTACTAAATAAACATTGCATATAAAATTTTGAGTTATGCAGAGCAGCTTCCTTAACAGTGTCAAAAAGTATATTCCAAATTGTGTATTGTTAAATCCTACCCCATGTTGGCTATGGCAGAAGCTTTTACACAAACCTCATTTTTTCTTCTGAAACTGATGGTCTCTTCCTGAGTTCGAGACATTTAAAAGATTTTTATACTTGATCTTTAAAGAAATGATAGCTGAATATATGCCAGATTTATTATTCTTCCCCACGTGGGTTGTGATTAAGCGTATCGTTTTAGCTTATTTCTGAGTAGCTGTTAATTTTTTTAAGGGCTGTATGTAATGGACTAATTGTTGCCAGAATTAATTACATATATAAGGAAAGTTTATAGATAAATGGAAGCTGTGGAACACAGGAAGCTGTTTCCTTTCTGAAATCTGACCACTGATAATGTCTGGAAACCTGAAAACTGATGCACTGTAGTTTTTGTTTCTATGCTCATTATATTCCTTGGTGCACATAATCAATATCTTTTTAAAGACTGGAAACTGCAAGAGTGCAATAGATTATTTTAATTATGATTTTTTTTGCTTGTGTTTTCTTTAAGAGTTGAAAATTAATGCAAAAGATAAAATTATGTGTACTATATACAAGGTCCCTTCTCTGAACACTTTGAAGTGGGATACTTTACTGGCCGATGCTCAGAGTCATGTTGAGCTACAACTTGATAGAATAAGACGTCTAAGAGTGTATAAAGATTTAAGAGTGCAAACATTCTTAGATGTCTTTTGCTGTCATCAGAAAAGGTAAAATATTGCTTCCTTTATTAAGCCCTTGTCCATTGATAGTTGTTATTCAGATCATACCTAAGATATAAAAAATTTAAAAACAGAGCAAATACCACAACAGATATTTAGCTGGCAGGTTGCGAAGGTTATGCAACTCTTCCCCAGACATGGAGGTGCTAGTCTTTGATTTGAAATGAGCAATTTCCCAAGTTCTACTCATGGATTTCTATTCTGCTGGATTTAGTGATCAAATCTTGGTGGCCTTCCATGTGAAGATATATTTAAAATACTTTTTTCAGTCTATTTAAAATTCAAACAAACTTTCAGGTGGCAGGCTTATTTCACAATTAATGACCAGCTTTAGAGTTAATTTGCAAGGAATGTGTGTGTTTCCGTGTATTTTGCAGATTGATTTTTAAAAGAATCTTCCTATCAAGAAGAAAATGAGAGAAAGGAAAACAGATGACCTTTTTCCATTTTAAGTTGATTCTGATGAAAAGCTATATAATGCAAAGTTTTTGTGAATCCAGCCAAAGAGTTGGATTGGCAGTTCAGGACTGGGACCAGCAATGCAGTGGCAGATAAAGCAAGGTATGCCCTTACAACAACTGCATAACAGGCCAACTTAAAAATAGTGAGCAGCTGGGCTGAATGACTTGCTTTCAGCCTTAAGCTTCCCACGGAGAAGCCCTGGAGAAACAGAGCTCTTCTTGTAGTAGTGGAGTTGAGCAAGTGGGAGAGAGCAGTACTGGCCAGAGGATATAGAGGCCCCTGAGAGAATGGGGAGAGGGTCCCAGTGGTCTCAGGGCTGGGTTTCACACACAGGTGCTGGCAGACAGGGCCCCTGGGTACCTGCCTCAGCTCCCTCAGAAGCTGTAGCCCCTGTGCTTTGAAAGGCTAGATTAGGGTACAGCATGTCTTCAGGATGTTATGAAATGTTTTTGGAATATATATATACACACATATTGTATTTTCCCCTTTGAAAGTGAGGTGGGAAGCAGGAGGCAGTCATGTTTTGGGATGCTGCACTAAAAACCTGAGGCTAGCCAGGTGTAATGCAGTTTATGATGTCTGCCTGAAGGTATTTGCAGCCTACAGTGGCAGCTGTGAGGGGCAGATTACATCTTTCATCTCACCCGCATGCAGATGAGTTCAGTGGGAGAGAGGTCTTGCAGCCCCCACACTTTATTTTTCTCAGCCTGGCTCTGTCTCTAACCCGAACTTTGCCCTGAGACCTCAACTAGGTCCCTTAGTTGTGGCCCAGGAGTGGAGTTTCTTGCAGCCCTGTTTCCTTGGCACTTTGCCTGGGGCAGCCCCTGTGCAGCCACATCCCTTGGGCTGTCTCATTCAGCCTGACCCCTGGGTTTATGCTGTACTCTGAGCCAAGGGCGTACAGGACAGGACAGGCCACAGCACCAAGCCTGACAGAGCTCAAAAAGTGATTGGTCAATACTCTTGGGCACATGCTGTAACTCTTTGGGATGGTGCTGTGCAGGGCCAGGAGCTGAACTCAATGATACTTGTGGGTTCCCTCCAACTCGGCACATTCTGTGTGTGATTCTTTGCTGTTATGGGATATGGCACAACAAGGTTATCTTGAGCTATTTTTTCCTCTGTAATGGAGGATGAAGGGATTCCTCCTGCTATTCTTCTTCCTGTTCCATACCAGCGGGGGATGACAGGGGTCACAGTAGGAAATAGGGCACTGGGGGTGCCTGTCATGGCGTGTATGGGCTTTGTATTGATGTGACCCAGATTTGTAGGGTTTGCCCTCTATGCTAGCTTGTTTCTTCATGGTGAGCTGAGACAGGGCATTCAGACTATCTTCTCTCCTGAGGTCCCTGTGGGTCACATTATTTATGGTCTTTATTAAGAAAGCAAGCCCCAAAACCTCCCTCCCTGCCCCACAGAATCAACTTGTGGCTGCATTGGGCAGACTTGAAATAGCTATGAGCAAGTATTCCTTATTTTTCAAAGTTTCTGTGGCTCAATTTGCCGCTTCTCTGATAATACCCTTAGAAGAAATGCAGCCAAACTCTAGGTCATATAATCTTTGTGTTCTTGACTGATAAATATGATTTTACCTGTTAAAACAATGTTCAAAAGATCATTAGTGGTAGTGATGACTGGGAGAGTAATCGTTTGGGAAACCTACTGGTTGTGGGAGCAGGCATAGCACTTTTTGAATGAGGGAAGAACATCAAGACAGATTTTTTAGAAGTATATTTACATTTCCAGGAAAACCTCACAATCAGTTGATCTTTGATTTACTCTAGTTCACAGTGTTTTTAAAGCAGAGATGGTGCTCTGCAACCCCCCTACCCCGCCTCCCCGTGCCTCTGTGTGTGTGTGCACGTGGGTGTTTCTGGAAGTGTTGTGTTAAAAAGCAATTTGACATCTGCTGACTTTCTCCAACTAAAGCTGCTACTTCTTGGGCATATGAGCTGATTCTGTGCACCCTGGCATGTGCCTGGCTCTGACTGACCCTTCAAGTGCAGCCCTGTGTGCCCAGGGTGCAAAGGCAGGTCCCTGTCACATGTGGCGCCAAGGCAGAGGAGGAGTGGTGGAGGTTCCCCTGTGCAGGCACTCCCGTCTCCGTCATGTGTGAAGCCATTCCACATAACCCTAACAGAAGGCTGCCTGTCAGCTGCAGGCCTGGGGTGGGCAGAATCCTTTCTTTTTATGATCTCCCTGCATTAAAAACAGGGAAAAGGGGGAATTTCCCTGTCTTGCCTGGCTAATGATGTGGTTGGTAACTGGCTCAGTTCAGGCAGGGCTGTATCCCATGCCTTCCCAGGTGCACACACGGTCTTGGGTGAGCATTTTGCAGGAAGATCCTGTGGGGGAAGATGTATGGACATTTGTATTTAAGCAGCCTGATTTATTCCACTGAGATTTATTTGATTGGTTTGACTCCTCCTCTCTTCCCTCATGTTTTCCCAAATGCTAGGACGGCCTGCATTTTCCTTTGCTGTGTATGTTTGGCAAATGTGTTTCAGATGACTTTGGCAGGCTTTTGAAAAGAAGGCTTGAGCTTCTGTGGATATTCTAAAGTTTTTTCCCCCTACGGATAAAAGTATTGAAAGATACATACTGTTGGTTGCTTGGATAGTATAACTTAGAGAAGGCAATTTCAGTGTCTCAGCCATGTATCTTGATTCAATTATTCAGTTATCTCTTCATGAGATACAGTCACATGATTGCATAAAAAAGGTGAGCATTCTATCTGGCCATTTTCAATCTTCAATAAAGATGGCATTGTTTTGAATATGTTTAAAAGAACAAAATTATTTTGCAGAGATTATGATAAAGGGAATGTAATATGGTTGATTTGTGTGTTCATGTTTGGTTGCCCAAAACTGAGGCACCTGAAGCAAGCTGTTAGAATTAAGGGCCAATCCAAGCAATCAGGTGCCCTTTGGTTTCAGTGCATCCAAGCTTGAGGATGAATCTCAAAGACTGCTCATTAAATAACTTATCTCTGTTTTGAAGCCCATTTTTTTTTAAACTCTTGAGCAACAAGGCATACATTTCAAGTGTTTTTTTCTGAACTGTCTGAAACTTCTGTCTTTCTTTGTTCACTCCAGCTGTCAGCAGATTTCAAGGTGTGTGTCTCTGTGTTTGAAGAAGTTATCATAGATATTGGTGACAGCTGGGCTTTGAAATGTTCTTTGCAGTCAACACAAAGTACATGAAGAATGAGTCATGAACATTTACAGACCATACTTGGCTTCATATGTAAGTTTTCTAATTATGAGCCTGCCTAATTGAGCTGGGGAAGCTCATGACTTCACCATGGTCTTCAAAAAATGATCCAGTTGCTAAAGTTAAGGATCTGAGCAATGATTTTTTATGATGCTACATTCAATTAATCAATCAAATTAGGGTTTTCATCTTTTCTGTCACTGCCAGAGGGGTCCAAACTGGTGTGATTTCCACCCCTCAGGGGTTTCCAAGGGTGTCTCTTGTTTTTGCAGTTTTAATTATTTAAGTTAAAAAACATGAGGCTGTGCATTTTGAAGGTAGGACTTTCCACTTATGAAGTTCAGTGATCTTTTCTCCATTACTAGTTTAATGCACTGTACATTCCTGAGCAAGTTAACTGAATGCAGCAAATTATGTTTAATCACATAGAATTAGAGAAGTTTGTAACTTGTGTTTGTAAATGCTGTATCTGCTCCAGGTGTAAACTGAACCATCAGAAGTCTGCAAAGACAAAGCTCTCTGAGCTCTGCAGTTATTCTGGACATGTTTCCATTGTATGTGGAAGAAATACTATTAAAAAAAGTGAAGGTGCACTCTTGGATACAACAAAAGTTTATCACTGACAAAGTGTCCTTTCTTTTATCCTTCTCAGGCTTTTCAGAATGTTTTTCAAAAGTCAGCTTTTGTTTGACTTTCTGAGCTTTGGAAGAATTTCTAATGCCATTCACAGGCCTGAATGCCTGGATTCCACAAATTTGCCAGGCCTGTGTCTTCTGTTCATGCTGCATGGTTCAGTGTTACAGACATGTACTTTAAAACTCCCTGACTTCAGACTGCAATGCCTTCTTATGTTGACTTTCTTTCAAGGTTGTACAAATGCACGCACAAATGCACACAATGTAATTGAGAAAACTGTATAATGTGTAATAATTCTGCATAAAAATGAATAATAAATGTAGGAATAAGAAATAAATGGGAGAAGAATCTATTTTCATGAGACTGTACTTGCAAGAGTGATGTACAAATATGGAGATTTTTGTACCTAATTTTAGCTACGGTGTTGAATTTTTTATTACTGTTTAGTTAAGAGGGTTTAAGTCTTGGTCTTACCTCTTGGCTGTTGGAATCTCCATTGTGCTGTAGCCCATGTTTCCAAGATGGGCAGCAGTGTCTGTGTGTGGGGAGTAGCAGAGGGCACAACGTGAAGGTTTGCTGAGAGTGCTTCAGGGACATAACCCCCTGCTGCTACCCAGCAAATTTGTTGTGTGTTTAGACATGGTTTGGGAAAATAAGCAGATGAACACTGGAAGCTAGTGAGTGGAGATAGCAGGAAGATATGTGTCCAAGAGTGGATTTGTCTTCTGCTAACACAATTCAGCTTCCTTTTCATAGCATGAATGTTCAATAAATTTTATTTCTCAAGGCTGTGTTTTAGGAGCACATTTCAGGTTGTGTTCCTCTTTAAAAAAATTTTAGTGAGAAAGCATCCTGAATGAAATGTTGAACTTCGTCCAGTGACTGGAGAGCTTGTGGTGCCTAAATGGGATTTATTGTAACTGAACAGGAAAAACCCTGAAATATAAGACTATGTAGTTGTGTAAAAGCATTGTGTTTTCCGTCATCTTACTCTCATTTGACCTTGAATTGGAGCAATGTCTTTGACTTCAGTATCTGTAAGACAAAATACAGTATGAACAAATTGTTTTAAATCACCTATTATTACAATTTATTTATCAGTGCATGACATGAAGTTATTAAGTGCTTTTGTCCTGTTTTTCTTTATTTCAGGCTTGGGTCACAGAGAAATGTGAGGATTTACACTTCTGAAATAGATGTGAATGGGATTGAAGGAATTACGCGGAGGATAATGAACTCCCCTTCTTCCTGATCCGGGAAAGATGAGTGAGTGTATTATGAAATAATTTATAATTAACTCACTCCTTACTTCAGAAGGTTTTTAGTCAAAACACAAAGATACAGTTCAGATGGCTGTATGTAAGAATGGAAGAAATTTCAGATACTACAGATACACCACCTAATTATAAACATCAGCCTTCAGAATCTGCTGTTCCTGTTTAGTAATATGAGGATTTCCATTAAAAATATAGTGTGAGCTTTCTGTAGTAAATCTCACCCCCTCCCAGCCACACCAGCTCTCTGATGTAAATGTTCTATATTTGAAAGCCCAGTGTCAAAGAAAGCGGAACTTACAAAATTAATTTTGCATTTCTTGAACTGGTTCTGAGTGGGGCTGTTACTGGAGAAAAGTGAAAGGCTGAGCTTTATTAGGTCCCTGCATGTGTTTGTTAGTGAAACAGGTGAGAAACAGCAGCAGAAATGTCCATGTCATACCTGGGCTGCTTCTGAAGCCTGTTGGAGTGCAGCTGATATGTTAGTTCCAGTGGCTGCAAATCCAGCTTCTGTGTCTTCCTGCCTCCTTTCCTTGCTATATCACTGTCCGCAGAGGGAAGGAAAGGAACTCCAAGGCCAAACGTGTGGGAGGATAAATGGGACTTTACTTTGGGTTGTCTTTCTCTGTCTCTCCCTGTAGATACGTGGAGCCATCATTAGAAAAGAGCACATGACTTTTCTGTGGAATCTTGACATTCTAATTGTTTTCAATTTAGTGCATACCTTGCATATGTCACCTTCAGATACTGTTCAATAAATAAGATCTGCGCTTCCTAGTACAACCTGTTCAAAGTGAAAAGCTACAAGTCCTGTTAGAAAAGCACATGGTGTTTAAGTCCTGGCTTTTGGCAGAGATTTCTCACTTCTGCATCAATACACACAAGACCATGTATGTGGTGCTGTGAATGTATCAGTGCTGAGCAGTGCATAGCAGGATGAGTTTTCAATTGCAGGTGTTGCTGACCAGACAGCTCTTTCACCAAGCTGTGATACAAGAAATATGTAAGAGCTGTAAGTATGTACCACAAACATGTAAGAGTAAAAATGAACCCTAAAGCTGGCAGAGTGACAGCAGAATTCTTTTATTAATTTAAACATTCTTGTAATTCTTGAATCTAGCTTTCTAGCTTAGATTCATTATGTCTAAATTGTGTGCAGGGCTGAAAATGGAGGGTGCACCATCCAAAGCAGGTTTGGATGACCTTCTGAGACTTTTACACTTGTACATGGGAGGAGGTAACACCCAAAGCAATAGGTGTGTCTGGACAGCACTCAGCTTCAGAGGGCCAGAACCAAGATGATGACATGCTGCCTATGGTGCTGAAGCCAAAGGGCATGCATTGGGTGGTGTAGGGAGAAAAGGCAATGCTATTTGTGTGTTGAAGGTGTCAGGGACAATGTCTGAGGCTTTGCCTGAAGTGGAAATAGGCAGCAGGTGCAAATATATGCTGCAGAGGAGCAGGCTGCAGCAAGGTTCAGGAGTATCCCAGCACTTGGAGGGGGTAAAAGGGTAGGAAGCAGAGCAGAGAGGGTGTCAGTGGTGTATTAAAAGCATCAGGAGCTCAGTTGATGGAGGAAAACCAATGGGAATAGTAACTTGTGTGGCTTCTCCAGAACAAAGAGTGGGATGAAAGGATGCAGTGGAGAGTGAAGTGGGTGGGAATTTTTCTGTTCAACCATCTACACCAAACACTTTTTTTCCCTCCAGAGATGTTTCTTGGTGGGCTGTATTTGAAACCAAATATTAAGGAGTCTCCCCTGCAGCTGACGAGAGAGAGATGTGAAGAAAAATTCAAGGAACCAGAAATCAGGACTTTCTGAATGAGGGAAAAGAACAAAGGGGTGAGAACTGTGCAGGCAATAATGAGAAAACAAGTGTTTTCAGGGGAAGTTTTGGAAAGTAATGGGAGAGCAGGGATCGGGAAATACACAGCAGTAAGATTTGATTTCCAGCTGTCTTGGGTTTTTTACCAGCATGATGTAAATGGCAGCTCTTACTGGAGGGAATGAAAAATCACTTTTCTCATCAAGGAAGTGGAGAAATCTCACTCTGTTTGCTTGCTTGCACAAAGAATGCTATAATGTAAGTGTGGGAAAGCAATATAAACATTTTGGTAGTACTTCTTGTATTTCCTATTTTTTGAAGATGGGTATGCATATGGTAACACAACCTGGGGTAACCATCAGCCTACAAATCCACCCCTGTCTTGAGGTTTTTTCTAAAAAAGATGTTATTTTTTCCCCCTACTGGTCATATAATGACTTGCTTAAAAAAAGCTAATATTTTAAAACTTTATTTTGAATTTTGTCCTAATGAAGTCTAGCTATATTCTGACCTGAATATTCACTGCTTGATGGTAAGATTAAAATGACTGTGAATGTTTTAAAGATTTGGGTTTTGCATAAGTACCTTTTGTCCTATAGTGGGTAGGATGGCTCCAGTCTCTTGGCAAAATGTGACTCCTGCCTGAAACCAGAGCAGGTCTGAAGCTGACCTAATAGTTCATAAATTGGCATATTCTCTCAAAAAGGTGATCAGCTTGGCTGGTCTGTGCTTGTGGTTGCATTAACCTCTACCTTGTGTCTGCTTTTCCTTCAGCTGCAGTTGTGCTTGCAAGGTGTTTGTGATATATTTGCTTTATCAGGAGGAGACTTGGGGTGTCACACATGCCAGAAAAGTACCCTCATCTTTCCTCATTCATTCCCTATGTGGTGTCATATGGAGCTGAGAGTCTCCTGCTATAGCAGTCGCTAAAACATGTTGATAATGTTTGCTTCCAACAGGAGACTGTTCTGGACATCCTGTTGTCTTCTTCTTTCAACCTGTTTCTGGTCAGTCTGAGGGCTTTGGGAGCTTGTCCTGGCTCCCCAGGCCCCTGGCCGTGGTAAAAGGGAAGTGGAGCTGTACTATGAACAGGTCTGAGATCCCCAGTGCGGTGGAAAAGTGAAGGGAAGAGCAGGTCCAGCTGTAGCAATCCTGACCTTTCTGGGAGCACCACACGTATCCCATATGTACCATCCCATGGCTGTTTGGCAGGGCTGGGGCTGGGGCTTGCAAGGCTGACACCAAAGCAATGTGGCTGTGTGTTTGCAGCTTTCCACTGCTGGGATCATGTATTGGAAACTTCCATTGATGCCTGGGAGCTTCTTACTCCTGAATGTGCTCGCTAAGGCTCTTGCCCTCTGTATGAATTGCCTGGCCATGTTACTCTGTGTCTGTTTCTAGCCCTGTCTATTCATCAATTTTATTTTATTTTTTCAAAACAACTTAAAATATAGGTAAAGCAAACATTTTATTGTATCTGTAAAGATGCTGACCTAGCATCAAATAGAAGAGTATGATGAAGTGATAAATGTTTCAAGCCCCTGGCCTTTTATCTCTGATTTTCTTTTTTTAAAATGTTTCTCAAACTTAAGTGATTGAAAAGTTTTCCAGATCTGATAACTGCAAAGATTTCAAGTGAAACTTTTGGCTTCTATCCCAGTATGAGATCATACAAAGTGATATTAGCTGAATTTGTACCAGAGTTTGAAAAGAAAATGAAAACATGTTACTGTTAAGTGTCTCTCAGCTATTTTTCAGCTATGCTGCACATTTTTCTTTCTAATATTGTATTTAATTTATACTCTGTGGGTTTTTTATCCTTGCTAGCAGGACTTCTTGGATGCCATTTTACACAGACGTTTTCTAATCTAGTATTGCACAGAAAACTCACTACAAGAGAGAGGATATACTGAATTCCTGCTGCTGTTCCAGAATGACCTTAAACAAAATCTCTAACCTGTCTTTTTGTCTGGTTTTTGTGACAGGAGACTTTGAAAGCAGTGGTCCTTGTAGGGGTGTGTGTACCTAATAAGGGTAAATGTGTGTCAACTACATGTGTTTTGTGGGTTTCCTTCTATAAAGAAGTAAAATAAGGTAAATAATGCCTTAAGTTAGGAATTTAGATTACTGAACAGGGCTGAACTTCAAGGACTGAACTTGGAAACCCAAGCAATCGGATGCTAGAAAATTCTGCATTTAAAGCTATTAATCCATCCCCTTGGTAAATATTCATTTTGATTGCCTTTAATTAGAGGATTGCGTGCTTCCCCCCTCCCCCCCACCCCCCAAGGCCTGCGTATTGTTCAGCACACAGCATGGCTAATGCTTAATGAGTGGGTAGGTTGTTGATGTTTTGTTTCTCACCATTTCTTGTATGGCTTTATTTACTGCATGGTTGGCAGATGGTGCGCTGAATACAGAACTACTCATTTCCTCATGGTGATTTTCATGGCATTTACACCATAAAGAGTTACTTTACTGCATGTTTTTCAGGGAATCTTAATCAAGAGTGCAAAATAAGACATACACATATATTTAACCAAACTTTGAACCTTGGCAGTTAATTTTCTGGAAGGAGATGGTTACAGTACAGTTGCCTTGGTGGAAGATCTATCAGGTTGTGTTGATTCCTTCCCCCACTCTTTTTTGTAGCAGAAAGCAGCAGTGGGTCAAAGCTCCCACAGGGGCACATGGTATCTCCATAACTCAAGTAGTTTGGTAGAAATGTTGTAAACAGCTATAAGTTCCCTCTTTCTCTCCAATGTTTTCTTCTTGCCATTGTTAATTGTACAAGAGAACACAGAATTTCATGTCAGAAATCTCTTCTGTAATCAAAGGAGTGGATATTTTGTCCAGCAAACTGGCTTAGCAACCTGCTTCCAGCATTCAGAGCACGTTTGAGACCTGATGGAAATGAACAAATCTTCAAAACCTACTGTAAGCTACAGGAAGAGAACACTCTTCATCTGGTTTCTGTCTTGGAGGCTGTAAGCTCTTCAGGCTGGAGCCTGTGCCTTCCCATATGTCGATAGAGTATTTCAAGCCCTATAGTAGTATAAACAGCAGTGGATGAGGTCATCATATATCAAACAACATAATTAAATCAGTGCTTTATTCACTGTCTGTGTCTCATTATGGCTGCCTCCTAGGTCACTCCGCAGCCTTGGAGATCATGTAAGAACTAGAATGTTGCAACAGCCCTTGCAGAAACATTTGCTTTGAAGTTGGTGCTATTCTCTTAGAGACCAATCTTCATAAAAATGTACTTTGTAAAATGTGGTGCTATTTTGAAAAAGCTATGTAAAAGGGAAACACTTAATATTGATTTTTTTCATAAATTGTCATGCATAAATGTCAGCCGCTGATCATATGATTGTGATGGGATTTCTTGATTGATTAGAAGTCTGAAAACAATCAAGTAGATGATGTATTAGAAAAAGCCCCAGGTTTCTCAGAGGGGAACATAAGCTTAAAGTACCTACAAAACACCAGATTTCAGTAATTGGCATGAAACTGGTATTTTTTAAAGTTAAATGATGCTTTGTTTTGGCCACTACTTTAAAGTGCATTCCCTGTAAAACAATATAGGAAAATATTTTAAGATCCTCCTTCCCCCTTTCACAGCTCTGGTACCCACACTTTAAATATTCTGTTATATCAACACCTCTAAGTGTTTTATATAGATCCTTATGTGTGTTTTACAAGGAAGTAGGCTACCAATTTTGTCTGAGCAATAAGGTACTTTGAAGTCTGAAGTCATTAAATAAGATATGCACGTAAGCCTCGTGCCTCACCACGTATGATGCCGTGGGCATGTGTTATTGCTTACCTATGCCTTAATTACTGTACACATGTAGCTACAGGAATATATCCATATGGTTTTCCTACTGTAAACTTTCAGGTGTCTTGCTAATCTAGGCTAGTTCTCAGAAACAAGAGGTGGTCTGAGATCCTAGTAATTACAAAGCCAGCATACAAATTTTGACATAAAGGCTCTCCCAGATCCACTTGAAATTACATTCATATTCTGTCTTGTTTTTTGAATAACAGCCCAACAGCATGCAAAGTTGTTATGTTGTTGCTTGACCTGCTCTATCCCAATCTTGCTGCCAAGGAAAAAAGAGGAAAAGGTATTTGGGACTTATGTTATCTTGGCTTTGCCATAAGTGAAAGAGAATTTTTCCTCTTTTTTTTTTTAAATCTGGGGGTTTCCCAAATTAATTAATATTATCTGATGAATTTACTGAAATAATACGTGTTCTTTCTCCCTGAAGTTTTTGTATTTGTCTCTGCCTCTCTACCAGTAATTGCAGCTCAGAACCATGAGTTGGTACCATGTGTTAGGGTATAATCTTTGCTAATATGGCCTGAAAGTAGGAAAGTGAAGAGAGATCAGAGGCAGCTCTCCAATGTTCTGCAGTACAGGTGGGGTCCAGAAATCAAATATAAAAGCAAAGTTGTGCTGCTCAACCAAACACCCTCACTGAGAGTGGAGGGCATCTGCCAGCTGGGCTGCCTCTAGGGCTTCTTTGCCCTTCAAAGCACTTCCACAAACCTGCTGCTGCAAAGAAGGGAGGTGGGGATGATGATGAGGAGGGTCTTGCAGGATCCTGCTGCAGGTTCGAGTCAGTAGTTCCTGCTAGGTAGCTGCCCTGCTGGGAAGACTAACCTGGCAGGGTAGGAAAGCTGAGGGAGGGGCAGAGGAGGCTACTTACCCTCAGGCAGAACTGGAAATCACCTGGCTCCTGCTCAGCTAGTGAAACAACAGCAAGGAGAGAAGTCTGTCATCCTGCCTGAAGATGGGTGCCTTCTTGTGGTTCTGGGATGCTAGGGAGAAGACTGTTCTTCTGCTAAGTCTGCTCTTAAGAGCCCTGCTGTTCCTAACCTTTTCTTTTTCCCAGTAACATCATCCAAACAGGAGTTAAAAGAAGATCAGTGGCAGACAACAGAAGTATGGGCTGCTCAGCACTTAAAATTTATAGTGTTCAAAATATAACTTAAATTTTATGATGTTGTCTTAGTAGCTTGATTGTTGACTGGTTAGGCACTTGATAAACTTCCTAATAAAAACAATAGATGCTTTTTGTTGGTTTTGCACTGTTTGTTTTTCCTTTGTTCATGTTTTTTCTGTTCTTCTGTGATTATTTTTTAAAATAGCCAGAGTAAACCAGAACTGGTAAACTTTAATTTAGAAGTGTCAGCAAGAGGTGGCTCACCTGATAAGGGTACTTCAGGCTTCACTGGTTCTTTGCTATAATCCACTACCCACTGTGGTTTATGCTCTCTTAGTATTACTTCTGTTATATTTGCTATCATCTCTGTGCAGATGATAGCTTAATACTTGCAAATGACCTACATATAATGAATGTCAAGCCAAGAAAACCCTGTAAAAGCACACACCTATGAGAAGACAAGGACAATACAAGGCAAGCTTGTTAGGGCAAGTGTGAACAAGTGTTGGATATCAAGAAAAAGTGTGGGTTTTGTTGGTTGTTTTTTGGGGTTTTTTTATTCCTTTGCTACAGGGGCACAATTCTCATTTCTATTTGCAGTCATCTAGGCAAGCTGAGGTGTGTTGAGTGCAGAGCCTAATTGCTTGTGCACTGCATGCTGTGCCTACACAGCTTTCAACTGGGAGCCAGCTTGGAGCACAGGCAGAGCAAGCTCAGGTCTGTCCATACCTGCCTGCATACAGAGATCCTCAGAAGAAAGCAGAGACACCCATTTTCTCTTTATTACTGCATTACACCAGAGGCAAATTCTCTAATTAAAATTTGCAGTTAGCGTGGTGTGCTATAACTGCTGTAAATTTTGGTCATGTCAAGACTTCCTGGCGGTGGGAGGAGAGGCCCAGAGAAGCCAGTGAGTGCAAACAAGGCCTCTTGTGCAGCCCCCGAGTCCTGTCCATGTTGTTAAGGGACCACCTATAGTGCTTTGTACCAGGAAAATTACTAAATAGCTGAAGAAAAAGTGTCAGTAATGCTGGATAGTGGAGGATTTAAGATCTGCCTTGTCCTGAAAGAGGTTCATAGTCATCCTCCTATCCACTAGGCTCCCATGGGAAAAGGTGCTTGAGAAGGCACAAAACATTCTTTGTGCTGCCTTTGCCCGGGTGCATTGCTGCATCTGACATAGTAGGGAAAACCTGTGAACTAGGATAACAAGGATGGCAACATTAAGAAATATGCATTTTAATAAAGGGATTAGAGAATAGATTTGCATATCTTGCAACTAGAGGAATATGAACTTGGAGAGTGAATAGCTTTCTGAATAGGTTCTGATTTTTACCTTCTCAATCGCTGTGTTCATTTACTTTGGCTATCATGATGACTCTTGAAATGCTATCCCAGGTTGCTTCCCAGGTCTTCTGCTTGCTTTTAGCAGCTGGATGGCTGAAAATACTATCCTGCTGTGCTGTTTCCATTCCTGCCTCTAGACCAAGGAAGAATGTCTGGTTACTTTCATTTCTGGGATGGGACAGCTTGATCATATGAGGTCAAAAGAGGTGCTGGCTGGCATGTAATTACCTATTCCTTCTAGGAGGATACTTTTCTCTTGGGCAGACTGAGCAGGAAGCCATGGGTCTGGGCACTGAGAACAGTTTAGCAGTCTGTGTTTGGGAGGGAGGAGCAGAAAGGGATAGTATTCATGTGAAGCCCCTGCTTCCTGTCGCACTGTATTTGACCTGACATAAGCAGCTGACATAACATCACCGTGGGCGTTGCCAGCATTTTCTTTTAATATTAAATTTGGGAAAAAAAGTTAATAACTGTTTTCTTCTTAAAAGGAAGGAGAAAACCCCAAAGGATCTTGGCTGGCTCTGCATGCCCTATAGGTATGTCTGGCTGTTTTTGATGAACAAGGTGCTGTCCTCCTGTTTACCTCTCTCAAAGGAAGTGTCTGTTGACATAGTCTGCATTTCAATCATCTTTATTATACAGCTCTCTGGGAAGCCTCCGGGGCAAGTCAAGCCAACCCTGAAAGAAGCTTCTTGGTCACAAAGAGAGAAGAGTCAGAACAGACACCCACAGTTTGTATTTCTTTATTTGCAGAGATCTCTGCCCTGATAACCTCAGACCCCAGAGCAGCTGAAGTTGGCTGAGTTTGGAGTGGTTCAGAGGCATGGTTGGCAGGTCTCCAAGTGGCTGCTGTATCCACCTGTGCACTGCAGCCAGAATGGACCTGGCTGTGCTGATGGTGCTGCCAGAGAGCTGGCTTTGATATCCTGCCCAGTGGAGGCTGGGATTTCCCTGCAGTGGGAGAGATAGGTGGGTTCTTCCAGGTTCAAAGGCATCTTTCCCCCCATCATATCCCTCAGGTTTTCTGTGCATGCTGTCACCATGTTTGGTGCCTTTAGTGTGGCTCAAACGTTCACAAGGCTTCACATTACCTGTGACAGGATTATTCACTGAGTGGCATCCAAAGCCTTGCACGTTGTGGGTTTGTGTTAGTGTCCAGAATTCAGTAGAGAACTGCTGTTGGTTGTGCCATCAATGCTGTCTGTTAATATAAGCATGAGTAGAGAATTTCGTTTCAGATTGAAGTTTATACATCAGAACTGAACCTTTGTGGATAAACGAACTGTAGATAATTTGCATGATGTTTTGGAAGTGTGCTGTATTATTCCATGCTCGTGTGTTTGGAGTATGTGAAGTTAGCTTTGGCTTGCACTGATGTGATATTTTCCTCTAGTGTTCAACGATGAGCTCTAGATAGATGCTTGGGAAAATGATGCTACACAAAGAGCATCCATCTTCTTGGCAAAAGGTGAGGCCTTGGCTGGCCTCAATGTGCCCTCAAGGCCTCTTTCTCCAAATCTGTGCAGCTGCTGACACCTCTGAGGGGCCAAACCCATCCATCTTTTGGAAGGAGAATGGCTTTCTACTGCACTAATAGAGAGTGAGTTATAAACCTTCCTCTCTCAAGTTTTCTGCCATCTGGATGTGAAAATTCATTTTATCTTCAATAGTTCCTACTTTAAGCCAGCTCTATCAAACACTTTTACCCAGAAAAGCTACAGGTCTGAGCAACCCAGTTGTCAAGTGTGAGGTGGTACTTGTGGTGCATGGGGAGCTGCCTAACAGCTCAATGTTCAAATATCAATTAAAATAATTTGAAGCGTCATGCACTAATGATGAAAGCAGCTTGTGTCTTCATTGTAGCCGAAAATTTCAAGGGCCAAATTCACTGGAAATACAAACAGTGGTGCAAATTATATGTTAGAGCACAATTGTTTCCCTGCAGGCTATAAATAACTCCTATTTTAAGACACTGGGGGTTATTTGTCTCCTGTGGGAGAGACTGTATTCTGTGGTGTAGCTGACCAGAAAATGGTTGTTAGTGATAAAGTGGTGTAATTTGCATTGATTTATTATTCATTGGCTGTGCAGATCAAGTGCAGCTTACTCAGCAAGAGGGATTGATACCAAATTCTTTTGTCGCTTAAACAAATATCCCTGCTGAGTATAAGTGAGAGATGAGATTGTTACAAAAGAGTGGTGTTATCAGACACCTTCTAGCTTGTAGCTCTCTAAGATCTAAATCAAACTTACTGATAATTTGTCTCCAAACTTACTTTTGGGCTACCTGGGTAGACAGGGTTTGATAACTATTGGAAGTAGATGCATATAAAAAAATTAAAAGGTAATTCCTTGACTTTGTTTAAATTTCCCACACCATGTAACATGCACATCCTGTTTGGAAGATCTAGTGCACCCAAAATAATAGGCCTTTATTGGCTACTGTTTTTAGTGGGGGAAAAACTATGTTAAGGATAGGACATGATCATTCTTATAAGGATTTTGTCTGAAAATGTTAGCTTCAGAGATTCCAGGTATTTTGAGACATTCTATGACTGATGTGAGAATAATATAATCAATGCCTACTTTGATGTTCCTCTGAAAGCTGTGCCTCTTGGATGAAAACTACTTAAAAGACTGTTTGGATTTCACTTCTCTTGCTCCCCACCTTTTAGATCAGTTTTCTATTTGTCATGGTTGTGGGAGAAAACCTCGAAATATGAATCAAATGCTTCCTTCAAAAAACAGAGGAATATATTTCTTAAGTGATATTTTAAGTTATTCCTGCGGGAAGGGAGGGTGTTTTATGTTCAGATTCATTATCTTCAGGTGTGCATGGCCCCTGCTGCAGGTGTTGAACCATCCCATTCTTCCCTGGATTATTATCAGAAATGATTTCACAGATTATTCCATAATTCCACTGTGATTTTGGCTGAGAAAAAAAGTAAAATTAGTTACAACATGGGAGGTAAAACAACGCTGGAGGAAATTCTTAGAGGCTTTCTGGTGATCAGTTTTTCTTTGTACATTGACTGAGCATCAGTGTCCCTCCACAAGTCCTCATCTACAATCAGCCTTTGAATAAGCTCTCCCTGTCCTGCCATGGGCCATTGCTCTTTGCAGCCTGGGGTGAACTTGTGGAAAGAGTGCTGTAACTATAAATTACTCTTTTTGGGCCAATTGTTCTGGGGAAATCTGAACAAAATAATAATCTTGGAACTTAAGTGTTCTCCTAAAAGAATCGTGTCCTATCCATTTAAAACTGAACTATTTTGCAGCATATTCCTTCACATTTTTGCTAAAGGTTAACAAAATTGTTTAGACAGCTCTAGTTCGTGCACATCAATCTACTTTACAACCAGCTGATTAATGTCTGACTGATTTCTGCAGCAAATTTCTCTAATCACTTCTTATTTACAAACTGGGGTGGTTTTGTTTAAAGCAGCTATGCTGTGAGTGTTCATCCATCTTAAAAGTTCATTCCTTGACTGAAGTAAGTTTGGGAAACACAAGTCTAATGAACCTCTGTGACAAACGATGCCCATAAAAGAAGAGGTCATATGCACCATCTCTGGTAGTGCTAATTCCTCCTGTCATCTCCTACAGATGTAGTAAAATAAAATAAATTCTTGAAGTAAAGAGAAAGGAAATCATAGTGAGTGCAGGCAAATGAGAGAAACAGTTACTCTGGAGCCTGAAAGAAGTTGTGCAGGAAGCCAGGAAACTGTGGATTTTCATTATCCAGGCTATTGGCTGACAGCTGGTGATGTGAAATAATCTACAGCTTTTTTTGAGAACTTATTTAAACCTCACAGACTTACTCTGCTGGGAATTACAGAGGTTTCATCTTTATAAATAAGTTAAATTATTCAGTCTTTCTTCAAGTAGAGTTAGGCACTGGGCCGATGTCTCTGCTGTGATACATTGTGCTTCATTACAGACTACAAGTGCTGGATCCCTCTGCATGTTTATTCTGTTGGTAAATATCACCCTAACTGGTATGACACAAACTTCTTCCAATGGTAAACATAAGAAATATTCAGCAGCTCTGTGTCCCTATAGGCAACCCAGTTGGACAGACCTCCCCAAGTATTGGGATGCAGTGTAAACAAAATTATTCACTTTCTATTGACAAGCCAGTGTAGCTCTGTGGAATTATAGCATGGCAGAAACAAGTCTCAAAGGTTTTGAAAGGTCAGATATGTTCTACAGAATGTCAGCATAAGTTGTGGCATGCTGCCCCTTTGGAAACAAAAATCATATAAATGGATATGTGAATACTTAATTCATTATTTAAAGACTACTGAGAATCCCTTAGTTACCTTCAGCAGTCACTATGCTTTTTACTTTCAAAGCAGACATATTTTCCCTACACTTTTATAACTTGTTCCCTTCTATCACCATGTACGTCTGTGAGGATATTCCACACATGGCTTTCAGTGTAGGAATAATTCTGCAGGTTTCCTTTTACTCTCTGTACCTTCTGTTTTGATGACTCAGATGTGTTTGTGATGTTCCCTAGTGGTGATTTCACCAATTCTTTTAGGCTTAGCTTACAGATCAAAATTCTGACCAATGTCACCTTCAGTTTGACTTTTCTTTTAGCATATTTTGCAAAAAAAATTATCTGGTGCTTTTGAATACTTGAGGACTTAAGAAGAAACTGCTAAAGCTCTTGCCCCATCTCTCTTCACCTTATGATTCTCTCTCTCTGCCTTGTTACTTTTTCTGGTTTTGGCATGTGCTCTTTCATCATGTTGTTGTCCCTTTAGATTGCTTATACAAAAAGTCTTCCGGCCACATTGCCTTAATGTTTTTTATTCTAGATTTCCCTATACTTTGCACTGCTTTAAACAAAAATGAACTTTATTTTAGAAGCACCTAACATTCTATCTTTTTTTATCTGTAATTTGTACAATTTTTGGAGACTGACTCTTTGCTCTCCATCAGCCCGTGGTACCTTCCTCCCTCAGATTTTGGCTACAATTTAATGTGAAACTTTGATGGTTTTGCTCTTTCTTATGACAACCTCATGAAGATATGCAGATCCCTTTCAATTTATACTTTTGTCATGATTTCTGCAGAAAATCAGGATTCTGATGATCAGAATTCTCCCAGTTCCTAGAGAAGGCAGATTGGCAGATGAGAGAAAAGCTTAGACAGTATTTCTTAAGGGATAGTCTGTGTCACTGTGTAGAGTGCAATAATTTTTGCTGAGGTTGTTACAGCAGTTGAATATGTCAAGAAAGGATGGGAAGGGGTCTGAAGATGATCATGTGATATTCATGCATTGCTTTAGTGTGCGGGACGTCAATTGGAAGAAGATATATTAATGGATAATGAAAGAAGAGTGTGATAGAAATGACAGTGATGTTAACTGGACCATCAGGTCATTTAATGAAAGGTTTGTGCTTAACTTGACAAGGTGATTGGTTGTGGTCAGTTAGAAACAAGGAAAAGGTTTGTACTTAAATACCAGGTTGTTAGGGAAGGGGAATCTGAACTACTTGTGAAGACAAATCTTGTTTAGAATAAGTGTATAACAGAATAATAATCTTGCTGGCAAAGTACTTGCTGTGTTCACTAAGAACAGTAAGAGAAAGTAGTAGGCTGTCCTTGAGTGTGTAACTATGTAAGATCATTAAAAAAACCCTACCCCTTCCCCACAAACATAACGAGAAAGGACATAGTGAATAAAAGAGTATCTATTCTGGTTTTAGCAGCTAATAATGAGATCATAGAAAAGCTAGACTTGGGAAGTAACTTAAGATCAAGTGATCAGGAATCAACTTCATTAAAAGGAAGGGAGGATTAAAATTTTGTCCTTAATTAATATTTGCCTTTGAAAGATAGTTAACCTGAGTTTGCCAAGCTGCTAGCAATGCTAGTTGGCTGCATTTAGAACTAATGGACCTGGATGGTGCAGAAACTGGGAGCTTTTGCAAGTACTCCAGCAGTCTGAATTTTGAGTCCTGAGGAAGAAGAAGTTGTCAGAAAAGGGTGAAAGTTAGAGTTGCTAGAACTCAGTCTGAATGGAAACTAACAAGTGATGTTTATACACATAGAAAAAGATATTTTAAGCCATATAAATAACTTTCAAATAGCAAGAGGACTCGTATGTAACACTGCTGCTCATGCAGGGATTAAGCATAATTTAGAAGTGGCCTCTGTGTGAAAAAGCCAACCCCCCATATATCCATTTGAGTAAACCCACATGTGACCACTGTGAGAAAAAAAACATCTGAACGTGATGGAAAGAAAGCTTGAACATGGCAGTGCTTCTGAATCACATAAGAATAGATAACTTTATAAGTGCACACAGAAATTGAAGGTATGTGTGCAAGGATTTTTAGCAGCTCCTGCAACAGCCACTGCCCACCTCTGGGCTCCATACTTTGTGCTTAATTGTGTCTGCTATCTGGAAAAGGAGTGGTTTTGTGGTGTCGCACTGCTTCGCATTCCGGTTCTTGAGTATTGCTGCATCAGTTCAGGAAGGTTTAAAGTATGTAAACTTTAGGGACAAGTTGAAGAAGAGGGTGTGAAAAGAATATTAAATGTGATGCCATGTTAGGAAACTGAAGGGTTTACTTGGAGGTTTTCTGACTGAATGCAGATGGTAACATGACCACCTGTTGTACCTTTTCTGCCCATTCAGAAGGCAGTGGCATTTTTGAGATGCTCAGGTGAAGCTTTTTGGGACACTCAAGGCGAGATTGCTGTCAGACTGGTAAAAATAAAGTCCAGAGTGAGAGCCTTAAGATGCTGACACTGGAAGAAAATTACTGAAAGGGTACGACTGAACTTGATACTCAGAAGAGAATGAAATATCACAAGTGACGTTAAATTTGCTGTACAAGCAACTCCCAGAGCTGGCATCAATTGAAGGAAGAGGAAGAAGTCTTAATAGTAGGGGAGGCCTTTAGTGTTAGGGGAAGTAAATTTATGTTTGTGGCAAAATGTAGAATTTGAACATTTGGGAGTTAAAACGATGCATGTGTTTAAGCAGATGTCTTGGAAGGTGAAAAGGAGTGTGTCTAACAACATGTTTTCATAGGGTTCTCAATCTGATCTAAGGCTCCTGGTCTATACCCTTCTTCTATTCCTTCCAGAACACCTTAGACTGCTTTGGCAATCTTTAAATGGAATCTGAACCATGAGTGCAGAGGTGAGTCCTAAAGAGATCCTCTAATTGTGTTAAACTGGGAAGAATACTGTGGCAGTGGCAGAGCTTTCAGAAGTGCCCATCAATGAAGTAGGCTGCCCAGAAGAGACAAGTATCATTGATAGGAAAGATAGAGAGTTAAAATTCAGTGAGGGCAGGATGTCAGAGTGAGGATGATGACCAGCAATATCAAAAGGAGGGCCATGTAGGAGTGAGATCCTTGAAATTTGCCCAAGAAGAGATCATGAATTACGTTGGTGAAAGCACTTTCATTCAAAGGGAAACAGGAGAAACTGGGCTGGACATGGTCCAGTATAGAGTGGGAAGAGAGGAAGCGAGTGCAGTGGCTTTAGCCTGTACTTGCAACAAGTTTACAAACAAGGGAAAGAAGGAAAAGAAGAACTGCTGAAATAGGTAGGGCTGACTCCTTGTGTGTAGTGAAAATGGGGAACAGAGTGAGAGAGAGAGCAGTAAGTGGGGACTAAGCTTGGCTGAAACAGAAATGTGCGGTTGAAGACAAATAGAAGAGGTTAAAGAATTTCAGATGAAGTTGACTAGTCTATGGGCCCTCTGTGATATTTTAACAAACAGGATTTTTGATAGGAATTGGCAAAAACCAATGAGAGAATTGGAAGTATCAACAACTCCATGCTTAATGAAGCAGAAACTGGCTAAACAAACTTTTTTTTCTCCAGTTAGTGGTAACTGATCTGAAGCAGCAAGGTGCTGCTCCTTGGTTCTCCCTCTTTGCCCTGCACGGCCGCAGCAGCCAGCTGGGCACGGTGCCGACGTGTGCCCTGCTGCGGAGCGCGCTCGGCTCTGGAAGGAGAGCCATGCATCCAGACTCCAGGGGCTGCACAGCCTAATTGTCTGGCTCTGCTCCAGCTGGTGATTGACCCAATAAACTCTAATGAATCTGGATTCCTGCAGTCTGATTTGCTTCCTCTCATGGTTATGTGCCTCTCTCAGTCCGTAAAGAGCTGAAACCTGAGTGCTGGCTTTGACAAAGGGAGTGAGAGAGGGGGAAGCAGGGGAAAGAAAGACAGATAACAGCCGAATGTAATCAGTGTTTTATTACCATCCTCAGGAAGTGGGAATGGCTTTTAAAAAAAAAAGTAGTGGGTTGGAGCAAGGAAAGTTAGTTATGGTGAGGTTATTTGACAGGAAATTACAAAATGCAAACAGACAGAAGAAACACATTTTAAAACAGGGTAGGAAATCTCAAGTTACTTCACTGTGTATATTCAAAATCCTCAAAGCAAAGGCTGAAAATAGCAGTTTAAACAAAAGCTATCTTATCTGATAAAGGCATTTCAAGTACAAAAGGAAATTTATATATTGGGTTGACAGTCTTAAAATAAACTGATTGTCTTGATAACACCACAGATTTAATTGTGGGAAAAAATTGGGTTCATTTGTATGACCTGCAGACACAGTAAATTCCCGTGTAAATTCATTCCTTTTCTTTTTTAGTACCGTTCTTGTCTCCTAAGCAGTGTTTATCAGTGTTTTCCAGAAATTGTAAAGGTAGATTTATGCATGTAGGACAAGACTTATAAATATGTGCATAATTTTTAGAATTCCATGCAGACCAGATACAATTAATTTCCTGTGCTACTGGATGGAAGCATATTAATGATACTTCAGCAAGTAGCATTCAGATTCACAACGATTTCAGCAGAAATACGTTGTTTTGGGAGGAGGGTAATATTTCCAGTACTAGTGATCAGAATTATTATTTTATTAATATCATTTTTATGAGATTTGTCATAATCTTTTGACTACTTGGTGGGTCTTTTCACTTTCTGTGAGGAAAGGAAAACATTCTGTTACCACAACACCTTTATCCTGTTGAGATTTCGAATAAACATTGCATCCGTATAGATATGTGTCCTTCTAGTGAGATAGGATATGTGTTACAGGGTTGAAACAATTTGATTTGCTGTGAGGGAGGGAGCATGGAGAAGGGGAGGAAGTAACAAATGATCTGTTAGATTATCACAGCTCAGATCTAAGGCCTAGAATGCTGCGGGACAAAATATCTCTCCTGCTTTTGACTGAAGTGGTGAGAAGAAGCATTAAGAGGTTTCTAGGTACACCTGCTGGCTGCCATGACTTGGAACTTTGTGTTGCCTCCAGCTTCTTGCTCAGCAGGCTGCACATCTAACAGTGTATTACAGTGCAGCAGCTGCATCTGCAGCTCTGCACCTTGTCATACCTGCTCAGTCCTGGGAGACAAGTAAGGCTGGGATTTTTTTCCCCCAGTTCATTTGTCTGCTGTGCCTGTAACTTCTTCCTGCTAACGCTGAACCTTCATAGTCAATGAACACAGCAAAAAAAAAGTCTGGTGGGAGGGCACTCGCTTACTGAGTGCTGTGTTGGAAGGTAGTGAGGGGCACCATGGCTTTGTTCTGGCTAGGATAGATACATGGATGTATCCATCTGCACTTAAATATTTCCTTTTCGAGGTGATCCAGTTGTGCCCAGAGATCTGTTAGGGACCAGAGTGCTCAGAATTATCTGACCTCATGGGGCTCAGAGAGTATCACTGGAGTATAGCACAAGGATGAGTTCACACCAGCTTATGTCGAGGAACACAAGACTTGGAGGCCTGATTGTGTCTTATTGCTGAAAAATCTTGCTAGGAGTCCTGTAGAACTGTCAGGATCTGATGGGGGTTTTGCTCTGCTTAACAAAGAACTATCAGCTGACAATGCACCATGAGGATTGGGTTGCAGTATAAATTTTCTGAACTTGTGATCATTGGGGTTTGCACTCAAAATAAATAGAAATGACACCTGTGCAGGAAAGCTGACCTTTTTTCTATCGATTTATGTCTTATTTAAATGACCTCTCTAACAGGATTTTATAACTCAACCAGGTAACTTCACAAGGGAAAACTGTGGAAGGAAAGTAGCTTCCTCCTTTAAAATGGGTGAGTGTTGATGTCAGTATGAATTGCTAATCTAAAACAGTGAGCGTTTAAAAAAAAAAGAAAATCAAAAAAGAAACAGCACTTAATTATCTTTCCAAAATGCATATATTGACTCTATAGAAAAACAGGTAATAGAACCATTCTTGACTCTATTTTTGTTTTTAGGTTTTGGAGTATTTTTCTTTTCTTATTTTTCGGCTCTAAAATCCTCTACAGTTAATCATTGATACAATTCTGAAATGTAGATGTGGTATTGTAGTAAAAAGAGATCAATAAATTGTAGTGTCCTATAGTTAGCTCTCAGAACGCTGATCCAAGTATTGGGAACTTCTCTTTTTCCTGTTTGTTTTTTCAGCAACAATCAATACCAACTGACACAGCTGATGGAAGATTTTCTTAGGGTTAAAATCTTGCATCAAAATTAACATCTCTGAAGAATTCTAAAATAAAAAATAATAAAAAAAATTTGGCTATTACTATGACCCATCTTTTACAATCAGAGCTTTCCTTTTTTGTTTGAAAGTTTAGATATATATCAATGATATTTAAGAAGATGCCAGGTGATCATGATAGTACATAATTTTCTTTCTGTCTTAGTGACATTTTATAGCTATTATTTTACATATGCAAAAAAATGGAAAACCGGGTTCTGGAGATGGAAAGTTATTGCCTTATAGCAATCCCTATCACAGGTTAGTATCATGACCAGGAAGCCAGCATGTCCTCTGCTGGATATGTATTAATACTAGCTTTAACTTCTTAGCTAAGTTAAAAAATAGAGCTAGAGTTGGAATACCACCATTTCAATATTTGCTTTAGCACAGTTTTGCTGTTTTCACATTCATAATGATAGTAAAATAGATAAACTCATTTCTAAAAAAAAACAAACTGTGTTTTATGTTAAACTGCAAAGTCTTTTCCCAGAGGCTACTTCAGGAAAATTCTGTTTGCTGGATATGAAAGGTGTATATGTGAAGCTCATGGTGACTACTGAGTGCAAATTAAACCAAGGTCAAGAAACACAGAGATAGGTTGTCTCCTGGCTTTGGTTATGTGCATTACTTGAGCAAGTCTGTGACATTGTGTCCTTTCCCTGTGACAGAATTGAGACTGTGTGTGGGTGACTGACTTGAGACAAGAGCAAATGGGTGGGAACTGGAATAAGGATCCAGCTTCCCTGACAGGGTTCTTCATGCCTAACACGCTAAGTGTTCCAACCAAGGAAGGTGTTTCTGCAAGGCTGAGAGACCTACCAGTTGGGTTTTGAGACTTTTGGGACTCTTCACTGTTCCAAAATATGTCTCATGTATTTAACATGTGTCCCTGCATCTTTGAAACTCCACTGTGAGTGAATTTTGAGCTAATTAACCAGTAACAGATGTAAACCACAGTCATACCCAACTGTATGTTATCCTTGTAGTTTTTCTGTACTTGCTTCCTTTGAAAACCATGAAGGCTGAACGTACATATTTACTAGTATATGGTTTTGGTTTTGCAGCTTTTTATGGTTTCCAAATATAGTCAGTAGTGCAGTTTGTTTCAAGGTGTTTTGAATGGAGTACCTGGCACATTTCCAACATTTTTCCAATCAGTCACTAGCTGGCTTTTTAAAGAAATTTAATTTTAAATATGAAGTGGGTGTTTTGCAAAGCACTTAGTCTAGCTTCAGTCTAGGACTGTAGCCTCTAGATATTGGTTTATATTTGTGACCTTTGCACCTGGAGAGGAACAATTTTGTGAAGCTTTGCTGTTCTTTTTTATAAAAAGCAGTTTCTTTCAAGTACTTCTTGTTTTGGGGAGAGGGGTGAAAAAAATTGACAGTAAGACTGAATTTTATTAAAAAACTTCAGGAAAGTGAAGATAGAGAGAATGCATAAGCATGTTTTAAAAAATGTGTTGAAAATGCTATTTAAAAAGAAAGATTTTTAGGCCACTCTCATTCCTGTTGGTGTGGTTTGAATGTTCACGGATTAGCGGTGTTACTACTTTGACAGTTAATGAAAAGCTTCTTCCTTCAGGGGCTTACTCAGTAGGGGCCACAGCCTTGCAGCCTGTGACGGGACAGGAAGGTGTTTTTCTCTGTTGTGAGACTGAAAATCCATTTTATTTGTTGTGTAGAAGACAGACAAAAGTCTCCTTCTTAGTCTCTTCCCCCCTTCATGTGAAAGCTCTGCAGTTTGGCCTGAGGGAAGTAGGGTACAAAAGAAGGTATCAAATTTTGCAGCCTTTCCAATGGTGTTGCTGTTGCTCCTTGAACCCAGCCTGAGGGAGCCATTAGAGTGGTCTTGTAGCAGCTGCTGAGGGGAAGGGTAAAGTTTCTGTAGCTCTCAGTCTGTCACAGCCGTGGGACCTAGGCTTCTTTTTTAATCACAATTGCAAAATTACTGTATTCAAACTTAGTAACTCCTGAGGTTTATGTATTTATCTTATTTATTTTATTCACATTTATTTATATGGATATTTTCCATGTAGATTATTAAAACCATCTGATATTGCTTGCAATATTTTAACTGCCTACACATTTTTTTTGTCAAATTAATAGGCCAATATATAAATTTCTTTCTAATAATGTTGTTGGATTATTTCAAATACAAATTTTTTAATTAAGTAGATAGAAAGAAATGGTCCTTTTTTATTCCTGCATCCTCTGGTTATCTCCCTAAGCAGAAGGTGATTTATGTTATATGATGGTGTGACATAAACCATAACCTAAACTATGTATTGAAGGGAAAAAATATATGTGCAATATAGAATATTTAAATGAGATAAATGCTATTGTCAGAGTAGGACTGCATTAGAAAATGATTTTTTTATTACTGAATACCAGTGCATAGTGAAACTATTTACACAATTATGAATTAGCAGGTATTTGAATTCCTTTAAGAAATTCTTTTGTTTACAAATGTTGTGTTGAACATAAAGTAACAGAAAATTCAGATTTCAGCACAAATACAATTTTTACATGATTTGTAACTGTCAAATGCCTGTGCTGCTGATTTTTTATCTCAATGTACTAAACTAATTGGTGTTTCATAGACAGCTACAGTGGAACTGTATTTGCCTTGTTTGTTCCAGTTAAAACTACTTACTGGTGACTCTTGTGTAAACCAGCTTACACTCTTGAGTCATGAACTACTTTACCTTTCTCTTCTCTTTCAGGCTTAAGCACAGCCTATAGTCTTTGGGACCTCATAAAGCCCTCAATTCATGTTTATTGCTTTAGCTTCTCTATTCTTCTGGAGTACTCAGGAAGTACTCAGATCTGATTTCTTCCTGGGCTTGTTCACTGGTAACTCATGTCAACTTTGCTTCTGAAACAGTCAGATATAAGAAGAAAATAAAAAATGGAAAATCCCCACAGTCTCCTAACAAGCCTAAAGCTTGTAGTGGGGTTAGGAGTGTATATTATATTAAAATTGGGATGAACTGAATTTTTGATGTAAGTTTATTTCCCAAAACAAATTTTACTTTTTTGATCTACTTCAGCCAAAGTGTCTTCTAGTTTAGTGTAATATGTAATGAGACAAAAAAAAAAAGGGCAGAAAATTTTATAGAAGACACAGTGACCATGAGTGACATGAATTAGTAAGAGTTGGGCATTACCTCGAGTCCTGAGCAGAAATGGCCATGGGGACATAGTTCTTCCATGGTGTCATGCTGTCTCCTCTCCAGCAGGTTTAGTGTCAGTGTAGTCTGATGGCTGGCCTGTGAATTCAGCAGTGGTTAGCATTTTAAACTCAGCCTCTTTAAAACCAGTGACTGACAGAAATGGAAGCATTGGAGTCAACAAAATGATAATACATAAACGCTGGGAGACTGTCTTATGTGCCTCCCTGCTGAATTCCTTACAACCTTTTCTCCTAGACATTCTGCCTTCTCACAGGGGGAAAAAACCCTCACACTAGACTTTAATTCAGACTTAACTTGTGCATCTGGCAGTGATGTCTGGTGTGTGTCAGTGATACTGCCAGCTGTATGACAGGCATCCCAGGTGATTTCACAAGTCTTTCACAGAGAGCCACAAGCCCAGAACTGCCTGTTTCTGCTGTGGTAGCACCGCTACTTTTAGTGCTGAACCCTGTTTTCCTGAAGGATGAATGGGGACTTCTCCAAAGACTAGAGGAGCCATTTGGGTTTGTAGCTAATTCATTTGGATTACTGAATTCAGGAGTTTTCCCAGGCTATCTGGGAAACCATAAAAAAACTAGCATCAAAGAATGAAAGATGCTGCAAGTGTGTGTAGGACAAATCCGCTTGCCCTTCTTCTATAATTTGAATTGGATTACAGTAATTAAATGAGATTTTTGAAGGCAAGAAAGAAAATATCTTCCAATAACTTGTTCACAGTCTGTAAGAGACCTTTTGCAGAACTGAGAACAGGCTCTGGGTCACTTCTGAAAAATCGGTGTTGGTCTATAACTAATAGCCTGTTGGGCTGTGTTACAGCTGCTGAACACAAAACAGGTGCTGCCCTGCATATCCAGCTGTATTTCTCATGGAAACACCATGGCTATTAGAATTGAAGCAGAAACCCCTTTATTTTTGTAGTACAGTAATTGTGAAAAGATTTTTTCCACTACAGCAGCTTTGTCTTTATGTCTGCCACTTAGGAAATTTTAACACCATTTGGAACTGTTTTCACTTGTAGAAAGGTAAACCCTGTGTAAGGACAGCCATTTATTGGAATGCTGAGTAAAATGGCAGATGGTCTGGATGTATGATTTTGTCAGGGTTAGACACTGGGAAAAGGATCAAACTGTGGAAGAAGTTGTCATAATAGAAACTATACCTACAACTACTATGTAGAGACTTTTAATTATATTTAAATGAGGTCAGATGTGTTTGAGTGAATTACATCCAACAGGGAAAGATTAAAGATGGTCCCTATTGTTTAAACACACAGTCCCAAGCCTTTTTAAATTTCTGATGGCAGTCTGCTCCTGGCTGTGCAGTGGACCAACTCCACCTACCTAAACCCTCCTTTCAGGCAGTTGTAGTGAGCAATGGAGGACTCCCTGAGCCTCCTTTTCTCCAGGCTAAACACTCCCAGCTCCCTCAGCTGCTTCTCAACAGACTTGTGCTCCAGACCCTTCCAAACTCCATTGCCCTTCTCTGAATGTGCTCCAGCCCATCAATGTCTTGTGGTGAGGAGCCCAGAACTGAACACAGAACTCGAGGAGTGGCCTCACTGGTGCCAAGTACAGGGGGACCATCCCTTCCCTGCTCCTGCTGGCCACACTATTGCTGATACAGGCCTGCATGCCAGTGCTCTTCTTGGCCACCTGGACACCCCCTGCCTCATGTTCAGCTGCTGTCAACAAGAATGTCCATGTTCTTTTCTACTGGGCAACTTTTTGGCCACTGCTCCAGCCTGTAGCACTGCCTGGGCTTGTTGTGACCCAAGTACAGGACTCAGAGCTTTGCCTTTTTGAACCTCATACGACTGGCCTGAGCTGATCAATCCAGCCTGTCCAGATCCTTCTGTAGAGACTTCCTACCTCCCCCAGATTGAGACTCCCACCCCATCGATTTGGTGTTGCTTGCAAACTGACTGAGGGTGCTCTCAGGGCTCTTGTCCAGGTCCTCAACAAAGATGCTAAACAGGACTGGCCTGTCACCACCGCTCTCTGGGCCTGGCTATCCAGCCAGTGTTTTACTCAGTGAACAGTGCACCCATCCAATCCATTAGCATCCAGTTTCTCCAAAAGGGTGCTGTGGGAAACAGTGGCAAAGGCATTACTATCATCCAGGTAGACAACATCCACACACCTTCCCTCTTCCAGCAAGCTCATCACCAGGTCACAGAAGGAGATAAGTTTGGCCAAGGGGAACCTGCCTCTCATAAACCCATGCTGGCTAAGCCTGATCCCTTGGATATCCTGTAAATGTTGCATAATGGCACTCAAGCTGGTCTTCCATGACCTCCCCCAGCCTCAAAGTTAGGCTGACAGACCTGTATTCTCCAGATCCTCTGGTCCTTCTTGTAGATGGGCATCCCATTTGCTAACATCCAGTCAATGAGAATGTCCCAGTTAACAAGGACTGCTGGTAAATGATGGAAAGTGAATCAGTGAGCACCCCCATCAACTCCTTCAGTACCCTTGGGTGGATTCCATCTGGCTCCATGAACTCACATGTCAAAATGGCCTAGCAGATCACTGAACATTTCCCCTTGGGGAAATGGGGGCTTTGTTCTGCTCCCTGTCTTCAGGCTCGGGGGCTGGGCAGCCTGAGATCAACTGGTCTGACTGTAAAAGACGGGAAAAGAAGGCATTAAGCACCTCAGTCTTTTCTTCATCCTTCATCACCCCATTTCCCCTATGTCTAATAAAAAAGAGATATCCTCTGAAATATGTCTCTGAAAAAGCAGCACAGTGAAAATTCCTATTGTGCATTGGTGCAACTGTTGTATCTGAGATTTTTGTGTTTATCTTCTTTTATACCTCTGCAGTATAACAGCTTCTTCTAAGAATTTCTTTCCCTCCACTGTCTCCATTTTTGAGGAGTTTATGTAAATGTACAGAGTAGTTTAAAACCAAAATGTTTTCATGTGATAAGGGAATTCTGATTGTCCTCCTCATTTTCTAGAGTCCTGTTCTGAGACCACCTCTGGTTATGATCCACATGTGCTACTGAAGCTGGCTAGAATAGTGTGACAAATGTAAGTATTTTGAAGAAACTTACCCTGCAAGCCTCCATTTGTGCACTTGGAATTAACAGATGCCTTACAATCCCTGTGTCTTGCCCCTGCTTCTGTAATGTGCATACAATGATATCATTCATATCATCACACAAAGATGATGTGAAAATGAGTCACTTAATGTTTGTAATGCATTCAGATGTTGTGATGAGCACTGTAGGAAAACCCACAAGCAAATGAATAATTCATTGTTCAAATCAGGCTTTGAACAGTACACGGTAAACAAGACATGGGACTTCACACTGAATAGTAAGAGTAAGGCCAAATAATTAATGATCACTTGTTCAACTATCATGGTTGATTCAGAGTATTGAAAGGAAATGGCATCTTGTGGAAAGACTGTAGTCAAGTCCTAAGGGGCTGGATGTCAGTATATGATGGGAAAAATAAAAAAAGAAAAATAGTTTATATTTTTTCTTTTATTTTGTTCTTTCAGTGAACTTTAGTATTAGTTATGATGTGTGTTTTGGACAAAGATGAAGACTGTTAGACTTCCTAAATGGCCTGATTTTAAGTCTGTGTATCTCCCATTACATAGATATGATAGTATTAGAGAATTCTAATATCTTCTTAAATTCTGTTTTCATAGTTTCCTGCTGCCCCGTGAATCCTTTTGGTCTTTGGTGTGTAAGCATCAAATGAAGGGTGTAAGACCTTCTCTGGACACTGTGGTACAGTCTTTGGATATATTTTTTAAATTTTGATGTATCTATATATCTTTATATGAAATTATCTTAAGAGCAGCTAATAGAAGAGGAGATGTAAACTTTCTCCTGTGTACTAGCTGCAAAATAAAAGTTTAGTTTTGATGGAATCTTATGTTCTGGAATAGCTTGTTCCTGTGTTGAACCTTTTGACCTTCCTTTCCATGATAGCTCTGAATGTTTACATTCTGAGAGTGAAAAAGAAAACTGAGGGAGGTATTTGCAGCTACACAACACAAAAATAAGACAATAATTCAGCCTGACTAATAGCTCCTCTAGTAACCAAAGTCACCTGCAATTTTTTATAGTCCTAGAGCATAAGCCATCCAGAATATATAATCAATTCCACTCTGCAGATGGAATTGATGTTTTTTTCCCAGGCATCTCCTCCCTTCTTCCCTAAGCTGAAGCTTTAAAAATCAATTCCATAATTTGATCAGTTTAAATTCCTGAATATGCTGGGGTAATGATACCAAACATCTAGCATTTCATTGCTTCCAGTGACAAATCTATTGGCAGGGCAGCATTAAAAATAAACCAGAATTTCCATGAGAACTGAATTCACATTTGTAATTTTAAAAGTATTTTAACTGTATTTTTTATGTTTTAAATGCAAGATCACTGAACACACACATGTCTAAGAGACAGCCACAGCCCATGTAAATACAATGACATCACTCAGTGTGATAAATAGCAGTTATGTCACACCCGCTTTTGAAAACAAAAGCAAATCATGTTTAAAAACAATTCTGTATTTCACATTTCTGGAACAATTTAACATGGTGCTACTGCTTCATAATATTTGGGCAAATTTTGAGGGCAAAGCCTGCATAATAGCTTAGTGATTGGAATGAAACACAGGATCAAATATAAAAGGATAAATCTGCATTTTAGGATTGTAGAGAAATATGAACTTTAAGCAGATTAACAAGATAAGAAATGTAATGAAAGGAAGAAACATTCTTTCCTAGATTCTGAAGTTGGCAAAGAACAGCAAACAAATTTTTTGATTTTTACTACAGTATATATTATCAGAAAACTTGCAAAGGATGAACTCATCTTTTGCAAATATGGGCCAAATTATTACACCTGTAGGTTGAAACACTCAGGGAGCTCTAAGTGTAGTTTCACTGGCCTTTTGTGAGAGATGAATTCTGGATGTTAACTGGTATTTGCTTCTGGTTTTGTCAGCATTTCTTAAGGTCCTGCATAATTTTCAACATTAGTTCATAGTAAATCCAATACCTCATTAGCCTCACAGCCAAAACCTCACATAGCTGGATTTCTCAAGTCTGCAGGTATTGGAAGCTTAAAATGAGACCTGCAACTTGGAGACACAAGCTGGTGAATGTAGGTACCTGAAGTAGTCTGTGAATCTGCTGATGCCAATCAGGCCCTGAGTTAGAAACTACTGAGGTAGTTCTTTGCATTTTTTACCCAGGGATCTCAAAGCCTGTTATCCCTAATAAATTACTCTTGTCCACAATGTGGAAGATGTATGTAAGTTAGTATGGGCTTATTCTAAGCCTGCACAAATAGAAACATAAATCAGCTTGGCTTACACTGCATGCAGAAGTGGTGTCAGGAGCAGAAACCAAAGGTCTTCTTTTTCCTGTGGGTCAGCTGACTCAGAAGTGTGAGAAAGCTCATTCATGTGCACACAATTCTGCCTTCTGTCAAAGTCTTGAGCCTACTTGCCAAAGAAAACAAGACTTTTTTCATTTCTCTTCCCCCCCCCCCCCCCCCGCACCTCTTTTGCCTCATCCCTTCACCCGATAACTTTTGGAGTTTGTTAAGACCTTGGCCTTAGGAGGTTTGGGCAGAGTTGGAAGGGGAAAGCAATAAACATGTTATGAAATATGGGACTGGCTAGAAGAGGAAGATAAATTACTCCTTTCTGAGAGATATCTGAGCCTACAAGTTCTGTGCTCCATCTGGCCTGAGAGGTTGGCTGAACCTCTTGGACTGTAGCTCAGGATTTGCCTCTGTGCCCAGCTGGGAGTTAGCTGATAGAGGAGGGATGTGTGGAACCTCGTTGAAATGGTGTCACTGGAGTAAGGATTGCTGGGAGTTGTAATTGGCCATAAATGAGAGAAGCATAGGTTTTATTACTGGCACTGTGTGCAGAAGAACATGGAGCTATTCTTTCTGCCTGTAAAAATACATTTAGTCTACCTTCAGAATGTCCTGTTATAATTTTGATCAGCTTGGCAATTAAAAAAACCATTTTATTTCCAAAGCAGAAACTTATTTAAAATATTGAACTCTAAGCCCCTTCAAGGGAATGTTTCTTTAAATAAATACATAACAAACTCCTAGAGATTGTTTCTTTTTTTAAATTTTTTTAAAATCTTCTAAGTAAGTGGTTTTTTTTGCAGTTATGTCTTTCATCTCATGGGAACTGTCTTCTCCTTGTTTTAATCCCAAAACATCATCAAAGTCAGCAGGAAAGAAAAGAAAAAAATTGTATCTGCAAACTCCAAGATAAAAGTTTAGTGTATTGTGATTAAGCTGGGCAAAATCCTATCCTGGTAGTTTTAGACTTTGTATAAGGAATTTTCGGAATTGGAACTTTTAACTGCATTGGTATATGGCCATAGAATTATTCTTTCACCAAGAACTACATACATGAAATGTGTGAGAAACATGTGGAGTGATGTTTAATTTTGTTCTCCTTTGGAGTATAACATTGTAGGTATTTAGCATAGAAGGAAATCAGAAATGCATATCAGAAGCATGTCACCAGTTTGTTTGGAAGACAAAAATTTGAGACTGTTGTCCCTCCACTCCCCCTGGAAATTCTGCTAACTTGATATTCTGTAGACTGAGTGAGCTCTCAAGGTCATCAAAGCAATTTTTTGAAACCTGTGGCCTTAGTATTCCTACAGATAATAGCATCAGGCCCATTATCTCATACTCTTCAATTTTGTTTTGGCTTCCTGCAATTTACATCCCATTGTCCACTGATATTTTCTGCTTGCTTTTAAACTAAAGTCAAATAACACTTCCTATGTTGGCTCTGGACTTAATAAAAATCAGACATGCAACATTTGGGACTCTTAAAATAACACGTTTTAATACAAAGATGTGAGATATCTTTTGAAATCTGTGGTGGATGTTTATTTCCTGCTGGGCTTAATTTAGGAATCTAGTGCTAGCATTAAACTAAGGGGAAAAATGTTTGCTCTTTCATCTGTGTGCCACATCCCATCCAAAATCACAAACAGCTTCTTTAAATTTCTGATCTTTGTCCCCTGCTGGATGTGCATAATACACATGCCTGTCTGACATATGAGACAGCCAGAGCCTTAAGAGAAAAAATAACACTGCTTAGCTTATGCTTCTTGTCTTAGTCCTCATAATCATCTGCGTTTTGGAGAATGACAAGTGTCCAAATCTGTTTTGATTTAATAAAGATGCAGCTTTTCCTTTTTTTGAAGAAACCTCTTTCTTACCAAGTCAAAAGTTCCAATTTTATTGGAAAAAAAAAACCAGGTAAAAATGCTTGGGCAATAAATACCTTCCCCACATCAGAGGACCATTTCCCTTTTTTAATACTGCCTTTGAAGACAGAAGTAAATACTTTCAGGAGTGTCACCTTAAAACTGCAAAATTTACTCAGGTCAAACCTGAATGTGAATCTGTCTTTAACATCTGGCCATGCAGCTCTTACAATCACTCCTTAGGTAGGTGTGCACCATAACATGCAGAAGAACTTCTGGTTTTGTGCACACTGAAGTGGAACTGTGTGGCCTCAGACATTCAACTACTTGGATCACATCAAAGAACTGGGATCAGAGTTTAAAAGAAGTTTTCACTTTCTGTTTGATAAAAGTCTATCTTTGTTCGAAAAATCATCTTGGGCCCATTGCACTATAATAGAGATTACACATAAAGCACATATTTTAAAAGAAAGTTATTAAGTTGTAAAATGTAACATTGAAAAGTTTGATGCTAGAATCAATATTGGTCCTGTAATCTCAGTGGGTATGTTGTGTGTAGGCATTATGATACAGATTTTAATTATTTGCTTGCATCTTTTTCTTCTGTAGTTTCTCTACCTCATTTACATATATATCCCTTCTCACCTCTCCCTCCCCTCAAAGGGAAAACACTCTTTAAACTGACAAGCTATTTGATGTTTTGTTTTCCCTTTATGCAGTATAAAAGCAAATTGCACTAACTGTATGCTGTTCCAGCCCTGATATGAGGGCAAAATAATTAATTCTTTCCTGCAATTCTCTGTGGTACTTCACCAACTGAGTAGCAGAGTGATCCTCTGCAGCCTAACACCAGCTTTTTAGGTGCAATTGCAAGGAAAGTCCTTCCAGGACAAACTTAGAGAATTTATGTATTGAAATTTAAGTTATTTTTCGAAGTGTCTGTGCATAGATTTAAATTTTCTACCAGGTAGAGAGATCTGAAAAGATTCTGAGTTAAAAAAAATAGTAAGAGAAAAACAGGCATGTCCTTAACTGACAGGCATGTTGCCAGTTCCTGATCCAAAGCAAGTGTCTTCTAAGGCTTCCCAAAGTAAAGGCCTCCAGGATTTTACAGTGTGTATTCTTCAATTCATTTGTTTGTGAAAACTAAGTTTATATTTATAGAAAAGCAAAATCTCAAGCCAAACAATTTAATTTGCTGGAAAATAGGTCTTTGAAAGTAAAAATATCTGACCCACTTGGTAACTGAGGGTGCTGTTTAGCTAAATGTTTTAGTTTTGTAGAAGGCTAAGAGTACTAAACTTTGATTTTCTTCAAATTACTCTGTTGTTAGCATATTCAAAGTATCCTGCATATAGTGGGCAATAATCAGCTGTGCTATGCTGGTAAGAGTATGCTGGTCAGATATGCCGTGGGTCTGACCTGATTTCTGATTTCTGTATTTCAGATTCCTGTCTGTGCCTTACATATACCGCTTTTTTTTTTTTTTTTTTTTCTCTGATGTTCCATAATAGAAATAAACTAGAACTTAATCCAAGGCGGTGTGAATGTTCATTTTTAAAATGAGATTGTTTACTCAGTGTTCTTCAAAGCTGGCTTTGTCTAAAAGGGCAACATGATTTTTCAGGGTCTTTTCAAAGATCCTAAACTCTGGTTAACACTTGATATCAAAGAAAGAAATTAATGAGTATTTCTTTAGAGCAGATTTGCTTTCTTGGACTTTATCTATCTTCCAAATCCTTGGTATTGATCTTAAGCAAAGTGATGAAGCTTGAAAAGAGCAGATATACCTCAGCCTCAGTTAGAAGGGACTGCTCCCAAACCTGGCACTCCTGATAAAAGTTGTTTTAACTATAGTGTACTCCAAAAAGTCTACTCAGTGCCTTTATTTTTCGCCCCACACTGGGCACATATTACATGACTCGGAGGTCGTGGTATGTCCCAAGTGCAAGACACTGATGTCTTTTTGCAGTCTCTTTGATCCATTATTTTCTTTTACTTTACCAAAGAGAGCTAAGTTGTAAGCACACACTGAGGTATAGGAGAAGGAACTCAGTGAGGATCTCAGTGATGTGATGTTGCATCTCCCATACCATTTTGCTGATATTATTCTGGTATACCATGTTTATCACATTGATATTAAATGTAATGTAGGTAGCATTTCTCGTATTTGGAGGTTGAGGTAAAAAGGTAAGTAAGCATCATCAAAGGGCTGTGCAAGAACCAGCTCTCTGTCTTAGCAGTAAGCTGCCAAAAAATTAAATTGTCCTCATGATGAGATGCCATTAGTAGATTACCTCCAATAAGGTCTTTATTTCATCAGCTGTGTCAACACTGGTATAAGAACGAAAATGAATGCCCAAGTGGTACATAGGCCAGCTCAAACCACAAAATTCAACTTTTTATCTTCAGAAAAACCCCAAACCAGTTGTTCATAAAACAAACCACCCCACCATGTATTCTAGTAGTTTCATTGTCAAGTATTTGTTCAATAAAAACCCTGCCCTTTTGAAAGTCTTTATAGGAAGGTATACCAGAAGGAAAAGTTCTAGGCTGGTGGTAAAACTTTCAGAAATTACAAATGGATTGAAGGCTTCTAAGGCAAATATTTTGATTAAAAGTTTGGACGTTGAAGGCTGTTTCACTGACTTCCAGTGAGACAATGTTTCTGAGCATGGCTCTGAAGAAGAGAATTAACAGCTAAAATACATTGGGAGTTTTTAAAATGCAACCTTCAATCTTTATGTGCTGTAATGGGGCCAGATTTCAGGCAATAGGAACAAAGGAAGTCTCCTAGTTGGGTGCATTCCTATTCTTAATTGTAAGCTATGAAAAATAAAGTGTGGAGAAAACACAAATTTTGTGTTAAATACACAAAACCAATACAAGTATCTTCTCATGAAAATGTTTATCTTCTCATGAAAATGTCTTTTATTTTGAGAATGATCATAGTATATAATGTGAATTGTGTATGGAACGATCCTGTAATTGGATGTCAACATCCTATGTTTAATTGAAAATATGTGCATCTGTGTTTCTGTAGTAGTTTCTCTTGATCTCCAGCATCTCCTATACATAGAATGGGAAATATGCAGGCAAATTTAGCTCCTGTATATGAAAAATACATACTTTTTAATGAGTGCTGTCTAGAATTTTTTTTCATATTTTATTAATTTGGGCATATCTGCATTTATTGCACATTTTCTTAACCTAAAAAAGACTCCCAAAAAATGCAGCCTTCAGAAACCCACCATGAATTCTTAGGTTCAGTTTCACAGATTTTTTGTATTTTTGTCCTAGTAAGTTAATTTTTTGTGCAATGGTAGTTATTATGACATATCTTCTCTGTTCCAGGACTTCACTTCTTAGTTGTTGGATGTTTCCTAGAGAACTCCAAAGAGAGCTGAGGACATACTTGACTCTGATGCAGTGATACAGATACATCTAAATATGAGCAAAATGAAGCTTGCAATGCTTATGATTCTGTATTTTACTCTGGCATTTATGTAACTCTTCAGATTATTGTGCTAGCATTTCAGATGCTTCAGTTTCTCCTCATCACCATTGTCCTTAAAATTGGCTCTGTAAATATTGGGCCAGAAGCAAGAGATGCATTAGAGCTTTTTTATGTAATCCCTATAGCAGGGATTGTCCAGATTAGGTCTCTACAGAGAGGGCATTTGGCTTTCAGACCTGTACTTTATTTACACATGTAAGTATAGGTCATGCTCACCTCTTGTCTGTAATGAAATACTCAAGTTTTACAGTTCATGTGCATAAAATGTCCATGTAGGTGTCTCTGATACATACTTCATGGCTCATTTGTGACATTCTGGCAAGTTTTTGTCCAGTTAAAAATAAATTCTGGTTGTTTTTTTTTTTTTTTTTTTTTGAAATACTCAAGTTTTACAGTTCATGTGCATAAAATGTCCATGTAGGTGTCTCTGATACATACTTCATGGCTCGTTTGTGACATTCTGGCAAGTTTTTGTCCACTTAAAAATAAATTCTGGTTGGTTTTTTTTGTTGTGGTTTTTTTTTTTTTTTTTATTTTTTTTGTTTTCTTTGTTTTGTTTTTGTTTGTTTTATATATATATTTATTTATCACAAAAAGTAAATTTCATGAAAATTTTTGAGAAATCTGAGCTCATGGCCAAATTTATGGGACTTCACATTAAAATTCCAGATGCTTTGGATACAATGTGCTGCTAGGAGTGTCTATGTTGAGTTTTATATGTATCTTCAATGATATGACATTGGAGGACACATGGAAGTCACCCCTAGATGTGAAGAATTATTTTGTGAACAAAGAAATTAAGTCTATAGATTTTCGGGGTAACTTTCAATTCTGTGCATTGGTTGTCTGATGCTTCTTAAACCTTTGCTTTGAAAATACAGAGATTGTATATTTTGATTGAATATGTTACAGAGTATGGATAAAACATTAAATATGTTTTACTGGATGTTTACGTTTTATTGCCATAAAATTACCTTATATTGATTTCTAAAGCATAACTTATTTTTTTAGTTATTTTTGCCTTTTCAATAGAAAAATGGGGTTTAATAAAGAGAAAAGTTTGATTGCCATAAAAGAACAAACCAACAGACATATTTTTTTGACCTAGCTATGTGAGAAGTATTTTAAAAAGTACCATACAAATATGGTACTGGCTGCAGCTTATTGTTTAATGGATATGAGAGAGACTTTAGGTTCAGTGCCATTAAGCAGTTTCCTTAAATGGGGATGTGGTTTGGAATGGTTGTTTATAAATATGCAGATGTACTTAAGCCAAATAACTGTCAAGCATTTGCATGTTAATGAAGTGCTACTGCACTAAGCAGTGGACAACCAGCTGGAACTGTGGAGATAGGATTTATGCTGAGGATCTCAGGGAAACCACATGCCATGTAAACAGAAGGTATGGCTCCTATTGACTGGCAGGGATCTTCTTCACTATTGACACTCATTTTCTTGTATTCTATCAGATGCACAGTAAAACCAAGTTCTTGCTCTCCCCAACCCTTCTGTTTTTTTCACTAAAATAAATCAATTTGGAGGACAGAAGTGAATACCCTTCTTTCTCAGATAGACAGCAGAACTCATGAGGGAATAATTACAAGTCTAATTCAGCTCTTTTAATGACATCAGCCCAATGATTCTTGGATTCAAAGTCCCGGATGAGTTCCTAAGCTTTTTAACTCTAAGCTTCTAGGCTGAAATAGTATGACTTTTAAATTTTGTTTTCATTGGAAGATCAAAGAAATGACTGCAGTATTAATTATCTGTGTGTATTTTGTTTGTGTGCCTCACTGAAGAAAGATTGTATATTTAATAACATTAATTTGCTGGCTGAGATAAGGGGGAAAAAAAAGAAGGCTGGTGTGTTGGGCCTATCGTAGGAGTTTTCTGTAAAGCTGACAAAGGCTTCTAGAAGTTGGTCATCCATGCATATATTTTATTGAAGATTTTTCTGTCAGAGCTAGTGTTACAATCCTGACATGAGCTTTTGTAATGGGCTGGATTTCAGATGGATTACTTGGGGTGACTGTTTGTTTTACCTTGTGCAGATTTTAAGTACATGAAGATTTTTTATTTTGTACAAAAGTTACAAATATATAGTTGGGAATGTAGAGGGGAATTACATGTTTCCCTATTTTTTTTTTTTTTGTAATATAATAGCATCCATAACTTCCCCTTATGCAAGACTACAATGGGGGACTGGTGGGGCTACTTGTATGATTGAAAGCGGTACTCCTTTGGTCAAGGCAGGCCAGCCACCCCTTATCCCCACTCTTTTCCAACTCACTATATTGTCCTTAGGCTTTTTCTGGAGGTGGGTGCAACGCTTGCCTTGCTCCAGGTGTGGGATACATCTGCTGGTCTCTATGGTTTTTGCAAGACAAGAGAGAGCAGACCATTAGAACAGCAACCTCTTCTCTCAGGACCTTTGGGTACAGCCCATCTCTGACGTCCTCACAGCTGCTGAGTTGCTGCTGTCCCAGCATGACGACTGCTTCTGCTAGACTGAGCTGTAGAGTATGACTGAATGCACACTATCAGAAACCATCCTTGGTTTCCTCTTAGTTTCCATTTCCTTGTACAGTAAGAGAAGGGAACCTCTTTGCCAGTCACATAGGAAGATGGTGTCTCTTGGTCTGGTTTGCTCAGAAACAGGACAAGGAGTCACGCAAAGCAGCTGCTGTGTGCTGGAGAGAGCGAGCTGTGATATTTTGCTGAGGAGGAGAAATGCTGGAGGAAGCCATGCCCCCTTCTACAAGTCCTTTTGTAATGTAAAGGGATTATTCCTTAATTAAAAGAAGTCATAGATCTTTGCCTGCTGGTTGGAGGCAGCACACCTGTGGCTGGCTCCAGGGGGAGCTGGCTCTGGTTGCCTGCTGGCTGCTGGTGGCCGCTCTGATCCTGTTTCTGCGGGAACAAGTGTTGGATCAGCAAATGGGATGTATGTGAGAACAATAACACACAAATATTGATTTACTGGCTACCTGAGCTATTTCTGTGGTTGCAAGCTGTCTGCCTTCAGCCTAAGGCTGCTTGTAAGGCACAGTGCCCCCGCTCTGCCGCCTTTACCTAGGGAGTGTTTTAGCACATGGTATGTGAGAAAGTGCATCTGTGGAGTGCTTGTGTGGTTAGCCAGAGCTCAGTCCAACCTATTTCTTCCACAATTACTTTGAGTATTAAACATAGACTTCATGCTATGTTTAATAACTCTGCAAACTGAGGACAAGGACTGCTGCGGAGTCTGACATCTCCCAAAGGAGTGAGGAGCAAACAGAACAGAACTGGGGAGGTGGTTATCTTGTAATTTCCTTCCTTCCTTCCTTCCTTCCTTCCTTCCTTCCTTCCTTCCTTCCTAACCCTAACCCTAACCCTAACCCTAACCCTAACCCTAACCCTCCCTCCAAAAAACCCCTAATTCCATCCCTTCTTATTTAGTACTGTGCAAAGAGTTAAATTCAGCCTGTCTCAGTTTCCATAATAAAATTTTTTGTGTAATTGTAGATGTCAGTCTGAAAATCTGCTGATTTGGGGTTGTGTTCAAGCGTAAGTCCAGGTCTACAACAGAGCAGCAATTGTGCTTAAAAATTCTGACTTTACTGTTCCATGAATGCAGATTTAACTCTTATTATTTTCTAGATAACCAGAGACCAGAATTGTTGGTTTTGATCTTACTACACAAGATGCTAATCAACAACCAGATTCCTTGTAATTAATCCCTTAGTAGATGAACTTTTATGTTTTTTTAAACCATAAAAGTATATGCCTAGACACTTTTGCACTTTCTGGTTTAATTGCATTTTGAATTGAAAGGAGTTATGACTTTCCTGGGCAAAGGGTTAAAATAGAGTTTGCACCTGAAAAAAAGGAATTTAATGCTACGCCCATCAAGCAGCAGTATGATTCAAATACCAGAATGCCTGACAACTGTTTGTCTGACAATGCCTGACTGTATTCTATTGCCCTCGCTGTCATATTAGGAAACCTTTCCAGGGCTCAGTGAACTCCAGAGAGTTATGCTTGTTTGCAGAATCTTTCCTTCTGCCCTTCCTTCTTTTTCCTTTTCATTATTAAATTACTTATTAATTACCCCCCTGGATTCTAAGGCTGTTAAATACAGCTCATCAGACTTTGACTTTATGCCAGAGAAGCTTTTGGCTTCTTCAATTTGTGCAGCTTTAAATTGCTCCCATTGTCCAAACCTGCAGCTGGCTATTGATGTGGTGTGGGAAAGCCCCGATGGAGCAACCTTGCCTTGAGAGCACAACAGCAACACAGAAACAGGAGGTGTCATGGGGACATTTGGGCTGTTTCCACAAGCTGGAAGGGTTGCTTCTGCAGTTTGGGATTCCTCTGTGGGCTTGGTACCTGTTTGTGTTGCCCTTCAGCTTCTGCAACACTGTTTTATCGCAGTGTGCTGCTGAAATTACTCCTGCTGGTGGAACTTACTGCCTCTGGGGTTTCTTTGAGATTATTGGGCACTACTGAGACAGCCAGCAGGCCCTTCTTACACAGAAAATCACCTTGAAATATTGGAGATCTTGTGATTGTTTCAGTTGTCTGCTTTATTTAAAAACCTCTGCTGTGTGTCAAAACTAAAGGAATCTTTTTTTCTCCTCAACACACAGATAGTTCCTGGCAATTGTGAGCAGGACATAAACCCATTAAAAAACCCAATTAGTTCTTAACCAATGTTTATACAATAGCTCAATACAAATCATGTTTAAACATTAGCATAAAGAAAAACAGTGCTATTTTCTGTTTGACAAATTTGTGTGTGCTGTGGAAACCACAGGATTTGTGGGAGGACTAGAATGCCTTGGAGAAGAATCCAGCATTAACTGGCTATTGGTTACTGAGATGGTACACAAACCTCGGCGTCAGACTGGCTTTGTTTGTTGCTCCAGGAGTTGTGGGCTGCTGAATGTTTTCTTAAGGAACACTTTTCTCAGTTGCATGCTTGCCTAGAGGTGGTCTCCTCCACCACAAGCACCTTATTCTTGCCAGTCATCCCTTCAGGCTCAGCGTGCTGGTGTAAGCCGAAGCAAGAAAACATATCCACAGACCACAGCTTGCCGCATCTTATCAGCAGTGGCCAGCAAACAAGCTCAAATCAGCCCTAATTTGTAAAAAGCTCACCAAGCTAGGACTAGGCTCCTCAGGAGACAAGTTGCCTCTTCCACACTAGCTGAAATGATGAGATGCACTGGGGGCTGCTGTCCTGGATCGACTGAATGTGCTGATGCCCTGACACCCTTTGCAGACATCAGACATGTTTAGTACTTAGGGCATGCCTCCATACTGCGCTGTTTATCCTGAGCTCCTGGAAACCATATGTCTGTGGTTCATGGGGCACTGAGCCTGGGCTAAGCAGCTATGTTGACAGTCAGGGTATATTTTATTGGGCTTAATGCAACCTTAATGTTGTCTGCTGTTTCCAGAATACTTTGTGTGGATGTGCCCATGATCAGAGGAGCTTAAAGTGACTTGGAATTTGTTCCTGTCCAGTTCAGACTGCATGACCTTTAAAGAGACTGTGAAGCAATATCACTTCCTTTTTCCTCTGTGGCCCAAAGGCCAATCCAGGACAACAAGGTTTTGAAGGGACACAAGAAAAACAGAGCCAAAGTAAACACCAGCAAGGAAAGAGGAGCAGGGAGGAAGAAACAGAAATAGCAGTGGAAATCTGTCAGGTAGAGAGAAGGCCCTTTTTGACATACTCTATTTCTTATAACACTTAGCATACATTTAGTTAAACCAGTAAAAGAAAAAAGCCATTCTGACCCTGTGAGATGTCATGTTTGCATTTAGAGTATATTCCTGCTGGGAAGATTATATACAGCATTTAAACTAAAGCAAACTGGTATTGTTTTGTAGCAACTGTGTATTTCAACAAAGGCATTTTTTAAACTCTGGAGCATCTTCCTACTTGTTCTCAACTAGGTTTATGTATTAAAAAAAAAAAAGGAAAAAGGCAGTGTGAACATTCTGTATGTTACAGAGTTGCCTAAATGACTGACCCTCCCTATTTGGCTGGCTACTTTCTGAGAGCATGTTAAACACATACTCTGGTGCTGTTTGAAGGCCCCAAGAGAGGAAGAAACTGATGGAAAGCTCTCAGTTATGCTGAAGTGGGTGGCCAAAGTGCTGGAATTAAACAGCTGCTATGAACCTGCTGAACTTTGTTGTTTATAAATTATTTTGCAAGCCATCTGGAACAAGAATACCACAGTTTACAAAAGCTGTAGCTGAGGTTTTCAGGTTGAGCAGCAAGTGTGAAATATTATTAAGTGATTATCAGATTTTAAAGGCTTTTCTGAGTGGCTTAAAGAGAGACTCTTAGGTTAGAGAGGTTTTAACTGAAACACATTGCTGGCTTTTCTTTCCTCATGGTGTGTTTATCTAAGTTACATTTTGGTCTCCCATTAAAGCCTTAACAATACCCAAGAATCCTACTGTGACTGAGTCAAGGAAAAATAGCCATTAGATAAGAGGTTGGTTTGCTTCATGAGTAGCAGGTTGTACTGCTGTCCCTGACAAAGTATTGCTCAGAAAACCTTCCTTGTAGGGCTGACATCAAATGTGAGATTATTTATGTTTCAGGTGGAATGAGGCTACCTCATACATCTGCCCATTTCCCAAATCTTGTTGAAGCAACCCAGTGACTCCTGTAAGTGGGACAAGGGCACAAGGACCATGCAACGAGGCCAGGCTGTAACTAGCAGCCTCCCTCTGGCTTGGCTTGCTCTGTCTTTTATGGACTGTCCCCTTGGTAGCAGAACAGCATCCATAGCTGCCACTGTAGCTGAACAAGTATGGTCTGAATGAGGAGACTAGGCCTTGGGAGACCTTTGGGAATCACACTTCGGGAAGTGTGATGTTACTGTACCCAGCTATGGCCTCCCCTGGATCTGTGAGACTGGGAATCCTTGAGCTTTCCAGTGGTCTGCTATTCAAACAAGGGGGATTTTGGCTTCTTTTCTTAATGAGTTTCTCTTTATAAGTCTTAGGGCAAATGTGCTGTGAGAGTGACTCATATATTTACCCTGTGAACAATGTACCTGAAATGGCTCAATGTGTAGGATGCTCAGCACGCACTGACAGGGCATAAAATGGGAAATGTCACAGGAAAGAGGCTGTAACCCACAAATCTCTGCTGTTTCTGTGCTTTGTACATGGACCTGATGGTGTGCTGACACACACACGTACATGTGCTGACACACCATTTTTTGTTAAGTTTTTGTGCAGCTTAAGCTCTTTCTGGAAGATTGCTTCCAGTGAAGGCAGGGGGAACTGAAAGTCTCATAAGTATTGGTCAGATAGAAAGCATGGATTGACAACTGGAACAGATATTAGGAACAAAAATTATACAGTAAACTCACACAGTTGTTGTAGGAGCACCTTTCGCTTCTGTTGACTAGGTGGGAATCTTATGTGCTTGTTAATTTGAAGGAGGTGGCTATCACTGGAAAGCAGCAGTAAAGAAGGTTTTCTGGTCAATTGTTTTATGATGCTGAACAGGCAGCTTCCTAATATGACTATATTTCTCATTTTTTTGCATTATGTACAGGGAATTAAATATAACTTGCCTTGCCTTGGGCTGATCACTTGAAATGCAGTCTCAAAATATGATGCAGTTGCTTGTATTAATGGTATTTGTATTTTGTGTGTGTGACAATTTCAATATGGTCTTGTTGTAGCTTGAATATATTAACAGATTATGAAAGGGTTGCTAAAATATAGCTACTTTTTAGACTTGAGTTTCTGCTTTCTTCTGAAAATTCACATTTGTGTGCAGAGCTTTCTGTTATGTGTAAGGTGCTAGGGAGAAGATGGGAACCTTAAAACGAGAACTGTTAAAATCAGTGAAACCTGAGTTTCTGAGAGCAGATGCTGATTGACACATGAGTTCTGACTGCTATTTTGTCCTGTCACTTGTGGGTCTAGAAAACAGGTTTTATGTGTGGGTGTGTGTGTGGGTGTGTGTCTACTTTCTAGCCTCTGTGGCTATATATTTTTTCCCCAGATGGGTGTAATTTTCAAGTGTTCAGTGCTGTGAAACTCATTCTGCAGACTTCTGCTCCATTAGGACAATGGAGCTAAGTGGGTCTCCCTTGTGCATACCCTGCTGCTTATTTTCGCAAAATCTGTAGAAACTTACTGGCTTTGAGACTCTGAGTCCTGTGTTTAATGTGTCTGAATTTAGTCAGCAGGTTCAAAAATTGCTGGAAACATGGGTGGACAGACTACCTGTGTCCATGTGTGCCCACAGGTAATGAACAGTTTCGCTTTGCATGTGTAGGAACACATGTACCAACTACTGCTCATGATTATTTTTTAACTCTGTACAGCTGATGAAATTCCACCAGGTCTGAAAATTAAATCCCACTTTAAGAAAGATTTGATTTGCCTTTTTTTCCCCCCTGGCATGTTATTTATTTATTTTTCTTCCCTCTAATCCATCCCAATAAGTGGTATAAGAGAAATGCTGACACACTCTTGCCTCTCCTATCACCAGTGGGTGCTACTCTAAAAGTGTCTAATGATTTTAATGAATTTTGTGGCTGAAAGTTAGACACTGAAGCTTATTTAAAAGCATTCAACAGTGAAAAAAGAATAGGCCTTTATTGATATCTAGTCAAAAGTGAAGACTTAGCTGTAATTATTTACAAATCAATTAATGGACCTTTCCTCTAACACCCTATCAGTCAAAGACTGGCTAAGAGCAGCAGAGAGCATTGATAAGAATACACCATGAAACAAAATCAATTGTTTTTTGTCATTCTGACAGAAGTGAGCTCTACACGTGGATTAACCCAGAATGCAACAGGAAAATGTCCACAGGCTGGAAGATAACCTAATTTTGTAAAATCAAGGTTGTCATAAGAATCTTTCATAATTGATGGTGAGATTAGAATTTATCTAGCAGCCTGGTGGTAAAAATCAAAACAGCTTCTAGTGCAGCATTGCAAACACTTCAAAGCTTGGTTGGCTTCCTCAGATCTAGAATCTGTCCTTAATGTCAGCTAATTTAAAGAAAGTCGATACAGGGCATGAGCTTTGAGATCATACTTTTATGAATGAGGTCATATGTTTATGGTTGTAGTTGGCAGTTACAGTATGCAGTCCTTAGGAAGTATTGGTGCAAGTGTATTTCTGGTGCTGTAGGATAGCTTCCAGTATTTTTTCTATTACCTTTTTGAAAGTTTTTTTAAAATTAATATATTCTCATGTACAGAATTTTTGTTCATATTTTTTGTCTGAGTATGTGATGGTGTTTGGATCATAATCCTGGCTCTAGTATGATTCTGCAAAACAGCAACAAAAAAAAAAACCCTTTATATTTCCACAAAATTATCTTTTAAAAAAGTCTGAAATATTTAGAGCACTAAGATAGTATTGGGGTGATTTAATTAAATGACAAATCTTAAGACTATCAGTTTTAGCAAATCTTCTTTGTATGATCACACAATGTGAAATTCTCAAGAAATTTTCAGTCTTGTATCTGGATTTCTTTGGTTTGCACTCAGCTCAGTAGAGCAGTGCTCTGATTTCTGCCTCCAGCTGCGTGGTACATATTTTACAGCCTTATGATTAACATAACTTTATTCCACTCAAGCATTCCTCATCAGTGTGCGCCAGCTTCTTCTCCCCACAGTGGGCCTTCCCCAAGCTGCTTTTGGGAAATTCTAGGGAAAGACAACTCTATGCATATGCTGCTGCTTCTCTCTGTCCCTCCAACATGTTTGTTGCTCCCAGCTGTAATGTGCTTTTCTCCATTTCTGCAGGTTATTTTGCAAATCATCCAATAAACAAGAAGTAGTGCTTCTTGTTTATTCAATTCAATTTTCAGCCTAAGATAATTCTGAAGATTGCACCTCCTCTGAGATTTATGTGACAACTCTTCCTCACCAGACAGTTCAAATAGGCACTGGTGAATACAAGGGCAGGAATACCTGAGAATCATTTAAATAAACAGCAGGCCAAGCCTTAAAGCAAAACCCCAAAAAAATATATTAATCAAAATGATTTATCAGTAATGTTTTGTGACCAAGACCAAAGGTCAGTGCAGTAACCTTTCAGTAATGCATCGTGCAGTCATGCAAAAGACCTGGTTTCTGTTCCCAGGCTTGGTCTGAACAAACTTTGTGGTTTGTTTAATCTCTACTGGGAGAAAGCTTTGCATTGCTCATTGATTTCAAGGGTGACCGTATGGATGGAAGTATGTGCCCTTTTGGTCCTGAAATGGGATGACAATCCTTGAGAGAACAAGTTTTTAGGGACTTTCAAGTACTAGAAATATGCAATGAATGTTAAAAGAAAGATATGGAGCTCTAGCATTTAAAACAGTTTAACATTGAAACCCTTGAGAAGGTAAAAATGTGTGTAGTGAGTCTGACAACTCTGTGCTCAACATACAGGATTCCCAAAGCATCCTGCAGTGCTCAGAGGTGCTTTGTGCCAATAGGGACGCTTAAGTTTCCAAGTTACTAAAAAGAAAGGAGTTTTCAGTGAATATGATAAATACACTTAAAGAAGAAAAGTTAGGGGAGCTGTTGTTGACCCTGGTAACCATGACTCTTTTAATTAGCGTGGCAGTGGTTTTTAGCTGCTGACCTCTTAATGTTTCCCTCTGCTCATTATTTCCAGTGATAATTAAAAAATTCTATTGTCTTTGTTTCTTCTTTATTTCATATTTATATATCTTTGACAGTTTTGTCCCCAAAAACAATCAATGTTGTTCAAAGACAATCTTTTTCCCTTCTTTTCCACACATGTTCATCTTTCCTCAAGCAGGGCAGAGTAAAAGGGGCAGAAGGAGGAATCACTGAACTGAAGTTGACATCCTGGAATAAATTATTTCTAAAAAATAATTAATGTCTTGTTTGCCAGACACAGAACTCCTCATTAAACTTACTATACTTCTTATATATCAAAATCACACAATGACGTAGACAAATAGTAACATGAGAAAAATAAAATGACTGTTGTTTCCAGCTCGTTTGTCACAAACTATTTTTTCAATATCAAAAGAACTCTAGGTATGGTTTTTGACATATGTCATAACCTTGACATTGGTTTAGAAGTATGCTAGCCTTAGTTGGAATTGTGAGATGCTTTCTGTTCTTTCTCCTTAGGAGTTAGCTCATGGTCATGACATGGCCATTTAAAAGCTTTTTACAATATTTCCTGAGCAAGCACCAATTGTTTCACAGGAAAATTTGACTTTGGGTGAAAAGAAGGTGAGTAGAGGAAAAGGAGATGAAAGTACAAAATTAGCTTCAAATCACTGCCTGCCAGCATCTTGAACTATATTTTTATCACTTGCCTTTGGAAGAGGAACAGTTGGAAATTGCACAGCATCAGTAATCTGCAGTGACTATTTTGTATACTAGAATTTTCCTTGGAGGTGTACACATTCTAGGTGATTTACTTCTTGCAGCTTAAAAACACGTTATTCTTCAAATGCATAATTCTCTTTTGCCTGTTGCCCTGTGGTAAATATTGTGGAAAAAAACCCCCTTGTGCCTCGGTAAAAAAAGTTCTTTTGAAGTAAGTTTTCAAGTCTTATATACTGCTCCTCTGTGATTTCTAAAACACTAATTAGGGGAAAGATGCTCTCACTGGTTACTTTAGATATTAGATGTAGGTGTTATTTCTTTTGTGGCAAAGGTAGGTCAGATTATCTAGCACCCTGTCCACTTTCATCTTGAAAACCTCCAGCAATGTGGACTCTGTCATGTCCCTGGAGAGGCTATGCCAGGGAATGATTCTTCTTGCTGTAAAAAACTGATTTCTTACATCCAGGAGCAAAACACTAGTAGCTGATGTCGAAATTGTGTTTTGTTTTGAGGAGAGGGGATTGTGAGAGCTTTGTGTGTGTAAGAGAGACAGAGAGGAATTTCAGTGGAAGTAGATAAACGTGTTTGAGCAAAGTTCTATTGAGGGTTTGTTTTGGTTTGGTTTGGGTTTTTTTGGGGGGACTTGGTTATTTTTGGTAAAAATAAAAAATTTGAAGATCACTTCTAAATCTACCTTTGTTGTTTCAGAAATTGTTGGACTTAAAATGTTTTGCCTTGGTTTCACTCAATGTGAAATTAATCTTTAACTTTCAAGCCCCAAACATTCAAACATAGTTGGACGTCAAAAATGTGTGTATATGGGGCATGTTATGATTTACCTTAAATCTGCATCCCTCTTATGCATCAAGCTAAGCAATCTAATAATATCACAGCACATAATGACAATGGCAGACCCAGATGACCAGATGGTTCTCTGTAACTCAAAGAAATACAGTTGGCATCTGCAAGAGAACAGTCTTCTTTTGTAATCATTATTCTCCCTGACATTTCACCCAAATTATTAAGAGAGTTTAAAACTTTCAAACAAACTCTAAAAAGCTTCTCTGCCAACATCCATACTATTCCATATTTGTATCCAAATTTACAGATGAAGTCAACATTTGGGGGATTGGACAAGATGATCTCCAGAGATCCCTTTCAACCCTAACAATTCTGTGACTTTCTAATTTCTGTTTATTGCTGATGCAAAGGATACAGAATGTTTGGATGCTGGGAATCCAGACACTGGTATTGATCACTTTAATTTGCTGTTCATGCAGCAGGCCACCTTTTGACAGACTTCTAGTTTTGTAGATTTAGATCTGTGCTTTCTCAAACCCCTTGGTTTGTCAAGATCATTAAGCACTTATATAACTGATGGTAATTCACATTGCACTCTTTGGAGATATAGCATCTTACTTCAACAGCCCAGGGAAGAAATATCCCTGGCAGCATGTCAGAAAATCAAAATATAAACTTGTATCTTAAATACCATACAAGTGCAAACTGGTATTGAGTGATGGTAACACCTTATCTTTTCTAATAAATGAAGTAAAGAGGAAAAATATTAACTATTAGACAGTTTAAAAATAAAAAAGACTCACATGATTAAGCATAGCTAGTATTTTGTGAAATTCTGTTTAACATATCAATATCAATATTTAAGAGCAAAGTCTAGTGTAAGAATAACTTCAACACAGAAGGAACCCATTTTTTCTCTATTAAAAAGTTCTTTAATAGTGTGTGCATTCTGTATAATGTTGCTGTTAGTGATAAAAAAAGTTTTCTTTACCTGAAATCCATTTGGACAATGTTAGCTCTAGATCGTAACTTCATCTTGACTGCTCAGCTCAGCTCTGTAAGGGAGACATTAATATAGATTTGATAGATAGGAGCAGAGCATAGGTTTCTGAAAAAAAAGAACAAAAATACCCTGTGAGGAAAAATGAGAAGACTAGAAACTGAAGACAAACTATAAAGTAACCAGGGAGTATGGAAAGTGAAGGAATAAAAAAAAGGTAAAAAATTAGCTTGAAAAGTTCTGGTAAAATATACCACAGGCTGCCTGTCATTTGGGACCAGAGGAATATTTCAGTAGCTTATAGATGGATTGATAGGCAATCTTATGAACTTTGATAACCCAAAAAGTGGAATTTAGTGAAGAAACTTAGAACAGATATTAATCTTTGAGTTCAGGAAAATGTTACAAGCTTAAAACAACTTAAGGATTACAGATCCACAAACTTGCTGAAATGTATATAAACTTCACAGACTTTGTATAGCAATCCTAATTGTGTATTTATTTTTGGCTTAAACTTTAGGGAGTAACCTCATCAAGTGAGGGTGGTGTGCTCTTACTGCTGCTCATCACAGCCTTGCAGGGGGGAAAAGGAGGCTGGCAGATCTCTGTGTGGTAAGTGCAGTGGTGGTATTTCTTATGTGGGATAATTCCATTTTGTTGCACTGTCAAAATATAAAAAGGCAAATGTGACAAAATTTATCTACAACTGTGTAATGTGTTTTCACCCCACAGGGCAGATGAGAACAGGTGGAAGGATGTGAATGTTAAAATAACAGGAGGAAGAGAGGAGCCAGCTCAGCGCTAGTGCCCATAACTGTGGCTGTGGCTATAAAAACAAATTAGTGTGGCGTGAATTCATTGTAAATTCAGTGTTGGTTACTGCCTCAGTGCATGTTTTTGACCTATGGTTAATCCGAAGTAGTGCAAGGTGGCTCCCATGTGCCAGAAATGCCCATCAGGGAAATTCCCAAGAGCACCTGCTGGGCTGTGAATTCGTGAGCTCCTCTGCTTTGTGCATGTGCCCTTATCATGGTAGAGAGAAAAATCAGCCTGGCATTTGAATACTGAGCATGAATTGAATGGGCAGATATTTATCAAATTATGTTTTACTACACCGCTCTGTGACTGCACAGTTTTGTGATTTTTTTTTTAAATTTGTGAATCAACACTAAATTCCAAATGCAAAATAGGCAATAAGGCTGTTGGTGTATATTTGGCTGTCAAAAACTGGTTAGGCTAGCTAGCTTTGGTCTAGCTCTTATTTTGTGCCCAGAAGTAACTTTGTAGACGTAAATTAAAGCATGCAAATACCTGTTTGATCTGAGACTGCAGTAGGCAATTAGATATCTTTGGAAAAAATAGTCTGTAACTATTTCCTGGAGTAGAGGAATGAAAGAGAGGGGTTTAGAAAGTAAGCAGTCGATGTTTTATACTAGGGGACCACAGCAGTGCAAACCATTTTAGGCTCAATCCCTGCATTCAGAAAATTGATTCACATTGTAAACTCGGCCTGCACTGGATTCATGATCAGAAGATCTCTTGTTTTATCCCTGGGCAAGTAGATCATGTTGCCTCACGATCTTCAGAGTTTTTTGTCCTTTCTGACAGCTTACCTAGGGATTTCTAAGGATGAATAAAAATACCACTGGTAGTGTGATCTTGTTACCTACAGCTAATTGAAAGGTCTTAAATACAATCATTGTAAGTTTTTGACAAATGTCATTATTGAAATATAAAGGCACAAAGGAATAAATTTTCAAAGCATTGCCTGGAGGATTGGCAATATTTCTTTCTTTGTAGTGAGAAGAGTAGTACATTTTAGACTTTGTCCTGTATTTGAAAGAGCTCAGTTGATGAGATCTGAGGGCCTTTGAGTTGTTTTGGGAGGTCCAGGTTGAACTTTTAAAGCTGTGGATAACCCTCAAAGCCTGGCCTGCATGTTCAGTTTCCCTGTCATTTCAAGGTGAGAAGAACATTTTTTTGCTTGCAGGCTTTTCATTAATGTTGAAGAGAAATCACGAGAACAATCAGCTCTCACGATGGTTTGAATTTCTTTTGGTAACAATTCATGTAAATAGGTGTGCATATGCAAGCTAGACATAGCTTTAGGGCGGCTGTTAAATTGCCAGTGTATGTGCCAGTTGCATTAAAATTGGACAGCTCTGGCTTATGTGCAGCACTGTTAGTTGTAGGAGTAGCATTTAGAAATACCATTTTTTCTGGAAGTAAAGTGGGTTGACCGTGAGTTGGGATTTGGGGTGGGGGGGGACTTGTGGAAGTCATAGAAAACCAAAGCTCCTTATTTCTTATGAAATGTTACCCGCTGAGGGTTGCTCTTAGATTAATATCCAAACAACTAAGCAATGTCTCTTAGCAGTTGTATTAGCCTCCCTTTGAGGCAGGTGTGCCATGTAAGACTTTCAGATACAGAATCACAAACTGGCTTGGTTTGGAAGGCCCCTTAAAGATCATCTAGACTCTCCTGTCGTGATCAGGGGCACGTTTCACTAGACCAGGTTGTGTCCTTGAACACTTCCATGGATGGGGCATCCACAGCTTCTCTGGGCAACCTGTGCTAGTGCCTCACCACTCTCTGCATAAATGAGTTCTTCCTAATATCTAATCAAAACCTACTCTCTGCATCAGTGAGCTCTCTTGGTGTGCCCTTGACACCTCCTGATTGGGAGTGATGCTTGCTTCTGCCTCTTTTCATTTGGTTTAAAGCACAGCTACTGAAATGCAGGTCCTCTCTATTTGAGAAGACAGAAATGCAAAATAAGCTGAGCTCCATTTACCTGAACATAGGGGACCACAGTAAAGTAGAGAATATTTCTTCACCCGACACACCAAGTGCAAGAGATACTTGCAAATTGTTAAACAGATCAAGGGCTTCCCATGTGAGCACAGTGCTCACAGAACAAGGAGAAGGTGCTATTGGCATGAGGCAGTAAAAACCAATGTTGATTGCACACAATACATGTATTTAAGCAGCACTCAGGGTCATTTGTCCCTGTTTGTCATGGTGATCTTTACAGTAAAGGGGTAAATTTCGTAGAATTTTAAGAAAATTTCCTGCTCATATTTATGCATTTAAGGTAGTGTGTGTGGAATTACATGGGCCAGTAATAAGCACCTAAGACCTAACCTGTGTATGGGAAACAGACCTAATAGAGCAGGCTGGGAGGGAAGTGGAGAATCAGTATTGTTCTTTGAGGGTTCTTAAAAGGTGTGGATAGGAGGATTTTAAGAAAATATGAGTCAAAAAAGGTGCTTTAGCTGTGCTTTCAAATGCAAAAGGTCTATGTACTTACCTGCTGGAAATCTGTGGCACAGAGACTCAGGGCAAAAGAGGTGTTGAAATCCTTGGGAATAAACAAATAAAAGACTGTCTAGGTGAGTGTAGTCCTGTGTTTAAATCAGAGGTTGTTTATTGCGAAGCTGTATCCTCAAAGCAGCTGTTCACAATAGCTGGTTGTACCAGTTCTACAAGATTTTCTGAAAGAAAAATCAAGATACCAAGCTTGCTGTTTGCTTGCCAAGGTTTATTTCACACAGAAGTCCTGCATCTTTGCACCCTGATTTGGGAGCCTTTTGCTCTTTCTCTCTTGGTCAGGAATAAATCCCATTCAAGCCCAAAATAAAGAGGAAAGATATCTTTCCTTCATTTTTCTTTTCCTTTCGGATGCCGGGAGATAGGGGGAAGGGAGAAATGCTAGAAATGGAGAGATGTTAAGAGCAGGCTTTAGAGCACGTTAACTATAATCGTTCTTATACATTCATGCATCTCTATCCTTTTATTAGCAGCCCTCCATGAAACATGGAGATTAGCACTAGTCATGTGGAAGTGTTTAAAAATTCAAGCAGTGACAATAGGAAGTGTCAGACAGTAATGGAATAAGTATGACAAAATTACAAAGACAGCAGCTATTCATTAATAAATTAGAACCTCACAGGGTTTTTTTTTAAAACTGAAGGTGTCTAACTTGGAAATGATATCCTTCTGGATGCAACTTTATAATTTCCCTTTCACCCTGTTTGGTGGGAAAAAAAGCAATCCCTTTTTAATCATAGACCAGATCATGTGTTAATACTCCCCACTGCACATTCAGAAGTAAATTCAGTATGAAGAACTGCAGTCACAGCAACTTCCAAGGGACAGGTGGGGACCTGTGATGAGTAACCCTGGCCATGGAGCCGTGAGGATGGGGTGAGGAAGAGGACGTACAGTAAGCCGGACTCACAGCACCTTTCTCACGCTCTCTGCTTACCCAGAACAGTAATGTCACACTTGTGATACCCAAAACATGACATAAGAAGGGATGTGTCACCACTGGGTAATTTGGTGATGTATCCAGGAGGTTTGGGGTGGATTCTCAGCGCACAGGGCTCTGCATGGGATTCCCTGGCACGGGGCTGTGACTCAGGGCTTGGCAGGGGACAGGCTCTCCTCCCCCTCCTTCTCAGGCCACTGCACACAGAACACCACCCAGATCTCTGCGTTTGTGTTTTCCATTTAAAAGCATTCAGGGCCACCCAGTGCTCTGAGTGAGCAGCTGTAGTGGTGGGTCTCACACTGGCCAGAATGCAACATGTTCTCAGTTACCCACATTAAATATGGGTGGCCATCAGTCTCTCGGGGAAGTGCTTCCTTGCTATCTGGAGGTGACACCTATTGTCTGCTCTTGGAGCTTTACTGCTTGAAATGCTTTTCTTCTGCTTCCTCTGTTGGCAGATTTGCGTGTGTTCAATGGTCTTGAGAAACCTCACATGGGAGAAAACCTTTTGAATCTGTTGCTCTGGTATAGAGGGACCAGTTTAATGAGAAACACTTCTCTTGAAAAGGATTTTACTAAATAAGGTCCCTTGTTCCTTTTTCCATTCCCTGCCCCTTTTGTTCCCTCCTCTTTCTCAGCTGAGGACTATAGGTGACTCTTGGAGGTAATATATATTTTCTGATCAGCCCTCTGAAGGCTAAGTCCCATGTTCTCCCATACAAGAATGCCATTTCTTATTATTTTTTTTTTATGAACTGAGCTTATTAACCTGCCTTTCACTTTGTGTAAACTGTAATTAAAATGTATGAAAAATTTGACTTGTGGTGTGCCCTTCTGGATCTGTTGTGGGGTCTGCCTTAACAGCGTGTATTGAAAACACTGAAACATTGATTTTTTTTTCTTTAATTTTTTTTTAAGAAAGACTCGGGTCATTTCACAGAGGGCAAGCAGAGCCATTGAATGAGAAACCAAGGAATGCCTTCTACCCTGGGAAATATTTGTGCAGCCATGGCAGCTACCTGTGGCAGGAAATGTAAAGAATGAGTTCAGATCACAGTCAGCTCTAGCAAAGTCCTCACATTTCTGGTCGCCAAATAGCTATTTTATGCTTTAAATTTCTCTTCCCCTCCTTTCTGGAAAAATTGATGAAGAAGGTAGAGGGAAATTGCATCCTTTGTGACCTTAACTGAAACATTAATAGGGTAAAGTGAAAATTGTTCTATGTAACCCATGAAGACAGATGTGGTGGTTGGCTGCTGGAATTTAGAAATCTGAAGTAGCCAACTTGTAAATGATAATTTGCCAGCAGTATTTGCAGGAGGCTTTACTTATGTGGTGTGTTTGGTTTTGGTTTTGGTTTTCTGTGTGTTTGTTTTGTTGTTCTTTTGTTTGTTTGGGGTTATTTTGCAATTGTTTTCTTAATTTATTTTTAAATTTCAGGCTATCTTTCAGTTATGATATGATCTGCTATGACTCATCTTTTATTTTCTTGGTACTAATTTCTAGCCATTTTCTGTGAAGCAAAATACTGAAAGATTAATCTGTGTATATTATATTGCTGAATCCTCTTCCAGTGCAAATAAGGAGTTGAGAGAATTCTTTTAAACACCACAATTTTTAAGCAAGCTTTATTGTTGATAGCTGTGTCTGTGATACAGACAGATCAAAATATGACAATTTTCATTCTTTAATTTAGTTATTCAGAGGAGTGGTTGGGGTTTCCACCCCCTTTTTTTAACCTATCTGATTATCTCTGCTTCTTTCTCTTTACACTGCATTGCCCAGAGCCTGCTTTTTGTAACCCAGAGTTCGTATACTGAAAGGTCAGGCTTGGTGTATTTTCCATTGTAACCTCCCTATTTCCCTGCTTTTAATCTCCCCATCATTGAGGTTTTAACAGCAAGAATGATGTTTTGCTGATGAGAGAGTGGAAAAGGAGACATATATGATGTACAGACTCCAGAGTGGGCTGTCCAAAGATGCAAAGTGTGAACTTATTCACTCAGTGGGTCAGAGTTAGCAGAGGGCTGAGTGGGTTCTGATTTCTTGTCAGCATCTTCTGGTCTTTGCTCCACTCCATGGATGAGGGTGCTGTGAAGCAATGCAAAGTTTAAAGGGAGAAGATGTCTGCCTTTTCCCTAGCTGACTGAATGTGGCCTTTCCTGATGCCTGTGTCTTTCCAGGTGCAGCCAAACTGAGTCTGGTGAGTGGCTCTAGACCAGCCTGTTTCAGCTGAGCTGTGTCTTTGCACTCAAATAGCTTCTGGTATGTGCCTTAATTAATTTAATTGTGTAATGTGCACAAGGGAGCCTCCTCCTCTTTCCTTGGATAGTGGCTTGCTCAGTTGATTTCTCATTTAAAAGTCCCAGTTAGACTGATTCTTTTGATGCTATTCTCTCTCTTTCTCTTGTGCAGGGTAAGCCAGATTCATTATAAGGCAGCGTAGCTGGGCAATTTCTGAGCTGTGGGTAAATAGCAGGACCTTTGAGCCGAGCCATTCCAGATGACCTAGGATGAATTGGGCTGCATTCCTAGCGAGGGCGCCCCTTTTCCTAAACAGAAGAATAGCCACCTCTTAAGCACTCCCACTTATAACTTGAGGGCAGATGTTTTGCAGTGTTGGTTTTTGCTGGGTTGAAAATATAGCATAAGGTTAGCAAAATATTTAAACTGTAGCATAGTCACAGGCTGAGTGCACAGGGTTTACTTAAGGGAGGAGAGTGCTATTTATGGAAGGCATGTGGTTTACTTCCTCCCCCCTGAAGTGGGAATGTTTCTCTGGGGTTTGGCATGCTCTTCTATGTATGCGAAAGAAAGAGACCAAGATTTTTGGAAACATTCAATATATTCATGTCCACTTTCTCACGCCAGGTGTGAGAACTTTCTGATTGTTTTGTACATTCATATTTTACCTGCTAGGTTTTCAGCAGTGTTTTTAATCTTTTACAATCAAACTGTGCAATTTTGTCCCCTTTATAGTAGTGGTACATTGATAATCTGAATTAAGTGCAAATTATGGGAGCCGATTAGGAGCAAAATGAGAAAAAGACATTACAGCTCTCGCAAATGCTTCATTATACTAAACTGCCAATTTTAAAATTCATTTCACTGACTTTAAAGTGAAATGTTTAAAGGAAATGTGGATAACTGGAAAGGTTGCCATGCTTCTTAAAAAAAGATTATGTGATGATATGAGATACTTGGTTGTCATTGTGTCAATTATGGCTCGTCAGGCAACATTAGTCTTTGATGTCTGGCATTTGTGAAAGACAGTTATACGAGAGAGCTAAAAAGCCCTGAAAAGTATGTTTGTTACTTGGCAGGGTTGAGTAAGACATTCAGCTCTGGAAAAAGGTCTTTACAGTCCAATATTGTCAAGGCAGGAAAATATTTTTATGACTCGAGAAAATGGATGAATTCATTTCCTAATCCTGGGAAGTGATTGACCCAGGAGTGGCCAGCCAAAAAATAGGACTTTGAGAATAGCAACTTGATGTACCCTGAATTTAGGAACCTGTGCTTGCCCCTAAGGTATGTCTCAAGCCCCTTGGCAGGAGTGAGACAGGAAGGTGGTGGAGCTGAGGGATGTCCTGTGGGTTTCTACACCTCCATGAGCTTAGGAAATATTTAGTTATCAAATGCTACACCCATGCTGGAGGTTTGAAACCCTTAGATTTTTGTTCAAACCATTAAGCTCTTTCATCTAATGAAAATAACTTTCTTTTAAAATGGAAAACATTAAACCAAACAATAACTATTTATTTTCTTAATGACTTTTTTGATCCAAGAGCTTTCAGAGTGCTTAGCCTTGCAACTTCAGATTTATTTTTTTTTAAATTGCTTTACAAAATAACAGGATGTTTCTGTGGTGAACATACATCTGTGCTGGCTTTTGCTGAGCTTTGGAAATAGGTCAGGAATTAAAGCTCCGGCTTTGTGGTTCTGAGGAAAGCCCTTAAGAAACTCTCTCAGACATAAGAGGGTAAAGAGGGGTCACTGGAAGTACTGTTTGACCATATATAGATGGCATGGTCTCTCCCATCTGCAAGCATGTACATGCAGCCACGTCTACGTGTGAGCTGCTGAAACTGGTGCTCCTCAATGCCTGCTTAGGACAGATTGCTGCAGGAAAAAAAAAGAGGCAGTCACGGGAAAACATTCAGAGAAACACTCTGCCTTCACCGGACGGTGGTGGCTCCTCCTTACATGCCTTAAGCTTAGCTGTATGGGCTAAATTGTTTCGTGTACCTCTGTGAAAAAAACAGCCCTATGGCTGGGTGTGCGATGTCATTGCCATGGAAACCGGCACCAAGCCTCATCCACACATTGTGCCTGGCTGGCCATGGATGGAGGTCAGGCCACTGACTGCCTACTGACCGATGGAGGTCGGCTCTGGCATCTGCACTTTGCTGCCCTGGGGCCTTTTGGAAGTCCCCCTAACAGCGAGGTAGTGGGAAGAGGGATGGTGTCTCACAGAAGGGAAGACGAAAAAAAATAGTGCAGGAAGCAAAAATGGCCAATGAGGTGTGAAAAATCAACCATTTTGTCCTGCTCTCAGATTGTACTCTCTTGCCGTAGTTTGTGAATTTTGGGGTTTGTTTTGATTCAGAATAGCAGTGGAAATTAATAACTGCTGCAACATTAGTGGGAGGTGCTTGAGTCATTTCTTATTCCCTCAGCCTGGGTCTCAGCAGGGCGGCACAGGAGCTCTGGGCAAGTGAGGCGTGCACTGAACGAGCAGCGTGTGAAGCACAGAGGTGGAGAACTTGGCATAGGGATTAAACCTGGACATGATTTCTGAAATGTTTCCTGAAGCATTAAAGAAAAAAAAGTTCAAAGCCTGAGGTTAAAAAAAAAAAAGAAAAAAAATAAAGATAAAGTGAACTGAAATAAAACCAAATCCAACCTTTGAGGTAAATGGAATTCCCCTATATTTGTCTTTCCCTACCTGCTAAGAATGTTATGCCAGGATTACCAAATGTGAGGCTTTTTCTTTTCAACATTACAGAAGGGAAAAAATGGGATGGGAGGAGAGGTGATTTGTTGGTTTTTTTTGTTTTCTTCAAGATATTTTTCCTTTCCTTTGGTATAAGCAACTTCTTCCATCACTCCTTAAGTCCACTATATTTGTTAGACCTGCGGGTGGCTTTTAAACAACCTCATCACAGTGTAGCTTTTTGTTATCCTAAAACATCAGTTCCCAAATATGCTGTGTAGGCTGCTTGTCTTCAAAATGTGCACAGTTTTTCATGGCTTCTGTGCTCAGGTTAGGGAGAGCAGCTACTGCTTTCTGACCCTTCTTCTTCCCCTCTTCCCCTTCCCAGAGCCCCTGTGTGTGCTGAGAATGCAGCACAGATGGAAGAGCTCCCCCCAGCCCCTTTAATACTGCCTGCAGATGAAAGAGGAAAATCACATTTTTAGCTGCTGTAAAGAGGTCTGATTTCTTTGTTGTGGATGCTGCTGGGTGTGTTTTACTGGCAAAAGGTTAAAGCATGGCTAAAGGGTTAGAAACCTGAGCATAATACAAAACTTGGGTAAGTGCAGCTTTAAAGGTTCTTCTCCCTCTCTGTGCCTTCTGCTCTTTTTCCTGTGGTTGTTAATCAACCCAAACTAACTGGTATAGGTCAGATGAACATATTAACAAAATCTTTGCTACACATTTTTTCTGCTCCTGCTTTCCAAGCAACCTGTGGGGCCTGTGGGCTACATGCCATTCTACCAAAATATTTTAAGCATTAAGCCATTCCTTTGGGAGTTGGTATTTATCTAAGAATATATGCAATTAATCTCCAAGTGTGGTAAATTTATTTTTATCTTTTGTTATGTAAAAATATTTTCAAATCTGAGAACCTGCCTTGCATAAATGTGCAATAACACACTTAGTCTTGGCCCCTGAGAGGGGCTGGCTGTAGTCAGGTGGCTGTTTAACAACTTGTCAAGGGGAAATTGAGTGCCAGTGCAAGGTGAAGCCTTGAGCTGGTTGGGGAACTGCACTGTAGCTGCTGCTTCCCTCCTTTGTGTTTCCTGCAGCAACTCTGCTCCATAACTCTTCCTGCGGGGAACATGCCAAGAACACAGTACATGGAGGCAGAAAGGGGAGAAGTGAAGCTTGTGCTGCTAATGTTGCTCCTCAGGAGGCTTTTTGCTTGGTCAGTTTGAAGTCAGGAATGATGTCTTTGTGCTCCCAAACTGGGATCCTTGGTGGCTTCATTATAGATCCTGCATTTCTTTAATAAACCAGGTGCCTGTAACTCCTGTATCTTAGCATCCTGTGATGCTGCTCATAGGGGTACAGCACGTGTGCATCTCGAGCTGCGTCTCTTTGCTGTACCCCTTCATATCTCTGCTTGCCCTCAGTTGTGCCACTAATGACAATGTGAGGGTGATGACAGTCCTGCAGCGTTCCTGATTGTGCATGTGTGCCAAAGCCTACCATAATTGTCCATCCTCTATGATCCCAGGCAGCAGAGAAATGAAATCATTGAGATGCAATACCATGTGTGTCCAACTCCAGCACATTCAAGCTGTGTGTGGCTTATTGTCACATATGTGTGTAATTGCTAACTGGGTCTTCATGGGGTGGTGCCCTGAAAATGGGTTGCTGTCATTTTCTCTTTGATTAGGCTCCTTTCTAATTTAAAAGAAGTCTTCCCTTGAGGGAGGTTTTTCTTCATTTATTTTGTTAATGGAAGCTTCTTTGAATTATAAACTTACTTCTCTGTACTGAGCTTAGAGAAAAGAAATGGACTGACAAAAACCTAAATATTGCTGCTAAACCTGAGTCTGACAATGTTCAAGTTCAAAAAAAGAAGTAAAAAAAAAAAAAGAAAGTCAAGTTTGTTTCTGCTCTTTTCTTGCAGATTTTAAAATGTTTCTGCCAAGAGAAATGACCACAGTAGTGCATGAAGCTATGGAAAAAACAGCTGAATCTTTTTATATGTTGATTTTATTATAATATCTAGTCCCCTCTTTTAAAATATAAGTCAGGGAAATACATGCATGGAAGTTCAGAAATAAATACCTGGACTTATTTTAACATGAAAGTACTCAGAATATATAAAGATTACCTTATAGATATGCTTTGTTCTTTAAATGAAATAGTGAAGTTTGGCATGCTTCTTAAAGAGGCCTTTTGCCAGTCTTTCCCCATATTCTTAGCTCATGCCTTTGCATAATGATGTGATCCATGGTGGGTAGGAATAATTCGGCCTAACGATGAATAATGGTAGCATTTGTGGTCAACTGGTCATGACATTCTCATTTGAACATTTCTCTTTGGGAACTGCGTCTTTTGAGTCATGAGACTTGCAGTAATGTCAAGAGAGAGAGCAGCACAGAATCAGGCTGGATGAGGGAGAAAGGGGACACTTGTTTTCCAGGGTCCACTGCGGTGGAGGACGGAATTAAAGAAAAAAAAAAGCCTTGCTTGAGATACTGGTAGCTTTACAATCCTCTCTTTGTAACACTTCCTCCCCTCCCAAGTACTTCTGTGTTTAAATCAATGTGTGTCTACAGTTCTGTGAACAAGACCCACTGGAATCTCAGTGAGGGAAAAACAACCTGCAGGAAAGGAGGTGGTGGGAGTAGAGAAGGACAGGGTAAGCACCGAGTTAGGAGGAATTTATTGGTAGCCTAAAATGAGCAAATGTAGAAAAGAGCAGATGATTTTTAAACATGCTGGAATCAGACATTCTACTCCAGATTTGGATCCTCCTGGTCAGCAGAGGAAGGGGAACACGTTGATGAACCTGGGGATCAGGTTTAAATGGAGACACGATGTAATGGAGATGTAATGGAGACACTGTCATGCCAGAATGACCTACTTCCATCATGCCTCATCTGTGTAATTTCTAAGTCCTGTGTATTAGGTATATATGAAGGTTAGTTACACAGATATATATTATTCATTGATAAGTAGAGAGGGATGTGTGAAAAATGCAGAGTTCCCCACAGTAACTAAAATAGGTATTCGTGGTACCTGTGTATAAAAATAGTCTGGACACTATAGCTCTCATTAAAGTTGGGTTTGAAGTACTGTAATTGTGCTGATTAGATGTGTAGGATGTATCTGATTTCTGTTGAAGCAAAAAATGTGTTTACAGGAAGATGAATAAATGGGAATGCAGTATCTGTGATTCAAGGGAAAAGAATTATTAATGTTCCAATGATTTTGCAAACTGAAAGTCCTGGAAGTTGGTTGTGATCTAAGAAAACCACAAGTGCTCAGGCTTGGTTTAAATGAAATCTCTCAGAATTTGTTTGAATGTATGACTAGAAATCCAAATATTGTGGTGATAAAAGAACTGACACTCTTTCCATCCTTCAGATATCATTTACAGGACACTGGAGATGGTGGAAGAACCAGAAAGCTACCCTGCTCTTCCATGGTGTAAACTACTGCTGAAAATCATAAAGAAGAAGAAAAAAACCTTGATTTGTAGTTCTGAATAAAGTGACATTAAGAGAACAGATGCTTCCTTGTCACATGATACTTAAGAGATTCTGATAATGTATCCAAAGCAACTCCATCTTCAAGGGGAAAAAAAGAAAATCATGCCAAATCTGATAGTCTTCTGATGTGTTCCGTTAGTTGTGGATTTCCACAAGGATTCTTCAAGCCCAAAATTAATTATTATGAAAAGCAGTGGCCTTATTCAAGATGTCACAAGGTAACAGAAGCATGTCAAAGTGGTACAGTTTGTGCTGAAATCTAACTATTCTACAGCAGCTGAAAGGCTTGAAGATAACCCTCTTCATCAGAGGTATATTAGAAATTATTTGTAACAGCGGCTCCAGTGTTTGGCCCATGGTCTTCAGAGAAGTTTAGAAAAGTATTTTCACACAGTATGTGCCCAAAGTTTTTTTTCAAACTATCCTCTGCATTTTATTTAAGTCATGTAAAATTTGTAACTGGAGACTACAGACCAACTGCCCATCCAAAGTAAGCAGCAATATTAGCTGGAGAAGAAGGAATGAAAACCAGATTAAGCTGCTAGAATATTTTCTTTCATTTGTATGACAGTGCTTTATAAGAGTTCCAGCTGAAAATGAGGGCCTATAGAGTTTGATTCAATACAAAAGCAGTGCACAGTGTGTAGAGAGAACACAGAGAGTACACGCAGTAATTGTTTGACCTGAGATATTTGTATAAAGAGTTGTGGGAAAAAGAAGCAATAAAGGTGTTGATTCTGTTACAATTAAAATAAAAGTACATGAAGTTTTACTTTAATTCCTCTAATTTTGCTTTTTATTTGAGAAGGGTGTGAGAAGTTTGATTTTAATCTGGACTAGCCTAAAGCAGCTGCGTTATTTCAACATGCTTTTACTTTCAGGCTCTGTAATATGGTAGTCTATGACAAGAGAAGAATGACAGCCTAGAAAGAGCAAATGTTCCCTTGATGAGCACCACCAAAGTTTTTATTGACCCCATGGAACACTTTCCCTAAGCAGGCAATTCAGCTTCTCAAAATAGTAGCTGTAATGATGGTCAGTAACATTTACATGCGTAAAATGGGTAAATCCTCACTTAGGATGAATTTAGACCTGCTGTAGTGGGTTTAACTTTGAATTCAAATGATTTGCACATGCCTGTGTCATGGCAGAGTGTGATCGCCTCAGCTTTTTAAAGTTAGATTGTTGAAGATATTGAAGCAAATATTTTGGAAATATATTTCCTAATCATAGAATTCCTTTTTCACTAAGGATGTGGCTTTGATCAATTATTTATTTAACTGTTCTCAAACATACTTACACTTTTCAAAACCTTTCTTTGTTCAGTTTGTGCCCAAACTGCATGTCCTTGTCACCAGCTTCTGCAGAAAGTCTGAGGGAAGTGGCAGCTGCAGTTCTGTGCAGCTCCAAAAGATGAAACAACCTGAGGGAAACAAGTATGAGATATGATTTTTTTATCTCCTTTTATTTTGTGAGTGTTCACTGCATTAGAATATCCTCACCAGTAACCCTCCTGCAGTTATCAAATGTCTCAGCTTTGTTTCAGTGCTTAACCAGCTGTAAAAGATGTTTTATTGCCTTATGTATTTGTCCACCATTTAAGCAAATCACTTATTATTTTATGTACTATAGATGACTGTAAAAAGAATTTTTTTTTTTTCACTTACAGTGACTAGTGGCCAGGTATGCACACAAACCAGCATATTTGGAGCAAGCAGCAACCTGTCCTGCAGTTATTTGAGAGAGGGGAGTATTACCCCATGAGTAATGCAGCGATCCACGTGCCCTGCTGCTGAGGACCAGCTGGCTGCTGTGTGCTATCAGAGCTCCTTGCCAGCAGGCACGGCTCATTAGGAGCCCAGTTGCAGGATATAACATCTTTGCAGTCAATTAACAATGCTGCTCTTTAAAAAGGTCCAGATCCTTCCTGATTCAGCAAAGCACTTCAATATATGTTCAAAGTTAAATGCTTGATTAAAGTTTTGTGTAATGAAGATGTGAGGTCTTGTGCTTGAGGTTAAACAGGTAGGCACATTCCCAAATCAGGGCCTGACATGTTATAGTTCTTAGAGGTTTCCAGGAATCTTGAATATCCTGAAATACTGACTATGCTGATTTCCAAGCTGAGTAAAACCTACAACTGAAAAACAAAATCACAGCACATGACTGTGAAGCATGCAGGAAAACATTTTAAAATCTATATCTGGTCATCATTGATGCTTGTCTTGCCAAGGAAATGCTAACAGACTGTTTATATTTTTGAAACCTTAAAGTAAATTAAAGAAACGACACAACCTTGTAATCTGGAAATGGTGAAAAAAATATATTTGGTAAAATTAATTTATTTTTTGAAGAAAAAAGCAATGAGAGTAATTGAATTGTTATGCACTTCCTGACTGTAATATTTCTCACTGGACAAGGTTGTATTTTGTAGCGTGCTTCCTGTGGTCAGGTAAAGGAAGACCAAAATTCAAGATTTTGCTTTAGCATTTTATGTAACAATGTCCACCACTTTCCCATGCTTATTTTCCATTGTATGACATCTGCTCAGCTATTGTAATATCCTACTGATAACTCATTGCAGTAATAAGCAAATGTCTTTTCTCTAGTTCAGTAGGTCAACAGCAGAATCAAAGATAATCTCTCACTGATTGTGAGTTATTTATTAACATAACCACTCTGCTGCTTGTGGATCTAAACACCTTACTATGAGACCTAGACTTTCTATTTTCTGTAATAGTACGTTGAATTGCCAGAGCTCACTGCTTCATCTTCTGCAATGTCTCATATTCTTATATCCCTACTAATAAAATGCAAAATTCCATCTGACTGCAATGAGTGTAGATTGAAACCTCAATTAATTTTTAAAGAACTTGTGATTTCTGATGAAGCATCCTATGAATGTGGATTGTTCCATACTTCCTCTTATTTACTTTGTCCTGTTAGAGAAAAAGTTGAAATAAGCTTCCTGGTGTGTGTGTGACACCTTACATGTACATTTTCAACTTTTGTTTTCAGCCTGATTTGGGTTGGAGTATTATTTTGATTTTAATTTAATATTTGGACCTGAAACTTTAAATGAGACAGCCAAAACAAACACATCTCCTGCACAGAGCCTATCTAGAAGTAGATGGAATTGGATCACAGCTTGTAAGGCAGGCACAGCACCTCCTGTTGAGGTATGTCATCCATGCCCATGGAGCTGGTTCTAGCTGCCCTGGACACCTCTGGGGCTGGGGATAATGGCTTCTGGCAGCCTGAAAGGTAAGGCACGAGTCAGATTCTAGGGGGTCTGCCTCTGGTTTCCACTCTCATATTCACTGAATCTGTTCATGGGTAAGACTCAAAGATTTTGCAGGTTATCATGTTCCAGATAAGTGGGGGAAATTTTGGGTTTAGTTGGTGCAGTACTTGATCACCTCAGAGATGGAGGCTCTGGAAACTGAAATCCAGAGAGCTGAGGCAAACCCTGCTATAACAGCATCCAAATTCCACATCCACCACAGCCCACCAGAAATCTGATGCGCAGTGACAGCCCTGCCTTTCTTTGCCTTGCCCCAAACTTCCATGTTATTTCAGATGTAGCAATTTGGGTTCAGTGATAGACACCTCTTTAGGTGAAAGAATTTGCAGCAAAATGTCCAGCCCCTTCCAGGCATGGGGCTGAACCTGAGCTGGGAAGCCCCATCAGAAAACGGACAAACTTTGGAACAGTTCAGACTACTTGTGAACTTTGCCACTGATTAAATGTAAATAATCCTGCTCAGACTCTAAACAGCTGAGTTGAAGCAGAGATTTTGAAAAGAAAGAACTTGGATCACAATTTTATGGCTATCTCTAAAATATTTTATTGCTGGTTTAAGGCACCAGAGTGTAAATTATGGGGCTTTAAAGAGTTGCAGTGTGAAGGTTTTATCCTTTGCTTATGTACAGAACATAAATACTACTGTTTTGTTTTCAGGGAAATTAAATACATATTTTTAAAGTGTTTAGGAAGACAAGTGGGTTAGTAAGAAGAACACCTTACTTTTTTTTTATGTGTCAATACTGTTGGTTTTTTTGAATTGATAATGACTAATTATTGTCAGTCAACTGATGTATGTCAAAGAGTTGAAAAGAAGGAGAGAGGAGTAAGTGTGTGTTGCATGCTTGCAAATACCACTGTGATGGAAATGGTGTGTCTAACACCACATGGATCAGAGAAGAAATGTCTTCTGTTACATGACTGTTGCAGAAAATTATCTTTTGGAAGCACAAGCCATTTCTCAGGTCTGAAACAAACCTTATATAGTTTGTGTGTAGATAAAATTGGCTTATACTGTGTGCACACATGTATACACATGTCTACACAAATGCAGTTCTGTAGATGCAACAACAGCTACCATATTTTCTCATTTGCATTGAAACTCTATGGTCATGTTATCCATTTTTAGAAGAGAAATAATGTTTAGTTTCCTACTACATTTTTAAAACTAACTTAAAGCAATGTAATTCAAGAAATGTGTTCTATTTTGTAGACCAGAGTTTAAAGATCAATTCCTTTTGGATGTGACTTCATCAAGATTCATCAGTAGCTCACTCTGGCCTTTATCTCTTGAGGTTTATATCCAGTATTCATTCAGATTTTGCTCCATCCTTTGTCAAACTGACTCACTGTTATTTCCTTCCACTGTCTCATGCTGAGTGACCATGGGCAGAAAATATGTTTTCAGCTGCTCCTTTTAGTTAATTGTCTTGTTCCAGTAGACTCAGCTAAATTTTTCAAAAGTTATGAAACAGTTATGTCTGTGTATGTGAACTTCATGTTATTCTCCTATGCTCAACCTTGGCACCAATTTCCTTTCCAAACTCTGGGAAAAATGCTGGTTTATATCTATTGGGATGAAACTCAGGTGTAATTCTCCTGTTCTTGAAGACTGGAAGGACTGGGAGGGGACATGAGTAGCCATAGTGGTGGGAAATGCCTGTTTTTAATTATTCTAAATTGTTGTTCAAATCTCTTGCATGTAATGTCTCTGTTCTCTTAGGAGATTCAGATGGATCACTCTTTACCAGCTGTCAAGGCTAATACTGCTGTACAGTCCCTGCTTTCAGCAGCATCCTCAGTGTCCTTGTGGTGGGGTGTCTTGGAAGGACTGTGCAGATCAAGCTTCACACTACCTCTGCACTTCAGGCTCTCTGTGCTGTGAGTACACTGAATAATGTTGTGGTAACTTGGCATGCCCAAGCTGGTTAACTGGAAGTGCATTAACTTAGCTGCTGGAAAACTGATTTTGATGGTTTTATGCTTTTTTGGTGGATGAAACTATGTATCTGCCCCAAATAAATATGAAAGGTGCTTTTATATTGATTTATTAGGCCCTGTAATCACCATAAGTTTCCAATGATTGTAGGTTAAATGGGTATTTTTCCTCTAGTGCATTACAAACATGCTGTAAACAACACAAAGGCTATATTTTACAGGCAGCATCTGATAAACATCATTCTGTTGCTGCTGTTCCTAACAAGAATGGGAGGAGATGCTTTTAGTTATTTTGAGTATCTAATATGTCTTGTAGTAACTCTGAGTATATAGATAGAGGTGGGAAAACACTATGTACAGAGGTGTTCATTTTCCAGCTGTGAGAAAGACATGTCTGCAACCTAACTGGACTTGCTTCAGCTGAAATAAACACTTTTGGGAAGAATTTGGCTGAATGGTTATTTTTGGTCTGGCAAAGGGGAAACCGAGTGTGTGACTGTTATTACCCTGATGCCAATTACTGGAACCAACCAGCTTAGGGGTAATTTGCTGACTTTGTTTAAAAACAAAACTGGTCTTTCTGGGTCCAAATGTGATTTAGGAAGGGAGGAGCTCTAAACTACTTTTTTCTTTTTTCTTTTTTTTTTCCCTTCCTTTAGAAAAATAAATTAAAAATATTTTAAAAAATTCCTAGCTGAAAACATTATCTGAACACCACATGGTGTGGGATTTAGGGAATTAACAGGATGATTCAGACATACAATCCTCACATTCATTCCCACTCCTGAGAACTTTCCTTAAGGAATAAAATTTCTTTCCTGCACTTGGTCGGAAACAAAACAAACTGAAACCCTTCTCTCCTTTTTTTTTAACTGTTTCTTTTTTTTTTTTTTGACTGGAAAGTAGCACAACTAATAAACCAAACATTAAGCTCCATCACATGCTGTAGGCCAGTATAATCTCAGGATATGAGTGGTGTGATTTCAGCAGGCATTTGCAGCACTCCTCCCTGTGAACTCTTGGCTGATATGTTGTCCCATCACTGCTTCCCTTTCCTCTCCCCTGCTCCATATGGAGACATGTGGCAGCAGGAGCTGAAGGGTGGTTCAAAGTGTTGTCTTTTCATATTTTGTCCTTAGGGAGTGGGACAGAAAGCACTGAGAGTGCTGCCTTGTGTAATGGTTTGCATTTCTGTGAGAAGACAGACCAAGGGCAATGCCTGAGCTCTGACCTTGGGTATGAGAAATCTGTGGTCTTGCAACCCACTGCTCACTTGATATAACTCTGGTTTCCTTTTCCTATATGTGTGGGGGGGTGGGGGAGGTCACATAAGCTGCTGTGAATCTGTTCAGCATGAATTCAGAGTACTCAGATTGTGCAGAATTCCCAAGGTGCGCACCAGAAGAATTTTATGATGGATTGGTTTCCCACTCTTTCCCCTTTTGTTTCTTCTTATCAAAACCAAACAAACTCAAACAAAACATATCCTTTCATTTAAGCAGGAAATAAAGGAAGCTTGTGAAACTTGGTGCTTGCCCACGCTGCAGTTTATTTTAAATGCCCACAAGCACCTGTATTTTCTTGCTTTCTCCTTCACAGGATTGCTTTCCTCAGTGCCGCTTGTGCAGATATGTTTTAAAAATTCCTCTGCCATAACATTTAATATTTTTTAAATTTACAGTCAAACTTTTTTCCCACCTTGATCATATTTCCTCACTACTCAGAAACTTCTTTTTCCATTCTCTTGGTCATTCTTTTGCTCTTTGAATCAGGAAAATTCTCTTAGCTTACTCTTGTATTTTCTGGTTCACAGTTGAATCAAATAGTACTAAACCTACCTGGCCTTTTCTTGATTTTCTTTTATAATATATTTTTGTTTCATTATTTATATTGCTGGCATTCCCTGCCAAATTGAGGCCTTGTTGGTCAAACTGTCTGACCTCTATCTTTGTTCATAGAGACTCCTTGGCCGCTTTCTAAAATTCAGCTGAGTTCAATTGATTGTTTCAAGCTTCTCTGCATTTCCAGTCCTGTTTCATACCTGCTTTTCTTACTGTGTCTTTAGTTTGGGGGAGCAAAGGAAATTTGCTAAATACCTTGTAGCCTGTTCCCTCTCACTGTCACAATTGTAGGCAACTAGATTAGCAGCTGCATTACTTACTTCATTCTAAAGACAAATCCAGCCTAGAAGAGGATCAGAGTGGCTGCCTGCAATATATTGCCTTTCACCACACTGCTGATTCCCATTTTGCTATGCCAGATGCTGCCAACACCCTTGTCTCTAAGGTGCTTCTGTAGTCCTGTGTCTCTCCTGCCTTTCCTCTAGCTGATGTTTCGCTGGTGTTTAAATCCACATCCACCTGTGTTTTTATTACCCACAGAGGTGGAAACTCTGCCCAATCATTCTTTTTCATCCTTCAGTTTCCTTTTGTTTTGTCTTACATACATTCAAGGGGGAAACAGGAGGAGGGATGGAAAAGGAAGGGTTCGGTCTAGACTTCCAAAGTAATTTCCTTTTCCCTACAGAGCACAGCTCATTTCCTTCCAGAGAGATGTGTCTGGGAAGTTGCACATTTCTTCTCAGCACTGACTTTCCTGAAATTTGTTGAGTCAAAGCACAGCTACTAGGCAGGATCCAGAGGACCATAAACGTGTGTGGGTGTTTTTGTCACTGCCAAACAGGAGAATAAACAGAGATTAATATAGAAAGGAGAGGACAGTCTAGATAAGCAGCCACAGTGTGGAAAAGTTAAAAAAATAGACAAATATCCACAGACACACCTGCACTTGGGCGTTTCTGCACTGTAGGGCCTCACAGGACTTATTTTTGCCATAAATGTCTCAAGGACAGAGAACTGAGCAATGTGGAAGTTGATGATTTTCCTTGAGGGTTAATTACAAGTTCTTGCCTTTGGGGAAAAAAAAAAAAGTAATGGTTTATTGTTCTAAATTTAACTCTTTATGCATTATATTTAGCTCAAGACAGGAGAGTTCTTTTTCTTTGAAATGCATTTATAGTTTCTGGTTTTTTATAGTATGCAATTTAGTACTGTGGCATCCACTCTTACAAGCTTTCTGTGTTTGCTTTAAATCAAACTAATAAATTGGTTTAAGTCAAATTAAAACCAGGCTGAAATAGTAGTGTAGTCATGACTGACCAACTTGCCTCCTCCAGAGAGGTCAGTATACTCTGTGCTTAAATTTTTTTGAATGAATTAAATTCAGTTTGGAAAGGAAATGCTTGGGGAAAAAAAAAAAAAGAAAAAAGTGGTGAGATCATAATCTGTTAACTCCATGGAGTTTCTAGTTTAGTTGATGCCTATATGTGTTTGTTTGCTTAAAAGATGAGATTTCTTCTGTGTTGAGAGAGCATAGAGACATGGAAGATGAGCTGGAATTTGACTATGTGTTTGATGTAAGATAATTATTTCATCCATTCCACTCAGTTTTTGCTTAGCAAGACAATTCACATAGCGTTCATTGTCCTGCCGCCAGTAATTGCAGATATGTCTGAATAGCTGATACTTATTTCTGAGTCTGAAAACTCATAACTGATTTATTGTGTTAATTGTCAGAAAATGCACAATGAAATTTTAGAGAAGTCCTTCCAAAGTACTAGGTATTACAGTTATGCAGGAACTTGAGTTGGTTGGTATTTTTTTAGTAGATGAATAGATAAGGAAACTGCCTTTACATTTTGTCTCAAAAGTGAAAGTTCAGCAAACTATAGGCAGAGGAGCTTTAAAAAATCTCCTGCTTCTCAGGCCCTTTGCTTTGAAATCCCAACTACAGAAAACCCTTCTGCTATTAGCCACAAGGTTAAACACCACCATGTTTGCTACTCTCCAGCTTAATGACATTTTTCCATGCAAAGAAAAACACCTGGCTTAGGAAGAGGTTGTGTAGGGCTGGGCACGCTGGGCAGGCACTGGTTACTGCATCCACTCAATCTTCTTTCACTCAGTAGTGCCAACATACTGGGGCCTCGCAATCTGGAGCTGCTGTATGGCGCGGGAGGTTTTGTAAGGCCAAGAAAAAGACACTGCAATGCAATGCAAAGACCTTGTTGTGGAGCTCCCACTGCAAATTATAGAACTTCTCTGTTCTAAAGGGTGCTTCTTTTTGGTTAATTCAGTCAGATTGCAGGAATCCAAACTTCTACAACTTTTCCATTTGTGGAGGAATTTCTGCAGTGAAAAGATGTGTAGCTGGTAGCTGAAGGTGCTTGAACTAGTTATTACTTACTATAATTCATCCAGCTGTGTTGGGCTGGTTGGCTCAAGCTTTCAACAGCTGTAGCTAGCAGGGAAATTTCTGCTCTGTTAAAGAGAGTTCTGGCAGTCCCAGGTATTCAAGATGAAATGGAGGTGGGGAGGGGGGGAAAGATGGTTATGACATTCTGCTGATATCATCTGCAATTGAGGAATCACTGTGGGCTTTTTTATTATTCCTGAAATGTGTAGCTCTTTCTGGCTTGGAATTTTTTTTTTCTTTTGCTTTTGACATTATTTGATGTCTTGTCAGTTCTAAGCCTGCATTTATTAGATCAGTTGAGGGTGAGAGGCAAAGGTGCTGCTATCTTAGGGGTAGAATGGATACAAAACCAATATAAATTATTTAAAAATGCTACTTTTGTAGATATGATTGTGGCATTATGCACGCTGACCAAGAGAAGAAACTGCAATAGTACATAGTATTTTTACCCTGCCAGAAAAAAGGGCAGAATCTCGAACTTTTGAGTATTTTTTCATCTATTTTTTCCAAATATGCACTCTAGTGGTAATTGTGATAACAGGGGGAGGATGACTCTTCAGGCACAAATTGAGGTTGAGTGTGTTTGTACATGTAGATGCTCAGTGTTGCACAAAGCAGGGCAGTTCTGGAGAAAGAAAAACAGCTGTGTTCCTGCAAAGCCAGGATTTGAAGCAGTGCTATGTTAAATGCTGAATTAGGCAGATCAAAATACATAGAAGGAAAAAAACCAGGGTATCTAGCTCTGTTGCCTACCATCTGGAAGGATTGCAGAGCCTGTGCTGTGTCCTAGGGTCTGTCAATGGCATGTAGTATGACCTTAATAAAGAAACTGCATCTCAAAGTTCCTAAGGTCTTGCATTTGTAAAATGAGAACAATAAGCAAGGTGCCCTGACTTCTGTGAATAAAAAGGTGCTGTATAAAAATTGCTTTAGTACTGCTAATGATAATAATAATATATATGATAATTATGGATTTATTGTCACCATAATTTTAATTCAGACAGAATTATGTCAATTTTTTTCTCTTAACAGTGCTAAGATACAGAAAGTTGTAAAGATGAAAAATTGCAATTTCTTTCTCTTAAGGCATTGCATAGGCAAAACCTGTAAAGATCCCAGAGTTCTTTGCTTTTTTCTGGTGTGTAACATAGCCCATAGCAGTAAAGTATTTTCAGATCAATGCTTTTTCAGCAGAAGTGTTTAGCACTTTCCCAGGAAACGATCAACAAATAAAACACACTGGGAAAGGAAGCTAGCATTTACTTTCTGTTTTTAAAGGTGGCTTGTATTTTGCAAAACAAGATGGATGGAAGGGGCCACATGTCCCATAGCATTAGTATCTAAAGAACAGTGTGTCTTACACTGCACTAACAGTGGTGGAATATAATAGATAAGAAGAGTTATATTTCTTATTTGTACCTTTGCATCCCAATTATTGTTACTGTAGCTGACTCTGAGGCAGAATGGGCATGGGATGCATGGCTATCTCTTGGCATCAGGTCTTGTCTCTCAACAAGTGGTCTCTTTCCTGTCACTGTTTCCTTTTCAATTTCCCTGGCCCAAATAAAATAAAGTGCATTCACTTTGAAAATGTGAAGTGTGTTCTTTTTAGTCTCTAGATTTGGAAAAAACCCCATAGCTGGCTTGTTTAATGACAATCCTTGGTAGCAATCCCTAATTTCAAAACTTGACTTTTTTCAGCACTGTCAGTGAGCTCAAAGGGGCCAGATTTGGGCAGACAGCTGTGACACTCAGTGGAACAGGAAATGTGCTTGTAAATTATAGTTCTGGTTAGTGCTTTTCTTTTTCCTTCTTTGGTACAAATGTGATGAATACTCACCATCACTAAGCTGGTTGGAAGCAAGCAAAGCAACAAGGTAACACCACATACAGAGTTTTTTTTCAATATTAAGGAAGTCTTGGAGTTTCCTAAACACTTGGAGGAGGAATACTTTCTTCCTGAAACTTCAGGATGCAAATAAAGACTTACTGTGTATCCCTTGAATCTTGCTACCTTTACCTAAGCATTTAAGAGGTGCTACAGGAATAAGTGTAACCAGAGAACCATAATGCTTCTCAGAAAGTATCTTTTTTCAGATGTGACACTCTCCATTTTATGTCACCCTGGGAGCCCTGCTAAAGCAAAGAAGAGCAAATCCCTCCATCACAAATGTATAATAAGGGCTGAGGATGGATTATAAAGGTATGTCTTCCACATCACTAAATTACTTTCCTCTTTCCTGCCCATTGCGTATATTAGAAACATTGCTGGAAACACATCTGGGAAATTAGCAGAATGTTTGTTTTACTTCTTTTTGAAGTGTTTTCATGGTTTTAGGTGAGTGTTTGACTTATGTTCATTGGCCCTTGCACAAGAGACTGAAAGCTATTTCCTTTTTCCTTAATTAGAGCATGTGGAATATCGGGTTTCTGAGCAGTGAATTTCCTTTCAGGAGATAGGTGAGCATATGTGGTAGAAATGGTTGTTTTTGTAAACTTGAGAAGTTGGTTCTTCTGTATTTTATAGACATTTTCTTCAACCAAACTTGTACTTTTCATACAGACAGAAGTGCATTTTTTTTTTCTTCCCCACCTCCCCTTTTTATTTTTGGAATTAAATAGAGAATTGGGAAGTTAGAAATATCTGAGAGAATTTCTAGGAGGGTGGCCATAGGAATATGGCAGCAAATGTTGTGAAGGCAACAGCCCAGCCCTGTTTCTGTGTGTAACTTTATTTTGAGTCTGCAGAGCTGGTGCTGGTGAGAAAGGTGAAAAAAAAAATTAAAAATGAGAAATTGTGTGCTGTTTTTTAAGGTCATGTATTTTTATATCTGCTGGCTTGTCTGTGTGGGTGGGCAGGTATGAGTCTTGGTCTGTCTTCTTGTGCAATGTCAGAGGGAAGCTCAGGTCGGTGTGGTGCCAGGGCCAGCCCACATCCTCCACCCACACAGGCCATGAGCAGTTGCACACATCAAAAGGGAAAACCCTCAGCTCCTGGCACCGTTGGAGCAGGTGTGAGAGCTCACAGTGACATCAGATGACTGTCACATTGCCATGGGGCAACCACCAGTGCCTGGCCCATGTGCTATGTACATCAGGAGTACCTCCTGAAATAAATGCTAGTCTCTGGTGCAGCTCTAGCACTCAGATCACCTATAAACATCCTTGTCTCTCACAGGTGCTTTGGGGTAGAACAAATGGAAATGAGAATGAGGAGAATGATTTTATAAAATGTTGCAAATCTATATATATTGCATATAACACCTCCTGCAAAATGCCATGTTTTTTAAGGTGTCAACCAGTTATAAACAGAGGGAGAGAGGGAAAACTAAGGCTGTGTCCAGCCAAAAGCAGAGTTGGCTAGATCAGTCATGACCAAAACTTTGGAGAGTTTTTGAAGCACAGACAGATGCTGTGCTGTGGGGAAAAGTTCTTGCAAAGCTACTGCTTTAATGTCCATTTAGTGCTGGGTTTTTTTAAACACCAATATTGCCCATTGTTTTTGTTCCTTAAAAGGTGAATCCAGAATAAATGCACTCATCCTACCCAGCCCTCTTCATTTTGGTGTCTCAGTGTTTTGTAGTAGTATACCAACACCTACCTGTAAATAAATTGACTGTATGTAGTGAAAATACTCTGTACTTTACTCTTTGTCCAGGTAAGTGTGCAAGGTTATCACTGGCTTAATTTGCCTCTGGGAATTTGGTAGAGTGTTTCTGGGTTGTATGAGCACAGATAACAGAAGAATTCAGTGTCAGCTTCTGGTGATTTATATAGGATATCTCTATTAGCCCGGATTCTGCTAAACAGATATATATTGGATTTTGACATATGCCAGTGGGCAGAGGAGGAGATGCAAGGACTGTGGAGATGGTAGGTGCCTCCAGTTCTGGGCATGCTCTTACAGCTGTTGGTAGAATGATGTCTTTATTATTTGTGGGTGGAATCTCAAAAGTTTAATGTCTCCAGAAATTAAGTTTAAGGTGTGTTTCAACCTGCCTGTAGCAGTTTATCCTCTCAGAGCCTGGAGGACAGGATACATGTGTACCATCCTTCCAGCTGCAGTCTAAACCTTGCTTATGAACAAGTGTATGAAAAAACTCAGTTTAAATTAAAGGGCTTATCAGTTATTTTATCTTTACACATAAGTAAGAGATAGCAGGATTTTAAGAAGGAGTGATGTTAATCACTATAGCAATCCTTTCTAAGGAAAAAAACCCCACTTTTTCATCCATTAAAATACCGCAGCCTTCCTGATTAAGTGTATTCACAGATATACAAAATCACAGGGTAAGGGCCTGCTTGGGAACAAATTCCCACTATATTGCCATGCCAACACGTGTTCATGCTGTTCCATTTCACCAACAGACAATAACAGGCATAGATGCCTAGACCCATGAAAGGAGGTGGCTTCAGTTCTGCCGTGCAGAGTTGTTACAAGCAGTACAACAACTCTGACTTCAACAAGGTATTTTCAGCTTTGAAACACTTTTATTTAGTGATGAAATGTAATGACTTAGCAAGTGTATAATTAAGTATTGCCACGAGTGTAGCTTCAATAGACAGTGAAACCCTCTTCAGCTATGTTACATAAGGTTTGGTAGGTGTGACATCTGTGAAGGGGAGTCTGAGTCTTTCTGGCTTAGGATGTGAACCCACCACCACTGAGCTGTTGAGAAGAATCTCCCTGTAAGAAGTCTTCTCTTCCCCCACTCCTTTAACTTTTCTTTCCTGCCAATAACCTCTCTTGAAAACTCCTGACCAGCTGCTTCAGTGTCTTGCTTTTGTTTTTTTGGGGTTTTTTTTTCTTCTTTTCCTATAAAAGCTGTGCCCTGCTTGTTTCATCTTCAGGAGCCACATGGGTAGAGGTTCTGCTTTAAGGCACAGGTACTGCTTTCTGTGCATGACATTGCATAGATGTTGACTAACAGGCTGGTGCACAGGAGAACGGCCATGTGATGATTACAAAATAAATGTGCTTAGCTTTACCAGGTCTGGTTTGCTACTTTACCATACAAATGAGTATGGTAACTCTGTTAATCAAGTTTTCACAGGGTAAGGGCAGAACAGGCTGGTACAGATAGTGGAAGAAATCAAGGGAGACACGGAGAGAGGGAGAAGAAAAGAAAAAAAGAAGGAAAATATTTGTCAGGCTTGATAATGTTAGTGAAAACATAAAGAAAGAAAGGAGGAAAACAATGTTTGGAGAGCAAAGAGTGACCTGACAAATGTGACCTCTGTTTTTCCCAAGGGCTTCTGACTTTGAAACCAAAGCTGCCTTTAATGTTCACCAGGTGCCATCAGGGTGTTTTGATTGCCTTTATGGAAGGGAATTAACCTCATAGCTTCAGCATCTGCATTTCAGTGAACTTCAGGGATAGGGTGTATTCTTGTTCAGATCATAACCCTTAAGGTTCAAAGGCCATGAGCAGCTAAATAATTAATTCTGTTACTTCCACAAGAGGCAATGAACACAGACCTATAATTCACACTGGTTTATCACAGGAATTTTTCCAGTCCCTGTTCAAACAGCTTCTGCCTGAGCATCTCTGAACAGCCAACTGGAGCAACTGGAAAGCGAGGCGCAGAAGCAAAGCTGGTAAGATTATGGTAAGATTATTCCTCATGCTAAAATAATACCAAGAAGTTTGTATTCTGTCAGCTGAGATTATAGTTCAGTTTCTTGGAGCAAGTGAGATGCTATTTTGCTGAAGATATATGGCTCTCTGTCCCCTGTTGTTATATAAGCAAATTGTGGTACTTATCATCCTCTTTCTGTCTGCTTCCTCTTCATCGGTAATTGTGCCTCTGATATTACCTAGATATCTCAGCCTTGCTTGTGACCTGAGAGTAGATTTTAGCTCTTCAGGTAATTGTCTTGTCCTGCAGATGACAGATTTATAGGAATATTGCATATTGTCAATAAAAAGAAACAGCTGACCGATCAGTGGGGTTTTTACTCCTCCTCCCCTTTTCCTCAGAGAAAACCAAGAGCCAAGCATTTCTGGACAGCTCCCCCTCTCCTTGTGAAGTGCAGGGAATTCAAGCAACTCATCTAATCCTGTGGTGCAGAGGCTTTGTTGCAGCAGGGAGGAATTATAGTCAACATATCCTCAACAGAAGAGTTTTCCTGGGAAGAGGACCTAAGGCTACCTAAGGGCCAACTCAGGATCATTGAATTGTGGGTCACTGGAGTAGTGGGGTGAGTAAGATTGCCTTGAGAGGTCCTGTCCAGTAATGACTCTTCAGTATCTTCAGTTTTCTCAGCCTTGGTACTGTAGCAAATACATGCTTTAGGAAGAGAATATGATGGTGTCTCTAACACTTGTAGTTGAAGTGCAGGACCTCATGGGCCCAGATGTGCAACAGGATGACCACTGCTTCAGCTCATCAGTCACCTTCTGCACCCAATATCTGTTCATTCTACTGTCACCTCCCACACCCAATCTGTTTTATAGTCCATTAATTTCAAAGTATAGGACCGGAGTAACTTCAACAAGGGATAGGGAAAGGGTTTAAAAGGACCTGAAAAGTTTGCAAATTTACAAACCAATGCATTCAAATGATCATCATATTTGAAAAGTCATGGCAGTCCAGTGAAATTGTCACTGACTGGAAAAGGGAACACATAAAAGGGTAAAAAGGAAGACCTGAGAAACTGCAGGACAGTCAGTCTCACCCCAGTGCCTGGTAAGATCATGGGAGAGATCCTGCTGGAAATAGTGCTTAGTCATGAGGAAAATAAAGAGATGATTGGTGGCAGCCAACACAGCTTGACTAAGGGCAAATCATGCCACACAAATTTAGTGGTATTTTGTGACATGGTTACCATATTGGTGGATAAGGGAAGAGCAACTGATGTAATCTACCTGGACTTGTGCCAAGCATTTCACAATACCACATAACATCCTCTAAATTAGAGAGGCACAGATTTGATGGATGGATCACTTGGTGAATATGGAAGTGGCTGGACAGTTTCACTCAAAGTGTTGCAATCAATGTCTGGATGTCCAAGTGGAGGACGATGACGGATGGTGCTCCTCAGGAGTCAGTACTGGGGCCAACACTGTTTAACATCTTTGTCGGTGACATGACAGTGGGGTTGGTGCACCATCACCAATTTGCCAACAACACCAGAATGTCCAGAGCAGTCAACACGTTAGAGGGAGGCAATGCCATCCGGAGGGGCCTTGAACTAGCTTAAGAGGTGGGTCTTTGCTAACCTCAAAGCTAAACAAGACCAAGTGTAAGATCCTGCACCTGGACTGGGGCAATCTCAGACACAAATACAGGCTAAATTGTTGAGCAATGAATTGAGAGCAGTCCTGAGGAAAAGGACTTGGGAGTGTTGATTGACAGGAAGCTCAGCATGAGCTGGCAACATGTGCAGTCCAGAAAGCCAACCATATTCTGGTTGCATCTACAGAAGTGTGGACACCACATTAAAGGACAGGATTCTGCCCCTCTACTCTGGTGAGACCCCACCTGGAGTGCTGCATCCAGCTCTGGGGTCCCCCACATAAGAATGATACAGACCTGTTCAAGCAATTGCAGAGGAGGAACACAAATATGATCAGAGGGCTGGAACACCTGTGAAGACAGGCTGAGAGAGCAGGGATTGTTCAGCCTGAAGAAGGATCTGGGGAGACCTCAGAGTAGCCTTCCGGTACCTGAGGGGAGTCTACAAGGGGGACTTTGTACAAGGGCCTGTAGTGGTTGGACAGGAGTGAATGGCTTCAAACTGAAGGAGGGTGGTTTTAGATTAGATATTAAGGAAGAAATTTTTTTATGAGAACGATGAAGCAGTGGAACAAGTTGTCCAGAGAGCTGGTGGATGCTTCTTCTATATAAACTTTCATGTTGAATGGGTGTTTGAGTGACCTGGTCTAGTAGAAGATGTTCTTTCCCATGGCAGGAGTGTTGGAAGGGAATGATCTTTAGGGACCCTTACAACCACAACTGTTTTATGATTCTGTGATTTGGAATATTGATATGCACTAAAGATCCAAGAGTGCTGTCATTCGCTGGACTGTACATGATAATGGTGTTAGTAGTCACATTTCATATTGGGGCACAAATTGCATCTTGTCCTTACTTTTGTGTAAAAGCACTGAATTTATGCTGTAGTAATGATTCTTATTTAAAATGAAAAATGACTGCATAAAGCTGTATTTGAATCCAGAGGGAACATTTGATTAATTAGTAAATAATCATATGTTGAAATTGAATCATACGGCCTTTTCTTTTCCAATTTTTCTTTGAGGAGTGCCTGGTATGAAAGTGTATGCACAAATAAATTGTTTCCTTATGTCTCTAAAACATGTTGTAAATGTTTAATTTAATTTTAATGGCAATGAAAATTTAGAAAGGAAACACTATTCAAAGACAAGAAGTATAGCAGTAAGATTTTAATTTTATGAGTTTTAAATAAAATATTAGAAACATATTCTGGAATCTCAATATTAACATCCATATGTATAGATGTATATTTTTGTCTTGTTAACATCAAACTATGTTTGGAAATTTTCTTGAAAATTTCCAATGCATGTGCAAAATCCAGGTACCTGTTCTTTTGACTTCATGTTAGGATAAAAAGCATGCAGTTGGTGAGTGGGATTTAGCAGTACTACCAGCATAGCTCTATGCTTTGGGGCTGATTATAATCACTAGGGAGATTGAAGTGTATTGAAAACCAGAAAATCTCGACAAGCCTTTTAAATGAATTGTTGAAGTCCTCTAAGAGGATTTCAGAATGAAGGTATCTGAATGCATTCACGTGTGTGGGGAAACCTGAGCACATATCTGCATTCCTGGGCTCTGGAATAATTTAATGTAATACTAGCATAAATTAAGCCTGTGTTACTTTAAAGTGCATGTCGACTTGGACCGTGCTTTCCATATCCATTCAGGGCTGTTATTAATGTGAGGACACTTCTGATGGAGAACATGGACCTTCTTCAATTGCACTGAGTGATTTTTAAGGATGCTTCAGCATTGGGGACTCAATTACTGAGCCTGGAAGAGACTGTTTCAAAGTAGATTTGAAAAAATAAGAGCAACTGACCCATCTTGGAAATAATACTGACTTTTATTTTGTATTTGAATTGTTTCTCACATGGTTAAAAATAATATTTTAGTGTTTATGAAGTCATCTCTAGTTTGTTTTCATGAGAAAGCTGTCTGTCCTGCTGCATTCCCAAATTTAACCTTCAGCTTCACTTCGCTGTAGCATAGCTCTGGTTGCATTGTGAAATGAACAACTAATATAATCTTTACTACCTTTATTTCTTTCTGCACAAAGGTTGTTTCTGTGGTAGAAGAAAAACAATATTTTGAAGGGTGTCTGCCAAGGTACAGCTAGAAAAAAAACAGAAGTCAGAAAAGAATTCTTGTTATTTGCATTAAGAAAATATCAAATAATTCAAGTACATATATGGCAAAAAATTTTCTGAAATTTTGACCATGCTTCTGAATGATTATGAGTTACTGGTGGTGATGAATCTCTGTGTTCGTATGAGTGAACAGAGAAAAGTTTACACTTAGATGTCCTGAATTTAGTGTTCTGGATGTATTCTGACTGGTTGTTTTTTTACATTTTATGCCTCTTGCAAATTAGCCCACAAGGTTATAAAGATATAGGTAAGCCAATGAGTTCATGAGTTTGAGATGCTACATCTATAGATGTGTACACAATTTTTTCATGTTGTAAAGTGTTGTCAATTGTTTGGGTTGGAAAGGACCTTAAAGATCACCTAGTCCCAACCCACCTGCCATGGGCAGGGACACCTTTCACCAAACCAGGTTGGTTGGGGCCCCATGCAACCTGGCCTTGAGCACTTCCATGGGCATCAAGAGCTTCTGTGGGCAACTTATACCAGTGCCTCACCACCCTCACAGCAAGTAATTCCTTCCTAATATCTAATTAAACCTGCCCTCTTTCAGTTTGAAATCATTGTCCCTTGTCCTGTCATGTTCTGCCTGTATAAAAAGTCCCTCTCCCTCCTTTTAATAAGGTTAAGGTTTTTATAAGGTTTGCACCCAGTAAGGTATTGGAAGGCTGTAAACAGATTTCTCTGGACTGAGCAACTCTCAGCCTTTCCTTGTAGGAGAGGTGTTCCAGCCCTCTGATCATCTGGCAATTCACCAGTATGAACTGCCAATAAGTTTTAGAGTAGATCACGTTTGCACCATCAGTTGTGCTGTGTCTTTGAGATATTGTGGATTTATCATATTTAATATATGAAAAATATTGCATTTGAAGAGATTTGTGGTGATTTTCTACGCACATATCTGATACAAAAACTTTTTTGCAAACAAAAGTGTTTTTTTTCTTATTATTTAGATATCCACAAATGAAAAACAAAATAAGAGAGTGTGTTAATAATTATTATGTTTGCTCTATGTACCTAGTTTGTTCAAATAGCCAATTCACTGCTAGTGACAACATGCCCCCTGACCAGTAATTCCATCCATTTTCACTCTTAAGACTGAATTCCATTCAGTGTGAAAAAGAAGATACTGGGATAGATATAATTAAACTTCTAGAGGAGTTGTTCCTTTTAGTAGCTGGTTCCTTTGAAAATTCCTTTAAGATTGGTAGGATGTTAAGACCCATAGAAATGAAAATGCATTTGATGACAAGAGAACAGACACATGGTACTACAGTGCTTACAGCAAAGACAGCAGATGTGGGACATGACAGAGCTCTTGGGGGAGATATCTATGCCATAATTGCTACATTCCAGGTGCATCAGCACAAGAAAATAAATCTTTGGATCATCCCTTTAACAAAAAAAAAAAAAAAGTGGTGTTGAAGCACGGTGTGATTTTTTAACTTGACTATTTACCTTGGAGTGAGGGAGAATAAAAAGATGTTGGAAATAAAAGGCATAAAGGCATGCCAGGTGAAGCACTGACACACCTTTGGCTACAGTGTGTAAAGGTAATGGGTGTAAGTGTAATAATGTTGTAGACATGAGAAAGGGGCAGAGTAGATAGGTACATCTGCTGACAATGTTTCTTTTTAATTTGGAGCCACCTGAAGGCAATAAGTAGCTGGATAATAACTCAATCCCCATACGCCTTCCAGTTTTTCAGATTAATAGTGTGCAGCAGGGGAAGTGAAAAAGGAGTCTACTTTTAACTCTGGCTTCTGTTTGCCTTTTTGTGAGCCTGAGAACATTTACTGTCTTCTTGGTGATGGGAAATGTAACCAAACCAGGCATCAATGAGTGACATTTCTCATGGCTGGCTTTTGACACTGAGTTTTCAGTACCACCTCAGAGATGCTGCAACATGCATGAAGGGGAAAGGAGGCCAGATCTTTACCATGCTTTGCAGTTAACTAACTTCTGTACTCTACCTTGTTGGTTTCTGAGTATATATTGCATCAAATCTAAAATACATTTCCCAGTTATAATTCCTTAGAGTCCAGTGTTGCAAGGAGCAGGTGAATATTGTCCAATAAAATGCATGTACTTCTGTGAGAGGCATATTTTGAAATAAGGAGTGTTACTTTGGTCTAGAATTTATATATAGACTCTCTACTTAGAGTTTACACATTTTTGCTTTTGTAGCTTCCCATACTTTCCTTCCTGTCTGTGTTCTCATATTTCCATTCTAAATTATAGATATGAGGGAACAACCATTTTCCTTGAAAAGGGCTTTACTTTTGGGGATAATAAATGGCCATTTTAAGAAAAGTCAGCAGTTCACAAGGGTGCTTTCAAACATGGGATTGTATGAAATGGAACTTTAGGAAAAACAAACCAAAATCAACAATCCTCAGAACCCTGCAATCTTGAGATGGATAGTACTAGGAAAAAATTCCCATCCTGCTTATTTTTCTAGGAGGGTTTTGTGCCAGATTATAGCTCTTGGCCTGTCTTTGTCAAAATAAGTTTTGCAATGCACATTCACCTGCCATGTGAAGGGCATGGCGAGGAAAGAGGGATTACTGTCTGAAGAAAGGAACAACAGTGAGAGAATTTGTACTTTGGCTGTGTTTAGTATTGATGCTACACTAAATCCCTGTAAACACAGGTTAGGAGTGTAGATTAGGATGTTATATCAATATTGGCAACTTTACTAGAATCTGTTGCCCTATTGAATTGCTGAATTGCTGTAATGAGAGAATGTGAAGATATGCAACTCTTTAGGAAGAATTTGTGAAGGAGGCAGTCAAGTCACTTCTTTTTTTTGACCAAAAGATAACCTTCTATTTGTTGGAGATGAGTATTCAGAGCTTCAGTTTTGAAGGGACACAGGCAAGGACGAGTGAAAGCTTCATTTCTGTAAGAAATTGTACTGCTTTTTTTTTTTACTTTGAAAAATGTGAAATACTGAGACATACTTTGCTCTCCATTTTCCCCTCCTTTTGCTTGCATCTAGAATATAAAGTTTAGCTGCCTCTTAGTTGAACTTCTGTAACTTTTGTCTGCAGATTACTGTGTCTTCTAGTTCAGCAGTGCATGGTAGATACTGTTGCAGAATAAAACTGGCTACTTCTCATGGGTTTTAGGGAGAATGTGCAGCATGGGTGAACAGGTTCCAGAGATGCCTTTGGAAGCAGCTGGGGACTCCATCCTCTAGACTCTGTTTTAGGACATTGGCAACTATCTTCCTTTCTCTCAGTGTGGATTTACACCCTGCAGAAATGCATTGCCTGTCCCTACATAGGCAATGTGCTCATAACATACAACAGCTCAGAAGCTTTTCTGTTGTGAGTTGCATGTATGTTTATATGCTTTTCTATCCTAGTTATTTTTAAGAGAGAAGGCTTGGTATTTTACTTTTGACATCTTTCTATTCCTCTAGATGTTATTTACAGGCTCAGTTTTGCTGTTATTACTTCATCTTTTGAGAATGCTGTGTAAGGATTACATTTGATGTGGCAAATTCTTGTTGTTCTACATATTGTCCTATTAGCTATTCTTCACAGAACTGTGTGATGGAGCTCAGTTTGCTTCACCGGATAGGGAAAGTAATAAAATTCTAGTCTGAAAAAACAGTACTGTGATGTTCCATGTTTGAGAGAGATTTGGTACCTGAATTAAACCAAGGCTCTGTTTTGACAGTGGGCAGAAAGACTGTGTCTGAACTAAGAAGTTAAACTTGCCTGGGAGTATTCTCTGACACTTAGGATACAGACAGCCCATTATGAAATCATACAGCTCTTACCCTCCAAAAGAAGGTGACCACATCCAATCCTATGGGATTTATCTCTGGGCTGTTTTTCTCCTGTGGTGCTGGGGAGTCTGCCAAACCTGTGCCAAGAACTTGTCTAATAACTGAACTGCAGAGACAATTAAAGTCTGCTGTCTGGGTTTGCTTCTTGGCACTGTTTAATTTGCTGATGAAGAGGCCAAAGAGGAGTGTTTGACTATTTATCTCTGGTTGTGTTTATTGAGGAACAGCACTCCAACTGATACATCTCATGTGTTTGGAAACTCATTTTTTCTTATCACTGCTGAAGACTTTGTTATGGTTTTGCATTAAAATGACACACATGCTACTTCCCTCCCTTGTCTTGGAGGGAAAAAAAATAAAAATTGAAAAAGCAGCTTTATATCACTATACATGAGGCTCTGGGATGATAGAACTGAAAGAACTTGCTTTTTCCATGAGGTACTTTTTGCCTGTTCAGTAAGATTTTAGGGGATGATAGTGACTTCTTTTCCACCATAAGCTATAGTAAGCCCGTCTGTGTGCTTTGAGTTCATGCCTGGTGTGTGTGCATAGTCACACACATGCAGGCATTGCCCATGTATGGAGGAGGCCTGCAGTATCTGTGTATGATTTCCAGAGGTTAGCATTAAGTGACAGTGACAGGTCACGTGGGTGCTGGGGCTTGGGCCCAGCAGGAGGTGGTGCATATGCACCTTCAGCATTAACACAATCGACATCCGCTCAGGAGAAGGGTGGCTGGGCTTTTCCTAAGGAAACATATGCCAAAACTATTATCAGAGTCTACGTCATGGCCTGCAGCAAACTGGACAGGATGTTAATCAGGAGGGAATTGTAGAAGGAATCTGAATGCATCCCATATTATTGAAACAGAAAGCTGAATAAACAGATTATTTCCATTATGGTGCCCTGTCAGCAATCTCAGTATTTTGATCTTTGTCACATTTATGCTGATAAAGGTTTATTTTTCATTACTTAGTTGTTACAGGCTTAGGGGTGTTTTAAATTCAATAAATAAATAAATAAATAAATAAATAAATAAATAAATAAATAAATAAATGCAGACTTCTGGGAGGCTATAAAAGACTGTGGAGCCAGGACAGCTCATTATTTCTCCTTGACGAAGAAATCTCTGGTGCATCCTGTGATGTCTGTGACAGTGTGTAATGAGGCACTCCACTATGTCAAACCCAGAGTCGTACTTCTGTCTTATCTGCTGCAATAATGAGTCCTTTTGCACTACTGAACTCAGCAGAAGTTATAGGTGAAAAGAAGATGGCATGTGTTTTGCAAGTATTTACAACAGGTGGAGGCCAAGGAATTCAAATTTATTGTTTTTTCATTCAGAGACCTTGTTTCAGAACCTAGCTTGGAATTTGAGTTGTGTTGATGATTCAAACAGTGCTTAGCTCTAATTTAATTTAATATTTGGCAATTTTCTGTAGAAGTCCTTGTTCAGTATTTTACTGCTTACTTTTCTTCTATTTGTTCTTCCTTTATCTTTTTCTTCCTGTCCCTCTCCCACTCCCTGAAGGTTTGCCTGTGTAGCAAGAATGAGATAGCTAAAAAAATACCATTGGTGATAATGGCTGTCCATTTAAAGCAAATTTTTAGATGTGTTTTAGAGAGGAAAATACCAAAGCAATGTGAAAACACTTTTTTTTTCCCCAAGATGCCAGCTGTTAAGCATCTATACTCTTATGGATTGATCATAATTTCAACATTACTATTAGTTTGATGTCCCTTTGTCCCTTGAAATGTTAGGCAGTTTATTCATAAAATAAAATAAATATGGCCAATGTCATAGCAAGTCCATTTTATCATTAATTCTCATCTGACTTGTCTTCCCTGGACAATGGATGTATTTTTCCCTACACCTTGGCTAAGGTGCAGTAACTCACATGAGGTAAGCTGTACTTGTAATAAGAGTTAGCAGGGTGACGTGGCTCTTGGCCTCTTGGCAAAGTATTCCCATACTCCCTTGTCTTTGTGACAGTTTTACCAAATGTCTGCTCATGTGTGCTAAGAATAGGTCTTGCTGCTCTCTGCCTCAACAGAAGTGACCTCAGCCCTGACCTGGAGCTTCCCTGTCTCGGGTAGAGATTGTTCATGTGCCATAGTCATTCCAGCCACAGATCCTGAGCCCCCTGAGGTGGAAATCTGTGCCCTGGTCTGCTAGAAATTAGAGCTTTGGTGATGCAAACCTATTGAACAGCCTTTGACTAGCAGTCACTGTCACTCATTGTCAACCTGAGATTGTTTTGAGGAACCAGCTACTGGTAAAGGGCTATTGAAACTTTTTTTTTTTTCCTCTTAAATTTTCCTTTGTAGGGAAGATTCCTGTTAATATCAGGTACTTAAGAAAGGGAGAAGCTGGATCTGATCTGTTTGTTTTTGTGCCACACCATCATTCCAGGTGACCTAGTTTAGGATTGTGATGAGATCTGAAGAGCAGAGTATTGAAGATGTTGTTTGTGAGAGCCTGTATGCCAGAACAGTATGGGGTAAAATCATCTTAATGAGATTCTAGATCATCTATAGAATGCATCTCTCAGTAAATACAGTGGATTTATTTTCCTAGAGGAACATAATGAACCTCTCACAGGAATGCTCTTTTCTATGAAAAGATAAGTAGATGCTTTATTTCTTTTAAGGGTTAAGCAGAAGCAATTTTCTGCAGTACCCCACAGTTGCAGCTGTCATGGCAGTTGTCATTGTCAGCCTGCTATAGATTCACATCTAATGATGGAACACTGGACAAACTTCTGTGTAAATTTCTCCAGAATTAAAATAACTTTTTTAGTTTGTTTAAAAAAATTATAGAGATATTGTTTTATTATTGTAAATCAAGGTCCAGAACCTGAGAGTCCAAAATACTACTGTAGCTTCCATCTGAAAATCAAGGCCTGTCAGGTGGTATCACATCCACTTCTTTCCAGCTTTATTTGACCCAAGAGAAAATTCATTGAAATGCTTGCTAACCTTTACTGAGCAAGAGGAGTAACTTAATAAACATGATTTTCCCCTGGGGAGTTTTACTGCCTGGCCTAGGTTTACGTTTCCCTCTTGACATTTTTCTACCCATGTTCTGATTCTTCCAAAGAACACATTAAAGAGACCAGTTGCCTTGATGTTCCCCTGGAAGAAACACAATATTTGTTAATCAGGGCCTTAGCCAAACAATTACACTATGCATAAGCCAGTAAGAAGGGCAGACTTTTACTGCTCTCAATTTGCAAGGGGAATGGCATAAACTGTACAAGTTTTCATTATCTCATTCTTTATAGGGAAAAGGTGAAGTATGGGTAATGGTGAGGAAACAGAACATTTTTTGGTTTTCCTTAATGTATCCTGCTAGTAAATTTGTACTGGGTGCAGGTTGTGTTATAAAAGGAATTAATAAAAGATGAATAAGGGTTATTTACAGATGGGAAGTTGCCTTGCTTTTTGTTTCCCCATTCTGATTCTGGTTGATGACATCCTCTAGTTAATTAGTTAATTTCCATGAGTAAAACTCATAATAATCTGTTACTGTTTTTCAAACTATTAAAAAAAATAAAAATATTTCTCATTTTTTTGTTCTTGCTTACAGTAGAATCCACATCTATCAAATGGAATACATGCACGACTCTATTGATTTTTTTCTCTCAGTCTTCATCCATTAACCACAATAAATTCCATATTGAAATAATAAATATGTCTTCCCACCAGGAGAATGGCATTGCTTTCTTTTTCACTTCCAGACCTGAGGAATTATTTGTGCCTGTTTGTTTGCTGTGTTAGCATTTCTTTGCAACTCGTGCGTCACAAAAAAATCTCCCTTGACAGAAGACCTCCACTTTTTAATTGTCCCACTCCTGCCTGAGTCACTGTGAGTGCCTCAGTCTAAGGGTATACACTAGAAATAGAGCTGATAGCCTATTTAATGGACTTGCAGGCTGAACTAAATAACACAACTCCATCAATAGGAGGTGAAAATTCAGACACAATTTTATAGATGGATTAGTCTGGCAACTGCTAACATTTTTCCTGTTTTTAAGGCCTGGGTTTTGGCCTGGGAGACACATACTCATACATATGCAAATGCATGGTTATGTGTGTTTAATAAAACAGAAATGTTTTTGGCTGGTTGGATACTAATTCTCTACAGAAAACAATGGTAATGAACATGAAGCCATCACTTGTCAAATAATTTTAGTTCAGTTTTTGCATGATACCCTGATATGTCTCTGCTTTGGCCTCTGATGTGTACACTCCATTATATTGCACATTACTTCTTAACAGTCATACAAACAGTACCCATCCTTTTACCACTGTTGGACAGGAAATTTATAGAGCATGGGTTATTGTTATCCAAATAACCTCATTGTTGTGATCTTAGTAAAAAAAAAGTGAAATGTGGTTAATATGGGATGTTTTGGTATTTTTAAATTATTTTTGGCATTCAAAGAGCATAGTTCAGTTTTCTGGGCCAAAGGACTTACTTCATTCTTAATGCTTCATATTTCATTTTTTAAAGTGTTATCTAACTTGGAAAAAAGTTTGGTTTTTTTTAATTTTCTTGACTTAATATGCTTTAATTTCACATACAGATTTTTTTCTCCTATTGTTCTTTCTTGGTAGGGTTGCTTTACAGGTAACTGGGAGCATTGTAGCTTAAATTAACATGACATCAGGTGATGCCTTTATTGCTTCAACTTTGATGTAAGAAAAATTGGAGATTGTAGCTGATCATTTGTGTAAATAGTATTTAACTTTCTCTTCCATATTGTTTTCTAGTCAATCACTTGGAGGTGGACATGGAATAAAATCTCAATTATCAAGTTCTGACAAATACATTTTAGAATTCTGCTTTGCATCCCCTGGTGTACATCTTCTTCCCTCGATTAAGATTCATTTGCCGTCATGCTACATTTTGATCAGTTTAAGGTGCATCAAAGTGGAGATACACAATAATAAAAGACTTTTAACATATGTTTTAGCTAAGACATGTTAACAGCTCACTTTAAAATCTTTGTCTAGATAAAGCCTATGGCACCGTTCCACATTGACTTGTATATAAATAAGACCTTTAACTCCATCCTTGGATGCTCGGCCAGGCATCTGTCATATTTTGTGATTCATAGTCTAATTAATAATTTTATGCCCTATGTGTTAACCAGAAGAACTGAGTCTTTTCTTTTAGAGCCATATGAATAAGTGCAAAGTCACAAAACTGAGACTTTTGCAGGTGAATTACTGCTGGTAATAAACGAAGGTTTAAATCAAAATATGAATTTGCTTGCTTGCCAAATATACAATTACAATTTTTTTTCTGGTAAATTGTTCTGTGCATATTATGTCTCAGTTCCTGTATTGTTCACAATGCACGCTCTGTTTTCATTAATTATACATACCCAGTGTGCGCATGATTTTTACTGTGGAACCCACAGTAAAGATTTTGTATTTCCAAAATTGACATGGCAATGGTGTATTCTTCAGTATTTTGTGGCAATTTTATCAGTACAAAAAATCCTACTGCAGCCTCAAATTCATTTTTTACAAAGGGTATTTCTATCCCACTCCCTGTTCATTTGCATGATGTTTAAGGGCCTCTGTAATTATCTGAAGATGCAAAACACCCTAGAAGAGAAAATGAAGCAGGAGATGACACTGGCCCTAACCAAAGGCTGATTACGCTTCTGGGACATAGGTCTTGGCAGTAAAGTACCTTAAGCCTTGAGGAAAATTTCATACCTGTTGATTATTTATAATATTTGATACACTGAAAAGAAGGAGTTCTGCCTTACACAGTGCAGTTCATGCCAATAACCCTTTGTAAATCAAAATATAATGTACGTCAAGACCTGAGAATTGGGATATTTTGATCAAAACCAATGCAAATGCATTGTTATATAATTGCAGTAATAATGAACAAAATAAGAACAAAAACAGCTAAAGAAAAAGTATGTTGATTTTTTTTTTTTTCCCTGCAAAGAGCAATATTTGAATACAGTTGCCGTTCATAGAGCATTATTGACATGACTTTTGTTAACAGTGATAATCACTTCCTACTCTGGTCCTAAAGGACCATGCTTTTAAAAGCCATTTCCTCTTCCAAATTCCTGAAGTAGGAAGGGATTCATAGATGGGACATGATACTAGAAATATTCTTATTTCTAGTAGAAAGAAGAAATATTCTTATTTCTAGCCTGAAGAAGATTTCTTTTACAGTCAGATAACCTGTTACACTGGTTAAGACGTTTTGGTCTGTTAATTTGCTTTTGGCTTTTCCATCATGCTGTGAGTTAGTTAACATTATGAGAGAAAAGAGATTAGATACAATGGTGACAAGCAGCAAGTTAAAGACTGATGTGGTCTGGTATAATTGGAGAATATTACCTAAATTGTGAAAGGGATGTATATAGGGATTTTCCATTGAAAAATATACTTAAAGTCTTTTAGGAGCAAACCCAAAGGATATGTAAGTCAATGATGAACATTGTGGTTTCCCACATGTCCAAGATACTGTCCTGTCCCTTGAGGAGATTAGTTATTTGACCTGAGCCCAAGTACCTAATAACAATATATTTTAAGTGACTCATCGTTGCTCTGAGAAAACACAGGATATACGTATCGCAACAAGAGAAAATAAGGCAGTAAACTTATATAACATTTTTAAGCCTTCTGTTCTCTATTACCAGGCTCAGCTTATTTCTTCTTTTATTTATTGACAGGATTAAGGAATAAATTTCTACTTGTTTTTGCACATATTTTGAAATAATTGTGTTATAACAAATCTTTAAGTAAAATTCTGAGAAAACATTTTGTATGTGCTTAAGAAAAGACACAAAATAGGGTTTATGACTCCTTTTTCTTACATCTGAACATAAGCTACTTTTCCATGCATCTAAATATATCAATTCATCTTTTTTTTATTGAGACTTACCCTAAAATCTTTGAACAGTGCAACCTATGGAAATCCAACAATGATGGAATTAAGGCTGGACCAACATATCTTACTGTGAAAAGAAAGAAAAAGGTAAATCAGTGTTCTGATAAAGTTGGAGGTGAGTATAGGTGATTGGAGGACTCCTTGCCTTCCTCAGTTTTCTATCTTTCCAGCCTATGATGCATGCTACAATTTACAGCTGGAGCTGCTTGTGAGCAGGACTCACATAACATAAGCAAAAAGGGCAAGAAGGAAGACCTAGGAACTACTGACTAGTCAGCCTTACCTAAATTCCTGGAAAGGTGATGAAGTGGCTCACTCTGGAGGACACATGGAGGACAAGAAGGTGATCAGCACTAAAATTACACACATCACACTAAAAGTGAATGATGTTTAACCAACCTGATTGCCTTCCATGATGCAACAGCTTCTTGGGTGGATGAGGGGAGAACAGTGGATATTGTTTACCTTGCCTTCAGCAAGGCTTTTCACACTGCCTCTCACAATATGCTCATAGACAAACTTTGAAAGTGAGGACTGGATGAGTGAGTAGTGGGTTGGATTAAGAACTGGCTGAGCAGCAGATCCCAGAGGATCATGATATGTGACAGGGTCTAGTTACAGGCCTGTCACTAATGGTGTCCTCCAGTGTTGTTTAACTTATCCATCTGTGTCTTGGATGAAGGGGCAGGTGCCTCCTCAACAAGTTACTGACGACCCAAAGCTGATAAGTGTCTGACACCCCAGAGAGCTGTGCAGCCCTACAGAGGGACCTTGACAGCTTGGAGGGATGGGAAGAAAGGAACCTTCTGAAATTCAACAAAGGCAAGTGCAGGGTCCTGCCCCTGGGGATGAATAACCCCAAGTACCAGCACAGGTTGGGGGTGACCTGTTGGAAAGCAGCTCTCCTGAGAAGGACCTGGGAGTCCTGGTGGACAACAAGCTGTGCATGAGCCAGCAGTGCCCTGGTGGCCAAGAAGGCCAGGGGAATCCTGGTGTGCATTAGGAAGAGCATTACCAGCAGGCAAAGGGAAGTCATCCTGCCCCTCTGCTAAGCCCTGGTGAGGCACACCTGGAGTGCTGTGTCCAGTTCTGGGCTCCTCAGGACAAGAGAGACGTGGGGCTATTGGGTGGGGGGCAGTGGAGGGTTCAGTGGAGGACAACAAAGATGGTCAAGGGACTGGAGCATCCTCTTATGAGGAAAGACTGAGGGAGCTGGGCCTGTTCAGCCTCAAGAAGAGGAGACTGAGAGGGGACGTCATCAGTGCCTATCAGTTTCTGAAGGGAGGGTGCCAAGAGGATGGAGCCAGGCTCTTCTCAGAGGTGCTAAGCAGTAGGACAAGAGGAAATGGCTAGAAACTGATGCACAGGAAGTTCCACCTGCATATGAGGAAGAACTTCCTTACTGTGCAGGTGACCAAACACTGGAACAGATTGGTCAGAGAGGCTTTGGAGTCTCTCTCATGCAATATATTCAAGAATCATCTGAACAGAATCCTGTGCAATGTACTCCAGGATTGCTCTGCTTGAGTCAGGAGGTGGGACCAGGTGATCAACTGTGGTGCCTTCCAATCTGACCTATCCTGTGTTTCTTTGAAATAAAAAAAAAATTAAAAAAATTAACTGTGGAATGGAAAAATAATCTTAATTTTAATCTTAAACTGAACACAGCACAATTACTGGGCATCTAGGAACTGTACATTATATACCTAAACAATGTATTTCTCCTCAACTTTCAATTAAAACTAAAGACTGTCTCACTCTCTCTTTGTTTTACACTGCAGATTTATGAGCTGAAATGGGGAGAAACAGCTGTAGAGTAACTGAAAACCTCATTGTGATGTAAAGCAAAGAAAATCTCATTTCTTGATAACAGGCACACCACATCTGTATAGTTTTTTTTAATGTTTTGGGAAACATTTTTGTGCTGTAAGTTCCTTTGCTTTGTGTTTTTTTACTCTAATATGACTTTGTGAGCTGGTGAAAGATATTACTGCCTGATTAGGTGCACAGTTAATCTGTCACAACAGCACAGTATCTGTAATATTTTGAAATTCTAATGCTGGTAATCCAGACTCCATAATGATGTTTTGTGCTATTATCTATTTATGCCATAAATTTTATCTTATAGACGGAAAGTTTCATGTTGTTTTGTGGGTTTTTTTTTTTTTTTCCTCTCCACTTTGGATTGGATTTTGGTGTCCTTAGAAGTCAAGACCCTGTGACCCAGAGGGAAGACCTCAGGATTAGTGTTCTGGCACAGATTTGTCTGTTGTATCATGCCTCTGAAGGTCCCTAGCGTGGGGTTTGCAGAACTTAGTCTCCTTTCCTCTCTTTGCGGTACTTGTTATAATAAACCTCTCTGATATCGTCATTAATGCCTTCCAGTGAATTTCCTCAGTGCTCTGGGAGATTACTTGAAATAGCAGTGGCATGTGCACATTACTGGCAGTCCGCTAGGCCAAATAACACATAGTTTAAAATTGAGGGCATTGTGCTCTTTCTTGCATGGTATTTTCCTGTAGGCTTTTTTCAAGCCACAGCTAAAATGTTTGCTGCTTCTAAAAGCAATTTACAACTGTTCATATTAGCAAATTTTTAAAAAAATGTGAGAGATGAGTGCTTACAAGATTAATTTCTTGGTCACACTAATTAGTTGTTTACAGACACTCAGTTCTGAAATCTTATTGGACATCTAGCAGGCCAGAGATCAAATGTTCAAAAGCAAATGCATTGTGTTGGATGATGGATATCAAAATCAAAGTTGATGTAATTGAGTTGCTTTAGGCACAGGACTTCAGGTCCTTTGGACAGTTTCACCTTTGATGTTTCAAGGTGGCTGAAAACTTGTGTATAGTTTAGTGTCGCTGAGACTTGGTTTTAGGTACAGCTATTTAACCTTTGGCAATCACAGAGGACTTTATAGTTCTTGGCTTCATGAAGGATGATGATCTGCTGGGGAATGACTGTTTTATCAGTGCAAATGCAAAAGTGGCTGTAGCTCTGTTTGTCTGCCCAGTCTCCTTTAAGGCTTCAGTCCTGTGGGTGATACATTATCAGGCCCATTCCAGTTTCCTGTTTAGATAGGGTCTGGCTTTGATGCGAGTACAACAGATTAAGAAGCAGAAGCAGAGTTCCTGTTTTAGTACTTTCTCATCAAGATGTATATAAGTCCAGTGACACTGTGCTGACAATTATTAAAAACATCAGACTGGCGAGCACATACTTTTACATCAGCACCAAAGATTTAAAGGCATACAACCTCAGCAGCCGCCCCACTGGTTCATCTTTCATCAAGCTACAGATTAGGAAGAAATTTTTGCATTTTGTTTTACATGTGTTTTAAGCTAAGGAAAGTCATTCTGAAAAGGCTGATTTGTCTATACAAGAGAATTAAAAAAGTAATTCCTGCATTAAATTAAGTCCACAGTTTTCGTCTGAAGTCCATTTACCAGCCAAAAGGATCTGGAGACTTCTTTTCCTTTTCTAGAAATTTCTTAGTTGCATTTTGTGTTACAAAGTCATATGATTTCCTTGCAGTGTCAATGTCTTTAGCAAAGTTTCTTGACATTATCTCTTTCTACCCTTTTTTTTTTTTTTTTGGACACATTATGGTTCTCCTCACTATAGTGCTCCTCTTCCCTGGGATTGGGATAGTGTAACCTGTTGCTTTGACCCTTACCACTCTTGCTAATTATTTTTTTGGTAGGCCAATATTTTTGTTTCATGGTGGAATTTGGTTATTCCTTGCCTAATGTTCTGTCAATGTGTTGCCTGGTACAACAGTACACCTCCAGCAGAGTGGTCTGCAAACCACATGTTTCTTATTCAAAGACAGACAATAGAAAAACACTTATGGCAAAATAATAATAATAATAATCATCATAATTATACAATTATTTGTGTTTGTAAATAAACCTAATTTAAGTGGTAAATGTTAATCCTTTTGTCATAAAGATGTGTAGTTATTCAGAGTTAAGCTTGTGAAAATTCTGCTAGAAAGTGAGCTCTAAAGAAAGTCCCAGCTTCTTGGAAACTCATGCAGGCAGACCAGGACATTTTTTCCCTTGGTCTGTGGCTTCTCTTGGGAAAAGCTTTGTGATGACTGTGCTCCACTTTAACTTCTCCTGAGTCAAGTTTCCAAGTTGAGTATAAACATCAAAGTGTGTATTGCAACGCAGCTTGTCAGTGGTATTGATCCCAGGTAACTCTGGACAAAGCTCAGTTCTTTCCCCCAGCAACAGTGGCTATAAGACTCAGGTGCTTAGGGTACTCTTTTCAAGCTACAACTTGTGTTAGCAAGTTTGTTAGTGTTCAGGTTTAATTGGTGTGTGAACTTAACACACCAGTTTCTCTTTTTGTGTTGGTGATGTTTACAAACTCATATTATATTCTAACTTCCTTGTTTGGGAGTTTCATCAAGAAATATTACATATGTCTATGCATATGAATTCCATAACACACAGTATAATCTAGTGACAGTACCTATGTTAACTACAGCATGTTACCAGTAAGAGAGAGTTTATACTTACAGCTGTTTGAATGATCATTTTGCTGTCTATTTATATTTTAGAACTGGCTATATTTAATTTATGCTTTGGTATTTATGCTGTTAATGACTATGTGTTCCTTTCTGCTACTGTAACACTACTTCTGGTTGTGTTACATTTATTTAAAGAACCAAAATGTTTAGAAAATAGAAAGAGCATAATCTGGTATAAAAGTACTCCCTTCAGAAAAGATTTAGTTGTCAAATGTTGAAACTGAATAAGAACTAATTGTGTTTAAGAATTAAACCAGAACTATTGGAAATATTGGTTTTGAAGTTATTAGCTCTTGAAAAGAAAAATAAAAAGGAAAAAAAATGCAACAAAACTTAAAATGAAGCGAGTTTATTAAGTTGAGGCACCTTGTCACTTCTTTCATGAAACCTTCCTTGTCCCCACCCATCCCCAATAAAATCAGTGGAATTTAACTTTTTTTATAAAAGGCTCACTTTTTTTTGTTGTTTTGTTTAAAAATCATGCTTACTACATGTGCTTGTGGAACAATAGACCTTGAGTAGGGGTTTTTAGGTATGTGACATGAAAGCAGATCCCATTATAGTAAATTGAGGTGATATATCTATTTTATAATGTCTACCATTGAAAAAGGTGTAAGGAATCTATGCACATATCATATTGTGGTGTTTATGTGTTATCAATCAACAGATCTGAGAAAACAGTATATTGGCCAGTATAATTCCTAAATTTCTTATTTAGGAATCCTGAAATATCAGGATTTTTATTTTACTTGGCATGTCAAATTTCTGACCTGATGTGTAAGGAACTTGGGAGGTGACTGAAGAGCCAAATTCTTCTCCAGACAAACCCTTTTACCTTCCGTGCATACACAAGTATATACATGGGGATAAATGCCTTAAAGGGGCTTTAAACTGTATAAGGGAGCCTAATAGGATTTAAAAGCTGTAAAGTTGGTTAGCAGAGTTTATAGCCTACTTGGATGGCTATGGTCTGTATTTATTTTTCAGGCCAAGGTCAGTGGTATAAATGGTGTTGCAAAAACTGCCTGTGAATAGCTGAAAAGCATACCAGTGACTGAGACAAGGCACTTTCAACAAATATTTGTGTTCACAAAGTAAACTTTTGGAGCTGGAGCAGAAAAGTGGAAGACAACTTTTGCCAGATCTAGACTATAGCTCTTGAATTTGGGTTGAAATTGTATTTTTTAACAATTTCTTTCTCATAATATCACTCTTGAGAATTTTTTCTCTTGTCTAGGAGCCATAGTTGGAGATGAAAAGAGGATATTTGCTCTCCTGAATTGCTTGAGCTAATGTCTCTGGGTGCAAAATGAGACTTCTTTTTCTGAACTGGAATATACAAAAATTTGTACTTTGCGCCACTTACTGCCATAGTCACAAGGCCACTTAGCACACAGCTTGTCACCAACTGCTTCCAAAAGGAATGGAAATGTCACAAGCCAATTATTTCAACATATAAATGACACACTGCAACAAGACCATACCTGCATTCCAGGAGTGAAGAGACATGGAGGCTTCCCTTTTGAAACCCTGTGGTTACCTTGCTTAATTACTTGTTGTCTGTCTTCCACAAGAGGAGCCACAGGGCATGGCTGGTCCTTGTGCGATGCCTGTGGGTGGCCACCGGTGGCAGGCATTGCCAGCACATTGCAGCCAGTGTTAAGAAATTCTAGTACCATCACTTGGGACTGGGTAAACTGAGCCTTCAGCTGCATATCTGAACACTGCAGCCATCTAACCCTGCTTCTTAGGTCCTCTTCATCCTCTTGATACAAGTGCATGTTGAATTTCAGTCAGACAAGAAGTGCAGACCTGCAAAGCTGGGCCTGTGCCAAGGCTTGTGTGGCATGCCCAGGGTCAGGCTGTTACAGAGGGGCCTTTGGCCAGTAGGGAGTGGCTGGAATCATAAGTAAATACAGTCAGCATTCATGTAATGTTTATACCAGGTTTGATTTACTCCAATATTTATTTCCACCAAAGCAGTGTTTTATTCTGCTTTAAACCCAACCCCGTCTCCAATAGGGAGAGTCTCCAATACGACTTCTCTCCCTAATATCTGTGAGAGACTTCATAAGGAGAAGGTGGTGGTTCCCAAGTTATCATGGCCCTTACAAGACATGGTTAATGTACAGTGGCTTTCTTGTAACCAGGGATGAACTTCTGCTCCTAACTCATGACCACTTACCACATTTGCTGTTCTCCCTCTTTTCATGCAGAATGTAAATATCATGGCAATGTGCATGTAATAAAATGTACAGAGCTTTTAATAGTTCATATGGCACTGTATACACAGAATGGAACAGCCAGCAGATAAGAAACCTAACTATATCATGACATAACTATGCCATCACTACTGGAAAGCTCTTGCTTCAATGGATTTAGCAGCATGTAACATAAGTTCTTCCTGCACTAATCAGGCATTGTATCTTGAACACAACAATAGAAAAAAAAAAAGAGAATTTAGAAAGCCCAACCACAACAGCATACCACTTCTGTTTTTAACAGAAAGATAGGAGAAGCTTTTCTTTTTGGCTGTTCTTGTTACTCAAGAAGAATTTCAGAGTTTCAAGAAATTAAAGTTTTATTGTTTTAGGCAGGAGATAGAAACCAACAAACTGAACAGTCCCAACAAACTGCCCGTAGATGAAGAAAAAAAAGGAAAAGTTTAAAACAGCATTTTAAAAAAGAAAAACAAATCCCACACCTTATCAATCCCTTGCAACATATCTCTAGGCAGAGCTACGGCCCTTTTTCCACCACATAAGCCTTTTTCCAAGTAGGGAGGGGCAGAGTGGCCAGCAGAGTTTGGCAAGATATCCCATTGCTTTGGAGCACATTTAGCCCTCAGTTTCATAAGCATCATGAGCAACTTCAGTTTTAAGCTCCAGGCTTTTGAACTTGTAATAGGTATCTTATAAATAAATATGACAAATGGGATATAATTTTTTTTAGCAATAAGTTACTGAAGTTTGTTATTGTGCAAAGGTATAGATTTAGAGATAAGTTTTGCTTACTATTAAATATTCAAAGCTTGAGTTACATGGATAGTTGGGATTTAAAGCATGGGATATTTTTCTTCTGTGCTGGCTTTTACTGTAGGCCAGTGAAAGAACTTGGCAGTGTTTGTTTATCATTTCTGGAATATGTCTAAACTTCCTAACTCACATGTTTTCCAGATGCTAAAATGAAGACACGTAGTATTTGGGGTTTTTATTTTTATCCTGCAGTGATGGTGTTGGAATGAGTGACATTAAACCAATAAGTTACATTTTATTTTTTTCCAATGTAGCTGTAAGGGTATTACATAGGGAAGAGAACTGCAAATGTGTGAACTGCAGTTCATATGAGAAACAATTGTCACAGCTCCTAATGCCAAGTGCAATAGACTAGAATAAGCAGAACTGGAACAAAATAGAAATTAGGAAGAAGAAAAAAGAAGTGGACTCTGCCTTTAAATTAGTAAGCAGTGACCCTTGTAAGTATGAAATAACCCATAAAAGAGCTCGTGTTGCAACAACTGTTTGGACAACCACATGGAATTAAGGTATTTGCATATCTCAAGAGGCTGTTAATTTTTAAGATGTCTGTTTTCCTCTGCTTGGTGGCGTATATGCTGTCCTCAGCTGAGTGTTATTGTGCTGCATAATATGTGTCATGCTTATTGGAAAAGTTTAATTGAGCAAGTTTTAGCCATAGACAAATATCAAATGTATTCTGTGATTAAGTTTTGGGTTTGTATTAGATACCAGCATTTTAAATTCTAGACATAAAACTATGTAATGCTCTCTAATGGCTCTTAAAGGAAACCACGGACTGTTTCTCAAGTTGGTTATACAAGGAGCTGCGCCAAGGGACTTGGTGCTGCAGCCCTTGGAGTCAAGAGCTGAGCTCCCACAGATTTTTGTGGTGCAGGCATGGCGCACTCTGCCTTGCACAGGAGCCAGCTGAAGTCAGCCCTTGTGCTCCGTCAGACAGTTCAAAGGGAGCAAAGCTGTCATCATTGCTGGCAAGCCCGAGGGGTAACGCGAGGACAGGGCGAGGCTGCCAGAGCAGTTCCCGGCGCTGAACTCTCCCAGGTCACTCCTCCAGCACTCACTTCAGTGAGGCACAGGCAGTGGCTGGGATGAGCACCCGTCAGCCTCCCGGGGCTCTGGCTGGTGGGCTCAGAACAGCACTGGCCTTTGGGGCTTGTGAGCTGGGAGATGTGGGCTGTGTTTCCAAAGGTCAGCTTTTCTTATGTAACTTATTCCATCCCAACTCCAGAGGCTTCAAGCATGTGTGGGGGTGTGTAGACACTGGGAAACTGTTGTTGGCCAAAGAGTGCTGGTGGTGCAGATGGCAGGGATGTTGATACCATTTCTGCAAGGTCTTGTACCTGCATTTGAGGTGAAATCTTTCCACATGCTCTGTGCACACACACCACCTCAAAAGAAGCCCTGCTGAAAATTTACCTTTGCTACTGTCACACAGTGACTAAAAACCCAGCTCATGCATTTTCATTTAAATGTAATCTTTCTAGCCCATGTATTATTCAAAGGAACGTTATCTTATGGAGAGTCCTATTATTCAGCTGATTGCATGAAATGTTGGCATAAACCTTTAAGTTAAAGAAGTAGTTATTCTCCTCCACCATGCCTATGCTATCTAATAATTTATGAAAAATTGTGTGTGTGTGTTTGTGCACGTTGCCTGTGTGGGGAATATGTGATCTCACGGCCCATGATAAATCTTGAAACATTCACTAGTGGTTCTGTGATAGGCAGGCTCACTCAGGATGTGCTTTTTCTTTGACAGTGCCTTGTAGAAGTGCCTTGATTAATGTTATTACTCTAAGGAATATAATAAAAAAAATCCAGCGGCGCAAGAAAATTATTGTTACAATAAAAGCCATTCAAATGAACATGCTTATTAACATACCTCTCAATTGCACAGAGACTAAAAGACACAGAGTGTTTCTCCTCTTCCACGTTGCTCTGCATATTTTGTCATTATGCTGCAGAGCTGTCGCGACTGCTGTCTCCTGGTTATGATTTTCAAATCCCAGATGATGATTAATACCTTTGGCTCAGACAGTTGTAAAAGGCCGGTGTTGTACCTGCATACATTTTCATGCTGCTCTGACAGCAGTGATGTGCAACGCAATGCGGAGGGGCATGGGGGTTGGAGGGGAACTGTGAGAGAGGTAGAAGGAGGGTGTCATGCAGGAAATAATTTTTTCTATAGTTTTCCTGGTTTGTCAGGTTAACACTCAAGACCCACTAGAAAGAACACAACACACACATAAGCACATCACATGAGTGCTGCCACCTCCTATGCTGCCACCTTGTACTTAAAAGAATGCTAAAATCTCCTGTGAGGAGATAAAAAATATAGGATTCATGGATGAAGGGCCTTCAGTGACCTCAGGTACAAAAGAAGAGTGGATAAGGTGCAGAATTTCATCCAGATTCTGCTGGAAACTGTATCTTTGTCAGGGAAAGATTGTTCCTGGACTGTGTAGGGTAACACAAAAAATGAAGACTGTAGTATGTATGCCTGGTGGCAATGGCAAACTTAAATCTGCAAAACTACTGATGTATGCTCACGGAACATAAATGTAAACACAAGTAGAAAATTAATATGTAATTAATGGAAGTGTTACAGGATCCCTGATATTCCTCATTCTGTTTTCTTACTCTGCTCTATCTCTTCTGCCATCTTCACCTGCTCTCCACATAGTCCTCTTTCCTTTTGGTGTCTTCTGTTCTGTGGTACATCCACCCATAGCTTCACAGGTTCCCTTTTTCCTCAGTCCCAGTGACTATTACCTGTTTTTTTGGGCCCCGCTCTCAAAAGGAAAGAATTTTCAAAGTTTTTGTTCATAGATGAATGTCCAAAACAAGCCTAAGGCACACAAAAATCATTTTGTAGAGCCTGGATACACAGCGGTGTGCAGTGCTGTGCACGCTGGTCAACATGTAAAACCTGGTGCTTATATTATTTATTTTGTAAACGTGTCTGTGGAAAACACAATGTCAGCCCCTTTTGGATGCTGAGCGAGCTGGCTATTTGCGAACAATGCTGCTGCGAGTCGTACCCTTCCCCTGTGCAAGTAAGGATGTTTGCTCAGATGGAGGTACTGTTTTGGGCTTGGCAGAGGCCGGCAGCGGGGCGCAGGAGGCAGCAGCACCCTGGCGGGGATGTCCCTTCCCTGCACATGGCTCTGCCTGCTGCCACAGGACCTTCTTCTATGCCTACCTGCTCCTTTTTGCTGTTTGCCACAAATGATAAGGTCGTGTGATGAAACAAATAATCGAAGGCTCTTTCACAATCCTCTGCTCAGATTAGGGGATATGCGTTCCTGTGGTTGTTTCTGGGGTCCCCAGGACAGAAGAGGAATTGATGAATCTGATTCCATGTTCTTGGAAGGCTAATTTATTATATTATGATATGATATTATATTAGAGAATGCTGTACTAAAACTATATTAAGGATAGAGAAAGGATACAGACAGAAGGCCTAACAAGAATGGCAATGAAAACTCATGACTGACTCCTCAAAGTCTGACACAGCTGGCTGTGATTGGCCATTAAGTAAAAACGATTCATGTGAAACCAACAAAACAATCACCTACCAAATTCCAAAGAAGAAAAACAGGAGAAGCAAATCAGATAATTATTATTTACATTTTTCTCTGAGGCTTCTCAGCTTCCCAGAAGAGAAATCCTGGGCAAAGATCTTTTTCCAGAAAATATGACAGTGACACGTTCCCACTGAGTCAGTAAATGACAGCAGCCGGGAATGTCTCGAGTGGCCGGTGGGGAGCTGGGCAGACCTCTGATGCAGAAGCTGCTTTTGCAGCAGGATGCAAAGAAGATCCTGGTAGGCAGATGGCTGGCTGCCCACCTTGCAGTGCGGCCCTTCAGACCTCAGTCTCAGCTCCTCCCCCTGTAAAAGCATTCATTATGTTTTGTCACTCAATACATTAGTTTGTTTTAATGCACTGCAACCCCACATACATTTAGCAGTCTCTTTCTGCTTGTTTTATGGGGCTCTACTGTGTTTGGAAATGAATTAAAGCATCTGAAAGGCTTGGCAGTTTCATTAGAGAAGGACAGTCCAATCCAAATTAGTGTAACTCATTTAAAATTGAAGTAAAATGTTTTAAGGAGAGTGATCTGATAAATATTGGCTTAAACTAATTGGATTTTCAATAGACAAATTACTGCATTTTTCTCATTACTTAGTGTGCTCAGTAAGGCTTTCACATAGTATGTGACATTTCAGTTCCCTGTTATAGAGCTCAGAAGGATGAGTGAAATCACTGACTAAAGATGCTTTCCAGGTCTTTGGAGGCTAGATGGCTCAGGGATGCTATATGGCTCAGCCCTCCAGGCAGCTCAGACTGTTAGGGAAGAGGTGTTGCCAGTTTCTGGTGGATTTTACAGAGGTTTGCAGATTCTCATGCTCATTGCTCATGTGAGATGATCTGCGGGCTGCCACTGGCCTCTCCAAAAAAAGGTGCTCACCAGGAAAAGCACAACATAAAGCCTCTCATGTTACATGTAAAGTAATCTGAGGTTTGCTTATTTGAGTTTTTTTTTGGTTTTTTTTTTTTTTTTTGTTTTTTGGTTGTTTTTTTTTTTGTTTTTTTTTAAATAAGCTAAAGCAGTGCTTATTTCCACTTAATTTCTGGAGGACAGAAAACCATGCATGTCTTTCCAAAGTGAGCTTTCATATTACAACAAGCTATTACTTACAACCAAATGTGATCTAAATAAATACACAATTGCTACTTTTTTTCTTTAAAAAGTAATATTATCTCTACTTGAAAAATAGAAAAAGAGAAATAGAAAACAAACAGAGGATCTTAAAACGTTATCTAATGTTGGGAGTACCATCATGTGATTCCTTCCAAAACATGTTTTCTGAAAAGAGCTGGCACACATTTATTTGATTCCTCATTGGTAATTGTTCAATTTTCCTTTCTTGATTGTCAAAGCCAATGTCTTATGGAAAAAGGAGCTGTTCCTCAAAAAGGTAAATAAATAGTAAGGTACACGAACATGGGGCCTGAGAAGTGAAACACCCTCTTGTTCCTTAGTACTGAAATGTTTGTATTAGCAGCAGCTGTAACAATGTGTTTTAGTGTCTGTGGGGTAGGAAATTGCATGTGGATGCAATTAGATAATATTGACAGTCACAATGGTGGGTTTGCAAATAATGCCATGATATTCTTCTGTCTAACTTTCTGTCTGGGAAGAAGTAGAGATGAAAAATGGAGTGGTGCTGTGAGGAGCAGTGCTTCATTTATTTTTCTAATGCAAAATACCCTACAGCAGGGCATGTCTATGGGAAATGTGTTCTCTCAGTTCAGGAGAGTCAGTAGCTGTCTGCATGGCTGAGGCATACATGTATGCATTTTTACAGGGTGGATTTGATGTATCTCATGTGCAAGCTTGACCATCCCAGGTCCAGTATCCCAGCTGAAAATGGCTTCGTTCAGTGCACTGCATTTCCATGTGATTATCCTGCTGTGCTTATTTTTTGTTACCTTTTGAATAGATAATTTAAAATTGCTCTCTGTAGGGATGCTCTCTCTGCCTGTCTGCCTATCAATCTTTCTATCTGAATACAGAAGTATTTGATTAGTGTATTTAAAGTAATAAAGATGTCAACAGTAGTGTCATATTGATTGATGTTAATTATAAGTCTTTAATGGCTCTTCTGGTTTGGCCACTCTCCTTGCAGATTGTGATTTTATGGTTAAAATAATGCCCTGCTGTCCACACACTCAGTCATAAATTGTGGTCTATCTTTCTTTAATGACTTTGCATGCAGTGGTATAATCCCAATAACATGCATTATCTTTGGTAAAAGGAAGGCAGTGACTTTCATAGAGGTGATGGATGGATTTATAAGGACTAGCTAACAGACTGGCTGGGCTCACACCAGAGAAAAAGCTGATTGTTCTGCTTGTGCATTGCCATAAGCAGAAACAGTAAGCAGGCAGTTTTGGATAAGTGATGATTTTCATTCAGTTCCTCTCTTTCCACTCCATATCATCAGTAAAAGTTAAAGAAAAGGCTGAGATGTGAATCAGTCTCATTTCAAAAAGCAAACTCCTTAGTAATTAAATAAAAAGTCTGTAGGCATCTGTTCGCTATACTGAAAAATAAAGTAATTCAGATTCTTGCTTTGTGGGCCTCCTCTTTAAAAAAAAGAATGAATGCATGTTTCACTTTACAGAGGTGTATTGCTTCAGTGAGGAAAATGCTACAGCTCTGGGAAAAATCTCATCATTTCTGGCAGAGTTTAATCATTTTACATGCATGTGAAAAGTGAAATGTCAGGGGACAATGCAGGGATGTGTTCAGGAATGCCCACATACATATGGATGTGTGCCATGTTGCACGTGCTCATTTTAAAGTAGATTCACTACAGCAATTCTGAAACCCCATCTTATTGCTTCTCTATCCACAACTGGCTCAGTGGAGCTCCAGCACAGCATGGAGAATCCCATCATACTGTGTTCATACAGATAGGTGCACACAGAAGCCTTCAGAGCAGTCTGTGCCCTATGGGGCCTGGGATATGACTAGTGAACTGGGCTAAAAAAGATGGATGTTTCCTTGGCACTGAAAAGTTGTGAACAGAAGTGATTTTGGAAAAGATATTGTTACAGAAAATCATTTATTGGAATCCTAATTTTGGCTGTTACTGCTTGGTAGCTCACTGTAGTTGTATTGTGCTACATGTTCAAAAGCACAGAAGTCTAAGGAAATTATTAGTAAGGAATGGACATTGTTTTGTTTGCTTTTGTTGTTATTGCTGGATTAAGGTGGGACTCATAAAATTAGTGCTGAGCAGAACTGTAGCACAAACGATGTAAAACATACGACAAAATTTGGAAGCATTTGGACTCTGTTGCAGACTGCAGTTTCAGCACTGCCTACTGTGAGTAGATGCCTTATACAGCTGCTGCTTGATGAGTTGCTTTCTAAATAAACCTGATTACTATTTGTTTATTAAGCTAGAAACCTGTATCAGTTTTCCATAGAACAGCAATATGGATATGCTTAAATGTAGCAAGAAAGAAAACAAATAAAATAAGATTTCCCCAAGCTCAGGCCAGAGCAGGATAACAGCATTTACATAAAGGGCTTTTAGCCACTTGCCACCAAATTTTACTAATATTAATTTCTCTAACTGACAAAACAGTGGTATTCCTTTGCCATATTGTGAAGTGTATGCTTCCAGAAGTCACATTGGCTGGACAGCAGCTGGGTGGCTGATGGCCTGGCAGGCAGCTCTACTTGCAGCTTTGCAGTTACTTTTGGTTCTGTCATGAGACACCCTGTTGGTGGGTGTCTGCAGCACATTCTCGTGAATCTTTTGGGTTGGTTTTGTTTTGGGATGGTGTTGTGTTTAAGCTGGGATTTTTAGGCATTGTTTTTGCTTGTTTTTTTTTTTTTTGAATTCATTCTATAATTAATCAGAATTTTTTCCTCTGCAATGTGTGCTGGGGTTGGGCTGTGTTAATTTTTCCCCCAGGTCTTCAAAGGGCAGTGCTCCCTTGTCCCAGCCCCTGCTCTTTTTTGTTTACAATAAATTAGCAGCAGTTCCTGTGTTGGAGATGAAATTAGGAAAAAACCCAACAAAACACTACAAAAAACCCAACCCCAAGGCTTCAGTTTAAAAATGCAGGTTAATCCTCCACAGCTTTCAGAAGCATTTCTGTAGCATGCTACTAATTAAGATAAGGTTACCATTTTAAGTTATACCAGGAATGCAATTATAGCTCTTACTAAGAACTGTAGCAATCAATTTTATACAAATTATTCAGACCTGGTAAGGTAGAATGCAGTTTTAATAGGACAAGAGAACACACTGTGGTTTTATTAAATATAATATAGATTTAAATTACTGCTGAATGTTGTACTGCTGTGCATTCAGCAGGAATCCATGTATCCCTTTCTAAAATCTTAGGCAGGATTAATTCAAGCACATTTTCCTCTTCTTTTCCATGTACAGTTTCTACTGATTGTTTTTGACTTTGAAAAAGAGATGTTTAAATGGTTGTACTGTAGAAATCGGTGTAAAGAGTATGTGGTATGCTTACCAGATGATAAAATGTTGATGTGTACAAATGGGTAGAAGTTGATGTCAGATGGCAATTTATGACCTATGTAGCTTGTAGATGCATGTGTTTTCTGTAGATTCTGTACACAGGGGATCAAATTCATCTCCAGTTCAGGTAAGGTAGCAAAACAGTGGGCAGGTGGGTGGGCTCCATTTCCACCAAGACCCCTGTGCACTAAACAGGCTTGGATGTTTCCATACCCTTAAATTTTGTCCAACCTTAAAAAAAAAAAAAAGTGTGTTTGTGGAAGAACTTAGCCATTTTCACCTTTTTTTGCTTATCATTAAGATATACCTGTTTCTGAGAAATCGTGTGCACCAAAGATATGCAAACCGTAAAAGCATGCTGTTGTGGAAGGATGTCACAGTGTTGTGCAAACAATAGTGTTTTTATCTCTGCACTGTGTCCTTCTGGCTCTGTTTTCCAAGCAGAGAACGATTATCCTTTACGTGTTCCTGAAACATTTTCATCTTTAACTCAATCACTTCTTATCTTGCTCTGGTTGGCTCTTTTTTTGTAGCTGTGCAAACTTGTGTTCCTTGAGTTATACTCATGTTTTACAGATGTCCTTTCCTACATTCATAAAGGTGGACAGCATTAAACTGCAGTTAATCTTGAGTGCCTGTGTGGACTTAATAATTTTTTAAGTTCAAACATCAAAACAATGACTGTGTCTCAAGTGTGCTTAAAACCTCAGCAAATTCAGAAAAAAGCTTTATCTAAAAGGAAGCAGAGCACATGAAATGTGGGTGAATTCATACTCCACCAGCCTTAGTTCTCTGATGTAACAACTTAGTGATCTGTGAATAGAATTGTCTGTAAATAAAGATTAGAGGAAAAGTATTTATACAAATGCATTAGATTATTTCTTTTTTTACCTTTTTTTCAAAGAGATATTAAGGTGGTTATTTTTCTAATTTAGATGTCTTTTGTAAAAGAAAATTTTTTTCCTTGGATTTGTCACTTTTTTTCTCTTTAATGTGTGCTAGAATTTTTTCACTGAGAACTGTAGTCTTCTATGGGGTAGGAAATTAAAACCTCTAACTTCTTCCTCCAGCAGTTTTGCATGAGGCTGTCAATTTCAAAAGAGTAATGTCTAATTAATTATTTGCTAAAATCTTCATCATGTGGGACAAGAAGAAACATATTCAGATGTCTGTGTTCACATCATTCTGTGCTTCCCAGAGTCCTTGTTATCTACAGTGTTTTATTATCTTAGCTGTGCTTACCAGCCCCACTGACCTGGAGCTAAGGCATTACTTCACTTCATTTTAGCATGGATGATGCAGATATTACTCCTTAGTTTTGGAGATGGTTTTCCTTTCAAATGCAACTATAATCCAGGGGAACAAAAATTGCTTTTCAATCAGAAATCTTGTTAGGTTTGAAAGAAAGGAAAGAAAACAGTAGTCATTGTGGTTTTGCATTTAATTTTTAACCAGTGTCAAGCATCACATCCTTCTCTTCCTCTGGAGAGGGAAGTATGTGGTATTGGTACTCTTTTTATAAGGAAAACCTTTGTATTCATTTTGCTAGCATGGGAAGCTGGGACAGGGAAGTAGAGCCCTTTGGGGCTGAAAAGGTGCCACTGGTCAAGCAAAGGCCACTGAAAGAGCACAGGTAAAAATCTGTGGTATCTGCATCCATAAGGATCTATAAGTGTATATGTTATATAAGTTTGACAGTTAGTGATTGCAGCTTATGGCCGGACTCTGTAACAGAAGTACTCATTTTAATTTGGTTATCCTAACAAAAGAAATTGGACTGTGGTCCAGCTGAGAGCTGATCTGCAGGATGGCCTGGTGCAGGTACAGCAAATGCAAACTTGTCTCACATTCTCCCCATTTGTTTAAAAACAGCAGGGGTTTGGTTTTGTTTTCTTTTCAGGATGGGTTGTTTTTATGGTTTGTGGAGGTTTTTTGTTGTTTTGGTTTAGGCTGGATTTGGGTTTTAAGTGCTTTAAAAATGTAATTCTAGAAAAGAAAAGAATGTATCATTGTTACTAATTTTGAGACTAGTCTGTCTCCTGTCTGACTGGTAACTCTGTCAAGAATTTAATGTTTGGAAAATATTTTCATGTTGCAGGCAAATGCCCTTTCATGTTCAAAAAGTTGAAAAAGGTAATATTTTTCTCTCAAAAGAAATCGGGTTTGCACACAGTGCATCGGCATCTTTGCAGTCACTCTCAGGATAAATGAAAAGGCTGTAGCTTTACACATATCAAGATATTTTGGTACCATATGTAAAATTCAAATCCATTCAAGTTTGAAGAAGTTGTTTGTTGATTTAAGGAGGGCAAAGACAGCAGGTTAATTAAATATGCTCTGTTGAAGAAGTACATCCAGAAATAGGTGTGTTTTTAATTTAGGTAATGGGGTGAAGAAGTCATAGTTTATTGAAAAAAACCACCTCTGCTTCATGGAGATCATCCTCTGTAGGTCGATGGCAGATGGATTTCTGCCAATTAGACAATCATTGACACTAGAAATGAATAAAGCAAAGTATACACTAAGGTGCTTTATGCTGTTTTTATTTCATTCTTAGTCTTGTTCAGGCTTATCCAGAGAAAGTTCGTTAACAGTGGTCATAGACCTTGTTAGTGCAACTGTAAGCTTACAGGTGAAGTTTATTTTGGTGTGCATAGAAGTAAAAGAATTTGTGTTTACAGAAGGAATTCCTTTCTGCTAAATTGGAGGAGGGTAGGCCTTCATTAGCCATAAAACATATGTGGGCTGATAGCATGAGTGTGTGTCAACTTCATTTATTGCTAAACTTAACAGTAAACTGTTAGGTTGGTTAAAATGTCTTCAACAAGATCGCTAAATATTTAACATTTCAAGTACTTAAAAATATCAGTGGAGCACCGCCTGTTGGGTCCAAATCTGATGAATAGCAAGATTTTCTAGTTTGGAGTCATGTTTTCATAGATCATGCTTCACTGCCAACTGGTTTTGTTTTGAGATATTTTGAAATGCTTGAAAGCATAGGATGGGATGCTAGTGATGAGCAAAAACAAATATTCCAAAGCTGAATCTCATAATGGTTGTTGGAGTCACAGGGATTGACTCAATTTTCAAATGGCAATTGATTGCAGAGACATATTCAAATGACTTCTTGGGTTGGATATAAGACCAGGATGCATTCAACCTGTTGGTCATAATTACTTTTAAGGCTCTTTAAAGTTTTTCACAATTTGTATATAGTTAAACATGTCTCCAGTTCACAAATTAATAACATGCATCTGAGGATTTTATGTTGTTCAGTCAGAATAACATCTCTAGTCCTGACTTAGGAAAGGGTCTTTCCCAGCAAAGATCAGGGAAGTATGTGCTTCTGTCTTACTGATGGCACTAGAATGTAAACAGGAACTTATTACATGAGTCTAAATAGGTTTAATTGAAGGGCTTTTTGATAAATATGCTTTTCTTCAGTTTATTCCTTGGACTGTCTTTATTTCTGATAATAATCCGGCTTCTCACCCTCTTTCCTAAGCTCTGCTGTACTTTGCTTTTGATTTTTTTTCCCATGCCCCTGCCACGAGGCCATAGTTCTGTCATGAACACTGCTTGCTTAGTACAGTAGCAGATGAGATGGATGCAAACACTTGTAAAAGTAATCAAAGGATTAAGGTTTATAGGTCAACTGAAATATGCCTCCAGTTACTTCTGTGTCTCAAATAATGCCCTAAATTATACCATTTATGATATTACAAGCACAGTGAAGTTGGAAGAACCTTTATAAGGTTTTGGGCACGAATATCAAATGTGAAAAACACCAGCAGTGAAATTGTTCCTCAGTAATGTGGGCATTTGTTCAGTCTGCACCTGTTTATGGTATTCAGTTTGGAACGCACTATGTTGTATTAACAAGACAATTTCTACACGTTTCAGTTGTGGTTGCAAATACTCATCTGCAGGACTTCAGCTTGGGGGCCTGAAGATGTAAATAAGCATACAGAACTTGTGAATAATTAGGTAATGTTGTAAACCTCACACAAGGGCAGAAGGGGGTAAATTATGCCCACTAAAATAATTAGAAGTTCAGATGTGAAACAAAAAGAAATTATAACATTAGCGACTTCGAGTTCAAACCTGAGGAGAAGAAAAAAGCAACAACCTGATGAACAAAATATGTGGTTATAAAGCTATAAATTCTGGCAAGAATTCTTGTAAGTGGCAATATTTTACAACGAAAATATCAATAGAAATGTTATTGTTTGAGGAGAAGGACTCTTCTTAGAAATTTCTAATATTATTTTACTCTACATTTATAAAATGAGGTAAAATAAAACGAAGTAGAGATGGGAATGAGGCTTGACAGAATCAAAAGTAACTGTTAGAAAGTGATGCGGAGGCAATGTCAATAATAAGTGATCTTACTGGCTCTTCTCCCCAAACATTTCAGCCAGATACACACATTTAATTTATAATAGGCATGTATTGTATGTATAAGTATATATGAAAACACACACATATATACAGATATATGTATTAAAAATGGTAAGTGAGGTTATATTTGCAGTATTCATTGTACTGCCCAAACAGCTGTGCGATGACAGCATCAACCAGGGTTTGAATGTGTGGTTATTCTCACTTCAGTGTTATGCTTTTGGCTTCTGGAAGCAGTCTGTCGCACTTGCAGTTTGGTCTTTGACCTTCTATCACTTTTGGAGATGTGCCATACAATCTTTGTTTACAGTAACAAGCATGGAAAAACTGACTTCCTGACAGTAATACTGAAGTCTAAGTTGAAACCACTCACAGGTGAAAAAACATAGCTCTTCCACTTTGAACTTGTAGTGTGTTTGATGTAAAATAGCCATCTAAAACTGGGCAGCCAAGGAAAGGAAACCAGTCTTTTGCCCAAGACCAAATATTAATTGCCTTGTCTGCAGTTTCGCTAAGAATTTGGTTGTAATGTTTTCTGTGTGTTTTTCCTTGAGAAGCATAAAATTTAAAATTGTCCCCCTTCCTCCAAAACTGGTTATTAAATTTTTATATAGGTATGATATTAATTGGCTGAGCAGGTCATGGACTTGTAGCTATTGTATGTGCAACTCTAATCTCAGTGTAACCTCTTCGTCACACAGCTTTCTTGCAGGCAGGTGAGAACAGTAGGGTTTGTAGGTTGGTTTGTATGAATCACAGTCATTCACTGGTTTGGGTTGGAAGGGATCTTAAAGGGATCATCTATTTCCAACCCCCTGTGCCATGGGCAAGGACACCTTCTGCTAGACTGGGTCACTCAAAGCCGCATCCATCCTGGCCTTGAACACCTCCAGGGATGAGGCATCCGTAGCTTCTCTGGCCAACGTGTTCCAGTGCTTCACCATCCTCACAGTGAAGAATTGATAGACTGCACAACTTCTTCCTTTCCTGAAGTCTGCATCACTTTTCCTTGTGTTCTATGTTCATTAACCCAATACTAATGACTATGAGACTTCTTAAGGAAATTAAGGTAGTTGCATAAGGATCTTTTGTGCTCAGATTACATTCTCTTCTTCAAGTGCTGGTTTATCTAACAAAGCAACAGTTTTGTTCTAGAGTCAAAATCAAAATCGTGATGCAGAATGAATGAAAATCTAATGGAATATGTATGACACAGTTCAGTGGTCATGTTTTTGGTAATGTAACTTAACTGATATGTTTTGTAGCAATTAAATATTCCAGAATTATGTCATAGTAGTGGTATTTTACACTTCCAAGAAAATAAAAGGGAATTATAAGATCACGGAAAATTCAATGACAAGTGAGGTAGTGAAACATTCCTATTTTACTGCAAGCTGTACATTTTAGCACATACTTCCATGTACTTTTTTCAAATGTTATTTTGTTTTTACATCTTTAAAATAGTTACAGTCCTCTACATTAACTTATGTCCCAATGTGTTTTACATTGGCATATACATTATGCCAGTTGCTTCTGAACTGTGAGAAGAGTTTGGCCCTAGGACTAACTTACCTGTTGGAAACAGTTTTTTAGTAAGTTAGAAGTAGGAAACTTTCACAAATGCAGAGAAACTTGTATGTTTTTCAGTGTTGTTTATCTGGCTGTATTTGCATCAATATATCACATTCTGTCTCACTTGATTGCCCTATTTATGCTGCCATCCAGGAGTGCTGCTGAAGTGTTCTTTCTCACACAGTTTTCAGACTTTCAACAGGACAAGGCTTAAGTTACATAGACTCAGTCTTTTAAAGTATGTAGGCATTTTCCAGCATATAACAATCAAACATAGGTGAATATAGAGAAAATATCACTCAAATTTTAAAGGTAGCATTTGTATTCATACTGGAAACTGGGTCTCAAATATGATTAAAGAGCTGACCGATATAAGCAAGTGTGGCTAATGATGGAATACCTGAAACTTTGAGAGGGTAATTGCAATAAACTGTCCATCACATATCCATAGAAAATTGAATTCATTTGGGAAATATTTCTAACAGCAGTATTGAATAGTCAGTGAATTCAAATAAATTGTTCTGGCTTCAGATGACTGCAAGACAAAAGTGCACAACTGTGGTGCTTTACCAGTTTCTTGCCATGAACATCTATGTGCTGAAAATACAGAAACATAATTTCCCTATTTTTTTTCACATTCATTCACTTAGATGGTCTAGGCAGATTCTAGTGTATTTTACCCAAAATTCTATTGAGAAGGTGGAATCATGGTTATTTTTTAACTGTTTGGAAAACTAGCGTGTATTTTTTTTTATGAGGAGGTAGTTAGAGCTCCTTTCCAGACACCCTACAACTCGGCAAGGAGATAGCTTTGTGGAAACCCATCAAGCAGCAAAGTAGCTGTGCTCACACAAAACTCCTCAAAAAGTCTTACCTTTCTGAAGAGGTACAATGTAGATAAGTGGTTTTTGGGACTTGAGCTCTCAGATGACATTAACCTAAGTGTATCTAAACGTTGGCAGTGTGTGTATAGCCATGCCCTGTGGTCACTAAACTTTGCTGGTATTTTGTGTGATGGGCTCTTCATGCCCTGGCCAGTAGCCAGTATGGCTCAGTGCTTAGACCCATGTGAAGGTCTGTGGTTTTTGCTCACTGACATATGTTTGTTTTGATTTGAGTCCATAAGGTTTGCACGCTTGAGGTTCACTTTGAGGTTTCAAGTTCAGTGAGACGTCAAGTTTTTCCTGGCTTTTGGGTTAAAACCTCAAGCCTAATGATAATTCTTTCTCCATCTGCAGATTACAGAGAGAAAGGTCATTTAAAATTTAACCCCAAAGCCTGATTCTTGCTGAGAACCATCAAATATTTAACTGGACCATTCCTTGTGATTATATGTTTCCATCAAATTAGCAACTCCACATTTTACTGATATATACACAAGTCTGCTAATGGCATTCTGCTCTAATTGAAAACACAGTATTTCTCCAAGTTTCTGTTATTCTTCAGTTCCTGATTCCTAGGTGGCTCTGTTAGTGCTACTCAGGGGTGGCAGCTTTTGAGTATAATAAGGAAAAACTTAAATTTATGGTTGGTTCTGTTTTTTCTGCCCAGTCTCTGCAGTGCCTGTGCTATGCTTAATCAAGGTGAAGTTCTGCTTCCTTTAACTTCAGGAACTAAGACCCAAAGTGAAACTCTTTTCAAAAGGAAAAGCTGACACCCTAAAGGTTTCATTTGCCAAAACCAAAGTTTTGTTTTCAGTGATATTGAATACATGACACTTGCAGGGATCCATGTTTCATTGGAGTACTGTACCAAGCAGAAAATTATCCATATAAAGAAGTATTTGGTTTAACAGCATCTGAAAAATTACTCCACAAAATTCAGTAGCCTTTAAGCTCTCATGAAATAAGATTGTTTTGGGCTCTCTGTATATTGCTTTGATTCTTCATGTTCATCTAGTGTCTACTCAGCTGCTGAATCTTTGCTCTGAAGCCTGTCCCCTCTGGCCAGTTACATCAAATCCAATATAGCTCATGTATCCCTAAGGCAGCACAAAGGTGCACTAATATGGAGCAGGATTTGTGATCAAATGTTTGAGACCAGGTCTTCAAATCCTGGCACCAATCCTGGGAAAATTTATATTGATGACTTGTCAAGGCAGTAACCAAAACAATCCCAGTTCTTTCCATGTATTTCAGCCCAAAAACTTTCATGTGAACACAAACAGTAATGATCTCAACCCAAAATTCTTACTTGTACCCTCAGCTGTTTTGTTCAGACAACTTCCGAGTTCTCCATTCTCTGGAGAGGAGAAAATATTCTCTGGAGCTAAACTGAGAAAGTCATATTAGACAGGTAATTTAGAGCCTGCTACTGAATTACATTGAGAGCTAACAACATCTAACAAAGTACCTATGTTAGAGATTTGAAAAGGGAAGAAAGGTCGTTACCCATGCTGTTAACAAAGCACTTACTGGGGAGTTTATTTGAAGTATAAGACTTAGATTTGCAAGCACTATGTGCATAAGGCTGTCTCTGACATAAAGCCTTTCTTCCTCTAAACCTTTCTACTTTTCTGAGGGAGTTATGACTGGTCTTTATCTTTATAATTCTTCCCTCTTCCCCTTCCTCCTTCTTCATTGGCATCTAACATGACTGTGTATCTCTGGCTCTTCCTTAAAAGTACATACATTGTGTGCTTGCATAGGAGGCTTTTCATAAGGTTGTGGATATATATTTATAGATACTCTAGGGCCCATTTTCCATGTCTGATTGAAAAAATGTGTCTTGTTTATAGAATAAACCAACATCCTCCATGTTGGTTCAGCCCTGATTCTGACTTCTGAGTGTAGTTTAGGTTTCATATGCAAGGGATCTTTGGGTTTTCTCCTATTTCTTATGGCAATACGTGGTAGAACACTGGTATTTTTATCAAGGTGTTCATTAGCATTTTAGTGCTTTGGTTAATAGTTGAAATGGAAGCATCTGGAGATAAAATTATAATCATGTGGTAACATTTGAAGGTGCTACTAATTTGAGTTGAACTTGGCTAAATTAATATGAACATCCCTTCATCCCTTGGTGCCCTCCCTGTGCTTTCAGTGCCAGATATAGGAAAATATATGGAATTCAGCAGTGAAGTGAAGGCTTCCTATATAAAAAATGCAGGATGAACATTTATTTCCATCATTTATTTTCCCAGGGAGGGAGGTCAGCACTGGAAGAGGTTATGGAACCTCCACCTCTGAGAGTTTTCAGGATGAAGTTGCACCTGACCTCATGTATTGTTGATGACATCCAGGGGTTTCACTAAGTTACCTCCAGATGACCGTTTCAACATATCCCTAAGTCAGAACAGACAAATGAGCTACTGGTATCAAGTGGGAAAGATCATTGACTCACAGAGTTACAAACTGCTGCAGCTCTGTCTTAGAAACTAATGAGAACAGACTAGAAGCCAATCAGAGCCATGCTGTTATAATCGTTGTAGGTTAAAAACCATGGGATTGGTGACCAGGACAGCTGCTCTCTTCTTGTAATCCAAAGCCCTGAAGATACATATTTTGCTGGACTCAGTTCCTGCCTCAGTAATGTTTATATTTTGGACTGAGAAAGTAATCCATAACCTGGATTCTCTATATTAGCTGACATAGCATCTGAAAGTACAGTTTTATATTGGTTAGCTACAGTGAGAGTTTGGGCATACCTCTACTGTTTTCCACCAAAGATTTGCCAGTGCTGAAATTATTAACCCCACCAGTGAAAATGCCCTCAGATGACTGCGGTAATCTTGTGATTTCTGTACATGCAGTCCTGTGCCTCTCCTAAACACTAGCAGCATTGCTGAGACTGAATGCTACTACTAGATTTTACGTGGAATTTAGGCAATTCCTAGGTGCAGCCCATTGCAAAACCTCTTTCTGAGAGGAGCCAATGAGAACAAGCTACAACTGCCTTGTGCAAATTTTTGCAATCTGCTATTGCGTGAACAGTTGGGAAGGTTGAAATCCGCACAAAAGAGCACTTGGGTTTTGCTCCGACTGCGCTTTCCTGTGTAAGGGTTAAGCATATCTCTTCTGGGGGAATTCTGTGCTTCATCACCATTATGTAACTTCAGAGATTGAAATGGGATCCTGTGCAAGGCAGCTGTGTGGATTCACAGCAGCTTTCTTCCTATATTTCCCTGACACCGTGTACAGTTTCAGTGCAAAGAGCCAGGGAGCGCAGCGTTGCGAGGTGGTGCCCAGCTTTTGCAAACAAAGGGGACGGAAGACTCTGTGCCACCTGCTCTGTCACTTGAACAAATGTTAGGCATAAAACAAGCTACAAACCGCTAACTGCTTGTTGGATGATAACTTTGTGATCAGCAATTCCATCGATCATCAAGGTCAGCTTCTCTGCTTTTGTTTCTCGAGCGAACCAGTCCCTCGGTTCCATGCTCCTATAGGCAAGATGGTAAAGCAGCCAAGGATGTTAACTGCTTGGTGCCCTGACAGTAAACAGCATTGCAGAGCTGCATGCTCTCATTCGGCGTCTGACAGAGGTGTCCAGATGTTTCTGCATTAAACTGGGTGGCACAACACCTCTGCAGGAATTGGCAGGCAAGAATGTTTGCTTCTTGGCTTGGACTGAAAGCTTTTGAGTCGGCAATGTGAGGAAAATGTTGACAATATCCGCAAAACAGAGAGAGCCCTGTTGTGTTCATACATGAAAAAAGAGGAAAAAAACTCTTCTGCTCATTTTTTCCTGATTATTTTGTGGACAGTGCATTTACTAAAATTACCGGTTAAAGAAATGATAAATGCCTCTGTTTCTTACTGTAGTCGCTCATTGAGTGTGGGGCTGAGTGGGAAAAGGAGTAGTCTTGGCAAACGGTTTATTAGTCTCAAATAAATTATTCAGAGTGCAGGTTTGGATACAGATTGCAGGGAACGATAATGGAGATGGTTTTCTGAGTCTGTTCATGTTAGGGAGACATGGAGTATGCTTTTCAGGAATTCACTTAAGTGCAATCAGTTTAGAATAACGTAGTCTGGAAGTAATATTGCTGCCATCCAGCTAGTGTCTGTGGAACAGCATTCTCCTGCCTTCTGAAGCATTGGCATTGAAGATGGATAGATATGGAGATATTTATACTTTGTGCTGCTGCCTTTTAAAATATTTTTATTTTTTTTAAAGGGAAATTCATTCTCACCACTAGAGAGGGGCATGTTTTGGTTGAGATATTCTGCCCCCCCCCACCTCCACCCTGAGTGAAATACTGGACCACATCAGCATCCGATTTGGGTGCGTCATGTGGTTTCTCATGTGATGCTGGTCTCACTGCACTTTGGAGAGTGAGCCTTTGTGACTGCACTCTTGGACAGTAGCATCCAGCAACATAGGATACTTTGGGGAGGGAAAGGAAAAGAGGCAGCCTCCCAGAAATGCCTGAAAGCCCAGAAAAATAAAGTTATGACAATTTTTTATAGTTATTGTTTCTTCTTAACTGTTTTGGCTTTTATTTTTAATTCTGGGTCTTCCCTTTTCTCCGTTCCTTCAGGCAGAAAGCTGCACCGTTTGGAAGAAGCAAGTCAGTCTTTCCTCACAGCTACAATGCTGCACCGCTTTCGACAGAACCTGCTTTTCCCTCCATTTACCTGGGTGGCTGCTGCTCTTTCTGCTGCTGCTGGGGCTGCTGCAGTCTTGCTGCCTGCGCTTCGCCCTGGCTTGGCTGACTCGAAACTCTCTCATCTGCACATTGCTAAGGAAGAAGAGCGATGGAGCCGCGGATTTTTTTTTATTGGTTCTGGAAGCCAAGGGTTGCAATATGTGATGATTTTGGGGTTTTCTGTGGCGTGGTGGAGGGAGGAGAAAGGAAGGGTGTTAATCTAGGATAGGGTGGGTGAAAGCTTAAAGAAATATTATGTAAAGTAATCCAGTGCTCGACCAGGGCATCAGCATCAAGAATCCAGCCTCTGCTGCTCCAGAGGATTAACATGGGGAAGTCACAGTGCTGCAGTCGGGTTTCACCTCAGTGTTGTGCTGGAGATGGATAAATAAGGTATCGGTTGCATCTGCCTGTTAAGGCAAAGCCAAGGGAGAAGGAGAGAGTGAGCGAATGCAAATGCAAAGGAAAAAGAAATGCTTTGTGCCGTTTGTCTGATTCTGTGGATTCTCACTGCAGAGAGGATGGTTTGATTAACAAAGCAATGTATGGATGGAGGGACTGTAAATTGTAGCTTGAGCATTCCTGGTGCTGTCAGGGAGTGAACTGATGAGTTAGGTGGCTGTAGGAATATCCCCAGGGAAAACAGCAGCCTCACACTCTGTGTGTATATATCTGTGTATGTACGTGCTTTTGTGTGCATGTGAACATGTAGAGAAATGAAAGAAAGACATTTCTGACCAATTTACAGAGGACGTTTGTGAGTTTGCTGGGTCAGACTTGATTGCAGCTTGTATTTTCAGCTCTAGCTCTACACCCATTTCCTGACTGAGGTGGCACTCTGTGAAAACAGATGGTAGGCAGTATTCTTTTAAGAAATGTGAAAGCAGATCCTTTCCACTTAACACCTTGAAGCACTGAGTCTTCTGCACAGTGATGAGAGAAACCGTGGGGTTTCATTTTCTCCACCTTAAAATCTCTATAAACACAGCTGTATTCAGTATGGTGAAAAATTCTATACTGTAAATAGAAATGTGATCAATCTAATCAAAATAAATGCATCCCAGATGACTTCTAGACCAGCTGGCTACCACAGTCATCAGATGGCTAAATCCTAAACTGAGCATTTGTATTCAGTGTTATACTTGCATCTTTTTATTTTTCCCTTTTTTTCCTTAGACTTTCAAAATCAGCTTCTAATTGAAAAAGATTCTTCGTATATTGAGAAAAGCCTTCATTCGGCACTTGATTTCTGTGAAATGTAGCTGGGGGTATTTTTTATTGTGGAATTTGCTTGGGGTAGTTTTAGAGCAGGTAGACTTGTCACAGTACAGGCATATTTCATTTGGTAGGTATTTCATTTGGCCATATCTGAACAATGCAGAAAGAGGGAAAACAAGCACTGCACTCAGCTTGCAGGGCTTGGCATGGATTCGAGCAGCTGCCTATCAAGAAAGACGGGGTTTTTTCCTTTCCTTTTTTCCCTTTTATACAAAGCCATAGACTATAATGTCATACTAAAATGTATATGAGGGGATTTCCCAATAGTCATGGTGAGCTACCCTGCAAGACACCCGTCTGGTCCTTCCACTATTTGTTCCCCAGCCTACAAAGGCAGCCCTGTGTGTCGAATTGTATTTAGCCAGCTGTTGGATAGCATTCTTGTGCTGGGGGCTAAGGAGTCTTATTACTCCCGAACTGTAGTTTTCTGTTTGCTTAAAGAAAAACAACTTTGGCAATACAGCAGGCTCTGCAAAGGAATTTATTCCACTCCTATACATTTCTGAGTCTGTTGTGTGCTTCTAACTCAGGCGGTTTAAAGCAAGTGAGGAAGGAGGAGGAGAGACTCTGAACTAGCAGCTTCAAAGCTGCAGAGACGAGCAAAATGTCAGCAGCTTGTAATTAGGAGCCCATGGTTACGTCAGTGCCTGTATCTCTCCAGGAATTGCTATGAGATGTGTGCCACAAAGCAAAAGAAGTCTCTCATAACCTGGTTTAAAAGCCTGGCTCAAACAAGAAAGAGCAAAATGGATTAATGAATCTGCTGTGTTCCTAAGTCAGATGTGGATGGATTACATGCACAAGTTTGCTGAATTCTGCAGCAGTGAAGACTGAATTATGGCATGCATTCACCAAAAGTGCAAATCCTTCAGGAAAAAATGCAGATGAGCAGTCTATCCTTAAAAATTTCTTTCCTAGCTCTGTCCTGTACAGACAGCTGCATGACATGGAGGCATGCTCTGAAGGAAGAGACCGGCAAGCTGCACAAAGGTGTTTAAAAGGAAGGGTGCAATTAGACACAAAGCAAGCCTGCTGAAATTCTGCTCTGGCATTACAGATTTGATACTGAAATACCACCCCAGAGGAGACCGGCTGGGCTCTGGTGTGGTTTATATTAAGGCTTCTCTGGTTAAGAACGAGGGGGGAGGGACAGGGCTTCCTGCAGCATCTTGCAGCCATGCAGAAGTCCCCAGGGCTGTGGGAAGTGGGAGGGATAGATGTGCTCTTAAAGACACATGCCCAGATCCTGGCAAGGGGCTTTCTGACCTCTGCAATTATTTTTAGGTCTGTGAAGGCAACTTGGCAGTGCTTAAGCAGTGAGATTGCAGGGGGTGTTTAATCTCCTGCGACTGGCCTTTCTCTGTGTCAGGGCTGCAAGAGTATATAGGGCTTTTATCAATACCCCTCCACCACATGCAGCATGCATGTCTGTCACTGTTCCCAAAGACCAGTTACTGGAGGTCTGGTGTGGTTCCCTGCTACCAGCAGAAGTCACTTGCAGTTCAGCTCTGTTGTAGTTGCTTTTAAATTTACCAGGATAGGTAGATTGGATTATACAAACAGTGGGGGTGGGTGGTTTTTGGTTTGGATTTTTTTTTTTTTTGATTGTGAACATAAATTTGTAGAGGAGGTGACCCTGTATATTAAACCAATAGCTCTTTGAATTGTGTGTAGTATAATTTAAATATACTTACTTTAATTAATAGAAGGTTACAAAAGCTGGCATTGTCTGAGGCTGTTTAATTTACATCTTAGGTTTAGTCGATGAGCATAACCTGCCTGATTAGAATAGTGTATTCTGCACAGCCAACAGGGTGGAAGGCATTATTTTGTTTGTGTTAGTTCAAACAGCTGGTCATTAATGCAGGCCCCATCTCCAGAGTGAAGTGCTAGTGGACATGAATGGCTGCCTGATTAATGCTGCCCCTCGACGGGTCCTTCATCCAGCAGCGATGCTCGCAGCAGAATAATGCAGCGGGATTTGATTGCGCTCTAACAGGGTAGTATGTCATTGTGTCACCCAGCGATCGAGGTTATTATGGGCTAGGGCAGACAGACGGGACAGTGGGGTTACTAGACCGTGGCATTTTTAGAAATGCAGGGCTGACCTACTTAGAGTTATTCTTGCTGGCTGGCAGCTGCCTGGTGCAGGGCTCCCCCGGATAGGCTGCGGCTGTTGCTAGGGGGAATTAGCATGAATTTTTCCACATACAGACTCAGTGATTGAATGATAAAAGCTGACTGGAATTAAAGAGATTCGGTTCAGTATTATGCAGATTTATCTCCCTCATTTTTTTTCTCTCTCTGTCAAATGCATAAAAAGGAGCAGAAAACAGTTTGTTTCCATTTATTTTTGACCTATTTTTTTTTTTTTTTATAGGGGAGGGCAGAAGTGTTGTGAGGTCATAATTTAATATTTAGGCTGTTGAAATGATATGATAGTGGGCATGCATCTTTAATGTATGGAAGATTAAAATGCTGCCTCTCTGGAAGGGAATGAAATGAATATATTTTGTGTTTTGGTTGGCCAGCCTCCTCTTTTTATTTGAAGCCATGTCAGATTCTTTCGTCTGGAAAGGGGAAGCATACACCAGGTTTTATTGCATAACGTTACTCTTAGCTATTTTTAGCTATCTGTACTTTAAAAAATTAGTCCTATTTATGCTAGTGGATGAAATTAATCCCCAGGCTATGCCTTATGCATGTGGAGACAGATGCCCAGGGTAGCTGCAGTGTTGTGTGTCATGTTCATCTGAAAAGGTGTTTACATACTGCAAGCTTATCAGCACTGCATACCTAGCAGAGTGATGGTGCCTGAAATGTAATCAGATCAATTAGAGAACTCTTCTGGATTTTGGAGTATTTTTCAGGCCCTGGTTTGAAGTTGGAATCTCTAGATGGCCTTCTTTTATTTATCTATATCTGCCTAAAACAGTGTTATCTTTTCATAGAACTCTGTGCTCCCTTAGGAAGCAAATAAAAACAATACTCAGTGAAGAATCCTTTGATGTAATCATGAATATTTCCTTTGTTATTATCACTAATTATAGAAGATCTTTGTTTAAACTGCTATTTCCCTCTGTGTGATCTTTTGCCAGGCAAAGAAGTTCCAATTTAGTACTTATAATTTTAAGTTAATATTCATGGCAATGCATCATGACATCACACTCAAATAAGCGGAAATTTTCAAAATATGAGACAGTGGAGGATGGGAGAGAAGGACCCACATGCCTTTGGAATTGCAAAATAAAAAATGGGACCCAGTGCTGAAAAGTAGTGAACACATTTTTGTCTGAAACAGTTTAATTTCAAACATTTGGATGAATGAGATACCTTTTAGAGGGGTGTGAACAGCTTTCACATCTGAGGTACCTTTTAGAGGAGTGTGAGCTTCCTGTTCATCTTCCCTGGACCCAGAGCTGTCCTGCTTTAGCCCCTGGAATTTATTGGGAAGGCATAAAAAAAATGAAACCAGAAATGGAGACATGAATTTGAATGCATTTTGTGGCTGAGGTAAAGCATTTAGTTCCTACAGATTTGAATTTCCTATGTCTTTTTCCTGGTATTGATTCATTACTGAAACTCACACCACTTCCTTCTCTGCTCCTTCCTGACAGTCTCATGGAGTGACAGATATTTAGAGAAATGAAAGCAAGGAGGGGCACTATTTGATGCCCAGTAATTGTGTTTGCCTTGTCTGTCCTTGGAGGTTACTCCAGAAAGTTGTGGTCCCACTTCCCTCAGCAATATTCTCTTGATCAAAATCTGATGCCCTGCTCCACTTTCCTCTAGGATGCTGCAGGATGCTAGGCAACAGACAGCTTTTGTCTACAGTTGTCTCTTGAGGTTCTTGCCCTTGTTGGTTGTAGCCAGTTTTAGTTTCATCCAGTTCATCTGAGATATTAGCTGACTTGGGCTTCAGCAAATCAAAATAAGCATGCGATACTATAATAATGCAGTACCCCATTTTCTAGAAAAAATCATTTGAGTGTTTGGTATATTCATGCTAAAAAAGAGGGAGTTCAAAGAAAAGAAACGAACAACAACCTGGAAAAGAGTCGTGTCTTTGCTCTTTATCTGGATTTCAGCACACTGATTGTTTATAACAAACAATCATATCAGGCAGTTTAACAAACCATCAAGTGATATATTAAATATAAAAAATATAGTGCACCAGAAACTGTATTCAATGTAAATTGAATTTTTGCCCTGCTGAAAGTCTTGTCAATGAGAATTTTTCCAAACAATTGAATGTGTGAATGATGTGATCATAATACTTTGGGTAATTATGAGCAGCAGAAATATGGAGTTAATGAAACAAATCAAAAATCTGAGCTGTGTGTGTGTGTGTGTGTGTGTGTGTGTGTGTGTGTATAACACATAAGAAACAGGATGCCAGAGGAGTTTGAAATACATGTCTGCATTGAAAATATTGTCAATTGTGCGCATTCTTTTGAAAAACCCATGTTAATGACTTTCTGATGATCTCCTCTGAGGTTTCTATTCTTGCTACAACTTACACCTCCTACCTTGAAGTTTCTTACCTACAAAAGATTGTATTTTTCAACATTCTTGTACTGTGACCTCTCCTGTGAGCTATGAAAGATCTATTATGCTGAGTTTCATGCTCTAGGGTAGCTAAGTGAAAGCTGCTTTACTGGGAGCATATGCAGGCAATAATTTTTTTCCCCATCAAAATACCTAGAATCTTGCCTCTATTTGCAGCTGTGAGGTGGCTGTACAGATGGGTCTATTCCTGACATCAAAGTCTTGGCCAGTCATTGATTTGCTGAGCATTTTGTGATTTTATGGCAACTTTCTGTTTTTCTCAAAATGATCAGAGGATACAGGATATAGAGCAACTCATCCAGATTCCCATGCCACAAGAAGTGAGTTGACTCCCAGCCTTCACATCCTGCAGGGCCATACAGATCAGTTCTTCTGTAGCAAATGTGTTTCAGTTTCAATTTCAAACCAAAAGTACAAGGAATTGTCTCATATTTCTTAAAAGACTGGCAGTTAGCACATTCCTTTTATTGCAATGCAGTAGGGAATACAAATGTTTAACAAAATAAAATAATCCTTACAAGATTTTTTTTCTGTGATCCATTAACATGGAAACAAACTCTATTACAAATGCTCCTGTAAGAGCCAGGTGCAGCACTATCGTGGCACTCACATTCCTGCTCTTCCTGCATGCATGCATGTGTGTGCCTGTGCACTCAGAATTGCTGCATACATGTAGTGTGGGTGTGTGGATACAAGACACAAGCATAACTTACACAAACACAGCGCTGAAGCATATAGCATGCAATCATATGCCTCTAGATATATGATGTTGTTTTTTCTATGATGAAAAGTGGCTTGAGATGAAATGTAGGCAGTTCTGGTGTGTAGCACCAGCCATTGTTTTAATGCTATCATCCCATTCAACACCAGCAAAGACAAAAAAAGCCCCAAAACACGTTAATGTGTGATAGAAGGGTAGCAAAAAGGGCAGTGTGATGAAAAATGGGGTGTACCTAGATAGCTGTGTTTCATAACCACTTGTGCCTTTTGTAGACATGTAAAATGAAATGTATGATGGGCTGTTTAAGACAGAGAGAGATATTTTAAATTATTGCTAATTCTTCCCTACTGCTCTTAGGCCACACCTACTTCAAAAGTGAATCCAGACTCAGATCTTGACAGAGATCATGACCCTGTTGAAACCAATGGCTGTTTTATTCTGGAATTCAGTTGGGCCAGGATTTCATCTCTTGTGTTTTCCCCTGAACATGTCTTTTTTTCTATACTCTTCCTCCAAAGTGTGGTGTTTCTGTTTCTACTTTTTCCCCCCTCTGTTCCTCTGAAAATTCTTTGAAAGGTTACTTTTTTTGTTGAGCAATTTACTATAAATTTGCTCTTGAGTAGAAAAAAAATGTGGGGAAATATCACTTCCCTCCTGAGCTAGTAAAGTAGAGTTGCAGTGAGTCTCAATAATAATGTTTTTCTGAATACTCCTGCTTTCATCATAAAATGTCTTTAGTTTTTAATGAAAGGGAACAGGCAGTGAACAAAACAAATATACCAAAGAGAATCTGGTCTCTTAACAGGCTGCAGAAACTCGGGTAATGAGATGGCTGGTGTCTTGACCTACAAAGCTAGGGCTCTTAGAAATGTCGAGGGAGGCAGAACGCAACAATTTCAAACAAGAAATGCTTTCTAGTTCTCTAGCCACTTGTGCTGTTATCATCATTAAGGTTAACAGTGAATTCATTTATCTTTTTTTTTGACACTTTAGTGTTGCATAAACAGTACTCACACCGATATTCAAAGAAATTATTCATATGGAGGCAGGTATACCACAGCTATGTCAGTTATGTCTGGGTTTGCCTTGTTTTTCTTTGTTATATACAGACATAGCAATTAGGCTCTTTTGAGGTCAAAATGTTTTTGATATTTCAAAGTTAGAGACATTTGAAATAATGGCAGTTAGTAGAGGACATTAGAGATAGAGTTTTGGGCAGTATTTTATCTGCAGAAAACATGCAGGATGCAGGAGGTAGTGCATGGTGCTGCAGGCTTGGTACGGTTACAACTGAAACAAATGGCTGGTGAATCTTGATGTAAATCTCCTGCTTGTGACCTCTACAGATGGCAGTGTATTACAGATCTCAGCTGCAATTTCTGCTAACACACACATACACTGTATTAGCTGAACTATATTTGTTGGTGTGTCATCTCCAGCATCTCTTCATATTAGTCCTTTATAACTAAAACCTACAATTGTTTGTAACTGCAGATGAGATCACAAGTTCCAGTTTTTCTTCATCTTGAAATGGCAGGTCTGTGTTATGCACCTCTGTGAGTTTTCTGAATATATCACTTTTAAAAAGGAGCAGAAGTTCCAGCACACTTCAGTGCCCTATTTGCTATGTCACAGACTGTGGATCTTCTTTCCATCAAGGGTTTTATGCTAAAAGTCAGGGAATCACACACTTGCCTTCAAATTTGACTTTGGTTCCTTGGAATGATACTCACCCAGACTTTTGTGATTGTGATTGTGAAAAATTACTTGCAAACATTAAAAATAACCCCTTCTGGTGCCTACATTTGCATTTTCTGTTCACATTTGATATGAGTTTAGCTGAATATGAGACATGAAGATTAAATCTGATTCCATTCCTCTGAAATGTTTTCTTTCCCTTGTTTTATGAGAGTAATCCTATTTGTTTTAGAAGCAAGTGAATGGCAGGCCAAGAAGCCCAAATGAACAGATGTTTGATTGCACAAATCAGGTATTCATGTTATGATGCATTCCTAAGAAGCAGGACAGGGAGTTAATGCTGTGCAGATCAACTTGGTTGTGTCTTTTCAAACAGCAGACCATCTGAAATCAGGACTATAAGGCTGAGTGAAATGCTGGGCCTGGTGGAACATTGGAGAGCTGGGTTAACTGGGGTGCTCCCACTTCAAAGGGAGTCTCCAAATTTTCAAGTACTGCCAGTAATTGGTTCCTTTCTTTGCTCAGCCCAACTGATGCTATTTTCAGCTACTTGGCAACTGTAAAGAGAGGTAATGCCCTTCATTTAAATCACCTTTCCCCATAAACCTTGGCTTCTTGTTAGCTTTAGGTAGTCCTGGGTGTCTCATACTAGTATGGACTATAGCAAGAATTTGAAACATTCAAAAAAATTCAGAAGGTGGCCAGGATTTTGGAATAACACTGCTGTGTAGTTGAAGATTTCTGGATGAATTGGACATTTCTGTTGCAGAGCATGTTAGAAGAAATGCAAGTCAGTCAGAAGTTTTGGCTGTGTTCCTGGTCTGCATAATGATGGAAACCAATAAATTCAGGTTAAAGCTGTGAAATTTTCCTCCTCCATGGGTCTACAACCAGGAGAAAATCCACTGCTTTGTTCATCCTCCAGATCCAGTTCTGCACAGGCCCTTCAGAGTTTACATCTTCGTTTGTCACATCTATTGCATGCAAATATTTTTAAACATTCAGTTCATCTTGTCATTGAGCCATAAAGACTTAACATCCATGATGATTTGTGAGGTCTGTGATTATTGCTGGATTCTAGATGGTACCCATGCCTTCCTGATAGCCACTAGTTTATAATTTAATGTAAGCTCTCATATATGCATTTTCTTAGAAAGGATGAAATGGATTCATGTCACTCCTTAATCCTATGTCAAAGTAGGAAAATGCAAGATTTTTTCTCTGTGAGCTGGATGGACATCAGAGAACCTTCTCTCTCTTTGGGTCTCACAATCCAGCTTTGAAATGTCTTTTAAAAATATGAAAAGGGTGTAGTTGCAGCTTTAAAACCAAGAACTTTGCACATTACTGAAATAAATAGTTCTCCCTTTTATTTTGGGGTCCACATTGAGACAATACACAGAAGAAAAAAAAACATGGTAGACTTCTATTTTATTGTTTCCTTACATCCCATCCCCCTCTCCTTAATTTATTTTTGGGGTCTGGAAAGAAAAGCATGCTGAAAAGCCCCAGTGTATTGATGTGTGAAATTGAAGGTGTTGCTCACTCTTACGATCGAGCCACTGTGCCCTTTGAAAGGGCTAACATATATTGGAAAACATGTACCTAAGTATGAAAAATTCCTTAAATTCAGGGTGTGTTCATACAAAGTGAAGTTTCTACAGTGTGGAAATCATTAAATCTGATCCAGAAAAAATGTAAGGTGCCCCAGCCATTGAGATGTGAATCTCTTTAATCTGCACAAGCATTAGAAAAATCTGAAACATGTGAAAGTTCAAAAGCTGCAAAGCCATTACATGACTTCTTATTCATTTCTCAAATATTGTAACTTTCTATTGAACTGTAAAAAGACTTTTTCTTATATTTTTTTCTTTTCATAACCAATAGATCAGTCACTCACTAATGTGTTACTGCACATTATGAATCTGAAAGTTTCACTTGTTATGTCTACTTGGATATAAATTTTTGATTTATTTTAGAGCATTTTATGTAGCACTTCAATGGTTGGTAACTTGCAGCTTTTAACCAGCTGTTGTTAGGGAGGGGGTAAAGGGCATGACTGAGTTAATTTCTAAATTTTTGTTTAAGATCTCAAAAATGTTGCAGTACATTTTGAGGTAACTTTAATGATTAGCTTTAACTTTGCATTACATGAATGCATGCTAATTAAAAACCAAACCAATAAAAACATCTTAACAAAACTAAAGCAACACAAAATGATTTTTTTCATCTTAGCTTTGCATCTCTGAAGTACACCAAGAGAAGTTTCAAATCCAGTGAAAACTTCAGAGAAAACAGTGAATTACTATTTGCAAGAGGACAGACTTGGTTGGTAACAGAAATGCTTAGCCCAAGAATTTCCTACTGCCAGCAACATTCTAAAGTGCACATATGTCTAACTCCAAGGGCCAGAATATTTATGACTGATCCCAGGCTGTCTCTCTGCTGCTCCAGTAGCCAAACCTTCTGCAGAGACTTGTGCAGTCTGACAAACCTGGCTTTCCCTCTATGTGAGTATTAATTTGTTTTGCATCTGCAATCGTAACATTAGGCTCATTTTTGATCCTTTTGCCCTTTCTGTGGTCAGTTATACAGTCCTAAAGTTATCAAATAGTTGTCTCTCACTGGGGCATGAGTCGTGCTTTAGGCTGTTTGCTTAAATGCAGTACTTGTTGAGATAAAGCTGCTGGGAAAGAGAGAGAGTCCCATAAGTCTGATGGCTTTGCTCTAGGAGCTGCCAGGGATGTACTGTTACATTACAGTGTCTGAAACAATAATAGATCTTCACATGTAGGATAGCAGGCTTTCTTTAGGGTAAAAAAAGAATAGAAAGTGTCACAATGATTTGTCATTTGAAAATCAGCCACAAATTTTTGTCAGTGAAACTCCTGTGAGAAGACAGTGTAATTACTAAAACCAGTTGGGGTTGGATTTTAAAATTGCAGGCAAATGTAGAATCTCACAAAGAGACTTTTTGAGTCCTTCTACCAAAAAAAAACCCCCAAAAAAACAACTTTAAAAAGACAGGGAGAGGCCTGTTTTCCACATAAAAATAGTTGGCAACCTGACCTTCATTGAGTTGCCAAAAGATGTATCAGAGGGGCTGAGGTAATCCACTAATTTCTGAGGTGGTGAAGAAGAAAAGTGAAAGTGGGCTAGAGATAGGAGCAACTGCAGGAGCAGAGGGAAAGGTCAGCTGAGAACTCTGGGATCTCTAGAGGACACCACATTCTCAAGAAATAGTCTACATTTAGAGTTATAAAACCTAAGTAAAACAAATGTCTCAAACCTGTGCCAAGACCCAAAGAGTTTGAAGGTAAACATAAGATAAGAATTAACTGTATTCATTCTGTCCTTTGCTGCCAAGGCCTCACAGCACAACAAAGGACTATTGATCAAAAAGGTCATGTAGAAGAGGGCAGGGTTTGAAGAAACTGAATTTAAAAAAAAAATCCCAAATGAGACAAATACAGAAATAGTAACTTAGAGATGAATGGAGTTCTGTACATCAGACATTTCTCACATGCATTCATTTGTCTGCACAGATATAGTGAATATCTATCATTTTCTTGGTTTGCACAGTGACATCCACCTGTAGTCTCTAGAGCTTGAATTGGTGAGTATTACATGTATCCCTCTAAATAAAGTAGAAAAAGAAGCAAAAAGAAAACATGGTGTTGCTCTTGGGTTTTCCATTTGGTGCTCTACACATCTTGCACAGATACTTAAGGCTGCTCACATGTAAAGTGGTAACCAGTGGTGACTGACGGATTATTGAAGTATTTAGGGTTCCCATAGTAGCAGCAGCAGCTGCTAAGGGATATTATGTGAAGAAGCTGCTGTTATCTTGATCTTCTTGACCAGAAAGGTTTTTTCCCTTCCAGGAGGTTACGTGGTAAAGGGGAATAATTATTTTTAGCTGGGATCGGCAACTTGTCAGCCTCTCATATCCTGAAAAATATTAATACAGGGCAATTTACTATGTGAGTGCTGCTGGGAAAAAAAGGCTTTAAAATACGAGAGATTATAGTGTCATCTGCAGGCAAAAATCTGCTAAGTGTATTTGTGATTTGGGGGGCAAGTGGAAAAAGAGCATTCCCTGTGAATGACAAGTGCCAATCTCATAATGTCATGTTACCACTGTGGATGAATTAAGAAAAAGGCCCATTATATTATATCTAACTAGAAAGCAACTTAACAAAGAAATACACTGTGTTGTTAGTGAGAGGAAGGATGGACTTGTGGTTAGGGCACAGGAGTTGCTGATTCAAATTTCTGGCTCTGCAAGAGACTTCCTTTGTGGCCTTGGGCAACTCGCTGCCACGTTTCAAAATGGGAGTAGCACCCAAACTGGAGGGAGAGATTTCCTAGAGAGATACCTTCCCATTGCAGCGTTTAAATGGATACTCAAGTGGACAGAGCTTCAAGATGAGATCAAAGAGATCTTTTGAAAATGTACAATAAAAGTAGGAACTGTAGAGTTTGGACACTTTCTTCTCCTTGTTTCTTTGCTATTTCCCCCTTCCCCCCTCTCCCCCCACTCCTTCTCTTTTCTTTTTTTCTTCTCTCTTTTTCCTATGGAACTCTGGCTCTGATACTGGTTATTGAGCATTTGAAAATCTGATCCTTGACCTCCCTCGGGATTCTGACTTAGTCATTTTAAGGCTTGGTTTCCCAGCTGAAAATAGAGATAACAATGCTTTCTTTATCTTACTGCCTGCCAGTTTTGTCTCTTTAGACACTGAAGCATTGGGGAGAGGGATTACCTTCTATAATATACAGGTATTTCACCCAAATCTTTGAGGGGGAATGAAAGAAATAGGAACTTTAGGCATTAGTGTGATGAAAAGAGACACACAAATGGTGGTAGAAGCAGCCATTTGGATTTTTAATAAGTAATGAGCCAAATTCAATTGTATTAAAGACTGTTAGAAAAGACAATTTGTGTCTGAGTCAGGATTTCTTCAAGACTTGAGAACAGTGAGATCGAAACTTGTGGGTTGAGCACATCTCTAACCAGAGTTACATTAGAATCTGTGTTGAAGTATGTTTTCAATTATATTCTGTTAGAAAAGTAATGCTCAAATTTATCTTAAGTTGTCACAATGCTTCAAAGCATGGGCTTTTCCTCTCTCTAAGTCCTTGGACAGACGCAGGATGTGTTGCAGCAAAACTGTTTCCAATTAAGTTGATGCATTCTGTTCTTTAATGATTCAGGACTTTAAGTTAAAGAAAGAGTTCAGAGGGATGATTCAGATAAATTTGCCTGGAAAGCAGTCATTTGCCTGAGTTTCTGTGGCTGTACCGTGTTGGGTCATCAGGGTGACACATAGCCACGAACTTCACTGACATTCTGCTGATTAGTATTGGCTGGGGATCCTTCTCTGAGGCAGGTAACTGAATATAAAAGTGGGAACTTGAAGCATCTGGGTTAAGGGAAATAATTTATTCCAGCAAATCTCTCTGCTGCTTGTATCTGCTGTAAATTTTTGCCCAAGTGTGACTTGTCTAGCTGAACAAGTTTTTGTAGTTCCAGGGGTTCCAGGGGTTTTCCCCCGACTATCTGAAGCATGGCTCTTCATTACCTATCATTTCATGGAGTGCTATGCTGAAAACTTCTGCTGTGCTGAAGATTAAAAAGGGATTTAAAGGGTGAAATGGGTTTTTTAGACATGTGTATGTACATAAACAGCACAGGTTCAATTCTCCAACTCAAGACAAATACTTGCACATGTACATTTGGCACTCTTATTTGTCAGTACTTGGGGCTGCCTCTGTAGCTATCCCCGAACAGCCTGCTCTAGCAGCCTTCTGTGTGTTCTCTCTCATTCATGCTGCCTTCATTCTTGCAACCTCCTGGGCAAAGTCTCACCTGATGAACCCTAGCTAGCCAGGTTATGCCAGAACTTCATTTGACTCACTGATGTCTACTGCTTTGCAATGATTTGCCTGCTCAGTTCTGTTTTACCTCCAGGACAAATTTGGGACTACTCAGAATACATACTCAAGCTGACTTTGGCAAAGGTAAAGTATATGTGGAGATGATAATGAAAATAAATCCCTTCATTTTCATGTACTAAATGAAGACTGAAACTCTTGTGACATGAAAAAATAATGAGTTTCTTACTCTGGTCATTGTCCTGTTGCAGGAGTATGTGCAACTGGCAGTCAGTGCTGAGTGAGTTTTGGATTTGAAAGCATTTTGTTTTGTTCTTTCTCTTTTTTATTTTTTTTTTTTAGTCCATGAGAATGAGGTGTATTATAGGTAAAGATATTACTGAAGAAATTCTCCTAATATTGTCCACTTAGCTAGAAGAAGTTTGTGCAGGTATTCAGTAATGCATTAACCATGCATACGGAAAAACGAGGAAAAGTATTCATAAATTCTGAGTAGTTTTTCTGAGAATCAAAAAGTTTCTTCAACTTCTCTTCACTAATATAATTTTATCTGGATGACCCTGCAAAGTGTTTTCACCATTACTACAATCTGTCAGTGTGTGCAATGACAAGGATTGTAAGAAGATAAAAGCTTGGATTTCAGTTTATTACTTGTTTTTGACGTGTTTAGTACATGTATTAAAAAATCAGGTAACTCAGAAGTTTAAGTATCACGATAGTGACTCTGAAGTTTGGTTTGCAGTTGGTCCTCTTGTTTACACTTGGTTCTCTTAAAACTAGATCTGACTTTGATATTCTTAAAAGATCAGTTTGAAATCTGGCAACTGAAAATATATTTAAAAAAAAATCTAACATAACATTAAGCCACAATGTAATTCAGAATGGTGTCCTTCTTTAGGCTTGAAAAGGCAGGTCAAGCCTCTCTTCCACCTAAAATTTTAATTGCAAGCTGTTTTAAATAAACTTCTGGGACACAGAAGATACTCAAACTTTGATGTATTTTGATGTATGCACCATAGGATAATTGTACTATTTCTGAATGATATTTGGTCATGTTATCCACAACAACTATGCTATTTCCTTTGTCTGTGTTTATAATCTTAGCAGTGTGTTTTTATCATAGAAAGAGGATATGCTTTTCTCTTAGTATAAACAAGAAAACCTAAGAAAAATAACCAAAATTTGACATGGGTCCCCTTAGAACTTGGGGAAATATAATGCATGACCTCTTAATGAGAGGTAAAAAAAAAAAAAGACATTTATTTTGCTTAGGGAAAAATGTGGAATATTAGATCTCATTCTAGAATCTGGGCTCTGAGCTGTGATGTCTAGGAAGGTGCGAATTTTATGTTCTGTGTAGAACTGTATATTGGTCACCAACTCTGAATTAATTCTTGACCAGCTGAGTGTGTTTTGCTCACTTTCAAAACCATAGCAGAAATTTATTTCAGTGTGGTGCCAAGCTGGGGCTATTTGAATGAGCAAATTAAAAAAAAAAAAAAAAAAAAGAAAGAAAGGAAAAATATTAAATGAAAGAGTAGCAAAATCATTTGCTATAAATGAATGAGTGATCTTAAAAAATGGAGGAAACTTCCAAACCAATGTAACGAAGATATTTTTATTCAAAGTCTAGCATATATGCAGGAGTTTAAGTGACATGCCTTATTACTAACTCTGAGAATCTATTCTGAAGTTATTGTGTCTCTCCTGTCAAAGTACTGTTTCCCCAGAAAAAGGACCATGTGACTTTCACAACAAACACAATGCATTGCCTGATAGTTGCTTCATGGAGAAGTGCAATATGTTTATATCATCCTTTCCTGCCTACAAGCCTTAAAACTTATTCAGAGGAGAAACCACAGCTGCTTTTTTTTTTCCAAAGAGCATCAGTGTTTTTATTGCTGGCAACATGACTCAGCTCTAATACCAGTGACCTAGATCCTTGCCATAATGGGCATTATCTCAATAGTCACAGCAGAGTCATTTGAATGTTTCAGTTTTGCACAAGTGAGACCAGATACAGAGAGATTACACAATAGCAAGCAGATCCCTAACAGTCAGAACTGCTGCTCTGTGTTGGCATACAGCTTGCAGGAGACAGTTTAAATATTATCAGTGGCTTTTCAAGTTTTGAGTAAATAGGGCATAATGTAAGTGGTAGGGATGAAATAGTGAAGTTATGGGTTTTGCAATTGCTTAACTTAAACAAGACTATTTCCAGCAACAAATAACATTTATTTATAAAAAGAAAAAAGACAGAACATGACAGACACACTGCCTGGTCTCTCTTTTGGCAAAAGGATAGCATGTTGTTCCATTCCTTGTTGACTGGCATCATACACTTTTACTCACCTGCTGATTGCTGCTTACAGTACTTACTTAATCTCAAGCTTATTTTGATAGAAGAGTGTGTCTGTTGTGGCAAAAGCACACTTGCACAAGGCATTTATGGCCAGCACAATACTAGCAGGAGTGTGAAGATTGCCTGATGACTGCAGGTATGGCCAGCAAACTCTCACCGACATGTAGTCCCTCAGTGAGCTATTCAGGTTCCTAAAGTTACACAGGCACCAGAAACACTTTGATGGCCCAGGGCTTAAATTACTTTCATTTCTTTCCTTTTAATTACATTCCTTTCTTTTTTCCTTTTCCCTCTCCACCATCCATCTGGCTTTCCAAGGATTGTATATTGACTTTTTGCCCTAGATTGTCACTGAGACAGGGATAAACAGAGTTTCTGTGTGGGATTGTTTTGTAAAGGTCAGATTTTTTATATCCTTTTTCTAACTGCTGTTCTCAGGTTTTGATCATTTAGGCTAAATACTTTCAGAGATAGCATCTCAACATTTTAGGGTGCTAGAATTGTTGTATTAATTTAAGATTTTATAAATAATTACTATATTGCATAAAAATGCCTACCTTTTGACTGAGTTAGGACTGCATCTAAAAGACTAAAAATAGATCCATCAGTGCCTAAGGGCTTTGAGTCTTTACATGAATTCATGGATGAGTTGGAAAAAATTGACTGGCACTGGAAAACAGAAGCTGGACAAAATTAACAGCAAATCCTCTATCCTCTCAGCAAAGCAGATCTGTTGACTGTCAGCTGCCCTACATTTTAGAGTGCAAAACCGCTCACACGGTTGCTGAGCATCAGTGGCTCAGAGAGTTGGGGAAATTAGCCTCTGGTTGTGAGCATAATTGGATTCCATTTGGAGAACTTTCGAAGTTTTAATATTTTAAATATTTGAGTGAACGGAAAGTGGTTTGTTTTCATTGCTCTGTCTGAAGGGCTGGAGGGTATTTTCGTTTTCTGGTTTTAATGCCTGATTCTCCCCAGAGGATCTTAGGATACATGTTGCTTTATAAAGGCCACCTTTTGTTGTCCTTACTGAAGCACCTACCTCCATCCACCCTTTTCCTTGTTGGAATACCCTGTAAATGTGGCAATAAAAACTGGTAGAGTGAGAGCAGTGACTCCAAATGCAGAAACAGATACCACCTCTGAACATGCCAAAAGCACATGTCCTGCTTCAAGAACCCTCCTTTTTATCATAGTAAAGTTTTAGTAAGGCTTGAGAGTATCAAAAAAGTAAAACCAGGATTATATTTAAAAAACAGCCATAAAAAAACTCTCACTACTTCCTCTTGAGGTTCTTTAATGTTTCCTACATGCCTGAAGAGGGCTTATATTTGCAGCAGTAAGTCTATTTTAATCTCAGATATAGGGCGAAAAAAAGTTTGGGGGTTTTTTTTTGCCTTTTTTTTTTTGTTTGTTTGTTTTTTGGATTTTGTTTTGTTTTGTTTTTAACATTCTAAAGTGATTAAATGGGAAATCTTGTTTTTTTATGTACCCTAAACCAATACAGATAATAATTGTCATCCTCTTTGATTACTATTTCATTAATAGTTGTTAATGATCCTTCAATCCTATATTTGCATGGACCATTACCCCTTCCCCATACATTCCAAAAAATGTCCATCAGGACATACATATTAATTAAGCAGAATTGTGTAAGCTTTTTTTACCAGAACCACAAGGGCCAGTCTTAAGATATTACATAACAAAATCCTATAAATTTAAAAGAATGTTCTCAATCATTTATGCTGAGAAAAAAGAGGTCTTAAATAGAAGAGAAATTAGATTTCTTGAGATCCAGACCCAAAACATTCCCCTTAGAAGTAATACAGAATCCTGCAATTAATCATCTAACTGAAAGGACTAATATATGTGTGCATGCATCTCTATCTATCTCTGCTTTTACTTGAAGCTGGTTTAGGAGTTTGGTCTGGAACAAACTTGGCTGTTGGAGAGAACTCCTCTGTGTTTAGTGAGGCATTACACGGCCACAAATGCTAATTAACACAGGTAAGACAAATCAACACTTCATTGATCACAAAAGAATTCAGATTTCATGTGACATGTAGGGGTAGAAAATCTGCAATCATCTGGGCATCAATGAGACTGTAAAATCCAGAGCACAATGTACTGCAAGGAGAAGGAAGAAAAAACCGCTTCTGTGCATAATATTCACAAGGACAAATGACAGATACAGAAGGAAATATGAAGGAGAGAACTATGGAAAATGTTTACTGCCCTGAAAAAGGATTTAAAGGAATGTTCAGAATAATACATTTTCTTAGTTACACAATACAAACAGCAGTGGGAATTTTGAGAATTGGTTGCTAGGTATGTGGAAACTATTCCTGATTACTTTGATATTATTTTGATATAACTCCTGCTATGTGGCTTAAATGAGGCTGTGATATATATGCAGTCTGTGTCAGAAAGAGAGCATTTAATCATGTAAATCTGATTAAAAGCTACTGCATTGTAACAATGAAAATAACTAAAACATCTGTTAAAAATATAGTGAATAATTATTAAGAGCTGAAGATGTCAGGGATAATTATTTGATTTTAAGGTCGAATTCTAAGTGTACTCCATCATTCATCTACCCTTTTTACAAATAGTTTGTTAAAAAAAATCAGAGAGGAAAGGAAATATGAGTGGGGGGGATATTGGTCTTTCCAACAGATCTCATAAAATTGTTCACTTTTTTTCTACTTGAAATTAATCTGCCTTGACATATAAGAGGTATTAAATTTTATTTCTGGATTTATCGCTCTATACTTCCAGTATAAAATTTTACATTCAGTATTCTCTCCAGACCTACATAAATGCATTTCTCTTTAGCTATATCCATAGATAGAACAATTGACAATGATTAGATGACAGAACACTACTGTTTGCTCAGCAACAGCTCCCATCCACCCCAAACCCTTTCTGTACTTTGTGTCATCTTCCCTCTTATACGTGGTAATATCCTTTTCTAAAAGCAAATAAGTTCTCTGAACAGTTTTGAGTAGACTTTTGCTTCAATTTAATATTTTGATTAAAAATTACAGGATGTTTCTTCAGTCAAAGTTCTTTTTCTTTGGGAGAATAAGTGAAGATTCTTCTGATCAAAGTTTTTGAGGCAGACTGACTTCATGATGAAGCTGCTGATCTCATAGAAAAAGTACCTGTTGGCAGAAATGCACATAAGAAATTCTTTCAAAAGTCTATAAGCACCTTAAATTCTGTAGATAAAACCAAGCTTTTCTAGTGTTACTATATTTAAGACAAATTAAGTGATCTTATTTCCTTTCAGTCTAATGAATAAAATAAGCTCTTACATGCATCTCAGTGAAGGTAAGTTGCTGTTTTTAGCAAAGATTTCACTCATATTGGTAGAAACCTAAAGAGGAATTTGTGCTATTTGTGGCATTGAGCCAAATTTCTTTCTGACTGTCCTCCTGAAAAATTTTTGCTGCTTTTGCACCTCATTCCCCCTTCCTGATTGCTATCAGGTAGACAGTTTCTCCTTTTTTTTTTTTTTTCTTCAGTCTTAAATTGTTACTAACACAAATTAAAGTCCTTTTCAGCAGATATTTTTTTCTGATTTTTCCAGCCAAAGAAGGATCTAAAGGAAACAAAAAGAAATCAATGACACAGAAAAAGTTGTGGAATTCACTGCAGCTGGCAAATTTGGAAAACTGATGTTTAAGATTTTAAAGTTAGAGTATCCAGGTTTATAAAGAACAGGCCCACAATAATGTTCAATGTGACAGCTGCATTCACTATGGACTCCAGAATGTTCAACACATCTTACCTCCAGAGGACCAGAAAATAAGGGAGCTGCCTGTCTCTAATGGCTTTTTCCTGATCATCACTTGCTTTTAGAAACATGACAGTGGACCAGACACTTGTTTAGAGTAGACCAACACTTCAGTTTATGTGTAAAGCTTTTCTTCTCCCCTTAAGGCCCACAACTGCCTGCACTGCTTTGCCAGTATCCAGTTTAGACTGGAATTTTTTTATGGCAGAGGTATTCAATTAATTCTTTTCAATGTCTAGCTTGTATATAAAGTTTAAGGTATAGATAAACATAATGCTAGATACAATGAAAAGAACAGTTCTGGGCTCATGTAAGAGAGAAGCAGGATGCATTCTCAGTCGTTTGTGGTTTACATCAGTGGTTGTCTATGATAAATATTTTCGTAGTGATTTCCAGTTTTTTCTCAAGGTAGATTGAAATGGAGGATCTTTTTATGATAGTCTGAGATGCTTTTATTATGTAGATTACTTTTTCAAGCCTAGTGGTTAATTCTGGAATAGGAAGTGGTTTCTACAGCTTAGATAATAATACCAAGTGGAACTTGGGTGACTTTTTTTTTGCCTTTAATATATGCTTAGATGTATATGTGCAGGTCAGTGTCTCAAAAATAGAAAGGAAATATAGAACCTTTAATCAACAGACTCAAGGACTGCAGCCCAGAAAATCCTTAATTTTAGTATGTCTTGTTGATAACAGAATGTTTTATGAGTAGAGAGCAAAAACAAAATGATGAACACTTGATTTACTGGAATACTTTCAAATAAACAAATCTAGTATTAATTTGCCTAAACATTAATTATATTTTTGCAGAGATATTAAAGTATGTATGCATTTCAGGATGACCACTCATGGAGAGAATGGTTTTATTCAATGGTAGTTGTTGAAGCTCAGTGTATAGGACTGACTTTGGGTCCAGGTAGAGGACAGGTGCAAGACAACTTAGTAAACTGCACATTAGGAAACTTGTATAAAGGATATACAGGAGGATAACCCTTCAGGAAAACTTCTGAAATTAGCCTTCAGACAGGGACCCCTTAAACATCAGGGGAAATTTTGAACATGAGTGTTAGTGGTATTACTGGTTTGTTTGACTGTCTCAAGCTTATGGTGGCAGAGTCTTACCTGTGGGATGTGGAAAATGACTCCACCACCCATGTGCTTGTAGCACAGTTGACTTCCAACACGACAAGCTGCCACTCTTTTGTAAGAGAGAAGTGTCATTAAATGTGGTGAGCCAATTTATTTGCAAGAGCCTGCTGGGTAATAGCAGAAACAGAACAATAGAAATGAGGCAGACCAGTGAGAGGAAGCAAACATAAATCTAAGATGCTGAATTCTAGTGAGACAAGAGTAGCTTGCAGGATGAATTCTTCTCTTAATTTATGTCCAGTCTCTTTCCTCCAGTTTTTCCATTATTCTGCAGGGAATCCCATTACTGATTTAGATCAATAGCAGGCTTCCCAAGGTATTTGTGCTCCTGTGTAACATCTTTGTTGGCAACATGGACGGCGGGATTGAGCACACCTTCTCGCTGCAAGTATGTTGATGACACCAAGCTGTCGACATTCTGTGGAGCAGGGATGCTATCCAGAGGGACCTTGGCAGGCTTTTAAGAAGTGGGTCTTTGCAAACCTCATGAAGTTCAACAAGACCAAGTAATAGGTCTCAAACTGTTCGCAAGGTCCTTGGGTTGGGGCAGTCCCAAGTACAAGTGCAAGTACTGGTGCGATGTCACATTCACATTCTCTGGAAAAATTCCTTCACTCAGGATTTTTCTCCTGGGAAGCTGAGAAGCCGCAGAGAAAAAGGAAAACAAACTCATTTGCTTCTCCTGTGTTTTTGCTCCTTTGGAATGTGTTTGAAGGAGGTGATTGTGTTTATCCACAGGTGGTTGTGTCATTGGTTTCTGGTGTGAATTGTTTTGACTCATTGGCCAATCAGTGCCAAGCTGTGTCAGGGCTCTGGAGTGAGTCACGAGTTTTCATTAATATCTTCATAGCATTGTGTAAGTATCCTTTCTGTATTCTTTAGTATAGTTTAGTATAGTATTCTTTAATATAATATAGTATCATAAAATAGTAAATTAGGCTTCTGAGAACATGGAGCCAGATTCATTGTTCCTTTCTGCCATGAGGATCCCCGCAAATGCAATAGCTGGAGAATGGATTGGGAGCATCCCTGAGGAGAAGGACTGAGGGGTGTTGGATGGTGAGAAGCTCAAGATAACCCGAGCTTCCAGCTCAGAAAGCCAAGACTGTCCTGTGCTGCACCAAAAGCAGTGTGACCAGCAGATCAAGGGAAGTGATCTTCCCACAATACTCTGCTCTTGTGGACCCTACCCAGAGTGCTGCATTCATCTCTTTGACCCGCAAAGACCCTCTTGGAATGAGTTCAGAGGAGAACCACAAGGATAATCAGAGGTCTGGAGCACCTCTTATAGAAGGTAGGCTGAGAAAGTTGGGGATTTTCAGCATGGAGAAGAGAAAGCTGCAGGGAGATCTTATAGCAGCTTTCCAGTACCTGAAATGGGCCTACAAGAAAGCTGGAGAGGGACTTTTTACAAGAGAATGCAGTGACAGGACAGGTAAATGAAGGAATAGCTCTCAAAGTGTTCACAAGCTTTAGAAAAACTGCATGTGATTTTGCATATGGCTTGAGAAATTATTGATATATTTTCAGAAAATGTTATGGCTTATAATTCCATTGTTGAAATGTTTAAGTTTGATTTTTGCTGCTTTGAATTATTTTGAAATGAGGGTACTGTTAGGAATACCTCTTGAATGAAAATCCTGAACAAGAATGAATTTAATCCATTCTGAATGTCATAGAAAACCAGTTTCTGTCTTTTTTCTGCCCTCAAAAATTCCTGATTTCCTGGTAGCTCTTAGGCTTATTCTTTTAATCACTTCACAGCATGTAGAGCTGATGGGTAGGGGTCTAGGATATTTCCCTGTCCCCACAGGCATTTTCACAGTGCAGCTGTTGATCATGTGAACATATTCATGTTTCCTTCACAGCTGACACCCTGCAAATGTCTGGCATGCCTGGAGATGGCAAACATGTGTTCAGAGGAAAAAGAGCTTTCTTCTTATATGGATGGCATGTCAATTTTATGGAGGGTTAGGGAATTTGAAGTGAAGACAAGAATTTCTTCAACTGCATTAAGACAATACAGTCTATCAATGAATAAGGAGTGTTTTCTGATGAGGTTTGGATCTAGGAATATAGACAACCGAAAACCAAGTAACTTTATTTTTATTCCCTCAGAAGTAAAGGATTTCAGAGCAATAAAGTTAAATGTTTCATAGATTTAAGATTTTTTGCTTGTGTCACCTCACTTTTTTTTTTTTTTTTTTTTTTTTTTTTAAGAGACGTGTCTTTAAAACTCTTTTTTGCTGTGAAGTTTAATAAATTTTTGACAGCTGTCAGACAAGGGATGTACTGAGAATGCTGACTATCATACTGGCCAACTGTGTCACTGCTTCTTTGTTCTTCCATCTGTCTGTCTTTTTCTGTTTGTCATTTTTTGACCCACTCTATTACTACAAGTGCCTTTCAGACAAGTAGCAATTTTGCAAGGTGTTTTGTACAACACCTACGCAATTGCTCCTGATGCATGTCATCCACTTGTGTTTTTTCTACTTATTCAATTCTTTTTTGTAGCTAAAAAAAAATCCTACAAGACAAAATGAGATCAATCCCCTACAAAACCAAATATATGAAATCTCATATGAATGCAACTATAATTTTGACAAGAGTCTAAAATGTTTAAAGTGGAATCTCCAAGGCATTAACTTCTGTCAGTGCTTGCTTCTTCACTAAAGCAGAGCTCATGCCTTTATGCAAGAATTGAAAAATCCAGTCAACTAATTAACTATGCCTTCTGTCATTTTTTTGAACCCTTTCCTTTGAGGGTGCATGAATGTTTCCTTCTGTAACCTAGTGAACCTTATATAAGACAGTGCATTGTCATTTGAGCTAATCTAACAGTATTATTTTCTCTGTTTGAGGAAATAAGGCTACAAGGACACAGTTATTGCATATCAAATTATTCAGGTCTTTTGTCTTCAGCAAAGCTCATTTTAACAAAATCTGATAAAGGAATAAATGTGTAATGATGAGTAAAATAATGCATACTGGATAGAGATGACATATCTAATTCTAATGTTAATGGACTTAGTACCAGCAGACAGACAGTTACGCTTCTGTGTTCTGCATTGCATAAATCACCTGACAGAGTTTGTTAAGTTTACATGCCAGCAAAGTGGACATCTGTGTTCGAAGTTTAACCTTAGAACACATATCTGTTACCACAATCTTATTTTCCTTTGGTGATGCATGATCTACAACCACAACTGAACTAGTGATCTTCTCCATATTTTTCAATAGGAAGGATCCAGTCTATTGTTGCCTTTCTGCTTGTCCACTGCTTTGCCTGTCCTTTTTGGTGCTTCTCACACCAGTCCTCTCTGGCTGCTCCAGGCAGTGAGATAAATGACTGCTTTGTAATTGCACGCTCTACCTCTTTGAATTGTGAAGATGTACCATCCTTCCTACTGCTTCTCTGAGGATGTATTCTTATCCTGGTCTAATGAGGTTATTAAAGACAAAATGAGCCTTAATATCTGGGAATAGTATTTTCTGGACTCATATAAGGCACATAGGTACATGGACAAATTGATTGCCTCTACAGTGGATGTCTTGTCCTCAGAGCTATTGTCTTGGAAGTAGTCCTTAATATTTCAAGCAGTATTTCCCAGTTTCCTAGATATACTTGTCAGACACAACCCAGCTTCAGAATGGCTGTTTTTTAACCATTGTAGTATGCTTTAGGACCTTAAAGATACAGGGAAATTGATTTTAACCATTTACAAAAGGTTTTATTTTGCTAAAATATTTTTAAAAAATATTTAAAAACCAAAACTCATAATCAAAGAACTCAAAGCCTACCACTCCCATCTCCCACCAACTTTCAGTATTAGAAACAAAGCACAGTTCTTCTCTTAAACTATGGGAAAAATTCCATTTGTTTCTTTCAGGTTGCAGTTTTAGAAAGGGAGGGAAAGGAATAGTAGAGAGCTGTCAGTGTCTGAATAAAAAGTCCTCTTCCATACATAAAAAATCATTGAGAATAAAACTGATAAATTTTACCAAATCACTAAGAAGCAGAAAGCAAACTACAAAGTAACTCTCTAGAATGTAAATAGTGATTGTTTTGTTTAATTTTGATTAAAATTTTTTAAACAACATCATGATGGAAGTATTAAAAAAATATATATATTTTACTGTAAATTCTAATATGTTAGGACTGATCTATCTGTTGTTTGGCAGAATGTAAAATCCAAAATTTATAATTTGGCATTTCACTGTGAAATACATACAAAACTTTTTATATGTATTTTATAGAGAAATATATTAATTTTTCAACAAAATATATATTTATACCTTCATACACGCACACACACACGTATGAGACCTGGTCTTACAAAAATTATGCTCCATGTCTTTCAAATCACATCACAGCTTTGAGGGAAACTGAGAGTTTGCAGGTTTGAACAAGTCAATAATAATAAGACAGTTTAATATTGCGCATTAATGAACTAGAATGAAAATAAACGTCAGCTGAATAATCAAACATTAATATAAATAAAAATAATAAAGATCAGCAAGTCCCACCCACACACTAGTGCATGCAAGTGAATGAAGCAGAGAGGACAGCGCTTCCCACAATGAAATCCAGGAACAGGTTACTGCTTCACACTACATTCTATTTCTGACAAGTCATTTGACAATATTGTGATTCAGGATCATATGCATTCCTTTCTATACATTACCATAGCATGATCTGCTAAGCTTTAAAAACAGTTCTTCTGTGTTTTTTTTGTCCACTTCGTACTATATGTTCTATTTTGTATCAATGGAGATAGAACATTTTCTATAAATAAAACATTTTATATAAATTTCACCAGGGAAAGGGCTGTTTTTCTTTAAGGAGATGATCAGGTTGTCCAGGATTTTTTGTGCTTACAGAAACAGGATTTCTCAGCTTGTGTCTGCATGAGATGAACTACAATGTGCATCGTCTTCACCTTCACGTGGGGTCACTACCTTCACCTCCCTCTGTCACTAGCCTCAAGGCACATGTTGTCTCATATCCACATGCATTCTGTTATGCCTAATTCTCTGAATAAAACCCATGTTTGGAAGATGGGAAGTGAAGGCCAGAACTGTATTCACACCTAAAGAAGGCAATCCTTATGCAGATTTTCCCCTTCCTGCCTTCGAATGGTGGCTGTAGGAAGCAGATGCCTTGATTTCTTCCATTTGTGCAAGTCTGTGTTTATAGATAAGATCTTGCAGGCAATACCACATTCAGCTCCAACTTTATGTGAGCAGATTCTATCTACTGCAGCAGGTTCAGCAGGAGGATTATGAAGCAGCTTAGATGGACTGCAATTGAGTGCTCCAAAATTAGTAACACTGTAAGAGATGGAACTTTGCCTCCAAAATGTCTCTGTTTTCCTTTTGGGTCTATTGTGGTGACAATTGCTGCTCTCTGGAAGAATTTGAATTAATCTCAGGGCATGGTGTTTTATGTGTCCTCTGTTTGGAAAAGCCCATTAAACCTTTCTAATGAAATGAGTGCATATCAGTATTTTCACACAAATACATTTCCAGAAGAGGCATGTTTGCCATTTGAACTACTGCTTAAGAAACGTCTTCAGTATCTATTAGCAACTGTACAGACAGATTTAAAGTCAAGAACTGAATTTTCACTATTTGAACCTGGAGCTTCTTGATTAAAATGTATTTCAATATAAAAGAAATCTGCAGTGGCTGACTCACAATGGCTGGGTTTTGAAGGTTTGATTTGCATATCACCTAAACTTGCTTTTGTCTTTGCTTGCTTTTACGTGAGAGAATGCACTATGGTTCTGTAAATCCTTTATAGATCTTCTGCGACAAGTTAATTTCATTGCCGTCAACCCAATGGAGTGGCAGAAGTTGAATCCCAAGCTAATGTCTGGTGAGTATCAAGATGTAGAAAAATCTCAGTGCAGAACCTCATATAGGCAATACATGTAGTCCTAGGATCCATACACATCGCATTTCTTTGTAACTTTGCTCTGAACCTTCAGGGGAGCTGCAAAATATTTGGGCTATCTTTAGAGTACATTGAGAGACAAAATATTACCTATTCAGAGGGAAGAATTCTGACCCCCACTTTACTCTGTTCTGCACTGGCAAAGTGCTTTCTTCCTATGAGACATCTACTCTATTTTACTCCAATTTTTACTTAGCAGACTGTGGCCTAGTCTCTGCTGCTGAAACCTATGACACAGTTAGCTGGTACAGGGCAGTTTGGGATGCAAAGAACAAAACTTTCCTTCATTCTGCTTTCAAATAAGTCAGGTCATTGTCACTGCCACTGCCAATGATGTTCTCCTCTGTATTTTTTTATACAAATAAATGTCATGCACTTATATTGGCATTATTTGGTAATCAAAATATGGTATTGGTTTTTTATGGCATATTACCCCTCCTTCTGAGGTCAACAGGGGTATTCACACAAGGAAGGAATCCAGGTCTGAGCCTTTTATTCCTACAGCATTCTTATTTTAACCAAACCAAAATATTAGTCTGTGCTTAGATGATGTTCAGTTGCAGCTGAGAGATGATTGTTTTTCTTTCAGATTCCATTCACATGACTATTTTTTCATAACTGATATGTGTTAATTTCTACTACATGCTCTCAGGACTACGTCATATGAAAAGTAATATTTAGATAGCCAAATATATGACACAAAAAGCAGATGACTATCACACATACACATGCTTAAAAGTCTAAGAAATCACATCTCCCTGGTTGCTCATATCTTTCCCTTTCATTGTTTGTGTTGGTTTACGTTCAGTAAATACAACTGCAGATCTTTGGCCTGTGTCACATGTCAAATAAGGATAAGAACCCTCAATAAAGGAACTTAGTTTTCAAATGTAAAAGAGGAAGACACCTAAATCTCAACAGTTTCCTTATATATCTTTGAACTACCAGATTATGCAGCTGTATGTTCAAGGGATAATTTGTATATACAGGACCCCATTAATGGCAATTAAACAATATGTATGTGAAAACTAAAATAAAGTTTTTTCATTTTGCCATTTACACAGTTTTCAAGAGTAGTTGAAGTGAATATTGAATATCTCATCTAAGGACATTAAGATACAGGACTGCCAAAATTCACTAAAGAAATGGATTTTATACTATTTTAAACTTATAATATTTTTCTAGATTCTAGTTATTTTATTCTGTGTGCTGTTTTGCTTAAACCAGATATAAGAGAAAAACTAGATTTTAATTTTTTTTTTCTTACATTGCAAATGCTGGGAAAATTGTAATATCTAGAGTTTAGATTTGGAAACATTTAACTGCTCCATTTCCATCTGAATCAACGTATAATACCATTTTTAATCTTTGCTGTATTTATCACAGGAAATTTTTTGCTTGAAAGATATACTTCTGGGAATATATTAATTGTCCTGTGCCATAATATCACTTCTGAAAGGATTAAGTCTCAAATATTAGAGTTCAGTAGGACTGTTCTTAATCTTTGCTGTAATAATAAATACTGAATGTCAGACCTTTTCAAAGATCCAAATTGGAAACCTCGTTTATCTCACTAAAATGAAGGGACACTCCACATGTGTACATATGAAAGTAGGGAATTGTTATCCCAAATATAGCTTGCAAAGATAATTGGAAAGGATTAATTTACTTCATGTGGCTTTCAGGGACATGACTAGTCTACTGAGTTCCCAGGAAACAAAGAGTTTGGAAGTCTTTTGCTGGTGCTGAATTGTCTTCAAAGTTTGCATTCTCAAGTATTTTTAGGTGTACCTATCTTGAAGAAGTGATTCAACCCAAAACCTCAGGTTTTCCCTGTCAGAATCTTCTTCATACTGCTCCAGACTTCTAATATGAAAATTTTAATATTAAATTTTTTGTCACTTTGTTTATAATACTTGTGGAATAGAATTTCTTTCAATAAGTTATACATGGGTATATCTGTACGTGTATAAATATAGATAAACACTAAGTTTTGGAAGACTCTGTCAATAGAATTGGCCATGTTATGGTTGGTTCAAATGTGCTCTAGCAGGTACAGTTTGAGTCAGAGAGACTCAGAGAGAGAGGCTTTTTCTAGTCCTGGGTGGGAAGCTGGTTAATCAAGCTTCTGTACTCTTCATCTGCACCCACAGTTTTACCTGAGATGTATTTCCCTTGCTTGGATTCCTCCTACTTATTTAAAGCCTCTGGCTCAGCACTCTAACACTGACCTATTTGTCCATGGCCATTTATTTCCCACTGCATGGCAGTTCCATAAAGGTACTGTGCAAGCAATTCCCTTTCCATCATATTGCTAGCTGGAGAGAGCTGACATGAACCTTCTACGAAAGCTGTGATACAGTGCAATATCCACATTCACCTGCAGCCATCAATTTTAAGGTGTTATCTCTGAAAAGCAGAGGGGATTCAGCGGATGTGCTGTAAGGGAATCAATGGAATATCCACTTTAATGCTCTCCTGAGAATGAAGGCATGGTCTGCAGAAATCCAGTCCAGCGAGTATGCTAACACCATGGTGTTTGTGGCAGCTGGACCTCCTGTGAGATGAGACTGCAGAGTCTCTGTGGCCTGTTGTGCCAGGTTGTGCCAGGTTAGTCCCCACTCAACAAAGAGCTTTTCTAGAAAGGAAGTCTCCAGGACACGTATTTAGTCGTGTAGCTTCAGGCAGCCAATGGAGTCCCAGAATTCCGTTTGGAAACTCTTCATCTCTAGGGTTGCAAGAATATCCTGCCATGTGGGAATATCTATTGGTCTGGTTCATGCTGAGATACCAGCGTTCAACTTCTACAGACACAGATCAGATCTGCATTTATCCCTGAATGGGAATCTGCTTGAATGTAGAGTAGTTTGCTTATCAGCTGATATTGAGGGATATGGAGCCAGCCTCAGCTGCAGACTCAAGGAACCACAAAATAATGAGTTTCATATGTGGTTTTGTGAAGTAGTGTAAAAAAAAATATAGCTATACAAGAGTGGCTATAAGGCTGTGAAAGAAAGTCTTTCTACCTATGAAACACCTACAAAACATCAATAGGTGATTTAAGATGTTCTTTGATAGGAAAAATTAATTTGGATAGTATATTAATTTATTGAATTATTTAAGTATTATTTATTAAATGCTGTCATATACTGTATGATAGTTACTCAGTTTTAGTTGTGCAGATTTCATAATCAACGGATTTGTGTATTGCAGAGTCCTGTCTTGAACTGAAAGCTCATAAATTAAAAAAATATATCTTTTCACTCATTGAAATCCAGAGGTTGTTAGGCAGCCAGTTTTGAGGAAATACAGGTAACTTTGTTTAGAAAATCTTAGGTAGTGCACGGCCTACACTCATTCACAAAAATGGCGTCATGAAGGATGAGAAATGCCTCAGATCCTCAGAAATCCAAATCACCAAGTGCTAGTCGTATACCAGCCCTGTGTTTTACTGTGCCATCAGCAAGCCACACTGTCTGTTCTGTGGAAAACTGACTGCTGCCTTTTGTTCACTGTAGGGGCTGCATCTGTTCCTTCACTCTTGTGGCCACTCCTGATCTTCTCCTCCTGAGTGCCACTCTACAAGTCTGGACACTTCCATGCTTGTTGTCAATGCGCATGACTGAAGTGGCATTTTCATACTGGAATACAGTCAAGGACCCTTAAAGCAGAGGGTTGCAAGTGTGTGAGAGAGATATGTTATTCCCTAATGCCTTATTACCATCCCATTTGCAATTCAGATCAGCTCTAAATTGACTGAAATTTTTAAACACATAGCAGGCAGTTTAAACTAATGATTGTCTGGAGGTTCACATCTGACACGAGCTAAGCTTTTGCTCAAAACAAATTGCAAATAATTCCTTCCTTAGAGTCAAAATGTCACTTTTTTACACAGTGCATTGTTGCCAGATTTTGTCAGTTTCATGAAAAGAAAAGCCACAGCAAACCCCACAAAAAACCGCTGAATGTTCTGAATTAGACAGCCGGGCGGCACTGGTGTTGGTCCCCGCACCCCCCTATTTACAATAATGTTTATGTGTGCATGGATCCCTGTAGCATGATGGAAAATCCTTCCCCCTGCTCCAGCTCTCAACACCACTCAGCCTGCACCACATGCCCTGGGGGCAGCAGCAAGAGGCCGGAGCTCCCAAATAACCCTTGCAGGGAATGGGATGCCTTGACCACTAGCATCTCTGTCCCCGTAGCTGCCCGGGTGAATGATGGACTCCCTTTCACCCCAGGCATCCTGCCTTGGCCCTCCTCCCTGCTGCCAGTTTGCCTAGGTCCACAGTGTGCAGTTCCAGCCACAGTGCTGTAAGTGAGGGTGGCTCTGGTGTATTGTAGGGATGATGAGCACTGCACGGAGCGATGGACAGTGCTGAGCCTTGTGCTGCTCTTCACTGAAAAATGCCCCGTGCTGGCACAGAGCTGAAGAGATGCCTCTTCTTCAGGCCCTGGAGATGTATTAAAGTAGGGTTAATCCTTCATTGTTTCCATTTTTCTGTACTTTGCAATGGCTGCCTAAAGCAGTATTTCAGAGTTTGAGTTTAATTCCACAAGGATTTCAAAGTCTTTAAGTTTGATGATGATAAAAAGGGAAGTTCTTTGAAAATATCCAGTGGGGTGGAAATGGTGTGTTCAGTTTGTGTTTGAAATTGGGTTTGCCTTGAAAGAAATATGCCATCTGAAGGGACTTGCTGGAGAAATCTTAAAAACTTACAACCCCATATACCTAAATGCAAATAGAGAAGTATCTGCTAATTTCTAAAGAGAAAAAGTTTATCTAGAAAGAAAAATAAAATCCACTTTTCTTTGATGGAATCCTTGTGTATTTCTGCTTTGTAGAAGCTAGCCAAAGGGATAAGGTTTGGGTCAGTCTCTGTTTTTTTTCCCACAGGGTTACTGGATCAGCTGTTTGTTGGATGTTACATGTATGTCTGTATTAGTTAGCTGAATTGTGGCTCTTTTTGAACTCCAGAAAAAGGTTTGTTTTTCAAAAATTATGAGAATGAATCCTCTAATGTTCATAACACTACTTGTTGCTATTTGTATTTTCATCTTGAACTGTGTATTGGTATACTTTGTACAACATTTCATTTCTCAAAAGCTTTTGCATAGCTCATACTTAATGTTTTCTCAGTCTCTTTTCCCACTGAGCAATATTTCTTGAACTGTTAAAATGGTGATTTGATGGAAATTTTCTCATGAGAGAAAATATGGTGATTATCTACTGAAACTGTAATTCCACTGAAAATCTTCATTTTCTTGCTGAAAAATGTGAATCCAGAATGGATTTCAATCCACACATGGGAAGAAATCCTGAAACATTGTTTGATTGGCTTGAATTAAGAGTGTCTCTGTATTTGTGAGGAAGTAAAAACTGTGAGGAAGTGAAACCAAATGAAAGGACTTTTCTTTGCTAAATGTCAGCTTTCCTACTATGCGGTCATTGCATGTGAAAAATTGCTCTCTTCTTCTTCTTTTTTTTTTCCTTAAAGGAGATGGTAAATATAAAAAAAACCCCAATTTCTTAATCTTTTCTCTTTTCTTAACTTTGTGATCTTTTTGGAAATATCTACCTGCTTAAAACTAGCTCTAGGAAAGAGGTGCATATGTATTACATTTTCCTTATGCCTTCAATATGTACAGTTGAAATGTGATATACTTTACATTTAACAAAAACCAGCAACAACAAAGAAAAGGATCAGTTTACAGATTATGTATATGGATTAGTATAAAAAAAGTTTCGGCTTTCAAAATAACCTTATAAGTACCACCTCCTCCCAATATATAAATCTATTTTCTTGGAGAGTAAATTTAAATGCAGTTTGCCCAGCTGCAATTAAGTATATGTAAAAGAAATATTGCTGATTGATTTTAAGGTTATAACTCCAACAAAATTATCTTTCATCTCTGAGGCATGAAAAACCACTTTTCATCTTTTTATTCGCTGGAGGGAAGGAATGCCATCCAGAGGGACCTTGAGAGATGAGCCCATGAAAACCTCAGGAGGTTCAACAAGCCCAAGTGCAAAGTCCAGCTCCCGGGTCATGGCAATCCCCAGCATCAATCCAATCTGGGAGAAGAATGGATTTAGGGCAGCCCTGTACAGAGGACTGGGGGATACTGGTGGTGAAAAAATTGAATATGAGCTGGCAATGTGCCCTTTTAACCCAGAAAGTCAATCACAGTTTTCATCAAAGGAAGTTTCACTATCAGGTTGAGAGAGATGATTCTGTCCACTCTGCCCTTGTGAGATGCCACCTGGAGGACTTGATCCAGTTTTTGGGTGCCCAGTACAAGTACTGTTAGAGCTGATCCAGAGGAGGGTCACAAAAGTGATCTGCTGGCCGGAACACCTCTCCTGTGAAGAAAGGCTGTGAAAACTCGAGCTGTTTAGCTTGAAGAACAGAAAGTTCCAGGGAGATCTTATTGTTGTCTATCAGTATATAAAGGGTGTCTTGTCCTGTAGTGAAAAAGGACCACAGTTTTGGCCTGAAAGAGGGTAGATTTAGGTCGAATAAAAGGAGGAAATTTTAAAAATAGGGTGGTGAGATGCTGAAACATTGCTTAGAGAAGCTGTAGATGCTCCATTATCACAATTGTCCAAGGTCAGGTTGAATGAGGCATTGAGCAGCCTGATCCAGAGAATGTCCCAGTCCACTGTATGGAGGCTTGACAAGATGATCCTTCCAACCCAGACAATTTAGTGATTCTATGATTCAGTGCATGCTTTGGAGGAGTTTCTTGACCATCTCTCCAAACATGAAGTACATGTACTACCATTCTACAGCTTTGCTCTGCTCTTTGCCCTGGTAAGATTTATGCCATGACAATAAAATATATATTACTTTTAATTTAGGCCAAGACAGTATTCATAATGTCTTTGATAAAAGGCTATACCGGTTATGGCATGGCTTGATATTAAGGTGATTTTCAGAGTATAAATAAGTACACAGGTACCTTTTCCCTCTCACAGCAGTAGCATACCTTTTTTTTTTCTCAGTTATGACATGCACAGGAAGGGTTTTTTAGAGGACCAAAAACATCTTGGGAAGCGGTGCTATTATCTAACACTGTATTAAAAGCTTCAATATTTATTTTGGTATTCGTCTCTTTGCCTCATATTCATCTAAGCATTTCTTTCACTTATATGAAATCTCAATTGAAAATGAAAATAAAAATAAATGGGTATCCTAACCTTCTTGAAAACTGTTTCTGATCCTTTTGCTTTACATTTTATATGGTGCCATACATCAAAAGCTAATCTCTCAATAAACTCAGCCTGCGTGTTGCACTTTCTTCCATCACACGGCCCTTGAGAGAGCATGAGAGTATTTGCTAATACCATGAGGTATTTTCTAGTACAAGATGATAAAGAACAGAATCCGTTTTTTTTTTTTTTTCTCACTTTTATGTGACAGGGACACAGAAGGACAAATTCCTTGCAAATAACACAAAAAAAACACTTTAAAGAAATGCTGAGCTGCTTATTGCATTAACATTGATGTGAGGACCCATGGTCTCTATTGCATGGGTCTCATAAAGATGCCATGCAAATCCAATCAATTCAAGTACCTTTTGTCATATTAAGTTATAGTACATGTGCTGTAGATCCAGGATGTTGGAACATCCAAAAGATTCTGAGGCTTTAGTTAAGCTTGGATAATCATCAAAAGCTTGGAAAGTTTTTTGTGTTATAAGAACTATTTTTATCCGTGAAATCGGGCTGGAAATCTCCCAAGACTGGGTCCTGGGGAAGATTATTGTTATTTCAATCATCTGGCTAAAGAAAGAGCCTATTGTCATGTGTGATTATTGGCCTAATCCTGCAGACCATGCACAATGCTTTCAAACATGAAGTCAGTAAAGGTAAGCACAATAATATCTGTATATATATTTCAGGAGCTATTGCTACCTCAGCCAAAGAATGAAAACACCAGCAGAGAGACAAGCTAATGTTGTGTACCATACTTTCCTACTTGTTTGAATTATAAACAAACAGAGCAGGACCTTGTTGGGAAGGGCTCCTTTTTTCTTCTGCCTTAGCGTACAGTAACAGTGAGTTGGATGATGAGTGTGGGTCTAGTAATTCTGGCAATAATGTTAAATATATAGTATTCTTATTTGACACTGAATGCTGGAGAGAGATAGTAATTTTGATGGATAAAAATACTCCATTATTGAATGGGAATATTTTTAGAGTTAGTTATTTAGTGCATTAATCAATTCCTATTCACTGAGGGAACATGCATGTTGTCCATTCAGTGTTTGCAAACTCCTGCGCAAGATGTGGTGTAGGGTACAAATGGTATGAACTTTCAGCTTCTTTGATATACTAGAGTGAGCACTCTTAGCATTTTTGATGACTCACACTGTCACTTGTGAATTAATAAGTGATCTGAGCTCTTCAGTGTAATGAACCCTATCATTTATTAAAAAAGGGGAAAACTGTTCCCATAATTAGTGTGGTGATGTTTGATAAGAAAATTCTGTTTTTGAGGGACTACTATTATTAAATATTGTCAGTAAATACTGTTCATTTTTATGCTTGGCAAAGCACTTTCTGATAGCTGACTTGATGAAATTTAGTGAAGAATTTGTGGCAAAAGTGTCCTTTACCAAATTTTGTCCACTATATTATAATTTTTTAAAAAATGAAAATATTGAGAATATTGAAAAGATGGGAATTTGCAGAAAAGGGTTCTGTCCAAGACATCTTCCTAAACTGCAGAATTAGTGTGGGATTTGTGGGTGCTCAAAAGATCATGAAAAACATTAGTGACAATGTAAGAAACATGGTCTTTTACTTCCCTCAATGCACATTTAAATTGTAGATTGGAATGTGGGCTCTGTGTCCTTCAAAATGGCCTTGCATTTTTTGTATGTTCTAAAAGTCAGATGGGAGAAGTCTCTGAATTCTTACATTTTTTCACCAAAAATAAGAACAATTTGTATGGCTTTCACTGTATGGGAAAAAAGATATAATTCAGAGGACATTAGGCACCATTGCTTGTCCATTTTTATTTACTCCCTGTAGCTGAATGTGTGGAAGGAAACAAAAAATCACCATGACAAAATGTAAGTTTAAAAATTTTTTTTAGTATTTAGTTATGGGGGATATATCTAAATACAGCTTTAAAATCCCAATAATAATAATAGATATTGTTAAAATGCTATCTGGTAGTCATTGACTTATTTGGAGAAAAATAATTGGAGAACAATGGATGACACTTCTGCTGTTTTCTAAGACTGATGTTGAATTTAGCCTCATTCCTTAAGATGGATACGAACATGGAGAACTTCAAAAGAGCTTCATTACATTTTAAAACTGTTGTTTTTAAACCCATTTTAGCGCTTAATATAAATCTGTGTGTAGTCAATCTTAAATTTCAGTTGAATTGAGTATTGAGGCCCAACATCAGACTTGAAGATTTAGCAAAATAATTTGCAAGTCATTAAGAACTTGTAACAGAAATAGTAATATATGTTAATAGTTTTACAGATCAGCAAACCCAGTAGTTTCAGTGAGAACTTATATGCCTGTGATGTTATTCCCATGCACAGTTGTACTACTGGATTTTTTTTAGTGTATGGATATAAATGTAAGCATGATTACTGAGTTTACATTTCTGACACAATTGGTTGTTTGTATAAATTTCATTTGTAATAAGCAGAATCTTAAATGTTTTAAAATGTGCCCCTCAGAGAATTTCTGTTGTTCAGAAATTACATTTAGATGATGTGTGGTTTCTACACTGTCTATCCCTTGTTATCAGAATTGTGGATTGTCTTTGAAATTATATTATAAAGGTCAACTATATTGTACAGATGAGTTGCCGTGCTATAGACAAAACACTGGAGGCTTTTTGTAGGATCTCAAATGAAGAAGAGGAAAAAAAAAGGATGATAGAAAGATTATCACATTATTACTTAAGCAGCTGATTATAAATGACATATACTGTCAATAAAATCTTCCCTTACTGGCTTTAAAATCATCCTCAAAATATTGTGTTTGCTCTAGTGGTTACCTATCATCCTAGAACCTAGAAACAGACATGAATCACAAGTCAGATTTCTATTTTGTGTATCTATGCTGCTCTGTTGAGTTCAGTGATAAATGCTCTCAGTGCATTAGCATAGGCTTAAACTTCCTACCACTTAGATTTCATGTCACTAAGTGTTATCTTAAATTTAGTGCCATCTATGGGAGTGTGAATATAATTTTAAAAGAGAACAGAAACTATATTTCAGCTGAGTGGACCTTTCCTTTCCATTCCTGTCACCATGCAATCCTAAATGAACAGAAGTAAAGATAAGAACAAACTTTTAAATATGGTTAATTTGGCCATTGAATAAATAATTGGAAAACAAGCTATTTTGTGAAGTAGCCAGAAATTAATACACTTGGAAAAAATGATTATAGATACCAGTTTCTTTTACTTAGAAAAGCATGCTTGTTTTAAGTTCAGTTTTATATAATGCAAGAGTTAGGCTATGTAATTTCTTGTTGGACAAAAGACAATAGTTGCTCAGGACTTACAAACACGCACTAATTAACAAAATGTTAGAATCATAGTGTCATAGAAATAGCTTGGTTTGGAAGGGCCCTTAAAGATAATTTTTTGATAAAGAGCTGATCCCCTTGTGGTCAGGGACACTTTTTGCTAGACCAGGTTGCTCAGAGCCCAGCTTGGCCTTGAACACTGCCAGGGATGGGGCATTCACAACATCTCTGGGCAACCTTTGCCAGTGCCTCACCACTCTCACAGTGAAAACATTTTTCCTAGTATCTGTCTATTAATATTAAGGTAAGTATGTGTTTTTCCTACCAGCAGCTCTAAGAAATAGATTTTCCAATTGAATTGTGGCTTGAACATTCAGGGTCTGAAGGGTATGTCCATGGCAGGGCACTTCACAGGGAGGTGTAGCTCCAAATGTGTTCATGGGCCTCTGTATCTCTCTGTCTCTGTGACAGCTGTCATGACTCAGAATATTAACCAGATCACTTTTTAATGCTACTTTAGTTAAGCAGCTGCAGAACAGATAGCTTTGCAGTTGTTTAGATTTTTTTTTGTCATCCTCTTGTATCTTTCCTTATGAAATTAAAAAACTCACAGTTGTGCTAAAATAGGCTATATAAAGCCAGTGCATGCAAGTTCTAAACTGTTGTTTTAGCACTGTAATTGTTAAGCAGTTAATGAAAGTCATTGTTTTAGATCTAGTCATATAAGTGTAAAATTATGAATGTCTACCCTATTAATCAAGTTGCTTTTGAATTCTAAAGAAATTCTGAGGTAGGAGTATGTTCAGTGAGGCATAATTGTTTTTCCAGCTCAATACAGACTAGTCCCATTATTCATGTTTTCTTTTCAATAAGAACTCACACTGTAATTCTGAGCACTTATGATAATTACAAAGGACATATTTTCTTTTTCTTTTTCCTTTTTTCCCCTTTCCTTTAAAATGCTTCTTTTTCTCCCCTCCATTGGCATTATAACAAAAACCAGAATATTAAAACCGTTTTAAATTCTAGTTGGGACACTTGCATTTTGCCAGGCAAATTTTACCCATTTTCTTCCTTGACTGTGCTGTACAGCTGTGTGTTGTTAAACTGCTGTTGCATATGCCCCAGGTTTTGTGCATTTCAGTGCTTAAGAAACATGTCAATTGTGACTGTCCTACAAGGAATTTGCTTACTGTAAAGGTGATTTTTTTATAGATTAAAATTGGGCTTAGTGTATACTTATCCAGAAAAAGCCTGAGGCAATCAATAATTGAAAACATGAAGAGATTAAGAGGCCATTATATATATGTACATACAATTAGAAATGCAAGTATCATCGCGTTCTTGGAGAAATGGCTAAAATGAGACCTTTCTAGCAGTTGGTATTGTCTAATCTCTTACATCAATGCCAATTATGGCTGTGCTTCATCTGTTATGGTAGTGAAAGGCTTAAGCCCTCAAACCCATCTTCTCTGGTGCTTCACTCTTCCTCTGAACTGGCTCCAATCTGGAGCAATGCAGCATGCTTGTCTAGTGGGAAGCCAGCTCCATGAGGAGCTGATTCAAAATTAAGCTTCTGTTTGCTTAAACTGTGTGATGAAACCAAGGCTGAATTTATTTATTGCTTAGAAAGACAACATATAGGTATAGTCTACAGTCAATGACTGTTGCAATTTGCCTTCTTATTTGCTGTGACCGTAAGCCAGATTTTTTCAAAAGTAGTAAATTGTTTTGATCTTTACAAATTTTCTATGTGTTACCAGAGTGTTTTCAAATGACTGCCCTAAAAACTTTTTGTCTCAACTGAAAGCAAATGGAGACACATTGGGTTTAGCACAAAAGACACCTCAGCTCAGCGGATGCCTGTTTATGTCTTCAAAATTCTTCAAGTAACTGCAACCACCACATTGCTTGGGAAGAATGTGAAAGGTAGATGGAGATGATATGAATGCCCATCGTTGCTTTTTGAGACCTACTGAAATCAGTTGATCCCTTTGCCCTCAGATACTTACCTCCAATATAATGAACCTTCCTTTGGAAATGCCTTTTCTTATCAATATAGATGTAAATATATCTGTATGTCTGTTCTTAAAATACTGGATTTGTCTCCTCTCTCCATGAATTTCATAGGAAATCATAGGCTGTGTTAGCCAGGATGGATTTCTTAACCTTTATCTCCCCTGCTCTGACAGATTTTCTACCAAATAAAAGAGTTGATAAAAGCAGATTGGATTTCAGACCAAAAATTTGCTTTAGGGTAGTTTAGTGAGATTAATCTGCTTTTTTATGCCCCTGCTTTTTGTCTCCTCTCTTTTTCGAGGGGGTGTAAAAACCAATGTAAGTAAGAAGTTCTGTCATCAGTAACTGGAGATTGAGATCCCAAAAGAGAAGCTACTGTTAAAGGTATACAGCATGCCATCTATTTTTTATTGACTGATACCACCAAGTGTTACTTGCTTTTGGATTTAAGAACATTTTTATTTGTATCTGCATCACATGTTCATCACTGAAATACTACTAGGGGAGGGGATTAGACAGAAAAGTGTATTCTTGTCATACAAGTAGTTGGTAATATTTTAAAGCACCATGTAGTGCTAATTGTTGCAGCCAGAATTCATACAAACATGCCTAAAAGTAACTGATGATAGAGATTCTGCACAGTGTGTGATTTTCATAAAGTGGCAAAGCATCAAGAACACGCGATGAATGACTTCAGTACGTGATCAGGCCCATGACTACTCAACAATTGTTGTCGTGGATTAGGCGGCACTTCAAAACCTTGAGATAGTTGTCGATTTTGTGGGAATCTCGGCGGAGGCAGTGCAGCAGGTTGTAAAAGGCAAAGAGTCTGGAGTCCTCATCAGCAAGCTGCAGGGATGGAAGTCCGTCCCACGGAGTGTAAATGTCATTTTCGACCTCCCCAGAGTGAACCTAAATACACAAAGTAGTATAAATAGTAAATGATAGTGAGCCTGACTGGATGTAGAAGGCAGAATGTAAAATACTGTCCTTGAAGAATGATAGTGTATGGCTTCTAATGTGCTTTCTGTTGTGGCTCACATAATTCTGTACAATGTTCTATATCTTCATTCAGATTTTGAATGAATTTGTCAGATTTTTCAGTTTATTTTCCTAAAACGTGTGAAAGGCATAACTGTTTCAGTAGTGTTTTAAGAGAAGTAGTGTATTAACCAGTATTCAGGGAAACCTGACTTTGCAGAGAAATCAATCCTTCCTTCATGCTTGGATTCATCAGGGACATCTCTGGCTCACTCCACTTTCAAAACTTTGTTAGAACTTGTTCTTGGAAGTTGTTCATGTGCAAGAAACAGACTAGTCTCAGCCCTTATCAGAAAAATCTCTCAATAACACATATTCAGAAGTACCGTCTCCACAAAAAAAAAAAAAAAAAAAAAAAAAAAAAAAAAAAAAAAAAAAAAAAAAAAAAAAAACCCCAAAAAAACCCCCAAAAACAAACTGAGTGATAAAATTACTTCTAATGTTAGAAAGCTACATGTGGGAACACGTGTAGTGAGTTAGTATCTGAGGTGAAGACTGGTTTAGGTCTCCTTGTTTGAAGACAATCATTAATTTTTTCTTATCACATAAATCTACCTTTCATAGAAGGAAGGAAGTCTGTGTCTATTAGTGCTTGTGCATTCATCCTTATTTCACACAAGTCATACTTTGAAAAGACATATGGGAGAGTATCTGTGGAGCTGCTATCATTCAGTTTAAGCAAAGGGAAAAAAATAGACCCACTATGACTTAAAAATATGGTTTGACACTAATGAATGAGCCAGTCTTATCTCTTTCTGTAAATAATGTGGATGAGAGGGTGGTGACAGGGCAACTGGAGCAGCACCTGACTTCTTACTCTTATCTTGGACCCTCAGCTGTGCCCTTTTTACACATGGATGTGTGATAGAAATGTATTTGATTACACTGATAAATGTATTTATAGTCTGGATGGTATAAGGTTTCTGAGTGAAGAGACACCTAACTGAGAGACCGTGAGTGATCTAGTGGAAAGTGGTGGATACAGTGATGGAGACACTCTTCATGCTGTACAGCTGCTCGGAGCAGTGAAGTCAGAACCTCTTGTCAACATCTAACTCGCTGACAGAATGACGAATTCACCGACTAACAGAGGCCCCTTTAAAAATAAACAAGCGAGAACTGGTTTTATTCAGGAAAGCTTTCAATCAATTAGTGGCAACAAGAGCTATTCAAGTATGGGTTTTGTGAGACAACAGCCTTGTTGTCTAAACTCACAAGTATAGGGGAAGCCAAGTCTGACACAGAGTCCAGAGGAATCAGTGTGGTGTGAAAAGAGAAATGAAAGAAATCAGGGTTACTTTGTATGCCATATCTTTGCAATAGCCCAGACATCCAGAGCTCTTTTAAACACATTATCTGTTTCCAAGACCTCTGCATAATACCTATTTGTATACAGATGCATATAAATAATCTGAAACATATATATATATAAATGTGTGCATATGGAAAAAATGAGGATGTATCCTTAAATAATCAGGATTGCAAATTGAAAATACTCAAAGATAAAATGACCATAGTCAGTCCTGATGATAACACCTTCCCCTGAATCATAACTGGGAGTGTCATGGGTTTTTCTATGACAATCATATCACATTGTCTCTTTAGAAATTGCAAGATAGCAGAAGAAATCTGAAAGAAGAAAGCTGAAAAGTTCTCAGACTTCACTACTTTGTCTCCCTTTTTATCTTCACATCTATTGTTTCCTTTCATATTCCAGGTAGGAAGAGCCTATCAATGTACGTGTCTTCCTTAAAGCAACTGGCTGGAAGGGTGTTAAGGACTTACTTACCCGCCCAACTATTTTCTCCATTCCTTCTAGAAGTCGCTTGTTTTGTTCTTCAATCTCCACAGCCTTCGAGAGAATGGTTTCTGGAGCTTCTTTGATTCTTTGTACTTCAGAGGCCAAGTGGATCAGGGGATCATTCCAGGAACGCAGAACTCCCAGTATTAAATTCAGTAGGTCTTCATGCTGCACACCCATAGTAAAGGAAGGTCATTAGAAGAAGAAAGCTAAATTCTGGTAAAATTAGAAGGCATTTAGAGCAGTGTCCTCAGACATTGTGATTTAGGAACTTACTCCAGGATCTATCACTGAATGTGCCCTATAGCCCTGCCTTAGATACCTCTTTGGAATTGCATTTTTGATGTTTGTCATTGGTATCATCGTGTTCTACCATACTTGCATGAGCTATTCTGCAATGGAAAATATAATTGAATACTCTCAGCATTAAAAACTAGCAAGTGTAACTATGTCTCATCTCTGTGAAAGCAAACCCAGAGCTCCTTATCTGATTTTTGATGAACATTTTAAAATCCACTGATTATTTTTATAATTTTTTTTTTAAATCTAGTACTAACTGGAAGGTGCACATTATGGTAAACCACCAAATAGCTTTTTTTGCCTCTACATAACTCATCTGTCCTCCCCTTTGAACAATAGTGCTTCCAGCAGTAGCTCTCTGGTTTTTAAAATTGTCCTTTCTTGTGGGCAATAGGAATTCATCAAGCCTATGGTTAAGTTCGTGGCAGTATTGAAGCTTTTCTTCTTTGCTAGATGCAAACCCAGGGCTGTGAATTCTATTGCTCCCACTAGAATTTCTAAATGACACAGTGAGAAGCTGGTGATAGTGTGAGATTGAGAAGATATCACCTCCACCAAGAAACTCATAGAGATTTTGCTCTGGAACAGCCCCATCTTTACAGCTCTGCTTATTTTTTTCTCCAGAGAATTTTCAAATCGTATCTGTGAGTGTAGACTGAATGAGATAATCTTCACTGAAGTTCATAATTATTATAAATGGTGTATGTATGCCGTGTGTTTCTATTTACACATATTTTGCAGATTTTCATACTAGAGTCTTTGTATTTGGATGATGATGTGACCACTTTAGCCTACTTGTAACAGAAAGAATATCTATTAAATGTTTTTTTTCAGTAATGCCAGTGTTTTGAGTTACTGGAAAACTATTTACCTCTGTCTACATACAGCAATGTGTTTCTATATTTGTCAATACATTAACTGTGTATAAGATGTTTTAAGACAATGTTTAAAGGTTGTAGTGTTCTCAGCACTGCAGAAACATGGTAACTGGCATTGCTCCATGAGGTAGTATTTTAATTGGAATTAAGACACAGTGATTAAATGGAAAGGAAACAGGAAAAGGAAGGGATTATGAAAGTCACTGGTACTTATATATGCTTTATGATTTGCAACTTAACTTCTGGAAATGTTAAATCAACTTTGACTTTTTGGTGCTTTCCTCTTCCTGTCATTTTTACTCTGATTGAGTTGGTCTCCCTCTCACCCTGAAAGATGCCTCACTATTCTGTAACCGTCCTTCCCTGCCTTTCCCTGCTGTGTTTTGCACTGAATTACACTGGAAGTGGGACTTACATGAATCTGCTGAGCCTGCTCCTTATCTTCAGGAGTGGTTAAAGATGCAGTGTGGCAGCTGTTGACAGCTTTTGCAATGAAACCCCGGCCCTGGGCGTAGCGTTCATCCTGCAGATCAGCATGGACAGGTGTTATTGAGACAGAAAGGTAAGAACTTCAGCTCAAACACCATGCTAGCTAATCGTTGTTCCATAGCTTTTATTGCTGCTTTTATGCTGTAAAGGTCAAAAGTTTCTGGTGAGTCTCTAGAGTGGAACTGGCACCCAGAAAAAACAAATGTTCCACAGATGAAGAATGATGGGAAAATAGAAGTGATGGGGATCTTAGCAATAACATTCAGGGCTATATACCAATTTGGTCACCATTGGGACTCTCAGCAGACGGTAGTCATACTTGTTTACTTATTATATGTTAACATATGTTTGTGATTAAAAAGTATTAAATTACAATTTTATATTTTCTTGTCCTCAGGAAAAGGCTACTTACAAATTCATTGAACATTTCCGAAGAGAGGAAGTGAATGTAGTGTGAAAGCTTAACTGCTCGGTCAAAAAGCTCCTCAAGGGAAAGCTGGCAATTGACAGATCCTTTGGGGCAGATTGGCAAAGAGGTCACTCCTTCCTTTGTCAGAAGCATGTGGGACACCAGAAGGGCCACCAGCAACAAACCTGTTCAAGTTTAAAACACGGTGAAATGAGCTCACTGACTTGGAGGTGTATTTAGAAGCAGCTGTCAGAGCCAGATGCTGGGTGATTTGGGTTGTGCTGTCACACGGCTCAGAGTACCCCCTGTGCTGGCTGCTCCAGCAGTGGAGGATAGACACTGTAATTCTATAATTCTTTTATACTTTGTCCCCTCTGTCATCCTGATAGTATAGCAGAGCCAGTTACAGAGTGTGAGGAGACAACGTAACCTGTGTTGTAGTGTACAGTGTATTCTCAAGTCTCTTGCTACGTGTCCGGCTTAATAACAGAGTGATAAACAGAAGAAAAAACAAATCAAAATTCTTCACAGTGCAAATATAGAGACATAGTTATATTTGCACAGATAATATAAGTTTGGAAAATAGATTGGTCTTTTTTTCTTTCTTTCTTTCTTTCTTTCTTATTTTTTTCCTTTCCCTCCTCCCAGAGGTCCTTTTTTCCTTTTCTTCTTTGAAAACATTTGGAATTAAAATTAATTTTTGGGATGTTTTTGTAATCAATCTTAAGGGTGTGATTGTTCTGGGAGTTCCTTCAAAAGATTTCCAGCAGCTGTGCTTCTTTACTCTTAAGAGTTTAACTCTAAATTTCCTACTTCTAAGAAATCAGTGATAGGTTTTGTCTTTTCTCCAGAGCTTCTGAAACTGATATAGTGGACTTCTCATTATCTAAAGCACAAAACCTCATCTGCTTAAAACTTTTCATATTAATTTAGCAGAATTAAGTTTTTTATTCAGTGAAATAAAATATACAGAGAAAAACAATGACAAATAATTAAAATATTTGGTAAATGCTCTGAGACTTTTACTTCTGGAAATTGACCTGTTACCTGTATTGGTTCACTAGACTTATTTAAAATGCTCAATTAAAGTGTGCTTCATAAATCAACAAAACTATCCCTAAAGATGTCATGTGGTAAGTTTCCTTCTAGGTCTACATTCAAAAAAGGTGAATTTACACAATATTGAAGTAAGCCTTCCTCCTCCCCCATAAGCAAGGTACATGCTGGATGCTGCAGTTAGGAAAGTACTCTGAGGAATAACTTTGTGAAAACCAGAGACTTGTTGGTTTGTAAAGTCGATGAACATTTTGAAAACATTAATTTCAAAATTACCACATCATCTCTAGATTTGTGGGTAATGACGTCCAGTCATAGCCTTCTGAGTGGTGCAGCAGACCAGTCCAGATCCAAACTTTCATGATGTGACATCCATCAAGCCAATTTTTTGTGACATCCCTCAATGCAAAGGGACTCTTAGAAGACGAAAGACATCAAGCTCCTGTCTTCAGATTTTGCCCTTTCTGGAAAATTATGTGGCTGGAAGACCGTAGTTTCTAGATCTGTTACATTTCAGATGCCTCCTAATTCAATCAAAATGAAGTATAAAAATTATCAACAGGTGAATGTCAAAATTCTTACCTTTCAGTGAAGCCCCCCTGGTGCTCATGGTCAGCATCCTGGATGATGACTTTCTTTACCAGAAAGATACCTCAATACTTGCTGCTGTTCTCTGAACATACCACTTTTATATACACCATCCAGGGTCCATTTTGCATACATTCAGCAGGTTGTGGAGTTTGCCTCGATAATTACAAACATCAAATTGCCTTTCTTCCACATTCATATTCAGGTTTTTTTTGGTTTGGTGTTTTTTTTTTTTTTTTGTTTTTTTTTTAATTTTAGCTGTGAGGGGGAATTTCATTAATAAGTTGAGTTGTGGGATCCCAAGTATGATTGAATGAAGAGAGTTCCAATATTTTGCCCTGAATAAGGTGAAAATATCATTGATCTTGGAAATGTCCAGTCCTGAGACAGATATTCTCAGTGTTTCTAGCCTGCTGTTCCCACTCCCCATGATAGTCTTCTTACCTGTCCTTGTTGCTTCAGCCATCTAAGCTTGCTTACATTAAAATTCTGACTATTTGTGGGAGGGAAAGAGTAGTTTACGGTATCACCATTGAGAGAAATTGAACAGAAATTTATCCACAGTACCTTTATCTTGAGCTGAGGGTCCTGGAAAGACAGGTCACTATCTATAAGTTTATAGATATGACATTCATGATCAGCTAAAAAATATATTACACAGCACAAATCTTGGTGTAACTGATCCTTTGTCTGAGAGATGTTTAGAGAAATAACCTGAGTTTTTATATTAAAAAAAAGGGAAAATGTAGAAGAATTGAAGAGGCAGAAGTTATATGTTTACTGCTTAATCTGAAATGTCTCATGAATAAGTTAGCATTGCTTAAAAAAACAAACCCAACCTCTACAAAACCATGAAATTATTTAATATACTCAAAAACCTTCTGCGTAAAAGATGGGCATTTCTACCACATGCAAAACACGTGCTGTCGTCAGCAGTGAGGTTTGTTCTTGGTTCTGATGCATTTGTGGTAAGCTGCAAACCAGCCTGAGCAGGTTGGCCCTGTTTTCTTCTTGTGTGAGGCTCATCTGCATGAATATATTAGCAAATATATAACCTTTCATCTGCTTCTCAGGTCCATTTACCCATGGAGAAACTTTCCAGATTAGATGGTCATAATGAATAAGGTATACAGTGTTAATAAATTTTCTTGCCTTTAGACAACTTGTTCCATAGCAGTTGAATGGGTACACATGCAACACAGAATCCTTTATTTCAGGATTCTTAAAGTAATGATGAACAAGGGAGAAGAAAGGCTAAGCATTTAGGGAAGACATTCCTTGGGAAACAAGATACTTCAACAAATAACCAGAATCGGTAACAGATGGTCTACCTTTTCTAAGTTCTAGGACTTTTGCTAGAACAGTTTCTTCTGCCTAGAGGCTGCACCTTTACTAGATGTTGAGGTTCTGCAGAGTATATGAAGCAGTTGTTGTCTGCAGCAGGAAAAGTGGCAATTTGATGAAGGCAGCAATATTAGAATGGGGCCACAGCAAAAACTCTAGCATGGATGGTAGAAAAAACTGCTGTCTTCTAAACTGTGGTTAATGGCTTATGAGCTTGATTTAATTCAGCTTCACTTGAAAACCTGTCCGAAAAAGATTACTGGTGAGACTGAAAAATCCTGGTATCTTAGATTAGAAGAGTCCTGTGAATTAGATGAATGAACAGTTCTCAACCCACCTGTTGCTCTTTCACTCACTAGTCTCCTTTTCTTGGCATTTTGAGGGTTTGGTGTGGGGCCAAAATAAGGCACTGAGTTAATTAATATTGGGGACTAAATAACGAAGGCAACAGGTAAACTTCCTAGTCTGTCTTTTCTGTTTTTGGACAGGAAGGCTTCTCTGAGGCCTGATGGCACCAGCTGAAGACAATATCCTCATATGACTTAGCTTGGAGGATACCTGCCTCTTGCTGTGTAAATGTAGACAAGCACCTTAAACACAGATCACAAGAGAGTGGTTTATTTGAAATGCAGTAGCATGATGTTTTATTTAAAATATTCTACCACAAAATAATAAAATTTAATTTTCTCTTGCACCTTTCATCCTCAAATACTCTACAATCATGAATGGATTAAAATTGTCAGCAATCAAGAATCACAGGTAGGACAGAAGACATTCTCTGTAAAGTAGATAAGTATAAAGGTGAAGTTTTTTTACCAGGTGTGAGAACTGACATAGAGGTTAAGTTTATTTGTGTTTACACAGGAAGTCTTGAGGGAAAAAATAAAATAAAATTCCTGATTCCCAGACCTGCACTTAAAGTAAAGAACATAATTTCCTACTAGTACCAAAGAAGAAAAAAGAGAGGAGAGAAAAAAAGAGAGGAAGAGTTACAATAACCAGAAATAAATAGTTTGAAGTGTTAATTTTCTTTTATAAATTAGGAATTTTGTCCTATTTAAAAGTTGAATAAAAACTTGAAAGTAGCTGAAAATGCTTCCTTCTGCCTTTTGAAAGTGACCTGGCTTTATATGCTCCAAAGACATAGAATATGGCATCCCATTGTCTCTAATTATTCTCTGAATCATGGAAAGGAAGTTCATTCTAGCCTCCAATAACCACCTAATTGCCTAATTTTAACAATAACTCAAGACAGCACTGTAACTAGCTGGACAGTTACCATTACTGAGGAAAAGGTTTCTGGAACAACATGAGGAACTACAAAGCAGAGCTCTGAGTAGCAGCATGTTTCCATCTCCCTTGGTCTTTTACTTCTGCCTTAGAAATTATATATATATATATAATTATTGTTTTAAAATTATCGCATTCCTTTTATCTTCTTTCCTGGAAATAAAATGAGCAGTTGTTACCACCCAGTGTAAATAATATACTGCAAGCAGGACTTATTATAGGCAGACTTTATTATATAGCTTTTAGCTCATTATTCATGCTTCATAGGCATTACATGTGATGTATCAATATTACAGATAACAATATTTAGTGCTCGTTTCTCAATAACCTTATCTTTCCATCTCATATCAGGTTTCAAACCATGAATTAGACTGTGGCATCTTGATTAAGAAGTATTGATCAGTACTGGAAGATCAAACATCCCAATTCCATTTTACTTTAAATAAAGTTTTTGAGATATGCAAAGTCTTGTGTATGATTGATGGCTAATGCAGAAGAATGAAAAATCTTTTCTAATAGAATAGCTCTTTGCAGAATACTTAAGTAGTTTAATTGAAGACTGGTAATATCACTTTGTTTTGACTCTTACTTACTTAGAAGTATCTGTCTTTATTAACAGAACATTAGTTGATGCAGAAGTTTGAAATATCATATTTTTGTTATGTTTTTAAAAGATGATCCCCAAGTACAGATCATGCAAAGATGAATGTCTAGAAAAACATTTCTGTATGTGATCTAAATAACTAACTCTTTGGATACACATTAAAAAAAAAAAAAAGGTTTATGTGCTCTTGCGTTCTTGTTTTGCACGTGCAATAAGCAATAGAAAGAAAGTCAAGGTGTCTCTGTAATTAAATCTGGCAAAGGGTGCCAAGAAGAACAAGAAGGGCTTTTTCAAATACATGAATAACAAAGGAAAGCTAAGGATAATGTGGGCCTGTTATCAAATGGAAGGGACACCCTGGTAACAGAGGCTGCAGAGAAGACAGAACTGCTGAATGTTGCCTTTGCACTGGGACAAGACCAGCCTGCAGGAACCTCTGACCTGGGAGAGCAGGGTAGAAGAGTGTTGGAAGGAAGACTTTCCCTTGGTCAGTGAGGATTGGATTAGAGAACACCCTGGTAAACTTGACATCCTCAAGTCCATGGGCCCTGCTAGGGGCCATGATAGGATTTATCCACAAGTGCTGAGAGAATTGATAGACACCATAGCAAGGCCACTTACAATCACCTTTGAAAACTGGTGGCACTCAGTAGGGGTTCCTGAGGACTGAAAAAAAGGAAATGTCACTCTGGTTTCCAAAAAGGGCAAGTAAGGGGACCTAGGGAACCAGACAGTCAGCCTCACCTCAATCCCTAGAAAGGTGATGGAGTGCCTCATTCTGGGGGCCATCTTTGTCTGTATGGAGGACAAGAATGTGATCAGCAGTAGTCAGCGTAGCTACACTAGAGGCAAATCATGCTTGGCCAACCTAATTGCCTTCTATGATGAACCAACTACCTGGATAGATCACGTTAGAGTAGTGGATATTGTGGAAAGCAGCTCTGTGGAGAAGGACCTTGGTGTCTTGTCTTTCTTTTACAGAATATTTGCTAAATTAGCCTGTCAACTTTACTTAGTGGTTGGCTTTGAAAAGTTGCAAAACTGTTTTATTTGGATCAATCCCAAATGTGCTGCTCAGATCACATTAAATTTTCATAAAATCATAAAACTGTGGAATGGTTTGGGAGGGACCTTAAAGTTCATCTTGTTCCAAAGCCCCTGCCATGAATAGAGGCACCTTTCACTAAACCAGGTTGCTCAAACACCCTCCAAACTTCTGGAAAATATATTTGGAAGAGGAAAATAAACAGAATATTTTTTTCAATGTAGATAGTTTTAAATGAAAAATATTTTGTCTTTTATGATTACTTTCTATAAGGTCCATAAAACTTTTTTGCAGAATTTAAGAACATGATTTTTCTAGGATGCTATTAAACAAGGGCTCTTTCTTCTCCCATCTTCTTCATGTAGGGAACAGGAGAATTCTAAAAGCATTCTTTCCAAATGTTTGTCTCAGCAAAACCAGCAAAATGGGGATTGAGTCCTTTCTTAGTGTGATCTCAGCATGCAGGCTGGTAAAAAGTAGATAAGAACATAAGGGAAAATAATTCCATATGGAGAAAAAAAAGATGGAAATATTTGGGAGATTTTTGGTTTACATTTAATTCACGTACTATTTGGTTTCATAACATTTCAGAAGAAGACATAAAAATAAAATGGCAAAACGTTTTAAAAATAATTTATCAACATTGCCATTATGATGCCAACCATCTAAGTACACCATGAAATATTAAGTGTGAATCCCAAGTAGAATTCCAGCTAATGATAGCAAAAGCCCAGGGGACTTTGGAAAGAATGGAGTAAAAGCTGGCTAGTGTATATTGTTCCTGATACTTGTAGTTGTTTGAAGCCTGTAGCTCAGTGCTCACCAATACTGTATCTGTGTATTATCAAATAACTTGGCAGTATAAATTTGATCTGGATCACACATAACTGCATTTTGGCACTTCAGCTGAATTACGGGGAGACCACGTTATGGTACTTGTTCTGGCCTGATACTTGACACCAGATTTATCCGGCTCTTGGAGGTTGGATGATAAGGATCTGACATCTGCTAGATGCAGATGCACTACAAAACTGCAGACAGAGATGCACTACAAAACTTTTTGTATGAATATGAAGTGGAAGGCTGAGCCCGTGCTGGCTCAACATTTAATGTCTTGTGTGTGCAATATTATTTATCCAATACCTTAAATCCAATTTTCCTTTTTCAGAGGTGAAAACTAGTGATTTTGAAAGTGAAGGGGAGTCTCCACCCTCCAAAAAAATCCTTAGAATGGGTTCCTGGAACCATTGCTGTATCTCTGATGTTTTGACTAGTTGTGATAGCTTCCTCTGTCTATCCAGTTTGAGCTTTGTTCTGCTTCTGGAGTGGTGGAATAACCTGCTGTGCTATAGCTGGCCTAATTTCCAAAGCTGTGAGATACAGCTCAGTCCAAATGAGGATGTAAGTATTTGCACATTTTGACTTATAAGATACTGCTGTGAAAACATCAATGTTTTAGTTCTTCCTTAGCCTCAAGAAAAAGTGCTTGATTCTGAGGCACATTGAACATCAGAACTCCAAAGACTGAAGACCTAGAGATTTAAATAGTTCCTATGGTTTTTGCTTGTTTTCCCATATATTGGCTTTAGGTAGGATTTGTTTTGCTTGACAATATTCAGCTACAATATGCTACAATCAGGTTATTTTCCATAAGGTTCAGATTTCATCTAATCATTCTTCAGGATAAAGTAGAATGAGTTGCAGGATTTTACTTAGGGTAGACATGCCACAGTGGAATTCACTGGTGGGCTGGGATATTATTTGGTTTTAGTATTATATTTGATTTTAGTATTATATTTGTGTAACACACTTCTAATAAAAAGCAATAAACAGTAAAATTACCATTAGAAGACTGGAATTTTCCTGCCAGTGAGTGGGGAATAGGAGAAATAGAGCTTGGTTTAAATATTTGCATATTTTTAATTCTATGGATAAATGCATCACTGGAAAAATATTTCCTTAAGTGCTTTGTGGAACTAGAGTCTGTAAAAGTAAGAGGATTTTTTTTTTCAATTGCAAATACATTGAAAAGAGCACTGAAGTGTGTACAGAGATTTTGAGCACATTTGAATAGGAAGGCATTTCCAGAGATCATGGTAAGCATACTTCTGTTTTAGCATGCAGTGTTTGATTTTAGTAATGGATAGTAACACAAAATGGCAAATGGCAGTTTTGTCTTATCCTTAGAAGTGCATTTTGTAAAGATGCATTTTTCCTCCTGTGTATGAAATGCTCATTGGTTCAATAATTTCTGATATATATGTCAGGATCGAATGGAGAGTAAAAGGTCAGCAGAATTTTTCTTGGGGGGTGGGATATTAGCTGAAAGCAAAATAACAGGCAGAGATCTATGCTGATTTTGCTTCATTGGGAGGATCTTTCCTCCTAAAATGCACTTTAAGCTGTGCATTAATCAGAGGAAAGAATGCATATTACTGATCAAAATCTTCTGTTTCATAATGGAATAGAAATAATACTGAAACAATGTGACCTTTACTTGCTTGTCTTTAAGGAAGCATTCAATATCAGAGTTTTCTCTGAGTGACTTCAAAACCTATCACATTTTCTTTTCTTTATGTGTTTGTTTCTGTCTCTAAACATAATACATAAACCCCCCCCCCCCCCCCCGCCCCAATATACAAACCCCAGCAAACCCTGAAGGGAAGAGATATATTTGTATTGGGCATCTCCTATCCCACAGGAAATTTAGAGCCTCAAATCCTACTTAGCATCTCATTAGAATATTTTTTTTATTCCATCTCATTTTAAAAATATTTTAGTTAAGCTTGACATATTTATTGAACACAGGCTAGAAATGAATATTGACACAGATATTTTTGAAAGACATGTGAAATTATTTTAGTAAAATGCATTCACCTACTTCCTAAAACTGTTTTGTTTGAGGGAAAAGTGGGAAAGTAGTTGCCTAGTGACTATATATTTTGTTCTATTAAAAGAAATTTTATTACAAGGTAAAAAATGCATGGAAATTTGTGTAGATATATATAGCAGGCACAGGCCCTGGTATGTTCTGGGCAGAGGTTCTCACCTATTCTAGGGTGTCTGGTAGGATTTGCTTATAACTTCAAAACTTATAGCCGATGCCTATTTTGGACATGAAGAAATAAAGCAAAGAAAAAATAAATAATTGTCAATAAAGGTGACAACAGATGAAGTTTAAGAGAAACATTTTAAAACAGAAATACAAAAAAATATAAACAAGAAAAGTTGTTGGTAGCAAACATTTCTAACCAGTTTTTAAAAGGTCAGATACATTAAATTGCACACCTGCAGCATATTTTTATAAACAAAATTAATTATTTAAAAATTCATTAAAAATATTGAAAGTACATTTCTGTTAAATCTCTTCTCTAATGAATATATTTGCATATAATCACAGCTTTTCTCCTTTAGTGCTTTCTTGCTCATTTCCTAAGTCCTCAGTCTGTAACCTGATCTTGTGGGATTTGTGGAGCTGAGGCCAAAGTCACCATGGAAATGTCATGACACTGCCATTTTCAGATGTGTCTGGTCATTGTAAGTGGCTGACATGGTGCAGCTTCATGGCTGGGCAGGAGTAAGAATGTCAAATAAACCGTGCAACTTGTTTCATTGGCCATGGATTTTTGTGTAAACAGGAAGAAGTAAAGGAATTGTTGCCTGTTTTGTCTATGTATTTTACTTAAGCTTTTGAAGTGTGATTATAAGATCACTATTTGAGCCACTCTTCAAACACAGGTCTTCCCAAGGTTCAAAGACTTTTTCATATTGTTACAGTCTTCCTTGGGAAAAAAATCAAAAAACATAACAGCAAGCCAATAGGAGGGAGTGGAGTGCAGCACAATCTTTGCATCACTTTCTCCTTACAGATTTTCTGTTTTGGCTGTGGTTTCAAAGCTTGGGGCTAATATTCCCTGTGGAGAATATTTCAGGAGTGTTTGGGTTTATAGCTGTGAAACACATTATACCATTCCTTATAGACACCAAAAAAGATAAAATTTTAGTGAATAAAATTATTGTTTATATTGTTTATAAAAATTAATATGCTAGAAAGAAGTAGTTCATTAAAAACAATGTATATACTAAAAGTAATTCTAATTAAAGGACTGAAGTTTTATTCAAATTATTATATTCTTTCCTTTAAAAAAATCCAGCATCTTGACACAAATTCTGTTCAAAAATTTCTGCTTTTCTGAGCATGTATACTCTTAACCTCCTTAAACTTATGAGTTTTTAGCCAATCTTTAAAAAGTGGAGGAGTGACCTATATCAAAATAGTACATTTTTGCATTCACTTTTGCTGTGAGGGACACAATCATAGTATCAAAGATTTCTAATATACTCTAAATCTTAGAATAAAAAAAACTTCAGTAATATGTAGGAGAAAGAGCCAAGTTACAATTAATGATTATCGAAGAAAGAATACCTCAGTTTTTTTGAATATTTATTTCTCATCTTTATAACAGTGAAACAAAAGGGTATTTCATGTTGGTTTGCAAAATTAAAACATTGTGGTATGAGTCTGCAGCACATTTTGCCATTATGGCTCTTGAGTTCATGTGTAGACATATCCTGTAGCTGGATCCATTATTTGCACACGACGGTGAGCTGATGATTCCAAATAATTAAATGGGGATAAAAAGACATCAGGAGAGGTTTTTTTCAGTTTAAACCAGACTTGTTCTGAAGAAAAAAAAATCTTTAGGTAAATCAGTTAATGTAGCTCAAATATTCTGCCTGTTGTAGTCAGCTTATCTTCCACAAAACTTTCTTTCCTACATTGGTCATAAATCTGTGTCTGTCAAAAAAATAAAGAAAACAAAACAAAACAAACAAACAAAAACCCAAACCCTTTTCACTTTAAGCAGTTTCAGTAGAAACAAACCCTTTTATTTATTAGAAAGAGTGATTATCACAAGACTAGAAAGGCAAAGTGGCCAGTCATTTTTACAGTGCTCCAATTTTACTCTCTGCATTGTATCAACAAGCATGAAGGATTTGTAACTACACTGGCAGTAACAGAACCTGCAGGTATTTGGTTTAATAAAGACTTCATTAATCCCATAAAATCTTAGTGTGAGGTAGAGCTGCTCTTAACCATTCTCACTCGGCTAGATATGAAGAACCTTCAAAGCCTGTAAACATGCCAGCAGTAACTGACTATTCTTATACATTCCCTCCAGCCACCTTTCATTGCAAAAAGGTTTTTAATTTAGATTCCTCATATCTTTTAAAGGCTTAAAAAAATTCTCTTTATCTTCTTTTTTTTTTTTTCCTTCTTTTCAGAACATGAATCTGTGAGGAGGAAAAAAAGACAACAAAAATCCTTGACATCTGGAGAGAATTTCAAATTGCTCTTTGCCTTCTGAAATGAAACCTGGAACGTTTTTAAAAAAGGTGAGTGAAAGGACCAATCAGCAAGAGATAGACCTAATATATCTGAAAGGCCCATGTGAGTGCTCAGTGCTCTCCACAGGAGATTTTGTGGAGGAATCTGGTTAGTCTGAAGGCTTTTTCCTAAGAACATCAGAAAGGGTTGTTAGCCTCTGAATAAAAGCAGATACAATTGCTATCACATTGTCCAGGACTGCATTACACCCACATGCCTCAAAATGACTGTGGAAGAAAGAAATAATATAGCATAAAACTCTTTAGAAAAATATACTGCTGATGTTTCTGCTTGTTCTGTTTTCTGTGGGGATATGTTCCTAGTGTTTCTGTTTTGTGATAGATCTAAGGTCTAAGGGATGAGTTCTAGAGGTTTGAAATAAAATCAGTAGGGCACAGGTTGATATTTCTGCAGGAATGGTTTTAATACTGTATCTTCTAGTACTTTTGGAACTATGACTATTTCTGTAACCCTGATGGAATGTGACTTGTCTATATACAAAGGCATAGATCATGTGCATAAACTGCACATAGAATTATGCTCAGTTCTGCATCTCTGTTTTTGTTCCTTCAGGATCATCCACACGTCATATAGTCCTATTTAATCTGTACTAGCTTTGGTTTTCCTTTCTCAGCTTTTACGTATGTTCTATTTGTGCCGTACTGTGACACCACAGGAAAAATGAAAGGTTGTTTGACCTCCCAAAATCCATTAGTCTACCACCTGTCTCCATGTATCTAGATGTAATGATGCCCATACTTGCATCATACAACTCACACACATATCTCATTTTGCTCTGCCCAAATGGTCTAGATCAGTCCAGAAATTTGTTTCACATCTAGTCACATTCACACTAGAAACCTCCCACACAAGCGTGTGTGCATGCAAACCCAATTCACAAGCTTACTGAACGTAATGGGTATCAGACCCAGTTAAAGATTCAGGAAAAGTTAGAAGGCCACAGTCCATGTTGATTTGTAATGCCTTTGACAGAGTAAGGTTTCATGCAAGCAATGGAATGGGTGATCTGGCTGGTTTCAGCCTCCTTTCATAGAGTACTTTGTGTTAATGGAAGACCAACTGATCTTAGCACATTGTCAAGTGAATTGGACTATTTTTCTCAATAGGTCATGCACTTAGCATACATGATCCTATGGCCAGAGTTAGAGAAATGCCATGGTCTTCCCTGGGATAGTTTGACATGATGCTGAATTAGTGCAGTCTGTGAGATGAAGTTTGGTACAACCTCCTCTGCTAAAATGTACCCCTATAGATTTAGAGAAGAATTACACTTCAGATCCTTATTTTGAATAGCAAAGAAATCTACTGTTTTGAACACTGGTAGGGTTTGGCAAAGATACAATTATAAAGAGAAAAATAGTTCTTTTGCCTTATTTATAATCTTGTTGCTAATGAATATTGTTTGCATGAACATGGCAGGTAATAGGGAAGTCATTTAACTGTCACTTTGATCCACTGTTTGAGAACATAAAACTTACTTCTCTCTGGACAAAACTTCTAAACTCATTTTAATTTGTGATTTTTGTTCAGAGTTATAGCTATTGGAAGTATACTGTTGCCTTATCCTTGTTATTTTAAGCTTGGCAAAATCCATGTAGGGATTTAGCAAAAATGAGAGTAGTTATCTATCTCATTGCTAGTAACTATCAAAAATGTTATCAGCCAAGTAGATTTTATTGTAAATAATGTATATTGTTTTTGGCAGGACAAGAATTACATGACACATTCCCTTGAAGTTGTTTGCTACCAGCTACTCTGATAGTTTTTTTAAAGGGCTTTTAATAAGGAGGAGTTACATATCATTCCCTCAGGGTATCAACCAGGTTGCTGGATAATTCTGGAAAACAATGAGTCTCATATCTAAGCCTAGTTCCACCAAGATCCAGCCTGCATTCTGAGATTCTGCTCAGATCTTTTATCACAGCATCTGATGGAATGAGAAGGAATGGATATGGGTCTATTTATATATAAATGACTAGAGTCTATTTATAGGTGAAAAGATAAGGATTAGATATTTTCATATATTTAAAAAGATTAGTTGATGCAAAATGCTGGTGTGCTGTTCTGCTCGGGGGACGCTGGAAACTGGCTTGCTGCAGTTAGGAATATTTTTCCGATAGACTTAAGGGCCATCTGGGCTAGAGGTATTTAAGTTACTAGCACAGCCATGGACACCTACTGCCAAATCCAGATTTGGCATTCATTTTGGAATTTGACCATTCAGAGAAAAGAGCAACATAAAATTGTATCTATCAATTGTTTTTAACTGTGGGTGAGTAACACTGAATCCACAGGAACCTGATGTTCTGGCCTTGCTATGACAGCTGGAGGATGAGTAATTTCACTGAGGAGTCTGTCATTTCAACTCATTTGTGACAGTGTTGTTTTATGCTTATGAGCCCCAAATCACCTCTTTTGTTTAGTCTGAGAGCTATTTCTCTACACAATTCTCAGAGACAGAGGCTCAAAAGAGCAATACTGGAATACTCCTTACTTAAGGGAAGACTGGACCCAGGTTTTGGAAGAGCTATGGCACAAAATAATAGCTTCTTTGTCATACTAGCCGCTCTTCTGGAAGATTTTAGATGCCATGTTTGCCATTGCTATCTAGCTTGTCTACCAGTTGTCTGGTCTCCTGTTTCTTTCCTTACAGTTCAACACAGAACCAGATCTAGCTCTAAAGAGGGAGTGAGGAGAGATGGAATCACCTTAATTACTTTGATGGCTGTAGAAAGCAAATAGTTGCAGTGTTTCCATTTTATACCTATCAACTGTCCTCTAATTTAGTGGATACTCATTGATTTCCAGCAGAGAATTTTGCAATTATAATCAATATGAAGATGCCACAGAGGAATAATAATAAACTTCTTAGGAGTTGGAAATCCACTTAATGAATCAGGAGGTTGAGTAAATAATACCACATTTATGTGGTGAGATCTGTCTTTATAACTGTGGTTACAGCTCCAAATAGATCCTAAATATCCTACAAAATAAAAGTAGATTTAGTCATTATTATTGCAAGGTCTGCTCATGGGACTATATCAAATGCAGTTACAACAGCATAAAACATGAGAAACATGAAAGCTCTTCTTGTTTCTCTTTTTTTAGAAAGAGAGGTAGTTTTCTTTGATTTTCTGGCAAAGCATGTGTATATTTGTATATGTGAGGAGGGTAAAGGCATGTGATGAAAGTGGATGAAAGAAAGCTGCAATGAAAAGTGAGGAACACTTATTCCAGAGGGAAGAGTACTGCCTCACTGAAGGATTGACAGAAAGGCTTGGGTGACTCTTACTGGTATCTTGCAGTGGTTTCACTGCTTCACCCAGCTTCCTGTCTGTGGGCCAGTGCCATACCTCATGAGCTAACATGGACATGGGCTACAGGATTGAATAATCTGAACCCCAGAGGGGGTTGGATCATTTAGACCAAGTTTGTGCAGTGTAATCCCAGATCTGAAACTGATATTCCTGTGTGGCTTTGTTCACATTCTGCAACATTTTTGCCTCATTAGCTTCAGCAATAGAAGTTGGTGATATTTACCTGAGGGCTTCATAGGAAATTTGCTACTAACCAAGCCATCTCTAAGGAGCTGTAATGTGATTTTGTGTACTGAATCTGATCAGACAGCACTCTTACCCATCAATTGTCTGGAGACTTAACAACCTACCCTCACCCACATCTACGAGACAGTTAAGTGGTTATGTGTGATGTTGCTACTGAGCCATGTGTTGGGTGCTGTTTCTAAAGAAGAGAAGTGGTAATGGGCTAAAGATTCCCATCTGTCTGACTTAGGTACAGCAAGGGAGTTAATGGTTTCACAGCTGTTTCTGCAGCTCTCTCTCCATGCTGCCTTTCTGGGGGAGAATGTGTAAAGCAGAGGGAGCAGGCTGCTGTCAGGGGATTGACTAGGTGACCTCTGAGGCCCTTCCAACCTGAAAGATTTTGTGATTGCGTAATTTGAGGCATGTGTTAAAGTGGGTTGATCTTAGAGTGTAATTAGGAAACAAAGAAGAAATCCAGAAATCTTCGGCCATTTCTTCCATCCTTGGTGTTTTATATTCTGTCAGTTTAAGATTAGAGGACTGATTACAGAGCAGTACCTAAAAGACCAGTATCTGGCCTTTTTGCTGATTTCTTTTAACACTGGAGAAGGACTGTTTATGGCAGCTTTGCTCTTCTCACATCATAGAAACTACACAAAATTTGGTGCCTCCTGGATGTGTACTGCTTATGTGCTTCACTGTATACATGTGTAGGTAAAACCCCTATATGCTCCCACAAGCATAACAGCCACCAGCTGGTTCTGGCCACAAGAAGACCTCATGCTATGTCTGACAGCTGTCTTTCTCAGTGGCATTTTTCAAACAGCAGAAAAAAAGGTACAAGGCAAGAGATTTGCTCTGGTTGTAGCAGAAGTTTATTCCCATGTGCCATCATTCATGAAGACACCTTGGTCCACACTAAACACAAGCCACTGGTGATTCATCCAACCCTGATACCCCTTCCTGCACCTGGCAGTCTCCCAAATTACCCCACAGGACAGATGAATTGCTCCCATGGACTGTATGTAGCCCATGGGCTGTAGATTGAGGAGACTGATGACAACACTGCCTCGATTACCAGAACTATTACTCCTTTAAAGGCCCAAGAGGTGGTGAGAACAGATTCACTGAACACTTGAACTCTTTGCACTCCTGAGCTATGCGACAGGCAGTGTTTAAAAATAGAAAGCACGGCTCCCCTGTGCAGCTCCTTTCCCAGCATTCCTCCGGGTGGATGAAGTCATGCCCACAGCTCGCTGCCCCATGAGTGGGCAGCCTGTCTCCAGCAGCGTCAGCAGGAGCCAGCACGGCGAGCTTAAAAGACTGTCAGGGGTTGGCAGGTCATCCGCCCAAAGGCAGGAAAGAAGGGGGAGGGAGGGAGAAAAATTGAAAAATAACCACAAAGAGAACAAGATCTTTTTTGAAATTGGAAACTTTAAAGAAAAGATTTATGAACCTTTGGGTTTATGAAACCACCTGGTGCTTTGGAGTTTGCTGCTGGTTAAGTTTGGAAGTTCAAAGTTTGGTGGTTGTTTTCCACCATTTAAAAAAAAAAAAAAAAGACATTTAGAATAGTCTAATTCCACATGTGCACTGATCTTTTAAAACTCACGTCCACTTAACTTTGAGCTCTACTTGTAAAAATCAGAAAGATTTAGGGGGAGAAGCCTGTTACTTTTTAAGGGCAGCTTCGCCATTTGTGGTGTGGGTTGAGCAGCGCGGCCCCTGAACTCCGGCTCTGCCGTCTGCTCAGTTTCCTCGCGGGTGCGCAGTGTGACTTGTGCTCTGTTTTGACAGTTGGTGACCTGCGACCCCCAACCCATAAAATGTTTAGGCTGAGGATGCCTGAGAGGAGCTCTCAAACGTGATGGTCGGCGGCTCTTTTGAGACAGGCCCATAATCTTTCCCCCCAGCCCATATATAGCAGCAACGTGGAGCCTGTGGGTTTTGCTCACACAGCAGTTTGAGTCAGCAACTTCCCCCCACACCTCTGGTTCTGGATTTCCAAAGAAAAGAAGGGTAAAAAGGAGAGGAGGAGAAAATAAGCATCTCATTTTGCTTTTAGGGTCGGACTACATTTGAACTTGTGAGTCTCAACCATGATGCGTGGCAGAAAAACACAGTTTAAATTCTGCTTTTGCAGGAGTGTCTGAAACTAGAAGGGATTGTTAGAGTTATGAAGTCTGTCCTTTGGTACTGAAACAGCAGCAATACAGCTTAATATTTTGTGGCTTGTTTCCTCCTGCTGTTTTTATACTGACTGATTATGCCTTATTGCAATATTTGTAGAGACAGATAGTTATTAGATTTGGATGAATCTTTCAGAATGAACAATTTATTCAGCACGTTGCTTATTTTGCCTTCTTAAGTTTGCAATTAAAAACTGTGTTACTCTTAAATGCATTCATTATTTCAAAATTAGCTGTCAGTTACATGAGTGAATATTCTTGTTCTGAGTTAATTTGCAGTCATTTTAATGAAAAATATTGGTAATTTCCAGTGCTCTGGCTAGCTCTGTGACTCAGGTGAGGCTATATCTGTTGTTCTTTTGGAGATGCAAGTATTATAGCAGTAATAATTCTGGTACTTTTTTTAAATTCTAAACAAATTTAATTTCAGGTTGTTAGGCCTTAATTGTAGACTTGAAAACATGGTATGGATGTGTTTATGCTTAACCAGGTATTTGAGATTAAAATTACTCTCTTGTCAAGCTTTCATTAAATGTTTAAAGAAAGTGAAGAATGCTGGCCTTTAAGGACTAATATAAGAACGTGTATGAAAGACACAGTTTTATAACTGGTGAAAAATAACATCTGTTTCTTCTTTCTTCTGTTAATTCTCCTTTGACATGGCCAACCTTGTAGCTTAAATGAGGGGTTTCTTATCACATCTTAATATCTGTCTATGGCAGGAGTTGAAGCAGTCATTGCAGCTTAAGCAAAACTGAAGATTTTTGTTTCCAGTCAAAACCACACATAACAGGCAGAGTTCACTCCTGTAACCCAGTAAGAAGATTTAAAGAGCTGGTCTGTTTCTAGGTTTGCCCTGTGACTTCTGACCCTCCTGTCAAAGGTTACACATGGTAGTATAGCTTGTCCTCTGGCTTATTAACTCCTGCGATCACCTCATATACCTGGCTCTGCAATTGGAATTTTACTAGTTTGGAGCTTATTAACTCAGCCCCTAATTGCCAAGATCCATCTGCAAGGGATAAAAAATTTGCCTGGGAAAAAAGTTTCAAATGACATAGGATTATTTTTTCAGCACAGTGATAACATTAATTCACATGCTAATTCTGCATTTTTGCTCTTCACTTGGCAGCTTACAGCTCTTAAAAGAGAGTTTACGTGCTCTGTCCTTCTTTTTCAGAACAAATGTGAGTTTTTCTGCTAGTTCAGTCTGATGTCAAGAGCATGCAATAAAGATAAAGGTTATTTCTCCGTAGCAATATGCTCCATCATAAATAACTGATTTCCTAGAGATCTAGGTTAAATTTCTGACTCTTTCTTTATGTTCCTGTGCAGGTTACTTCACAAGTTTCTGCTCTGGTTCTCTATGTGCAGAGAAACTGACCAATTTCTCTTCTGTGTCACCCTTTATATTGCTAATTAAAACTGAAAAGTATTTAATCGGAGGATCACATGCACTGGGTGCTGGTGTAGAATTCAGCACAGAGAGATTATGACCTTGTTTGGAGTCATGCTCTTAATATTCCTAGGAGGTGGGCAGGATTATCCCCATTCTTCTGATAGGCCAGTTGAGGAAAAGTGAAGGTAAGAGATAATTAGAAGAAAGTAGAAGGAACTGTATATATGTTCTCTTCCAGATTTTTGCTTTACTTGCATCTCAAGCCATCATTAGGCACAGGCAAAAAGTGGGCATTCTTCTTGGAAATCTGAGTACAGGCAGATAGCTCTGTGAACCTTCCTCATATCATAAGGACAGCACAAGTTAATTGACCTATGGTGCTAATCACTCAACCGAGTTCTGGCCACTTTTGCTCAGGAGGAAAGTTACCTGCAGAAAAGGTTGGTTATACCTTTTCACATTCAGTTTCAGAACAGAATAGCATTTGCCAGTGCTTGGAAATGGAAATATTATGTGGATGCTTTTGGTGTAATATTTTCACGTATAAATCTTGGTGCCACAGAAGGAAATACCTCTGCTTCTTCCAATTCTAAACAATTTAAGTGGAAGAAAACTGGGAAAAGGGAAAGGGGAAAACGGGTGGTGGAAAAACTGCTCACATCATCTGTGCTGTCTTGGAAGCCTAAACTAAAGTTTCTGGCTCTTTGGAGCAATGAGAATTTTGTCATTTAGTTCCATAGGCCCAAGATACCATCCTGCTTATTCAGTTTCAGTTTCCTTGTTGGACTACCAGAATCCAAAAGTAGAAGCAAATCTCTCAGCTGCTGGAGCTGTTGAATAATCAAGGTATTACTCAAGAGGCTAAAGCTCTTTTGACTTTGAGCCTAGGGTCCATGAGAGTGATGTAAAGGATGCTTGCCTCACCTGTGGCTAATTAACTAAAATTAAGTGAAGCAGAACTCAAGAAATTTAATAATTTATTTCCATTGCAAAAGGATACAATGTTTCAAAAAAAAAAAAAAGAAAGAAAAGAAAAAGCCAGGAAAGGCATAAGAAATAAGAACTACACTAGGCAATAGCCTTGTTGGGAAACACAGTAACACAGTCACATTGTGGCATACAGTATGAATTCCACAAACACTGCTGGAGGCTCAGGTCAGAAGTGCAAGCATATGTGAAGAGCAGTGGGTGGAGAGAGGTCTAGAATGAAAACAATGTGTGCATCCTGTCTCAATGTTAAGATTTGTGTGTTTCTCTTACCAATTCAGAGGCTACTCCTGGGTGGTTCCTGGGATAACCATGTGCCCCAGGCCCCTGACAGAACTCTTTTTTGAGATTTAGAAGTGGTTTAGATATACCTTACAGGCACAAAAGTATGTACCACATAGCTGTAACATATTACAGGAGTAATGAAATCAGAATATAAAGGAAAATATATTATTTTTAATTAGCTCCCTAATTTTCTGTTAACTTGTTTTATAGAAACAAGTGCACCTTTAATGTATGCAAACTAAAATCAGGGTATTGCAAAGCATTGGGCAGCAGAATTCAAGTTTAATGCACTGTGTGTACATAAAAAACAGATACAATAATATGGATTATAAAACTCTCTGTGGTTTTATTTAGTGCGCACATATACACACCTACAGATGTGAAAACAAGTCAAAGACAAGTCACAGAGCTTTGCTCAGTATAATTCTGGTATATTGATCTAGAAATAACTCCTGCAAAATTAGAAATTAGTTAAAAGACAGATTTCATTGTTTCTTGGTATAAGAGAGAGGAGAATGATGTGAAACTATATTAACAACACTGACCTATGGGCTAAAGAAATTATGATGCCTATCTACCAGAATTTCCCAGGTTAATTTTAACAGCTATGCTGATTAGCATCAGTTTGGTTAAATTATTTGCCTTTCAAAATTATTTCTGCTGGGGCATGGTTAGTCTCTTTGCCTTCTGGTCCTTTTGCCTGAAGCTTACAAGGCACTGCAGGGTCAGTTTTGTGGAATCTTTGAACTTGAGGTCATAGGATATGACCTTGAGAAGTGCAACTTCTTTTGTATTTTCAGTATTGATATCGCCTAGAAATTATCCTTGCTGTGCACGGTGTCTGAGTTTTGGTTCTCTTGATCTTGGTTCATTGTGGTATCTATGGGGACCCATGGCTGATAAAAATTAATGTATGCTTATATGCAATAGATGAAACATATCTCTAAATGTATACTGGTTAACAAAAAGGAATACTTATGAACATGTACTGTAGTGGGGAGACTATACAGAAATTAAGCAATCACTTTAATATTTTCTTTTGAGAATAACTTGCAAACAGAGAGAAGAATAATTTATCTCTGACTTCACAGTCTCTACAGGACCTGGCTTGGCTCTTATAATAGTGCAGGATACCCTTGGGGCAAACCATTTTGTAGGATGAGCAGGTACAAATCATAGCCAAGACATGTGAGTTTTGTGCAGTATTTAGTGAGAATATGACACTTTTTGATGGCTTTGTTCTCAGATTTGCCAAATTAAAAAAATAGTTTATTTTCTCACAGCAGATATATTAGGGATGTCTTTGCAAAAGAATACAGAGAAAAACTACCTCTTTATAGGTGGTACTTCAGGGATCATGAAAATTTATACCTATACATCTTGACTTGACAAAGAATTGATCATATATGCCATTATGTTTTTGAAAAAAAGGCAGTGTCCATGTAACAAACGGCAACTATTCTTGCAGTTCAAAACATTCTCTTGCATGAGAATTGGTTTATTTTGATCAGTTTAGAATGCTTTTTACCCTACAGATACATAATAATAAAAAGAGCCAGTAAAATTTAACTGTGACTGTTATAAGCAAATAGTTATGTTCTATAAATCCTAATGCAGTCACAGTAAATATAGGATTTGCCATCTGCTCTTGTTTATATCAGGTAAGCAGAGCTGAAATTTTCAAACTGTGATTTGTAGCTGTAGGAGAAATATTTGCTCACCTCATGCTGCCTCTTGTTCTGTTTCTCACTGGGACAACCTGCGTGGAAAAGGAAGTTGAATTGTAGGGTAAAGTTAAGCCATCTCAATCCTTTAGAAAAAAAAAAAAAGAGAAAGTATTTAACTAGAAATTAAAAACCCCAACCAACAGAACCTTAATCAAAACATCAGCAAACACATAAATGCTTTCCAATCAACAATTCTCTGGGAAAACTGTTGTATAAAGTGCAAGCATATTGTTGTTTTATTTGTTATTATAAAAGGGAGAAGTGTTTGTGACAATAGTTTCTAAGAGTGATAGTGAATTGTGTTTGCCATCCATTTCTCCAAAGAATCTATTCTACTAAAAGCTTTGAAAGATCCTGAGCTGATTGATTTGAGCAAGAGAGTCTCTGTTGGGAGTGTTTTTTCTTGTAAAGTTTCATTCTGAGTACAGAACTGGTGGTAGATCACTGCAGTCAGCTGAGACTTAGCCAGTCACCTCCAGAGCTGACAACAGAGAGGAGTTTTATGCTGAATTGTCCATGGCTGGGCCAAAAAGAGATCTGTGCTTTCTCTGGGCCATGTTATGCCAGAGAATATAAGCTTTATAAGATTTCATTGTACAAACTCAGACATTATGTGCTTTATTGGGAAATTATGACCACTGCCTATTCTATATATTCAAAGCCAGGGTCTGGAATTGACTTTGCACAGAAATTATTTCCTCTCTGAAGTGATGTATCTGTTGCTGTACAAAGCACTGAGTCCCTTTCCTGGTTTTGTGTAGCAACTAAACTTTCTTATTTCATTACAGAATAAAGTGGAACAAACCTTTCCTACTTCCCACTGAAATAAAGGAAAGGTTTTTGTTTTCAACAGCCTGTGTGGTTACTTTTGTAGTAATCTTTGTCTCTGTTAATTCAGCAGTGTGGTCTGAAAATTGATTACACTTCCTTATGATTCTCTGGGGAATAAGTACTACTAAGTATGTGTGGTTAGTCTCAGAATAACTTGATCTGATTTCAGCAAAGTTCTGCATAATTTCAATTGAGGATATAATGAGAATGAGTAATAAAAAAATTTAAATATTTCTCAAATTAGTTACTAGTGTTTGAAAATGTGAATAACTAAATTTGACTTAAGAGATCCTAATCTATTAGGTAATTTGTACAGGTGTACAATAGGACAACTGTTTACCTGCTAAATGTGGTATTTTCTTCTCTTTTTTTTACCTTTGGCTCTGCTTTATCTGGAGAAGTATGCTGAGCAGTCATTGTAGCTGATGATATTGTTTCCTCAAATTTATAAAGAGTTGGAAATGAACACTGCTCACTTACCTCTGAAGTACTCACACAAATCTGTTATTAGGAAACTTATGTTATTTTAATGCTACTAGCTCTTCTTTCTGCATACAAATTATTGACCCACAACTACTTAAAAGAAACAAAATCCTTCTAATCACTTACAAAAATACAGAAGTCTGCTCTCATATTAGAGGATTAACTGGCTAGGATTGACTTTGCATATGGAATGGCAGGACGAAAGGGCAGCCTGAGTCATGTAACTGGCCTTGTTTATCTCAGTAAAAGAGAGAGAGGGGAAAATTTAACTTAATGCATGCAATTTAGCATGCAAAAGGTCGAACTGGTGCATGCCTGCAGGTAGTTAATCAGAAAACTGCTATAATTTCCAATCCAAACAATGTTAAGCAATAGAAATGTAAATATTGGCACTTGCACTATGAGGCTGATTTCAGCTGATATTTATAAATCCTGCTTCTGTCCTGAGCATTTTACATGATACATATGGTTTCAATTAAAAATAATGTGTCTCTTCATCCTCAGTCTTTTTATTGTCTCTAGTGTGGTTGCAACAGAGGGTACAACAGAGCAGAAGTGCAGCTGGGGCAGGATGCCTGTTGGGTGAACTCAAGTTTGTTTTAATTGAATCTAAAAAAAAAAAAAAAGAATTTCTGATACATGGCATGTGCCATCTAACAATGGGCAAAAAGTTTCAGATCAGTGACAACTGAGATGGAAGGGAGAGGGGGACTGTGGCTGTATCACCAGAAAGTATGTATCACCTTAACTAGGTGAGGGAAATGTGTGTGTACAGGAACTACTGGGAATTCTTTTGAAACAGAATTTTTCTTTTATTTTTTTTCCTCTAGTTTTCCCTTCTCCCTTTAATTTTACATTCTTTATAATTTTGACCTTCCACTCAGCCCTTTCAACCCAGTGCAGATAATCATGGAGCTGTGTAGGGTCCGAGTTCATTTTTGTGCCTGCTTTTTTTTAATAGGCTAGTAACTTGGGAAACATATTTTTTGTTTTTTTCAAGATGCTGAACAGCTTTTAGTTCTTTTAAATTTCCCAGATGTATGCTGCAATTAGCCAAAGGATACTATTCTCCTGTCCCATTTTTCCTTTTGTAAATACACAGAGTAACTTTTTTCCCCTGCAGATGAGGTCTCGTAGGAAAATTACTTTCCTTCTCACCATAATATACATATACATTTCCATACATCTTGTAGTGCTGCTGTCTGACATTCGGTTGTGTTTTTTTGAAAATAATAATTTATTCAAATCCCAAATAAATTGGACTCAAATCAAGTATTGATGTTAGATCTGATTGGGACCCTATATGTGGCAATTGTAGAATTCGCATTTCCCTCCCATATGTCAGAAAATGGTGTCTGTATGCAAAACCCTAGAGATAGATGCACAGATGCAGCTGCTTTCTTATTTAGTGGAGCTACTCACAGTCAGCTTATTATTCTAATTTTCCAAAGTCTGTCCTGGCTTACAGAATTGCTTCAGGGCATAAAGTATTGATTATGTTCTGAAAATTTATGTGTGGTTTAGATGCTGACTATCTATGGGCACAATCTCTTCACATACTGAGTGCCTCGTAGGAAGGACAGAGTTCCCTCTGCTCCTGTAGTATTTAAGGTAAGCGTGAGGTAAATGAAAAGAGTCAGCAGAGACCTTGAGAAAGCCCCACTTTTCCAAGGAGTATCATCATGTACTTGAGCTTTGCTAGGCACCTGTAGTCTCCAAACCCTTGGAGTCAGACATAATCTAATGTAAGCCTCATTTATTTCTACTCCCAGAAGGGAACAGATGAGGAGGCTGGAATAGTTTTAACATTCTTGAGCTGTGTATGGATGTTGAGGAGACAATACTGTTGTTTGCTGTGGCATCTTTATATTTTGAAATCATGAAGATGTACCCAGAGAGGACAGGCCTGGGTCTGTGCCATGACTGAGGTGTGCACTGGCTGGTAGAGGGCCAGTACCAGCCCTGCTCCTCCTGGAGCAGGGCTGAGCAGATGAAGCCTGATACCTCAGCTGAGCACTGGGGCTGAGACCCAGCACCCAAGGCAGCTCTGCAATGACTCAGGCTGAGGAGTGGGAGTCCTGGCTGTGACATGCAGCTGGCTGTTTCCTGCCTCACTGCTTGACTCTGCTTACTGCTGTATGGAGCAGAGAGGGCTGTACGCCCACCTCTTCCTCTGCCGTTCTTGACATTTCCTAGTGCTAAAGTAACCAGTGAAAATAATGTGAAGGAGGAAGATGGATAAATGCAATTTTCTATTTCCTTTTCATAAATGTAGAGGGAATCAATTGGATTTGATCCAAAAAGGGCTAGCAAGTTCAATTTATTTTAATTGAAAATAGAAGTGAAATTTCTTGATGGCATTTCCACTATTGTTGTTGTCTAGTTATCTGTCATCCTATAAACAAATAAAGGCTCTGGTCCACCATCAGAGGAGATCTGTTCCAAATTCCACAGAGGACAAAAAGAGAGTCCTGGACTAAGGGGGAAGCTGGGAAGGTAAAGTAACAGTACCAGACTCATTTGGTCCTGTCAAATGCTGAAACTTAACATCACAAATATCTTCTTGATTTAACTTAGGTGGAGAAACATCAATGAGAATGTGGTTATGTGTAAAATTAACCACACTTCTAAGCTGAAGAACTAGGGATTAAGCAACTCTCATTTGTATGTCATGATTTTTTCTTACTTTTTCAGTGCCACATTCTATAAGCTTAAAGGCAAAATATGAATGCTGAATAAGAAAATGGTAACTCTGTCTAATGTTTCTCAGTTTACTTTTTTTATATATATGTGCTGTAGGTTTCATAAACAGGAGAGACATTTTAAAAGTTCTAACAAGTTACACTGATGAAAGCAGATTTCAGTCCATACAGCCAAATTTCCACATGAAGGTGCTCATTGTATTCTTAAATCCATAGCTCTCATAACAGGCTTAAGTCACTCTGCTCAAGAAAGAAAAGATGAATTGTGTGTTACTTGCAAAGAGGTTATGAATTCTTGATCTGTGAAGCACAGAATTGTCACTTAAGGGTGTCACCTTCTCCTGTAAAGAGTCAGGTTTGCAGGTGCTCTGTGTTCCTTAGACAATATAGTAAAGCGATGATTGTTGGAGTACGTTGTCATGGGAACACATGGATAACTCAAAAGATTGATCAAAAAGTTTAAAAATAAGCACTTTTTTCCTAGTATTTCTCATCTTGCCCAAGAATGATCAGTTCCACAGGGAACAGCACTTAGGGTAGAGTGTAATATAGGGTTACAGTTTTGTTTATAGAAAATTGCAGAAGAAGAGGGTACTGGGTTCATTCACAATGCATTTCTGTTCCCAGGAATACTAAGGAGATAGAAAAAAATAAACAAACAAAACCCCACACAATTTTAAAAAAATTAAAATCCCCCTACCTCTCCTGAAGCAAGGCACCAAAGATGTGATATTCGTGTTGCTACCTTGTCACTAAGGCCCAACAAAATTTGCATACACACATACAAAATCTACATGGGGACACTGACTCCAACTGTGATTTTGATGACTGAATTACAGGATAAAATATGTTGGCAGTGAAGGCTGGAAAACTTGGCTGAGTCCTGAGAAGCTGTGTGGTGGGAAGTAAGGAAGACACGCTCCCCTGCGGGCCTAGGGAATGACTCCAGGTGCCTGGTGGGACTTTAGACTGTCAGCTAAGGTAGCAATACACACATCAAAATCAGCCTTCTCATGGATGTTTGAATGAGAGGTGTGGTGGGAGCACCCACACCGCTGTGCTTTATACCTTTGAAACTAATTATTACCGTGTCCGCCTCTGATATAGTCTGGTGCCAAAAGTAATCCCAAAGAGACTTCTAAGGACTTTACAAGTGTGAGAGAGGTGGATTTGCTCATCATGGGAAATTACACTATAACTTCTTAAGATCTGGTCTCCTAGTATGTGCTTGCCTCAGTACATTCACTGAAATAAATCCATATTTAGAAAAAAAAAAATGTAACAGAAAAATTGGTTAATATTGTGTGGCTATGATAGAGTGGACTTACCTAACATGCTTTTGCTAAATTTACAGTAACAATCTTCCCAGACTGAAGCTCTCACTAATTATAAGAAATAGATAAGCCTTTTACCAGGCCCCAGGAAGATGGTGCCTAAGTGCTTCTCAGACCAGTTCTGTGGATGATGGGCATATAAATGCCACAAGCAATCCATCTGAGACTTTTGAAACAGAATGCATTATGCTGAAGTTTGACTGATTGCCCAAAGAGATGTTTGTAAAATAGATGGTCTGTTTACCATCATTCTGATTATATTTTCAGTCATTTGACCAAATTCCTAGAAATTCTAATGACTTGGAAAAAGGCTAAGCAAAAAACTCATTTGGTTAAATTATTAGGGCATTTATTTTCTCGTTTGTTTGGTTTTATTACTGCTGTATAGCACAAAGTGCTCTTTGTCTCTATTGTAAGAAAGTAAGAATTTTGATTCATTTGACAATGTGACTAATTTAGCTGTGACATATATATAGGATTAAGAACTGCTGAAAAGAAGGGCAGAGAATTTTTGCACTTTTACAGCGTTTTGGCATAGCTTCTTTGGAAAATAGTTTGTTTTTATCAGTAACACAAATCTAGTAAAATTGTCAAAAAGAGTTTAATATATTAGGACATCTCACACAACAGGCTGTTCACCAAAGGAGCTTCTTGAAAGGAAATATTGAGGATAGTGGAAATTAATCTGTTAATCATAGCAGGTTTCTGTGTTTCAAAATATAAGAGTGATGGTAAAATAGCAGGGGTCTGAAGTTTAAACTCCATTTTGGTGAGCCTTGAAGGAAAAATCCAAATTCTGTCCTAAGACTAATATAGAAGTAGACCTTGTTGTGAATTGAGTTTCCTTAGCTGAGGTAAGGTCAGTCAAAAACAAAGAGGAAAACACAAACATAAATTCTCCATGAAAGACAGAAATAATGTAGTGGGTGTGCTCATGCAGCCATTCTGAGGTGAACATAATGGAAACCAGGATGTTCTCAGTTTTTGTTGTTAGACTTGTTGCTAATGTCAGTTGGAGATTTTTCTTTCTAATTCAGTAAGAACTTGTAGGATTTTATCTACAAACAAAGAGAAAGAATTAGCTATAGGGTACAGCTTCAGGCGAGGGGAAGATAGAACATTTCTCAAAAAAGCTGAGGCTGAAATGTGATTATAAGAAATGAAACTAATCTGAGATAGAAGTAAGGTACACCTAACTGGAAAATAATACTAATAATACCATAGAAGAATAAATATTTGAATGAAAATCCAGACATCAATTGACTCTTATCCAGTGTTAAATGGAAACACATGCTTTGTAGTAGGAGCTTGCTCAGGGAGGGAGGAGGAGGTGACAAGAAGCCCCAAGCTTCTTTTCATTTCAGTGTTGTACTGAATCACAGCTGCTGCCAAATTAGCCCATAAAAGTTGAGCTAACTCAAGACTATTCAGTTCAAGGCTGAAACATCTCTCTCTCTCTTTCTCCCTCCTTAACTTTGTTCATAAACATGCAGTCAGGTGTTAATTACAATCCCAAGTAAAGTCTCAGAGCCCTGCAGATTCTCCTGGGGAAAATGACTGGACTCAGCACTTTGCAGATCTGTTTATTTTACTTTACTGCACTTTAGTTACCCTGGCTGGCTTGTTACAGACAGAGGAGAGAGAGGGAAGCCCAGCCTACTGCAGAGTTCTGGGGAACCAAGGAGTATCCCTCTTTCCAACTGAGCAGCTTACATCAGAATTGCTTGCCCAAAGTGTGTTGAAGTGTTCTTTCTCTGGGGACCTGACCTTTCAATATGCTGAAAAATCTGATTCTTGCCAAGTGGTTCCAAGCCATCTTCTCTCATGCCACGCTTCACAGGCAAAAAGCGTGTGTGAGAACATCTTGCCACATATTATTTATTTTTACTAATAGCAATAATTATTTGCTAATCTCTGATGACGTGATCAGCACTGAACAAGACAGAGAGAAGCAGAGAGCATACCCTGAGGAGTTCATAATTTTGAAGACAAACATAGATGAGACAACATGCATTTGGAAGACCCTGAAGTAGATATTGACCTACTAAGAATTTAAAATTAATTAACTGGGAGTGGGAGATGTTTTTTTCTTGATGGAATCTGCTTTAAAGAACAGACTTTTTTACTTGTACTCTAGCAAGAAAATGTTGTCATGAAAAGCATACATGTCTTGCCTTACTATTCCCTCTCTGGGAAATAAATTAGGCCATACTCATATGTATGAAAATTGTCAGGCTATTGTTGAAGCAGATGCAATGCTGTTAAGTTACATCAGGTGGGCCCCTGATAAAAGAGGTACTCAGGCACCCCCATGTTTTAAGATATACTAAACAAGTTAATTGCTCTGAGCTCACAGAAGGCTGAATAAGAATTTGAGATCCAGGGTATCAGCTTGCTATTTCTTGGAATAGACACTTTTCTTAGGCAATGAAATGTTTTTGTTCAAGTGACGAGAAATTCCAGATATTTTTATACCACCAAAGTATGCAAACCAGAAGAATTGATTCTTAAATAAAAGTTGTATGGAAGACAAATTAATGTCACTCCTAAAAGTGGCACATATATGTATACTCCTAGGTACACATATAACTGCAAAAATTATAATTTTTTGTTAGGAAGCTGTGGTAGTTGAGACAGAGACAATACAAAGTGACACACTCCATTTCCAGAAGGTGTCAAACCTGGTTTTATTATAGCATGCATTCTTTTTATACATTCTTACAAAATTCATAAGTTTACACTTTACCCATTGGTCACGAGAGACAAAAAAAGTGCTCATTGGAGTAGGCAGTTGCAAGTTTCTCTTATTTATCCTTCTTTCTTTCTTGGTTTCTATGTCAACAGCCTTGGTAGAAAATTATTTCAGGGATAAACATGGATCCTCTTATGAAATTTCTCTCTGACTCACAGAAGTCACTGTAAAACCTCTTTTGCAGGAAGCAATACCTTCTTTTGTGCAGCTTTATTTCTGTTGTGGTTTCATGAGAATTGTTTTGACTGTTGACCAATCAATGCTTTCTTGGAAATCAGACAAATCCACAGTGCAAAGGTTTGCCTAAATTACCAGCTAAGATGTGAAATGATGTGTTTTGTGAAATGACTCTGCACTGAAACCTCCTGTGGATGCTGAGAGGGCACACTGAGGGCTCCTTTGTATCAAGTGCCTGCCTCAACTGCATGTAAAAGTACACACGCAGGGAGCAGCCAGCACGGTGTGAACTCACACGGTAGCTTGTAAATTCACACCCTACCTTCTTTGTATAAGCAACCAATAGTCAAGGCTTTGCATTCATTCTGCTGGCATAAACCTGAATGAATAAATGAACCTTACACCTTGCCCTGAAGGAAAACAGGTTTGGGCCAATATGATACCTAATGGAGGGAATGCTGTCAGGAGCCAGGGCAGTAGATGATCTTGGGCGATTTAGTAAAAGTGCTTCAGTAAATGAACTTCAAAAATTCTGTATGGCCATGAGGAAAGAGAATATTCTCTCTGTCAGAGGGACAAGATCACCTAACACTCTGGAAGAATGTGATCATGACTTGAAATATAGTTTTTTTCCCCATTGGTCATTCCTTTCTGAATGGTTTTGAAGGGAATCTTGTTGAATAGCAGATTTCTCTAACATTTTAGGCAGAATAAATACTAATTATTTATTATCTTTGGCAGGGAAAGTTATAGGAGTGCAGCTGAGCTAAGACATGCCAAGTCTCGTGTAGCTGAAAATGAGACTTTCTTACAGCAACTCCTGGACCTTTCCTTAAAAGTCTCCCTCTCTAATGAGTATTCCTCAAGGTTTTTAATGAGATATTTGAAATCCTTTTTCGGGTACTTTGAACTGTCCTTTCAAAATGTCACTCCTTGATAGCCCTCTAAGACACAGTCATCCAGTGCTGAGCTGATTTCCATCTGATGTAAAGCAGCAACAATGAAATCATCTGCTCGGGTTTCACTGGAGGTCAAAAGCAGTCTAAAGATCAGGGGGACCCTGCCTAAGAGGGATGAGCATCTCCCTTTTCTCCTGCCACTGTTACTTTTGTGGGAATATGTACAGAGCTGTCTTTCACATTTTTATTAGATTCTTATGTGAAAAGAGTATGTTTTTACAAACACACATGAGCCATCAGGCTGTTTTTTCAACCTCTGTTATTTGATGGCTTCAGGAATCCATTTGCAGAATGTGATTTTACCTAAATATAAATATCTACTGTGAAGCATTTATCTTTGTTTAACAGTCTAAGAAATTGCACGTGCTTAAAAAGCCACTCAGTTTTCAATGACTGGGGCTACAGCAGTTTTATTAAAATTATTTTCTTATGGTTTGATCAGAAGGATTAAGAGAGGTATGAAAAAAGCATAGTGACTAAAATCATCATCCTGCAGCCCTGAAAATAAGCTTTCAAAAAGGAAATGTTGCTGACTGCAGACTGGGGATGTGACAAGCATGATCTAGCTACATTCATAGTGGATTCAGAGTGCTACTGTAGGTTTCAAAATGGGCAAAGTGGAAGAGCTGCTGAAGCCTGTGTGTATGATTACTTGCTCATACCAAAGGCCACATCTTCAATGTTATAGGTGAGCCAGAATAATTCTTGCACAAGTGTATGCTTATCTATTCTGCAATCTCAGCTTCATTTTGTGGTATTCGTTTTCTGACTCTTGAACTGAATAACTCATCTGAGGAAGCTTCTGTTAACTTCTGTGTTCATGAGGTAAACCCAGTGGAAAACATATCACACTTTTTTGAGATTTTTTTCATAATGTATTGAGTACTGTGGAGACTTCTCTTGCTTCCTCCTTCTGATAGACATGTATCTTTAATTGTTAATTCGAACTGGATGGCTAGCAGTCATTTTGAAGATATCAAACCAGGACCAGAGAATGAGCATAGACTGCACCATCATGTATTGCTGAACATGGTGTGCAAGAAAACACCATACTTATTCATTACTGCCATACTTTTTCATCACTGAGCTGAGTTCTGCTCATTTAATATACCTGAGAATTTATGGCTAACACTGGACTCTGGCCTGTGTGCTGTGCAGAGAAAAGCCACACTATATTAGTAGATGCTAAACAAAACAGTCACATGAATGATGGCTTCCCAGAACTGAAAGGCTTCCCTGATCCCCAGGTTAGCTTCTAAAGCCTCTAGTGCTACCTGCTCTAGAGATGTGTTTTATATGTTTCAAAGGACAGCCTAGGTATTGTGTCAGCATTTGTCAACATGTGTTGGCAATAAACTCAGAGTTACAAAAGTTTGGGGCAATGTCCCCCTAAGGGCTGCATTTCCACTATGCCCCAAGCATGGGATGTTAGAATTTATGACTGTCTGTAGAGATGTTTCTCCAAAAATATCTAAAACCAAAGCTGCTGCATTATGTGAAGAGTGCAGAACAAAAGTTCTTTGCTCTTAGTAATTGCATTATATGTGACAATTTCTGTTCTAACCATTTGTCCTCTATCTCATTAAATTTGCCATCAAATTAATGCAACTATCCTGAAAAAAAAAAAAGAAAAGAAAAGAAAAGAAAAGAGAGAATGCTGTGGCTACTTGTGAAAGCACCTCTCCCCCTGCTCCCAGATATGCGGGACAGCACAGTCCAAGCTTAGGTCCTGTCCTTGGGACATCTCTTCAGATCTGAATTGCTTATGCACTGCCTGTGTTTTGCAGCAACCTGCAGCCCAGTTCTTCACAAGCAAGCTTCGCATGCTGAGGTGGCTTTAAATCAGAACACAAGCAGTCGGAGGCTGCTTTTTCTGTTGTGTGGCAACAATGGCATCTGGCAAATATGAGCTCTGGTATGCTGTGGACAGCCCTGGATATGACAACAGAGTTCAAGGGAACTCCAGGGATCCTTGCAATCGTTTCTCTGTTTTGACCTTTGTGAACAAGCAGGTTGTGCCTGACAGTTGCATTAGCAAAGCACTTAAGGGGTTTTTATTCCAGGTTAGTTTTAAGTAATCCTTACTACCTACTTAAAATTTCTTCTGTGCTATTAAATATTACTGTTTAATTGCTTAATATGTGAGTTAGTCAATAAAATAATTTACTACATCAAAACAGCCAGAGGCCAGCATAACATGGCTCAACACCTGGCCAAAGCCTTCATACAGCCTGGCCCGTGGGACACATTTCACTGAGAAAAGAAGCACTTGGCTGAAATGCCAGTATTATTCCTCAATCTTTCTGTGAATGCCACAGCATTTGTAGCTGGTAGCTGGGTGACCATGGGGTACCCGAGAGGGGATATCACTTTTAGCATGTGAGTTGTTCATGCTCTCTAAACATTGTATTGTTGAACACCTCGGGTATAGCAACAGAGTGCAGACATATTGAACCCATTAGCTATGTGCAAATGGTTTGAGCAGAAAATAGCCCACTTCATTATTATTTTTAAAGAAAGATGAAGTAATGTAATGCAATTATAAAAGCCTGAAATATGACTGATTTATTGAGAGACACCATGTTTGGCTTCAGTGACACAGCTGAAAAAATCTTGGAAGTAAGAAACACAACAGGGACACTTCTGGTTTAAAAAAATCACCTAATGTTTACTTCAGGTTTTGGAAATACTGGCACACTCCTGTTTTATTCAGATCTATCTGAGTAAGTTAATTATCTATAGGCAGATTCTGGTGTTCTTATGTTTTTTAGCCTAGTGCACAGTTCTCAATAATACTGCTTGAAGTGGGGCTAAAATAAGAATTCCAATGTTTGTCTAAAGATTAAATTGGCCCATATGGAAAGAGTTGAAAAGAGTGGGTTTGTTCTTCATCTTTTGTTCTCTTGAACACTCTGAATTCTAAGTGGAAAATAAATGGAAAAGGTGTAATGCAACCAGAGAGCAACCTGACACGTCCTACTACAGACGTTTAGACCATGTTTTTCGATTACTTATGCAAACTTAAACTACATTGTGTGCAGCATGCTCTCCCACAGAATTTTGAAGTCACCAAAAAATCATTGCAATGAACTAGATTGCCCTTGGGCTTATTAGCAACCTTCTGTTGTAGCTAACTCTTCCTGTCCATGCCTGTAAACTAAAATTTGTATAGACTTAGAAATGGCTGCTAAAATTTTAGTTTTGCATTTTTCTTCTAGGCATTTTTGCTAAGATTAAAAAGCTTCATCACTAAAAAGAGATGGTATTTTCATTTCTCTTCCTCTGAAGCCCAAGAGTTAAAACAGCAAGTTGTATTTTGGTGGTCTGGGTTAAGGACATTTGTGTCACTGGTTGAGAGTGTGAATTTGAAGGACTCCTCTACCATGATGGTAAGGCTGAAAGATATGGTCATATTTGCATGTCAAAATAAATTTGAGGGGTAATATAATGTGTCTGCTCTGCTGGAAAAAAAATATTTTTGCTGATTAGTATTTTAGTGGTAATTTTAAAGTCCTCATGGAATTCTCTGTGACACAGTGTTTAAGGTGTGGAGGTCTGTGGAGGATTGTGGATTTAAGAGTGAGGAACTAAATTTAGATATTTTGTTTCTTTGGAGAAGAAATTAAGGAAAAACTGGTAAATACCATCATACCATTGTCCACAGATTTTTTTCCTTCCATTAAAACCTTTAAGCAAGTCACCTAAAAAGCTTCAATCACATGATTTTTTTTCTCTTTGTTTACAATCCTGAAAATACAGTTAAATATTTGAGATTTGTCTTTTTATTCTATTTTAAATTTCAGCTCTGGGCAACTGAAATTGTGGGTAGAATAAAGGAGGGAGTTTGTGGGTTGATCTTGTGTAAATCCTGTGAGTTCCCTATGCAATCTGATGCCAGATGCCCAAGACAGTCATGAAGTTTTTTTGATATGTCTGCAGTGCAATTAGAGAGATGAGCAGGTTTTCTGGGTACTTTCTGAAATGTCTGCTGTGAACTGAAATCTGTGCCACCAGTAGTCTATCCTAAGGCAACTGATCCAGAAATCACCCTGTCTTCTATGACAGAGCCATGCCTTCCTAGGCTGAAAAGCATCAATCAATTGGCAGATTTTTAAAGTATTTCATAGTTGTCTTTCAAGCCTACTACTTCCTTCTTAAGGAGACTTGTGTTGACTAAATACATTTGTAAAATTATCTAGTTGGATCACACCTATTACTTTCTGTCCCTCCAGGTCAGCTAAGACAGTGTGGTAAAGGCTCTTGCTATATCCAGTGGAGAATGGTAATCTCAAAAGTCCTTTTATTGGGGTTGTAAGTGTGGCTTCTGGCCTAGGTGCCACTGTTTGTTGTCTGAACTAAGTAGCATGACCCTAAGGCTCCTTGTTTTGCTGTAAATAACACAGAAGTGATGCACAGTCTCTCATTAAAGTCAGTTTAGATGCTTCTCACATCAAAAAAGTGTTGTCCAAATGCCAACAGCTACAACCTGCCCTTCAGCTGAATGGTGTAAGTGAGGCAGAATGTAGAGACACTGGGTTTTAAAATATTTTCAGGCCTCTTTTGGAAAAAAAATCTACAGCTGCCTGTAGAACCCATAGTACTCTTTCATTCTGCGCACTAATTATTTTTCTTCTCTCTAATCATCTATTTCCTTTTTTACCACTTCTTTAAAATTTTTTTAAAAAAATCTAAGTAGCTCCATTTTTCAAGCGATAAAATCTGTGGGAAGAATTTCTCGCTGCATTGTTCCCTTCCTAATGGCTATTTCTCCACAACACCATACCCTGTTACTTGGGAAAGGTAGAAGGGAAAAAGAAAACATGTGTGCAGAGGATATACCCAGAAATCAAAACCATGCCATGTAAAATTGTTACAGCTGTTTCTGTTTTTATTGACTGTTTCTTTTGGATCCATTTCTCTAACAACTGCTGCTCATGTGAGCAGGAAGGCATGCAGCATGACATTGCTGTGGACTGCAGGGTCCTAGGGCCAGGAGTGAGTGGAGAGGGGAGGGAAAGGAAGAGGGTGTGGTGGTGAGGACATTTATGTGGGACACATCAAAGCACATCCTTGTAATGTGTTACAGTAACCCAGGAAATTCAGTGCAGATGCACTGAATAACCTCATGGCAATCTGGGGTTTGCAAGAGTGTTACAGCAGCAGCAGCTGTCACGGCACTTGATTTTTCAAATTTCAGTGAGCCACTTCTCCCCCTGCTCCCTCATACAAATTCAGTGTCTTAAATTATATGAGTTTCCTCCTCCGAGCAGCCTCACTACACAGTTTGTCATGCAAACCAAAGTTAAGAGTGTTACAAATGAGTTATGCTGGGCCTCTTACAAGCTGGGAAGGAGCAAAGAGTGATTCTTACAGCCTCTCTTGATTTGCTTGGATATGACATTAGAGGGGCTGTTAAAACATGGAAATGGTGAATTGGGTAATTCTATATATGCAGGGAAATAGGAAGAGAGAGAGATATTTCCGTGTAAGTAGATATTATTCTTTTTTATGGACAATATGAAGAATCTGGCTCCTTTGATAGACTCATTGGGTGGGAGCTAGAAGATTGGCAATATAATTTCTAATGCTCAACTCAGTTCATTGTCCAAAGAGGGAAAATACCTAAAAGGAAGTCTGAAAAACACAGATGCCTTCTGGGTTTTTTTTTTTTGGTTTGGTTTGGTTTGGTTTGGTTTGGGTTTTGTTTGTTTGTTTTTTTGGGGTTTGGTTTCTGCTTTCTCTTTATCCTTTGAAATATCTCTGCTATAATCAGCTTCCTTCAGTAAGTGGCCATTGTGAAAGACCTAGATTTTTATATTTTTTTGTTCCATATGCAAAATGCACATATGTTCATTATGTTCATAAATGGTTTGGAATTTACACGGAACCTTAATATGTCTTATGCAGCATTTATGAGGTTAGATCTCATGGATGCATGTGTCAGAGACTTGGGTCAACTTTAAGGCTGTCTTTAAAAACAAAACAAAACAACAATGTTGAGCTGTTTTTTACTAACTAATGTAAAAACCCAAAACTGTAAATGAAGAGAAAATTATAAACTGCATCTTGTGATGTACATAAATTTGAGATGAAAAAAACCCCTGGTATTATAAATAAATGGTTTTTATTTTATTAAGCATTAGTTTTTACTCACTAATTTGTACTGAAACTCCTTCTCCCATCTGTCCTTGGTTTTCGTCCATATGTGGAGCCCTCGGTGTGTCCCTGATATTTGTCAATTTGTCAAAGCTTTGGCACAAGGTGGAAGAAAATAGACCAAAAAACTAGAATCTTCAGTCAGAACACACTGAAATCATGTGGATTGGATTCAGCTCCCAGAGTCAGCCATAACGTCTTCAGCTTTTGATTAGAAATTAAACTCAGAACTGAAGGGCATGTAGCTCCAAGGATCACTGCAGCTTTAGCTAAAATGAAGACCAGAACCACAGGCCTGTTTTGGAAGAAGTCATACTTGAAACAAATGGGAAGAATTGACAAAAGCCACTGCTAGCAAAAGCAGCATCTAAATGCAAAAATCAATTCAGTCACACTGTGACGACACCAGTTCAGAGTGGTATGAAATTTATGGTTTTCATGTGCAGATCATACCAATTTTGCTTTAAATAGGCACTGATTTTGGAAAAGGTATCTATGTGTATAATGTTAGTTTTTCTGAACATACATTTGTTTGTGTGTACAAATTAAGTTTATGCCTCGCAAAACACTCCATATTATGCAGCTGTGTGCTCTTACCTGTGTCTGTTTACCTGTGTTTCTTCCCTGTGACTTTTATTTGTAGAGGGTTTGGTACTAATGAGTCACTCTGAAAAACTGGTGCTTTATGAGCAAGACAGCTGCAAAGTGAGAGGCCTGCAAGTCCCTGTACTCAATGTAAATGCCCAGAGCAAAACACTAAGACAACACATGCCTTCTTTTAAAAACTGGGAGCAGAACTAAGTTGTAAAAGCAACTAGTGGTGCATCTTTTGAGGCTATGCATTTCCAGGCCATTGCCTTATTTGCTGAATGTTCTCCATACAGTTGATTAAAAAAAGTAGGTGGAGCATAATAGGAAAAAATATTTTTAAATGAGATTTCTAGTAATTTTTGGCAATGGATGATTCAGAAATACTAGTGTAATTGGGATTTTATGTGAATTTGGGGGATGTTAGTTTTGGGTTATGGAGAAATGTTTGAATAAACAAGTGAAAAGTTTGAATAAACAAATCAAATCCCCATCAGACATGAAATAACTACATCTTCTGAAGTTATTCTTGACAAAAACCTGCTTGACAGTCATTGAGCTAACTTTCAAGTTACCTTTATATAAACTGAATTTGATTGTTCATTCCTGGCAAAAAATGCCTGCAGCTCTGGAGATACTCACAATGATAAGATAAAAATATTTGAACTATGAGGATAAAATATAAATGAGTATATATGAGAATCTGCTGTCTTTCCTTCATTCTTTCATGGACTTGTTGGGACAGAATGTCTTCCCATACACTCTACACATCCAAAGCCCACTGACCTGCAAGCACTTATACTGTTTTCTGTTGATCAGGAAAAAATCTGTCTCTGGATTCTCTTCTTGCCTGGTTTGTGACTAGTGTCCAAAAGGGATAAAAAAACCCCTTAAAAGATGTTGTTTTGGTTTTTGGTGGAAAAAGAATTTTAAATAAGGAATTGATTACTCAGTGATTCTAGGATTCTCCTGCTTGGGTTTTTTTTTTTTTCTTTCTTTTTCTTTATTCTGAGTTTTCATTTCTTCTTTCGAGAATATTCCAGGAAAATAATTTCTGCTGTTCTTAAAAATTCTGGAATTTTAATAATTCAGCCAAAGATTTTTCTTTTGTGACTGATTTTTCAGTATTTCTTCTCAGATTCCTATGGCTTATATTTTGATCTTCAGGATACTATTATTTCCTTGCTTGCTATTTTCTTCTTACATTCTTTACGTTTCTGGCTTGCACTGAGTTACATACAACCTCCGCCTACCCTTGGCTGAGTCACTTGGAATGCTCCTGTTTGACTCTTTGCTGCTGTTCAGTATGTGATAGTTTTATGCCATTGGTGTGACTTACAAAACTAACTAAGACAACCATTCAATAAATTAGGAATGAGGCTATCATGAAGTGAGTGAGCATCTCAGACAGTCTCATCTTAATAAAAAGGAAATTCTCATGCCCAAATACCTCAGAGAATCTGAGGTCTAATACATAGCTTGCACACTTCAGTTATTCTCCTACCAAATCCTTTGTTGCAGGTCAATAAAAGGCCTTCTGAGAAAGAGCAAAATCTTACCTTTGCTGCTTTCTGGGTCAGATGGCATTTTAAGGGAACTAAGGCCGCTTAATGGGTACATAACAACAGGCATTGTGGGCAGGCAACAATGACAGGAGCCTGGTAGGATTCTATTAGAGTTGGTGGGAAGATCCAAGTGGAAGATGTCAAATAAGCAGTCTATGTCTGATCTGGAAAACACCAATGCAGGATTTTTGAGAGATTAAAGCCAGTCTTTATACCAGCTTTCACTGAAATGATGTGGATCCCTGTTAGTGAAAGAAGTTGGCAATTCCTGTCACAGAGGCAGAAAATCAGGGATCAGTGAGGGCAGGAACTGACTCTGTATGTGGCAGGCTGGTTTCTTTGATCAGCTAAGCTGGTGTCTCTGTACACAAACTTCATAATCATATCTATTTGATGATTTCTTTACTAAATCAAAACTGACTATGGAGCAAAATATTTCTCAGTGCCTAATGGTTAAACATTCCCGATTTGCCATGGCACAGGGATGTCTACATTCAAATGTTGCTGTTTGTTCAAAGTCCATTCCCAACTGTACATTCTTTTCCTTGGAACAGAATTCCACAAATTGTCATACATTTTCACAAACTCTGGAACCTGTTACATTCTTACTGGCGTTTTTTTTTGTTTGGTTGAGTTTTTTTGGTTTTTTTTTTTTGGTTCTTTTTTTTGGGGGTTTTTTTTTTTTTTGTTTGTTTGTTTTTGGGTTTTTTTGGTTGTTTGTTTTTTGTTTGTTTGGCTTGGTTTGGTTTGGGTTTTTTTTCCCTCCCCTTACAGGAATTGCCTGTTGCTTATGTAAAGTTAGGAAGTCTGTATTTTGGGATTGTCTCAACAGAAACCATAGGTACCTCCTACTTCACAAGCTTTGTAAAGTCATGGCAATTGTGACAAGATTGAACAAGGTTAACAATAAATCTGACCTTCAGCAGATTTGTGTTTTACTTTCTTAAATTTTCATTGTCAAGAAAATTGTCTTAGCAACTCTTTGGTGAAAATTGCAAACAAAATCTTAGATCTGGTTATTTGTCTGTGTCAGAAAAATAAGAGAAAAAAAATCAGTTTGCCTGGGTTTTTATTTTGTGGTTCAAACAACATAGCTAATATGCCCATGGATTAGTCTTGTGGGCTAAACATTTAAAAGCTGGCTTCAGATTAGCTGAGGAATAAACATGATTATTTTGATGGAAAAAGCACTTTGGTCAAGCTGGCAGATCAGTGCACAGAAGGTATAAAACACAAAGAGAAGCAGAGAGAACTATGACTGATGTTATTCAATCAACAAAGTCTATATTTGGGATTAAATAAGCCAAATAGAGTTATAAATATTAAGGTATGGGTGTAATTTAATTAGAATAGCATACTTGCATTCTAGAATCGAGGAGGTCAGTTCTCCTTTAAGGTCTCTGTAAGTTTGTGATTCCACTCTATAGTGGTTTGTTTATTTATTTTCCACCCCCTTCTTAGTGCCACTCTCCTTTTGGACAGAGTAACAGTTTTTACTGCTGCCTTTTATAGTGTGTCCCACAAGTTAACCCTTTCAAAGCACATGTTTTATCAGCCAGCCTCAGGTTACAACAGAATCTCAAAACTACAGTGGAATTATTCGAATCAGAAAGACTTACAACCTCTCTAACAAATTAGGTAAAATATGTATGACACTTCATTTATTAAAATAAGGAATGGAGAATGGTAATAATGATTTATGTTACTTTTTTTTTCGTCAGGTTTGTTAATATAAATCAAGTTCTAAAATTGAATTAATTTTTGGCACTCCCCGCACTCATGTATTCAACCATATCACAGCCAGACAATGACAAGAGGATAAAATAATCCAGATGCCCTCACTTCATAAAGAAAAGGGTGAATGTTCTCTTTTACATTTGCAACTAACTGTATATTTTCTCTAAAAACAATGTCTGGAAGCTTTTTAGTTAAGGCTGGTTTTAAAATCTGAAGGTAATTACATGCAGCTTGACAATACCTGTAAGGATGCCATTAAGTGGACAGCAGGGACATAATTTTTTGTTGGTATGCATTTTTGTGCAACTTTCAGGTGTGAAGACTGTTAAAGAAACATAAATAACATAAAAGTCATAATTTTTCTTCACTTCAATCAGTATGCACACACTTTTCCAAACTTCTGGGTAACAAAAATTATTTACTTGTGTTTATTGGTATGCAATTTACGTAGGCCAGCTAATTTCTTTCTTCTAGCATTTCTCTTTAATGTTAGGGTACCAGAGGAGGAAAATGAGAATGGAGCTGAGTTGCAACTTTGCTTTTTTCTTTTCAAAATTATTTATTTTGGTTTTGTTTGGTTTTGGTTTGTTTTTCTTCTTGTTTGGAGGTCTCAGAACAAGTGTTTGGTCTTCTCTGGCTGCCTCCAGAAAGTAAAGATGCTGGAGGACCCTCTGTCATCTTGCTGTGGCCTCCTGTGCAGTGGGATGTTAAGGAATGCATTGCAGAGGTTCCTCCTTTGGCTGCACCGGGTAGAGTCATTTTTTGAATATATGCTGGACCTGGGACTGCTTTTGCTCTGACTGATGTGCTCTCTTGTGCTGTCAGAAGCCTTCTTAGCCCAGACCTGCTGATGTCTTCCCCATAGTGAGGTGATTATGAGCTCTGCTCTGCTAGAGGTCAAAAGCAATTCTATGAATCTACCTTATTTAGCGTGTGAGCAACATGTTATTTTGAGTATTTTGACCTTTTCAAGATCTATGACACAGAACATAACAGGCCAATATCAAAATTTGCTCTGCATTGTGGTTTGTAATACCCAGAACACTTTCCATGACACTCCTGGATCAGCAGTGCTGGAAGGACTGGTGGGTTTTGCTGATTTATTACAGCTGCTTGAAGCAGATCTCAACAGCACTTTTTCTGTGTTTGTGTGCACATGTAAGAAGTGGGCATAGAAGGCAGAGGTGTATAGTAATCTTTTACCCATTTGTGCAGGAATGGAATATTTCCTGACAACTCCAGTTACCATCTGCATCAGGTTTATTCTTGCTGTTAGACTTTCGATATTCTGTTTTATGCAGAAAACATATTGCTCTGCATTTTTAAATCAGGTTGGAGGTGTGATATAAAATTCTCTTGGGGGCATTTTAAGGTAAAAGGGTTTCCTTTTGTTGCAAGACTCAACTCACAGTGAAAAAAATGAGCAATCTTACCACAGGAATAGCTGTGTACAGAATTCCTTCATGACATTAGATTCTGCTGAACTCCAAGCCATAACTTATATCACACCTAAAGTCATTAAATGTAGAGACAAATTGCTTCATAGAGGCAAACCCTTTCTTACTGAATTTTTTGTCTTTCATCTTATTGTTCTCTTTGCCATATGTGGTCTGTGGAATAATCTCTAGGATTGCTGTTTGAAAATGTTTCAGTTGGCTTGGTTTGAGAAACCTCCACTGTCATCTATTGTAACCAAATTTCTAAAATAAATTATAGCCCTGTGGAGCCACAAGTGGAGAAAACAGCAGGCTTCAGATGACATTTTGATAGTTAAAGGGTCTATTGCTGTTGTATTATTTGGACCACTGATTATTTCTGTTTCTTTATTTATAACTGTAAAATTGTTAGCTTTGCAAAGGAGAACCTGCCTCAGGTGAAAAAATAACGATCCTTAGTTAAGGCTGGACCCAGAGCAAGTGAGAAATTCCAGAGGGAACATAACTGCATTTTGTGCAGTACTTCAGTACCCCAAAGATCCAATCTAGCATGCAGACAAACAGAGATAAATACAGTGCTTAAATGTGCATATTAAACCCTTGCCAGGAGCTACAGTTATTAAATAATACCAGAAGCTCCCCCAGACTTCTACTAAAACAGTTGGAGCTGACTGCCAGGCTCATGCTTTCTGGGCAGATTATTTCAATCCTTTGGGAAAAGGAGAGCCACTCTAAGAAGTTAATACCTCTGGGGCAGTATATTGGAAAGCTTCATTTGATCTTCTGTGACATGTATGACAGTATCTCATTTTCAAGCTGCAAAAGTCCCGTCCATGGGTTATGCCACAACCAACATGCATAAATAAGGCTCCAAGTGAGAAAGGGAGAGTGGTGGGTTATTGGAATGAGTGGCAGATGTTATCTGAAGCTCTTACTTGAATCCCACTCTTAAAAACATGCTAACAAAGCTCTCTGCTGTAACTGTGGTACATTAGTGGCTTATTTGCTGTGTTTGGCTGAGTGGATGATAATTGTCAGCACAGGGAAGGTGTCAGCAACCACAGTGTTTTAAACCTCTCTGGCCAGACCAGTTAAAGGACAGCTCACTGAAATCAAAGTCCTCACACTGATTAACCATGTCCCACAATCTGTCAGCATGAACAGCTCTGATTTTGATGTGGTGCTTGTATGGAAAATAAATTGCTACCATCAAGGGCCCCTGTATAATCCCAGTGATCGACAAAAAAAGATGGAAATGTAGAAAGAAGCTTCTTCCACAATCCATATCAGCCATTAGGAGTTTTTATTAACAATTGCTGCAGGTCTCCAGGTGCTAGGGCTGTGCTGGAGAAGGGCTGCTGCACAATAGGTTGGGCAAATTGAGATACAGAACCAGACTGGGGCAATATCTTGCTAATCCTTGACTGCCTTGGACATCTGGTCCTTCTGGAGAAGGATATTACCACACATGTTTTGTATCAGTGAGACAGAATTGCTGGACTATGCTGTTGATTCCAATTACAACACTGTGTTTGAAAAAGCATTTAAAAGCAGCACCTACTTCTCTCTGTTCCCTCAGCTCTCTAAATCTTTTTGATACCATTGGCTCTGAAATGCGCTGAATGGGACTATAAGAAATAGCATTTCAAAATGCTTCATTGTGCAAGGTTTTCTGTGTTGACTTTTTTGGGGGGTTGGTTTTTGTCCCCCTACTGTAACTAATAGAGCTGTGATTCTGTTTTCTTGGCAGTACAGCAGATGATTTGAACTGAAATGAGAAAATTGGGACTGCTAGGGCAAAAGTCAACAGCCATCTGCAATCCTTGATGAAGATTTCTTATCAGTAATGAGGACTGGATACTCCTGGCCTATTCTTCACTGAAACAAATACAACTCCAAGATGGACATTGCTTCTAATATCTTTCTTAATCCTTAATCCAAAGAAAGGTTTCCATTTTTAGGAAGATCTTTTCCACACTGCTTTCCTGCCTTTCCTTGTGCAGTGTAAAAGACAATTCCTGTATTTAAAGACTGGAAATTGTGGGATAATTGCCACCTCTGTTATGGCCTCTCGGACCTTAGGAAAACCATTTTTCCTCAGTTATTCTTTTGTGAAGTAGATGCAATGGTACATCTGCTTTCTATGTTCCTTGGGAGATTTGATTGATGATTATAATAGGCTTTCTCAGCTAGAATGCAAGGAAGAACAGTGTTTATTACAGTAATACCAGTGCCAGGGTCGTTGTAACCTTCTCTTCTTCCAGAGTGAAAAAAATATATACTGCTATATCTCAGCCTTTCTCTGACCAGTATGCTCATTGTGTGCTGATTTAAAATGTGCATGCCTATCTTTATTGGAAAGGCGGAGAATTTTCATGAGAAAAAACCCTCTGTAGAATGAAATTTAGAACGAACTAAACATCACCGGCTTTGTTTCTCACTGGGAAGAGGAGGGTTGACAGAGGTAGTGGTAAGAAGTGGCAAAACTCCACTACAATTAAGGGTGTAAGGAAAAATTTGTTGCAACTTGGTCCAAAGCTCTCAAGGGTTGTATTGCCAGAATCAAACCAGGAACAGAGAATAGGCAAAATATATAATTAAAATATTAAAATTAAAATATATAATTAAAATATATAATTAAAAAATTAAAATATCTCCAGAAAAAGATATGAATTTATTGAATAATATTTTCACACCATAACATTGCTGACATAATAGCAAATCAATGAAAGGTACATTAAATGTTTTTTTAAAAATAAATAATATAGTAACATATCATGTAGCTTTAAAGTGTACTGACCTGGATATATCAAGCCAAAGCAATCATTTCTTGGCTCTTGTGAGATCATTGCTTGACTCTGAAATTAGAATAATTTCATGAGTGTGTGGAAACAAGAATGAGGTCACCTCCATCTTAATTAGAAAAGTATAGATCAAACATCCAAGGCATACTTTCTTGTTTGCTGTTGACTCACTTAGATTGGTATGATATAGTCCTGGGGCAGTATTTTATGATAGCCTATTTTGCTGCCTTTTGTATTATACTTCTTCTGCCTTTCTTTCTGACAATAGTATAGGGTTAATCATGCTTACAAAACTGATGCAATCATTCCGTTTCTATCTGAAAAATGGAATGAGGTGAGCAAAACATTCAGATAAATAAATTTAATGCAGGCTTTATAAAAGCCAGAGGTCTCAATAAAATTTTAAATCCTTTTAGTCAGCTATTCTTCTAATTACTTTTTATTTCTGCTTTGCTGGAAGAGCTTTCAGGCAGTGTACAATGAACATGTGGGTCTTTATTTCACATTAATGTGTTCAATAAAATAAAATGATACAGTTGAGTAATATGGATCACAAACTAATTTATATGGACATTGATTGTTTTAGAGCACTGGGAAACTTCTTTGTCTTAGTCTGTATGACTGCATTTCAGTAGATGTGATATATACTCCGTTTTTATGGCAAGGTTTTTAATTTTAAAAAACACAGATATGGAAGACATTGATTGACAATTGGTTCTGTTGTGTTCCTCCTTCCTGGAGTACTGAAATAATTGCCTCAAATGAGATACATGATTCCTACCTTTCCCATTTTGTTTATCACGTTCCTGAGTCAGTAGTCTGAAATCCAGTAATGATCCTTCAATCACAACAGCAATGTATGAGGAATTTTTTGAGATTAAAAAAAATTATATATATATATAAATACTCTTAAATATATAAATATATATATATTTATAAAAAAATACCCTTAAATACAAAAAAAAAAAAGAAAAAAAAGGTGTATTATTTATATTAAGTACAAGGCTGAGTCTTTGCACCTTGATGCCTTCTATGAACCTGTAAGGCATGCTGAACTTTCATGTCTCTATATCAGCCTAAAATGCAAATAAAGTGAGGCCTAAAGATACAGTTACAATTTTGACATTGATGTATTGATGTCAGTGTGGTCAAGGTTTCTTGACAATTACTTATCAATGTAATCTGAATTGTGCTTAGATTGGCAGTTGGGTCATTTTTCTTCAAAGATATGCACACATCCATTATTTCATCTTTATTTAAAGACAGAAATTAGAAACCTTAATCCTAGGCCTCAAAACATGGAAATCAATCAGAATGTTGGACCTCCTGAATTTCCAGGTAGGGTGTACTATTTTAACAAGAGGTCAATATTCAAGTTGCAGAGCTACGTGGAGAGCGAAACAACTATTTGGGCTCAAAATAAGAGACAGACTCATCTCCTTAATAACATCTCCTTAATATATTTGTTGTCTCTGCTAAGCTAGAGCCCAGTTAAACATTCAGCTAAAAAGTTTTTCTGCTGAAGGAAAAATACACAGTATGATAGCCAACACCCTTATCATCCACAAGCAGAAATGCTTCCAGGTGTATTGCTGTGAGAGGAAATCTTTTAGGTGCTAGGGTAAGCTTTTCTTGAGTTCTCGTCAATCTGGGTATCTGCACTTTGCAGATGGAAACTTGGAAAGGAGAGAAAGGAGGCAGGAACTAAATGCTGTGAGTGGCCACAGACTGGATAGCAGAGAGATGAGGAAGATAAGGGAGAAAAAAATCTAAATCCACTCTGTAGAAGTGTGGATTTTGCTTTGGGTCTGTCACTAATTAGTTCCTGTGTGTGGTATAGAAATTGACTGGCAGGAAGATACCCCTAAAAACAAGGTAACAGATTTGATGTTTTTGTTTGTTTGTTTGTTTTTAATATGTTTTTGTTTTTATTACGTTTTTTGTTGTTTTGTATTGTTTTGGAGAAAGACTTCTGCCATGAGTGTGGGTGGGCAGATTTCAAGTGATTTGAGTAGATTAATTTTGTGTTTCTCTCATTTAAAGGGCATAAAATGGCAAAAGTCATAGGGTATAAGTATAAAGAAAGAATGAAGGCTTTTATATATCATTCTAGAAGCATAAATTGCCCTAAAACAGAATTTAATATTTGATTCAGACCAGCAGTCACTTGGAATAGTAAGCTGGATTGCAACAATGTACTTAACAATCTTAGAGGCTGGAGTGATGTATTTGGGGAAGTGTTGAAACATAAATCAGACAGAGAATGATTTTGAGGAAAAGGAGATCTGGACTGAGCAAACCTAAACTTGCACAAACCTGTCAAAAATGTGTCTTATTGTCCAATGTATTATCCCTCTATGATTAATGTGAATTGGAAATACATTATCGTGTGTGATATTCATGCATGCTGCAAATACATTAAGAACAAGTCTTATATGATTTATTTGTATTAATGTCATATTAAATGCTAAAAATTGAGTTGATGTTAAAGCAAAGGTGCAATCCAATAAAAACAAAGACAATTTGAGTTAAAACAGCCTTATATCAATTTTATTCACTCCCAGGATATCAACAAATGTAACCCCTACGCTGTGAATAACCCTACACATGGTAGTAGGTTTTTTTTCAACTGTGCAGTCAAAACAGGTTGGTATGGCAAAGTTCTCAGGAAAATTAGCTTTCTGCAAATGCACAATCAAAAATTAAATCATATTTCCCCATCTTTTATTTGTTAAACCATGTTAAACCAGGTATTTTTGCAGATGACCAGACAAATTCGAAGCACTGGGTTTTTTAAGTTGTCTTAAAACCCTTTAAAAATGTATCTTAATGACTGAGCATGTAAGACCACTTGTTTATGCAAAATGCACTGCATTCTCAAGGGATCAAGCCTTCACTTTCATACTGAGCCTTCTTCTTAGATTACCAGCCAAACAAGGCAAAAGAGAAAGGCTGATCTGAAAACCTTGTGCAAATATTAATGAATTTGTTCTCACAAATCCCCTGAGAAGTATTACTGTCATTTCAGGCTTTATATTAAATACATATATGGGACACACTGTATTTTTAAAGCTCCTTTTTTGTGGGATCTGACAAAATCTGTGAAAAGACTATTTTTTATGCAATGATCCTTGCTCATTTCAAAAGTCACTTTTTTGTTCCCATTACAGAGGAAAATGACCTTTTTTGCTGTGAATTATGGAAGAAGAATCAAAACTGTTGAAGGACTATATGAAAGTCTCAACTAAAAGAGAATCTAGAAAAGGAGGATATTAAATCAGTTGATAGCTCTACAGGGCTGTAATATAACAAAATAAAAAGGCTTGTGTTTAAGCCAAAATGTAAAATCATTACTAAGCACTTTTGTTAAGCAGTTTAATTTACGAGGGAGCGTAACTTTACAAAGCCATACTCTGTAAGACTCAAAATATGACAGCAGTTTTAGAATGAACAAAAGAAGTACTAAACCAGTAAATCCCCAGCCCAAAATATTCTGAATCCCACAGCAACATGGCTTCAGTGTGGCATCTCTGTGATTTATAGTGTATGATTATAATCCTTTGGAATAAATTGGCACTGACTGCTGTAACATCTTAAAGCTATTCAGGCAGCACATACAAATTGAGAAGTTAAATCACAGCCCTTGCCCAATATTTCATCCAATATATATTTTTAAGTGGGGTATCTCTTTGGAGATAGGTAATTTAATTGAGAAAATGTTATTTTAGGATGTGATTTAGGGGCTCATTGAAAAGATTGAAGCTTTTCTTTGGTTTTAATTCTAATTATCTGCAGAATCTCTCTGTGTCATCACAGTCTTCATAAACACCTTTAAAGCATATATGGATAACTTTTTTCCTGAAGTAAGAGTCCCTCACTGAAGCTTTATGGACAGGAGCTGAGCCTAAATAACAGCCCATGAGGTATGTTAGAGAGCAATGAAGGTGCATAGAAGTAGGGCTGAATGACATTTTATATGCCCTCAGAGGTCTTGTCCTGCCTATGGCTGCCTGCTCATCAGGGTAGGGACTCCTGAGCTTTATCCAACAGATTTACACAAGCATCTCAGATATCCCATGACGCACAAGTGGCATTAGATGCCCGCATCTCAGCTGCTGAATACCAGCCTTGGGTGAACTGCTTATTAACATGACTGAGGGCAGTCTGCAAAGAAGACCTTCAAGACATAGAACTCTGGGCGAAAATATCAGTAGAGGCAGAGCTTCAGGTGTCTGGCAGTAGGTGTGCTCACTGCAAATATTGTTAGGCCACTGTCATTTTGCTGTTCAATATTTCTGTGCATCCTATTACTTGTAGTGAGCTCCTAGGTACCAATAGGTACTTTGTAGGGGATATGAGCTATTGATCCCTCCATGGGGCATCTAACAGCACTATTTATATAACACAAACAGTCTGTTTGCCAGGCTACTTCAAGTCCAGAAGCAATTTAAGCTATTTTCTTATGGTCTGGAGCACAGTCTAGTAGTACACACACCAAAGGAAAGCAGGGCAGACCTTGCACTGCACTCCAGGAGCTGAGGTGCTGAGAAGTGCAGTGCAGGGTTATGACACTCCCCAGAAAAGAGGTCTTGGTACAGTGAATTCCTCATTTACTAAAGCCACGACCTTCCAATGGCTCAAAACCACTTAGGATTTGGAATATGTCAAAGGGGAGGACTAATAAACTATTGTAGTTTAATGAAAGCAGAGAAAAAAATTGGAAGAAAAAACCCCAACCTTGTAAAATAACACACCAAACAAAAATAATCTTGTATCAAAGGAGAAACAAACAGCTCAGGAATGAGTTTATATTAACTGCAGTCATGCAGTAATCCTTCACAGTGTCCTGAGGCCACTTGAATGCTCCTTGCCCTAAAACTGATGACTAAGGCTTTCAAAATCTCTCAAGCAGCAATATATTTGTAACTTCAATTTAGGGAAAACTTCTGCTGTGTATCTTTGTAGAGAAGCAATCAGAAGTTTGCCATTTCTGACAGATGGCTCTTTCCCTACTACCTCTGAGGAATAGCCAGGGCCTTTTGTCACTAAATGTCACATACTCCTGGTGTGCAAGATAATACCATGTGTGTACCACTGTGCCTTGCTCAAGGGATAGGGCCCTCATTGCTTTTAAGTGCTGGAAAATTCCTGAGTGGCTGTTTTTGCCAGGCAGTCTTGCCACTACTCTAGTGCAAAAAGAGCTTGTCCTGGATGTAATTAACTGGCTGTTATGGCCTCAGACAGAAGGGAACTCCTTCCCTGATTATAAACACAGCGAAAACAACTCCTTTGCAGTAGAGAGAATGCAAAACAGAGTCATGCTCTGCCAAACCACCACTGCTGTAAAGTCCAGATTGTTGCATAAATGGCAGTAAATCCTGGGCTGCTCCAACTGTCTTTGAGGCTATGCTAGTTCATGATCTAGCTACAGACAATCCCTCCTTTTCCCACCCCTTTGGTCACTGGGCAGAGACAGGCTGAGGATTGCTCTCTCTTCATTTGGGCACTAATGCAGTTGAAATTGCTGTTTGCTAGGAAATAACAAGCAGATTTTAATTTGAGTATACTGTTTAAAATACAGCTTTCTGTACGCAGTAAAGCCACTGGGAAATGGGGTCTAGTTTTTCAGTTTGGAAAGGAACAAGTGGGCTTGTCCCCTGCTCCGATCACATATCTCAAACAGAAAGTGTGGGAGTGTGCTCCTACTCCTCTCTTTTCCTCATCTTTTTTTCTCCCTCTCCCTCTTTTGTATTGGATTTTTAAATTTATTTTTATTATTTTATTCTATTTCTGACAAGGTGTTAACTGATCTGATTCAACCACTCTGCTGGACTCTGCTTCAAGTCACAAGTGGGCCAGAAGATTTTTGGGAGCACTTCTCATACGGTTGGGGCCGTTCCAAAATCATCCTGTGGCAAGTGGAAAATGAAGCTGTCATCAGTCCAGGGTCAGCTCAGCATAAGGGCAGAGGAGCTCCTTCCTCTTGCTCTATTTCCTTTTAGGTCGATTTTTATTTCTGAAGAAAGTTTTCAAGGGTAGTGAAACCTCATGCAGCACTCTTTGGCTCTGGATCCCAAATCTATAAAGGAAACTTATATTTGTATGTTTGGCTTGAATTTATTCCTTCAAGGAAAGACAGTTATTAGCTTCTTGGTGGTGATTTCACCTACACAAGTTCTCTGGTGGTCACAGAATTTTATGGCAAAATTTTAGTGACATAAGCATCCAGCTGATGTGGAAGTATGTTGAGAGATCCAGCCTTTAACTAAAGAGCTGTTCACAGCTGCTTCAGTCTTTCCTGCTTGTATTTTATTCAAAGACCATATTGGAGTGGGATGTGGTAGGCACTAGTCAGACATCAATTGTGTTGCCTTTATTTCCTAATTAGTAGTCCAGCTGTGCAAATAATTGACTTTTTTTTTTGTTTATGTTTTGCTAGTTTAATTAAGGGTGTGGAGGACTGTTCCAGGTTAAAAATTTGGTTTCATTTTAAATTGCTGTTGAATAAATAAAAAATAAGTTTTCAAAACCTTCTGAGACTGGAAGCCTAATATTCTGTTTTGAAAATCTCAAAATTAATTCTTTTGGATTTTAGAGAAAGTTTTTGACTGTGAAAATCTGATGAGATTGATATGTGTTTGTGAAAAATTTTGGTAATATGAATTTATATTTTTTGGTAGACAAAAAACAGCTGAACTGTTTTCTTTAGCTCTAATTGCTCTTTTACATTGTATAATACATTCAAATAAATCCATTGCCCAATGACTTCTCTGAGAAATTGTATCAAATCTATACCTGCATACCTGCAATAGAATGTTTTTTAAACTTTTTCTCTCCTCCACTGTGTTGTTTTTTTTTTTTTTTTTTCTGAATTATTTGAAAATGCAACTGCTAATATTTTCCAGGTTGGTACTAAAGCTGAAACAGCTGGTTAGAAACACTCTGCTTGTTTTTGTGTTCATCCCTGCACTCTGTTACACAAGGCAGCTTGAGCAGCCAGTAGCTGAAAGCCTGACCACTTGCTGAGATCCATCTTTCATTTATTTTATCTCCTTGCCCGCGTTTACGTCTGGTGACGTGGTAGGCTGAAGAAAGAAAGTTGAGAAGGTCAGTCTATTGTGTTGCCTCTGGAGCCTGTGTGTTTGCCCTTCCTGAGTCTGTTTATTCTCTGAATCATTTGACACGCTGCACGTTCTGCTCTGACCTTCAGCCTATTGCTAACTTCAGTGCCTTGCCTCAAGGCCACAGTTCTGCAATGCAAGGAACAGACTCTGGGGTGTCTCATCCCAGATGAAAATCCCCATGACTCAAAGCTTCCATCCAGTTTAACCTCACATTACTGAATCGAAATTGCTCAAAAACTTTTCCCAGCTGAACTACATTCTGGCAAACTTCATGGTCGTCTTGCCTTGTGCCCCTACCAGCATCTGATTAAATCTGAACTGGCCACATCAGTGGAAAATGTGACAAGGCACTCAGCCCTGGTGTGGTTGGTTCCACTCAGAGCTGACCTGGCAAAGACAGGCACGACCCACTTCCCCCACTGGACTGCCTGTGGAGCCCCAGCTGAACTGTTACCTCCATTCCCTTTTCAAATAGTCCCAAACAGCACAGCCTCCTTAGAAAAATTCCAGTCACCATCCTGGAAGTGTTTAAAAGACATGTGGATGTGGCACTTAGGGACATCAGCAAATTTGCAGATGACACCACACTGAGCAGTGAGGTTGATATACCTGATGGCTGTGATACCATACTCAGGGACCTGGACAAATTCAAAGTGCATGCAGCACCTCTTGTCTAAGAAAAAACTGAGAGAATTGGGATTTTTCAGCCCACAAAAGGTTCAGGGTGGCCTAATTGTAGCTGTCTAGAACCTGAAGGGAGCCTACAACAAAGATGAAAAGAAATTTTACAGGGGCATGTAGTGATAGGACAAGGAGAATGGCTTCAAACTGAGAGTAGATTTAGATGAGGCATTAAGAAGAAATTCTTTACTGTGAGAGTAGTGAGGCACTGGAAGAGAATTGGTGAATGCCCCATCACTGAAAGTGTTCAAGGTCAGGTTGGATGGGCTCTGAGCAATCTGATCTAATAAAAGGTGTCCCTGTCCCTACAGCTGTGGGGTTGGAACTGGATGTTCTGTAAGGTTCCAACCCAAACCATTCTGTGATTCTGTGGCATGGTTTAGTGGTGAAAATGGTAGTTCTGGGTCAGCAGTTGGACTCAGTCTTAGAGGTCTTTCACAACCACAAAGATTCTATGGCTCTGTGATTTACTGACTGTACTGTATGGCTGTGAGGGCTGAGTGCTGTAACCAAGCTCAGGTATACTGGCATAGCTTTTTTAAGGTGTTATTTTTGTTGGTTTCTTTCAAATATTTTATGCTGTATCAGTGATTTGGAGTAGAGAAATTAATGTTGCTGGCAGATAGGTAGAAGAAGTCAGCTGTCTACAGTCTATATCTCGATTTACTAATTTTTAGAAATTAAATGGCATTGTTTCAAAATAACATAAAATGCTATGCTAACACTATTATAGAGAAATGTTGATTGGAGCTTTTATTGTAGAATGATCTTTTAATTTATTTTTTATTTTTATGAGGGAACTCTGTGAAGCAAGCATTTACACATAAGAGATGGGACAAAGGAAAACTCTCCTTGTCTGTTATCTGCCCCCCTTTAACTGTAGCAAAGGTGTTTGTTACAGTTACACACTGTGGTAGGGCATTTTTTATCTACCCATCCATGGAAATGCAAGCCAACATTTAAAAGAAATACTTACAAGAACACTGGCAAGAAGAATTAAAAAATCATATAATCTTTTGATTTAAACCAGGCTTTAATTTGGCACATCTATATCATGATTTGCTATATTTTCCTTTTATACTTACAACTGGAAATTAACGTAAATGCCACACATTTCTAGTAACTACATGGGATTTCAGACTTGCTAGAATCTAGTCATTCATGACCCTTTCCCTTGCAGGTTTGCTTGTTCCTGTGCTCCTGAGGTGCCTCTCCTCTGATGCAGAGAGAGCTGTGGGAATGGACCTGAACTCATGCCATTTTTATTAGAGTGTAGAGAGAGCTCCTTGCCAGGCAGCTGGCAGCAGGAGTGCTGTGGCAGTGCCATCTGTTTCAGCGCTGCCTGCTTGAATCCTCCCACTGCTTGATGTGCCATTGCCATCTAATCAAGACAAGGAAGTGGTTAATGTCAAAGGGGATGTCATGGAAAACACTCTCTCCAGCCTGAAGAGCTGTCAGAAGCTGTAGCCATGACTATTCTTCAGCTGCTGGTCTTCTTAGTGTTTTTTTCCACACCTCATTTTTGAAAGATTTTGCTCTCTGGCTGATCTATGAACCACTGTGTCTAACTACAGATCCATATGCTCAGAGAAACTGTTGTGCAACACTTTAGATAGACACTGAAAGCATAAGATAATCTCCTTTTAATTTTTTTTAAGCCTTGTAACAGCTTCCTGAGGTATACACAGGAACTGATTACCTCATGCAAAGGAAAATGTGAACTCCCTCCCCCATCTCCCATAAATAATCGTCCACACAACTGTAGACACTGACATATTTATCTCTTGGCCCCAAAGGCTGAGGTCTTTGGCAGCAGCTAGGAGTGAAAAAATTGAAAGATGCAGAGTTCCTTTCTACCTCTTCCCCAGTTTACAAGGACTCCTTTGGCTGCAGGCCACTGAGTGATGCTGAGCACGCCCTGCAGGCAATTAGTTCTTTCATATGAGTGAACTACAATTATATGGGCACACAGTAAATTCATTATTTTACTGTCTTCTCCAGGCTACAGGGCCCCCAGTTTGTGCTTAGTGTAAGTGATAGGATTAGTATTAAAGTTTAGTGTATAATTATTGTTAGTTAGTTAGTATAGAAATGCGCTACAGAAAAGTCAGCTTGTCTGAGGCAGTAGAAATATCTCAAACAGGAGAGTCCCTTGCTCTCTGCAGCAGGAAAAAGATTACATGGCAGAGTAGGGATGGTTGTCTACACATCCTTATCATTACCTGACTGTGAGGCTGAAAGTCAGCCTTTCCAACGGATAATTCTTTTGATTTGTGGAGGTGGTGCCACCTGCAAAATCATCAACACTGATCAATGCTTTTTTTGCAGCCCTTCATGCTAAAGAAATCAGAATATAACCACTAATAGGAGAGCAGTATTTGAGAATTCTTAATATGTTAATTACTTAAAGTTAATATGTCTTCAGTTTCACTTATTCCCAAACAACTTAAGGAGGATCTGTGTGACGATGCAATATAACCTGACATCATGACAGCAAAGTGGCTGCCATTGGCTACTTACTGCTTTATAATCACCAGGAAAAATCAGGTGAAAAATGTAAATTTTAAATGAAGCTTCCTTTCTAAGAATTAAAACAAAGAATCTGTTGCTGATTTGACTTGCTCTATTGAAGTTTTGAACTATTTTGAAGGGTAAGGTACTAGGACCTATCACACACGTCTCACAACATTAAGCCTTTTCCCAAGATACCAAATGTGAGAGCATCTGAGGCAAAATTCACTAGTTTGCTGTAGTGCATCTGATTTTCTAGAAAAGCCCCAACAATAAACAAAACAAACCCAACTCCTTTTTTACTGTCTCGGTGACCTGCCTGCAACTCTTGTTTTCAGCTTTTTACTGCTGGAACCATAAATGGAGGCTTCCTGCATCCTTTCATGATCTGGGCAGCAGGTGGACAGGAAGTCATCAGTGAGAAGCAGGAAACAGAAGGATTAGGAAACAGCCAAGGTCTATTCAGGGTCGACGTGAGGCGCAACTAGAAGTGCTCCCCAAAGTGAGAAAAACTTGCCTCAGTGGGGCAACATGGACAATACCATGGCAGTTAATGGGCTCTGCAAATGCTCTGCAATTAGGCTGAGTCTGCAGGAAATTATACCCTAAAACTAGTGAAATTTTCTATAATCATCACATATCAGTGGTTATCTGACAGTGAGCCACATACTTGTGTGACAGATACATGGCATATAAAGTAGATTAGATTGGGATGAATGGTACTTCTATGGTGGTGGAGAAACCCAAGGATGCAGGATAAGGATTTTGAGAGCTGTTGTTATAGATTGCAGGATGTTACAGGGTCTTTCTTATGAAATACAGCAAACCAATGAAAATAATATTTTTATCTTGTGCTTAACATCAATCCACTTGCAGTAGAAACCCTCTACAGAAAAAGGTCTTGGTCCTTCTCTGCTTCTGTTTTTGTAAACAGAGTCACTTCTCTGCTGCTCTTAAGGTTTTGTATCAAACAGTATGAGTACAGTTCAAAGTTGCTTTCCTGTTACATACTATTAAATGTCAGAGAGTTAAAAGCATTGTAGCATCATCTAGAGGCCAGACATAAACTACAGTGCATTGTTAGTCCTGAAGTTGAGTAAAGCACATAGATGGATATCAAAAAGGTAAGATTCCAAGCAGGATTTTCCAAAGAACATAAATACCAGAAAATAGCTTTCCCAATGAATTCCTTACAAGCAGTGTTAGAGTGCATAAATATATATACTATATATTAGTAATTTTGTGCAGACAAATTTGCAATTTTCTCCTGCATGTGTAAATAAATAATCAAAGGTCATAGAATAATTTATAATCTAAGTTTCATTAATTTATAAATTTGACTGAGAGCTGACAAATTAAATGTAGAGACAAGAATATATGCCCTGTTGTGCAGCTGCAATATATGACAGATTCAATTTGTGTATCAGCTACATGACCCAAGATTCTCATTTTATTTAATATATGAAGAATAAACTTGGTTGTTTCCATTTGACAGTTGTAAACTTTGTCTCTTTCTGAATGTATTTAATAGCCAAAGTACAAATGGCCTGTTTGAGAGTTTTATGAGGAATGTCTTGCCAGCAAAGTGCAGAGGTTTGAGAAATGTATGACAAGTGTGTCCATATGTGTGGGCAAGGAAGAGTGACTTCAATAAAGACAGGTAAAGGATTCAACTTCCGCTGCTGTGCAGTGGGATTTAGAAGATTTTCCCAAGACTGATTAGAAATTTGTTTAAAAACATGTTTCTAAAGCTAGAGTGCCTTGCAAATGTGAAGAAGTTGTGTCATTTTCACTTTGTAGAATTAGAAACCGAGCACTTTGCTGATTTATTCAAACTGATTTAGTCTAACTGAATACAGTGAACAGGCAGCATTGAAAATGAAGCTGGTTCCCCTGTGCCTTATTCCTGTGTACAGAGTGAGGCCTGCTGGCCTCTCTAAGAGGAAGGTTCATGTGGCTGGCCAAATTAATTGTCCACAGATGTATATGAGACTAGAAATACAGATGCAGCAGTACTGGACTGTTGTACAGATTTACTGCCCTTTAAATCCAGTGTTTCTTTCTGAGACATATCTTTCTCAAATCAGAAAATCTCCTGGGAACTCAGCACTGCAGATTGTTTCATTGCACTGGCAAACTCCTGAGAAGATGGGCTTTTCCTTTTACAGTCTGAACAAACAAAACAGGCCAGCTGAGATAGTAACCAATGAGCACCCCCCAGATATGAGCAACTAGGGAGACCAGACCAGCTGAAATGCTCTCCCAAGCACTTTTTGCTCTTTATTCTTTTCAGTTTTGGTGAATGTCTCTGAAAGGGTCAGTGGCAGGGGACTTCTGCCTAAACCTCAGCAGTCACTAGGCATGTCAGTGCAGGAATAGGATTTTGGTTCTTTGGGAAGCAACAGAACATTCTCTGAAATATCCCCCTTTCTACATGCACAGCTTTCATTGAAACAAATCTCCTTAGCTAACACTCTTTCTGCATCTCCCCAAAATGCAAGATTTTGGTTTCAGACTTCATGTGCAAAAAAAATTTATTTTGGACTTCTTTCCCACCAGGGATCTGCGGTTGTGGCTGTATGCATGCTTGTTGAGCAGCAGAGAGTTTGTTTATACCTTTTGTGATTTTAGTTTGCCTTAAACTATCCAGTCTCAAGTATTCATAAAAAGTCTCTGAAAATACTTGAATCCAGGAAACTGAGATTATTAAACAAATAGCTACAGTTAAACTGTGGAGTTCAGGAGCCTGAGTTTGGAAAAGACAAAGAGCTTGTTACATATAATTACGTCTATTTATACTTTAAATGACACATGGAATTCTTCAGATATTCATGTTTAATCAGATGTGTAAATACACTGAATTAAATGAAAACTCACTTAGGGTTCTTCTTTAATGCATGGTCTATTTTTTTGTATGTGGAATAGTAGTCAGAACATTAAAAGCGTAGTTTATTTTAGAGATATTTCTCCATATGTAGGGTTAATCTGAGCACCTTATGAAGTAAAATTAGAAGTAGAAATTAGATTCTAAAATTAGCATTTCACTGATTTTATCCCATACTTTTTTCTTTCCTAGGGACATTCCCTTGGAAATTCCATAATTAACCCTTTGCCATTTCAAATTAGATTTTCAACTAAAAATAACAACATTAAATTAAAACAATTAAAATTATAAAGCTCATCCAATAATACTTCCTAGACTAAAAACAGTAAAAGATAATACAGAGAAGCCAGGCAATTAAAAATGTGTGTGCATTGGAGGTAAAACGATAGGAAGTACAAAAAGAAATGAAATGGCTCTTGTTGTTTCATATATACATGCATTTAAATTATTGCTTTCAAACTTATTTGAGGCCTGTTGGTTTAAATTCTTTAACCAACTGTTACGAAGCCACTATGTGGAAAAAGTAAGATAATTCCATTTAATTTCTTATCTTGTATTTCCTCTATAACTTTTCCATTGAAGATGAACTGTGATTAGATCCTGGAGTGAAATTCTGGTATTTTCCTGTGAGGGCAGTTTGAGCCTGTTTTAATGATGGCCTTAATCTCACTGTGGTGCAATCATCTTGACCTTTGTGGAAATAATTGATTTATATCTTGAATTTATACTCAGACGGTTTTGAGAAGATGGATGAAGAGTTTTGGTCTCAGTGTTGCCTTTTCTGTGAAGAAGGATGCTGGAACCCCACTGGCAATTGGTTTTAGCCACAAATTTAAAATTGCATCTGTATATTATTTAGATGGGTTGTAGTTTCAGAAGTGCCTGAAGCGCTGCTCAGGTTCAAGGGTTTCTTCTTGCTCGTTCCCTCTTGTGGGTTTCCTCATTAGCAGCTCCAAGAATGAGTCATTAGTGGTGTCTAAAAATTTGGTTTTAATACTGGGCCATGATGTGACATTTCCTCAGTCGGTACAGTCCTTTCTGATGGTGTCTCTTATAATTTTTCCTGACACCCTAATGTATTTTGTATCTAGCAAAGTCAGTAAATTATTCTAGTTGGTGGTAGAAAGATTTCTGACTATTTGGACTAAAAGTTCAGACTAATAATATGTTTATGTGAAAATATTTTCATTGTTTTAAAAATAAATGAGAAAATAAGCATGAACATACACACATGAACATGTGCACATTCACACCCCCACTACACAAAGGAAATCATGAGGTTCTACATTCTGTACCTCAGAGTGCAGCTTTTTGGAGAGTGCAGTGCCGGGGTGCATTCTTAGAAAAGAGCTGACTTCAAGTTCAGTGAATGGCAGTGGCACTGGACCTAGATTTTCTTTAAGGTGTCTTCTAGCCTAAACTATCCTATGAATCTATGATTGAGAAATCACTGAAAAAGTGCTTTTCTCCTTCAGTAATGAAACTCTACTCAGCTGATCATTTTCCTTAGACTTTTGTGATTTTATTTTAAATATAAATTCCAGACATTATCACTGGGTGTGAGGTAGTACATTGCTGATGAGGTAAAAGCAAGTGCTATCAGAGACAAGGACAGCAGCCTTCCAGAATAGTCTCAGTGTAAACTCTCATTCTCAGTTCTTGCTGGCTTAAGTGACTATTACATTTTTATTTACCTACTCTAATATTTCTGGCTATCTCATTTTTTAGTACTCCGAAATCTTTCTTCTCTACCATCCCCTAGGGTGTTTGTCTTTGCAGAAATCACATTCCTTAGCTTTACCACTTCAAATCCTACATGAGTTTAGCTAGAATGTGACTTCCTGGAGATGTTAATAACACTGGTCTGAGGTCCTTGAATAGGTATGTATTTTGTTTGTTTTTTTTGTTAATATTCGTGTAAAAGGTTAAACATTGAACTTTCTTTAGGACCTCATTCCCAACAGGCTAGAACTGTAGAACATGTAAATATATGTGTTAGTTCAGAACAAACTTTCCAATGTTGTTAAAACAATTAGATTAATATAGAACAACTGTAACATTGATGTGTAAAATGGCATTGATTCAAAAATGCTGTGCCAGACCTTAGATGGTTATAAATAATATTCCCTTTTATACACATACAGAGAAAAAAAAAAGTTCAAATTATTGGAGTATTTGGTTAAACAGCACAGACATATGCTACTGTACTCAGGGTGTTCTGAACTCAAAGGACACATAAAACATTTTGAATCTTGGGAACATTTTCAGCAAAAAAAAAGAAGAGAATTACTTCAAATTGAGAGCCTAGAATTTCTATGATTTCATCTTATTTTCTAGACATTTTATTTTTAGAAGTCCCTGATTCCCTCTTAGTGTAATTCTGCTGTCTCCATCTAAAAGTACTTGTGCAAGAAATTACTGTCCTGCTATCAAAAGTCCCTATGCAACAAATTCAGTATAAATATTTCTCTTGCTGTGCTTTAAGAGCAATAAAACTTGGCTGATGAGGCTATAAGCCAATCTTTAACTAGAATACATTTTCCCTTTGGGCATGGTCGCTTACTGGTAGCTGCTAACAAATGGCCAAAAAGATACATGCAGCTGAGTCTAAGTGAATCTGGAATTGAAACTATTTTAAAATCTTCCTGGTTTTTCCTGTCTTTTTTTTTTCCCTCCTAGACTATAAGTCCTTTGAACAATATGTAGGATGTGTATACCATACTTGAGCATTGGTAACACTTCACACTTTGCACCCTTGATGGTGGCTCTAGCAAATAGGGAGAATACAAACGCGTGGCAGTATAGAAAGTAGAAAAAGCCTTGGTTTCTTATTACAAAAATTACTCTATTATCATCAGTGTGTTCAGCACAAATCCAAAACATATCCCCATATGAGTGACTGTGAAGAAAGTTAACTCTATCCCAGCCAAAACCAGTACAGTAGATTATTTGAATGAATACGCTTTTGAATGGAGCCTTGCATCTGATGGAAGTGTTACTTGTGTTAAAATGTGCTTGTTGGTTGTGATCAGTATTTGTAGGTATTTTCATAAATAATGTTTCTTTTGTGCTTAAGCAGAGCCTGTGCTTGGGACTCTGAAGAAAATAAAAGGTATTTCAAGGAAAGTTTTAGATATGGGCATTGTATATGATGTGTCTTCCATTCCTTGCTACCTGTTCTTGTGACAGAAGTCAACAGCACTATTATCCATGAGAGCAAAAGTGGAAAGTTTTATCATAGCAGCACAGTACCATGGAGTAAGACTGATGCTGTGAAGGATCTATCATATTACTCCTAAACAGTATATGTGAACAGGTGGTCTAACTTTTTAAATGGCACTTATAATTGAGATAAATGGATGAACTCATACTGTCTCTTCAATATCAATAGTGTTTAACAAATTAAAAAGAATCAAAATCTCAGTACATTTGTTCCCTCATGACAAATGCTGTGTTAATAGAAACAGCACAAGAAAACTAGATTTTGTCTTATGGTAGAATAATATAACCTGAAGAATTATACCTAAACTATGATTTTTAGAAGTTGCTAAACCTGGCCAATACTATATCTTGTAATATCTAGAGGCTGAAATAGAGGGTTGTTAACGTTTAAGATAAAATACATCTATTACAATAATTCCTTAGCTGAAGAGTCTAGGAAAAAATAAAAGTGAAAGAGAATGGAACCAAAACTGTTAAATACATGAGCTGGCTCATGCAGTGGAAAACTACATAAAAACAGGGTCCTATTCTTATTGCTACATATCATTCCAAACATATGCTTTTTCCATTTCTGACTTTTGTGTAATAAAATATTAATGGGGCAATGAAGTGACTCTTTGGAAAGGGAGGACGTTCCATATGAGAACTAACTTTAAAATGCTGTGAGACCTTGGGGGCAGTTTTGCCCTTGACTTCACATGAGTAGTAGGTCATGGACAAAGCCTTTCCAATAGCAGCTGAGTTCAGGAATCTATTTGGTGTGAAACAATCTATAAGATCATGAATTTCCACTAGAAAAATGAGGAACAAGGTCTGCTAAAGCTTATATGTATCAAGAGAGGTATAGGCTCTTATGATTCTGGATATTGTGAAAATGTATATTATTGCAATTTTTGTCTTAGTACTACAACCTCTTGACCTGACTTATTCCAGCCATGGATTTGGAAGTAGCTTCCAAGTATTTGTGTTCTCCATGCAGTTGCTAGAGTTTAATGAATGTTCACCCTGTAGAACACCAGCAAACTTCAAGCTGTATCAGCATTCTTTGACCAATGCCTCCAGCTCCACCTGAACATGCTTTCTGATAAAATAAAAAAATAGTCTATACCTCTGGAATTTCATGCTTCTACCTGGGGATTAAAGATATCTCTTTTTATTTTAGAATAATTTAACTATCTTTATTGAGATCTGCTAAAAGAAAAGATGGTACTAGATGCTTATGTTTTACTATTTGCATGCTGCTCTGCCTTGTCTCTACTGCAGAAGAAAAAAAAAGTCAAATAGTTCCCCATGGGAAATAAGATGTAAATTAACAGGAGTGAACCATTAGAACAGATTATATAAATTTACAATCTTTTGGAATTTCTAATATGTTCCTAAAAGATAAAAAGTCTATGGAGATGGCTGTAGTTCTAGTCAGTTGATCATAATTGCCTCGTTATCATAATACTCCCCACAGGGCCCTGCAGTAGTCATAACCTGCACTTTCTCTAACACAAAACCTGCATCCCTCCAAGAGTGCCTTCTATGCAGAGCTGCCACTGTATCTAATCCTCCATCTCAGTGCATCACGGTATTGAAGAATGCTCCCAGACCTACCATATAATGAAAAAACTTTGAAGTCTGAAAATGCCATTATCAAACTTTTAAATAGGAAAAGACATTCAGTATTCTTAAATACTTGAATTATGTGTTCTCATTACAGAAAGTAGGTATATGAATTGTACTTAACTGAGTGATTATTGTTTTAAAGAGATTATTCCTTCAGTAATGGCACCTTAAAAGTAATTTCTTAGGCTGGTTTTAACAACACTAGGTATAAATAGTAATCTAATTATACTTAGGAGAGATTTATAGCTCTGATTACTCTCGCTTTAAAATTTCAAAGGGACTGACATGAGTAATCAACATATCCCATACCGTGAATTCATCTTGCTATTGTAAAAAACACCTGCCAATTCCTTGTCTGCAGAATGATATGCGATGCTGCACATATTATTTCAGGAATTAGTGATACATGTGCATAATGTATGCATTTTTTTTAATGCCAAGGCATAAAATTGAATGCTCCCTGATAGAAAAGCTTAGATTTCCAGTCCTATGGTTGATTCTTTAATATTATTTCTTCAGGTTTTTTTTTTTTTGTTTGTTTCTTTCTGGATTTTCCAGCCAACTTATTATGCAGGGCATGGTGTCTCTATATGAATTATTCAATACACAGACAAATGACACTAAAAGCACATTGTTGAAGTTTCAGAGACGAGTACATTTATTTGAAAACACCAGATCTAAAGATGCTGGCCTATGTACATGATGATGGTCTTCATTTACATGGTCTTCATTTAGTTTTTGCTTAGAATTTTAGTGTTATTGGCTACACTTCTTCTACTAAATGAAACAGGGCAAATATATGGGTTTATGTGTGGGATTGCCGATCTCCATACGTGATCCTCTTGGTATGTTTTTTTACTCAAGCCTGAGAACATCTGCACAGTCAATGCATGAACACAAGCTGGGAACCCAGGTCACTTCCTGATAGATTGTTTCGATGCAGCCAGCCTGTGTGTTGGGTGAGAAGCAGATTTATCTATGTAGATCCGGACTGTGCTGTCACTTGCTTTCAGCCGAAGAACACTCTTACTCGTTCAGTAGCATAGGCACAGGTGCACACATTATTTTAAGGTATTAGAGAAGACTGCTAGAGGAAAATGCATCTGTTCACAGAAGTCTTCTCCTCCTCCTCTGCATTTGCTGCAGGAGTAGAAAGTAAATGTATAAAAATAAAATTTAAAAAAGGGCCAGAACAGTCAACTGCAGGAAATCAGAAATCCAGGAAAAAACTCCAACAAAATATTAAAGAGTAGAGTATTAGTTCAGAACTGATGTATCCTGATTCTTGATTAAGTCAGTCTGCAAAATTGATATGTTTATGTCTTAATGCATTGGCATTTAAGTCTTATATTAGACAACTATTGCCTTGATTCTAGCCTTTCTTTTTTAGTAGGAGTTTGACTTTGCAAATTTAGCAAAAGAGTGTTCCTCATGTACATGCATCATGTCTCATTGTTTTGAACATTGGACCAATTGTCTTCTAGAATGGTTAATCATAATGGTTTAGACATACTGCTCAGATTTCTGCAGCTTGAGTTTCAGATTAATTGATTGAAAGTTGTTGTCCTATGTGAATGATCATCACAAGGTGACCATAATGTATGTCAATAATATAATTTCTAATACTCAAACAAAGTGGTATGTTGTGCCTGACTTCAGGCTCTGCATGTACACATTCTTTGCAGGGCACAGACCTTTCTACTACTCCCTTTGCAGCCTGATGCCTTTTTCTCTGATAAACTGTTTCTGTCATGTCTCCTTTTCCTTGCCAGGCATCTTCTCCAATCTCAATATCTATTGCCTCGTAAGAGTAATTTCCTCCCTGTTTTGCTTCCCAGCATTCTCCCAGTTTGTAATATATTTGCCTAGGCATATCTTTATACCTCTTTTTCTTGTGCCCCACTCCCCTGGTTTTGCTATTCAGTTTTTCCTCTTATCTTTCCCTCATTGAAATGAGATGACTTCTTGCCACATGCTGCTAGGGGGATTACTGGGAAGGGTGGAGAGACAGGTTCTTGGTCACAGTTTCAGCCATTACAGCAAAATTCTAGCTCTGCCAACCGCAGCAGCCTTTGGCTGGAGTATATCCGTTCTGGTTGCACACGTGCAGCCTGGCGAGCCTGGGGATCTCTGAGCGAATGGAATAGTCTCACTCATCCTCAGGGGAAGCTACATGTGCAGCCTAGGAAGCTACTCAGAACAGTGAGACCTCCAAGTACATTTAATGCAGAGGAGATTTTCAGAGACTTTTAGCTGAGAGATTCTAAATTTTTTAATGACCCTATGTAAGCTACGTTCTTTTTCCTCCGTCCATCCCCAGGCATGTATCTTTGTTGAAGCAACAAGAGTGAGTGCAGACCTTTTAAAAAAGAAATTCAAAAAACCCCCAACACAAGCTAGTTTTTTTGTTTTTTTTTTTTAATATTGCAAATACGTTTTCTTCATTGCTGGAAGCAGCTAAATATTTTTAGTGTAAGTTCCTGTTCCCTCCTTCCTGCGAGTAATGCGGGCTAATATTTGCTGTATTCCATTTGGGGAAAGCTTTCTTTCCTGGCCTCCTCAGACCATCTCATAAACTTTTAAAGGGATTTAATTAAGTAACTTTGTTCTCGTAATAAAATTACCTAACTTCCTTCATGTCTTCCCATCTAACTTCAGCATGATCTCAGGTTTCTTGTGTGCTGCCACTCTCTGGGCTGTGTGGTCATGAGTAGAGGTGATATATTGGTATGATTAAGTGAAATGTGCATAGTTGATTAGCTTTTCATTGGGCAGCCACCCAGAGCACTGAAACTGTAGAGTGGGAATGCAATACTGAGGAAAACTTTGTCTAGATATTCCAAAATGGAGAAAAGGAGCTGCCAAGTGTAAATTAAAACCATTTGGTCTGAATACTGAGGATAATTGTCTCCTTCATTCACCAGGTTTAGATATAGTCTGCACTACTTGGATGTTTATTTTGTATCATATTCTGGTTCCACCATCTAGCTACTATGTGCAAGTCTCATCAGACACAGTTGTTAAATAGTCTTACCCTTGTGGAACAAATCTTCAGATCAATAGCTCTTCATAAATAACTATAATCATATAAGGGTCTGTTTTTCTCTTCAAGTCAGTTTTATTCTGGTGTCACTTTGTTGCATTCAGTGCTACAGGAGGATGTAAATGAGACACAGACTTTGCCAACTGCCCTTTCAGATAGAAAACCCTCTTCACATCTACCTTCTCACCTCTCCAAACCTGCTCTGCTTTGGGAGAAAAGGGTGGGCAAGAATACCAGCATCCCTAGATAGCAGCCATCCTACATACTTTAACCCTTTATACTGCTGAGGTTCAGGGGAGGGCAGTCTTTGTTAAATGTTTTCAAAACTAAATTTCAGATGTCAAGGACACTACATTCACACAAGAATGTCCATGAGCACAGGCTTGTACATGGATAGGCACACTCATGTAGGAGGATACATATATGCTCCCACAGAACGTTGTGTGAGTGCACACACACACACATGGTCAAAGACTCAGAGAAACTGCCTGTCTGACAGTTTTTATCTTAGTGTCTTCTGAGATTAGCAGAGAACCTCTTTTACAACTCCATTCTTCTAGACTTAGAGACACAACATCAACAACAGACCATAAGATCTTTTTTATCCCAAATTTTAAGGAAGGATCTTATAATGTTCTCACCCTTATATCTCTAGCCTTTTCTTTTTTATTATTTTTGGCACATTATTGTTGGAAACATTTTCCTAATATTTATTCCATATCTTCACAACTGGGATTTAAACCTATCATTTTTGTCCTAGCCATGGTGGATAAAGAGAATAGATAGTTCTTCATAGCAATCTTTTCCATATTTTAAGACAATCATGTTATTCATGAGGCTCTCTTCTCTAGACTAAAGAATCCTATCTTTTCTTTACAGTCCCTTTTCACCTGTGGACATCCAGAGCCTGCTGCCCTCCTAGAAGACCATTCCTACAACCGACACAATGCCCAGGAAAAGGAAAAGTTAGAGGATTCCTTATATAAAAGCATGTGCTTCTTATAAAGCTCCTATTTTTACCTCTTCAATTGTGTATGGTTTTTTTTCAAACAGCCTGACTTAATTGACTCATATGCAATTTGAAATCCCTCAGATTCTTTTCCGCAAAGCTTCTGATCAGCTGGATTTTCCCCCTATTAAATTTATAGATTACTAATTCTGGCTTAAGTGCAGGAATCTGCATTACTCCTTTCTGACTTTGTCTGTTTATCAGAGTATTGCTCCAGTGGACGAAGATCTTTTCCATTCTAGTCTTACACTGTCAGAAGTGCCTACTAACCACCCTGTTTGACGCTGTTTTCAAAGGCCACAAAGGTTTTCTTTACTCTGTTTGCTAATGAAACTATAAAATACCATGGAATTTGGGAGATCATGCTAAAAAAATGCATGTTGTTTAATTGTGAATGCTTATACCAACATTTTAAAAGCAATTTTCAGCCAACTGTGCACCCATCTCAGACTAATATAATTGGGCTGTATTTCCCAGCACTTTCAAGAGCCTCACTGAGTGGAGCTGTTCAAGAACTGCCTGGATGCAATCCTGTGCTGTGTGCTCTAGGACAACCCTGCTTGAGCAGAGAGGCTGAAACAAATGACTCACTGTGGTCTCTTCCATCCTTGCACATTCTGTGATTTTGTGATTCTGTTTGTGTTACAAACAGTCAAAAATTCACGTCAGTAGAGGGGGAGAGAATGAATATTCTGCCCAGCCTTAATACTTCTTTTATTCTCTTTGAATTGACAATTGAAAAACTTAAGATAATTACAGAGGTCTATGGAAGTACAAAATGTAAGAAGAGTGATGCAGAAGATTGTTATTTATTTTACCTGAGTTCTTGGGTTTTACTAGTTTTTTCACAAAGAAGTTCATTGCTAAATTATCATTTTTGTAATAAATATTCTTCTATTCTAATATTAATGGTTGCAGATCAAGTGACAATGAAACTTCTTTGGGCTCAATGTCTTGTGCAGGTATACATGAAAAAAAGAATACATCAGATTGGTTTTGTTTTTAAAAGCACTCATATTTGCTTCTGGGCTTATGAAATGCAGACCTGTTGCACTTACATGTACAAGTATCACCTGAAATTTCATGCTACAGATAATAGCAACCTCTTGTTTGTACTTCAGCCTCATTTGCTGCGAATTGGAAAGCCTGCTTCAGCAAACTGAGACTTTGATTTGGTGAAGTGCCTTAATTTGTGCATCATTTGATGTCTGTGAATAGGCAAATCTTCTCCAGTGTGGTTACTTGTATTTTAAAGGATGTACATGTTCCTTCATGTGCTTTGCTGGGGTCAACTTTTATTCAAGTGAGGAAAGATAGGATATTAATTGAAATAAGCCACCTTGTTTATAAAGTGGGAACTTGATTGTAGAAGCATTCTCATATCTTTTATGACTTTTAAGTTTATTTGTGTCTCCATGGACAAAAGGCCAGTTCCTTTTGATGAAATTTGAGCTCTGGAGGCTAATGATGGGATAGTTTTAATTCTTCTGCTTTCTGATCCTCAAATTCTTTGAGTTGGTTCATAGTTCTTTCTTGGTTAGTTCTGTGAAGGCGTAATCTCTAGTGGGGAGGGTTAGTTTTCACATAATTTACTGTATGTCCTCACTTTGTAACTTACTGTACTCTGAGCCCATCACATGGCTGGGGGAATGGTATGTTTACATTTGTTGGTTCCTGGGACTGAATTTCAGTGTGACTCAGAAATGCTTTGTCTGCGGACATTGAGTCATGGATAGGGTTTTTTATGTCTGGCATGATGTTAAATTCCATTCTTGACTGGTGGCTCAGTGTTTTTGGAGAGATAGAGATTCAGCACCAAACAGAAATTTTAAATGAGCTAAAGGTTTGGGATGCAAGGCTTAGGCATTTGCTTCCTGCTATTTGCAAGGTTAATGTGTGTATAGAGATGATGTCATTATTTTAAATCTCATTGGCTGTATTCTCTCATTCCACAGAAGCACCACCAAACTGGTGGGTTTTCAGGATGCTGAGCTTTCCTTCTCCTCAGAACTCTGAATTCATAGAACAGTTTGGGTTAAAAGGGACATTTAAAAGCCATCTAGTCCGAATCCCTTGCAATGAACAGGGATGTCTTCAATCAGATCAGGTTACTCAGAGCTCCATCCAGCCTGGCCTTGAATGTTCCCAGGAACGGCCACCTCCTACCTCTCTGAGCAAACTTTCCAGTGTTTCACCACCCCCATCATTAAAAAAATTTCTTCCTTTTATCCAGTCTAAATCTATCCTCTTTTGATTTAAAACCATTTCTCTGTGTCCTGTCCCAACAAGACCTGAGGAAAAACGGAAAGGTTTGTTCCAGGTGCATATCAGATGCAGTACAACCCCAAGTGGAATCCAGCCAGGGAATGGTCCTTTTGGAAGTGTTAAACAATGAACATGGAAGAGTTATTTGTTTCATGAGATCAGTTCAAGTCTGAAATAAAACCTGTGAACTGCATATGGTGTAGAGGTGTCAGCAGTGACTGCCTCAATTATCTACTTTGTCACACCACCACTTGCTAGCATAGATGTAACTGATGATTAAAGCCTTCTTGTTCTTAGAAGCTTTTCTTTTCTTGGTTAAATCATGATCTTGTCCTGGTACTTCTAAAAAACAATAAGCTTCTAGTAGCTGCCATATTTTCTTAACTAATAGCCAAGGGCAACATACTTTAGAAAGTTCAGGTGATTTGAGACTGCTCACGTGTATCTGAAATGCTTCCAGCTAGGATCATGCAAGCCATAATATGTGAGTTAGCTTTAGCCACTGTCTGTTAAATCTATTAAACTTTTAGGTGCTCAAATCAACTTTGTCAAGATTATTCACACACTCTTCTTTAATCTTGTGTTCTTGTCATTCTCTTTGGTCTCACTTGATTGATCTCTTTGAGGATTCTTCTTGAAGTTCTTAAATAGTTCATTATTCATAGGGTCAGACAGGCTTCTTCAAACATAGGAGATCCCACTTCCAGAACTGGGAATGCGTGCAAGCATTTTTAAGTCCTGCCATGGTGGTCTTTTTGTGCTAGAAATTAAACACCATTTTACAAGAAACTGCAATAGATGCTTTACTCTGTTTTAATTGTGAAAGATGACAATGGTATGATTTCTACATTTGAGTTATAATTAAGAAGATGTTACATGTCTGGACTAGGTAGTATAAAGGACAGAACTGGAGCTTATAAATTTGTGATAAGGCTCACACTGTGCTGGGGCTTAGGCAGGAGGATGTGTATCTAAAGTAGAACACTCATATGGCTTTCAAAGAAGAGGGAACTGGCTGCCCTACTTATGACCCTTCCCTGTTGGCTGGGTGAGAAGGAAAAGTAACTTATAAAGTCTACCTTTCTTACTTCAAAGGAGAAAGGAACTGGGAAAAGGACAGAAGAAGGAAAAAGAAAAACAGGGATTAAAGGAAGCACCCAAATATATTCAAAGTGCTGATCCTTGCCTTCAGGATCTTGTTTTACTGCCTTGGTTAGCTGAATCATGAGGTTGTTTTTATATATTCCCCCAAGATATTCAAGCTCTTAAAAATTCTTGGAAAAAATCCAGTTATTCTCCAGAAATATTTTCCACTCTGCCTCTGGGATTTCAGCATAGGATTTGCTGTCATAATTTTAGGGTCTGATTAATTCCAAATTTTCACGTCTCTTTTGTGGGTCATTTTGAGAATTTGCAGAGAGAGAGAGAGAGAGAGAGAGAGAGAGAGGCAGAAAGAGAGAGTAATGTAGGGTAGCAGCAGGAGACAGAATTTTCTCCACTTTGATTGGAGAAGAGATGGAGAGGGAAATTTTCATAAGAAATCATTTCTCTAATGACTTCCTGTATTGACTTCTGTACTGCTCAGTACCTCCACAAGTCTTCACTTCAGAATGAGTGTGCAGTGCTTTAATTGCCTTGTTAAAGAAGAGAGGAATCTCTCCATAGCAGAGAACCATAAAGTCTTGCAAGCATACTGTATTGAAGGTATTGGATACCTCAGTACTGTAATTATTGGCCTTTCCTGCTTGAAGATTTATTAATGCTTTCTTCTTGGACAACTCAATCACTCTGCACTTAACACTTCATATAAAGTTCTGACATGAATGGTCTGAACCTGCAGTCAGATATCTGCCCTGGACAGCCACCAGTTTCATTCTCAAGAGCCTTAGCTGTAACTCTACCTGTCCTATCACTGCTCAAAGGAAGACCACATGGGTTTTTGCCCCTCTTGCTCTTGCTTCACTTAAAACTCATTCCTTATAATTGTATTCAAATTCTTGACTGTCTGACAGAGGTACCTGATACTTTCAGAACTGTCTTTCTCTCTACTGTATTTCCCAAAATAGCTGAGAAAAGGAAACACAGAATTATTAATTAAAATAAAAATAAAGCCAAAGTAGCTGTCTGTGTGACTCTAATCTATTGAATTTTATAAATGGTGACAGAAACATATAATAAATCTTAACTGAATGTTTGCACCTGTGATACTGTGTTGAATGCTGCTTTGGTGGGGGTTTTTTGTGTTTTGTTTTGGGGTTTTTTATGTTTTGTTTTGTTTTTCTATTTCTGTGTAACTGTTTTGGATTCTTTCTGTCCCAGTTACTGGTTTTTGGAGGAACAATACCCTGTATATGAAGCACACAAACAAACATGGTGAACTGGGATTGAAAGGGGTGTGATAGCTCAAGGAATCCATGTGCCCAAGCAAAATTAATTGTTCTTTGTTATGTGAAAATGTGTCTCTGCATGTGAAACCTAAGTAAAAATGAGAAAGTGAAGAAAGGGTGTCTGAGATTTTACATTATGATGTAGGCTCATTCTCTGAGGACATTAAAAAATGTCTCAACTTGAGGTAAAACATTCATATATCGTCATTGTTTCTTCTGTTTCTAGCTACCTGGTGAAATACCCTAGAGTTTACTTTGATGTGCGCAGAAAAAAATTTAAGAAGCTATACCATACATTTAATCATCGCTGTCCTTAATAGACAGGGATGGTGTGTTTATTTTGCAGGCAGAGAAGTTATACAGATCTCTCTCCACACACTGTTCCCATGTCCACACCTACACGAAATCTGCTGTCTTGCTTTGACTGGGAAATGTCAATTATCCAGTGGTTTAGGGCTGGCAGCTCATTTGAGTTGTCGGTAAATTATAGTCCTCTAGGACGATACCAGAAGAAAGCCTTGCCAAACCCCATCACAAACCACATACCCCATCACACTGAGAATGCAGAAATTAGGGGATAGGTGAGGGGTCACTGTGGAAGTTAACCAACATCCATCCCATTTCTACACTAAAATAACCCAAGAAATTTCTCAGTCTATCTGGTATTGTTGAGTTACCTGATTTTTTCCCACTTGGCACAGTGTCAGATTGTTATAGATACCTTTCAGGTCCTGTGTAATATTTGATATTGCTATCTGGATGTCCTGGACACCTTAGGATGTCTTAAATATCCTAGGCAGCATATGCCATGTGTGGAAAACTGAGGTCCTCAGAGTTCAGATTACTGGAAAGATAAGAAATAATTTGTTTAATACATTATACAATTATCCTTATAATAAAAAATATCCTTATAATACAAAAAAATACATTATATAATATATATCCTACATTATAAGATGTATGATATATATTAGTAAATAAGCTCTATAGACAGTTGAAGTCTTCTGGAAGTCAGTATGTTTTGTAGACAGCTGCAGATGGAAGCATGCAGACACATCAGGTGCCACCTGAGGTGTCCTAGAATCTGAAATTTTCCCATGGGGCTGAATGTTCAGACCTACAGAAAACACTCCCTCTCCACCCACCACAGACACATGCTTTGTGGGATGCCCTTGGGCATCTAAAATGGCACCCTGTTTATGTGGATGGATTTCAGCTTAACTTCAGGAGAGCTCTCAGGTGCCTGAACTGGGAATTGCCCAGAGGATCTCAACTGTGGTGCGTAGTTCAAAACATGACACAGTGGGAGTGTTACATCATGCCCCTGAGATGCCCTCCACCTCTGCACCCTCAAGGAAGTGCTCTGTCTTCCTGGATTTCTGAGCAACTGTTCTGATAAGGACACAGGGAGCAGCTTGTCTCTGAGATCGGTGTCATGGAATCTGTTTCCAAAACTGTGCAGTCCTTCTCATGGACCAGGGGAGCATTCATCTGTCTTTCTCCCCACTGCCCTGTTCAACTGCAGACCACTCTTTATCTTCCCACTCCATTCAGCTTCCTGGACTCCTGCCCCAAAACATTTCCCCCTGGACTCTTTACCAGTCGAAGTCAGAAGAAGGTCAGCTCACAGTGTAAATGTTTACACAATAAACTTTACTCTTTCTATACTTGAAGATAACTCTCCATGTTTTTAACCTCCCAGTGAACCGCATGACAGTGGTAGGAAGTCTGTTTTCTCAGTGAGCCCTAGGAAAAAAAAAAAGAGGAATATGTAGGTCAGGCTGTTTTAGAGAGCCTGTGAGCTGAGGCAAACCACTACCTCAGGCATCAGTGTCAGACAGACTATTTTCCAATTCTCCTGTCCTAGGAAACCTGATTATTTGTGTCTTGAGGTTTGTGGTGTTTGATGCCTTTGTTGAAATTCTTCCTCTTGGAGTCCTGTGATGTTGTTTTTAGTTGAAAAATAAATTAACTTAGCCTTTACCATCGTATAGGAAAACTGGAAGACATGAAGCTCAGATGTTCAAGGTTTCAAAAGGAGATTGAAGATACTAGTTAGTTGTTAAGGTTTTGTGAAGGGCAGAGAAAAGATGGAGAAGACTGAGTTAAAGGTTTTGAAATTGGCAAGGTATATATTTTCCCCATGCTTTTTTTTTTTCACTAAGCCCATACAGCTTGTCTCTTTTATAGTTTATTTTTTTAAAACAAAAATACTCATTAAATATTGTAAATATGTTTAGGTTCCATTTTCTGTAATTATTTTTTCCTGTCTCTGAAACCATTATGCTTTTGTTTTGTTTTTTGTTTTCTTTTTTACTTCTATTTTGTTTTTGCCTTGAACATCATAGCAAAGAATATATTCAAGGTGAGATTTGAAAACAGATAATGTGTAAGTGATGTTAGTGTTGACAGGAAGTCTCTTATATGTGAAGGGCAGCATAAGATAAAACTTATTTTTTCAGTTGCCAAACAAGTGGCTGATAGAGCTGCTATCTCATACTTAAGGGAAGTAGAAGTTGACACAATTTCAAAACAAAGATGAGGGATTTGGGGCTCAGGATGGAAGGCTACATTTAAGCACAATGAGATTCAGTATAGCTGTTTACTGACTTGGTAATGTGAGAAGGAAAGCTCAAGAAACAAAAAAGAGGAGTCAGGTTCTCTCCAGAACACTGATCTAAGTTAACAGCAATAAAGAAATTACTGCAAGAACAAAACAGCATCTGGAGGCACACTTGTGTACAGCTACCCTGGCAAGGAACTCTGGGTGGTTGGGAGAGGGCTCAGGGAAAACAGAGGACGTGCAAGAGGGACTCCCTGCTTGTGCACGGAGCTCATTCTCCAAAGGTACACTCCTGGAAATCTCAGTTCTGTGGACTGTGTAGATAAAATCAGGATTTGTGTTTCCAAGTCTTCCCTTCCAGCACTTCCCTTGAATGCTATTTTCATGCAGACGCAGGTGAAACAAAGACAAAGAAGCCCATGCATGTGTGCATTTGCTTATGGGTAAATCTATTTTGAGTTATCATGGGTAAGCAGGACGTCCAAGTTAGTTTTCTCTGATTTATAGTGGGATTTTTGCATAAAAAGAAACACTATTTCTGTAAAGTATTATACATTTCCTTTAGGGAAGGCTAAATCAGCCATATTAATTCAGCTAAATTCAGATTTTTGTGATAAATGATGGAAATATGTTTTAGATAGTCATAGAAAATCTATCCTACAGTCTCGTGATAGTCAAATGGACAAATAAAAAAACTTTAGTTGAAGCTGAATAAAAGTCAGTCCATCATAACAAGATAATATAGTGGCAAACAAGGAAAACAAATGTGCCTATTTTGAGATGTAACTATAAATCACCAGTAGAGCTAGAAATATTTCTCTGAGGAGGGTACTGAAAGAAGTTAGGTTGAATGGAAACATATGCCTAACAGGTTGAAGCAAATCAAAGGCTTTAAACAAAAAAGAAGGAACTGTAGTAAGCCACAGGGGATTTCTGTCCTAGTCTACTCTCAATGGTTTCTTAGACCCTATGGTTTTATACTAAATCATCTCTTCTTTATGTGGCAGTGTAAAACCTAAAGGAAAATATGAAACTTCTAATTGTGAGAACATAAGAGCTCAGCTGTATGAATATGAAAGCTCAGGACAGTAGGAAGCATTAGTGTAAAACTACAACATACTTGTTAACTACTAATTTAAAAAATGCCCATTTTAGTTGTTGTCCAATCTCACTTTGTCTCATTACATGTAAAAACTTGTCAAGTTGTCAGAAAGTTGACTCACTGGCATGTATGAAATTTTTCTGAAGGTAGCTTTCCTCCCCTATGCCCCCTTTTGTCCAGCTAAACACCTCAATTAGGTGAAAACAGAGCTTGTTTACTGGAGCTTTTGCTGTTTGCACTGATCTCCAAAATACAGTTTTTCCAGTTATATTTTTAGTATCCTCTGTGTTGCAACAGCAGTCAGCAGTGACATGCTCATGTTATGACTCTGCAGTGGTTTGTCATTTCTTCAGCTACAGACTTTGGCAAAAAACAATTTGTGGTGTTTACAAGAACTGCAGCAGCACCAGGGATTTGGGCACACAAACCAGAGGCATATAGAGTTTCTTAAGCCAGATGGAATTTAATTTCAAATAATGAACAAAAATGTTTGGTGTTTTTAATGGGTTGAATGAAGCAAAGTGTGTTTGGAAGCTTGCATCAGTTTAAAAGAATCACTTCTGCAGTCTTTTTGATACAGTTTAGCTATGGCATACCAAAATTCCAGCAGCCTATACTGGTTGTACATGGAAAGCAGAGCTGGAACACTAAAAGTAAAGATGGTGCCAAAATGCAATGCTGGTTCCTGGCAGCAAGTTCCTCATGCTCTGTTCTCTTTGGAATTTCTCTTTCCTCCCAGGTGGCTCTGTGCTGGAATCCTGTGGTGGATATTATGAGTTCACTAGCAGAGACACCAGGGGAATACAGTTGTATAATACAAGGGCAGTGGGTTATAGTAATCCTAGGCTGCAGAAGTGCCCTAATATTTCTTTATTCTAATTCTTTGTATTTGTAACTGAAGTTGCAAGGCCCTAGTTCCAGAGTGTGCCAAAACCTATCAGAAAAGGAAGCTTGACTGATCTTTCACCTGTGGGCATTTCTTTCCTAGAAGCACTCTAGAATAAGTTCTCTAGAAGAAATTTAAAATAAACTGACCTTGGAATTACAAGTAAGATCCATTTCTCCTGCTTCTATCCCTTAGTCTCTCTAAGAAAAAGGTATAAAGGAATGTTGACAGATATATTTGGATTTCCTGGAAGTATTCAGATGCAATATATCAAGATTTATCATTTGGCTGTCCCATTATTGGACACATGAAATGTATTGGTTGATGCAGTGGGAGAGTTCATACATGTGGAGTTGTGCAGAGGGGCTCCTTGAATCTACTATCAAAACAAGCCATGGGAGATGAGTGAGACTAATGCCTGTCCCAAGGTGTGACATGTCTATTTACTCCTGCTACCCATCTGTCCGCAGCCTTGACATAAAACAGCAAATGCCTGCCTTTTTATCAGTGTGACAGACTGTGGGCACAGTGGCAGAGAGGACACAGGGCTATTGAGACATGGAGCGCCAGGCTGTATGTCAAAGACTAGTTGCATAACTTTGTTATGCAGGATTTGGCCTTTAGGTTAAGTACACCCACTGTAAAATGTGGTGGGGAACTACAAGATTTAGAAACAGGAGGTTTCTATGTGAAGCCTGAAGCTGGAAGTTAAATGGAGCAAGTTCTAGAACTCAGGAGCTAGAACAACATAGAGGAACAATTTCTTAATGTTGTTTCTGGAGTAAATAATTATTCCAAATTGCGACTCAGTCTCTTGGTACTGAATTGTTGTCAAGTAGGGATGGCTGATAGTTGTATAAATCCTAAAACTGGTAAATATTTTAAATTGGCAATCTGCAAGTTAATTGTTTATGAGAGTTGAAAAGGAAAATTTTCAACTAAGCTTTTCAAACCTCAGAAGATTCCTTGATGCACTTTGAAACTGTAAATTACTCTTTAGGATAGGAAAAAAAAAAAGAAGGGTCTAGGATGCTGCCTCAGCTATAAATTCCCACTCTGGATGAAGCAGAGATGCCATTTTCAGTGGCCATTTTCTGGATGCTCCAGATAGCTTCTCTGAGCAGGGTGTGAATGTCTGCTCTGACTGTGTGAAATGATCTCCTTTGAGAAGATGCTTGTACATAGCTGAAAAGGTGTGGTCCATTCCCACAGAAACTTTTGGTTATGATGAAGAGAAATTAACCTCACAAAAAGTAATAAAGGAAAAAAAAAACCCAACCCCACTAAAAAGTTTCCTAAGTTTTTTTTCAAGCTGCCTCTGTGGAGCAGTTTTTATTTCAACATTTCCCAAAACTATTTTTTATTTCTACCACCCAAGAAGGAGCACAGGAAAAAGAAAATAGAAATGGCTCCGTGTGATGCATGTTAATGGTTAGAACATCCTAGATTAAGTGTGGAGTCTGAACAATCTGAGTACAGAGCAGCTAAACAAGAAGTTGGTTGTTATGTGATCTCTACTGATGTAATTAATATTAGCCATAAGAAAAAGTGTTGGGAACCTATAGGCATTAGGGAAGGTTTATGGCTGTGACATGAGAAGGTGGTTACTTCCCACACAAACTGAACATGATGCAATAATCTGCAAATTACCTCTATATATTTAGACTTTGACCTATTTAGTTTCCAGAGGTAGAGATTGTGTTTTCTTTTTGAATGCCAAATATTTTGAGAAGAATGAAGCTTAATTGCAGAAAAATGTTTTTGGAAAGAGATATTGTGGCTGAAATTCCACTCCCTTTGCCTAGCAGAGTTTCTTTGCATTGTTAGCACTCAGCTGGTGGGAGGTGAGGTGTCCTGTGAGAGCTAGCATCTGTTCCAACCATGATTGTACTTGTTTGGTGGCAGACTACTCTGATCACTAGGCTCTCATGTGTCCTTTGGTCCTCCATAGACCTGTTGCTGCTGTTGAGGGTCTCCATGTACAGTATCAAAGACGACCTCTGATGAAGGGGAGAGAACGATGTATTTGACTTTGTCTTATCAGAAGGCTCATTAATTACTTTATTATACTACATTATTCTATATTATAATACATCTAAACTAAATCTGTCAAACACTCTGCACATACTGCACTCCACTTATCTCATGACCCTCTTGTGACTGTCGGCCAACAGTCCTGACACACACACACATTTCTGGCCCTGATAGACCAAGGAAACAAAACAACATCACTTTGGGTAAACAATCTCCATATTGCATTCTACTTTGGCACAAACACAGGTACAGCAAATGGGATTTTGTGTTTTCTTTCTCTGATGCTCAGAGAATGTGAAACTTAGAAATACTCTTGGGAAGAATTGTGCTTTGCTTTTCTTTTTGTGAAGAGAAATGTGGCAACATCCATGCACTTACCATGTGCTGGGACCTTTGCTGCAACTGCATCCTGGTAATCACTGAATTGGCCTTCAGTGCCACTGAAGAGAAGGAAGTGAAAGTCCTCGAGGTTGATGTAGTTATGCATGATGTTTGAGAAGTGTCAGGGCTACCAAGGCTTATGGTTTCTTAGCTCAAATCAACTAGGCAAAAAAAAAAAAAATAAAAAAAAATTGATCTGCAGCCTTGGTGTTTGTGAAGGGAGATTGCAAAAGCATGACCTGAGTTCACCCTGTATTAAAAGAGAAATAAACCTGACAAATGTATTAATTTATTTTTCAGTAGCTCATGTTACAGCTAATCTCATGATGTTTTGTGGCTTGACTCACGGTTTTCAAAAGCTTGAGGTTGGCAATAGTGAGTAATACATAGATTGCCACATACAAAGCAAAAGCAGCTTTTATTTTTTTATTTTTTTTAATTCAAGGGTTATATAATAGGAGTTGTGCAGAGGGGCTCCTGCACAACTCCCATTCTGCCCAAATTCTGCTGTGGGCTCTCATCTGCTGTCATAGGAAGTGTGTTTGACAGTTCAAGTCTCTGTATTTAGAAAGACAGAGAATCGAAACAACTACATCCCATACTTAAGTTAATGTTCTGTAAGCCATGAAACTAGTGAGTTCTGTTTCCTTATTCATTTTTTTTGATTGCCTCTCAGGGCATTATCTTAGTTGTCTTTTAGGATTCTCTCCTCTTCAGATCTCACTAAAACTGACTAAGATTTGAAAACACTTGTTGCTAGTCTCTTGAGGTATATTTTAATTATAGTTTGAATCTGCTTTCCCTTCAGCATTTGCCGCTTTGGCATTGGGATTTTATAAGGAAAAATTGGTGAAAGTATTTATTTATATTTATAATTATAACATTAATATTTAAAATATTTATTATATTTATATTTATATTTATATTTATATTTATATTTATATTTATATTTATATTTATATTTATATTTATATTTATATTGAAGTATTCAAAAACTACTAATTTTCCAGATCACTTATTATGATTTCATTAAATCCATGGTTCCTTTTCTATAGCACAAAGATTCCAGTGTACAACAATGATGAAAGAGCACAGTAATTGCCTTATTTGAAGATATTGAAGATATTGTAGTTTACTTAGTGCTACACGCTTTGATTTTCTGCAGAAGGCTCTTTAACACTGTGCTGTGATCACTGCTAGAGAATTCTCAATCTGGACACACAGAGGTGTAGAACATTACTGCATTGCCAGTGGCTATTGCAGTGTGTTGCCACTCATAATTTCAAAATTATTTACTCTGTGGGAGCACAGAACTACTGTGAGTCCCCATCTGTGCAGCCAGAGAAGGGCTGGTTATCTTGTGCTGCATGGAGGGACCATAATTGCCTTTTCATCTATTTGCAGGGATTAATCCCAAGCCTGTATCCATAACTGGTGAGATAATTAACTCTTTAATTATTGATTCACACTTTATGCCATGCATGCATATAATAATTACCTTCATGTTTTCTTCTTTCCCATTGTCTTCTAGCTTCTTTTAGTAGGCCATCGTCTTTCCCAACACTTAAGGAGAAAGGACTGAGTACTGAGATGGCTGTCTCCCCTGTACCCTAGAGATGTAAAAATCATTTCCTCTTTTGCCTCCACCAGTAAGAAAGGAACACTGCCGTGGTGAAAAGGGCTGGTTACGCAAAACTTCAGTACAGTTGCAAAGCAAAGCAAAAATAAAATAAATCAGTGTACCATTGGGAAAGTCCTTCCTTCAACCAAAGTGTGACATTTAAAAAATATGCTCATGCTTATTAAATATTTAGAAATCTCTTCATTTTTGCTACTAAGAATAAAATTGCAGTGCATTTTTTAGTTTTAAAAAATCTAAGCTCCACTCCTAATTAGTGTTATCAAAAGACATAGATTATTCGGATGTCTTTTTATCTCTGCGTGATGAATGCCTTCAAATATCCTCCCTTCTCCCATTATCAGTAGGATGTCATTTGAAAACTGAGTAATACTAGTAACTATTCTCAGCAGAAGTGTTGAAGTCCTCCCTCTGGAGGTGACTGTGCAATAAAATATGTATGCCACATTTCAACCATAGAGGCATAGATGGCTAGAATTTTTTTTTTTTCCAACAGTAATTTGAAAAGCTAGGGATTTGCAGGCAAAGAGATCTTCAGGATATCTTCTTATGTTGAAAATGTGGTAGAGGTTGTTGGTCAGATATCAAGCTCTTGTGGACCTTCCCATACTGGAAATGTTTTTATTGTATCAATAAGAGATTTACCTGGAATAATTTTTGCCCATTTAACGAAGCACTAATTCTTGAATTTCTTGTTTTAGCATCTATAATTAAACTCCCTTCCTTTCTCCCCCTAATATAATGTTTGTTTTGTTTTTTGGTTTTTTTTTTCCTGACAGTGATAATGATATACTAAGTGTATTTCATTTTTACAGAGTAAACATAAGGTAAGAAATCCACTTGTGTTTGCAACAAGCTGTGTCTCCTGTTTATTAGGTTGCTCCTCCAGTATTGTTTATATAGTCTGCATGTCAGTGGTTCACTTGACTGCAGATTTGCTCACACTCATAGGAGACATATGCTGCACATCCTTTTTGTGTGATGTGCAGCATTTAACCATACGTCTCCATACTTCTAATGGAAGAAGTTAATAACAGTTTCATGTGTTACTTTGACTTTATAGTAGATTTTAGTGGATAATCTGCTACCATCTGTGGGAATTAAGACTTTGCTCTTAATTTTGCTAGCATTTTGAATAGAATATTTTATAAGGAGCTCATGCACTATAGTACACTAATTTTCCTGTAGGGCTTGGCTTGAGATTTCTATTTCATCATCCCTGTGGGCACTCATGTTAAGTAGCTGACTCCCTTCCAGTGAATTGGCATAAGATGTCTTGTCCATTTCAAAACAAGAAGTATCATTATCTTTCTATTTTTACTGTTGCAGGAGATTTAAAAAAATCCATCTTGACAATAATCATGGTAGTTTATAAAATTAGTGGAAAACCAATTTCCAACAGTCAATTTGCCTGTTGTCTGAGCAAAAATTTTAGTTATTGCTGAATGCATAGTCCTTGTACTTGTTAGATAATTTACAGTAAACACACGTCCTCTTAATTACATCATAGGAGCTTAAACAGATTTGTAGAGCCATTAAAAAATCAATATTTAGCTTTTAGGTGATGAATTAATTAACAGAGTGTGAATGCTGAAAGTTTGCTTTGTCCAGCCTGTACTATGTCTTCATAGCCTCATCATCAATAGGGAGAAGTGCAAAATTGCATGAAGTTGATAGGATGAACATGCTTATGAAATGAACTACTTTCTTTTTGGCCTAATGACCATTCCTGTAAACCTCTGTGATAGTCCAAAAAAGTGGCACAAAATGTTTTATGTATAAATATATGTATAATGTACATTACACCAAATCTATTGCCTCCTCCTTTCAGGCCCATGTTTTTAATTTTCTCTTTGTGCTAAACCCCAACTGAATTCAAGGTGAATTTTACATAAGGGCTGTTTTTGTAAGGGTAGCTTAATCAGCTTTGCAGAAAGAGAATGAAAGCTAAAAGCAAGCTTAAAAGTTATATCCAGTAAGAGTTCACATATGTAAGAACATATACGGTGTAGTGGTTTTGGTTCCAAACAAAACCAAACTATGTTAAACCACGACAACAGTGATAATTTTTTTTTTTTTGTTTGGTTTGGTTAGGTTTGGTTTGGTTTGTTTTTTCCCCAATCTTCCTGATCTTCCTGTTTTAGAGCTACATCTAGAAGCAGAATAGTCAAATATTAGGAGGCATAAATATCTTCTCATATTGTTTGTATGGTAATACTTAATTGATTTCAAACAACTCTCTAAAAACTTCTCACAGGATCATTTATAAGTTTGCAATTGATTAGTTGTTCTAAATTAGGATGAAATACACAATGCTGAGACTGGTAATGCTATTGGGTTTTTTCTAAAACCATTCAGCATTGGCTAAAGTGAACAGGTTACCAGATCATACTAAATAAAAGGAATAAGTTGTCATTTCACTGACTAGCTTGTAACTCTGAAAAGAGTAAGTCTGCATTTTTAGTCCTGCATATTAGATAAGATCATGGCCTGTCAATATGTCTATTCCCAACTTCTGTTTCTGTCCTCTATTTATGCAGTGAAGTTCATTTAGAAGTATTTTCTTGGTAAATATAACATTAATTTCATGTTCTTGATTTCGGGTGACACAGGAGAAGAAAGAAATGAAATTGTTCATTGTAAGGGGAGTGTTCAATTGATCCAGCTGATGTGGCTATAGTTTGAACAAAAAGCTGGAAATACAGAAGCATTAAGTGTTTCTAAATTATGTCACTGAATTAATTCAAAACATAGTTTTGATTCTGTTACCAGAAAATTCCACACTATCCAAACACATAAAATTGTTGAGAATGAAGCAACAACTGGCAGTAGTATACACTCCAGCATAGTCACTAAGTTGCTTTCATTTGATGTTTATTATCTGGGATTTATGAACTGTCTAGTTATTTAACTTCATTGAACTTGATGCACAACATATCTGCCCTTCAAAACAGTTTCGTTGTTGAATTATTAACTGCAGTCTTCATTCTGTGTATGTCATTAACATAAATGTAGTTAATTTAAAATATTTTAAAAGAGTGTTCTGTTCTAATACTTGTTTATATTTTGCTAATACATTTAGCATATTCATACCCATGTCAGAATTTCAGCTTGGAACTTAAAAGAATGCCAACCAATATGTCTTTCATAATTGGCTTCTTATCACTTAAAGCTCCTTGAGCAGAAGTGGGTCAGCTGTGATGTAAAAGTGGACTTTTCAATTAGCTTTCAGGTGTGAGAAAAATACATGCCAGCATTAAAGTGTCCAGGTTTTAATTTGTGTCTTGGAAGGCAGGCAGTGCTTTCCTCATTTGTTTGGAATCCATGTTTCTACTGTATGTCCAAATAAAATAGAAAATATCGGAACCTTTTTTAATGAGAAGTATTGGCAGAATGGGAGATTTGGCAGCTTAACCTGATTTTAAAGCTGTGATAGTGATTGGCACTACATTGCATTCGAAATCTCTTCTCTCTACTACTGGTTGTGCATGTATCCTTCCTGTTGTTTTTATCTTCTGTTTTGTGTTTAGAGACATTCTTCAGAAATAGGCAAGCCTATTCTGAAGATGAACTGCCACATCCTGAGAATGGCATTCTCTGAGATTCAGACTTAGCATTCAATAAATTCATTTGGGTTTATTTCATATTTTGGACCAAGGAAGTAGAAAGAACAGAAGCAAAACATACTTTGAGATATTTGGTTCTGCATATAAATGAGGAAAGCATTAAAGTACGCTTCTTTTTTTCTTTCTGGATGTTCCATGCAAATTTTCACACTTACAGATTCAGTAGGAATACTGATACACTTAAGAATTTGAAAAAACTAGGCTTTAGAATAAATATCCAATATGGGAGCAGTTTTTCATTTTCTAAAGAACTGTAACTTATTTTATCTCTTCTTGCTCCTCATTGATCAAAGACAGTAGAATAAACTATCTGCTTCCATCAATTTCTTCTCTCTTTGCCTTCTCTTTACACCAGTTTTGAATGTTTTGTCATATTTAAGGTCTTGTACAAATTTTCCATAGCCTTCATCTCCAGCATAATTTTTATAAAAGCATCATAAAAGTGAAGCAAACATGATTAAGGTTTCATATAGGTATCCATAATTAGTTGTCACCTGACAGCTAATATTTTGTAAAGAAAACCTAATATTTTAAATTAGTCATGTTTGCCTGCCATCTATATGTTAATCCTCTTTTCATTGCATTGGTGTTAGTCACAGAATATGCTGAGATGTAATGGATGCATCTGGGTCATCAAGTTTAACTCCTGGCCCTGTGCAGGACACTCTAGTCACAGCATGTGCCTGAGAGTGTTGTCCTAATGGTTCTCCAACTCAGGCAAGCTTGGTGCTGTGAGCACTTCCCTGGGTGAAAAACCTTTTCCTAATATCCAACCTAAAGCTCCCCTGACACTCTTTAGTGCCATTCCCTCATGTCCTGTCACTGCTCACTGCAGGGAACAGATTGGTGCCTTGACCTTCCCTCTCTCCCCATGAGGATGTTGCAGAGTGCAATGAGGTCTCCCCTCAGTCTCCTCCAGGCTGAACAGACCAAGTGACCTCAGCTGCTCCTCACATGGCTTCCCCTCAAGGCCCTTCACCACCCTTATGGCCTCCTTGGGACATTTTCTAGCAGTTCCACGTCTTTCTTATATTGCATCACCCAGAACCGTCCCCAGCACTCGAGGTGAGGCTGCCCCAGCCCAGAAAAAAGTGGGACAATCCCGTCCCTTGCCTGGCTGGCCATGCTGTGTCTGATGCCTCCTAGGACATGGGTGGCCCCCCTGGCTGCCAGGGCACTGCTGGCTCAGATTCACCTTGCCATCAACCAAGTCCCCAGGTCCCTTTCCACAGTGCTGCTCTCCAGCCTCTCGTTCCCCAGTCTATACACAAAAACTTGTTTCTTTCTATCTGCAAATTTTTTTCACCTGCAATTCTACCTCTTCTACCTGCCTTCTTTTGTAGTGTCCTCTCTTTTCAGTGTCCCATCAGCCCACCTGCAGTACAGCTTTCCAGTAACTTCTCTGCTTTGATATCTATCCTGTAGGCTCAATCCTTTACAAATCCCTGTTCAAACTCCCAATCCACTGTTTTATAGTGGGAAGATAAGAGAATTTATCAGTTTTCAGTTTTTCTCACTAATAGCTCTGAAACAGTAAGCAATATATAGCGTCTTTTACATCAACTTTCACATCACTCCTGAATACAAAAGTATTGTTCTCAGCAGAAATAACAGTAGCAGTGACCTGTCTAACCTCTGGTTTTGGAGAGTATCTTTCCACATTCTGTGAAGTGTTTTTCTTCTTAATAATGTAGTAACATTTCTAGTATGTAGAATTTTTTCAACTCCCTTGATAGTGAGAATACTATTGCCATGTAGGGAGTTCCAGGTGCATGAGACCCTACTCTCCAAAGCAGCAAAGGGCTATGCACACACCACCTCATTAAAAGATCAATTCCTTCAGCTGAGACTCTATTGTTGTTGATCCACATTTTTCCAAGACAGGATTTTACTTTTTGATAAGTGGTCCATCCTTTCTCAGAAATCTGTAACATATATGGGTTTTTAAAGGCATCAGTAGAATGGATGATGATAATAACCAAATTCCCATATTTCTGCGGTAAAATATGTAAGGTCATTTAATGAAGTTAAAGAGAATAAAACAATTAAACAGTGATACTTTTATGCCACTTCTATGTTATTTTAAAGCAGTTACATTGGTTTATCATTGAAATATTAATCCCTTTTGCAGGCAGCTTTCAAGATACATTGTCCACTTTTGATAGGAAAGTTGGAAGATGTTTTGACACATTTCTGTTTTGATTGTACTGAAAGGATGAAAAAAAAAGATGAAGCTGTATCCAGCTCTCCAAATATAGTTTGGAATTCACTATTTGACATGTGAGAAAATAATTTGGTAATAGTTTTCATTACTCTTGTTGAATATACTTATACATTCTTTTAATGTGAAGGAATCATTTCATGCTCAATATGGGAATTAAGGATAAATGTTATTGCATATTTCACATTCAGGACAGGAGCCTCAAGATTTTTGGTTGCTTGGTTTCTGGTTTTTTTTGCCTTTTTTCTTCTTTTCTTTCCTGGTCATGATGCAGAAAGAAGAACTTCGGTGTAAACTTCTTTTAAAAAGCCATATAATTTTCATTTTGCACCTCTTTTTCACTGCAAGAACATAAATTTCTATTTATTTTTCTACTTCAGACTTACTAGCAAATGCTTCCTCAAATCCACTGTAAAACTAGAGTCTTAAAAATACTGGTGAGGCTGGGATCGATGTCCCTTAATTCACTGAAGCCAACGTCAACAGAGGCCAGGTTCTTAGCAGATTGACTATGTGCTTTAATGGAATTTTTTTTTCCACTGAATGTCTGGCAAATTTATCCGCTGAAGAGAAACACATCTCGTGATTGAAACTGTAGCCTCACAGCAGGCTGAGCAGGACTTGAGAATAATTTGAGATTCTGAACACACATTTATTTTTATGCTCTGTCTGATTAAGTTGTTCCTTAATAAAGCATATGGCAATTAATCTGACAGAAAGGAAACAATTTACAGTACCTTTTTCTAATAGCCACATGTGTACACAGCTACCTACTACAGATTTTCCCCTAGGAAGGCCAGGTCACAGGGAAGAACCTTGACCTTGGCATTCACTGCTTTTTTTGGGGTTTTTTATCTTTTTCCTGACATGGCACTACAGACTTCAGCAGAGAGCCATTTCCCATCCATCTTCTTTGCTCTTCTGCTGCCACCTCTTTGCTGTTTCAGCTGCAGAGAAGGCAGGGCAGGCAGCTGATGCTGTTTCTGATGTATTGGGAGATGTGAGCAACACTGTGGCTTTTACGTTAGTAAAGAGTCGCTAGAAGTTTCTTTACATTTCTCGTAAAGCATGAGGTGAGGCAAAAGAAGGCTAGATAATTTATTGTTTGAAGAAAATAAGAGAGAGGAGTAGAATGTTATTCTTATACTTTTTCTTCGAGCGCCACACCTCCAGTTTATCTATGAAAGCTTGAGCTATTTTAGTGTCATGAGAAATGCCTCTTCTCTCTTTGATGATTTTTTTTCATTGGCATGTTACCATGTGCACTTGGTCTAGAAAAAAAATAAATTTAGAAAATAAAAATTGTGATTGTTCTAACTGGAGTTTGTTTAGGAAATAGGAGAAACCCTTAAGACTTCCCTTCCAGAGAGATATGGAAGTGTCATATCCACAGTGTTTTGTCTAGGCCTGGCTATGGTGGTCTGGAGAGAGCCCTTTGGCTTACCTGACTCACTGATGCAGGGATTAGGGTTGAGGAATATTCAAGAGAAGTTTTTTGATATTACACCCTCTCTATAGGGTTGTGTGGGCTGGGGTGAGTATGACTGGCATAGAAATAATAATTCAGTCACTGTATCTGGACCACTAGAATGACATCCGGGAAAAACAAGACTGGTCAAGGATGCCTGTTTCTATATTTAACAACTGTTTCTAATATTTAATAACTGTTTCTAATAACTGTTTTTAACATTTTTGGGCATTTAATATCATAACTGATGGAAAGAAAAATGATATTCCAGTTCTACTTCTTCTCCCTGTATATACTGGCAGGACTGCTTTTATTGTATCAAAACCTGTTTCCTTGTGATGAATAATTTTTTTTAAGCAAGTGAAAACACAAAAATCTCCCCTATCTCCCCTAGTAGATGTTTGTAACTTTAATTGTGCAATATGCTCTCAATGTTACATCTTTATTATGTCTCTTTCTTTCATACCACACCTTCATGTTTCTGTTCCTTCTGTAGTTCTGAGATAAACAATGTCTTTGATACTGCTGGGTTCTACTGTTTCACAGCTTTGGTCAATACCAATCTCATGTCCCTGTGCTAGTTAGCTTGTAGCTCTTTTCACATCTTTTTCTGCTTCAGTGGCTGTTGCTTTGTGATGCCCTCTGTACTCCGCTTTGATCTAACATAGTTGCTGTCAGATATGTGCATAACAGTTTTAAGAACAATGGCAAGCTCAGTTTTTCTACTTGCCTTTCATCACAGGTGGCCCATCTGCTGGTCTTTGTGTCTTGATTAAGAGCAGTTAAAAAAATACCACTAAAACTCTTGACTATTGCTAAACTACTGCACCTCATTATCTATTTCATGCTGCAATCTCGTCTGGCCACAAAATGTTCTGGTGATTGTATGGCATAGTAATAAAATAAAACACATATATTTTTCAGGTGGGTCATAAAAACATGCTTCCTGGGAAAACATTCAGTATTTTTATTTGAAATGGAAATTGAAAACTTCTGTTGTTTCTTTGTTGTTGAGTTTGTTTTGTTGTTTCTTTTTCTTTCTTTTCCTTAGTATCTCCCTCTTCTTCCTCTGCTCTTCCTGTTTTCTGACATTGTTGATTCTTTTGCATGCCACCTGAGCCAGAGTGAGCATTGCTGGGCTGGAGCTCCAGATGATATGCAAAAACCTGTGCCAGGACACAGAGCAGGAAAATCTCCTTTTGTAGGCTTTAATAGTTTGTAATTGCCAAGTTGGGTGTAGTAACAGAAAAAACAACAAAAATTGGTCTGCTCATCTTGCTAATTCCCCAGCTCTCTGTGCTTTCTTTCTGCACAGAACATCTGTAAAACTAGATCTGAACTGTGCTGTCATTCCCACCCTGATCTATACCTGCCCATCTACCCTACTTCTCTCCTTTGAGATTATCTTGCATTTTAAATCAATGCCAATTGATTAAATGGGGCTGTGATGCTCAAGATAAACAAGCAGTTAAGGGTAGACTGTCTGTGTTTGAGCTTTCTATATGGATTTCACTGCCACAATCACTTGAAACAAGGACCATTGGATTCTTACCTGAAAAATAACACTCAGGAATCTGACTTGAAAAGAACAGTAGTCAGAAATAGATGGTCTGCTGAATTAAAAATCCAGCAGTTTGATGAATTAAACCCTCACTGCACCAGGTAATGAATGGAATGTAGAGAGTTCTGACTTTCAGCTGGTCACCTGTGATAGAAAGCAAAGGATTAAACCATAACCCTCATCAGCAGTTTATTTAATGTCACAGCATGGATTTCTGTGCCTAGCTGTTGTGTAACAGCTTATGCACACCTTTTCCTATAGTGATATCCTTCCTATGATATAACTCACAGGCCATGAAACTTGAAAATTTTAAATTGAAACTTCTTATTCAGTCTTAAATTTGATGTGATGTGGGTTGTCATGCCAGCAGTACCTCAAACGCTACTTAAATGAAAATTTTACCTTATATATTTATCACCCCTTCCTTCAAATTTTGTGGTGGTGTTTGGTGATGTTCCCAGAATTTGGAGCCATCCTGATTTCCATCTCAGGGAAAAAATGACAAGTCTGAAATCCTATTACTTCATTAATCTCTTCTTATAAACAGCTAGAGTCAGCTACAATTGCACTGAATTTAATAGCACATTTATTCCATAAAATACAAGTTATATTTTGTAATACTTTTTCATAATGGATCACAAGTTCTTCGGCTTATGTTGTCTGTTATTCTGGCACAAATACAACTTCAGTTTGTAATGGTAGCTTTTATGTATTTTTGCATATTTGCCCAGCAAAACCATGGGGAAGTGGTATAAAATCTCTTTTTGCTGTCTTCCGTGTGAATAGGGGCCCATGTCTTTTCCCCCTCTTTTATTCTACATCCTGACCTTCTACAGATACTGTTGATGAGGTGTCTTTCATCTCTGCTGCACCTTGGAGTTTATATTTAGCATCTCTGTACATAAACATATCCTGTTCCTTGCCATCCCTGAACACCCACCACAAACTTCCTCTGCCTTTCTCACTGTCATGTTCCTTCAAACAACTGCTATCTATTTTAGACATTTTCTTTTTTTTTTTTGTGCACCCTGAAAATTCTGCTGCTTGCTGTTCTGCTATCTATTTTAGACATTTTCTTTTTTTTTTTTGTGCACCCTGAAAATTCTGCTGCTTGCTGTTTTTCTCATGAAAATGTTCCCACACAGTTGATTTTCTTTCTTTTTTTCTTCTTTTTTTTTCAATTATGATACTCAGTGAAGCAAGTCCTGCTTGTTATTTTTGCTCTTCTTGACCTGCTCCATTGACATGGTGCTCTAATGTGGTACTGCCTTGGTGGTGCCCCAGTTTTTCAGAGGGACACCATAGTTATGGACATAGAGTGGAATAGTAATGTAGGAAGGAAAAGCTGCACTTCCGTAAGTTTTCTCTGGAGTGAGGGTGTTTCTATAAAGCAGAATTTTTTCTCTTTAAATTTGTTTTTGCTTTTTAAAAGATGTGTTGCCTTAACAAGATGCCAAGTCCTTGCAACACTAGCATCACTAGAAGTTCTCTGAGTGGCAGAAGTACTTCACCTTTTTTCTCAGAAGCTATCTCACGTTTCAGTGCTCTTCTGAGTTTCCCAAATGTCATGTTATTTGGCTTTTTTCACACCCCTGACCATCTCATCAGCACGGTCATTATCCAACCTCTAGAGCTGATCTACTTAACACCTCATTAAAAAAAAAATATGCTCAGCTCATCTCCTCTCACTGCTCTTCACTTGTCAACAAGTTCTGCTTTTTTCCCCTTTATATACAGTCTTTTTGGTGCTCAGTATTTGTCAATCATTATTTTTCACCCTGTGGTGCAGATTTCTCATGCTGCTCTTATTAACCATCTCAAGGATGTTATGTACCACAGTTTTTTTAGCTTACAGTATATATCTATATATGGAAATTTTGTTCTTGTTAATCCATGATGTAGAATGCTAAAGCCAAGGCATAATAACATATTAAAATATATTTTCTCCCATTGTTTAGTTGGGTTTTTTTTTTGTTTTGTTTCTGAATATAATAAACATGCTGCTATCATTTTGTAATAGTTCTCAGAAACTTTTTGGTTGCACTTTTTCTGAAGAAATTATTTCTTGTTTGCCTAGATTATTCAATATTTCTTTAGAGAATCTATAATAATATCTATAATATCTAAATGAAAAAATGTTAACATTAAGCTTTCAAATAAAGAGACAATGTTTTTGGTGTTTTATTAGTTGGTTTGTTTTTATGCTGTGAAGCAGTTAAAACAAAAGAAAATAGACAATTTTCCTAATTTTTTCCTCAACAAAAAATTATGTAGATTCATTATGGGGCATGCCATCCTTGTAATTTATTTTAAATATACAAGTATCATTTTTAGCTGTATTTGTGTCCTTTACTACATTTCATTATGCTTTTATTATACGAGGCAAAGAGATGTGTGACCAGAATGGTTCTTGAAACTGATGATAAGTTGGCCTGATGATAGGAGTAGGTGCTTAATGATGTTTTGGACCGCTGGGGAACAATGGGCAAGTGAATAAAAAGTGATTTAAAAAATATTTAACAGTTCATTATTTCTTATGTAGCACAATTGTTTGGCTTTTTTCCCCTATGCATAAAACATGTGGTTGTAGTTTTAGGGAACACCAGAGCCAACTATGAGAAGTTGACTATTGTGTGTTTGAATAGCCAGAAAATTAGTGGTGATGTTTGTGGCTGTCACCTGAACATAAGACCAATAATGTTTCTGAGAAACTGAAGTTTCTTGGTACCTGACAAGGTTCAATAATTTGTCTTACTACTAGCAGCTGGAAACCTACTTTTCATCCCCAAATATAAATGATAGATTTTGAAGACTGCAAGGGCATTGAGAACAAAGCTGAGTGTCCCAGGACTAGATAAGAAAAATTGCATATCATTTTCTAGGAGATCCAAAGCTTCTGTGATCTTTGTGTTCTGGTGGCTTTCGTTCCTCCAATATAGTGAGGTACTTTTGCACAGGAATCTTTTTTTTTCAAGGAAGTACCTCAAACATTTCTTTATTTAGCACACTGAAAGCCGTGAGATTCTAGACACAGGCTACAGTACTCGATCAAAATGTTGAATTATTAGGAAAATTTTCCTGTGGAATCAGTTTAGCTGAGCTCAGTTGTAACTAGAATACAGTTATTCTCACACTGATGTGTGTGTGAACCTCAGTTTTAAGTTCAGGCTTGTGTTTTCCCCTTTAACCTAAGCAAGACAGAGCTGCTTTTGCCTATACAGCGGAATGAGAAATGAGGGTGAAGAAATATTATTATATACTCTATGGCCCTGCTACAGCCTTCTCATTTTCTGTTTGAATATTGGCTAAAACTGAAAATCTGGTCTTCATTTTTAACATTCTGGATAAAAAGGACACCAGAGACACTCTCTCCTGAAGTAATACATTCTTTCATTATTTTCTACCTCACAGACTGTTGTCTGTACAGGTGCTGTGCCGGAAAATGTGCTCAGAGGACAGTGCTTGAAATAAAAAACACACTTATCTCATCCTAGCCAAACTAACATTCTTGGAACCCCCTATAAAATCTCCACAGCAGAATATGATAATTTGATTATATCAGGAGTCTGCATTTAAATAATTCCTGTCATAGTTAAAAAGTGAAGAATAAAGCAAAAAGGGAGTGGAAATGATGGAGGACAATATTCTGACTACATCCATCACCTCTTAACTATACCTGTGTATTTAGGAATGCAATCAATGTCATAACAGCAATGGTCTTTATAGAATCTGTGCATAATGAATCATTTAGGTTGACAATTTATTGAAGGCAACTGTTTGTTTCACTTCCTCATTTTTTTTCCTAATTCTCTAAATACTGTTGATGACTTCAGTTTTATTTTTAAGAGACTGCTAGCTACACCAGAATAAATAGTTCATTGCTATAACTATGCTGTGCTATAACTTCTGTGAAAAAGAAGAGAAAAAATATTAGCCCAGCAAATGTCTTGGGAGATGAATTATTTTCTTCCTTCCCTGCCTTGCTCAAGAGTGGGAGCTACAAAGTGCTATATTGCTAAGTTTACTATCATCTCACTGCAGGAGCTGCCATTATTCATAGGAGAGCAGCTGAGGTCAATTCCATGTGCTTTGTGGAAAGAACCCTACTGTTCATCCCTTACAGTCTTCTAGACTGTGAGCTGTAGCAAATGGATTAGGGAAACAGTCTACTCCATCTCCATGAGGTATAGTTTGGACATTGAGTTGACCTCTGTTTCTTGGTGCAATCTCATGTATACCATGAGTAAGATTTTTGAGAAGTCTAAAAAGTATAAGGTGAAACAGCTTTTTATTTTTTTTTTAATCAGATTAAATTTAATCAGAATAGGAGGGTAAAATGTCAGGTAGATTCTGGAAAACTTCAAATACCTTTGTGGTTGATAGAAGCCTAAGGACTTTCACTGAAATTGCAACATAGTTTATTCTTAGCAATTAGAGGGAAACTAGCATACTTCAGAGACAACATAAAAATTAAATGTCCTGCACATCAAACTGACATCTTAGTCTTGGAATACCAAGTGTGTTGCATGCAGTGTTGTAGTTTTTTCAGTCTCAATACTCTGATCAATAAATGCACATCTAGGCAGCTGTGGTGACAAAGGACAGCCAACATCTTTCCTTCAGATGTTTGATGTTGAATAGAGAGTATGAAACATCAGCTACATTTATGCATCTTCCATTCCAAATACCCAGTGCTGGCTATTTGTGAACTTGGCCTCACTTTAACATCAACTTAATAAAAGATTTTCAGGGCAGATGCAGAGAACGCTTTGCAAACCAGAGAAAATGTCCCTGAACTGCAATTAATTTGATTAGTTATGAAAAAGTTGTGAAGTATCTTTAGCCCCTTAATTGAAAATCTGTAATAATTTCATGCTATATAGAACTGAGTGTTCTTCATGATCTTTTTTGATGGGATGATCTGGAATCCTTAATGAATGCAGTGAAACTATAGACAAGGAATGTTAGGTTTTCTTTTCTGTTTTATTCAAGACTGCAAAATATCTCATTCAGTCAACAAAGTGAAATGGCTGATGGAGAACATGAAAACATATTTTAACAGTAACAGCTCAGGAGAGAATTTCATAGTACTTGTAAAGCTTGCTGAACTGTTAATTTTCCTGGAGCTGTTTAAGTTCCACAGGGGCACTATTTCTTCCCTTTGGCCACATCTACTTGGCTTTTTATCAGTAATGTGCTATCCTATATCCATTACACCTACCTACTTTAAGCTCTGCTCTTGCATTGCATTAAAACCCATATGAAATATTCATTAGAAGAATGTGGAAAACTGACAGACAGCCCCTTCTTAAAGAAAATGGAATTTTACTACCTCAACTGGAATTATATGGTCATATTAATCCTTCAGGTATGTCTCTGCATCTCACAGAACCTAAAGGTTTACCTAGAGGATTATTCTTTATTTTTTAAATGTTATAAATAATTTGCCATTAAAAAAAAAATTGTTAAATTTATTCTTATTATGCAGTTTTTGTAGGGAAAAAGAATAAAAAGTCTCAGGCTGAAAATCCAGACCTTTTGGAGAGTGAATGTAAAAAATATGGATTAGCACTCTGACACTGTAAATATTTTAGAAAGGTAGAAAGGCAGCTAATACTCCAGGTATGGCTGATCCTGTGTGATTTTATTCATATGAGAAGTGGAAATGTATTACCTTTCGAATGTACACCCTGTTTCCACTCTCTGCCTTGGTAGTTGAAATGGGTTCTTTTAAACTAAATATTGTCTACTCTTGGGTTAAACACCTTAGTCCTTCACAGGGTAGGCAATTTAATTTGCCTTGTGGTGGCTACATCACATTTCACTGAGCACAAGGTTAAGATTTTTCATGTACTGCAGATCTGGACCACCATATATTTTAGTACTGCAGAGCAGCTGCACGGGCTGACCAGCATGAGTATGGGAGCACCGTGCCGTGTTCTCAAATGTGTCCATTTTCTTCCTCTGTCATGTCTAATCAGCACCAGTGTCCCTGCAGCGACTCCTCAAAGAGTTCAGACTCTGGATTTAATAGGCTGGAAGTGACTTGGTGTTGACTGGTTCCATGGCATGCATATATTTTCTATTGTCCTTGATTTATATAGAACAATTATCAAATTCTTCACCAGACCAGGTGTGTGGTGTTGTATTAAGTGGTAGAGGAGGTGGCATTTCACTTAGCAGAAATTACCGTACACCTTTGCTTTTCAGAATTTGGTGATTCAAGTCTAAGACTTTCCAGTGCAATGCTGGATGTGTTTCAAGTCCATCAGTAGCTGACTTGGTGTGTGTATGGCAAATTTGCTTTTGGCAGCACAGTGGAAAGCCGCATTTGTATTTTTCTCATAACACCATGGACAAGTCCATGTAGCATATTTCTTCTTGTCAGTTATTTACAATATGTAATTGAAATGACACCTTTTGCATTTGAGAAAGACATGTATGCTGTTCATACCAAGAGTACTTGGTCTTGTCAGAAACTTTCCAATGGGGGAAGTAAGAGAACGTATACATTTGCTATGAAGATGTATTACTATGTTGAAAGAGGTAAGTGTGGGTATCCACTGAATTATCCTTTAATGATAATGAGAATGATAATGATCCAACAGTGGATTCATTTTGTCATTTTTTTTTTATTGGTTCACAAAACCAAAGTTTAATGACACATGATTTTTTATTTGGGTGCAACCATAGACCTTATTCTTATAAGCATTCAACATCATGCTGTGTCTCATTAACCTGTGATCACTGATACAAGAACATGGCCATATATGGGAGTATTGACTTTGAGTGACAAGGTTTGGGTAGCTGGAAGGCTACAGGGGTGGCTTCTGTGAGAATCTTCCAGAAGCTTTCCCCTTGTCTGACAGAGCCAATGACAGCTGTCTCCAAGACAGACCCACTGCTGGCCAAGCCCAAATCTATCAGTGATGGTAGCAGCACTTCTGTGACAACATATTTTAGAAGGGGAAAGAATTACTGTGCAGAAGTAATTTCAACCAGAGAAGAGAAGAGTGAGAACACGTGAGAGGAACAGCTCTGCAGACTCGCAGGTCCGTGCAGAAGGAGGGGGAGGAGGGTCTGCTAGCACCAGAGCAGAGATTCCCCTGCAGCCCCTGGTGCAGACCATGGTGGGGCCCCTGTGTCCTTGTGGCCCACTGAGGCCCATGGGGGAGCAGGACTGCCTGCAGCCCATGGAGAGAGGATCCCATGCTAGAGTGGGTTTCCTGGTAGGACTTGTGACCCTGTGGGGGACCCACACTGGAGCAGTCTGTTCCTCAGTTACTGTCCTCAGTGGAAACATTAGAGCAGTTCATGTGGGAAAGACTCACTTTGGAGCAGTTCATGGAGCACCCTCTCCTATGGGAGACCAGTAGGACTTCCCTCTCTGAGGAGGAAATAGAGGCAGAAACACCTGGGATGAATCGACCCTAAACCTTATTCCCCATCTCCGTGCACCATTTGGAGGCAGGATATAGAGAATCAGGAATTAAGTTAAGCTCAAAAAGGAGGAAGAGATGGTGAAAGGTTGTAATTATTTGATTTACTTCTCATTGTTTTACTCTAATTTGGGTAATAAACTAAATTAATTTCCCCAAATTGAGTCTGTTTTGCCCATGATGGTAATTGGTAAGTGATGTCTCCCCATTCTTATCTCAACTCATGATCCATTCATTGTACTCTCTCCTGTCTCTCCAGTTGAGGAGGGGAGTGACAGAACAGTTTCTGTGGGCACCGGGCATCCAGCCAGGGTCAAACTACTACAGTGGGAATCTACAAAATAGTTGCTGTCAAATAAATGCTGCAAAATAGTATTTTTTTTTCCCCCAGGGTTGAGAGTGTCAGTTGTAATAACCCTCTGTGACAATATTCTTACTCCAGAAGGAGTGTCCACACAGGGACTTGTTCTAGAAGAGGAAACTAGCAACTAGGTACTCTAAGAGGAGTCATGGGTTTGGCTGTGGCTTGCTTCTGAAAAAGACTTCACTTATTGCTCTTAAAGTCTTCCCTCCTATGCATGGCAACATAACTACTTGCTTTGTTAAAGAGCCTGGAAATCTATGTCATCTGTTAATGCCAATCTTGATTCAGAAAACAGGGAATATGAGGGTACTGTAAATGTTTTCTCTAATGCCTCTCAACAACTATGTTATATATTGTCACATTAATTAATAGCTTTTGTACTATGCAAATAATAAAGTACATACACACACAGACCTGCACAAATTGTGCAACATTCACTTGGACCTGGCAATGAGTTACAAAGTATCCTGTCCAAGTGGTGAAGTTACAGGATGGTTTTGGATGTTAAAATAAAATTCTGGTAATTCCTATTGGCTTATAGATAATTCCATCATTTATGTCACTCTTTTTGCTTTATGACCTGGTCCCTATTAATGTCTAACTAAATACTATTAAATAACTAACTTGTTTCATAATGTTGGACAGTTTTTGTCTCCCTCTGTATCATAGCTTCTTGGGCTTACCACTGAAAATTGTACTGGATGTTTGGTGTTCAACACTTAACTGAAATTTATAAAACGTTACTAGCTTCAGCATGCAGTGTCCTCATGTTTGCCACTTGCTCTTCTGCCTTTGACTCTTAACTCAGAGCCAACTCTTGCTCCTTTTTTCCTTCCTAGATATATATCAACCATGGTAGTAGATCCCCAGTGCAAATTTGTTTCAACTGTTTGAAACTTACCTGAGTGGGGTTATCAGATTCATCTTTTAAAGGGTAAGTGGTACTTTTGTACATAAACCCTCTACTAACACAGTCTCTAAGTAAAGCTAGAAGAGAATCCAATATTTCATTCCTTATTGACTGAGAAGTACCATGCTCAGTGTTGAATTTTGGAAGGGACAATAATGCCAGTAGTAGTGTGCAATGCTTGTTCCTCACTGACAAAAGCATTGTACGTTTTAATGATTTGCTTGTTTCAGAACATTTTTTTCTCCCAATACAAGCTGGATAAAGCAATTTAGGAAGCAAAGTGCCAGACCAGGATGGTCCTGTTGGTCAGAGAAGTTTGACTCCTTCAGATCCTTCTGAAGCCTGTAGAAATAGCTTCTGTGACATCTCAGTTTTCTTTCATGTGACACAGAGACCATGACACACTTCCTGCTGGAACATGAAAGCATCTGAAACTGAAATCTACAGTAGTGTAATTGCAAGACATTTTTATCAGATATTTTATTTTATTTATTTTTTCTTGGGCTTCTGAGCAGCAAGACCTTGTTATTTTCCTTTTTTAAAAGGACATTTCATTTTTTCTGGTTAAAATAATACATTCAGCTTTGATACTTCCTTATCTACACTAATGGTTTTACTGCTTAGGCAGATGATTTTCTTGGGGTAGGTGCCCTAAAAAATCTTTAAATGCTGTCCTGTTTAATACAATAAATATTTCTGCATACGACATAGTCATACCTTCATGCTGAAGTTTAAAGGATGATAAATTATTAAGTGGCCTGTAAAGCTGAATACCTTACTGAGTTTAATCCTACAGCTAGCATTTGTCCATCCCTCAAAAAACCAAAACAAACAAAAAAAAAACATCCCAAAAAAGCCCCACCAAAATACAAAACAAACAAAAAGCGAAACAAAAAAATCTACCAAAAACCCCAAAAGCAACAACTAAAAAACTCAAACCTCTGGAGAGAAAGTCTGATGAATACAGCAGATGCCATGCATATTTTGATAATATTTATATTTCTTTCTGAGCTTGGTGAGAGCCTGTCCAAGAAGGTAGAAGCCTAGAGGTTTGGGAAATCCAATACCTGGAAGAAGCAGCAATCTGTTATTGTAGAGGGTGAATCTGTCCTGCCGTAAGTTCTTACTTCAGCTAACTTCTTGTACCCTGGTTTTGATGGGTTAGAGCTGTGAGTGACAAAAGGCACAGAATGATAACAATAATTCTTATTTTTATTACTATCCTGAGCCTGGCATTCTAATTTCAAATAGCTAGAAGTTCTTGCTCCAAATAGCACACATAGCAAAGTAAAAAACTGATCCTAGAAGAGGCAGGCTTTCTCTTAACTATAGACCCACCTAATTTTAAAAGTACAGCCCTGGATATTGTAGGTTATGCTGAAGGACAGCAAATAATTTGTGAGCCAGTGTATACGGCTTGTGCTATCTGTAGGATGTCTGAAAGCATTAAAAATTCATGATCTTTTAACAAGGAGCTACAGCAGTAACAACATCAAGCTCCAGCAATAGTTTTCAGGTTAGTGCTTTGAAATATTTATTTTGTCTGATTTTAAAATGTTTAGTCTGGAACATTTTAAATTATACTTTCCCACTGTATATATTTGGCTTGTGGAGCCTGTCTCTTGAGCTCTGGACAAGTATGGACTGCAAGTTACTCTATTTTATTGTTTAGAAAACCAGTCTGTGGTAGAAGCCTAATGTAAAAAACAAAGTGTCCTTTTGAGAATGCCAGGGTCAAAGTGCAAGGCCAAAAAAAAAAAGGGAAAATAAGATAATAGGAATCTTGTGAGAATTCTTTGGTGGGAATAGAGACCTCTGAAATCCAAGTACAGTGTAAATTTATAAGAGTGTCTGAATTCATGTGCTAACAGAAGAAAATATTATGCGAAGAATCATGATTAAATTCTTAAATTAATGAAATAAGAAGGTAGCAATCTTTTAACTACTTAACTGGCTTCTCCTTTGTTATGATCAATGGTAGTATAAAAGTCAGTTTTTTATTATTTTATTGAGTATTTGCTTTTTCAAAAAATTGTTCAAATATTCAAGTAAACTGAGGCAACAGAATTGTCCAGAACCAAGTTAAAAGGAACATTAAAATGCCATTGTAAAATATATGGAAATTGAGCAATTAGAGCTGCCTACTTTGGTTAGGACTAGATATTTAAATGGTGTATAGATATGTGCATTGATATATACACCTGACAACTGGCTAGTACATTATATGGGAGTGGAATTAAGTATATATATATCAATATATGGGGATGGGTTCTTAATTCAACCACAGTTAAGTCAGTAGGAATGGGAAAAACTTCCTCATTAGGTATCATCCACTAGAGAACAAGTGAGACAAGTTTTTCTGTGGCCCATTTTCCTTTTTATGCTGTCCTTATCTGCTTGCTTTTCTCAGATATTTTTGCCTTGCCTTTTTTCCTATTAAGGGCCAACTTCATTTTCACTTATAAAAGAAAGTTACAGCTGTTGGAGTGAGAGCAGAGATTGGTTCTTGTTCTCAGGAGATATGTTTATGACCCTAGAGATATTTTCACTTGTGACAATAACAAGTGATGTGGCTAGTCTTACACATAGAGAGGTGGTTTTAGACAAAGAAACATTAAAAATCTTTTAGTAAAAGAATTAAAAATATTTTTGTCTTTTTTTTTTTTTCCTGTAGAACCTAATGCAAACTCTCCTGGGTACATCACAATAAAACTTACCCTGGTGACAGACCTTCTCTAATCCAAAATTATGTCCAGCTACAACCAGTTCTCATGAATATTTGTTTATAAAAATTAAGATGACTTTCACCAGTATTTTTGGTATTCTTGAGATATGATGACATTTAATCATTAAAAAAGCTTTAGACATAGCATGGGAAAGTGCTCTATTTTCTATTACCATTTCCCTTCAATTATCATATAAGTGAAACCAGATAGACTGCAAAATAAAATCCACTCCACTGACATATTTGCAGCCTTCATATACACATATTCTCCCACATTCTGGTAAATGTCTCAGTCCCTTTATATTCTTTCCCAACTTTAACATGACCTTTAGAGCTAACCATATCTCTGTAAGCCTTTTTTTTTTTGTTTGTTTGGGGTTTTTTTCCTTTTTTTTTTTTTTCTTTTTGGGTGGGTTTTTGTGTTTGTTTGTTTCTTTGTTTTTGTGTTTGTTTCTTTGTTTGTTTTGTTGTTGTTGTTTTGCAGGCAAATAGATAAGTAACTGCATTATTGAAAACAATTTAAAATGTTCAATAGATAGTAACTACTACAAAAAAGAAGGAAAGAGTGGCTACTGCATTGGAACTGGAAGGAGAGTCCATGTTAAAAGCATTTAGAGTTTAACAGCATATCTGTGGTTTGGTGATCAGCTCCTGACAATTTGTTTAATGAGGAGACAGAGAAAAAGTTTGGGCTGTACCCCTACATCAATGGTATTGCAGTTCTCCAGTGAAGTGAACCTTCCACATTCTCTCTTGTGTCCATGCAGTCTGTCCCAGGTGACACCAGCTTGTCTGGAGGACCTGGATGTCCCCCCCATTTATAGCTGTAAGAAAAGAAGAACCAAGTGGATCCATGGGAATGGTTAAGTATCCCTCCCTAAAGAAAAAAAGGCACTGACTAAAGAAACCATTCAGGAATGTGTATTTACACAACCCATTACCCATGGAAGTAGAGCTTATTCATGAGCTTAAAGATGGGTTATTCTTTCTGAAGATTAATATCCCAAATCAGGGTCTCCTGAGTCATAGCTGGGATACTTGCTAAATGCAGTCACAAAAATTCATCAGTGCAGATGTGATCAAGACTCACCAAGTTGTTCAAGTGTACAAAAAAATATTTAGTTCTAAGCAAGTTAGGGTATTGTAACAGATGTGGCTATAAGCTGTATTGCAAAGAATAAAAGTTTCTGATACATGTGTTCTATTTCTTCATGTCTGAAATACCTTAGGAAGTCTTAAAATAGATTGGGAAACCTGGACCTCCATTTTATGGCCTACAAAGTATATGGATAAGAGAAGTTTGGGGTTTTTATTGCTCAGCAATGCCATTGTGTATTTATATATTTTATTAGTGAAAGAACAAGCTGAAAGGAAGTATATTTGTGACAAGAGGACTGTATTTCTTTTTTAATAGGTATATGTTTGATTTCCTTCATCAAATATTGTTCAGCCTTTTTGATATATATACTTACGCACTACACTTCTTTTGTGTTACTTCACTTCTTTGTCTTTTTCCCAGTACAAAACATTTTTAGTTGCACCAGATTTGTGATAGTGTTTAATGGAAGCACAGAAGACAGAATGGGTATATGTGTGGGTATAAAGTTAGCATGACCACAGGACTCTTGGTAGCCATAAAAAGAAGTTGAAGAAAGAAGAAAGAAGATTGACCCATAAAGTATATAAGCAATGCAAGGACCTGTGCAATGGGGCTTTAAGCAACCTGGTCTAGTGGAAGGTGTCCCTGCTACAGGTGGGGAGGATTGGAATTAGGTTATCTTTAAGGTCTCTTCCAACGCAAACCGTTCTGTGATTCCACAATTCTATGAGTCTCTGGAGAGGAAAACCGAGTTTTGGGGAAGATATCTGGAAAGCACCAAGATGTTCAAGAATTGTAAATGGTTTTGGGTACATTTGGTGAGTTGAGGCCCACCTAGCTCCTTGCACCCAGAAGGGTGATGCAGAATACAGCTTTTTTACAGACTGTGTGAGGGAGAGAGTTGACGAGCTCACTGGAAAAAGCAGGAGTTGCAGCAGAAGAAACAGAACTGCCAGATAGCCTTTAGCCCCCAGCATTTTGGTGAGTCACGCTGGAGAGAAGGTAATTGGTGGTAGCTGTGCTTTATTTAGTTTCTTTAGTTACCATGTGGAAACCACCACTTGTTTCTATTAAGAACATGTTGTTTAAGTGGGATTAAGAATTGAAAAGAAAGCCACAAGGGCTCCCAGCCAAACAGAATATATCCATCTACAGTTCAGCAATGATAAGCCAACACTAGAATTACTAGGCCAAGTTCCTCCACGGTGTAAATTAATATAAGTAAGCCCGAGACACTGGTGTTTGAAATGAGGCTGCATTTCCTCAAAATTTAATTGATACAAAAAAAGCTCCTTGTTGTGTGCTTGTAGAGGTTCAGTATTAGCATAAGATATTAGGGAATTCTGTCTGGATGGACATAGCCTGCTGAAAATAAGGTTCATACAAAGAAGGAAAGCTACCAAAGAGGCTGTTTTTTTGTTGCCTAGAAGATGAGAACTTTTAGCAACTTTCATGTTTCTGAAAACATGCAGCTCTGCAGTGGGAGAAAAGGCAAGGAAGTATCCCCTACTCTCTTGTGTTACTGAGCTCATCAGGGGAGGGACTTGATTTTGAAGAAGCGTTACTTCTTTTTAAAATGAGGAAACAGCTGGAAGTCACTAGATGAAACTGCAATACAATAAATACCTACAGCACAAAAAGGTTTAACACAGAAAAATGTAGATATCTTTTTCTCCCTATTCTTCTTACAGTTGATGCCCAGGCCTAAATATTTAAATAGTTGCACTAGTTATTCACTAACTTATTTTATATAGGCATTTGCTTTGCCTCATGTTGCCTCATCCAAAATTAGCTTTAGTTTCTTGCCCACTGATTTCCTAGTATCCTGGGAAATCATAACACACTCAAAAATTAGAATGTTTTCTTTCTCAGCTGTAAACTGACGATTTTATCCTGAATTAATTAATTCTCTGAAAGCTTGAGAGCTGTGCAGTGGCTTGCCTAAAATTACATAAATGGTCCCAGACGTTGTCTGCAACTGTCTGATGTCCCTACCAATCAGAAGATGATTTATGTCTATAAAGTTCTGGATTGCTCTCAGTTTAAAGGAACTTCAAAGACCTCTGCAGTCTCTGGGGACAGAGTTGCATCCATACACAAGCTAAAGAAAAATTGATATAGCATGGAAATATATTGTCAAAGACCTATCCATTATTTACTGTTGATCGATGCTGAAAGTTGAAGTTTAAAAGTTGAGGTCAACAGTTCTTTGTCTCAGATATTTAATGGAAAACAATCAGAAGACTTGGAGCTGGGAGGACAAGAGGTCCATTTGATGAAGCACCAATTGATCACTCTGTGACTTCTCCCTTTGGGAGTGGTTGTGTGACAGAAGTTTGATTCATTATCTGTCCTGTGCAGACGGGGTGTAGTGAACGCTTTGTTGTGTTCACCTTTATTTGATTGAGCACTGAGGACTTCTAGGTCATATGGAAGGAAGGAACAGACAGGAGTGTAAACAATTGAGAAGATGCATGGGGTTGTGGCTACTCTCTCAGATGAGCCTGAATATTTAGCCCTAATTCTGATTACATGGGGTTTAATGCAATGTCATGAACAGAATAATCTCTGTGTGTGAAAGAGATGGCACCCTCTGTATTATGGGGAAGGCACTGGCAGGAAAAGCAACAGGTCACTTACCATCCTTTAAATGAGTACCAGCCTCCATAATAGCCTCATACACTAGGAATGCTAGTTTTGATGACCTACTTTCTATAATATACTTCCTCAAAAATAAAGTGACTCTGCAAGGACAAGTGAAAGAAGAACTGGGCACAGAATGTCTAATGCTGTGACAAAAAACCCCCAAACAACCAGGGTCTGTGATTACACTGTGCTTGTAATGGAAGTCTTTGGAAAAAGTGTACAGAACTTAAGCTAGATCATGGAGAACCTCTACTAGCTGACAACAAGAATATCAGCACAGGGGTGCTGAGGCTATTTGGTAGTATCTGGAGTGAGAGACAGGTATTGCAGAGCTAAGTGCAGCAGGGTAGCTGATGGATGCCTGAGAGAAACGCTGTTTTGCTCGAGGGCTTTCCTGCTGGGCACCACACACACTTGGTCTGCCAGCTGCTGCAGTAGTAGCAAGAGAGATTCAATGAAGCAGCAAAGCAAAAACCTGCCAAAAGGGCTGGAATAGTGTAATTTTCTGTTTCCCAGGCTCTTGATGGTATTTTAAGTATAAAGGCTAATTAAATGGCTGAAATCTTAGGAAGGAAAGGAAACATCTAATGGCATTTTTAAAAATTGCTCTCTGCACAAAAAGGGCTGTGTTCTTCATACACCTTTTTAGAAGAAATTTCAGCATCATCAGTAGGACTTTTGCAGTATGTGAAGGCACACTGTTGTATTTAAGGAGGGTCCATTTGAGGTGACACAATTCTCTTTCAGATAACTTACCTTAGAATATATGAATTGTGGCTGAAATTGTGGTATTTTAAACCATTTCCCACTCAATTTCTATCTTCAATCCCACAAGGAGATTGGTATAAAATGCATGGGATTCCAGGTGCTTTTTAGGCTTGTCTAGACCTGCACGAGAAATCATAAACAAAATGACACTTTTAATACTATAATACTGATACGCTTGTGCTTGCTAATTTTTGCAAAATTATACCTTTGAGGACAAGTGAAGTTAATCATATTTGGTTTAAGAGACAACAGAAATTCATGTCTGATATTGGAGATATTAATAATGTCTAATTAATATACCCATTAAAAGTTTGTAAGATTAATCTAGCAAGCAAATTGTAACCGAGTTTAAATTGAAATTTTTTTCTAAAATTGGTTTTACAGATTTTAGGAAAGGATTTTAAATAGAATGCATTTAATAAGAAATCCCAGGAAGTATTATTTGTATGAGGTAGCAGGCTGAGAGATTGGTAAGAGGATCCTAAATCTTTTTCTTTACCTTACCAGTCTGACTGCAATCCTTCAAGGATTTAATGAATAATCCTTACAATATATTGACTAAACGCTAAGATACATTAAATGTCTAGGTCCTGGATTGGTTCAGCTGAGCAGTTGCCCATGCTGTAGAAAGAGCTGCTGTTCTCTGACAGGAATTGCTCCTAGAAGGAATGCCAGATCCCCTAGAAGATCATGGGGGAGAGAGCAAGGATTGAAGGGGAGGAGAACAGGAAAGATCACCGAGATTGTGGCCAAGCTCCTCAATAAAAACCAGAGCCCAGTGGCATGGACTGGGTTGTGTGCACACTGTTTAGGGAGAGCTCCCTGCAATTACACAGCATTTTCTTCTCTCTCTTGGGCATCACAGGGACTCATGACATCATTGTTATTTTGGTGTGTAATTTTTTTCTACTCAAAGATTCTGGAAAAACTGGGAGGGCTTTGTTGTTTCCAGTTACTGAAATGTTTTGTATCATGAAATTGAAGGTATTTGTTATATGTATGGATGTATTTTGTGGGCATGCTGGAGTGTTTCAGGGAGCAACGTCCAAAGTGGTTAAAGACTTAAGATAACCTGTTCACAAAAATATATGGCAATTCAGACACTGAGATTTTTTATATAGTGAAGAGTGAGTACATTTTACATCTAGAGATGGAAAAAAAGGAGAAGCTGCTTAAGCCCGAAAGAAAGTCTGAGGATAGATGTTTGTTTTTTTTTCACATTTAGACATTTTCTTGTGGGTGAGGCAAAGACCTATGTATTGATAAAGCTGGGATTTTATGATTGTATCAATTTTTTTTACTGAATTACTCAAATTGTTTCTGTGAACATGAACTCTGACTTATTTTTTAGCTCTAGCAATGGCAGAGCAGTTAGTTTTATCTCCTTGACAAAAGCAAGAAGTACAAATTAAAAGGCTTGTTTGCACATAAACACATGGCATGTACATAAAGACATGGCATGGGACTAATTTGCAAAATCTCAGGCATGGAGAAGAGATGGATTGCAAGATTTGCAGCTTGGCTAGATTGGCCTGTGGGCATACACAAAATGATGTGATTTACTTTGGTGGCTACAGCGCAAAAGCCTGCAGCCTCTAAAGTGTTCAGCTGCTTTTCCAAGGGAAAACTTATTTGTGCTTAAGTACCAGATTTGGTTTCTGTTGGGGATTTTTTGACAAATGTAAATCTTGTGTATGTAGTAATGTAGTAAAATTTAAGTTTTGTTTCTGTGATGTGGTTATGGTTGCAGAGTGAGTCTGTCAGGAAACCTGAATCCCTTGCTGGGGTGTAATTAATGAGCTGTAACTTACTCATCTCCAAGCCCACTGAAATCACAGGGATCTCTTTTTGTGTTAGACAATTGAGCGGCTGAGGTGAATGACTCCAGTACCAATGTGATCCATATTGGGCTGCTCTAGGTGCACAGGGTGGATTCACAAACTAGGGAAACAGAAGGATCTGGACAGACTGGGCCAATGAATAAAGGCCAGTACGATGACATTCAACAAGGCCAAGTTCTCTGTGCTGCACCTGGGTCACAAGAGGCTCACAAATTGCCACAGGCTGGAAAGAGTGGCTGGAATGCTGACCAGCAGAAAAGGACCTGGGGATGCTGATTGGAAGTTACTGCACCTGAGCCAGCAGTGCCCAGGTGGATAAGAAGGCCAATGGCCCTGGCCTGTATTAGTGATAGTGTGGCCAACAGGACCAGGAAAGTGATCCTTTCCCTGTACTTGGCACTGGTGAGGCCACATCTCAAATCCTGTTTTGGGTCTTTCACTTGAAGAAGGACATTGAGGTGCTGGATGTTTCCAGAGAAGGGCAGTGGAGATGGGTAAGGGTCTGGAGCATAAGTCCTATGAGGAGCAGCTGAGGGAGCTGGAGATGTTTAGTCTGGAAAAAAGGAGGCTCAGGGGGACCTTATCATTCTCTACAATTGCCTGAAAGGAAGGTGTAGCCAGGTGGGGGTCAGACTCTTCTGCCTAGTGGCAGGTGGCAGGACAAGAGGGAATGGCCACAAGTTGTACCAGGAAAGGTTTAGATTTTAGAAAAAAATCTCTTCATCAGCAGGGTTGTCAAGCATTGGAACAGGCTGCCCAGGGAAGTAGTTGAGTGACCATCCCTGGAGCTATTTTAAAGATGTGTGGATGTGGCATTGAGGTATGTGTTTAATGTTGGACAGTGCTGGGTTAATGGCTGGGCTTGATGATTTTAAAGGTCTTTTCCAGGATAAACTTGCTATGCTTCTATGAATTTTGTGTTATACAATTGCAAGTAACTAAAACTTGTAGTTTTAGCAATTATTTCACCTTCTGCTGCACGTTAATAATTGAATGAAAAAGCTCATACAATAGGCACACTGAGTCTAACTAAAGGAGCTAAACATTTTTCATTGCAGTAATTTTATTTATCATTGCTTTGGAGACTGTCAGTGCAAGCCCACATTACAGAAGAAATAATGGTAACATGGCAGCTTTCAGGAGAAACAATTTCTTACCATGTAGCCTGGCTGCTTGAAATGGTCTTTATCATATGTTAAGGCAAGGTTAGAAACTTTTAATGGCATCTTGCCAAAATTACGACATTACAAAATTTCAGAAAATTATCAGTTTTTAGATGTACCAGAGGGTGAAATAAAATATGAGGAAATCCTATGAAGATACTCATATATTTAATAAGACAATTAGATTAGCTAGGGGCTGCCAGGGTGTAACAGGCCTTTTTTAAAATGCAGCATGGCCCAGGTATTTGGGGAAGATTAGGAAGATTACCATGATTTCTAGCAACCTATTTTTTCTCTTCCTCATGTCCCTACTATGTATTTTGTTTCAATCAGTGCACCATCCATGTTACATCTTCATAAAATGATATCAATTATGTAGGAATGAATTTATGAAATTCCAGATTTTCAGCTATTATGTTATACTGTACCAGTACCTGGGCCACAAAGGGATTCATGCTTATGGAATCAGTCCTTTTTATTTCCCATCCCCCCAGCTACACATTTCCAAACTTCCCTGAAAAACATGGAGTTTGTTTTGACCACATATAATTCTCCTCTAAAACTCTGTATATTTACATCACTATATTTATATCTGTTGTATTTTCTGTATTCATGAAGATACTACAAAACAGTTTTTTTAGAAATAGTTAAAACTCAAGAGGAATTAGAAAGGAAAATCCTTGCACGGAGCCATTCTTTGTGTAGTATAATTCTGTCATTTAAAAATATCAGCCAAATTTAACTTTAAAGTGACTGAAAACTGGAGTATATCCATGTATTTTGGAAATAATTTATTCACTAAATTTTAATTATCATTAATATCAATCTAAAGACTTCAGTATGAATTATCTGTAGAAAGTCCGAAAGCTGATGTGTTGGATCTGCTTTTCATTCCATTGTTTTAGTATAACTTCTTTAATACCAATTTGAAGGTGAGCGATGTAAGGTAGAAAGTAGAGGATGTTGGAGATTTTCAGAAGTTGTTTGATTTTTTTTTTTAGCAGCATCTCCCTCAGTGAACATAAAGCTCCCTGTGATCTATATTGTACCTGAACTTTGATTACATCAGGTTAAACTGGGTTTGCTTAATTAAAGAAGATGACAAAAATAAGTAACTATGTTCATCTTATGTAAAATCAAACCAAAGATTTTCTTATCATTTCAATGTATCTGACAATAATTTGCATATTTTAATCTGGGGGTTAGGGACCCCTGTCAGAGTAACAGCCTGGTGTGGGTCAGCCAGAAGAAATAGAGAGGAGAAAAATAATTAAAGAAGCAGTCCACTACAAAATGAAAATTGTCTCATTGTCACTAAAGGTTGTCTTCACACCCATCTGTAGGCAAGAGGTCAGCCTGGAAGTGAAGGAGGGTAGGGAGCAAATATATCTCACTAAGGACCAAAAGACAATTTTCTTCCCTTAGTAACAGGAGCAATTGTAATATATATTTATGAAGATCTCACATGGCATATCCCCATTACAAAATACCAGGTGTCCTTTTACTAGCAGCACTGCAGGCAGCAAGTATATCTAAAGGTTGTCCTCAAAGACGAGCTGTGTACAGAGCATGAGGAGCACTGAATGAAATAACTAACTACAATATATTGATTTTGAAGGCCAGGGAGCAGGAAAGGATTTTCAGCAAAATTAAGACTTCTCAGTAGAAACAGCTGCAGTGATGGGGCTCATGTAAGCTCTTTGTCAGGAACAAGGGCAAGGCTGTAATTTTTTCCTTTTTTGAGCTTACTAAGATGTCAAATGTAAAACAGTAATGTGAACTTTTGTGCTTGGACCAGCTATAAATTCCATTGTCCCACAATATTGCTGAGGGGATGATAACCTTGTGAAAGACCTCCACATGAACTGTGGTTACTGTGCTTACATGCATATGTTTAAATCCTACTTAATATCACATGTTTTCAGTTGAGTTTGGCATTAACCAGACCATGGCAACAGTAGGAGATGACATCAGGGCAGTGTTAATTTAAACTGGGTGGGTTTTAGGGAAAATTCTCATCCTGGCCCGACATCTTTCACAAGAAATGGGAAAGCTCCTGTTTTCTGCATTAATAGGCCATGGACACAGCCTCTGAATGTTGCAGGATCCCACCTCTGTAAAATGAGTGATATGCCTCTCTTCGGGAGGGATTTGCCTCCCTTTTTGATTCCTCTGCTAGTCATGGGAGCTGAGTGTGTGTATTCACTAACAATGAGGTAGATCAAAAATTAGCAAATGTTTCATTGTGTGGTGGCCTCTTAATAATGAAGGCTTCTGAATTATTATAAAATGCACTATGTTTTCACTTTTTAGAGCCTCTGTTCATTTTGGTCCTCAGAAAAGAAAGACATTCTGATAATATTTTACAACAGATTGGTTTGAAAAGATGAAGTGAATCCTCAAAGTTTGTGTGATTAGGCAGTACTATTAGCAGGACAAGCAGTTTTAGCCTGCCTTTCCACATGAGCTAATGACACCACTCTACATCAGCATGGAAGACAGAAAGAGTAACTCCTGAATGAATTTGCAGAACTAGGAAAATCTTGGGGGAAAAAGGCATGACGGCTTATAAGTCTATAGAAGAGGCAAATGAAAGTGTTGTTATTTTGGAAAATTCTTTTGGACATGTATTTGCAGAAAAACGTCTGGTGAAAAGAGAGCATTTCAGCTAAGCATCCAGTTTTCTTGTGAGATTTATTTCCTTTTTTGTATGAGATGTTTCTGAGAAGCAGAACTCTATTTGCCTCAGAAAAAGTGTATTGTTGTGGTAAAAGCAATGATAATGCATTCTGTGGCAGAATGAGACAAGTGAGATCAGAGTGACATTGTGTCAACCATGGCAGAAGTGCAGAGTATTGGGTCTGGCCCCAAATGTCAATGACTGAAATATGATTGATTACACATGAAGTTGGCAGCGTGTCTTTAACAGTTTGACCTATCTGTATGTATGAGCAGCTGACAACTTTTACTCTTCCCTTCCTTGCTTTGGAAAAGGGGAAAAAATTTTTTCCCCCTGTGTTCACCCATACCCAGGTAATGAGTGAGATCAGAATTCAATGGCAAAGCAAGAACTGTAGTCCTGGTTTCTGAGAAACAGTGCCTTTAAATTTTGGGCCAGTCTTCCTCAGTGTGTGCATATGTGCCCTTTGGCAGCTTAGGAATAAAGCACTTTTGGTAGGATTCCTCTCTGGACAATGTGAACTGATCAAATAAGCTGGAAAGCAGGATCCTAGTCAGATGGAACAACAGTGTCATGAGAGTACACATAATGTGCTCTGCTTGCCTCTTGCACTACCATAATTAGGATCAAAAAGATAATTGCATTGCTGATGCAGTTATCTTCCCTTACCTCCCTCCTCCAAAACCCCTGTTCCATTTTGTCACACTACGAATAAATGCTGGGCTGGTCACAGGGCTGGCACTGGGACACTCAGCTCAGCCTAGGCAGGCTGCTCTGCTTCAGTTTTACTTGGTAGTGTGGCAACTGTTGCTCTCTTCTCTCTTGTTCATCAGCCTGTTGCAAAATGAGTTTGCATCATTTTCCATGTTGCACAGATTGTCCCTGGTAAGTGCTGTGGCAGATTATGTGCACCCATGAATCACCAAATGTCTCCTGTATGTGTCTAATATCTTCCTGTCTTGCTAAGCAGCACTGGTGTTTAGTTCCATTTCAGGACAAACTTGTACTAAGCCTGAACAGCTTACCAGTATGATGGCAAATGCCTTCATGATTGCAGTGCTTTTACATAGGCAAAGTTGCAGCACTGCCAAGACTTATTCAGACTTCCTCAGCACTCCCCTGAGTATAAATAGCTGTTAGCCAAAGCATGCTTTTAATAGCATATCTTCTTATGAACATTTTTTTGGTACAGTTTTGTTTTGTTGATATGAAGTCAAGAAACCTTTGACCAACTGATCTTTGCCAGCAAAATATGTACTGTAATTCTGTCTTCATCTGCAGGAATCATAAATGAAACAAAGCTTTTTACTGTATACTGTAAATGGCTTGTGTAGCTTTTAAAAACAGTGACAAGATACTGTATTCATAGAAGTGTTACTGTGGTGCACAAAGCATACCTCTGTCTTTCTATACAGTTTCAAAATATAGACGTTTAATTTTTTTCATTCCTTTACCTCTGTTCTCCAAGAAAACACATACCAAACCTCACACTTCCAAAGAAGCAAACACAAATCCAGAGGATAACCTTCAAGTACCTTTACAGATCTTTGTCTTAGGCAAAGACTACAGGTTTTCAGTGATGGCAACCTTCACTGTAGAAGATGAGCTAAGCAAATGAGTGAAATCTACTTTAATCATAATGCTACAAATCTACTGGAAACACAGAGTGCTTACATTTACCCTAAGCTGCTAGGAGCAGCAGGCAACATTCTAAGACATTTATGCTTTATTTATTTACCAGCCAAATGTTTATATTGCACAACTTTCTTCAGCTAGCAATGTGGCTAGTGACGCTCAGCTTCAGAATATTTATGTCCAGTGAATGTGGCAATAGAGCATCTTCTGGCATTTCACCACTTCAGATGACGTATTTATAAATGGGGCCGATGCGGTTCAAAGGGAATGTGTTACAATAGAGCAAGATCTAACATATGTTCTAAAATGGAAATTAAAAAAATGCCTGCATGCAGAGAGTAGCAAGGGATTTGCTGTTTATAGCAGAACATTGCTTCAGGGTTAAAATTCCCACATTATATGATGGCTACACTTCTTCTGGTAGGAATTCCTAGCACAGCTGCAAATTCCTGCCCACCTCCCCAGCTGTCTCTGCCAGTACTGTTTGTGTCATTTAGCTAAAATGACTACCTGACTCATTTGTTTTCATACTATACTGTCACAATACCCCATCTATAAGGCCCCTCCCATGACAGGCTTTACAACAGGTATGCATACATCTGAGGTTTGCAGGATTTGACGTGAGTCTTGGAGTGGAAGACCAGAAGTCAGTACTGTGCATGGCTGAGAGGAGCTCATGCTACCCTGTGTGCACTGATAATCCAGGAGGTAAGGGAGGAAACCAATTTATGCAAAAGCCATGAACTGAAGGCTGGAGAGACTGGTTGGGTGATAACTGATAAAGTTCAAGCTCTTTCATTATTCTGGTTTTTATGTATTTCAATAACCAGAGCACTTCAGAAATTATCAGTGCATTGAGTAAACATACTATTCCAGATCAGCACATTCAGATGATACCTGAATACATTCAATATCACCTGAACTCAGGCTACAGAAAGCTAAACTACTGGGAAAAATCAAAAATTCTTTGTGACAGAATGGCTTTCATTAGAAAAGACCAGCTAGTCACAAACAAAACTGTACCTCTCTCTTTTCCCCAGTAACCCCTGAGTTTTAATGTAAGCCTTCACTGGAGGAATGCTTGGCTACAGAATAAAATTTTGGCCCAAACTAATGAGTCAGGGATGAAAAACCTTATGGTTGGTAGATTTTCTGCTTTCATGCCTCATGGACTGATCTCAAAACTGCTTATTAGCTGGTTCTGCTCTGACTCCACAATAAATGAGTGGGAGTTGTTTCTATAAGAGAGGGAATAAACAGGCTCTTGCATTGACATCCTAAATGGTACACAAACTCATGGCAGCATATGGCATTCCAATGCGAAGGAAAACGTGGGTTGAAAAAGGCGAGAACTCTCCTGGCAATGTACTTTATGGAAGCAAGTCTCTAGGAAAGCCATGAAACACCACTTAAATTTGTGGTAAAAACTGGATCTAAGAAGATGAAGTGGACAGAACTTTTATAGGGGCAAATGAAGGCAATAATCTCTCCATATGATTTTTTATATTTCATTTCCTCTGTAGCACTCCGTAATGCTTCCCCTTGCATCTTCGTAGAAAATGAAGGAAGTGAATGGATTATGAGGTGAGGAAAATGAAGGATGTGGACTCTGAGGTAGAGTAAAAATTGGTTAAATTGATGGGCTCAGTGTTTTGTGATCAGTGGCACAATCAGTTCAGCTAGAGCCCAGTCACTATACTGTATTGCAGAAATCAGTCCAGCAGCTAGTATTTCATATCTTCATTAATCACTTGCATGACGAGACACAGCATGCTCTCAGCAAGATTGCAGATGACAAAAGATGGAAGGAGTGGCTGATATGCCTGATGCCGTCGATAGGGACTTAAGCAGGCTAGAGAAATGAGTGACTGGAACCTCCTGGAGTTCAAGAAAGGGAAATGTGCAGTCCTGCCCATGCACCACATCAGGCTGGGGCCAAACTATTATAAAATAACCTGGCAAAAAAGGTCCTGGAGGTTTTGGAAGGCACCAAGTTGGCATCACTTGGCAATGGGCTCCTGAAGCAAAGAAAGCCAACAGTGTCTTGGAGTGCATTGGGAAGAGCACTGTCGGCACATCAAGTGAGGTGACCCCCTCCCTCTAGTGTGCCCTGATGAGATGTGACTGGAGTGCTGGGTCCAGATCTGGGGTCTCTTGTGCAAGGGTCCAGCAAAATCCCACAAAGATGCTTAAAGGTTTGGAGCATCTGACATAGGAGGAGAGGCTGAGACAACTGGGACTGTTCAGCCCAGAGGTGGGAAGGCTCTGGGAGATCTTTGTGTGTAAACACCTGACAGGGATGAATTTTCATAGTAATGCACAGTGACAGGGAAAGGGGCAATTGGCATAAACTGATGCTAGGACTAGACAGTCTCCAGAGGTCCCTTCTCACCTCAGCCACTCTGTCATTCTGTGCCGAAACTCTTCACTTGACATTGCCAGATATTAATTTCCCAACTGTAGTTAGGAGATAAGCGAGGGACTGTGGCAGAGACAGTTTTTGAGAAGACAAGAAATCTTGTCATTCATAGAAATCATTTGCACATACTCTTCTTTTATTAGGTACCCGTTCCCTTCCTATCCTGCATTCATGTGCGCATGTGTGCATGCAGGAGTGTGCATGTGTGCACAACCCTTCCCTCTTCCCCTTACACAGAGAAATGCACAGTTGAAGAGACGTGAGTGTGTGTGAGAGTGTGAGTGCGTGCGCATGCACATGTGTGTGTGAGTGAGTGTGTGAGTGTGTGTGTGTGTGTATGTGAGAAAGTGTGTGTGAGTTTTCAGTGTGGTCTAAGTATACGTCCAGATTTTGGCTTTTAGCTTTTCTTTACTGAAAATAAAATAAATGGAGAGGCTGGTGTTTTTTTTTTCCCTCTCATCTCCAATTCAATGGCACTCTACACTGTTGGCAGTTTAATCTGACAGTGGAGCAGACAATAGTTGTAAGGAGAAATAGAATTACATTTTGCTCCTTTTTAGTTTAGGCAAATTTTCAAAATTAGGCGTTAAAATGCAAAAACACTGTAAGAATGAATTAAAATGCAGAAATTGCCACTCACAGGAAGCCTGCACAATTCTAATTCTAAACATCATTAAAAAAAAAATAACATTCTGTGTCTAACGATCTTTTTTTCTGAGAGGGGGGTGGAATGCTTAATTTGAATTACAAAAAAGCCTTGATAACCCCCCACACATCAATTTACCTGTGAACAAAAAGTATCACACAGAGAAAATGGGACTTGGGACTATTTGATAAATTACTGCAGACTGCTTGAATATTCCATTAGCAAAATAATAGCTCGTTATGGAACCCAGAAGAATGTGGTATAATTATGATAGTACCATCCCCCCCACACACTATGGGGTAAGAGGAATGCAAATGTTAGAAATGATAGCTACTCAACAACAGTTTGGAGATAGGCCTGAAAACAAATCGAAGGGTTATATGATCTCAGGCATTCATAAGGATTTCTCCAATGTCAATGCCCTAAATTGTTGAATACATTCCAGCTAGCTGAAGGTCATATTATTAATAGTCATCTTTATTGTGGTAGAATACAAGAGCCAGTGAAGAAGGAGGAGGCCCTTTTGCAGACGAGATGTAAACAAAGAGCAATTGAGAGCCTCTGCCCCAAAGTTCTTACAAACTAGAGCTAAACAAACGAGGCAAAACAAAGGGCTGCTGCAGTGGCACAAAATAGCATTTTAGTCTCACATCTGGTTTTGTTTGTTTGGGCTTGGGGGGTCACTTTGGATGTAAATGGAATGGGAAAGCAAGCAGAGTGAGAGACCACACCAGGGGAGTGGGGTGAGGGGGTAATATGGGGTGAACAAAAATCATTGCAGGTTTAGAAATTTTTCCAAGTCCTAATTGCTTCTGCACTTGTGGCAATGGCCACAGCTCCTGGCACATGCATATAAACATGGTGTGCTGCTATTGCCCTGTGCCCAGCGTGCAGGATGCTTGGCATATGGTGCAAAGAATGAAAGGGGGTCTCTGTCTCATTTACTCAGTGTGACCTGGCTGCTTTCAGCTTTGTAGTTTGAGCTCCTCCAGCCGGCAAGCTCCATGCAGTGCCCTCACCCCTGTGCTCTGTTGTGATGCAGATATAGCCCCACCTCTGTGGGCACTTATATGTGGATGTGAATGCAAGTTAGAAGAAATAAAAGGTCTGCTTTTTAAGATCAGGTGCCTTAGAATTCAAAGAAATTATTATAAAAATTGGCCAAAGTGAGCTGGTATTGGCTTCATTTGCACAGGAACTTCTTTCAGTGGTTATGCAGGACCTGTGTCCAGCCATAGGCTGAAATCTCTGTTAAGCCTTTACTTCTTACTGTATTCTGCTATTAACAGTCAGAGTCTACAAAGTCTATTCTCTCTTCAGAGTAAGTAGCTGATCGATCAGCATTTCATAGAAAACACATGAAAATAAATGTTATAACATTTTCTAAAAAGTCCTTGAAATGTTAGAATCTGAAAAGGTGTTGAAGAACATGTGTTCAATTGATCAAAATGATGTTTTTTGGAAAGCACTTTCAGCTATCTAAGTAGCTAACGATGTTAATCCTGGACTTTAAGGGTGGGAGGGAGAAGAGAGAAAGCTGTTTGCAAGCACTTTAACTCCCAGTCTGTGAAATAAAAAGGCAGCTTTTTATTTCACAGCAATCCCACACCAGCCTTCTGGCTTTAGATACTAGTCCAATGCAAACATTGGGATGGCCATCATCTGATGGCTGGCTCAAGTTTCAGTTGAGTAGAGAGTTTTAGGATTTGGGTCTTAGGCAACTTGAAAGAACAAATCTTGGCACTATCTTAATCAGCCACTAATGGAGCAGCATCAAAGGTGTCTCATGGTGAATTATTGATTCTTTCTCAGGAGCACAGGTACAGCCATATAAGCTGCACCAGGATGAAGACTTGAATGTTCATTATCTGCCAAAGAATTGTTTAATTTCATTCTTTTCTATAGGCTTTCAAGCAGGTAGAAGAGTTAGAAAAATCGTGTGAGGATATTTTGTTGACTGCAAGGTTTCTACAAATCTCTGTAGGCCTCCCAGTTGCTAATTTATGAAAATTTTTCCTGGAGGCTTTTCCAAAAGTATTAAGTGTCAGCATTTATATATAACATACAGCCTAGGAATATGCTGTGTGTTTGTGAGAACATGTTGAAGAATAAATAGAAATGTCCAATGTGATGTGTTTATTAATATGTAACAAATGCTCTTCTCTTGATCTCTGGTAAAAAAAAAACCAAGTCATATTTCTTCAAGGTTGCAAGAATTTAGTTTCATCTGTGACGTGCCAGAATGTTAAATGCGACATTCAATAAACCACCTAGGAAAAGCTAAACAGCGCTAATCAAGCCATTTAATCTTTTGGAGTTAAGAGCTGCAGTAGGAGAATAAAAGGTATAATTAATAACTCCAGCTGGGAAAGTAAGGCAGAGTAAAAACAGGAGCTAAGACAAACATCTGGTCTTTGTTTTATGAAACATTTACCATGAAATCAAAACTTTTTTCCACCCTTGTGAAATGCGTAAAATTTCCTGAGTTGCAAGCCTCAACACTGGAAAAAGTTTTCATCTGCATATAAAAATGAGCTTTTCACGTGTACCTGAAGCTGCAAATAAATGCATGTATGTGTGTGAATGTAAGTGTGTGCCTGCCTTTCAGCCCCTATGAGTTTGGTCTAAGGTAAACTCACAAATGCTATAAGATTTTTAAATTCTTACCAGGTTGTCCCTCTTTTTTTTCCTCTTTTTTTTTTTTTTTTTTTTTTTAATTCTTAGTACATCTACCTTCATGAAAAATTAAAGTTTAATGTGCAACAAGATGTTTATCTACCTTGTTTAGTTGCCTTGTGTTTAGCTGCTTTTCCTGCCTGATTTGTCCAGATGGTAGCATGATGACTTCTGAGTACTTTGCTCTGTCTTGGGTATGCCCTTCACAGAACTTAAAAAAAGGATTATATTCACCATTTTTGTAGATGAGGATATGTTGTAGGGACAAAATGAAATATCTTGTCAAAGGTCACAGTGGAAATCTTAGTTGAGGGAAGGATGAAACAGGTTTTAGGATTCTGGTACAAGATTTATGAGTCATTAAAGCCCTAATGAAGGACTATAAGGTGAGTTACACATTCTTACAGCTGGAACCGGCTGAGCTGACACTGATGCAGTTGCCACTGGTTACTGGCATAGTTTGAGCAGTCAGGATTTGGCCGGTGGTGTGAGTTCCCATCTGAAAAACCTATGCACTGGGTTATCCTTCCCTTTCCTCACTGTTACCATTTGAAATTTACTCATTAAATAGCTCAGTGGTATAAAGTTCTACCCATCATTAGTATTTCTAATATTTGTAGCTCTCACCACTGAAATCTTTTCTGGTAGTGTAATAGAGAGACATAATTCTGTGTCCACCCCAGTTTACCAGTGTTGTGGTTTGACCAGGAAGTGCGCTTCTAGGAAAGTTGTGGTCAAACCAATCAGTGGCCATATTTGAAATTGGCATCTGGTGTGGCCACTGGGGACCTGGATACGCCTCTGAGAACACACAGGGGTTAAAAGCAGAGGATTCCCAGAGGGACTTTCTCTTTTGAGTCCAGTTGGTGAGTCCATGTAACCTCCTCCCCTGCCCAGCTGCGTCTGGGTCGGGGAGGGGGAGGCCATGCGGCCTGTGGGGAGGGAGGCCGGAGCAGGGGTGGAGGAGACCTGGGATGTTTGGGCAGCCCCCGGGAGAGAGTGATAGAGACTGTGCTGGCTTGAACTTTGATATTTTGTGCTGGCACCATGGCCAGGAGAACAAGGGGGGGTGGGGGGGGCAAGGTGCCCAGCTGCCGGCAGACCTCGGCTGAGGTTTTTAACCCCGTTGGTGCTGAAACAATGGAAGCTGTAAAAACCACTAATCCTCTTCAGCTGAGAATTGAGAGGGGATGGAGGATGATGGGGAGAAGAGGAGTGTTTTGGAGGTGTTCCATTGTGGATTGTTGTGTGTGGTTTTTTTTGGACTGAATGATCTCAAAGGCCTTTTCCAACCTAAATGGTTCTATGTTTCTATGAAAAGTGCAATGAATTGATTGGAGAAATCAGAAAAACTCAGTGGCAGCTAGGTTTTTCAACTTTTTGTGTTTCTCAAGTTTATTTAATATTATAAGAGGGTAAAACAAAAAGCATCAACAACTTTTTTTAAATTTCAAGTTCTTAAAACAATTAATTGGGGCTTTCATGGCTCATTAAATGATATTTTTTAAAACCCTTACAAATAAAAATATCACTTTTCTAGGTTTCTTGTTTATTTGGTTGTGTTTGTTTTAATGAAGGAATTGCCAAAACAAGTTAATTTCAAGAGAAAAGAAAGAAAATTGTCATACTGTATCAGTTGGGTTGGAACATTTTGGCTTTATCTGAAGCTTTGAAAATACCATTTTCCTTTTGACAGAATCTTTCCCAAATACAGAATATGCCTTTTTAAATGACCCTACTCTGGAAAGGATGAGAGTTGGGGGTTGGTGGAATATGGCCATTATCATGCACTGGTCAGATAACTCTGATCCCATGTCACTGTCATGTCCATTTACCATAGACAAACAGACTGAGTGAAGTCCTGCAGGCTGATAGGAAAGGTTATTATGAAATTCCCCCACAAAACATAATACAGGCTTCCACATCTCTTCAGAACTCTTTTGAAGAATTCATCCCCTTCTTTCCTTGCTCCCTTGGAATTCAAATCCAGCTTCACAGTCACACTTTCCCACTAAGTCTCCCAAAGTCTTCCATTTTCCACTCAAGTAGAAGATTTGATGGTGTCCCAGAAGTGAGTATTTCCCTCCTTTGGGGCTACATAGTTGCATTTTCCTTACACTAATGAGAAGCCTAACATTTTCTCTGTACCTTTTTTTGCAGTCGTCCTTGGGTTGCTTGACTATATTGTTATTATACCAGTCTCAGGCTTTATGAAACAGTCCAAATATAATTTCTGCAGATATCCATGATCTGGGGAAAAAAAAGTATCTTCCCCAATTTGGCAGATATCACAAAACTGGTGTTACCAGGCAATTAATGAATGACAGTATTCCACAAAGAGTTTTGCTTACAATAAAAATCATTCAGGAGACCAAGTCAGACAGAAGGTGAGCCATTACCAAGTCGTAAGTCCTTCACTCATCAATAATTGTACATCTTCCAGTGTCACAGAAGAAGAAAGGCAGAATGTGCCTGGATGCTGAAAGTCTCAACTTAGTTTTTTGCAAGTTTTTGATTGGGCCCAAATATTTAGCTTCAGCTGGATTTGTCTGTGTGATTCTTTTAAGTTCACAAAGTTATTCCTACTCTTAATGAAATAGGGTGATTTGCTTTGTTTGTCGCAGCTCCTAGCAAACACCCAGAAAACATGTACAGCCTCTGTTGATGGGAAGACCGATACAAATGGTTATATAGAAAAATAAACAGTTATTTTTAGCTTTTGAGAATGATTTGTGATGAACTAAGAGCAGATTCACTTGGGAAGATTGGTGAAACCTGTTCTTCTCTTGACTCAGACATGGAGTTTGTTGATCTGAGCAGAACTGTGTACCTCCAGGTTTCACTTGGATTGGCATAGACTGATATACTGCAGGGAAGGTGAACCTCTCTATCCTTACTGCCAGGATATACTACTTCTTTTTCCCCCTCTCCTCATCTATTCAAAGTGATTCATCTTCTTCTTTGAGGGGTGTGAACAAGAGCATTTTTTTTCGGCTGAGGTGCACCCTCTAGAAACCAATCTGCAAATGCACCCTTGTGCATCATATGTTGGACTTTACACTGAACAGAGGTCTCAGGCTCTGAAACTGGATCCTGCTCAAATCAAACTAAACCTAAAGACATATTCCATGACCACACACAGCCTCCTTCCATCACTAATGGGAGTTCAGTCAACAAGAAGAGAAAGTTATCGAGACAAAACTCCCTGAAATGTGTATATTGGTGGTTCTCATCACTGGCTGTTCTGCGATCTCTAATTAGCCTCCATTACATCCTAATACAGATACTGTAGACATGGCTGAGAAAGAAGCACCCTACAGGCACTGACAATATCAAGATTACCAGTTTCATTAGCAGGTTTGGGAAACTTCTAATTTCCCCTGTGATTGCTGGGAATTCTCATAATTTTCAGTTATAAAATTCATGGGATACCAGCTTCCTTCAAGAGCTGCAAGTTTCAGGGTGTTTTCATTTATGGAAAATTGTTTTACTTTTGATGCCTTTCAAATAAAAACTAGATCATGAAAGAAGAGGTGCCTTTATTTCCCCTGTGTTCTAGCCATACTGTTTTTTGGACAAGCTATCTGATTATTAGTTTGGGACCTGCAGCCTGAGGTAGAGCCATTTTTCTCCTCTCTCATAGGTAAAGAGAGCCCATATATTGTGAACAGCATAGTAGGGAAATGCTGCTTTTTTACCTTGGGATACATGAGCTTTTTTAATTTTGCAATTTGCCTTAAATTGAGAATCTTCAAAGGGAAAGGACAACGTGTTTTACTTTGAGTCTTGATAGAACATGTAGCACTGATGGAGCTGAAAAATTTTGTCACCAGTAGATGAAAAGCTTTTTCATACTTAATGTTTGAAGAACAGATAAGAAAACTCCTCTGTTTTTCCACAATAATTCTTGAGTGTGACATGTTGAGCAAGTCTTACAAGGACAAGACTTTCCTCAGCCTAGGATATATCAGTTAAGTTCAACTGAGGTACAGCCTCTTAAGCTGGAAGGTTGTCTCTTTTCTGTGTCTATTAAATCCTCAGCTTCTATGTTGCCAACACAGATGCTGATTAGTTTTAATCATGATGAGACAGGCCCCCATTTCTTTATAGACACTTCACTGAGTGGGTCACTGATACTTTTCTAAGACTGCAAAAGATCCAGAGCGCCTGAATGCTTTAGCTCTTACCAATCCCAGGTCATCAACTGAACATTTTTATTGGCAGAGGGAGGAGTCCTCATTTCTTCCATGCATGTTTTCCTATTTTATTCATTGAATCTTCTCTCAATAGGGGAGTAGTAGTTAAATATTAGGATGTAAAAAAAAAAACCAATAATTACAAAAATAACCTTCCTGATACTTAGAGACCTCTGTCTGAAAGTAATTGAAGGAAATATTCAGGATGCCCCTGTTATCCCTGTCTTGTCTCTATGGACTTGTGAGGATGGTGCATCAACTTTTTAGTGACCCTTGATTTCTCTGGGATGTCAGTGCCCCACGTAATTTCAAGGGAAGAGAAATGCATTATGCTAATTTTCCTTCTAGGCAAAAAGTCCTCAATTCTACCTAACTGCTAATTCTTTAAAACTGTGCTTACTTTGTGCTTTCTTCTAAGGTGTGTGCCAGTAGTCATGACTCATAATAACTCCACTAGAAGTGATATTGGGTGTTCAGGTTATAACTATCAGTCCCTCTTGAGTTTTGGGTCAAAGGAAACACAGAAAAAAAATTTGCACTTTTTTGGGGAACAGTGAGGGGAGAGACTTTTTGAAGTGCTTGGATCCTGTCAGAGCTTTGCAAGGACTGGAATGGATTGAACTCCTGCCAGGCTGCAAGAGATCTCTCAAGAGCTGCCTCCCTTCCCATCTATCTTGGACTCACGATGAGTGAGGTGAACCACCTGCTCTGCACACTTGCCTCGTTATGCCACAGTCTGAGGTGCAAAGTTCCGCTGCAGACTTTGGAAGGAACCTAGATTCCTTTAATCTCCTTGTCAGAGCAAAGTAGCTCCTGTAAAACAACATGCCATGTAGTCCCCTAGCCTGACTCCAAGGCGTTTGACTCCCAGACCTCTCAGAGAGAACTGTGTTCTGCATCAGACACAGTTTTGAGAATACTCTGTTTCTCTTACAATGGCAGCATTTTTATGGCAGGAATTTTTAATATCTCCCAGCAAGGAGAATGATAAAACATTCATTCAGTGGTGGGCTGTTCTTTTTGTACGTACTGTTCATTTGTGCAAAGTACAAAGTGACTTTCTCTTCCAGCTTTATGGAATCGCACCCCTTTCATGTATGGCATATGAGTTTTCCTGAATATTTGCACCATATCTGGGCTTTTATGTTGATGCCTTGAGAGGTTACCTAGAACAGAGGCTCAACAGTGTTAAAGGAATAAAGCAGGTATTTATTAAAAGGCCTTCAAAGGGTACAACTCGGGCAGTACCAGAGCCAGGACAAGGCTACACCCAAGATGGACAACAGACCACAAGTTTTCACACTTTTATAAGTTTTGGTCTATTTACATATTGGAGTCAATTGTCCAGTTACAACTTCAGGTTATGAAGTCCCATCCTCCCATGTTCTCCTCAATTTGCTGTTTACAGATTTTGGCCCTGAAGCTGCAATACAGTTTTGCATTCTCAGGCTAGAAAAGGATTGTTTTGCCTAAATAAACTTTGAAGAGAACTTGCTAACACTTTATATGAAGTTCAGAGTTATAGACTAATGCAGCACAGAATCTGGAAAATGTGAAAGCAAAAACTTATGTCATCTATGTCATCCAGAAAATAGTATAAGTTCCAATAACATTTGGGAGGAAAAGCCATAGAAAATATTGGTCATTTCCAGCATCACTTATTGAAGACAGAGGTAAAAATGGAATTAGGCTGGGATCTCTCCCTTAAGCTGAAAGAGAAATGATAACTGTGTGGTAAATCCTTTGTCATTGGAGACAAGTCCCAGTCCAAAGCTCGCTATAGCTGGAGAAATAGTCTTTAGCTGCCATTTTGTGTTTCATGCCCTTTTGGGCAGTACCTGCTCCTTGCTGTCATCTCCCTGTGAGTAAATAATGATGTAACAAAAAAGATATTTCTTAGCAGAATTTTCTCTCTCCAGATCAATATGCAGTTATGTAGCTGGCATCAGGAAAGGGCATCACCAGCAGGAGAGAGTAGGACAGAGACTGCTTCAGCTGGAAGTAGATCTGGGTAGCCATGGCTCCACCAGCTTCAGCAGTCTTTGAACTTCCCTCTTAGTGGTTTCTCTCAAGTCAGGTATTATGTCTATATATTAAATAACTGATAGTGTAATTTGCTTTAATTATGTGTAATTGGTGTCTCTTCCAATAAGGATTTAAAGAAATTTTTATTTAAAGAAATTTAAAGAAATTTTTAATTCCTAAGACTATTGATTAGGGAGCACAGTGAGTGTAGATTGTAATTTGCTGTGGCTGTTATCTGAGAGTGGTGGTTTAGGCTGTTTTGTTTTGCTTGGACAGTCTGTTTTCTAAGTGTGTTTTTTTAATTGTTTAGGTACACAAAGCTGTGATTTTCAGTGTGGCTCATTCTCTGGATATTCTCTAGGATTCATAGGTAGCTTCAGAAGGCTTTTTTCTGTATATACTGGATATAAGACAAGGAACAACAACATCTGTTATATGTTCACAAGGAGTAGATTCTATATTTGAAACTTCTGACCAGAGAGAGACTATTGAGCAGCAGAAGTTTCAGAAGATTTTAATCCCTCACCTTAAAAGTTCACAGAGGTTCTTTGGTCTAAATCTTCAGTGTTTCATTGAATTATTGTTGTCTATTTTTATTTGATGACAGTTCATTAAGGAGCAGAACCAAAACTACAGATTTTCAAAAAACTAAGATAATTACTTTCCCAGTTATTATTATGTTTAAAAATGACCCCAATACTTAAAAAAAAAAAAGAAAAAAAAGAAAAAATACTATGTCAACACTGACAACCTTTAGATGCCAGCTCTGTTATAAAATAATCTTTTTGAAAGCTTTGATTTTGTTATGGATCATGTTGCACTGTCTGACTAAGGTGTGCACTGAGGCAGAAGTTTGACAATTTCTCTGGTGGATGAATGAAAGGGAATTAGAAAGTTATTTTTAACCTCACCTCAGTTTTTCATAACAGCAGCTCCTTTGACTGAAATGTACCTGTATTATGTTGCTGTGCATAGATGCAGCCTGCCTGCCCAAAGCAACATGAAATGAAGCAGAGCTGGTCCTAAGACAAAATGTCAGTGTCCCTGAAAATGTATGAAGTTTAAATCCCAAACCTGGCCTATTTTTATGCAATTACTTCAGTCCAGCCCCCTGATCCAAACTGTGCTGAACTTTGGGAGTATTTGGATGTGGTTCCAGAGTCTGTAGTCTGAATCCAGCTATATCTAGGAGGACAGATTTGTAAAACAGATGTTTTCCCACTGGAAGTATGTGCATGAGCCATATTAGTAAAACAAAAGGGTTTGTCCTGCAAAACATGTCTGAAACATTCCCTAATGTGCTCAGCAAACAGAAGAGGAAAGTTTATTCTCTGGGCAGCAAGTTAATGTCTCACTCAGAGTCAGTCTGAAATGCTTCCAGTATGGCTGGCATCTGTCACTATGTTGAAACAAAAACAGGGGCTTTGAGGAGTGTTGTAGAAATATGTTATGTCCTGATTGACTTGAGGGAATGTTTAGGACAAATGAAGTATCAAGTGGTTATTCTCTCATCCAAAAGGTGAAATCCAAGCCATACTGAAATTTGTGCAATAAATCTCATTCATTTCAGTAGGGTTAGGATTTCATGCCAAGCCTTCAACATTGTAATGGGACTTACCTATTTCATTTTTCAGAAGATCTGGAAAATCTGCATGCATACACATTGGACAGTGTTTCTTGAAGAAAATAACTTTATGCACCTGTTATAGCCAAAAGTTGTATGGTACAAAAGGGATTTGCTGAAACTAAGTTATCATCACTATTGTGGTCTTTGCTGATGGAAAGGCACTGCTACTTTGAGTTTCTGGCAGTTGTTTGAATGTCAAAGAACAATTTAATATTACCAGTGTAGATATTCAAATTTGTGTTTAGCTTCCTTTATTTTTTTTTTTTTGGTGGCCCAAACCCAAGTAATTACGTATCTAAATGTGATTCTTCATTTACTTTGGCAATGAATCTTCATCTGTCATCATTTTAATCCATCTACTGAAGGAAACGATACAGACTGCCATACCTGAGAAAGAAAGAATGCTATCTCGGATTTCTCTGTGCTAGAAGTATTTCAACAGATGCCGGTTTTTTGTCATGCTTTAGAACAGCCTCTTTATCTGAACTCTGAATACTGCTGTTTGTCTCATAAATATTTTCTAACTTTTAACCACTGCATATTTGACTTTTTGAATGACAGATTGTAATTCTGATAGGCTGTAGTAGCCTATCAAGTTGACATCTATTTCAATTTTACACTGTGTTTCCTTTATCATTCTTTTAATTATTTGTGTGTTTACAGTCTGAAGTATTCAATGCATTAAAGAAAACAGTTATTTTGCAGTTAGATGAAATAACTTAAAAATTCTTCAAATTATAGCAACAGATGCTCTAAAGCATGTTACCACTAAAGGGCTCTGCACTGGACATGAGAAAAGAAACAAAAGCAACATCACAATAAGGAACAGCCCCCCCAATAAACCCTCTAGCAGCCAACACAAAATGGATGAGGGAAAGAAGAGATGAAAATGTTAAAAGGAGTTGCTTATTGTTACCCCATGGCTTTACCATAAAATGAGGGCTGTAATCCAGACCATTATTTTGAGTGCCTTTACTCTATTTGTTGAACAAGGATTTCCTTGTGACAGGTGGATATATTAAACTCCTTTCCAGTTCTAACCAAGTAGACAAGCTCTCTTCTTATTCATTCTAGAAGTGGGAAATCTGAGCTTCTGGGAGGTGAAGATATGTGGATGAGATTAATATTGAGAAAGGTAAGAGTCTTTTTAATAAGAAATTGAAATCCCATCCATATGCTGTGTCATGCTGAGTGTATTCCCTTTCCAACTACGCTGTAGAGCATAAAGAAGCTGTCAGTCATGGAGCAACCCTGAACATCCCAGTATTCCATTTTGAATGCACAGTACATACACACCATGCAAAAAAAGTTTAACATAGTCTCTGATGTTTCCATCTGAATGAGCAAGGAAAGAAAAAAAGCCATCTTGGCAGTCTTAACTTTTACATTAACATGTAATATTGGGTATATGCACAGGCAGCTGCCTGAATACTATTTAGGCTGGGTGCTGAACTAGGTGCATGCACTGACAGGCAGTAGTTAAGCTGTTCTTATCTTTTTTTCTTCATGTCATTGATAATGATATTCTAATTCTTTTCAAACTGTGTTCCTTTGGCTATGTTTTGATAGTGTGGTTGTTATTCCAGTGGTCTATGCCATCCTGTGACAGTGTCATTTCTGCCAGAGGATTTTCCCTTAAATTTTGGTTTTGAGTACCTTTAGATATATTTTTTAAGAAGCATTACTACTCTAAACCACATGGTTGTACTTAAGCACAGTGGTGTAAATTGATGTAATTGTTTTGGGAGTTCACAAGAAGGTTTGCAGTTTATAGCACCTGGAAATTGGCTTTGCCACCACTGGACATATGAGATTTGTTGTTGTTGTTTTTGAAAGTACAATTGTTATTTTAGCAGAAATGGAAGAACATTTTAGAATGTTCTACAAGATAATAACTGATCTGTATTTGAAAGGGGTTTTTTTAATCTACAGTAGCATATAGCAAATTAAGAAATTTTTGCCTTGTTCAAAAAATTTACAGTATGCTTGTCAAATTTATGTAGCAGGCAAATGTATTGTAAATCGTGGATGACTAAAGGGGCCTAGTGTATGCTGCTATGCCTTGAAGACTGGACTACAGGAATCGAGGATTAGATTTTGATAATGTTTCTTATATACTATGTTCCTTTTCAACTTTCAGTGGGAGGACACCTGAGGTAAGACAATATGAAATGTAAGAAAATTAAAATATATTTCAAAAGCAGTAACTAGTTTTTTTTTAAAAAATCAAAAAAAACCCACCAAACCCTAAAAAACCACCCCCAAAAACAAACAAAAGCCCCCAAATTTGTTCTTTGAACTTTATACTTTGCTAAAGTTAATGCCATTGTTAAAACCACACAGGCAATTTACCAAGAAAATTATTGCTTTTCCAATGTCTAATTTGCAGACAACTTCTGGTCATACCAAATCATATGAAAAAAATTTTAAAAATCCATAAATTACAGTGACAAAAGTAGACTGGCTCCATCCAAAAAGCCTGATGTGAAGGAAATGAGAGACTTTTTTTCTTTGGAGAAGTCATGTAATATGTGAAAATGAAAATTTGTCTTAATTTTTTGAGGTGTTCCATCTAAAAAATTGCAATTTCTACAAGTTTGGCTGAAAATCAATAATCCTTAGGTTCTTTATTAGCTGCAATTATCCTTTCATCTTTGACACTAGAGGAGCAGGAATTGAGAAGGATGGGACAGAGATCAGATTCGGGTCTATAAGGGTATTTTGGGTAATTTAGATGTTTGGGAGACAGAAATGTGGAAAGCCATGGAAGGGAGCAGCCTGAAGCTTTTGAACTGCATTTCCACTCAGATTTGGAAAACCACATCAGATTTATGAACTGCAACATTACTCCCATCTATGTAGCAAGGAATTGTGAAATACAGTGTCAAACTTTGTCCTTCATCCACTGCTAAGGGCAGATTACTGAAGATAACAGACTCCTGCTTCCCGTTGCTACTGGTTACTCTATTTAATCAGTAGAAGACAATGTGGTAGAGGCAAAGACTGAGGTCCCATTGTGCTTATCCTTGATGAAGTTTTATATATTAGTTTTTAACATAATTATCTTTATTTATTTTTTTAAATTTATGTTACATGATCATGTGTTTAGAAGCCTGGGATACCAGCCCTCAATTTGTCAGTTTGAACTTGGGTCCCTTTACAGGTTCATGTTGCTTATGCACGAGACCATGAGTTTCCTTACATTGGTTCATTATCATTCAGTAGGACTGAGTAAACCTACTCAAGGAACAATTGACACTGACTAGTAAATAAAGATATTACTTGAACATTTGTGCCTCTCTGATAGCAGGACTTGGACAGTGTGCAGTGGGTAAGGTAAGATGACAGGAGGGGATTGCATGATTTTGTTGCAAAGGCAGCATAATCCTTGCCATCAAAATGCAATTCTACCCTTTGTAGCAGCATTTAATTTATGCATAATTCTGGGAAATACATGGACATAAACACACATTTGGGCACCTGTTCTTCTGTGTCCCACTGTGGTGTGTTTTAGTCACCCAGTGGCAGCTCTGTGGTATGTTTAGTACTTACAATTAAATTTTAACTTTTCTGAAGTTGTCAGTGCACAGAATGCAGAGAATGTTGTATCACAGAATGATACAGCAAGCAAAGGAACCTGAAAAATTGGATTTTAGGTTTTTCAACTGAGAAATGAAGAACTCCTCTAAACTTATGTGTATGCCTTAGCTGTTCATTTATTACATAAGGAAAATCCTATGTTGTCCTTCAATACAAAAATCTGATAGACCATTAATAGTTTGGAATAAAAAACCCCACAAACGTTAAAATGCTGGACATCAATGAGGAAATTGATATCTATGCAGAACAAGACCTGTATTCTGTCTCCGCTCTGAGGTTAGTCTATGAGGCACTATGGAAAGAATATTGATTCCCATTCTGGAAGTGTTTTCTTTCCTGTAGCCCTGTAAGGCAGGGAGTATGAAGAAAATACGGTGTGACTGAGTGGCTAAATACCCACAACTCAGATAAATATCCACAGACTTGACTTTGTGGTCAAAATTTTCTACAGCACCTGATATTTTGGAACAGTAAAGGTCTAGACAATTTCTTCTGCATTGCTTGTAACCCTGCTTAAGATGTTTTGCCTGTAAGATGGTTTTAACAGCTATTAGTCAAGAGATTAACATTTAATAAGCCCTCTGTAAGTAGGTCTTTAAGGTTACAAGCTGTGTGAGAATATCTCCTGAATTTTGTTCAACCAAACATGCCATTCCAAGAGGTTTCTCTGGCCCAATAGCAGTATTTAACAGCTTTTGGTCTCAAAACACAGGCAGTGCTGCATACATTATAGAATTACAATGTGCTGAAGGCAGCTTTGGCATCATTCATCCAAATGGTCAAAAGTCACTTCCAAGTCTCTTTGCTCATTTCCAGGTTCAGAAAAGTTCATCCCTTGGGAATGAATTTCCTGACTTTTTTTTTTGCTTTGAATAGCTAGCACACCCACTCAAAGCCACATCCAGCCAATCGATGATGATGTTGAACCTCCTGAAATGATCCATACAATCTTAAAATAGTAGTCTTTATTTATACAGAAAACAGAAATGATATATAGTTTTTCCTTTCCTTTCTTTTCTTAAGATAAGCTGAATATCTTCTGTGAGTTTTGCACTTTAGCTACTTTTAGAATCCCAGGCTGAATCTCTTGACCCATGCATCTGAAACCCACTCTAGCTGGGTTTTCCAAGCCAGCACTTCATTAATTACTATTTTAGGGAGATGAGGTTTCTGAAAACTGAAAGAAAAACTATCCAAATAAAAGCAGTGATTAATTTCAATGTTAAGTTTTACTGTAAAAGTATGTAAAACTTGTTACTGCTGTAGTCTGCCTGGATAAAAGTCTTCCTTTAAGACAGTGCTTTGTAATTTGTCTCAGCTTCCATAATGTTAGTGAGATATTAATATATGCATGAAGAGCAGCAGTCAATGTAATTAAAGTGGCAAAGTGATAAATGCATAGCCATTTTGCCTGGTAATATTGTGTGTTTAACAGGTTTATTTGTTCAACAGTTCTTACTTTAATTATATTTTGCCATTTGGGAATTTCAGGCATATAACAATCATAGCTCTTCCACGTATATTATTCTTAAAATAAGTGTTCATGCATTATTAAAAATGCATGTGTATTTGCTTATTTATTCATTTACAGTGATTTTTCCCCTCTTTTTAAAAAACACTGAATTTTTAATTTTTCCAACAAACTTGGAAATAAAAAACAACTCATCTGTTGCAAGAAAAGATACAAGGCAGATTTCTTCCTGTGGGTGAGCTCTAATTACAATTTATGCCATATTTTATGACAGAGAATCTAGAGGCTGATGTCACTTGTTTTGAAGGGATGGTCCCAGAACTTCTCATGGATCCTGTGAATGTACAAAAACAGTGAAAGAAAATAAACAAGGAATTTTTATAACAAACATCCAGACACACAGGAGTGGTGTCAGAAGTTAAATTTGGTGTTATTTGGTTGGGTCTCAACTGTGGCAAAACAGTCTCTTGGAATATTTGCATATTTAGACAAGGTAAATTTTTGGTTAAACCTACCTGGGATACAATTCAGCTAGCACGAAGAGACCTATAAGGCAGACTGCACAAACTGGAATACATTTTTATCTCTTTACACTGAGTAGCTGAGTATAGTCTGATTGTTGAGGAACACAGTGAAAGACCCATTTACAGGTGATTTGTACAGTGGGAGCATGTGCACTGCTGAAATTAGAGACCAAACTAGATTCTCAGTTGATGTAAGTTGATATAGCTGAACAAAGCATTTAAACTTGCATTAGAAAGATCTCATTTGGGCTGTGACCTTTTTAGAGTGATCTTTTGTGATTTTTGTTGTAAGTCTCACAGTCTGCTTTCTAACTCTCAATCTCCTTGAATGAAGAGATTTCAAAGGTGCTGTAGTCTTTTCTCAGGGTACTGGAAATCCATGTTCTGTCTGTGATAGTAAAGAAGCTTCAAAATACAAATCCTGATGATTTAAAGTAGTGAGAACAAAAATAGCAACTTTTTTGCACCCCAAAAAAGTGTTACTATTTTTAAGTAAATGTTCCTATTTCTTCATTCTTATTATGCTTGTTGGTTTTGAATGGTGATGGCTGGAAATAGAGTCACCCTGAGTTTTCCAGAGAGATGGTAGCTTCAGTGCTTGGGATTGCTTTTTCAAGTTCAACAGATGAGTTTCAGAATGTTTCCTCCCTGAAATCTAATGGATGGGAAGGTAACAAGCTTCAGACTGATGGTGATGAGGTCTTGTTTGCTGGAGCACAAAAGCTTAGTGAACAGTCCACTCCAGCTCTAATTGAAAAAACATTACAGCTCTAACAGTTGCTGGCCATGAATTATTCTGAAAATGTTTAACCTGCAGATAAGAAACCACTATCAACCTGTCACATTTCTCCCACTAACGAGTTCAGCATCAGTTTAAAAGGAAGTGCAATTCACGAAGCAATGGTTCTGTGTCATAAATTATAGGGGTCCAGCACACATTACAAGGACAGAAACAGTAAAATAGCAAGGGATTCTCTCTTTGCTATACACTGACAGTGACAGAAAAACAGCACTCCATGGGGTTTATTCTACCATGGCTTGTTTATTCCCTTTCACATCCATGCCAGTTCTGAAACACATGATGCCATATTCCGCTGCTACCTGCAATTAACACAAGTAATTATTTAATGCTTTATGGGAGAGAAAGAGGTTCTGATATAAACCACTAGACTCTCTAATCACTCAGGCAGTGGAAAATGGTGTTGTCACTAGATCCTTCCTCTCATTTGTTTCCTTGTTGTGCATATGTGTGCATGCGCACGGGTTACTTTGGCTGTTTTGTTTTTTTTTCTTTAATAAAGCACACAATTCACCTCTGAATCAAAATCTTATAAAAATGTCTGGTGATTAAAAAAATCATGGTGTACACATTCAGTAAAAAAGAAGTTCAATAAAACACCTTCATGAAATACCTAATGAAATAAAGAAGAACTTTAAACTAAAAATTATCCAGAGGGATGTTTTCCCAAATAGTAACGGCTACATGATATGGATTAATCATGTTTGCTCACATGAATGAGTGTGGTATGGTAGCAGGAACGTAGGAAAATATTCCCAAAATCCTTCCCCAGTTCTGTCATTATTCTTGGGCTTGTCTTTCATGTCTCTCTCTTCCCTCTTTTGAAAACTAGGTAAGCAGAAAACATGTTTAGCTTTATCACAATGGTAATTAACACCTTATAAAGACAGATTGTGATATATCCCTTGTAAATTTGCACAAAAGGATGAGGGGAAGAAGCCTGTCCTGTGAAAGAAATGGCTGCAAGCAAAGTGAGAACCTATGAGTGCACAGAGAAGAGATAACAGAAGAAAGGGGAAAACTTGTCACTGGCTACAAAGAAATGCTGAAGTATGAGAAGGTGGTCTTATTATCATGTTTCAGGAAGGAAAGGAAGGAACTGTAACTGGTATTTCTTTCCTGTGTGATACAAGTCTTCCTCACTGAGCAGTGGGGTAAAATAAGGTGTTTTTTTTATTCTAACCCTTACTTAACTCCTTCAACTAAACTATTCATTTTTGCATGCAAATTAAAAAGCAAGCAAACAAACAAACAAAACCCTCAAAACAATCGACAAGACAAAAAAAAAAAAAAAAGAAAAAACCCTAAAAATTGCTCCTTTTGTGTTTTAGTGAATAAAGCCACAGCAACATATCTTCGTTTATTCAGATTGGACTCTTGTTCCCTTGGACTTTGCTTCTGACTGGAATCTGAACAGAAAAACCACCTATTTACATCCTTGTGCTTTGAAACATTATGAGGCCTTACTCTGGTTGCAGGCATTTGCCACAGGGTCATTAGAGCTTGGTCTTTGTACAAAGACTCAAGGTATGAGGAATCACAGAATTAAGGATTTGGGGTGCTTATCTGTTCATCATGTGTTTCCAGAGTTTTGGCAGGTAACCCAGATTCTCCAGCTCTCATAACAAGTGACACAGTCCAAAATTCCTTAAAACCAAAAACTGGAGGGATTGCTATGGAGATTGGGTCTTGGAAACAGTTCCTTGTGGCTTGGAGAAACAGGAGGTATGCATTAGGTGCAGAGATTTAAACTTTGTCAGCAAAATCAAAAGCCTGAATACTGCTGCAGTAATCCTGCTTAAATTTGCTATGATTTCAGGATATGTTTGGATGGATTCATGATGTTCAAAATGTTTATTTCAGGCAGACATTGAAATATTTTAGGGAAAAACCATTTATATTATCAACAAATTATTAAACATACACAATATTTTTTACTTGCTTTTTTAGATTACCTGTAAAGAGGGAAAAAATTATTTTGTTTCCTAGTGTTTTTATTTTTCTGTCTTTGAGAAAATTATAATGCGCAGAACTAAGACTAGAAGTGGATACAGAGTTATGTACTGGTAGAGCATCTGTTTGACATCGGTCTTCTTTGGTACACTAAGGAATATCAATACTATGAATACTTTAATCCTTTCAGTTCCATAGCACTTGAATTGCAGCTAACTTGTGCTTTTGCTATCCAGGCCTTTAAACTGCTTTCTAAACTTTATTCCAGTTGATCTTACTGTTCTCGTTTTTGATTTTACTCTTTGATTCTTCTCTGGCACTTTACTGGATAAATTCAAATCTGGACTGGAGAGTCCATTTGTCTCCACAGAAAGGAGGTAATTAATATCCCCAAAACACTGTGAAGGCTATCACACAAACAGGAGTACAGTGCCTAACAGTGCCATCAGAAGAGGGTCAGCAAAGGGCTGTTGCCTTACCCCTTTTAAAAGCAAAAAATCTGCAGGCATCTCTGAGCAAAAATCATCCTGCTTTGCTTCTTACTGGCCTTGTCAGTTAACACAAGGAAATGAACAGTTTCTCTTAAGGAATTTATCTGCAGCAACATCCAGTTCTTTCCTACTTTCTTGAGTTTCTTTTTCACCTCAGTGACAATTTACCTGCCTCAGGTAAGCTGGCCAACACATCCTGCTTCCAGGGCTGATAAAGACTCTCTGTCTTCCACCTCCCCTCCAGCAGTGCCTGGACTGTCCATGCTTGACAGTGACATGAGACTGCTGAAACACTTGTGCTGGGGATGCACCCATGTCAGCAAAGACATGCTTTACCCTTCACAGTGGAACTGCCTGCCCACTGGAGTCAAACAGTCTCCTCTGTTGAAAGGATAATCTGTGCCTCTAAATACTAATCTGACTTTAAGTCTGCTGAAACTTTATGGGCTTCCCAAGTCTTAGATGTGGGTTAAGCCACAGTTTGACTGCATCTGGGTGTTAAGTGGTGATATGTGGACGTGTGCCCTCTCCTTAAACTGTTAATGTTTCTACAAAGATTAAACATGTCTTCCTGTCTACCCACCTTCTTAGCCTGATAGGTGATATTTCTTCTGAGGTTTCCTTACTCTTTAGCAAGGGTACCTCTCCTGCATCTTGACCTAGGAAAGAAAACGAAAGAGTGGGACATGGAGGCTGGACAAAGAGGTCTACCAATTGATAATCCCAAAGCACAAAGTAAGAAAACTTCTTAAATCAGGAGATACTGTGGCAGCACATCTCAAATAATTGTTTTGCATTTTGGCCAAAACATATTTTTTAAAAACATCTGAGTCTTTCAGCCCCCAGTAGAAAAATAAAGCAAATAACAAAACACCAAATGAACAGACCAAATAACTGAAAACCACAGAGAGAACATCTACTTCTAGGTACAATTTCAACATGTTGAAGTCTGACATGTTTGTTGATGGGTTTATGAATGCTTTTGAGCATTTGAAGAACCAGTAGATGGTGCTTAAGAATATGCTGCACAGTTTCTTAACTTTTTAGCATCAATAGCTCTTATGGTAATTTAAGTTCCCTGGGAGTAGTTTATCTGGTACTGTTTTAAAAATATTTTTATACACTAAGGGAACGGGCCTCCTACACAGAAACTCTCCTGCACAGAAACTGTATAAAACACTTCAGTGCCTTATTTGCAGTAACTAAATCTCATAATATTACTACGATGTAGCTTAAAGGCATTATCCTTTCTATGATCCTGTATGGATCACCCAAGGAGGAGATTTACTATGACTTGCTCAATCTTACACTAAAAAACCACAAAATTGCCAGGAGTGGATACTTGAATTTGTTTGAATTTTGTTCTAATCCTCAAAATCCACAAATACTTTTGTGCTTCTGTAACACCTCAAGGAGAAATATAGTTAATTTTATACTATACAATTGTCAAGGCATGGAAGAAATACAGATGAAACAGGTATTTAGAAATAACAACATTCCTTCCTTCTTTATCAATTAGTGAATCAAGAATGTGCTATAAATATCAGACACAGAAATAATTACACGATTGTTTAAATTTATATCTGAAAGCACATATTCATTATGGCTGAAGACTATCCTCCTGTATCAAGGATGAAAACTACAGTATTCAAGAATTTCAAGATGAACAGCATTGCCTTAATGCATACCTCAAGCAAAATTTGCTGTCTATGAGTAAGAGCTCATATCGTTTTTATTCAGTTTATGTAAGTAGCTTTCTCTATGTGACTTCTCAATATGACAGTCTGTGGAAGAGGAAAGATGTCATTGTATGTTCAGTTGTGACTTTATGCATATTCAGTATTTATGGTTGCTTGAGTATTCAGTATTTATACGTTGCTTGAGCAAACGTATGATTAATGATCAGTGCCATCCATCTTTACTGCTTGAGCAAACGTATGATTAATGATCAGTGCCATCCATCTTTCCATAAAAAAGGCTTCCTCAGTGGCAGAAATGCAATGTTGCAAATCTCAGATAACATAAAATTGAGGCCTAGTCTAGCTTTTTTTAAATTTTTTTTTACTTTTATGTTACTTGTCTCATGCAACAGCTCCAGTCACTATCAAAAAGGTTTTGTTTTAGGTGTTGTGTAGGAAATATTCACTTAATGTTTTTCTAGATAATGCTTTACACCTTATTTCAAGGTATTGCAGGTCTCTTTTGAAATCTTGCTAAATCTTGCTATTTTCTGAAATTTTGGCACAATACTTTTTCCCCATCCACCTTCCTGTTTATAGCTCCATAACTATTCCTTAAAATGTGGGATTAAGCTATTTAAAGAATGAGATCGGGTCTGGCAGATGATAAAATTTAAATAAATATAGTTACACTTGGAACACATAGAAAATGGGGTTCTCATAACAGTTACTGTAGTAAATAATGTTACAAATACTGTGTTCACAGACATTTAGGCTTTCTCTAATCTCCTTTGATTTAAAGTACATTGAGGCTTCCTTTACTCTGTAGCACTACCTAATCTTTCAAAAAAAGTTGAATCAAACATAATTTGATCATAGTAGACTTAGAAGCCTTAATTGATGATTTCAAATCGAGAGTACATCAGTGAATTAGGAAGTAGTAAATTTACGTTGGGCATAACTTTGAATATTGGAATTTTACTTGTTTTTACTGGAGTAGAATAGCTTCGTCAAATTTTGCCACAACTACTTCCCTATTCAGTCTGTAAGCTTTCAAAATTTTCCAACTTAAATACACCCAAAAGTGCATTAGTAACTTCAAAGGAAGCCCTGTCTCTGTATCTGTATAGGAACTAAAGCAATGCCCATCATCAAAATGCCAATGTTTTTAAAAGAAAAAGAATGTATTTTTCTTCTTCCTTCATGTTCACTAGCTATGTATGGGTCCTGCTGACAAAGAATCAAGAGATTACCTTTGTCTTTACAGCTAAATATGAAGATGTATGTGGACAATTTTTTCCATGACATGCCAGAATCTAGGCCAGTTCCTCATCAAACAATTTCTCAGGAAGTTGGATCTGGTAATCTGGAGACTGTACTATCAGGACAGACACGTCACAGGTTACTGGGGTTATTTGTACCTGTGCAAAAGGGTGAAAAATAAACCTCACATCAACTCAAAATGATATCACGCTCTTTCTCCGCTTCTCAGAAATCTTTCACAAAAAATTGGTGTCATAAAATGAGATTTGAGGAGTCCAAAATGTATCATCTGAGGATTTTCTTTTAAATCAAAGCATGCCTTGATGAGTTCCACAGTGCATGCCTAACATGACTAGGATATTTGTCCACACTTTCCCACTTGCACATCAAACTTCCACAGTCTGTGTTTGGGCTGAAATTCAGGGAACCTAGAAGCAATAACTCTAAACTGAATGCATCCATGCCACTTTACACCCAGATTAGAAACCTTGTTTAGTGGTGTGCTTACCAGCATCTGGGATTCAAGTCCCTCCTAAGGATACAGGCAGGTTTTGGAAATCAAATTTCAATTTGTGTAGAAATCTGTTGTGTTTTAAAAATATATATTTTTTTAAATATGTGTTTTAATATTGGACAGATTTCTAACTTCTTTAATTCCAAACATCTCTCAACCTCAAATTGCAATGGCAGTTTTTACTAGCTCCATACATTAGTCTGTAAACAGCAAAGCTGTAGCTATTCTACCATCTAAACTAGGTGTTTATGGGATCCTGTGTCTCATTCCTGTAGAATCCAGGGCACCTGGATGCAAGTCCTCTATCTATCTGTCTAGTATTAGTATTGGCTGCATACTGCCAGTGTGAACCCAAACATAATGAAACCTCCCTCTGGCTAAGCCATTAAATGCTGTGCCAAGTGTATCTCAGCTGGAAGTGGCTTTTTCTATATCTTCCCAATCTCATATGAGTTGTCTTCCCTTCCAAAGGTTGTGAAATATCTGGGTCAGCAGGTATACTAGAAAGGCAAGTGGAAAAAAATATTTTTGCAACTCCTGAGCCCCACTTCCAACAATTTATTGAAATAAGATGTCATGCATGCATATGTATAATTTATTTCAGATGTGTGATAAAGTTGCCAGAGATATACTCAGCAGAAATAACTGTAATTTTTTCAGATGTGCTATTTTCCCATCAACTTGGCCTCCAGAACAAAAATTCAGCCTGGAAAGAAATGTATTCATACTGCCGGGCACCTGCTGCTGTGTCTCCTGTCCTCAGCTGGGAGAGGAGGGAAGATTGGATGCAATCATGGCATCTGCTAGAACTGGACTTGCTCACATTGCACCTTAACGTTTTTGCAATTCTGATTTCTTTTGTAATCATTGTTTTAGCCCTGTTCTCTCTCTGATATTGAACTCTTGTGACACTGCTTCAGGAGCAGCAAACAACATGCTGCAGTGAGAGGAAAGACTCTTTTTCAGTGCTTTTAGCAATGTGACCTTAAGTATTGATTTATAGCCTGCTGCAGTGCTCTAGTGCAAAAGGGAACTGTGGTAATTAAGTAGTATCTGCGCTTTCTAAAATAGTGCTGAGCTGCAACAAAAAGGGACCCTTTATTTTTCCTCTCTGCCTCTCAGTGAATGCAGATGCAGGCACTGCCCTTTGACCCTGCTCAGCTTTCCCCAGCTGCAGGTTATTTTTCTCTCTCTATGCCTTTAGGTGCTGATAGACAGAGTAGAACCCATTAATTCTTCTGTCTGACTTTCTTTTTTAGTACAGGCAACGGAGCAATCTCTACACTTGTACCTGACTTTTAAAATATTTTTTTGTCCTTATAGGGGTAAAAAAGAGCAGTGGCTAAGGAGATATAGGAAGAATTAGAAAATTCAGCAGAGTGGGTGGTCACGATGTGGATCAAACTTGAAAGCAAAACCTTTTACATGAAAATTCCCACTTCTCAGCATGACACATTATTCTGAAACTCATGTATAAGGTAACAGGGTAAACACAATGAGAAATCTCTTTTGTATTCCATTATAGTCATTAGAGAAATAGGCCACAAAAGGTAATGGCAATAAAACTGAGTACTTTGCAGTGAGCATGTAAATTACATGTTAATGTATGCAAATTAGAACACCATGTTCAATGTCCATAAAACTACAAAATACAGCTAATTAATGGTAGGTAAGATGCTTCATTTTATATTCACAGAGTTGCAGAGGAGGTAGTATATTTTTATAATTGTGGAACATTGGCCTTGGGGAACACATCAAACATTCCGTTTCCCTCCTCTGGCAAATTCGCCCAGCACACTGGAAGTAATTGCCTTTCTGCTTCCTTACCCAAGGTCTTACTCTGAGACCAGTCTCTGATATTAGAAATAAAAAAAAAAAAAAAAAAAAAAAAGATTCCCAGTTTAACAATTACTTTCGTGTGGAACTAGGGAGCTAGTTCTTATTGGTGTTAATATTACATCTGTTCAGCAAAATGCTTAAACACATTTGGTACCCTTGGCATAGCTGAATGGATTCTGTAACTGAATCCCCAAATTGATATAGGCTCCATAAAGCCCAGCTTTTTAGGTAATCTGTTGCCAGAAGAATTCACAGTTCAAGTTCCCAATACAATATGAAAACAGAGCACCTGAGAACAGATTTACAAAAAGTGACTCATCCAGGAAAAGAGGTGAAGGGAGCATGGGGGTCAAGCCCCATTTCTGGAAGACACAAACAGCACCAACAAGGCAAACTTGTCTGTCCACATTCTTGAATTCTGCCTGGGACACAGCTCTGGTTTTAAGGCCATATCTATCCTGGGCCTGAAATTAATACCCCCATCTTTTCGACTATCCATCTGACAAAGTGAAGGGGCCCAAGTCACAATGGAACAAAGCCCTGTTAAAGTCATGTGTAGGTATGTGGGTGCCTGTGTGCAGCCTAGGAGAGTGCTGCAATAGGAGTGGAGTGAAAAAAATGAATATTTGAGGGTACACATAAACATTAATACAAGCAATGCATATCAGTGAAAGGTCTTCTGGGTTCCCTATTTCTGTAAATGCGCTTGCACTCTAATTTGGGTCATAGAATCACAGGATCACAGAATGGTTTATATTGGAAGGTATCCTAAAGATCATCTTGCTCCAAACCCCACTTCCATGGACAGGGACACCTTGCAGTATACCAGATTACTCAAAGCCCCATCCATCCTGTCCTTGGACACTTCCAGGGATGGGGCATCCACAGCTTCTTTGGGTGTCACTGTTCCAGTGCTTCACTGCTCCATCAGTATCATTGTTCCAGCTTCACAGCCAAGAATTTCTTCCTAATATCTAATATAAATCTGCTTATTCTTAGTTTGAAGCCATTATCACTCATCCTGTCACTAGAAGGCCTTGTGGAAAGTCCTCTGCAGCTGTCTTGTAGCCCCCTTAGGTACCTAAAGATTCTATAAGGTCTCCCCAGAACCATCTGTTCTTCAGGCTGGACAACCTCATGACTCAGCCTATTTTCATGGGGAAGGTGCTCCATCCCTCTGATCATATTTGTGTCCCTCCTTTGTACTTGCCCTAATGGGTCAACATTCTTCTTATGTAGGGGGCTCCAGAGCTGGGCACTGGGGCAGCACTTCGGGTGGTGTCCACAAGAGTGGAGCAGCTGGTCCTGCTGGTCACAAGGGAGCTCTCTGGATGTCTATCTGCATGCTATGGCTCTGTGGCCACGCCACACTCCTTTGCAGGTCCCAGGTGAGAAGCTCTGTTGAGCCCATGCAAAGGCAGATCAGCTTAGCTGCTTTGCAGAACTTCTTGCAGAGTCCAAACTGGTGGGCAGCTTCCCAGACACAGCACCTGTGGCCCTGCACCAGAGCAGCTCCAGGATGTGCCGCTTCTCCTGGCTGACACTCCACTACGGTGGCTGCTTCTCTCTGCAGTTGTCCAGTGCTGCAGAGGAATGATCAGTTTGGAAAGAAATCCCAGTTATGTGCCAGAGATGAGGAGCGGATGTGTTTTGTGCAGGGTCTTATTTAATAGGCACTGAGTTGAGTGATGGTGATGAATGTAATATGTCTTGGGTACCCGAGACAGAGGTTATAATTTGCCAAATACTTTTCATGAGCCAGCAGTTCTCCTTCTGGAAAGCTGTTCAGTTTCAAACAAAACATTTATCTTATGTGCATGTATGTGTGGGTATACATACATAAATATATATAAAATCTGCACCTGTTTGGCAAAGCAGTTGGACTTTGATCAACTTCAGGTAAATGCTTACCTTGCAGTTCATGTAAAAATTAACCCCATTGCTAAACATGTGTCTAAGTGTTTTCTGATTTAAGATGGTTTTCAGGATCAAGGCCTTAAAGAGGACAAATGAGTGCAGCTGTTTCAGACAAGAAAATGGAGGTGGTCATAAAAGAGACACAAAGACCCAAAAGTACATGAAATAATGTAAGGACTTTTAAGCAGAAGAAGGAAAAACATGTACAATAAAAGTAATATGCTTACAGAGAGAAACAACCTAGAAAATAAATGTCAGAATAGGAGAAAAAAGGGAAGGAGAAAGTGGAAATAGGGGATACTGGAACCTCAATTTAAGGCAGAAAACCTCTTCTTATGTTAATAACTTAAATAAACATGCTTGACTGACACTCACAAATTCTGTCTCTATTCTGACTTGTACCCATACTGCCTCACATTTTGTCATGCTTCCCTCTGCTAAGGAATTTTGAGAAAATGTGCTTGGAAGCCTCATATTGCAGAGACTCTTTGTTACAGGATAGTGTAGAACTTTATTTCCTATGGATTAAAGAAATAATTAGAGGGGGTGGGGGGAATTCTGCTGAATGGGGTATCTGAGCAATAATTCTGCACAAGAGCAGACCTTTAATTGTATGTAAGACATCTTTCAGACTGTCAAGGAGCTAAAACTGCCTTGCACCACTGTACAGCAGTGGCTGTCACAGACAGGGCTGTATGGAAAACTGCTGATTCAGCATGTGATATGCAGAGGGATTGAGCTAATGCAAACTTGTGATGGCTATGAAAGGTCTGTGAGGACAATGGCACTGTATTTTGATAGAAGAAGGAAGACAGATAGAGAAGGATCTGACCAAAACCTCCTCCAAAAAAAATATTCTGGTACTAAAGCTTTTCTAATATCTTCACAGAGCTTCCGGCTAATCAGATGCTCCAAGTTATTTGCATTAATTACTTACATTAGAGGCAATTGGGAAGTAATTTTTTTTCTTTATCTCTGTCAACTTTTCATTCTGAACTAAGACTGTTGGAAAGGTCAAAGGTCTTTACCCAGGCTGCGACCATTAACACAGTTCTTTTCTCCTCTCTCTCTTGCTTTCCTTTGCTGCCATGTGCTATATATCTTGGACGGAGCACAGCAAATCTAAAACTGATGGCCTTGTTTCTTTTGCTTTTTTGGCCCAGCACAAGCTCAATACCTGCACAAGAGGGGAGCAGGATTAGCTTGGGAAAGAAAACAAAAAAGCCTCTGCCAAAATAATAATCATAATATTAGCACACAGCTGTAGGGAGTAATTTTTTGGCATCTAAAGCAAATGCTCCCTGCTCCCTCCCTCACTCTGTAACCCTACTTCTTCTGCTTTTTAGTTTTTCACTGGCTACCAGATTGTCTATTTCCTTGTCTCACTCCAGAGTCCTGTGGTCGCTCCTTGGTGGTGGCAGCAGCAGAAGCAACTAAAGGGACTTGTGTGTGTGTGTGTGTTTGGTGGTGACTCACATGAATGTGATATTCTTGCAAACTTGAAACCTGCTTCAACGACTTGATGCAATTTTTTTGATCTTGGTCTTGTTCATTTGGAGGGAGGAGGAGGGGAAAAGTGAGGGGGGGGGAACGCTGCTCTTGGCAGAAGATACAGGCAATTGGCTGCTTTATGGCTTTGCCTTGATGTGTGTTTAAAAAACAGCTCAAAATTTGGCACAGAGATATTTTTCCCACTTGTTTTAGTTCTAAATATTCTTCAAAAGCTTCCATGGGATATAGAATATTGCTTTGATCAAATGAATGTACTTTATGCTGAAGTTTCTAGTCAATACTGACTTCAACTCATATTCTGCCAATTTTTTAATTTCAGATTTGATTTCAGATTTTCTGTAGCCTGTAGACAATAGAAAAATAGGACAATTTCCCCTGTGGATCATGTTATTTTACTGATGTACATTGAAGTTTCAGAAGATAAGGAAGAGTGAGTGAAAAAAATATTATCAAACTTGCTTCTTCAGAAAAATGTTAATGTGTCCAAAAGGCTGAATGTACACAGGGAGTGTATCCCTGACAAAGATGTTTTGGAAAAGGTTCATAGCTTGAATTATCTTCCTGTAAAGCCTCCATATTTGCATTCTTACCTAATCCTTATCTGAGCTGTTTGAACCACTCATATTTGAGCGATTTTCCAGAAATATCCAGGTATGGGTCATGATGTGTGAGTCACCAGGCTTCTTGCTCCTGCTCAGTCATAAACCATCTCCTGACAGCAGCCTTTTTCACACTGCTTGGGACATTTATTATCTCTTTTGGAACCTATAATGTAAAGACCCTGATTTCTTCCCTCCGTTAAGTTGTTTTTTGAGTATTTCCATGAGCCAATGTTGATTAAACATCACTGATAAAAATAAAAACCCCAACACTCAAAAATAATTGTGTTATGATGTAGTCCTTGCCCTCCAGGCTGTGTTGTTGTTGTGTTTCTTATTTTAGCTGCTTTGGGAGATGAAAATTTGCCCTTGCAGTATGGTTCTGCTCACTCATTAAACAACACCAGCGCTGTAGTGTGCATGTCACCTGCTGCTTTCAATTCATCTCTAATTTCAAGTAGCAGTCACATACTTTTTGTGGGCTGCCACAGTCAAGATGTTCCTTCCTGGTGCAGTTGCAGGATCTGGTAAATAAAAGCAACAGACTTTTAGTGAAGGATTTTGGATTCTGGACCTCATGTCACTAACCCAGAGTTGACAATCCTCAGGTAAAGAAAGGACTTTATTCATTTATTTTGCCGGAGACAGATATATATGGGATGATTTATTTAGTTGTAAATAAAGAAAGGTGCTTGGTAGGTCATGTAAAGCCACAGCAGCCTCTCGTCACTTGTATCCTACATCACCACACTGATGCCCTTACCTTTTGCAGCCTGCACAGAGGGGAGGGCAACAAAGGGAGCAGTGTGGGCTGCCAGGTGCTCTGCTGGGGGAAAAATGAACCCACTGCCATGACAGTCAGGGATAAGGGGATTCCCATAGGCCATACTAATTCAGGGGCTGTGATTCAAGACTAATACCCTCAGTTAACATCCCGTGACAGAAAACAGATTTACCTTATGGTGTATGTTACAGTCTCCCACAGGGGGAAGCATGCTGTCCTCCAAACGCACAAAAATAGAGAGCAAAAATCAAATTCCAGAGAGAAAAGACCACTTTTGTGGCACTTTGCAGCAGCTTTTACAAAAGACAGGAGAGGGAAGTGCATCTACTTCTTAGCTGCCACGCTGACTGACGCCAGAGAAGTTCAGCAATGACAAGCATGCCATTATTTTCATCCTGGAGGTCTGCAATGTCATGTGCTTGTGATCTGTCTTCAGCTGCTGGACTCAAACAAGTAGAATTGTCTAGGCAGCACTGCAGCAGCAGAGAAGCCCAGCTGTGCCAGGGCCATAAACAGAATAGTGTTTTCTGTTTAGTGCCCATCAGCATGGAATTCATTTTATTTACTAATACTTCACCATATGCCAGGACTTCACTTGCCAGTTCATGAGCACCACCTTGTGCTTTCTGATTTAGATGGGTGGCCCACAGATGATGGGTGTGAAGGGCACCCCTCTTTATTAAAACCATCCTAAAAATTATACATTTTTTTAATATATTTATACTTGGAAATGTGAGTAGTCGGGGCATTGCATGGTGGGGATACATGTGGCAAGTGGACAATGCTCCAGGAGGTGCCTGACAAGGCAGCTCAACCAGCTGGTGTATGGACCACTTTGGTTGGTGCTGTGAGTACTCCTGATGTTTCCCATGTGGTGTTGGCAGTCAGGAGAAGTCAGGCAAGCTGGGAATATAAATCAGAGATCAAAACAGCATGGATGCTCAGTCCCCAAAACTGCTGCCTGAGGTGCAGTAGGTGTAGCACAGGAAAGGATGGTGTAGACACAGGCAGATGATGCCCCCAGAGGGCCTTGCTTTTAACTCTACTTGCACTTGGCCTTTCTGTTGTGGGAGCACAATACATATTCCAAAGCCAAAGATATGTCACAGAAAGGTCCTGGTTCCTCCCCCCTATCCCCAGTTTTAAGCTATGGTGACCTCAGAGAGCACAAGACTGTGTCTTTTATTTTTTTTTTATCTTTGTGAAAGGAGTCTTGTTTGCTTGCTGGCCCTTGCACACCAAGGCACTGTTGTGTTACTTAAAATTGTAAATTATGTCTGTTTAAGAAAATGTCAGTGTTTTTTAAAACAGAATAACAGAACTGGAAAAGACTTGGCTGTGCTGTTTGTTACACGAGTTACAGGCAGGCAGAATGATGCATTCACCATTATGAGCAGATTCAAGGAGACTAATGACTGCTGCACAATATAGCTTCAGTTCTTCCAAGTAACATGATAGTTGTTTCTTTGCTTGCCAGCAAGATTATCTGAGCAATGTTAATGCTGGTGCGCTGATGTATAGGAGAGCCACCAATATGGGGCTGTGCCCACCAACAATAACTGAAATGACCTTCCTATTAGGGGGAAAAAAAGAGAGTTGTAAGATAAATTCAGATTTGATGGAGGAATTTGATTTCTCTGGCACCTGTCATTGTACATATGGATATTTCTTGTATATTGCTCAGGAGTTCTGTAAAACAGTTACTCAGCTGTTGGATAGGACAAAGTTATAATGAGCATTTTTTGTTGACAGCTTCTAAAAGCATGCTAGGAGAATCTCTCCTACTATATAATACTGGTAAATGCTTGAAAACCATGTTGCTTTTAACATAGATACTCACCGCAAACCCCAGATCCTTTGAGAAAGAGAGTGAATTCAGAGAAGAAAAATATTCTGCTTCACCATTGACACCTGCTCTCAGAGAAATTCCTCTTTTCCCATCCCAAATGGAGACTTACTGTTCCTCCAAATAACAATAGCACAAAAAACCCCCCAAAAAACAAAAAAAAAACCAAAAAAAAAAAAAACACCAAAAAAAAAAGAAAGAAAAAAAAAGAAAAATGGAAGAAAAAAGCACCTGGATTTTTGCTGTCAGTGTTAATTTTATATGGAACAATATACAAACACAAAGGAACTTAGAGCAAGAAATGTTGTGCTTTGCAGTTTTTCATCAGGAAATGCCATGAGAAAATGGCCTGAACATGTGGACCATTTCCCTCTAGTTGCATAAGAGTCTGGCTTGGCTTTGATTCACCTTAGATATCCAGAAGAAATTAGAAGGGACTTTGACTGCACTGACTTTGTAGTGGCTGCTTGGTATATTTTTGTTTGTCCACTTGTTTTGAAATATTGCTCAATGCTTATACTCCCTTCCTCAGCAGAGGTGCTGCCTTTCCTGTGTTTTTTCACCAAACACTGAGGTTAAGCTCTGCTCTTCAGTGGTATCATTTTGGGAGCCCACAAGTGAGGCTTGAGCTACAAGAAAATGGAAAAGATTATATTGACATATATCTTTTCTTACTAAATAAGGAGAAAAAACTAACAGCAGGCTTCAAACTGGATTTGTCTGTGTGGGCATACCATGCTTGACATGAAACATGTTTACCAAATTTTTTTCCCATGAGAAACACAGTTTTCCTCATCTGACACCCAGGTTTCTCATCAGAGAAACTGGGATAATATGGTATTTCAGCCACTGCTATGGTGACTCAGAGATCTGGCACCTCAAAGGTAACAAGTCTGAACTCTGATCGCCCTTTTGCCTTTTGCATCTGGGCCACCAAGGACTAAATTTTTTGGTTTTCTTTTTGTAGGTCTAGTTTTTGAAAATTTAAGATTTTCAGAAGAGATTAAAGGTCCAATGCAAAGAATATTGAAGCCAAAGAGGTCTGATTTTCATTGAGTGACTAGTAGTTACTCTTGAAACTCAGACCAACTTTGAAGCCTGAGATTCAGACTAGGTGTCACTAAATATAGCTAAAAACTGACCACATATTTCTATTAAACTGACATTAATGGGTATAATGATATGATACATATTTCCTTAATATTCTTCCAAGCCAGGACATATTCATCTCTGTGTCTGAGTTGTCAGCTTCTAGCTCACAAGTGAATGGGAGGATCTACGTCTGTTCTTCAGTGTATGACAGGTTTATAGAAATCCCTGAAAGTTCAGCTTTTGGATGCATTGCGAAAGAGGGGAAAATGTTTTCTTTCTCTGGCTAGCAGCCACCATCTAATTTTAGCTGCAGTCTTCAAAGGCTGTGGAATAGGCACTGCCTCTTCCCCAAAATATGATTTCCATGGCCTTGACACACATTGGACTAAGTTGTGATTCACTGCTAAATTTGCTTGCGTGCAGCTAAAGCCTGATTATCTTGGGTCTCAACTAAGCCAAAGCTCTTTAACTTGTTTTATTCTGCTAGGCCATATTAAAGAACAAAACAAACCAAAAATATCCAAATTAAATAAACAAACAAAACCCAACAAACCAAGCCAAACCAACAAACCATTTTACTACACCTTACTATTTAAAAAGAATTGGGTTAAGTTGGTAACAGTCCAGATGCTGAAGGAAAAGCTGTTAATGTTTCAAGAGAAGATGGTGTTCATGGATCCCTACAGTGCCAACACTTAAGCATGGAGTTCATGACGAAAAAGGGGAAAATAAGGTGCTATTTGTCTTTATTCATATTTTGGTGGATAGTTTCTGACATAATTGTATCTGTTTCTCTAAGTCCACTTCCCTGAACTATTTGGGTATATGCTACATGCCTGTGATGTGTAAAGTGCTCATATTAGTAATATCACACTGCTAAACAGCTGCTACCTTCCCTCCCAGACAGGAGTGTATTGACAAGGGGAAAGAAGTCCTGATACTTCTCCATTGTTGCATCTGAATATCCTCCCCTCTTCCACACCTGTATGTGCATGTGTGTATATACATATATACATATATATTCTCTCATGTAAAGTCTATATATATATATATATATACACACTCTCAGAGTGTATATATATATATATATACACACTCTCACACACATATATATATGTGTGTATTTACTCTCACACATAGTTTTCAGTAGGATTCCTGACAGATTAAAGGTTATTTTACAGGCATATTTATACTACTTCTTATGTACAAACAAGTTTTCTTAAACTCATGTTTGCAATCCTTGAAATAAAACTGAAGATTATAATGGAGACTGTGAATTTACATATTTAGAATTATTTTTAGACATAGCTGCATTTTTTCCCCATCTCACATACTTTTTCAACTTGTAGCTCTCCAAAGTGTGCTGAACATACCAGCCTAGAAAAGCTAAAACATATTTCTCAGAGTAGGAGTGTCTTCTGCAATGTACAAAAATAAAAAAAATAAAAGAAAGGAAAAGAAAAGAAAAGAAAAGAAAAGAAAAGAAAAGAAAAGAAAAGAAAAGAAAAGAAAAGAAAAGAGCTGTGCCTCTTGTTTAGCATGGCCCTACTTCCCCCCATTTTGATTCTACTTCCATTTCTCACAGAGATCAAGTAGGGCATTCAGGTCTTTTATTTTAAATGCAGGAAGCAAATGGCTCATATCCCAGCAGCTGTCTTTTAGAGACTCATTTCTGCTCTGACCTTACTTTGTTGCCTCTGTTATTGGTATCAATCGTTGTTTAACAGAATGAGAAAGTTGCATAGTTAATTATTCTGCTTTCCAGTCCCCCTGTGTCTTCTAATAACAAAACATAGGATCAGACATCCATGTGAATGCTAACTTCATTCCTCAGCTAAAATACCATTCTTTATCTGGCTGAGGGTGGGATTTTCAAGGAAGCCTAAGAGGGTTAGGTGGCTGAATCTCGAGATTCAACAGGTAGCTCATGTTAAAAAAAAACCAAAACCAAACAATTAAAAAATTACATTCTAAACCTCAAATCATGTGGAAATCTTCTGCTATCAGGAAAAAAAAAAAGAAGTCCTTTAAAGTCTGATATAAGTTCTTGACTAAACTCATGGACCCCTGGGGCCCTATTCAAATGGTTATACTGCATATAGACAGCCCAAGACTGCAAAAAGCTAATAAAAGGAATAGGACACAAGGGCTGGAGAAAAGGTTCATACTTGTTTTTCTAACCATTCCATTAAAAGCAATGAAAGTCTGTTTCTTTTCTCTTCACCTCCACTAATGACTCTTTTCCAAGTAGTTTATGGAGACTTTTAGAAAGGTTTCATAGGAAAAAAAGAACCTGTATGGCAACTGTTGGAGCAAAAATTGATTTCCCCACTCCATCTGCCTGATTTCTGGTAGGTATATCTATAAAGAGATCAGAGAGGATGCTTGTGTCAGTCAAAACTTTTGAAAAACAGGTTTCAGATAAGTAAATATCACTTGGTTCAAGTCAGGTGATCAGATGCTCACAGAGTTCACATGTGTTTGTGGTTTACTTTTATTTTTTGAGATGCATTGGCCTCAGCTCTAAGGGTGGAAAGTACATAAGGAATTTTAATTGCCACTCCTCAAAAATCACGTTCTTGAGCAAACCTGGCTTACTGGAGAGATTAATTTAATGTATAGACATAAAAACAAAACATAGATTTCCAAAGTTCTTCTTTGGAATATGCTTGTCAAGTAGATTTCAAAATTTTTATTCTTTCCATGACAACATCCCACGGCTACCCCAGCAATCACACCACAGCTGAAAAAAACTAAGCATAAAAAACCAGGCATAAGGCCAAAGAGTGATATTTACCCACTAGACTGAATAGGAGGCAATGCAAAGTCATCCTGTCTGGTGGGAGTTTTGGAAAGGGCTAAGAGTTTAATCAGGACGTGTGGTGTTTTTTAGTGACATAGGGGGAACTGCTGGGGATAAGGGGCAAAAAAGCTGGTTCCTTCTTATTTTCCTTGACATAACTCTGGATCCCTGAGGAACTGGGGAACCAGGAACTGAAGTAACTCCTGGAGGCAGTGAGTCAGCAGCACACAAGGCTGGAAATTGAGGAACTGCGCTTGTGCTCCTGTTCCTCTGAAAGACACCTTGCTGGACTCAGGAGCATTTAAAGCAGCTTTCTCCTCCTTTTATCCTGATATTCATATTTCCTCTGATCAATGGAAGACTTGTCTATATGCTTGTCTGGTCTATTTTCATGTCTGAACTAAGAATATTTTTTATATCATGAGCTGTTCTAAAAAGGAAACATATGGGCACTGCATAGCTCCTAATACTGTATGTTTTAAGATTAATGCCAGCCAACAGCAGCACAAGAAGACTGTGAGTCTTAAGAAGGTGGAAAGAAATCCTGCTCGGAAAGAAATTGCCTTGGTTTGGCTTGCTAGAAATCTCTCAAAAAGCTGAGCTGGTAAAGAGGAATTTTACCAACTCTTGCATCAAAGTAAGCAGCAGCAGCAGCAGCAGCAGCTAATTTCTGCTTGCCTCTTTCTGGAGCAGTGACAGCTGCGTGGAAGATAAGATCCGTGAAGCCCTTGCTGTGCTTTGGAGAAACACAATCACCCAGACTAAGAACATGTAAAAGCATTTCACTGGGCCTCAGCTCTACTGCCATTGTGTGAGGTAGAGAGACAGGGAAAAGACTCTGAGAAGTTTGAGGAAGAACAGGCAAAGGCCATTCAGAGATGGAGGCAGGGGAGTATCACAGAGTCATGTTCATCCATCTGCTCTTCCAGCTCGACCTGGAGTTGAACACCTCGTATGGACCATGGAGGAGTCAGTGCCCCTGCATCTAATAGTGAGCAGGTGTTTCACTTTAAAGCTTCTCCCAGTTGGCAGCTGAGATTTTTATGAAGGGATTACGAGCAGTTGTTTCACAGAGAGAAAGAAAACACTGAGCAGAGGCACAGGGACTGCCCTTGATGCTACCATTACCCTGCTGGCCCACCACATCCTCTGGTCTAAATCACAGAGGCAGATGTGCACAACACTGACCTCTTTGTCCTGCCACCAGCACCTGACAGAGTGCTGGCAAACCTGAGCCTTAGCCCTTCCTCAGGGTTGGAAATTACTCCTAGGCCCTCATAACCTCTTCTCCATCTGGCATTTCCCTCTCTTGCCTTGTTCCCCCATGGCTGTGTGTCACCCCCTTGGCCTACCTGTCTGTATGCACAGCTGAGAAACAGCTGTAGAGGTGGAAACACTGCAGCCAGATGCTGCTGACAGAGCAAGGAGAGGAAAATGAGAGCTGCTGAGCATCTGCCAAGACAGAAGCAACTCACACCAGCTTTATTAAAATGCCACAGTGAGAGCTATGTGAAAAAAATGTCATTTTAACCTTTTAGAAATTAGTCCTGTTAACATGGAAAACTCTGCTTCCTATAATTTATTCTTTCATCTAGAGTTATCTTTTCATTCATACCCATGTAATAATATTTTTTGGCAAATTTGCATTTTCAGGAGAACTCATCGGTCTTTAGCTGCAGTTGAATCTTGGGATGTTGGCCCCTGCTCCTGTTCCCTGGGACGGGAGTCCGGAAAACGTGAGGCCATCTTTCCAGACCCAGTGTTTTTGTCAGCTCTGTGGTCATGAAGTGATTCCACCGGTCTGCCTAGCTGCCCATTGTGAGCAGATGTGTGGCAATGTGAGCAAATAGGAGCTTGTGTGCATTGTGCCAACTTACACAACTGCATTTGCCTCAGGTGGGTATTGCAATCAGGGAAGCAAGCAGAGAGGACTGTCACCCTTCCTTTTAGCATGTTGCTAGGGTGGGATTTTTTCCATTCAGGTAGATTGATGAGTCAGAAGAAAGTAAGACAGGCTTAAGTCCACAGGAGCTGGAGCTAGCACATGTGAGGTTTACATTCAGCTTTGTCACTCACCTGCAAGGCCACTTCACGAGAAAAGAGTGTCATGTAAACAAAGGCAATTATTTGTTATGGAATATGTGATAGTATTACAAATGAGCTCAGCTGAGACACTTTAGGAATTAAATTAACAGAAATCAATGTTAACATGAAGACCAGGAGAGAAAATGAGAAACAGACAGCCCAGAGACCTGACTGGGTGTTTTGAGTGAATTCTTAGTGCATCTATTTGTTTTGGAAAAATTATTGCTAACTATTGTCTTTACTCATCTATAGTTGCTGCTATCACTGTTTCTATAGTCCATTTTCCTTCTAAGACTGTATGTATCATCAGTGTTCTCAATGATACATACATGGACACACATCTCTGTTTCCTGCATTTCACTAGGATATGCCATATATTGTTTTGCCATCTTCACTTGATCGTGATTTCTATAATTCCTGGGACGAAAAGTGTTGGTAGAACTTTTCTTCCAGCCTGGTAGACACCTGGTAGTGGTTTGTGGAGAGGCAAGCTCCAACATCAAGGTTGGTGTCGAGGTTGCAGAGACAGGCTCAGTGATGCATGGGAAGGCTGGGAAACTGCTGGCAGGTCCTCGGCTCCTGTTGGTTTTATACCTCAGTCTTCCAGGATGCAGTGCACTTCTTCTCTAGAGATTTATAGATTCAAAGTCTCACAGAATGGTTGGAATTGGAAGGGAACCTAAAGATCATCTAGTTCCAACACCCCTGCCATAAGCAGGGACACCTTCCCCTTCCTCTGTTTCTCAGAGCCCCATTCAATCTGACTTTTAAAACTTAGAGCTTTGAGGTCCAGTATACCTTGTTTGTTTGGCTGGATGAACACGCAACAGCTTTTTAAAAAATTAAAAGAAAACACTTCTGATTCAGAGTTAAATTCCTGTTCAGTACAGAGATATTTATTATTATTTTTGCTAGTGTTATTTGCATTTTAGATTACACAACCCAATAACTCCATTTATCTGGCTAGACATTTAAAAATATCTTGTGCTAGCTATTTTACAATGCATAAAGATAGTTGCTATTCCAAATAGCTTACATAAATTTCACACCCATAGCTCATTCAACAAACTTTCTGAAATCTTTCTGAAGAATAACACTGTTGCTGTTGTAGGATCAATAATTTTCTAGGAATTGATGCTCAGTATGGAAGTTGTCTGTTTTTAAAGGTAGGGAACATAGTGCACATTTTCTTCCTTTTCCTAGTTTTTTTCTCATCTTTGCATTATTTTAAAAAATTGTTTCTGATGGTCTGTTTCTATTATGCTTATATCTTCTTCTGCATGACCACTATGTATTTAGTTCAATACAACACTATGTTTTCTTTTATACTCAGAGGAAAGACAGAGTATTTATGACAGGTGCAAAATGAGATGAAAACTGACAACATATGAAACACTTTAGTCATAGGAATGAAAAGTAAATCTTCTCACCATTCAGGAAGTCACCCTCTTTCCCTTTCATTCAAAAGCTGCTGTGTGTCCTAGGAAGCAGGATTCATAGCTCTGTCTTCTCAGTTTTGTCAGGTGGTTTTGGAAAGGAGATTGTATTAATCAGCCAATGGGCTTGGAGGGGAGGCAGCAAGAAACATGGTTTTGCTCCCAGAATTTTCTCCTTCATTCACTTTGACCTCTAGTTTTCTGGATTTGGCTTCTCAGTTGATGGCTACCAGCTGTGTAGGACTTCCTGCACCATCTTGCTTCTGTGTGTTGTTTCTACAGGGAAATCTGGTGAGGACAGAAAGTGATAAGCAATCTGTAGAGGTACCTTCAAATAGTAGCCCCCTGAAAAGGCTTTCTAGACTCAAATTAAAAAATTGGCCCTGAGAAAGAGTAAAACAGTAGTACAGTGTTTTTATAGCCTTTGCTGAGGGACAATTCAGATTCCTATTAAGATTATTATCCAAGGAAAGAACACCAAAATCTGTCCAGACTAGATTAAACAGAAGAGAATATTTCACAGAAAAGTGATAATTTAAGCATGCAATATCTCCATATATAAGGAAAGCACTATCCTGGTAATTAAAGCTAGCTAATTTTTTGGGAGAAGTCCCCCTTTCGCATTCAGCTCCCCTTGCACTGTCCTCCCATCCAAAACCACAACAGAAGGTGAGATGTCTCGGAATAAAGGGCTCACATTTATATATGGTTTTATATTCTTTTGTGGTACTAATGAAACTTTAGATTATTATAATGGTATGTATACTTGTGTGTTGTTAGAGAAATACTTATAAAAGTTACATAAATATATAGATAATTTATACAGATTACACAAATAGTTGCTATCCAGACTCAAACCTAGGGAAGACTTTGAAGATAACAAGAACAAAGCTATATCTGTGCAAGACATTTTGCTTTATGGATACCCAAAAGGAAAGCAAAGGTAAAGGAAAAAGGAGACATGCAAAAACTAGAATCAAGTCAGAATGAAACAGATTTTAAAAGATTCCATAAATTTAGACATGAAGCACTCAAGGGAAGAGATTTTTCTCCTGAACAGCTCTGCAAAATACCACTTGACATCCCACCTCCCTTTCAACATTACATCAATAAATTAAATTAGCCTAAAGCGAGACATGTTAAATCAAATACTTCAATATTTAGGATTTTACTGAAAAAGACTGACTCTTCCATACATTTGCCTACCAGCCTTCAGTTCAGCTCCTGGATTTCTGGGTGAGACCACTCAGGATTCAGGGATAGGAGGGGAATTTTCGAGACTAATGTTGTTTACTGTTGAGCTCTATCTGTGGAAAAGTACTGATGGATTTTGAAACATGAATAAAGACAACAAAATGGAGAACTCAAAGACATGTTGTTTTATATCCTTCAACTGAAATGGTGTGTCTTCCTGCAACACTGGTGATCCACAGCTCCTATAGATGTCATTGTCACAGTTTCCCTTCCTTCCCTCACATGAGATTTTTCCTCCTCAGACTAACTAATTGTTATAGCTTAAAGGTAAATATACAGATGTATATTTACCTATATACACCTAATCAACCCACTTATAGTCATCACCATTAAGAGCTTGCAGTGTCTTTTTCTTGAGAATCTGATGACAGTACGTTAAGAGCTTATAGTAAATGCTGACTTTGTAGTACCAGGCAATTCATGTATCCATCACAGTGTAAAAGACTTGGCCTTCTGAATAACTCAGCCTACGTATGCCAGACCCATCTAACTGATACAAAAATTATGAGTAATAACAATGTATGATTTTTTGGTTATTCTCAATAAATGTGTTAACCACTACCTGTTGATATTCTCGTTTGACTTAGTTTTATTTTGAAGCCTGTAATAAAAGTTGGCAAAAGCTGAAGTGGGCAATCAGTTTTACTGTTTCAAGTACAATGCTAGGTGATGTCCCCAAAATAATATATGAAATCTTGCTCTTTAAAACCAGTTGAAACTAATTGCACTTGAACTATGCAGGAAGTTTGTGAACATCTGCTGTTTAATGAAAGAGAACATCTAGTGATTTCTGACCCCTAGTGCTCAGTCTTCACTTGAAGAGCCCTGCTGAAACAGAGAAAATTGCACAGCACTTTTAAATGCAGAAGTAGGCAATTACAATATATTAGTATAGCAGGGCTTTATGTATCTATAAGCCTAGACATATGTTCAGCACATCCCAAGCAAAGTGTTCATTGGCTTTTTTTCTGTTTTGAGACTGGGCTGTTTCAAAGGACAATTTTATCCAATTGTTAATTTATCTATGCAAACTTTAATAGAACTAACTATGTCTCATCTCTTCTTTTTTTTTTTCTCTTGCACAACACTGTATATGCACAATATGTGCTTTTTAGGTCATTCTGCAGCAAGAAATATTCAAATAGATACTGATGTGACATATATGACTTTTACTTCAAAAGATTTTTCCAGAAAAAGAGAAAAAATAATAAAAAAAGCAAACTCTAATAATCCTCACACAGCTCACATTTGTAGGCCAACAGTAATCGTCAGATCTAAACAATGCAGACTTAAACCTCTGGTTCTTATTTGCATTAGAGACATTGAACTGGAAAAAGTGTAGGGTGAAGAAAAAAAGAAGGAATGAAATGTGTCTGTCTCAGAATGATGAGATAAAATTCAAGAACCTCACTCTTGTTTAAAAATAATTTTATAGAGAAAATATTTCTCTGGCTTTTGTCACACTACCATGAAGAATGTGTTATTCATAAGAAGCCTGTTGCAAACTATTTTGCTATTGAATATGTGGCTTCAATGTCATAGGACTAGGACTTTAAGACCAGGACCACCTAGGAATCCAGAGGAGGATTTCTAATCCAACCAGCTCAAAACAGAAAATGGTAAGTTCAAGACTGTTTCATCTTCCTTTTTTTTTTTTCCTTACCACCAACTTTTTCTTTCTCTGTCCTGAATCAAAAGTGCTATTCAGCCTGCAGCCATATGTGAGCAATCACAGCTTGACACAGGGTACTAATAACACCTACTCCAGCCATCTACTCTTAAATTGGAGCACTGCCATTGATGTGTGCTGGCGATGGCTCTGGCTTATGTAAACTGCACTTGGGAAGCAGTGGGCACCACAGGGGAAGGAGAAGGAGCAGGAGCCCTGCACTCAAGGCCAGCAGCAGCACCAGGCCCCAGCAAATGGAGCACGGCCATCTGAAAATGGAGCAGGGTCAGAGATCACCCCTCAGCCTCATTTCGTAAGTGGCCCTAATGTGCTCCATAAGTATAGATCAGCAAAGAGAGTCTGAGTCAGGCTTCAGATTAACATTTGTTTTCATTTTTCGGTGCCTTCAGAACACATAGGGGTCATTGAACTGTTCATGCTGGCACTATTTTGCATTCATGGTCTGGAGGAAAATAAAGTCCTAACCTCTGACCTTTCATTAGAGTAGAGCACACAGGAGGTTAGAGGTGAAAAGGAAAAAAAAAAGGGAGCAAAAAAGTGTTATTCTCCCTCAAAAATAAGTGGCTCCTGTTCATGCTGCAGGTCTGGCTTGTCATTAGCACAGTAATTGTCATTAGCACACTATTTGCTAATAGGTAAAGTTATAATATACTGTGGTACGGTGAAGTACCACAGAAGATTAATTTTTTTTCAAGCATAACTGCAGTAGCCCTTTCCTCTGAGTTTTTTATATTCTTTGAGAAGAACAGCAGCATGGACTTTCAGGATGAGGGTCCCTGCTGAGATGGGTCTCAAGTCCAAGGCATTAAAAGTGTTAGTTTTGCTAATGACTCCAGTATCGCTGAATATTTCATTCTCAAATTATTTTTGCTTTATTTATGTTAACCACTTCCTGGGATTTTTTTTCTTTTTCTATCTTTTTTCTCTCCCCAAGAAAAATAGGTTGTTTTTGCAACTCAGATGCATGTGCTTCCTCTGAGGAAACATGTATTTTTCCTGGTTTTCACCCAGCATTATTAAAATAAATACCATCCATAAAGTCCAGTAGTTCACTGACGTACTGAAATGAGGGAGTGGGCTTGTGACAGACAGACAAACCAGCAGACAGACAGAAGCAGCTTCAGAACACTTTGTGTGCACTACCCTTACCACCTGAGTATTTCAACGAAAGGCCTGATTTTCCACTGCTTTTCCCAGTCTAGTAATTGGTACCGATGTAAACTGATGATAAACTGCAGCTCCTGGCTCAAGCCATGTGATATACTTGCTCTTTCCATGGCTCAAACGGATGCACACCGTGCCAGGCAGCATGAAGGACAGGAGCAGACCGACAGGCCAATGAAACAGCTGTGCATCTCAGACCTCTCCTATGAACGAGCAGGAAAACTAAACCCACATCCCAAAAATATTTCAGCGCCTGAGGCTGGCAAGGCTAGCTCTGGAAAGGACTCTACTTCTGAAACTACCCCCCCCTGGGGCTCACCAGCTCCCTGCTCCTCCCCTCCCCAGTGAGAGCCTTCTGGGCCAGAAAAAGCAAATTCATTCTCCTCTGTACCTGGTTGTAGTTAGACATTTAGGCACAGCTCCAAGGAGACCAGGGCAGATATCCAGGGAAATTTAAACCTGCAGCATGCTGCTAGAAATCTTTTGCCAAAATGAATCTTGACTAAAACCCATCAGGATGCCATTCCTGATGGCTCCTGTAATATTTCGGAGTTGTTTCATGAAGAGCAGGAGTGTGTTTGTGAGGTTGGTTTGGTTTTGTGAGAGTTCAAGACCCCTATGAATTAGGTAGAAACACATAAGTTGTGTTTGAAAAAAAAGGATATTTGGATGGATCCAGAGCTGTAACCTCCTGCCAAGCTCTTTAGAGGTACAGAGATCCATGCATGTTTACCTGGACTTAGTTGTACCTCCCTTCTTCTACTGATGCAGTTATATTGAGTAATCAATAGGTCTCACCCTTGGTACATATTTTCAAGAAGCCATTCAGCATAGTTTAAAGACCCATGGCATTTGTTGTATACATTTGCTGTTGTTACATTTAGGATATTCCAATTTTAAAATATTTTGATTTTTTTTCCCATTTAAATATCTACATTGTTTTTTTAATTATATAGTATTGTTTCCTTCCCTCTTTTAGTGGCCAAAGTAATAAGCCAATAGAGAAGAAATTTTAAAATCCATATCTGGGTGTAACATGAAAATGTCACTCTGTTATGGTCACACTGCTATATTGTGCAATAAGGAATGAAATCAAACAAGTGTGATTTATATAACTATTCCCACTGAGAACTGTGAATTTTAAACTCAGAGATTAAATTCTCTGATGGAATTGATAAAGTCTGCAGTTGAATTACAGCACAGCTCAAATTTTTTGAGGGTGAATGAGGTAGGAAGTATTTTATTCTGTGGATTTTTTTGGGAACTTGAACCTGCATGGATTTGTGTGAAATAATCATGAAAGATTTGTAGAAACCTTCACTGAGAAATTAGCTTTGTATTATACAAATATTTGAAATTAAGTTTCCTCTCCCAGCTATTTCCTGAGCTGTAATGGAAAACAGAGGAGAACTGGAGCAGGCTGAGATGTGTTTGCATAGGTATTTTGAGCAGATAATCCACAGCACAATTCCAGTACCTAAGCAAATAATGGGGAAAATTGTGAGTATTGTAACTGAGTGCCAATTGTAAAATTGTTTGTGTGCACCAAGGAGTTATTCTTAGTCTTTACCCTGAGTTACCTGAGGATGTAACTGAGATACTGCTCAGCTCAGTGCCAGTATGGGACTTCCCAGAGCAAATTTCTGAGGCTGCATGGATATTAACAGAGTTTAACTTACTGTTGTCAAATCTTTCTAAATACTCTGGAGCCACAGACCTGTAGGTATGAAGACGTATAAGAAGTTGATTTTCATGAAAAATGCATGGTGCAAAGTGAAAAGCAAACTGTGCAGCTGTGTAAGGAGGAACATTACATAATTTTGCCTCTGGAGGAAGAAATGTGCAAGGAAGATACAGATAAATGCCTATCAATAAGCACTGCCACTGGCTAATTCCTACCCTTAGTACATCTATTCTGTGCCAGCTTTTCTTTCCTGCTTTTTACTTGTGGTAATCATCTAGATGAACTTAAGAAGCAACACAATTGTTACACTCTATAAAATTATGTAGTCTTGGTGTAAAATCGCATGAATACAATTTTTTCCAAGGTCTGACCTCACTATTAAAACACGAGACATGCTCCTAATTGAGTTTCCAAAAACACTTTCTTGAAGTCAGCTGGTTCCTTAGAGGGAGTTTATGTTAGGAAAGGCTTTTCTGAATCACACCTGGTAGAGAACCATAATTAGCCTTCTCATTATTTACAGAGGGCAAATAGGCACCTAACAAATTTGGATCTGTGGCTGAAAGAAGCTGGATGTGGGATCATATCCTGGGCTAAAGAACCCACTGTTTCTTTGAGACATTATGTTTACTGTGAGAACACAGACAGCTATCACAGGTCAACCTGAGTTATGCAAATATGGCTGTAAGAAAGGCAAAACATCCACATCTCTTTTTAAGGAAAAGAGAAATGTCAGAGGGCTTTCTTTTTCCTTACAGGAAAGGAAAACCCTGAAATTTGAGGCAAATTTAAAATATTTGTCTTTATGAAAATGAAACTTCATTTCTTTAAGAACAAAAATGTGTGCTGATTTAGCTATTTAAAAATACCTAGTAATTTACAAAGTATTAATATATATAAAAAAAATTATGTAGGCACCTTGCTTTTCAATAATAGTGGTTGTAAAAAAATGCTGAAGATGGTGTTTCCCTACACACTTGAGTGTATTTGCTGCCTGTTGATGCATCTCTGTAATAGGAAATAACAATTAAATCTTGAAAAGAGAGAGCAAGACTGGTGGTGGCTTCTGCATGAAAAAAGAACTCATTGCTTTCAAAGAGAAACCCAGTGAGCTTGCAGCTCTATAATACAGATAAGGAAAGCTCAATTCCAGAAGTAAAGATGAACATAGGTATCCTTTCTCAAGAGAGAATTTCTCTCTACTTGAGCCCAGACACTGCCTCCTCTAGTCCTTGTCTGGGTCCAGCAACCTTTTGACACACTCTGGCCTAATTTTAAAACTATATCCTATTTTATTCATTTTCTCTGAATGATAAGGAACCATTGGACTGTTAGTTACAAAAAGATGCTTGTGAGCTTCAGAATTAGTCAGGTCATCCACACTTGCACAGGCTGTCAACCTCACAGAGTTTCCAGGAATAAACCATTCCTCAAGTCTAGTCAGGATCTCATGTCTGTAACAGCCAGAAACTTAGACTCAAGTTTCTATTTTAAAAACTGCATTTTACAACATGTCTGCCATATTTTATCCTACCTTACTGGCCCAGATCTTTGCCCCAGCCCTAATCTCACTATAGATGCAAAAAAATTTGGAAATGTAGCAAGTTTGAAAAACAAATATTTTCCTTGGAAATTATGGAGGGTGAGGGGATGGAAGGAGATATTCATACAAAATATCCATTTAGGGAAAAATTCCAGTACCATTGTAAACATTACTTTAAACATTCTTTGACTGTTCATTCTGAGACAGAGTATTGGGCATGAAAGACTCCCTTTTTTTCTTCCTCCAATTTTTCCCTACCAGACCCAAGTTAAAAAAAAAAACCCTCCCAACATTAATTTTTTCTGTATGCATTTCCAGGATTTTTTTTTTCCCAGGCCCTGAAGTTTCTAAACATGTTTTAGACCCTGAATTTGAAAGCATGTAGGTTGTATGACATGTGAAAGTCTGAGTCACTTGAGGGAGTGGTTGTATTCACAGCGTACTAAATCTGCTGGAATAAAACCCTTTCTTCCTGTGGAAATGTGGGAAGAGCTCTCCCAGACAGTTTCAGGCCTGGGAAAAGTCTGGTATGGCCAAAAAAGTTTGGTGTATTCCTGGTTTTCCCCACCCAATCCTTTCAGTTTTTCTCTTGGTAGGTGCTGTTTCATCCTCCCTACTTTCTTGCACTTAGGCTTAGACCATCTCAGCTCCAAGATCTGAGCGAGGCTACAGATGTGATAGGGAGTTATTTATCATGGGGCCCTTGGCTTGCTGTTCAGTAACAAGGCTCTGCAGATGGGAGGTATTTGGGTAATGTGGAGGAGTATCGTGGTTGGGATTCATGCATGCATTCATACCTGCACCCAGCTGAATGTACCCAGGGAGCACAGCTCACGCAAGCTGTGAGGTTTTTCTGTCAGGTTTTTCTTTACCTGCTATTTAGGGCTCAGCTGTGTTTTCCTTAACATCTCCCCAGGTTGCCAGTCTAAGCCTTTACCTGATGAGTGATAGCCCTGATTTATGCAGCTGGGATGTGGATTCCTGCTGCTGTTCCTGCTGCCTGAATGTTTCTCAGTGTTCTCAGGGGTTCATTATAAGGAAGAGATACAGGATGGAACCTGTCAGCCTGTGGGCATGGTCTGTGCTGCAAGCCATAATGCATGTGGCACTCTGGAAGTTGCCACACTGGCAGTGTGAAGGCTCCTCTTCCCTACTCTGGTGTACTTGCACACAAATACACACACAGGCATTTACAGGAACTGGTAGTCAGCCCTATAGATAAGGGAGAGGAAATGTGGGTAAGAATAAATATTCTGTATGTGGCAGAGTGCAGCTTGAGCTACAACATACTTAAATATTTCAAGCATTCTAACACTTCCTGCAAAACAAGGAAAATGTAGAATCTGAAAGTGGTTTCTATGTCTGTCTTTAATTCATATATTATTTTGTGTTTTTACTAAATCAGTGTTTCTACTCCTCCAAAGCCAAATTGCTTCATTGGTTCAAGATTTCTAAAAGCCCAGTATTATAACTGCATTAGAGAAGAGTGAAAAAATAAGGACAAACTACCTTCAAAACATTGTATGATGTTTTGAATGAGTACAGATCTATCTTTCTTGCCTACTCTCCTTTCCTGCAGTGTTTACACATTTTGCCGGGAGACACGTGGGCTGATAAGGCAGCATGACCAGGGCTTTGGTGTGCAGCCTGGCCACCAGGACAGCTGGCTGGAGAAGTGCACCCATGGCTGGGCAGCAGCAGCATGTTCTGAGGGATGATGGGTCAGCTCAGAGCTTCGGGGTGGCTTTTGGGCTCTCGCCAGCACCTCGTAGGATGCTATAATTGGCTATAGTATTTCATCAGGGTGACAAACAAACCATTTGACCAGCAAGGAAGCTCTTTGTTGCCCTCTGGAGGGACAGGAATCAGGTTCATCAAATATTGAGAAGAAAAAGGGGAAAATGAGAGGATAAAAATAAAAAAGATGGTTCAAAGAGTTTAGAAAAAAGACATATCCTTGGCAGCAAATGTTGATACCTTTCAGGTTTCTTAAGAGCCCTTCCTTTGTTCAGTGATTTATACACCTGGCTGTATTTTAAAGAGATGACATGTTTAATGCTTTAAGAAGATAAGGGGTTTCTTCTCAAGAAAAAGTGAAGCATGTGTCCTTTTTATCATTACTTTTTGTTTTTTCTGGAGGAGATAGTGCAGTGTTTGCTGAAGATTGGTTACATGTATGTGTCCAAAATATATTGGTTACATGTATGTGTCCATCATTAAGTTGTTCACAATTGCTTAATTTCTGCTGCCCAAATAAAGATACTTGATCTTGTGAAAACAGAGCAGACAAGAAAAAACAACCACGACTTCTTAAAAAGGCAATAATGTCTGGAGGGAGGCTATAAGGAAGGTTCTGATCCATTTTTCTCAAAGGATCATTAGAAACACAAAATATTTTATTCTGCTGCATTATACTTATTTTTAAATTGCAAAGCAGCTGAATTAACTAAAAGGTAGAAGGAAAATCATTAAGTACAAAGCAAAAATAGAACCAGATCTCCATTAGCAAAGTGCCTTTCTCTGCTGTCTCAGCTTTTCAAGGGTGATGAGATGACAGCTTCTTGTTTAAGTTTTCACAGATTTCTTTACAGGCATGTAACCCATGAACTTGTGACTGAGATATATACATTGTACATGCATTCATAAATGAACATCGATCAGGTTTTGGAATACTTAAGGATGAACTCATGCTTCTTAGGTTCCTTGAATATTAACACCATCTTACAAAATTCTATATATTCCAATGTACCTTATACTTTACAGGATATTTCTGGCTTTTGCCTTCTGAAGACCTCAGAATCATAGATTCTATGCTGAATAAGGAGATCACATGTCTATATTTGGGAGCTGGAGTAGAGATTTTACTTTGATTAATACATCAGATTAATAGATATTTTCTAAGTAATTTTATCCTGAAACATGAGGAAAAAATATGATAAACAGAGGGGAATAAACCTTTACCATCAGTCTTTCATTTTTTTGCCTGATTCTACACCCCGGCAGCTGACAACAGGGCTCCCATTGCCTTCGGTGGATTTCCCAGGAGAGTAGAAAAGAGATGCCAAGGATTTTAGGTTTATATTTTGGTTTTATGACATCTTTCAATGGATGATGAGGCTGAAAATGCTGCAGTGTTCACTGTAGCTGTCTAGGCTGAAGGGACACCTGTCCCCTGTGCTCTCTCACACTATCAGTGCTCAAACTGGTCTGCCAAAAGTATCTCTCCTTTCCCACACACATTAAATGGTTCTCCCAGTCCTGCCTTGAGCAAACCCTTCGAGGTGGTTCCTTTTTCCCTGAAGGAGCTGGAGATGGGATGGAAGCCTGGCAGGCTGCTGCTTTGAGGGAGTTGGGGGAGCTGTGTGTCTGTCCGGCAGAGACTGCACTGCCAGCAGCCACCACCCTTTATCTCTGCACTGGGTTGCGAGTGAGAGGAGCCGAGCCATCGGGGTGGCACCTGCTTCCTGAGCAGCTTTCGCTGGACTCTCCTGGGAGAAGAGAACAGGCCACGTGGAAGTGCTTTACTGGCTGGATCTGGCACTTTGGCTGCTGGTCAGTACTGGTGTGTAAGAACGGCTGGCTGGCTCAGAACACAGTACCCCACAGAGCAGTGTCCTGTCTCTGGAGGTAGCTGAGGTCACACGTGTCAGGAAGGATACAAGAGCAGGCATGGGGTAGCCACGTATTTCTATTGCCCCTGCCTCGCATGGCTCAGGGATGTCCTGCAACTGCAACCATGCCTCTGTGCTCCGAAGTCTTTTGTTAGCTTTTCTCCTGTTGTCTTGTCTAATCACTTCTTGGAACTCTACAAGCTTTGGCAACAGCAACATCCTGTGGTAATCAATTTCCATAGTGTAATGGGTTAAAAAAAGGTACTTCCTCTTTTATTTTTTTTTTGTTTTAAACCTAACACCTGCTAATTTCATTTGAGTCTCCTAGCTCTGGTATTGTGACAGGCTCAATCCCCCTGCACTTTCTCTGTGGTGTTCTTGATTACACAGACCTCTGCATAGGTCTCTTTTCATTATTAACTCTTCCTTTTAGGAAAGCTGCTCTTTGCCAGGTTCTACAGGCCTTGAAAATGGTTTTAGCCTCACTGATACAGAGAATGATTGATGCTTTAAATATTCATCAGGTGTTGCAACATCTCCTAAATACAGCCTTCTTTTTCTCTTTAGCAATTTAATCTCATTGTATTCCAGGTGGCATCAGTTGCAAGTCTGTTCCTGTCTTGAGCTTACTGCTGGCAGATTACAAATACATAACAATCACACAGGATGTTTTACAGATATGACTCAATATGAGCACCTATGTGATCTGTCACTATGGTAGTTAATTTCTCCTACATTTAGCTGATCCTTGGTCAAAATAACTCAATTAACATGAAAAAATAACCTTTTTGTATTTTTAATATGTGAAATAACTTCAGAAATGAATATGCAGAAAGTTGCCATTTCATTCAGTATCCAAGTTTAGTGTCATCTGTGTTTTAAATCAATAAAATATACAGGTCTGTAAGCAATAGGGAGAGGCAGACTTGATAAATTACTGGTTATGAAAGGTGAATAAAAATACAGCGACCTATAGAACTGTAGCAGAGGCTTACTTGGTGGGGGAAGGGAGCTGAGCTTTTGACTGGCTCCTTCTCTTCTGCTTGAAACTGCTGCTCAGTCCCTAAAGTTGCCAGCTTGTCTGTTTGATGGCTTGGCAGGGCTCTGCCGGGAAATGTGCAAATTGCAGCTTGTGGGAACAGGGGAAAAACACAGAAACAAGACTAATGTGGAAGAAGAGCATCTAACCTCACAAAATCAGTTTTTAACCTGGAACTGCCAGGCCTGGTTAAGGAGAAGGATTGGTTTCTTGTAACTTTAATCACATTTGAAGTAGTTAGCCTATTAAGCCTTGTTTATTCCATGATTCTATTAGCAGCTTTGATCCATGTCTGCAGCTCTTCCCCACATTAGAGGATGTATAATGTGTGGCTGCACAAAAAGAAATGGGAGGAAACCTTTTGCCTGGCCCTGCAATAAAATAGCTGCCTTGTGTGTGGTTCAGGGAGGCTGATGAAGCACTGCCCTATCCTGAGCATACATGCCCCTGGGAAAATGACAGCAATCTCTGGGAAAGAGGGTCAACAGAGGAAGTAAACATTGCATGGCTGGATATGGCAGTCACACCTCTTAAATAACCATCCTGGAAGAACTAATCTCAGTAAGCCAGTGGTTAGTAAAACAGTGTTATTCTGGGTTTGGTTGGGCCAGAAATACTGCAAGAACAGGAACATATAAGATATTTTGATACTTCTACTGTCCCTTTCAGTCAAAGCCTGGCAGAGCAGAGGCATGGGAATCTGCAAAAGAAACCAGACTGAACTTTTGATCTTAAAAAAAAAAAAAAAATATGTCACTTTCTTAATCCAAACCCACAGGCTTCAACTTTATGAGGACACTCATGTTTTTCCTTTTTTCTGTGGTTAGACACCCATGATAGAATTGAAGAATTATGCTTGTGCTTAGACAAGCTACAATTTAATACCCATTAAATACTCTGTAGATGGTTATAAAAAGTACTCTGAATTCAAATTGCCTTGTTTCATGGTGAATATATTTATTTTCATTTTTCCTTCAATCACTCAACAGTCTGAAGTCTTTTACAGCTATGCAAATGACTGTTTTGCTGTTTCCTTCAAAGTTTTGCCAGAGACAGGCAATTTAACTGCCAGCATTCCTCCTGTTTAATGCAAGTACTGAGACATAAGCACAGGTCTGGAGTAGTTGCAGCTCCTTTACCAGAGTCTGCTCTAACTTGCAGAGCAGATTTGGTTGTGGCAACTTGAACACCCCCTTGACACTGGAGATCAAGAACAGGTTTTATGGGGTGAGAGCTGTATCAGAACCAGGATTCTCTTCCATGTGTCCTTCTGACAAAGAGCTAACATACAATTTCATAGTTAATGAAGAAACATTTTGAAATTGGGCTTTAAAGTGGGTAGGAGCTGATTCTGATACCCAGGAGTCTGCAGTTCTGCTTCTCAGTTGTCTCACCTGTAATGGGGGTGAATAATACCTATCACCCAAAGGTACAAAGTCTTTACTGACTAAAGACCTTCCCATCCTGAGACTGCTACTCTCCCTCTTGGGTTCTGTCCCATCTACAACTCTTCCACAAAGTTGTGAGTCTGCTGACAAGAGAAATCAATTCTTATGTCTTGGGAAGCAGTCCACAGTACTCTCTATCTCTTCTGTCAACAAATTCAAGAATGACCTTAAAGCACTAGGCATTCATCTCTGTGTTGTCCTTCAGATCTTTGCCTTGCTTACTCCTTGCTCTCCTTTTTTCCCTTGTGCCATTTCCATGATTTTTTTATCTCCAGCAGCCAGTTCTTGTTTTTGTTGGTGGTGGGTTTTTTTGTTTGTTAGTTTGTTTTTTGGTTTTTTGTGGTTCTTTGTTTATTTAATTACTCCTGAGCTGTAGATTCACAGGTGACATTAAAAGCCTGGGTGCTAACACATCAAGTTGACAAAGAAAAGCTGGATCCATGAGACCAGAGTGGATACAATAGTATCAGAATATAGACAGAAAGCCTACTTCATCTAATTCTTTCCTTAAAGCGAGACTTAACCCAAGGTAGACCCTTCAACTCCAGCAGATGTTAATTTGTTCTTGAAAGGCTCTACTGAGCCTACTCTATTCACAGAATTCCTGTGTGGTTCAGCCCTTCCTGCCCTCATGACTAGAATTTTGTGGTAGTACTGTTCATACAAAGAAAATTGTGCTTCATTTTAGTTGACTTGAACAACTGATCACCATCTGCTTTACAACACTTCTTTTCTACATCTATGATGATTTTCCATCTGCTGTACTCCTACCTAGATCATGTCTGTATTCAAAAGATGTTGTAGAGAATATTGATGTAATTTTCCTTGTAAAAGCAGCATTATAAAAAATCTTTAGCAAGCAGCTGCCACTGTGTGCATTGGTGAGGATGTTGAGTATGTAGGTGGTGGAAGTGGATATGAAAGTGTCTAATATTTGCAGAGTTTCTGTGTATGTATTTATCTCTGAGGACCCAAGAGAATTTTTTTTCAATAATGCTTCCTTATAAAAAATCTAATTCAAAGAACTAGTTGTCTAGATCTGAATTTGGTCAATGTTTCATCTCTTGAAAAATTTTGTCCCTATATTGTGTAAGAATTGGTTAATTTTACTATGGCTCTATTGACATGTAACACCTCACCTTAAGAAAACAAGTCTACTGTCATAAAGGTGATGACATGCTCATACTAAATCTGATTGTAAAAAACATCACACTGTTTTGGGAATGCAACTGGATAAAGACCTGAGCAGCCTGGTCTAGCCCTACACCTGACTTCAATTTGGGTAGAAAGTTGGATTAGAGACACCCAAAGTCTCTTCCAGCCTGAACAAGTTTGACCTTATGGTGCTGTGACTCTCAGACATGAAACCAGGACAGAGACAAATAAGACATAAAAGCAAAGTTTTCTAAAAGCAAGTTTAGTAAACATCTCCTGAGTCATAGCTCTTCACTCATAGCACTCATTTTCTTCCGTGGAATTAGTCAGAAGAGCAATCCACTACAGATTTTCCCCCAAATACTAATCCATTTGATACTCATGATATTTTTCTTAAAATAACATTTAATTTGTCTTAAGTGCCTAAATAAGTCCTTGTGTCTTCTTGGGTGTTCTTGACTTCTGGTGTACTTTGGCTTCCTCAGAGGTAGAACAGATCTTCTGCCTTCCTGCCTAAGTTTCTGGTTCTCTCAGAGTCTACATTTCCAGTTGTTTTGTGGGTGCAAAGGTATAGGAACTGAAGTGCAATCATTTGATGTATCCTAACAGACAAAACTCTGTTTACCAGCAGAGGGTTGGGAGTCTGGAGGAGCTGAGAGGACCATTCACTGCATTCTGTCTCCCATCACTATGATTTGCTGCGAGTGTAATTGATTTTGGGGTGGGGGCATCAGCAAATGAAAGCAATTTGCATGGCAAATATCTGAAATGGGCTAATGTGGAAATTCATCCGCTTGGTGCAGGTTTTCTTCATGCTTTCCATTCTCTACCCGATCTCTCAAAAAGCTGGTGTCTGCTGGGCATCTCTCGCATTGGCTTGCAAGCTCCCTCTCCAGTTATTCACTTACCAGAAGGGCAGCTGGATGCTATCCCCAAAAGAGTCAGACATGGCTCCAGTTAGGATGCACTATTTTATAGAGAGCACCAAGCAGAGTCATGTTACCAAGCTTTTGTTTCTGCTCAGTTGTAAAAGATTCTGGACTCTCTTTTGCTCTATTTGGTTCTACTTCAAAAAGCTGAATTGTGTCTGTGTGTGCCCATACAGCATATAAAACCTATTCTGTAACCACTCTGTGCTGAATACAAACATTTGTCATTCTGTTTTTTGTCTACGTGGGCCAGTTGGCAAGTTTGTCACAGCAATTTAACAATCAAAAGTGGCAATGCCTAAACATTGGTCTGTTTTCAGAAGTATACTTAAAATGAATGTGTCTTCCAGGGCCAGGTGCTGACTTCCCTAAGAAGTACTCAAGCAGTTCTTTACTGCTCTTGAAAGTCTGTTTTAGGCACTAGTAAAGTTGACACATTTTGAGTAAAGACATAATCATCTGGACTCAAGTGAGCATTAAATAGATGTAAAAGATAATGTATCAGCTGCTACGTTCCCTACATGTATGCGCTTGTTTTTTTAAAAAGAAAATGATGAATGTTCTAGTTACAGATGTCATTTTTAATTATCTTTTATTTTTTCCCCAATATTAGAAAGACGCTTTGTCTATAATGCACAGGAAAAATGCCTAAGATTTGTTAGATTTAAAATTTGAAAGATTGATTTTTCAATCTTGTGATAGAAAACTTTCTGCAACAGAAAATCTGAGGCTTGGGGTATGATTTTCCTTAAATTCTAACCAAAATTTCCCTCTGCAACTTCAGCTTATTAATTCTGCAATTGTATCCCTTCTTCCTCCTCAGCAATTCTTTCCTCTCCATGTGCAAGCCATGAGCTGTTATGGATGATGACAAAGTGGAATATAGAGGTGGGTTTGCCAAATACTAGGTTGAATGTTTCCCTTTAATTCATAGTTTAAACTTTATGGAGAACAGGAGAACTCTGAAGTTTTGCAGACTGTAGTTTTCTGTTGTTAGCAACACTGAGTGAAATTTACTTTCTTATCTGTCTGCAGTCTGAAATGTAATCCTTTAAATGTATGAGGACTTTTTTCTTCTGTCTTGCTTTAGAAGTGTAGCTTTCCTTATAAATCTCATCCACCGTACAATTAAGTGCTCTCTGTTTATAGTGTATGTGCAAGGCAAAAGATTAATTTTCTAATGGACCATGGAAAATCTTCACAGAAAGCATCTCCCTTGTTTACAAAAGAATGTAATGTGCAGGACCAAACTTGTCAGCTCTCACTTATTTCAGTTGAGACTTCACTTTCAAACAGCTTTTTGCAGCACACTGCCGCTCTCCAGAAAGGAGAAAATTTCTCAGTGTGATTCAGTGAGACTTCTCACTCATTCAACTGTCAGCACATGAGAATTCCTGTCTCGTGAACAGAGGCAACAGGAAGGTGCTGTTTGTGAGTCCTCTAAGCTTTGTGAGCTTTTCAACATGAGCGACTGTCAGAGAAAATTATTTTCCAAGAGAAAGAGTCTCTACTCTGAGCCAGCAGGACCTTCTCCATTTTCTGCTATGGTGATAAACATTGTGTTCCAGCTGTAAAATAAGTACATTTGCAAGAAAATATCCCCATAGTAGTGAAGGTCTGTAGCAGGCTGAGGTCAGAAAAAAAGATGGGTTATTTTGCCTTTGTTAATCCTGCATATTCTTTGCTGTCAATGAATGATGTCTTTCAAGAGAAAAGTACTCAACTCTTTATGTGTGCACTTAAGTATTTAACAGGAAAGAAAATATTTATCTATATAGTCCCTCTTGTGTCTAGAAGAATTGGGGTTGGGTCCAATTCACCACTCATAGAACCAAGCAATTAAATAAAAATTTGGTCTAGGATAATAATGTACATAACATGATATAAAGTACTACAAAAGTTTGCTCAATAATGATGATAGTAACAGAAAGCATAAAAGAGAAGACAAAGGCAAGCTAGTTTTACAGAACAATTGAACCAGAGGCCAGGAAGCCTTTTATGGCTTCTAGTATGTCAGTCAAATATACTCAACGTTACTGGCAACTCAGAAATGTGGCCTGTGTTACCCAAACATAATGCCCTACAGTGTGTGTGACCTGAGGCAGACAGTTTTACAACAGAGCTCTTACTCAACAAAGTCAGGCTCAGGAGTTTGTGCAGACAACAGTTTTGTCAATAACCATCTGCACTGATTTTGGCTGGGGTAGAGTTAACTTTCTTCACAGTGGCTGCTATGGTGCTATTTTGGATTTGTGCTGAACAAAGTCTTGATAATATAGAAATGTTTTTGTTATTGCTGAGCAGGGCTTGCACAGAGACAAGGCCTTTTCTGCTTTCCATAAGGCCATAATATTGAGGAAGCTGGAGGTACTTGGGAGGTTGGGAGGAATCATAGCCAGAACACATGATCCAAACTGACCAAAGGAATATTCCAGACCATGTGGCACCATGCTCAATAGATAAACTGGGAGGGAAAGAAAGAGGAAAGGAAGGATGTTTGATGTCATTTGTCAAATTGACATGTGATGGGGTCCTGCTCTCCTGGAGATGGCTGAACACCTGCCTGCCCATTGGAAGCAGTGAGATAATTCTTCATTTTTGTTTTTCCTCTGTGCATGGCTTTTGTCTTCCCTGTAAACTGCCTGTATCTCAACCCATGGATTTTCCAGCTATTACCCTTTAAATTCTCTCTCCTAGTCCCACTGGTGAGGGAGTGAGTGAGCAGCTGTGTGGGGCTTGGCTGCTGGCTGGAGTGCAATCACAATACCATCTCAGGACTGCAAGCTGTGGAAGGGTGTACAAAATTCCAAACAATTTGCGAGTGTCCTCACCTGCCATCCACTGTGTAAATGTTGGACCTCTCTTCCACACAGATGACACTTACAATTTTCAATAGCTCTTGGTTCTACTCTCTTGCCCTTTTTCTTAACCTTCTGTTATCTACAAAGAAATGCACATGTGTTCCTGAACTCTATGCTGATCTGACAGAGAAGTAAGTCTAAGTGCTTTCTTCTCTCATCCTACTGCTTCTATACTGAACTGGACAGAATTTAGTCTGTAGCAAGATCTGTCAAGTAGTGGCTGGCTCCAAGTATTTTTTTTTTCCTTTCACCAGTTAACTGGTTGTCTGTGCTTTCCATTCCAGTGAGAACTGTGATTTTGTTGGTTGTTTTTAACTGATAACCACAAGCTTTACTGAGGAGAATATAGTCTGAAAGCATTTAAAGAACTGTGTGTATGATCATAAATACAACAGACACACACCCATAAGCATGCCTACTTTGGAGAGCATGTGATCATCTTCCCAGTGAGGAGGATCTCATGTCCTGATGTAGAAGCTGGGAATTTGTTCCATCATATTGAGAAATTACTCAAACCAAAACTTCAGCCATCTGTACTACCAGAAACATAATCAATCCTAGCCAGTAAATCATAACACCTCAATGTTTTGAGGAACACAAACTCTTCAGTATGTTAAAACACTATTGAATATTTACAGTGGAACATGGTTTGTAAAGGCTCTCATGATTAACCTCTTTCTATTTAAATAGCTGATAAATTGCAGTGTGAGGAGTTATGATGAGAATTAAGAATAGTTATGTTTTAAACAGATTCATACACTTTTTGCAGTTGGAGCTTTTATATCTGAGCTATAGCCCACACAGCAGCAGAACTATAAATGCTTGTTTCATAGTTTAGATATGATGGATACCTGTACTCATACCTGCTTTCTTTTATTTTTGATCATGTTGCAGACCACCTGTTTGGGTGATTTTTCTGAGCTACAGCTAAGTATTTTTCTTCACAGCAGATTTTTCTCACTTTAATCCAATTCTTAGTTTTCCACTTGTCAATTAACTTAGATAAATAAGCATGGCTTTGTTTTTTTTTTCCTAGCTTGCCTGCTAATCTCTATTAGGTAACAATAAAATGCAGCAGTTACAAAAAACAGACATTGATAGGCATGCAGCATCCCAGATCAGAAAGAGTGCATTCTTTTTGCTGGCTGGAAAACCAAGTACAAAGCCCTCCATGTTCTCTCCATTATTTTGACTTCTACATTCCAGATAAAGGTACAGGAATGGCTTGGCCCATCCCAGGATGGGCATCAGCTTTCTGTGATGCTGCAAATGCAGGGCATCCACTGTTCCTCCATACAAGACTGCCAGACATCAAAGAGCATATCCCATGAATTCCTCAGCTGTGTATCCTCACCTGTAGATATGTCATCATGATGATGTTCACTGCCAGGACAAGTTAGAGCAATTTTACCCTTCTTTAGAAGAAAAAAACACCCCTTACCTCTCAAGAAAAACATTTCAGGAAAGGCAGTGTAAAACTTCTATCGGAAGAATCAACTGTGGTCCTCTGTAGAAGAGTTAACCTGAACCTAGGCATGGCTTACCAATGATAATTTACTAGTTTGACTTTTGGTGGGCAAAAGGAAATATCATTGCAGGGCCATCTTCTGTTGAAAAATGCTCAGATGGTTTACAGGCCCTGCAATGAGAGCTTTGGGAAGTGCACATGCCAAACAGGAGCACAGCACTCCTGATAAGCTCAGCATCTGGTCAGCAGCAGCTTGCATTGGGTGTATTGGTGAATGAACTTAGTTCAGCCTATTGTGTCAAATGTGCAATGCAGTGCAATAGGCTCTTTCCACAGGTGAAGGACTGAAAACACAGCAGATTTAACTCTCCTTCAGTCATACATATAGGGTTTCCTGCTGTGCAGTCACTGAAGTATGTGCTGACAAACAGGTATGAAGACTTGCCTCCAAAGTAGAATTTTAAATTTCTTCTCCAGTACTGTGCATACTGTGCAGAATCAGTCTTACAGAAAGGTTAGAAAGCTTTATGAGACAAATTCCTAAATGAGTGAGAAAAGAAAGAGCAAAACTACACTTTGGGACTGGGCAATTGAGGAAAAACACAATTGTTGAAGGCTGTTTAAGAGGATGGATAAGTTCCAGATAGGAAAGACAAACATAACAATATTTTGGTGTCTTTTGGTATAGTAACTTAAATTTAAACTGCAATAGTACTAGACTGTAAGCCTAGACAACTAGGCTTTGTTGTGCTTCTTGGAAATCTCAAACTGCTAAAAGCAGATTTGAGCACAGAATGAGTGACGTGAGGCTGCTCAGCTCAGTCCTCTGCTCTTGCAGGAAGCCACACTCTGCGGTCCCCTTCAGAAACACATTTGGTTCTGTCTTCAAGATACTGAAAATCTTGCTACTGTTCCATTTACTGGGAGCTGCATCTCTGGACACTGGTGACTAGAAACCTTCTTCTGCTTCCCAGTGTGGTCACATCCCTGGCTCCCTCTGCCTGTTTTTTCCACTGCCAGGATTGTCTAATAACTTCAGTGGTTCTCCCTCAGCTTTGTGCTTTTATCCTCAGAGCATGTATTTCCTTGAAGCTTGTATTAAGCTAGGCTAGCAGGCCTTGGTCTTTTAATCTTTCTTGCATGATAATTCTTATGTTCTCATGGTTGGTTGCATGGACTTTTGCATTTCCAATTTTATATCTCATAAACATGAACTGTAAGAATACAGTGTACAATGTTCCTGTGAGCAGGCTATCAACACTTTCACATAGAGCATAAATGCTGTCTTTGTTCTGCTGGATTTTAATGCTAGCTCCAACCATACTGTATGTGACTAATCTGGACACGAGTCTACCCCTTCTGATTTTTCAGTTGATTCCATCTTATAACAGATATTAATTAAATATTCATTATTAGTTCATAAAATGTATGATTTTACACTTGTTTTTCTATGTCTTCAATCTGAAAGGATATCAAGGTCTCACTTCCTGCTGTCTTCAATGTCAGCTGTGTTAGGTAATAGATAATTTTCATGCATTGATTCATGGTCCTCCTTAATTTATTGGTAAATAATAAGAGATCAGTCTCTGAGGAATTCCCCTTGACTAACTAGTTCTCCTGAAGGGAAGCTGTATTTTCCACCTGCAACCAATACAACTCAAAGTAGCCAAACTCAGTTTGCAAGGGGACTGGGGAGCTGGGGCCAGAGTAGGAACTAGCCTGATGTGGGTCTGCCCAGGGAGGCTTGTGTGTGATGAACTTTGGGGGAGGCCATCCAGAGCTTCTCTCAGAGCAGCCAGAGATTGCACAGATGCAGAACCAGCGTCTCCATAGCATATTCCTCCTGTCAAATAAAGCTCTTTCAACAGCTCTAAATCCCTTGATCACAGGGGCATTGACCACCTCACAGGAGAGATTGTTCCTTGTGCTGGGGACTGCAGGAACACCAGGAACACTGCTGGAGGACATGCACCTCACACCACAGGAATGTCTGGCATTTTTATAAGTTTCCACAGAGGCAGGTAATCAGAACATATGCTGCTTTCTGCTGTTTGAGACCAAACATTGCTGCACTGTTCTTTCACACAAGAACCAAAACACAACAGGGGGCAAATATGCATGTTTGACCTATTCTCATTTACTGAGAACAGAATAGTGCCAAAATAAACAAATGGCGAGCAGGTAGCAAGATTTAAAAATATTTTTTTTAATCATCTGTGTGTTTTAAAGTATCAATGATAAAGTTTTCATGTGCATATAGGCTTCCCTTCCTATTCCCTTCCTATTTTCTTTTGGTTTTTTGTAACAATTGTCCTTGAAGGAAGCTACTACTGTTATATGTGCATGAATAATTTTTTTACTCTGCCTAAAGAATTTTCATCCGTGTTAAAAACAAAAGAAGATGAGCATGTCGTATATCAAAATGAGGTCTCTCTGATTCATATATTATTTAATCCCACATTTAATCCCTCAGACCTGTTAGAGTTTGCTGTTAAACAAAGTTGTCCCATTTACACTCCAGGACAAATTTGTTTAAAATACAATCCTAAACTTCATCCCAGACTGCCGGAAAACATCTATCCACATCTGAAGAGGATTAAATGCAAGCTCTCCAAAGCCCTGTCTATCCATCAGCAACCCTAAAAAGCCTATCACTATAGTGTCTAGACACTGAGATAACCCTCCTGATAGAAGCAGATGGTAAAGACATCCACATCATGGATTTCCATGAAAGATATAATGACACAAAGTTAAATTAACAGTCTCTTGGCACACATTTTCATAGGAGAAAGACACTACCATATTTAGATACACAGAACAGGAGGAAGTAAATAATGATTTTTTAAATTCACTTCAACTGAAAATTCATGAACCTGAGCCTGGATTTTAGCAATAAATGAAGACCAGAAAAAGGAAAAAAAGAGGAAGGAAAAAGCTTTGGCAGGGATTCCACAGCAAATTTACTTCTCAGGAAATGAAATCAAGGAATCCAAACAATCAAAAATGGATTAATAATCCTTGAAAGAAACATTATGGAAAAGTTTTTATTCTGGTGAAATAAGTCCTTCTCAACAGTAGATGTAAGAAATTGAAGATGCTTATTTAAGACTTAGTAAGAATAAGCTCTTCACAAGCCAAGATGTGCTCATGGAATGATTAATAGACCTAAATCCTAAATATCCTGAAACTGCCTATTCAGTCAAGGTCTTGTTGACTCAAACAGTCTGACAGAGCACAGCTCTTGGGACTTCCATGTCCCCAGGTGAGCACAGTCCTTCAATCAGGATCCTCTCTAAATAAAGATCCGTGAAAAAATTATATTTTACTTTTCAATATTTTCAAACCACTTCTTTTTCCACTGATCCTGGGTACCTGGTTGGCTTCATCCTCAGCAATTTGAATGTACCATTTCTCAATGGGATGCCCAAAGTACCTTTGAATACAAAAAGTACCTGTGCAGTTGTACTGTGAGGGGGTCAGAACCTTCTAGAATAAGAAAAACTGCATCTAATGCCCTTCAGACCCTCTTAACACTTCAGTTTTAAGTAGGAGAGATCCAGGTCAAAATGGAGAAGAGTAGAGAAGAGCTTCTAGAGAATGGGCAGCACTAACAGCGAGAAAACCTGAACCAAAAAATGTGATCTTTTTCTAGCCTTGCAAAATAAAAGTATATAGAGTGATGTGACTGCTTACTTAAATGTCTTAGGAGATGAGACTGCTACTAATTTTAAAATTAGGGATTATATTGACAATGATAACAAGTAGAATGTAATTGTGGATTCATGTAGCCTCAAGAAGGCCACCATATTAAAAAAAATCCTTGTAGCTATCAGAGAGCATGTGGGTGTTGGAACAGATTTCTACAATGAATAAAATGGCCTGAAAGACCCAGACCAGCTTTATTTATTGATGAGAGACTTGCTAGTATTGTGCCAACATTGTTAACTGACATATCACACTAAAATAATTATTATAATTTATTTTAAATTCATCTAAAAGTCAGTTGTGGAATGCAATATATAAATTAAAGAAAATGAATTTCCCTGAAGATCCACCCTTTGAATGACAGGGTATATAAAAACTGAGTGTTAGGCATTATAATTTGATGTAATATATTTTTCAGGATACTTTGCTACATAACAGAAAAAGATGTTTTTGCTGCAGGTGGTACCTCTGAGGTTAAAATATTTAATAGCAGAGCATCAGCCTGTTGGCAGAGTGAATTCAGAGATACAGACCCACAAAACAATTGCTCTCACCCCTTTTTCCTGTCTAGACTGACCTCCCCTACCCCTTCCTCTCAGCCAGCACAATTCAGCTACATTTTGTTTTGTTTCTCACCAATGCAAACACATGCTTGGGTCATCCAAGATTGTAAAAACAGTCTCAAACCTTATACCAGCCAGCCATGAAATCTTTGTGGGACAAAATCTGATGGCTCAAATGCTTCCTTTGAGTGATATTTACATAGAAATTAGTCAGAGGTTTACCTGAACTCAGAGCCATGGTGCATTAAGCATTGTATGAACAACAGACAACCCCACTCCAGTGAGTGAATAAGCTGAAAAAAATCCCACATGGACAAAATGGGTAAAAAAAACAAAAAGAAGAAATTATTTACTCAAGCCATGTGCTAGATGAAAAAATACCTGTGAAAGGAAGCAGGGGAAATAACTCCCATATCTCAGCCTTATGTTTTATGAAATAAATAATACTACTTTGGATGTGCAATGATGTATGGACTATAATTATACAATATATAGCTACTTGCATAGACTCCTCAACAGCCTATATATGCAGGGACTGAAATAGTTTGTTTCCCTTGCTAGCTGAACCAATACCAATAATTTATTAATTTATTTTAATTTTCATGTTAGATTTTTTAAAAGTTGAAGTTCAAAAAAAGTAAGTTCATCAGTGTAAAAGATTAATTTAAAAACCTCTCTAACCTCTCTTAAATGATGCTGTCTCAGCACTCTTTTAGTTTGCAAACAGCATGAACAGCACCATTACCAAAAAAAAGAAAAAAGTAACAAATTACTTATTTTTATTTATTAAATAGACTGTAAAAGGTGAAAAGACAGTCAGTGGTTTTGGAGCTTTAAGATACATTTAGGGAATAAAATGAAGATACCAGAATCTCTGTAAAAGTGAATGCATTGGTACAAGAGTCCCTGTCTCTTAGTTTGTGGAATAATTAAGGTGTCTGTTACTAACATAGAAGTAGTATGGAAATAGAGCTAGCTTAGGCCAAATGAGATTGAGTCCCAATGGAAAAAACCCCTCCATATTATATCTAGTGTCACATTCAGAAAAGTCCAAATCAAAACAAACCTAAAAAAGACCTCATGGGACACTAGTGGAATGACTGAAAGTGTTTTCTGGATTCCTATGGACCAGTTGTGTCTGTGTAAGACAGGACTTTTTCTGTATTGAGAGTCTGGGTGGTTACATCTTCTGCATTCTTACTGTCACATAGATTTAGCCCTTTTGGTGCAATAGAAATAGCAAATTTTTGCCTTTCTGTGGTTCTTGAGAAAGATATTTAATGATCTTGAAGAACGAAATAATGTGGGTAGAGAGGAATCCAACAGCACTAATGTGTGACAGTTCTCTGAAAAGGAAGACAACAGCCTGGTACATTTTTTTTCTCTCAGAGGTAAAAAGACAGTTACAAAGATCTGGGGATATCAGAAGAAAGGGCAAGATAATCAAGGGAACACCCCTTCAAAGCATGCCAAATAGAAATGTGCTATTTCAAAAGAGACATGTGGAAGGGAGGAGATGAAGCAGCAGCGAGATGGGTCACAAATCAACAAAGGACAGTCTTTTGAAATTTATTGCTTTCCCTAATGGCAGACACTCGCCAGTCATGGATTGGAAATGGCAGTAACTCACATCAGGAAACCATCTCTCCATCTGTGCAGTTAACATGGGTGTGTAAGGATGCAGGTACGTGACAGGAGCTTAATGGGTGGGACCAGCACTAGCTGGAGCTTGGAACAAAGAAAGACCTTATCATCTCCGGGGCTACTGAGACCATGCTTCTGTAATTGCTGCAGAAAGAGTCAAGTTCAGCATGTTCCTCACAGATGACTATGACAGACACCCAGGGAGAAAGGATGTGCAAACACATGGTCTTGTGTTAGAGGAGAGCTGAGACACCAAGGGTGAGGAATACCATATGCAAGAGGGCACACTGCAGTGATATTATATATCCTTTCCCTTTTCAAGGGAACTGACGACACTGCGTAAAATGGGCTACAGCTTTTCTTAGTTTGTTCCCCTCTGGTCAACCTCCAACCAAATCATTTTTTCACAATATTGTGGTTACATGATGCTTTCCTTAAGCAAGTTGCCCCTGGGAGATGCAGAAGAGCTTGCTTGCTCACACTTTCCTTCAGAGGTTGTGGCCTTGTAATGTTTGATAGCAACAACTGGCTCTGTTGAAAGCTGAACATTAGGGAGAATATTGGGTGAAAGTGGTGGGAAGAAAAGTGACCATGTCACCATTGACTTGATAAGAGGACAAAACAAACCCTGCCTATATCCACAGCAAAACAAATTTTACTTTAAGTGGGGAGGAGGAGGGGAGATGGTGGGACCTTGAGCAAGCTGTGCTGACTGCCTTAGCACATGGTGTTAGCTCTGCTATCATCTTTAGAAACATTTTTCATGGAAGATATAATGAGATTCACATCTCTACTTCTCTGCTTATGGTGTACCAAGAAGATGGCAATATCAGAGAGGGCTGAAACGGAAATGTGCTTTCCTAGCATATTGTTGGAAATGAGGGTGAGTAAGAAGGGGGGTGGGTGGTGGTGGAGAAGTGGAAGAGAAATCTTGTAAATGCTCTCTCAAAACTGTAAAATTTGTATGTAATTTGATCCTTTCTGAAGATTTTTCTAATATCTAAAGAGAGGGATAATCTTCAGCTCAGCATAAAATGTTTGAGGGGATTAGCTATCCTTCGCAGTCAGACAGATAGCGATAATTCACACTTCACAAGTCTCCCAGTAGCTAGTCTTTAATAACTTCAGTAAGGTTAATAATTATCCTATAAAATTACCTGGCACTTGAACTGGCAACCAGTTTTACTGCCTGGAGGTGACTGTTAAACAATCTGTGTCTATTGGCAAGCAGCACTGCACGTACACCCTTGCAAACCCCTTCCCCCATGATGGGTCTGTGAAATTGCAAGGCACATTCGACATGCTGATTAGTTACTTTTTGTACCCTGCCTCTGTTCATCACCTCAGATACCAGAAGATATATGAAGTGTGTCCTTGCAGGCAACATCCACTCCAGCCTGGCACCATAAGCAGAAATAGGTTATTGGTACCTGTGATTTTGCCAAAGGCAGATGAGGTCAAATGCCATAAACCTGGGCTTTAAACCACAGCCATAAGGAAGATATCTATCACTGCTGCTTTAGGTATCTCTGTGCTATGCCCTGGTTCAAAATTTGTTTTTGACATGTTGCAGCTGTGAACGTATGGTGTGTGTTGTTCAATCTTGATCACGTTGCCTCAGAAGACAATGGCAAGAGCATGGGATGTGCAAGAGGCAGATGAGGTATTAACTAGACAATTGTTTTATTTGAAAGGTTTAGATGTATTCTAAAAGAGGCAATAATTATTTGTGGTGGTGTGATTGACACTGGTTTGCTTTATTACCTGGGAAGACCATGATTTGATTTTAAACAAATTAGCCAATAACAGTTGCTCAAGCAGCTGTGAAATTCCCCACCCCTCCAGTGGCAAAACTATGAATGCTGATAGCTCGCACATTCCATAGGCTGAAATCTGAGCATGGTGATTTCCGATCTTCACTCTGGGATGGTTATTTCAATTCACCACAGGCTCTTTCCACATTTGGCTTAACTCTGCAACATGAGATCTCTCAGCATCAGGGAATGCTTGGGACTGACCTTGCAAAAGAGGAATCAAGTTGATAAGCCATCTCAGTTTTGGTGTTTGTGGCTTCCTTGCCACATTCAAGATTTAGGGTCATCATTTCAATGAATTCAAAAGACCAGAAAAGAAGAGAGAATAGTTCAAGTGAACCTCATAATTTCTGAGCACCCAGTGGGAAAAATATGCCTGCAGGGACTATTATCTAATAGCAGCACAGATCCTTGTAAATTGTGACAAGAGGAAAGAATGAACTAGTTCTCAGAATATTTATTGTATTTTATTGTTTTTCCTGTAGATTTACAAAGGGCCTATTTTATAACTTTGTTTTCAAACCTGCAGGCAAATATATGTTGACATATGGCAAAAACGTGTGGCCCCATCCCTGTGCTCATGTAAACACAGGTCCAGAATTATAGACAAGGGATGAGCTATACCCTTAAGGTCTTGGCTGACTGGTGTTAGGATATTCCTCTGAGAAGACTGAAATATGAACAAGGCTCAAAACACATTTTAATCTGGAGCTGCATATCAAAAGGGACTTTGAATTCAAACTTTTTCTTTTGATTTAGTCTTAATTTTTAATATCAGATCATAAAAAGGACCCTGTCTACAAATTTGGCTAGCCAACAAACCCTCTACAGGATTTCAATGCTCAAGGATCCTAAAATTCAACTGATACAACTAAACATTTAAGTATTTCCACTGTAATTCTTTACATATGTGAAGACAAGCTCCTAATTCAAGATTGGCCAAACCTGAGTCAGAAAAATAGAATATACTTGCTATATACTTGTGTAGAGACATTTCTTGTTGAGAAAATTTGCATCCGAAATTATTTTCCATTCTTTTATTCATTTAAATTGGAGACTTTTTGTGTCAGCTGAAGACGCTTTTTAATGCTTCTCCTGACTACTACATTCTTGGTAGGAACATCTTTAACTAGCAAAAAAAAGGGTTCTTCTTTTTGTGCAGAAGTGCTTGAGGGAGAGTTTCAATGGTAAATTTGTAGTATAAATGTATATGGACATCAGCAGCCTGCAAGGGATCTACTTCAGTAGTCTGCAGGAATATGGGAACATGCAGGTCGCCTACTCTTTGTAGCTTTCTAGGTAATTGTGTGACCAAAGGAAAGCCCAAACTCTGTTCCTCCATTGAATTTAACAAATGAAGAAGGATGTGCAAGCAAGCAACCAGGAAATTAATTACAAAACCTTCAGTTTGAAAAGACTCTTGCTTGAGTTTCTTCTGGGTCTTCATCAGAAACCTCAGAATTCACCAGTTTTGAGCCCTCCAAGACCCAAATATTATTCTGGCCTTATAGAAGAAAAGATAGTGTAAACCAAGACTAAATGAAGTTTTACAATTTGGCTTTGTACTATCATAAAATAGGTCAAGGCAGAAGTTGTAACCGTGGTTATTTCTTTCCAAGGGAGCAAACCAGCAGGGAGTTTGGCCCCTAAGCTGAAAGCACACCCAATGCATTCAGCAATCTTTAAAAAATGTATTGCTTGTTGCCCCTCACTACTTAATTAAAAGGAATGTCAGGCATTTCTGAAAAGACAGTGGGTGAGTTGTCAAATGTAACAAAGAGAGAAAATGATTTCCAAAAGAAAGGAAGTCTATGTAAATTTTATTACCCATCCTCTTCTATACTAAACCACAGCTATGATAATTTTAAATGATTTTTCTATGGCATTTTAAAATGAAATGTGATTCTCTTGTTCATTCTCTGGCAATATGCCCTGAAATATTCCATTAAGTGTTTTCAATTACATGCCAGTCCCAATAGGATCTCAGTAAGAGGTTTTAAAATGATATCTTATCTAGTACATTATCTAATGTAGTTTGAATTCTATCAATGTTGCAATAAATAAAAATAAATTAAGTAATACAAAAAGGGTCTTGTAGCTTTGAATCAATAGACTGGGTAGAAGCTGAGGAGATACACATATGTTCTCTTCTCCTTAAATAAAGGTTTCAGAACTTGGCACCAGAGCAAGTTTTTTTTATCTCATTTTATCTCATTTCTACCACCTTGTATCAAAGTCTATTTCAGGAATAAAAACAAAATGAAACCTAAACTACATTATTATTATTTCTGAAAGCATAGATGAGTGTATTTTTGAAACATATGGAGCTATATTATCTTCATTATGACACAAATTACTGCTCAGAGGCTGAGCTGGAAGCGGCTGCTGAAGCATGCAACTAGGAGCATGCTTGAGCAATTGGCCTTTCCTTGCAGCACCAGAGTAGAAGGGCATGCACACACGTGTGTGCCTGTGTGTGCACATGCCATTGTGCTCTCCCCTGGTGTGCCACCGAGGCAAGCTGGTCATGTTGCTTGCTCCAGATAACTCATTGAACGAGTTTATTCTTGTAAACACTCAAGCAGGTACATCATCTTACTGACATGAAGTCTCATATTTCAGCAAAGGAAACCTCTGTATTGATGTAAACTGCTTTTTCTTCTTGTTCCAAACTTCTCATGATAACCACAGTGTTTAGCTTAACGAGGTGTTTGATTCCACTGATGTCTGAAATGGAGATGTGGGAGGGCTCTTACAATATCACATGGCATTACTTCTGTTCTCTCACTTGATGGCTTGAACATTAAGCATCAGTAGGTCTTCCCCTTAGGATTCTTAGTTTTAAAATCCTGTTGTACTCTTGCATAGGAATAGTGGGAGCAAACAAGCTTATTCATTTTGAAATGGGACTTAACTGCATGTAAATATAATTGTGTGATGCGGTGATGTTAGGTATGTTGACTATACAGTCATTTCCCTGACCCATGACTTATGTCTGTATCAGAATCTTAGGATCAATTTTCTCTTCTCTGTCTTTCTCATGGACTGACTGTGATCCTTCAAAGCCCATCTCCATAACCCTCTGTCCTGGAAGGCCCCTAGCCTTCACACTGAGAAGCTGTGAAAAATCATCATTGTTTTCATATTTGATGACAGGCTGGCTGTTGGGAAATGAAGGTAAAGAAAGGAGAGCTCCATCACTGTCCAATTGGCTTTGTTGCAAGCTTCTTAGCTTTGTGTCGTATTTTAAGAAAGATTTATAACATGCTAACTGGCTGAGGCCCCAGGGTTGCTGGAAGGGTGGGAGGAGGGAACAAAAGCTGCTAATAAAAATGTAACATTACATTATGGTAATTAGCATGAAATGTGAAGATTTTTATAAATTGCTTATCTGTTTTAATTATTCTTCAGACATCTGTAATATTAATGCACAGATAAAGAAGAGTTAATTGGAAAATAAATGAGAGATCTAAATGTATTTTTCCACTCTGTGTATATAAAGGAGAGCCTGGATATTAAATCTTGAACTTTCAGATTCTTTTTGCTATATTGCAGAAATGTACAAATTAATCAAACATTTAGTGTGTAAAACAAGCCCTGACAAAACCCAATTCTGATGGATTAACCAGTGAAGGAGTCCTAATACTGAGGAATCAGGACAGTTTGTTTCAATTTTTTTAAACAATTCCTTTGTCACCACCATCACCACTCACAGTTTTCCCTACGTGACATTTCCTTTATTTTTTATACCTTCCAGAGACATGATTCTGCCATTCAGACAACAGCATGTGTCAAGCATGAACAAAATGACTATATGATGACAGTGATTTCCCATTAAGTTTTCCTGGGAGCTACTACAAAGCCAAACTATAGGTGCGTCCCTGCTGTTTGCATATATTAATGTTATACACATACACATATACCTCATCTTTGAGGAATAAATGCAAAAACAATTAACCTTGTGGGCAACCAAAGAGATAAAATTGAAAAGATATGAGGAGAATAAAACGCGAGAAATGTAGAAGATAGAGAGATAAACATCTTTAAATCAAAAGTAGGACTTAGAGTTTCTGCTCTGCTGCAGTTTCATGTTTATTAAAAGGATTTATCCTGGAATCATCAAGACTGAGGCCACTAGCTGTTCATTTCTCCATCATTTATCTTTTTGATTTCCAAGTTATGGGGATTACAAAATCCAGTCATGCAAACCCCCCTCCAAAGTGTTTTGCAGACTGCATGAAAAATACATTCAGCAAACAACACAGAGTTCACTCTTCCTTCTTTCCTATTTCCAGCCCTCCCTCTCTCTAATTTTTTTTGCACTATAATGTGCCTACAGCTAATGTTAATCAGGAAATACCCCTCTCACATAAATGTGATTTGTGATTTTTTTTTTTTTTTTTTTTTTTTTTTTTTTTTTTGTAATTTATGTCATTTGGTTTGGTTTTGTTTTTGGGGGCGGGGGTTTGTTTTCTTTATCATGGTCAGGATTGGGAGGGTAATGTAGAGAAAATCCTCATAATAGCAGAGGGATTAATACCTAGATTAATGTATATACTGGCATATGTGGAGCACACTAACTGCAGGACAAATAATTGCTAATCACTCAACTGTAACTTCTGCTTCTGAACTGACATATTTCTAAATTTCATTTGAGAAAATCGTTATCTTTCATGGGTCATTTTCAAGAAGCAGTCCAGTCACTGGTCTCAAACAACCAGTTATACATACCATATCTGTATAGATACTGTATTTTGAACCAGTAATTTGGCACTGCTTAATGTTAAAATGTATTTTTCTTGTGTTTCCCTACTTATGTGCCAGCTGTAACATGAACAGTTGCCTTCAGTGAGACTGAGGTAGACTGCCTTCAACATGCCTTGCATATATGAGGCCCAATACACCAATACAGATGTTTCCCTCTTGTCACCCTCAGCGTGAGGTTACAATGGTGTCACCCCATTTCACAGCTTGTTGGGTAGAGACACATGAGACTACCAGGCAGGGCAGAGTGAGCTGGATGAGTTCACAGCGGGATCATGCCTGGCTTTGGTAGAGATGGAGTACCTTGCTTGGCCTTGGAGGTGGAACAGGAGCACATGAAGAAGAATGAGTTTGGGAAAGACTCACTCCTTTACTGCAAAATCAGGGGCTGCCAAATGGCAAACATGATTTCAGGTGCTTGAGCTTAGAATTTATGGCATTGTGCCAATTTTATGTAGCAGATATTTTGGATTTTATTTTTCAAGCACCAAGTTCTGGTTATTTTTATTATAATTTTCTTTTTTTGCTTGATACAGTCACTTATGTTGTAAATTAATCTGAGAGATGAGTTGAATGAGAGGTGCTGACCATGCCTTTAATTTCAAAATAATGAAAGATTTGTGATGGATACTAATGTAGAATAATAAAACCAAATTTACAGGTTTTATGTAGAGGGCTTTCTTATTTCTATTAGACCTATTAAATCCTAATGGATGTGTTTTATATATGTTATTTGTGCAGCAACTTTTTTCCTGTAACAAATGGCAAACTCCTTAGAGGGATGATTCCCCCAAAATGAAATCTGGTAAAAAGAGTTACTTACTAAAAGGATCTTCATTTACCTTCATTTTCCAGTGTTGTATGAAACAGGCCACTTTACATTCCAGGTAAGTATAATAAATCTCCACATCTTATAGGGGACTTGGAAATTTTATGAAGGAGTGAACATACCTCATTCCAGTTTTCTGCTACCTGTCTGCTTGGATACCTCCTGAGGGTGAGATGCAAGTGTGACTGGAGCCCCATGACAGAAATGTAGTTTGATTCATGGCAAGGGGCTGCTTCAGACACTTGGGGACCTATTTGGTAAGGTCCCTGTCTGTAGATGAAAACACATGATATGAGACCTTCTGTTTGAACTTCTCCCCTGCGCTGAGTTTTGCGTAGGAAGAAACCAGACCAATAATAGATGCCCACAAAAATCCCATGTGCATCTTGTTTCAGCCTGTGGATGGAGGCAACACATGGAAGCAATCTGGCTTCTCCCAGTCCACTTGACACTAGACTTGGAAAGTGGTCAGTGATGAAGGCAGCAGAGTACAAGGGGAATCCCTCATCCATGGTAGATTTGTATGCTGAACACATCCACAGGCACCATTTTTCTGACAGATGAATGTGGTTTAATAGACAGTGCAAAATGGAAGATGCTGTATGTGCAGACCTATGCAGCAGGGGAGACACATTTTAAATATTGCTAATAATTTATATCCAAAGCATCTCAGCAAGAAAACAAAATTAAGATTGCAATTTAATTAAATAAAATTACCTAGCTAGATATTTTAATAAAAAAATGAAAATAAGTGGGAGATTTGAGCAGTGGTTTATGAAAGTCTATTCTTCCTTTTTCCATATGGCTTCTTTTGGTTTGCCTGTCTGCTTTTAGCAGGGTTAGCCTAATTATTTTTATCCCCTAGTACAAAATATTTTAAATGCACACAGAGGATGTAGCGTAAGCCATGTGTGTATGTTTGCTTATGCATAGAAACGTACATGAATCCACTCATGTATACATATGTATGAACCCTTTATTTTTGTGTTTATGTGGATACATATACACATGCGCTCAGTATATCCAATATCTTAAGCCACTCAAGATTTAATTTAAGCACACATATTTTGCAGAATGATTCCTTCAGCTATCAGCCGCAGCAGTAAGCCTTCTTCTCCCTGCACTGTTCTGATAAAGCTGCCCTGCCATCACTGACATGAAATCTCAGCAAGCTGATGGGTAGATCTTGTTTCAGATATGCATTTTGATGAGCCTTCAGTACAAATCCAATCTGGGTTGCAAGCTAGCTGATGCATGGCTGGCCTTCTGTTCCTTATTTAACTGAACCATATTTTCCTCATTCCATATACTGAAGTCCGTTTAAGGATCTCTGTTCAGACTAAATTTGAAAACAAAATATACTTCAGCTGATATGAGGAATCTGTACACAAGAGCAAGTGAAAAGAGAGAGCAGCACACGTTTTCGGCCATAATTTAGTACACAGATGGCAATGATAGGAGGTGTTGGTTGCAAGAAATGAGTTGTTCAGGAAGATTCGCTCAGCTGAATTTTGATTTTCTTTCCAGCAGACCTCCTCACTTGGTATTGTTTATGCAAATATACCCTCTTTTCAAAAAGCGTCTGGCTTCAGAAAAGGCCTGGCAGTGGAGCACAAAAGCGAAGTTGTACAGCAGCTACCAGACCTGAAAAGACAGGCTGAATGGAGGAATGGATGCAATATGCAGTCGGCCAGACAAACAGAAGAACCATTATTTTCTGGGTACCAGTGGTGTGTGGAGAAGGCAGCCTATCCCAGAGAGAGGAAGAAAAGGCCTTGAGATGGGGGTAACTGCCCTGATCCTATAGAAAAAAATAAAAGGCTAAAGGGACCGGAGCCAAGGATTATAGATGCAACTACAGTTAAGACATAAAACTGCTTTAACCCACTTTTAGGACTTCTTGCGGCATGGTGAACTTTGCCAAGACAAATTAATTGGAAATTTATGTTCCTTGTAGGTAGGAAACATGACAATGAAAAAGGTAGAACAAATTTTTGCAATACAGTAACTTTCCAACCCCTAGGAAAGAATGAAGACATTTTCTTTTTGCTGTTAGCTTTAACAGATAAGTGCAATGGAAATTATTTTTCTAGTAGCAAAAATTTAGCTGAGATGAATTCTCTGTACAGCACTGCAAATACATGCTGTCACATATGGGCAGAGAGAGCAAGGGAGCACTAGTACAAGGATGTTGCATTGCACAATATGCACATAATAGGAAATACTGATTTCTTAATGCAATATAAACATATATATGCACTTCTCATCCATGTTTTATTTCTTCTTATAATGTAAAAGCTTGCTGTAACCCAACCATTATACAGTGAAAAACCATTTAGTTATGGATGACACTATACTGTAACTTCAGCATTAACTGCTTATTTAATAAAAACACTATTGTCATTTCCACTGTCTTTATAAATCTCCTTAAATACTTGAGATAATGTTTTAGAAGACATACCTTCCACCAAGATTTTAAGCAAAAAGATGTTAGTTTTCCAATAGATTCGCATTTTGTATATATTTTTTTAAGTGCTGCACATAAGTCCAGCAGGTATGTTTAGCACACGAAACACATACGACCTCAGAAACTTCCAGTGTCATGTTGTATGCCAACTGCAAATTCATCTGCAGATGCACTTACCTATTTTGTTTGGTGTTTTCAACGGGTTTAATATGTAATGAAGGAACCATCAGCTCTGTTAAGTGAAAATTTTTGTGTCAGGTCATTTCTATATCTAATATATGAATAATGTATTTTTAATTTCAGTATTTTTGGATGCTTGGCTTTTAAATGAAAGAGCAAGTCAAGAACAGTTGTTTTAAAGGCCAGCAATAGAATGAACAGCACAGAGAAAGCATCTTGAATTGCAGTTTTGCAAAATCTGGTCATTAATTCAACCTTATATCTTATTCTTTTCATGCCAGCAAATCCGAAAACAGAGTACAAGAAAGAATGGCATCATCTGCATTTCAGTGGCCTGCCTCCCATATAAAAGCTATCTTCTTATCTCTCCTTTTTGTCCCCCTACAAGAAGTATAGCAGAGACAAGGGTTTTTTTGGAGGGTTTTGGTGTTTGAGTGAGGGGTTATATGCCATCTGCCATCACCTTGTAGTTTGCATATCAATAAAAAAATTAATAAACTAATTTCAGGCATATATGATACAGTTAATGTGGTAGGTCCATTGTTAGAAGAGAAATAGTATATTCTTATCAGTGGCTTTAAACAGCTATTCATCATTTCTAAAGGGCAATTATTTGGAATCTATTAAGCTAGAATTCATAATACCCTGCATACTGAATTTTAAATAGAAATCTGTATTTAGATGAAGGAATACATTAGTATAAGTCATTAGAACACTGAAAATCCATGACTTGTTCATTTTTCACTTCTTTTTTTTCTTTTCTTTTTCAGAGAATATGAAGTATCAATGATCTGAACATTTAAAGAAAACTCCCCAGTGTGTCCTTTTATGGGAAAGTTTGGATAACAGCATGTTTAACCCTATATTAATTTTATCTCAGAGGTTGCAAATTACTGCCGAGAAAATGAACTATCCAAGGAAAAATATTTCAGTGAGAATACAGAAGATAAAAAGCTAGCTAGCTAGCCAGACAGAGAGATAGATGGGTGCATCTGGATCTAGCTGATGGGCAGCTAGGATAAAGGACTTGGTTTCGAAATGTTTCCTTGAGATAGGAAGAAAACCCATCAAAGGGCAAGGGAAGGGAACAGATATTTCTTGTTAATTTTTTTCTAGTGGGTATCTCATTTTATCATATTGGTTATGCAAAACTGTTTTTACAAAGGTGATTATCAATGCATTTAAAAAATTGAATAAAAATAGAACAGAAATTGATAACAGGATTGGAGAATAGAAACTGTTTATCATCTCAGTACATGGTAATGAATCTTCTACCAGAAGGCCCACAAACAAGTACAAGAAGGCAAAATTCCATGTCCCAGTAGAGATAAATAGATAAACTAAAAATTGCCATGTCATACTGCACATATTTTTACAGTACATCTGGTTTAAAGATAAGAAAACATAGCATATGGGTAACTTACATCTGCTTTGTAACTGTGTGAGAACCATTTACTGCAGCAAATACACTGTTAAACATCACGGGGAGATGTGCAACACACATGTGCACACCTTATGTTGGTGCACTAGCACATCTGAGTGTGCACATGCACATTTTTACACCAGGAAATCCCCTGTCAAGAGGCTCAGTCTACTGGATTGGATATATAGTAAACAACTAACCAATAGCATGAGAATAGGAACCTCATATGTGCTGCTTTTTAGTATGCTGAGACTGGTTAATGTGGAGCCTCAATAAAATGACTGCATGGAAGGGAATGTCATGCTTCATCCTGATGTTTTATTATATTTGCAAGGATGATGTTAATATTCTGTTTATGTAGAAAGAGACAGAAATTACACACAAACAGGGAGATATTACATAGGATTTCTGGGTGCCTTGTTGCAACACTGTGGATGGGTGTAGAGGACAGAAGATGCATATTTCATGCCATGGGTGGGCACCATACTCTGCAGACCTCCCACAAGGAGAGCTCAGTTTTCCCACAGGACCAAGCAACTGCGAGCCCTTGGGACCATTTTAGTGCAGAGGGTGGAATGGGCTGAAACCTAGGAGAACATTTTATTTTCCCTGAGAAAACCAAGCAGTTAATTTATTACAAACTTGCTTTTTTTTATTGTCTTGTTAATATAACTCTTCATTATGGCTTTAGAGAGGGAGACTTACTTGTCACTTGGCCTCTGTGGTTTTGGGTTGGGCAGAGGATGCTAGACACTCCTATGCAAGAACGCATTTTTGTTGCAAAGAACTTTACTAAACTGATTTTCTGTGCTGTGGTCTATGTTCCTTTTCACTGTAGGAGGCAGAAGGCCACAGTTGTATGACTTGTATGTGCAGAACTCTGTTAGCAGCCTTGCCAGAGCATTCATAAACTGGACTTCAGATAAACTAGATCTCATAGGTCAAGATCCCACAGCTGAGTTTGCGCTAAGTTTTGCCACCTGGTCCCCTGTTAGTGATGTCATTACTGATGCTTACACTATCACATGATTAAATGCACGACTTGTATACATGAGAAACTGGCATGAATGTGGCAGAAATGGGTCCTAGAAGTGAACTATGAGATGCGAACTAGCTGCCATAGTGTGGCAACATTGGAACTTTTTCAGTTTGATCACTGTAATGGGCAGATGTTGATTAATAATCATGACAAACTCAAAATAAGCTGACTACACCTAAATTACAACAAAGTAAATTTAGGTTTAAATTAATTATGTAATGTATGTCCCATATATAGAGAAAACACACAGAAACATGAGGCCTGTGATTCCTTTCTCCTTGTGAAATCCCACTTCAGGACAGACATGGTTGAGATGATGTGTGATAACAGAGAAACTCAAGAAGCTTGTTTGGATGTACGTGTATAATTTAAACCTGATGCAAAATCCCTTCTTAGTTTTCAGCATGGCTTCTTTGGGCGTCTCCTAACTTGCTGAAAGGAAGTCGATTTTAAATAATGTCAAGTTAATCCAAAACACATTTTTTGGCACAGCAGCAGTTGCAGCAGTTCAAAAAAATGGAGCTTTAGTTAAAAGACAGAAAGAGAAAGAAGCTTTAGAGGGGTCTTTGGTCTAACAGATTTCTCTAGGAGTCAAGTAACAAGATATTGAATAAGATTATTAAATTGTTGTGGGTGAAAAACTACTGAAAGAGCTGCATGCTCCTGAAAAAGCAGCAAAGTACATGTTCAAACTGAGAGCACAAGAAGGAGCTTTGTCTAAATGGAATTATTCACACGGCTTACAAGTTAGGTCTGTGCACAAGAAGCACTTGCAGAATGTGGTGCAGAGTGCTCATCCCTTTACAAAATCAAACCTGGCATGAGTGACTTGATATCAGGTCATTATCATTAGTAGCTCTCAGTCCCAATTAGGAAATTTATACAAAGAACAGATTGGATTGCAAAAGGATTTACGCTCATATTTTAAATATAAGCTTGAAACACATCCAAAAAGCCATTAATGTTCTCCATTAATTGTCATCTTGTTAAGTTTAATGCATTAATGACTTCTCTGTCTTGTGCAGTTTTCCACATAACAGAGAGAATATTACCACAGAACCATCTTACCCTGTCAGTGATAGAAGTTGAGTAATGAATTGTTACTGACTCTAAATTTAGGTATCAGGAGAAGATATGCTGAGCAAGTGAAAACACAGAAGTAAAATGACATGCCATGGCTTTTGTGGATATGCAGCAACAAGCAATCACAACTTAAAGGACACAAGTTAGCTATTGAATAGACAGAGGTCTTGCACTCGCTCATGATTTGCCTGAAGATCAAGGATCTAAATACATCTGATCTAACACAACAAATGATCAAATAGTCAACAGAATTTGACCACCAGAAAAAATTCAAGAAATCTCTCTGTAGCAAAAACATGATTCAGAAGGTAAAAGGCACATCCACTTGTACATAAATGCTAAACAGTCAAAGGAATGGCTTCCCAGTAGCAGAAGATAATAAAATAGAAGTATATTTTCTCCCTTCCCATGCATTTTTATTTCAGTTCCAGCTAAATTTATGTATGCATATATGCCTTTTTTAACTCCAGAGAAATAAGTCATCTTAGTTATGACACACTTGAGAGGTATTGGTTTTCTCTGCACTTTAGCTGATTTCATACAAGGGTCCCTGCTTATACAAGATCACACAATGCAGGGGGCTGGTGTGTGACAGATGCTGTTCCCTACCAACAGCCGAATCTGTAGCAGCTGTACCGTGCAGAAAAGGAACTCGCTTCCTCCCCTTCCTGGTCTTGGGACTGTATCTCTAGAGACTTCCTCGAAAGGACTATATGTGTGGCAGAGATGAATTTAACTCCAGTTAAATTCAGGGAGATGCCAAGTTTTACTAAGCAATCCCCTGCTTCCCTCTTCCTCTGAAGCTGAGAAGCCTGACCAGCTGCATTCTTAACTGTGCTACCTCTCAAACCCTTGTAAAGAGAAGAAGCCATGCCGTAATTAATACATGAGCTACTTGAAAATATTATTGATTTTTTAAAATTAGAGTATAAACTAAACTGCTGTTAAAATATTTTTAGTTCCTGGGTCTTTATTGTTGTATAGTCATAATCAGCTGTTTTTCACTGAGTGTAGGAAAAACATTATAAATCTTCCTGAAATTTACAGTGAAGAGTATAATTCAGCATAGAGTTTTCCTCTGCTCATGGAATTTTACTGATCAATACCATATTATATTATTGCTACAGTGCATACTGGCATTTACTGTTTGCCACAGGAAAGGTATTTGGCAGAATGGTGAAGGTTACTCAGGTAATTTTCTTTTAAACTTTTGATTTTCTTATGGATATCCTTTGGGGGCATTGTAGGAAAAATTATTCTGTACATTTTCTTTTTGTTAAAAAATGTAATCTATTTGTCAGGGGTAAAAAAAAAAAAATAAAACAACCACCGACACAAAGAATAACAAACTTTTGTTAACAAGAATGACCCCTATACTCCAATGAATTTACTTATGTATGTTGGATATTGATATTATTACTTTGGAAGGAACACGCATATCTTTTTTCATTACCACTACTGGCTTCATTAGAGAAAATGTGCTCACGTTCCTCTTGTGGAAGACAATACACAGGTAATTGTGTCTGTAATTAACACCAGTGTGATTTTTGCAAGTATCTCCACAAAGACATGAATCAGGATGATATTCTGTACTAAAAAATACCTTTCCTGTCTGACATTAGAAACTTCTTCACATCCTTTGAGTGAAAGTAGATGACTGTGCTAGGTTTTCCAGATAGCAAATATTTACATGGTTTTATTATGCTAAACCCTGAATTCAAATCATCTTGTCAAATGGTTCATATGCACAGTAGGTCCAGTGTGTTTGACATGCACTGTTCTTAATGGGAATGAGCATATTGTTTCCATAGCATAAGCTGTGGTGGGTTGCATATGTTGTAGATAAACCAGATTATTTTTTTTTTCCCCCAGGAGCTCAGGACCTCCTCGGATCCTTTTTCCCCCTAGGAAATCTCAGATGGAAATCTGGGAGCTCGATCCCATATTAAAAGAGGACAATTCACAGCAACTGTATTGCCACTTCTTTCAAGTTCATTTTCATAGTGCCAGTATAAAGGAACTTCTTCCCTTGTTACAGACCAGGCTGGATAATTTATGTAGTTATTGAAATGAGGATAAAGAAAATCTATCCTTTGGGAAACTGAAGCAAAGGTCAATGGGTCAATGTCTTTCTAAATACAGGCAGAAAGATATAAAATCCAAATTTCTATTTAGCAGAATGGATCATGCTAGTGTCAACAGATAAACACCATCTTGGTCTGTTTCATTACCATGGACTTCTTCATTTCTAATGGATTTTGTACTTGCATGTGCTTTCTCAAGAGAAGGTGAATAGAGTTTTTAAGCAATTGTAGTCATTGAAAAGAAAGAAGGAAGAAAGACAAACCATTCCTTACACTACATATGGTAAGAAAACAAGCAGTTTTGACTTATTACTGGGTAAGACACACTTGAAATATTCCTGAAAAGCTGTTTGAAAAAACAACAAAGGAAGGCAGATAAAAATCCCACATTATTAACTAATATAATAATATAAATTTCAGCATGCAGCATGCACTACAGATAGTCATGGTTTATTGTTACAGTGAATTAATAACATTGTCACAATGGATAACATCACATACTCTGGCTATTCAAGTGATAAGAAGTCCATTAGGCTTTCACAGTAACAGGGCAGCTTTAGAATTTAAAAAATACCAACACAAGCAAAAAAGCTTCCCAATCAAAAAAATCCCAAACCAACTAAACAAACAAAACCAAACACAATCAAACCAGAAAAACCAAATCCACCACTGTCAAGTTAAATTCTTTCTTAGGTGGAGAGCAGTGTAACCTGGCAGCAGCAGCAGGAGTGCTCAGACTGTATTGCTTGTTTGTAGGAGATACATGCAGCATGCATGGACATCAAAGTGCATTTTAATCTTTCTAATTGAATTTAGGTGCATGCTAACAACCAAACTCGTCACCTTCTCTGCACTAGATATTTTCAGAAGAAGGAAGTCCAGCTGGTGCAATATCCTAAATAAAATAAAAATCCACAGCACCACTCCTTAGGCTTTAGCTTCTCATCTGTACCTATAGAACATATCACGATTTGGTTTGACTTCCTTCCTCACCTCCAAAACAGACTTTCCAAATCTTTGTCTACAATAATGGACACCATTTTTCAAAGATAAAGATATTTTTTAAATAATATCAAAAATATTGTTTTTCAAGGAATAACCTAGATTCCTCTTCATCACTTACAAATTGTTGAGACAAGCTTTTTTAATTTAAGTGAGTTTAGACAACTCACTCAATCAAATCTATGGATAATGAGGGACTCATAATCTCCCAGATTTGTAGCGTTCATGGATTCTTCTGGGAGAAAAAGGATTTTTCACTTTCTTTTAGGGAAAAAAAATAAAAAAAATTAAAAAGTAGCATTTTCTGGTAAACTGCCTATTGAAATTAAACGTTAATTACTATTTTAGGAAGATGAGAAGGACTTAAACTAATATACTTATTCCATAAGAATAATACTTGGCATAGTTATTATATTAATAATTATAAACGTTTTCAAACAATAACAAATGTATTCAGCATAACAGCTATGAATTCAGCATTATATTGCTGTGCATAAAGGTTTCCTAGGGGGATTATATTTTTTGTCTGTTGATGTGTCTTTCACATAGACATCATTAAAATATAGAAAATACCTAGAATATGTTAGACATACTGACATAAGAACAAGAAATTCAGGACTTGTACAACTTTAGGTGGCATGTAAACAGGATTTAAAGTTACACTTCATCTACAAATCCCACATATTAAAAAAAACTAGTGTCTTGGAATACTACTATGATATCATAATGGCTTTACCATAGAGGCTGTGGAATCTCCATCCTTGGATAATTTCAAAGCTCAGCTGAGACAAGCCCTGAGCAAACTATTCTAACTTTAAAGACAGCCCTGCATGGAGCAGGGGACTGGACTGGCCGATACTGGGAGCTCCCTTCCATCTTCATTTATTCTATTATTCACTGACCACTTAACCCAATGCAATATTAAGGAACAATTGTAAACTCAGTATCTAAATCTACAATATAAAAGAACTGAAAACATCTAATTCTGTAGATAATGAAGTACAATATCTCCTTTAAAAACTTTGTAATTCTAGAACCATTTTGATGCATTGAAGTGGATAAGGAGATATATCTATTTACATATTTCTAAAAGATAACTCACTGTTCTCATTGACAGAAAATATTTCAAGAAAACTTTATAAACCAATTACTCCACTCTTCTCCTTTATCTGTAGCAGACCTCAAAGCTGTTTTTTCTGCCAGTTTCAGTGGGCTTTTTTCCTGAACCTTAGGCCTCTAATTCACACCATTTTTTATTAACTCTGAAATTTATCCAATATTACAGAGGCTACTTTACAATATACCTTATTTTTTACTTTTACAAGTAAATGAAATGTGTCCCTTTCCCTGTGAAACATATGAATTATTCATTTATCATAATTTTGTTTCTTTGCAAAAAACTTTATGAAAAAATTTAGTTCCTACGAGTATCTTGACTGCATTGCATTAAAAACCACTATTGGTTTAGGTAATAGAATATGCAGTACTGAATTAAGAATATTCCCCATAGAAATCATTCACTTTCACTGCATTGAAGAAGAAACAAAAACATTAAGCCTCTTTACTGACGAAGGTGCTTTCAATCTCTAAAGACATTTTTTTATTAATAATTTTCAAACTCTGAGATTGCCACTTCCCTTTGGTGTTCTTTAGTAAATTGCATATTATTTTTATTTTCATAAGAATCAGAATATTTTCATAAATGCTTAGGCATCCTATTATATCCATATGAAATTATATGGCCATTAAAGGTTGTCAAAGAATGTAAACAAATTGAGACAACAAATCCCATATAATCCAAATCATGGGGGAAATACAGTAGATTTTTTATTTGTGAATTTACCTTTTGAGCTGTGTGCACAGCATGTGGGACCCACTGGATTCATCCAGAAATGAAATATTTGTATTAGAGCTGACTCCTTATGCAAAAATTATGAAAAGCACAAGATGTATATATCTTTCCACTTATTTACTTATTTATGTATTTTAAGATTTTTTTTACTGGAGGCTTATCATAAGTCTGTCTGTAAGCCCTGATGATATTGAGAAACACTCAAGTGTACTTTTCCAAGCTGTCATACCAACATTCATAATACTGTATATTTATTATTATTATTATTATTATTGTTAACACTCAGGAAAACCTGCTTCGTATTTTTGTAGCAAACAATTTGTTCTGCAGTCTGATTTTTAATTGAAATATTCCCAAAGAACAAATACTAACCATCCCATGCAGGCTAGGTAAACCTAACACAAATGAAAGGAAGTAAACAGCTGCAGTATTGCTTTTTTCCTTTCATCAAGTATATGAATGCCATCAGGCACAGAGTGCTTCTGTTTAACTGATTGACTCAGAAGACAACAAAATATCGACATGGTCTTCAAGGTATGATGGGTTTAACATGAAGGCAAGTCCATACCAAGAAAAATCTAATAATATGTGGAGAATTTGAAAGCAGCAGGTGCTGCTACAGCTTACGCATACTGTTACAGGATACTCCTACTAATTATGGTGAAAAAACATTAATGTAGCATGCCTGTAAATATTTGAGTAGTTGCCTTGAAGTTTGGAAGAAGCACTTGGACAACACTCTCAGGCTCAAAGTGTGATTCTTGGGGCTGTCCTGTGCAGGGCCAGGAGCTGGATTTTTATTATCTTTGTAGTACCCTTCCACCTCGGAATGTCGTATGATTCTGTGAAGTGTCTAATGTAGGCAATACTTCCATTTGTTCCTGTCAATGTAACTTCAAGCACAGCTATTTCATAACTGACCCCAACATGTAGTTTTATACTTTTAAAGTGGAGGCCAAAAATTGCTAGTTGTGCTCAGCTCTGCCTGTTACATTTTTAAGTCTCAAGATTCTCATTGCTCTTAGGACCCTTTCAAGTTCTGTCCCAGTCATACAGTCCCAAACTTGAGGTGATTCCTCTTGTTGCTGGTTCAGATTCCTAGGTCATCTCCAGGATATCTGGGTGCATCTATGTGGCATGCAAGGCTGGCTGGCTTTGGGATGTTACGTACCCTTTAATCCTTCAATGGCCATCCCAGTAAGGGCTGTTTAGAAGTCACAACATTCCTTCAATACTGGTAAGGTCCTGACATCAACACCCACAATATGACAGACTCCTCTAAAACAAGATGCTACCAGAGAAATTGTGAAAGAATGTTAAAAAAACCCAAAACCAACAGGATTAAAACTGATGGGCAAGGAGGACCACACCATCTTCCAGATGATGAGTGATACTTGAAAGTGGGCCAGAAATCTGAGAAATGGATGCCAAGTTCAGTTTTGCTGGTTCACGGTTGTCATGACTTTGCCCAGTGATAAAGCCACTTAAGCAAGGCTGCTACAGAACTGCTAATTTACAGGTGTGGTCTTATGGCATTTCTTAAGAAGCAGGTATTACTTCAAAGAGACACAACACGTTTGTTGCATTGTCCAGCTCCTGGAAATATCAATGCCTTCACTGGAAAGCTCATTTCTCTGAGGTGTGGCACAGCCTGTCAGCTGCTTTATCATGGCAGTGGGCTGTTTGTGATGTTCCTGTGCCCAGTGAAGCTGTTCAAGAAACATAATCACCATCTGCACTGGGTCTATCCTTGAGACAAGGACGCCTGGGGTGTACCAGGGAACCCTGACTCTAGTGCAGCCATGAAGGATATCAATCTATCTTTGCAACTTTCTGCAACTGATGGTCATGGGACCCTGGTACATGACCTGTGCAACCTCCTCTATGTGAAGCTCCCGTTACAGGAGTTTGGACAAGATGATCTCCAGAGGCCCCTTCTAACCCAATCATGCAGAGACTATGTGATTCTGCAATACACGCTGTCTATTACAAACTAAACTTCAGCAGCGTGAGAATAACCACCTCCCCTGCTGTCAGTGTGTCCTATTTGTGTGTGACCTGACAAGCATTAATCCAAGATATTCTTCCAATGTATGATCAACTCTTGGTGGGTTAAGGCAGATCAGCATTTGTTTCCAGTGCTTTTAAGATTGCTTTCACAATAGATAATGTCAGCTGACAACCAGGTACCTGTCACAAAACAAGCAGTGCCTGTGAGGACAATGATAAAACATCCTGTGAGTGAACGTAGGAAAGCAGTCACTCGTAAGCCTGTCCTGCAGATCAGCTCTGAAACTGTGTGTGCTGTTAGCTAATATGCTTACCTGTGCATATGCCTCTGTAAATACAGATTCTTCTATTCATATAGAGTGGATGTGGTTTCATTTTCCTTTGCCCTGCCTTATATAATAAATAATAAGTCATTGCTTCCCCAAGGCTTGAAAAAATCTCACTGTCAGATTCACCCACGTAAACTACTAAGCATCTTACCTTCTTTTAAAATTCTTAACTGATGTCTATATTTTCCTTTTTTTTTTTTTTTTAATATAGCAACAAACTGACTGGGTACTTATGAGAGAGGGAGGCAGAAGCTAATGTGCAGCTGACATTTTGCTGTTTGGCTGTCATAGGGCTTAGACATGAGAACTGAGACCCTGGAGACTCCTTGTGCCTGTTGCAACAAACACTAAAGGATGAGGAAGAAAGGAATGAAAGATGGAATGATAAATTAGTCCAAGAGAAAAAAACAAAGGGAAGACAAATAAAAGAAAGGGAGAAAGGGAAAGGAGAAAAGATGGCAAATGACAATGTGAGGTCAAGTTGTTTTAATACAAAACAAAACACAGACTTATGGTTCAGCAAGGGTCTGAATTAAATTTTCCAGATCTGTTTAATTTTTTTTCTTGTTTTAAGGGCTGGGAATTTGAAATCCCACTTCTGGTGTTTGAACTTACTTTTCCTTTAATACAATCTTTGCAGCAAGTATACCATATAAACATGGTGTTAGCCATCAAAAGTCTTGTCCAGATCCTGAACTGAACATTTCTGATTCCCTGGTTCAGATAGTTCAAGACATTGGTCTGTATGACTGTTATATAATCAATTATGAAAAATCAAGAAGGGGGGTGATTATACTATCTGGAGAACTGAAATGCAGACTAAGTCTTCAGTGAGTGGCTACATTTTTTGGCTAACAGAATGGGGGTTAATCAGGCACAATAAATAATAGGATTTTAATCAAGCACAATAAATTATAAAAACAAGTATCTTCTATTCACTTATTATGGATAGAATAAAGTGATTTATCACCTTGCACAAATAATATTTTCTCAGATGGTATATTAGTAATACCTGTAAGGGAACCAAATTTTCATCATTTAAAAAATAACATTTTCTTCCACTGAAAATACAGCTCTTTTCTTCAACATTTATCTTTTAGCAGCTGTCTATTATCCAGTCACAACGTTCAATTTCATTGAAATTATCTCCTAAATTGAATCATAAAAGTGGGAGATATCTGTAACATAATAGACAAATGAGGTGTTACTCTGAATAAGCTGGATATTCAGTTCATATCTTTGCTGATTGCTGCATTAGTTGAAAATGAGAAGTAGTTCCCACATAAATGCACACTCATAAAAGGGTCTTAGCATCAGGTGTTCCCATGGCCACCTAAATATTTCCTGTGGACAACTCAGGGCCATATCACAGTATACTGGGGAGTTTATTCCTGCTTCATACTTAGTAAAGTGCTTTGGCAGAAAAACACATTGGAAATTTAGTCTGTTTTGTGACTCCAACCTCATCAAGAAACACAGCAACTCTTTCTGGGTTTCGAGTCTTAGATATGCAAACCAAAGAACACTCTTATCCATGAACTCATGAACACATGTTAGAGAATGATTTACAACTCCTCATGATTTTCCTAAATGCTGTGCAAATCTCTCCAGTATCAGAGCCATCTCTGAAGCCAAAGTATTTCTCTATAATTGCCAAATTCAATCCAGAGAGCACAGAGACATGTGCTTGGAGACACATAGCATTACTCTTCCTTTGGGAGCTTCAGCATGCTGCTATTTGATTAGCAGGTTCTGGTGGGTGACATGGTAACTAAATATAATGTTGCCTCTTAAAAAGTCTTTATTTTTTTTACGCTATGACATACAAAGTTAACTACAAAACTCTGCCTAGTCTATAGCATATCCCTTATTGCTAACATAATTGCACACTCTTCAAGTAGCCTTCTGTATTTGTCACTATGCTTGCAAGTGTTACCCATCCTCAGAGTCATATACAAAGGAAAATCCAGGTGGACAGCTGTGTTTCCTTCACTGTGTCATGCTTTTAAATCCCTTTCATCAGCTAAACTAGGACTAAATATGACAGAGAAATTATAAATGGTGCAAAATTTATTTGTAATTAATATTATTTTGGGGATCAATGCACCTGAGGACTGCACCAGGTTCATCTCCCTGGAAACAAAGATACAGCAATGAGTGAATAACTCACATTGAACAAAAGTTTTCACTATCTGAGCAGTGCAATTGAAGAGGTGGGACAGAGGAGGAAATGCAGTTGGAACATCTTTTTTCCTGTTTCAATGCTGAATTTTAGTCTAGGCTCTAAACAGAATTTCAGAAATCTAAACCCCAGATGTGAAAAATTATACCCATGCAGACATATCAAAACAAAGTAGGCATAGAGAGCTACTCCGTGCCAACATGGCTAGTGAGAAACCATACCTCTGAAAAATTGTTTATTTTCATTTATATTAAGAAGATGCTATGAAGAAATACTGCATGATTTGAAATATACATGAAGTTGACTTTTTTGTTTTATCACAGAAGGCTGCTTTGTCTAAGGCTTCAGGCTAGCTGGCCAAGCTAACTTACAGGAATATGGTTGTGACATGGCTTGTCCTCACTGCCAGCTCACTCTCCTGATTGCTGTCCTGCTGTTTCCTCACAGCAGGATGCCTCAGTGTTGGAGTCTAATCTTCCACAATGTCTCAGTGGCAGGCATCTATCCTTTAATAAGTGGGTTTTACAAAACCATTATTTTAGGCAATGTTTCCACTAATCCTGGACATTAAGTCACAGGCTTGTCTCACCTCTCTGTGCTTGATGAAGGCAAAATTTCAACCCCTATTTCTTTCCTAGGTATAAAATGACAGGTATCTGAAGCTGTATCCCCTTAATGTCAGATGAGATGGGGGAAGAGAGAGGCCAATAATATGTCCACTGCTTCTTACATGTTATAAAGTACAGATCTTCCCAAGAACAAGTAACAAGGCTTAAATGTGCTCCAGGGCACATCTCTTATCCTCCATTTTAAATTCAGCCTTCTCCACTGCCTGGGGAACTGCTGAGGGAAAGCCAGGAGGTGGAAGTTATGTGAAAGTCAAGCACTTTTTCCTTCCCCCCCCCCCCCCCCCCCCCCCCCCCCCCCCTCCCCGCCCCACCTTCTTCCCTGTAAAAAGAGGCAGAAGCTTTGTGCAGTTGTTATTGTTCCTTTGTACTGGTTTTCACCTCCTGTTTTCTCACACCCAAGGGACTGCCTTAACAGCCTTCTGTGAAAAAAAGTCTTTAGGGCAAGCATCATCCCTCCAGCCAAACGCTGTAAAAGAAATTCACCCTCCCAAACCTATGAGTCTGCTCCCACATCTTCTGATTAGTGGATTTGATGGCATGGTTTACCAGGTGACATGGGTGAAGGCTCAACACTGGGAAAACAGTTTGGGTTTTTTGTGTGGTACCATATCTGGGATGACAGGTCGCTGTTTGGGGTGAGTGTAATTACTCTAGTTGTTTTTAAAACACTCCCTCGCTTTTCTTTACTATGGAGCACATCCAATTTGGGATCAGATTGGCATGGGGAAAAAACGCAGTTACACATTTTTCCTAGAAATAATATATATGTCTTTTATATTTTCTTCGAGTTTAGTATAGGGCCACTGGTCTGCTGGTCTATAACCATTGAATTCACAGAGGAGAATGTAGAAAATTGTCTACTCCAAGGAAAAGAGGCAGAGCTAGAGCTTAATGCTATTGTTTAGTGAGGCAAACTCTACCAAGAGCCCAGATGTTCTTCCCAGACTGGAAAACTGGAGCTGACATAGTAGTATTCAAGCAGTACCTCAAAATTAAAGAACGTTTGCTCTTACAGAGTTGCTCTGCACAAAATCTGGCTTAATGCTGACATGTTTTGCAGCAGAGCAAGATCTCATATATGGAGATGGAATTCCTCCTGCTCAGAGCTCATTGTAGACTTGGGGCTTCTGTTATTGCATTTGTAGACATATTGGCTCCAGGCCTGCTCACCAGCATGGTAAAATGCCCAAAGTCTGCAGCAAGAGCAAAATCAGACCAACTGTAAGAGCTAGACAGTTAAAAGCAAAATAACTCACTCTCTCACCCCCACAAAAACAGCAGAGCATATACCATGCAAAGTGTCAATAAAAAACACAAAACAATGATTAGCTATCCACATAAACATTTCATCACATCCTTTCTCAACACCAGTCATTGTGACAGTTCACGACAATATAAACGATGACATGTCTGAGGTGCTCTAATTCATCCTGCTTGTGTTGCTGTACTTATCAAGAAAAAAAATCCTCCATAAAACCTATAACCAAAACTTCACTATCCCACATATGTTACCAATGCTTTCTAAAAACAACCATTCAACAAGCTAGGCTCTATACCATTACTTCAAATTAAACCATATGTTCATTTATAAAATGAAAAACTTTTGGGGTGAATGAGCCTCAGAGATGGAAATCATGGTTTTCTCCTGGGGAAAACCTTGGGTGATCTGTGTGCCCATCAGACAAGTTGCTGGACACTTGTAATTTTGTGCCATTAATGCTGGTTTCTTCATAAAGGTCCTCTGTTTGCAAAGAAGGGCTCAGCATGTAGACTGCAGGCTTGATTTTTTTCCACTTTGACATTATTTAAAAACAAGCTATGACATAATCAGTCTCAGAAATTTGTGGGTATTGTGTGGAAAATCTCTGGCATACCCAGCCTGCAGCTCACACCTTTCACCAGTGTCCAGACCAACCTTGCTTGTGAGAGGAGATGGTAGAAAGAAACCAAAAAAAATTCACTGAGCTCAAACAAAACTTTCATTATAGTTAGTTATTTAATAAATAAGAGTTATAAAATTCACATGGAATTAGAAGGAGGGTAAATCAACAAACAATAATTTAAATACTACACAAGATTGGTCACCATAGCTTCGCTCTAAACCATGGACTAAGACATCTCCTATTCAAGGCCCGTAGGAGTTATGGTAGGAACATTTCTTCTGCCACTTTGTCTTCCATGAAATTCAAATGAGGGCAGATCCATAAAGCAAGACATACTGGCAGGGAAGGCAGCACAGCCTTTGGCTATCTTTGGGGAGGAGGTGGTAAGAGAAGATAGGTCAGAAAATGTGAATGGTAGGACTCTGAAAAGCATGGATGCCCCAAGGAGGTTGGTTACTTTACATCACCCTTCTCCCAGGCACCGTAGCCCTTCATATCCCTATGGATCTATTCCCACCACATCACCACTTTCCTCAACCAATCTCATAGCACAGGGCAAGGTCTGAGAAGATAAACAAGGGGTAGAAGAACAAAGGTAGAAGAACATGGAGGCCAAGTAGCAGTGAACAGACCTGGGCAGGATTTCATGGGGTGGCACTAGAGCATCATCAGAGACACAGAGACGGCACTGATACCCATGTTTGCCTTATTTACAGTTACATTTGTAACACACCAGTGCTATGAAGATAACACATACCCACACTGAAGGATAGAACAAAAGCCCACTACAGCACAAGCAGAAGGACAAACAATCTCACTTTCTGATGTGCCTTGCATCTTACAGAGGTTACTTGTAAGATGTAAATGGCATTTTGGGGGCATTTTACCACTGATAATAAGTTCCATTTTCATAACAACCATTCCCCATTTCATAGCACAATGTAAGACCCTTAAAGAACATTTTCTACATTGCTTTAACAAGATGGAATTGCATATTTCACTGCAATATGCTAGAAAAGTGGGAAGGTGATGCAAAATATCACCTAGATATTCACTTCTAACAAGCCACTTATTAGGATGGCAAATGCTACGGGATGTAAACATCCTTGTAGTACACCCTTTACATGTTGGATTTTTTCTTGCCTAGCTAAAACTTTCCAATGCCTCTGAATTTCTTTAGCCTCAGGGCTGCTTAACTTCAGCTCTCTGCTCATGACCTCAGAGGCCTGTTCCTGTTGTTGGGTTTTGCTGGAGACAGCACATCTGCACCTTCTACGTCAGACTGAGAGCTCTGAAGGCTTACGAATTAAAATGACAGCCCTGTAATGTACATAGATTACTCAACCTTGATTAAAAAACAAAATAGGGTAATAATGCTTCTATGCCACAAGGATAAAATGCCAAGCACTAGTGGAAAGCAGACACCCTGCCGCTGCAGCCCTGAGGCTGAAAAGATAGGAAGGGAGCAAGAGAAGTACAGCTAGCGCAGAGAGCCAGCCCTCCACGAGTTGTTTACATGCTGGCCGAGGCTAAAGCGTGGTGGTAGGAAACAGGTTTGTTTTCCAGAATCTGGACGTGCTCCGGTGGCAAGCCTGCCTGACCCCTCACAGGGTGAAGTTTCCACGTGGGTCCACAGGTTCACCCGGGACCACGGCTGACTCACCGTCTGGGAATCTGGAGTAGGCATGGCCTTTGTGAAAAAAGCGATGCTAGAAACTTACTGTGCAAGATAAACAAGGAAAACATGCTCCTTGGCACACAGGCAGCTCAGATGTTGACTATTGTGTTCTCCTGGAGTTAATCATCGCAGACCAGGCCCCCCTTTGTGGCGGGAGGTGAGCCACGGCCGCTCACTCAGCGCTGAGGAAGCAGGTGCAACAACAGCTCATTGTTACAACATTGTTTTGAAAATTGGAAAACTTTATACAATTTCAATTGCTCTGCCCGCCCCCCCCCACCCTGGGGAAGCAGGGCAAAGCTGGGCAGTGCCAATGCAGGTGGCACAGCTGGAGGAAGGGAGGGTAGGGCAAACCAGCATGGCCATCTCACCTAGAGACCCAAAGTTTGTTCTCACACCCGTGTTTTTTCTCACTGCCTTGGAGGTTGACCTTGAATCCCTGTCTGAGGAACAGGCCCTCTGCGCAGTCTGGTCACACTTGTGTGCCAGCTTAGGGTCACCAGCACGGTCATTAGCCCATACCCTAATTACAGCTTCACCATCTAGGGCATATCCTGGAGGTCACATTGAGCAGATGCTCAGACAGAAAGTCTAACAGGCTCCCTGGGCAGTAAGCCAGACACAGGACAGGCTCTCTGATCTGGCCCCATTCCAGAGGCTGCGTGTGTGCATCTACCACCAAGGAGATCCCAGCATGCTGGTTTTGGTCTTCAACTGAGAGGCAGATTTCTTACTTAATTTCTTCTCATTCTCCTTCTTCTTCTTTCCTGAGTCCTTTCACACAATGCAGTTAATTATACTCTGCTTGTTAGATCTCATCTTCTTTGCCACATTTTGTAGCACTGTTATACATCTTGATCCCAGTCTGCATGGGATGAATGAGGATAATATGATAGCCCTTTTTGGTCTATCTGACACATGCATGTTTGCATTTCATCCTCATTTCTAAGGGACAGATGGGTGTGTTCTTGCTACTTGTTAATTCTTGTTAATTCTTGCTACTTTGGCTAACCTAGCTGGCAGTGGGTTAAGGAAGTTACAAAAGGATGAGAGGGCAGGACTGAGATACATGTTAGTAGTGACACTGATAACCCATTCTGATCCTCTTCTGTGATTGTAGGAAGGGTTTCCTTTCATTTCCAAAGATCCTCTTTCATGCTCCTATGGAATAGCAACCTTTTACAGAGGAAAACAGGACACAAGAGCAAGGTGGCTTTTCAGACTTTTATGGATTTTTAGTTCTTATCTAAATCATTCACTACTAAGTCTTCTTTGCAATTAGCAGGTGTAAAAAAAAGAGAATAAACTAAAAGTTTTTGGGGTTGAGATTGTAAAAAAATTATTTGGAGTATAAGTCCTTCAGGCAACACTCCTCACAATGCTTCAAGAAAGGGCAAAGATAGAAAAACATTAATTTTGACCCAAATCCATAAGACTTTAATCTTTGTGTTTATAAAAAAGTAGAGGATAGCACTCTGCCTTTATTATCAAGAAAATAAATGGCCAAGATGAAAGTGGTAAGTGATAAGATTAATTCACAATGATGACATAAATATCATTGTTCGAGAATGATTGGTAAGGTAATAGTAACTTCTCAAAAAACCCTGTACAGTGTGATGCCAGAGGATTCTCTGTTGTCTTTACTAGAACTTTTTCTGTTTAATATCTTTTACTCATTAAATTGTCTGTGATTCAGTCTGGAGTCTCAGCTTTTTTATGAGAATCCACCTAACTGCAAGATCTTCAGATGGTTTTCTGGAGTCCCTGAAGTGAGTAATTAGAGTGACCTCCTTCAAGTGTCTTATCTGTTGAGTAATTCAGACAGCCTTATAAAGCACTTGGAAATCAAGGCAGAAGTTTGTCATGTGAGACACTAACCCCTGTTGTGCATAATGTCCTTGCCTGTTGCAAAGCTAAAATTTTTCATCCTTGTAAGGAGCTCTACAGTAATTAATCTGTTAATGTACAAGAAGGGAAAGGATGAAGATATTGAATTCAGTTAAAATATAATTTTTTGGTTATTTATTTAGATATTTGAGGCATGTGATTTCCATAGATATAGCAAATGCAAGGTGGTACACAACAGATCAAATGCTCTGTAGGTTTTTCTGTCATTTTGAATATGGAGCTACCCAGAAGACCCAGAACAGGAATAAAATCCTCACTGTAAAAAGGACAACAAAGCTGTGAAACACAGAAGCACAGAATATGACAGCATGCCATGTGGTTAAATGCAACATGAGAACAGGTAGATTTTCTTTTAGATGCAAATTATCAGAGCTGCCAAATGCCAGCATCTTCAGCAAATTTAGCAGCTCTATGTATGCTTAAAGTCTCTTAGAATTTTTTGTACCTTTATTTTTTTTGGTGCAGTCATTATTTTCATTCTCCTTCTCTCAGCCTACACTGATTGAAGTGTCTACATTTGGACAAACCTGAACATCTCAGGTGAGGATTGTTCACTGAAATTAGTTAAACTAACCTTTTGGTTTCAATGTACATGTACTTCAACATTTGGAACTTTATTAGAAAGTGTTGCAAAGCCAAAAAAATTTTGCTGAACATTGTTAGCTTGTTAGGATCACTATAGAGTCTTTTTGAAGTGAAATTTTTTGAAGGTAGAGAAAACTGAAAAATCTAATCCTGTAGATTTGTCTTTTTAGGTGTAAGTCGGAGTTTCAGGCTCGTGAAAGAGAATTTCTGCTTTAGGTTGTTAACCTTAAAATAGATTTCTTCCACTTAACCCCTATTTGTTCATCTCAAAGTCTGCAGCCTGGACTAAGGAAAGTCCTGACTATTTTTGCAGTAGAGTTAAGCAGTTGTTCTTTCCTTCTTCGTTGACAGAAATTACACAATTTTCTGAAGGAATTTTTTTTCTTAAATTTTGGTAAAGGAACTCTTGAAGAAGCTGATCTTATAACAGAGAAGGGAGTAACTGTAGATCTGATGAAGAACTAGAATGTCTGACAGATGCAGATCTACAAAAACCAGGGATTTACCCAAGAATGAAATCATCTTCATCCTCTACAAGTTTCAAAAAGATTCAGATGCAAGTTTTCAGTTTCAATCCTTCTCCATCTAAAACTTTACAATGAAAATGAGATGAAATTATCTGGTATGTCTCATACACTAGAAGAAATAAAAATTTTGGACTTCCCAACTCCTTACATTACAACATTCTGCTACACTTTTAATATGGAAATAATGAGCAATTATTTATTATTTATAATAAATAATTGACCCCTCAGAGCAAAACCCAATACATTACATTATCCATGTCCAGTTAAGGGACAGGATGAGTCCTCATCTCCTTGTTTGTGCCCTGAGCAGAAGTATTGTGCCTCTGCTGGGATCAGAGTTACAGAGGTCCATCAGGTGGTGACAAAATTGAACAGAGAAGTTGTTATTGAGGTGACTGATGGGCCACCTTCAATATCCAGCTTTGGCTGTTGCATCCTGTTCCTGGAGTGTTTCTTGTCTTGACTGAGAGGGGACCCACAACTGCCTACACTCTGTTCTTTTCCTAGGAGAGAAAATATTTTTAAAATTATGTAAGTGACAGTTATCTTCACCTTGTGGGTTTGAGAGCATCTTAGAGTACCTAATTTCACAGCAAGCCAATCTCCTTTTATTCTTGGTGAGTTTACCAGGATATTCCTTGGTATTCCTAACTTAGATATTTAAAACTTTGTTCTCAAATAATGTCCTTAAAGCTATCTCTTCTATAGATTACATAATTACTTTCATTAAAAAATCTATCCCATTGTAACTTTCTATTATTAATATTATTATTGTTGTTGTTGTTGTTATTATTTTCTGCAAACCCAATACACTGCTGTAATTGCTGTATGCAGTTTTAAAAAATATTGTCCTTTGGATTGTGTTCTTATGTTTTTACTGTATCTTACAGAGACTGTAATTTTCTAAATGCATTCAGCTGCTGTACTGGTGCTGTTACCTTATAGATTATTTTTTCCTTTTTCTATGTTGTATGTTCTGTTTGGTTTACAGTGTATTAACAGAACACTCAAAAAAGCTAATAGTAGGTGTCTTTTGTATCAGCTTTCCAAAGCAAAGAGCTGACACTAGGAAGAATTTACTCAGTTTGCACTGACTAACCATCCATGGATTCCTTTATAAACCTTAGCAGGAAAACAAATCTGTAAACTCAAGATGAGGTCCTGAGACAAAGACAGGATGTAAATTCCTGCTTGGTACTTGTTTCCGATGAGCTCAATCAGATTGCTGCTAAGGACATTTCCTTCAGAAAAGATATGGGGGACTTCTGCAATTACCTAGCACACTCAAGTTTAAAGTGGTACTTACCATAACTCTTACTGTGTAAATTGTGAAATATTTGGGTGAAATTCAGTGTAAATCAAAAGCTGAATTTTTAGTCCATACTGTTTCTTCACCAGTTTGCTAACAGCTAAGTGAATTTAGAGCAGTTATTTCACTTTGGAAAAGTATTCATATATTTGTTTGCATCCTTCCTTAAGGAATCCAAGTAATTTGAACTACACTATTCCAGGCAATTCACTTGCTGCTTAAGGACTAGAGAATTAGTCCACTGGTGAACTTGAAAAATTAGAAAGATTAATTTAAAAAATATCAGGATGCTTTGTCTTTCTGCTCCTGACATTTATTTTTCCTGCTTCATTGTATGTGGCTAGAGCCATTCACCAAAGTCAAAGTAGAGTATTCACTTTCCTGGCAATTTGGACATTTTTCATACACTCACTTCCAAAAAAGTTATAGCAGACATCAAAAATGAAAAGAAATGTGTACTTCCAGTCATGAATAAATAAATTGGAGTGGAGTGTCCACTATCTCATAATTTCTCAAAATGGGTGTAAGAGTCTTGAAGCAAGCACTGGAGAAGGAAAGACATCACCATCTGTGCTGCAGAGTACAATGCTGTTGTAAAAAATTTGGCCTACAGGCCAGTCTAGAGCTTCTAGTCATCTTGTTTTGTCTAGCAAGTGATTGTAGTGCACCACAGAATGCATAGTGATTATTTTAATTGTCTCTATTACAAAGTCTTCTTGCCATTATAGTTTGGTCTTTTGGGGGTCTATGTTGAAATGTGATAGTGGCATTCTGCTGGGGGATTCTGTTGCTTGTAGAGCTCCAGACAGATAATTTTTTCACCATTCTTTTTTGCTGCTTCATCACCACAGTGCACTGCACAGAACACAGCTTCTTTGGAAAGTATGTTACTACTGTAGCTATAGGGAAAGAATGTGCTAAGAGTGTAGAGATAAATTAAATGTTAATCACTCAGAAATTATTACAATTTGATAATATACAAAAGGAATCTATCTCCCTTGAAATTAAAGTAAAATTATTTAAACTCTCAATATCAAAATCAAAACAACTTTATAAAATGATATTTTAATTTAAATTGCTAAAATGGAATGCTTTAGTGTATTCCATTGGCAGACAGACATAATCCCAGTACTTGTATAATAAGCTACTTCAGTTAGACAGCAATTAACTTTTTAAATTCAGTAAGCATTACAAATTGTCAATTGCTTTCTGGGAAAAAGTGTCTAGAGAGGAGATCAGGTACTTCTAAATTAGTGTAACAAAAATGTACCAGTATTAAATAATTCTGGAAGATTGCCTATATTCAAAAGGTGGTAAAGCTAATGCTTTTAAATTTTAGTGATAAACTATTGCTCCCTTATATTTTTATAACGGTGTTTAAATTCCATTATGAATTATGGCTAAATTTTGCATATGGTTTAGGCTGAATAAGTTTTCTGAAAACTGCTATATGAATAGAAAATTGGTTCCTTTCTTTTTACAATCCAAAAGGGAACCAAAAGCAAGGGCAGTTGAAAAAACCCTCACAGAGCTGTTGAACAGGCTTTTTTAGAAGTCACTTGAGTAGGTCAGTAAAATGCCATTAACCTTCAGGGGCGTTGTGTTCCTAAATCTCTTTGTATCCCTTTAAGTTCTCAGTTTTGGTATTCTTTTGGACTAGAACACGTTGCAAGTGGGAGAACAGAGAGAGGCTTGAGGTAGAAGAACTCACAGGGCTGATGCAAAGGGCTTTTAAAGATGACAGAGGTTCCTGCAAAGTTCACTAGGTTACAGTGTCTTCTGTTTCTTCACTCACAGTGCCTGGAATGGGTTATATTACAATATTTTTTAACTGCTGTATTATTCCTTTTGTGAGGTGCTGTTAGAGAGAGTCCTCTCTGATAGCTGGTAGCATGTGAAAGAAGAAAATATGTTATCATGATATAATGCCAAAGCAGCTGCTAGGTGCTTGTGGGTAGAAACAGAGAGAATGTCACAGTGTAAGATTTGATTTCATAGAAGAGAAAGAGAAAACTTCAGCATATTGACTAATGAACTAGTGAACAGTTCTAAAATATAGGTGGTTTGTTCTGTTATGTGACTTGTCTGTCTCTGTCAGCAGAGGGATGTAAAGGTCTTCATCTCAAAGAGGCTGACTCCCCTCCTGGGTACCTGCTTAGTCGCTCAAAGTACCAAGTCTTTACCTTCCCCACCTTGCAATTTGCATTCCTGCACACATTGAAGTTGGCTGCCTGGAGAAAGTATTATTTCTCTAAATATTCATTAATCTGATAAACAACGAATAACTGTTCTCACTTGTATGACACTACTGAGCTGGCAAACTGAGAGCATTTTACACACATTATCATTTCATGTAGAAACATTGGGAAAAAGTAGCTGGCCATGGAATTACAGCATGGAATGAGCACACCAGTGACAGAAAAGAGACAGGGAGAGCCTATGAGGCAAAGGGAGAAGGGGAATGCTGCAGGTGGGCTGGCAATGGCCTGAAGAAATTATGTGAAGGTGGAACTGGAATAAGAGCAGTCTGGCATGTTGTCGGCAGTGCAAGTTGTGCTGAAGGGCAGGGTGCTGGTGATATACAATAACAAAAGCATGTCTACTGAAAGAGGGCAGATGAAATAAAAGTTCCATCTTCCAGGATTCACATGGCTTGCCAAGAGCTGTCTGTTAAAGTGTGTGAAACAAGTGCAGCTAAGAGTTTGTTTCAGTCTTGTGTGGAATTCCAGTAATGTGAAGTAGAATATCAGGCATTTTGTTTCTTTCTTTGTCTTGAATATTTTGAATGTTTATGTAAGACTCTTAATGGAGTGCAAACAATACACTAAATAGTTATCATTTTTTGGAGCAAGTATTTTTTTTAGAAGTAGGGGGAAAAGGTCAGTCCTGCCCATGGAAGTTAAAAAAAAGCCCAAAAAATGATGGGAAAACTTTTTAAAAAATATATCATCTATAGATATAGTTATTTATGCATAAAGTAGTATACACAATAGGTCGCAATAAAAAATCAGAGACATGATAATCTCACTTATTTATTTTATCAACTTCAAAATTTCTCATGGAAAGCATTAACCTGATGGAATAATGAGAAGAAGAGAGAGGAAAAAAGTTAAAAGAAATATGTCTGAGTGTCATTTCAAGTGTTAATTTCAGATTTTTTCAGGAGAAAAACATCTATCTTAGGATTCATTGAAGAAACAATTAGGTGGTTTGTCCAATGAAAGCACAATTTTCATGTTTTCAGGAAGAAAGGACATCTTCAATCCAAAAAAATTGAAACTGGATTATTGTCTCTAGTTAAGGAACTTCCCAAAATCCGTAGCTGTCTATTTTTTTTTTTTTTCAAATACAATTTCAACTTGCATAAAATTTCAATCATATGCATAAATGAAGTGAGGTGAGAATACAGAATCAATGAGGTTGGAAAAGAACTACAAGATGACTGAGGCCAGTCTTTGACCCATCAGTACCTGGTCAGCGAGATCATGGCACTAAGTGCCACATTCTGCCATTTCTTAAACACCTCCAGGGATGGTGACTTCACCACCACCCTGGACAACCCATGCCAATGCTAAATAACCCTTTCACTGAAGAAATTCTTCCTGATGTTCAACCTGAACCTTCCCTGGTGCATCTTGAGACTATGTCCTCTTGTCCTGTTGCTGGTTGCATGAGAGAAGAGACCTACACCCATAACTGCACCTTTGAGGTAGTTGTAGAGAATTGTATCATCAATAATACCATCAATAAAGGTATTAAACAGTACTGGCCCCAAAACTGAACACTTGGTAATCCCACTAGTGACTGTTCACTGACTGGAGGTGGCACCACTCCCTGGGCCTGGCCATCCAGCCCAGTATTTAACCCAGCAAAGAGTGCTCCTATCAAGTGTGAATATGTTCATTCATATGGAAGTGTAAAAGATACTATTTCCGTTAAAACAATTTTAAAGATGGAATTCTTTGTGGTGTCACAGCTTGAGAATTAGAAATGGACATAGTTGATTTCACACTTATCTGGGCCAGATTGTTGTCTCCATAACTTTTTGGGGCACAATTTTAAGGTTTCCATTGGTTTAGTAAGGTTTTGGAGATGATGGCAAAACAGATTACACATATTAATTTTTAGTCATTTTAGGATAAACTATCTTTCTGATGGGTTCTGACGTGACCTGCTTTTAATGAAATGAAACCTGTCTTCTCAGTGCCACACTGGTCATGTATAGCATTTCTGAATTCTTGCCAAGTACCATTCAAAACAGTAGTGCTTTGGGAATGAAAAGAGAGGTGGTTTAGCACATGTCTAGGTCTCACAAATGTAAGTTACAAATTCCTTGAGAAAGGACTTGTCTGCTTTTATTGTTTGGTTTTTTTTTTCTTTTGAGATACCCACCCCTAAAGATACCTTTAAGTTACCCCCCAGATAATGACAGATATGTTCAGGGTGACTTTTCTTATGGGTTGCTTTAAGAATTCCTTTACCCCTTGTGCATTGTTTGTTTGTTTGTTTGTTTTCAATTAAAGTGTCATCTTATAAAAAGAGAGGAGAAAGCCCTTGCCCAGACAAGAAAAATCTACCTTTAATGGCAGATCTATCCTGTCTTTCAATTTTCATTGCACACAGCATTGTATTATGCCATCAGTAATCTTGCTGACAATAGCACGACCTCGTTCTTTGCAATGACTGTAATTCAACTTCTTAATGAAAGCACTCTTTGACAACACTTACCACCATAGTAAGACAAGATAAGAAGCATTAAAAAACTCTTTCAACAAATCTTGTGCTACTCTTTATCTTCACCTGCAGAAAAGCTGCCTGCTGGTACAGAGTGGGTGGATATTTCACTTTGTTTCATGATCACTAATCCTTTCCAAGTGAGTCTTCAGTACGCTTTTAGCTTCTAACTGGAATACTGCAGCAATAGATGGGGAGCTGCAGTAATATTTATAAACACACTGTGTAAACAAGTGAGATGATAGGAAATGCAGCCCCACCAAGACCCTGAAAGGAAATTCTCCTGCTTGCTCATCTTCATTTTTTTTCAGCATACAGAGATTCAATCAGATGAGCTTCTTAGTTAAAGGTCAAAATGGAACCCTTTCTCACCCTTTTTAATTTTTTGAAGCCAAATATTTTGTTTGCTTTAGTACAGTGAAAACAGAGGGTAAAAAAGTGACAATATAACCTGACTAAACTAAGGATTATCCCTCATTTCAAATAACTACAAAACATTTCCAACACTTTTAGTTTTATTTTTTAGTAAATAAATCAAGTTAATTGACATATTTTAAGTGTATCTGAATTTACACGGTTCATGAGACAGAGGCAGCCAGGACCAACTTGATTTTGGAGAAGGGTGAGACAAATTTTGCACTGACTTACAATTCCAGTGAAACCAATGTGCATATCTACAGAACACAGTCCAGTCAATCACTATGTGCTTTCTTTGAACAAATACATGCATGCACACGCACATTTTTAGTCCTTTGAAGACTTTTCTTTCAAGGCCTTGCTTAATTTCAAGTTACAGCAAGTCTATCCTATTTCATTATGTTTATCGTGATACCACCCCAGTCTGCATAAAATGTGCAGGGTCAATAGCACCAGCAGAGTGAGTCTACCTAGGTGCTGGAGATGAAGGGTGAGAAACAGAATGTTATTCCTGATAAATTAAATCTGCTGCTGCTCCTTCTATTTCTCTGCAAAAAGCTATGAGTCTTTTCAGAGCTGTGTGTTCAGACTGGTGGAGATAGCGACCACCTGTTCTTTAAATGATAAGGAGAAATAAATGAATTTAATACTGACAGCTCGTTAATCCGTCACCTGACAGCCACTGCACTGAGGCCTGATCACAATTTACAGAAACTCATGTATAGTTGCCTGAAGCCCTATTTAGTAATATCTGTGCAATCTATGAATGAATCCAACTCATATATAATAATCATAATGGGATTAGCCGGCTGATATTAGCTCTCACCTTCTGATAACCCAAGGAAAGGTTTTTCCCATTATTCTTTCCAACATGGTAGCTCATAATAAATTTAATGCATGCCAGAAAGGTAATTCTTTTTCTTTTGTAACAATTGGAACACATAACCTAGCTGGATTACCCATTCCAACCGGGTTATGTGTTCCAATTGTTAGAAAAGAAAAAGAATTGGTATTTATGGGTTATACTTAATTGCAATTAGAGAGCAAAGTATTTTTGCCCCACATTTTTTAATATTGTTTGTATTTTTAACTGCAAGATAGTTTATGGACAGATGAAAATTTTCTATGGGCACCTGCCGTTATTTTAAATGCGTTTGTCAATAAAATTATTTTTGCTAAAAACTAGGGCTTACTGCATGGGACTTGCACACTTGAATCATGTAAAATGAATACATATTACTCAACTTGAGGAAGATCCCTGATTTTGACCAAACCACTCTATACGCCAAATTTTCAAAGACAGAGAGGACACACTTGCTAGGGACTAGCCAGGGTTGCTTTGTTGGTTCTCCCAGCTGTTTGGGCACAATGTTATGCAGAGGTTACACATAAGAGATGATGGTCAGCCTCTGACTCCGACCTGGGACCTGGTGTCAGTAGAGCAGAGGAGCACCTGAAGGACATTCGCACTGGTGGATGTGTGGCTTGTTTCTGCAGGTGCTTGGCTGTAGTCATTTCTCATAGTGGCAGGAAATATGCCCATTTCTATTGACCACATGCTTGGATTTGAATAAATGTTCATCTCTCTCCGTCCTCTCTGCAGAAGCATCATTTATGGAACACAGCCTTGTAGATGCTGCATGACAAACCAGCTGACAAAAACACAAAGAATCATAGAATCATTGAAGCAAGAAAAGACCTTTAAGGCCATCAAGTCCAACCATTAACCCAGCACTGCCAAGTCCACCACTACAACATGACCCTAAATTCCACATCTACATGTCTTTTAAATATCTCCAGGGATGGCAACTCAACCACTTCCCTGGGCAGCCTGTTCCAGTTTTGGCAACCTTACTGGTGAAGAAAGTTTTCTTAATGTCCAATTTAAACCTCCCCTGGAATAATTTCCTCTTGTCCTATAACTTATTTCTAGGCAGAAGAGAGCAGCCACCTTGTTACAACCTCCTTTCAGGTAGTTGGAGAGAACGATAAAGTCTCTCCTAAGTCTCCTTTTCTCCAGGCTAAATAGCCCCAGCTCCCTCAGAGGAACAGTGCTCTAGGCCCTGCATCAGCTCCATTGCCTTTCAGAAGCTGTGTTTGCAACATCCAGAACCACAGTGTTCATTACAGGGGGTTCTGGTTGTCATGACACTGAGATACCTGCTCCAGGCAACTGCCAGTATCTTTGAATTTCAAACATTTAGCATGTTTCATTGCTTCTCTCAACAATATGCTTCTACCTATCCATAATATTTTATATTTTAAAATAAAGGCAGAAGGATAGGTCACATATAATGGAACTAAATAAATTTGTTTTGGAGGTTGCATGATGAAATCACATCTTTTAGAAAAATACTTTTAAAACATCCTACCTTCAGTACAAATCATGAAAAATTGAGACCCTTAGGTCACAAAATAGGCACAAATAAACAATTTGTTGTTGTGCTCCTTTCTCTCCATAAATGAATAATCTAAAATGTCCTTCTGACTGGAAGTCACAAAGACTTCCTGCCACAGCAAATGCTGTCAAGAACAGGTCAGATTGATCCCATGCAATTCAGTGCTGTGAGGGGTTTAAAAGCAAAAAAATAATAAAAAAAAAGGTATAATTACCAGACACCAGGAGCTCATTTTGCATTGCTAAGTTGTTATGTCTCTGTTTCTGCTGCTTACTGCCTGCTGTGGGAGAATAACAGTGTTGTTTCATGAGTACTTACATGCAAAGTGCCTTTAAAACCCTTTCTGCTCTTCTCCTCAGTGCCAAAGCTGAGATAAACATTTACCTTTTTGCAAATCATAGAAATAAGGAATCAGCCCCCCGCCTCTACCCCCACCACATGACAGTCTATGAGAGGGCACAGAACTTCATCAGCCAAAGATTGTTTAGATAAACGGCCACATCATAGGCCAAGGAGACTCACAACCTCCTTTTTTTCTTTGCCTATGTACCAGCAGCAGGCATCTGACTTCTGTGGCCAGCAGGGAGTTTTGGTACCATGTATCCAAGCAAGCAGGGAAATGAAAGTTTGTTGTGTGTGACCAATAACAGGGCATATCTGGCATTGGTAAAATCCCTCTTGAAAGTGAATTTTACTTGTGCCTGCTTTTCTCTCATTCTTTCATTGCACTGTGTACTGACTGGAAAAAGACAGAAACTGAAAGAAGGGGAAAAGAAGAATCTGCCTTGTCTTCCATCTTATTGCATGTGAGAATGAACCTGACTATGTGTAAGGAGAAATACAGGGATGACAGGGAGAAAAGCATGACAAGGGAAATGCTACCCCTGTGAGGGATCTTTCTTTCTAACTTCCCTGTTAATAATTAACTGTTCCAGTTTGTCTGCAGCTTCTCTTTACTTGCTTGGTCTGTCTTTCCTCAGCAGGTAGTAGCTATGGTATTAATGGAGACTGGAACTAGAAATGCAATATTCAGTAGTTTTATGGAATATATAATTTTATCTCATTGGCCAAAGGCCAGGATAGGACAGCTTCCAGCAGGACAAGACACATAAAATGTCACTGATGGATTTTGTGATGAAGAAAATAACTGAGCAGAAGCATTCTCAGAGTGGCCCCATGTGAAGTGTGCACCAGGCACTCCTGGTAGGGGGGCTTCTAATCCCCACAACAAACATTTTGAAACCTGCTGCCCTAGTACTTAACTCCAGCTAGAAGGTACAAGCATGTAATTTTATTTTGAAAATATTCCTTGGGATGAGCAAGGGGGAAATAAAGTAAAACAAATTATTAAGTTGCAGCGAGGCCTCACTGAAGTTAGCAGTGTTTTCCTACTGTAATATTCATGTCAATCAGTTGTTTTCTTTTCAGCTTCACACAGTCCCATTAGGTAGCACGTTGTCAACAAAAAAGAATATAATTTCAGCACCATGGGCTTTTTCTGTGATTATCCAAATCCTATTAACAATGCCTAAGGAGCAGGTTTACTATTGGGTTTTACTGCTGTAATATATTTGTGCATGCTTGGGGCATACATTTGAAATTCTCTGATCTGTTTTAGCTCTCATATTACTCAAGGTACAACTAGATGGAACAGATTAGGCTCAGTAGCTGCTTAATATTGAACATCATCTCTCCAGGTAATTTGGCAATACTGCACTGAATAACTGATCATTAACAGACCTTTCTCACAGTATTACTCTTTTGATACTGTCCAAACACTGATGATATAAGATTTCAAGGAGCTGAAGTAAGGTTTTAAACATACAGTCCACTTCAACAGCCATAGCATAAAAACATCCCAGCCTAAATTGCATACTGCCTCAATTTCACTGATGCCAATAAAATGAGGCTAAAAAATAACTGAGGCAGTCTCTAGCTTATCTGTTTGGTTTTTTCCCTAGTTCTCTTTATCCCTGACACTGATATCTTCTGTTGCATGGAAGAGCTCAGAGACTCATGCTGTAAAGGACACTTCTGAAGAGCTGAAGCAATCATCTTCTTGGTAATTACTCTTGATTTTTCTTCCCTTTTGTTTCATTGCCATTCACAGAAGGGCTGAAGCAGAGAGGGAAAAAGTTCAAGACAAGGGAAGCACTACTGGGAGAATAGATGTCACAATAGCTGGAGTGTATGGGAAAAAAAAAAAAAAAAAAAAAAGAAGGAGTAATCCAGAGCAGGGTGTCTGCTCCTGTTAGGCCCATGCAGAAAGCTGTTCAGCAGTTCAGAGTGCCATATGCACCTGAAATAATGCATACAGCATGTGTATACATGTATATGTATATTTCTAGCTTCATTTATATTCTGGCTTTGGCATTGTTTGATAGTAAAGCACTTGATAGATACTAGAGGAAGAAGAATTATTTACACTGCTCTACAATCTGAGTAATTGACTTGTGGCTGTTTTTTAGGACCTCTGTAAGGATATGTGGATGCAGCAGAAGAGCTCATTTTAGTTTGGTTTCCATAAGATGCTGCATATAAACTGCAGAAATGCTGGCTGCTTGAGTAGAAGCCTTAATGACATAAAAGGGTGTTTTTGTTTCCCCAGATAACTATTTGAAATTACAATTGCACAACTTAGAATTGTCAATAGCTATTCAGGCGCAAAGCTGGAGCTCCTCAGTGTTGTTCTACATCTTAGCAAATAACTACAGCAATCAAGGATCGCACTATGTGAGCTCTGTGTGTGAAAAGAAAGGTGGGATGTGTCCTATATTATGCTGTAAAAAACTGCCTAGGATCAGTAGAGAAGCAAGTCACATTCTTGAGGTAAAAAGAGCATTTTTAAATTTGACATTCATGAAATTTTTTCCATCAGTTAGGCTTATGACCCATGCCATACATTTCTAAAATCACTCTTAAAATCACAGTCATGCTGAGATCAAAGCCCGAGTCTGTGCTAACTCCAATGAGGCCAAGATTTCATTTCTTGATGTCAGCATCTTTGAATATCTGCATCCCCAAACTCAGTTGTGTGAGTTATCACACCAGTCCCAGTGCATTTTCAAGTACTGGCTCTGAATGTTTCTCTGTCCTGAGATAAATTGGTATGCCTACTGTCTCCAGAAAAATAGCAAAATAGAAACATTCAGAGCCTACTGTCTCCAGAAACATTCTGCCTACTGTCTCCAGAAAAATAGCAAAATTCTCTGAAATCTTTGAGCATCGTTGTGGGTATGTCCTGTGCTGTCACACTAATGCTTCTCCTTTCTTTGAGAATTGCAGCAGAGTGGTGAAGGAAGCAACTCCACAAAGGGAAGTGAGAGAGCATATATATAGTCCCTGTGCAACATTTGAAAGACTGAAGGTATTAATTGTGCATGTCAGTTTTGTTATTTCATATAACTCATAAACAAATTGTCTGTATCTGTGTATCTCATGTTTGCACTTGCAGTTCAACCTAAGTGCTTCAGACTTTTTTCCACATTTTCTAATTAAAAAGACATTTTCAAGGATCCAGCAGTGCTGAGTACAGGGAGAAGATCAGTGCCATAGTGCTGTTGGCCATAATGTTGCTAATAAAGGCCAGGATGCCACTGGCCTTTTTGGCTCATGTTCACCCACTCCTCTCCAACCAGCACCCCAGCTCCTTTTCTGCTTTCTGGACCACTTTCCAGCCACTCTGTCCCCAGCCTGTAGCACTGCCTGGAGTTGCTGTGACCCAGGGTCTGGACCTTCCTACCATTTGCTCCTGCCATTGATTGAGTCTGTCCAGATCCTTCTGCAGAGACTTCCCACTCACCCCCACATTGAGATTCCTACCCAGTCAGTTTGGTGCTGCCTGCAAACTGACTGAGGGTGCTCTCAGCCCCCTTGTCCAGATCACTGATAAAGATGTTAAACAGGGCTGGCCTCAGTACAGAGCCCTGGGGACCAGCACTTGTGACTAGCTGCCAGTGGATGTGACTTCCTTCAGCATCATTCTCTGGGCCTGGCCAGGCAGACAGTTTTTACTCAGTGAGGGTTGCTGTCCAAGGCAGTTCCTCCAGGAGAATGCTGTGGAAAATGGTGACAAAGGCTTTGCTAAAGTCCAGGTAGACAAAATTCACAACCTTTTCCCTATCCACCAAACAGGTCACCTTGTCATAGCAGGAGATCCTGTTACTGGTCTTAAAAGCACCCCTGCTGACAGAATGCAAGACAGGTAAAGGCCACAGTAGATATGGTAGCTACATTCATAAGCTGGACAATGACATATATATCTCTATGTACTGGAAGTGCAGTACTCAGGTATGAAAGCTTTGATGTGGGTTCCCATTTTTCTTTTTATTCTTTTCTCTTTTTTTACTTCTGTTGCATCTTGTAGATACAATTTTGTGCTTCTTTTTCTTCATCCAATAAATCCATTTGCAATTGTAGTAACCTCTGTTGTTGCACAGCAAGAATAGTCTTCCTGACTCTGAAACCTGACTTAATGGAGAGGCAACAAAGGCCCAGCACCTTAGGCTCAGTAAGATAAGAGGTTGTTGAAGAGAAAAAAATCAAGTATTGCTGAATTGAGAGTATTTCCTAGTGTTTTCCTACTGTCAATAGCTTTCAAGACAATATTGGAAAACTCCATGTGAGACAATGTGTACAATTATGATGCTCAGTGAGGAGGAAAGAAGTACTGAAATAAAAGAGTAATAGATGCAGAAGAGCTGACAGAATGAAGAGGGCAATGGTTAGAAAGTATAATCCACTTGGCTTGTTTTTTCCTAGCACAATGAAACCTAAGAGAAGACATGCAATGGTGGCAAAAGAAAAAAAGTAAATACAGTCTGCTGAATGAATTTGGGGTTGAAATTGAAAACAAAGGTCCCATCCAAGAAATTAATTAAGTTCTTGAGAGGAATCTTACTACCACAAATATGGACAAAAGTTTTAACTTGTGTTATATTAAGTTTAATCAGTTTTGATGGGAATGTCTTGTTTTTCACAGAATGTATACACCTTATTCACAGTGTGATACAGTGAAAGGATTCATTTCAAAACATGACCACTGTAGACAGAGGATCCACTTTCCTCAGTGGCCAGCTGCATTCAGTGCAATGACAAATTGAACAGTCATTTCATCATCTCTACAAAGGGGCTGTATTTCATGGCCTCATATTTTAGTTTTTCATATGTTTTCTTAGTTAAAATGAAGACAGTATTTTCCTTATGGATTTCTACTTTGTAAAGAAAAATCAGAGTATGAAACGATCACTTCTGCAGAAAAAATGGGAATATTCCATATAATTTCCCACATTCAAACTTTGTCACAAATAACTGCTGGTTTAAATACAAAAATTATTTTTTTAATTATCCTTTCCTGTGATGCCCTTGTAATACTCACAAGCATAAGAACTATAAACATGCAATATGAGTGACTAAAAAGGCTTTCAAATTGTCAAAACTAGAAGTACTCACAGAGCAAATGCTAATTATTTTTGCTTTTTCTTTTTCCTGAAAAATATTTCCCAGTCCAGCTATCAGTCCTACTGTAATCAAAAGTGTGTGGGGGTGTGTGTGCTGAAATATGTACAGAGACATTTGCACATTATTAAATATTCAAATACTGCACACTCATATGTGAGTTGGGCAAATTTTAACTGGGTGGGTGGGACACAAAATGCATACTTATCCAAGAAACAAAATTACATGGATTGAATGTTGTAGTTTGCAAAGTTATAGCTGAGGGAAATATTGCACAATCCGTTACTACAGAACAGTCAAGCATTTTGGAGTGCACCTGGGTCCCGCAATAAGCCCACACTTACCTGCACCTGAACCCTTACTTCTTTTCTTCCTTCAGTTCCCAATATTATCAGAGAGAATTATCTCCTCTTGTGAAAACTAGCTTCCAAAGAGAGCTAGACTCCATATCCATTAGGTTAAGATGCCAGTTTAGGAAGAGGAAGACAAAAGTTGTCACTCCAAGTTGGTCAACACAGGGGCTTGCACGTGGGTCCTAGCCTCCAAATCTATCAGGTTCTCTGGAGTGCTGTGTCTTTTCCACTAAAATATTTTGGCACAATCAACACTGGTCTATATTAAAACAAAGCAAAAAATTAACCTCTGTAATTTTCAGTAAGCACATGTTTATTTTATGCAGATTTTTATATGGGTGCACATAAATTTATATTATACACAAATGCAGTTGCACACAAAACCCCTATTTGGGACATCACAAACCTTTTTATAAATGGAGGAAACAAAGTCACACTACATTTATGCCAGCTATCAACTACCAAATAATTCATTAATTTGGTCAAATTTAGGTCTCTGTTGCAATCAGGGTTAGTGATCTTTTGAAACACATTGTTTCCTTGATTTTACTTCCCTCAAAAAAAAATTCACTAAAACTGTTCTTTAATTTTAAAATGCACCAGGCTCCATCTTCTATATTTTTATTCTAATGTACCTGCTTAACATTGCTGTGACTGTTTTTAAAGCTTGTTGATGTTAGTGGCTCCAGTTATGCCACACTGGGGACAAGAACAGAGTTTCTTTCAGATTGCAAGAACCCTCCAGCTGATTCTTAGACATGTTTCAGCTGTGTGAATTATCAGGTTAAAGAAGTGCTCATGTAGAACATGGCACCAGCACAGCCCTGACAGATATAGACTGATATTTTATTTTTGGAATATCAGCCTAAGGCTATTGTGGCTGGCTTGCTGACAGACAGCATGTGCTGGTACTCCAACAGAAAAATGTTAACTATAAAATCAACTAACCCAAGGGTTTGCTATTATACTTAAATTTTTAATGAGTTGTCAAAAGCCTCCTTTACAGTGTTCATTTAAAATTGGACTGAGGAGCCCCACTGTCACTTAATAAGCACCTACCCACTGGAAATACCAGCAAGGGGAAGGGTGGCAGGTCTGAAAACCTCCTTTATGAAAAGAATTTCTGCTCTTTTATTCCATGTCATTTTGACTGGCTAGGTACATCTACCCTCGATGGTCACATTGGATTGCAATATGGATTTCTCAATCACATCAGCCCTCTCTCAGGTACTCAGCTTCTTTCAGCATACTTGTGAGATCCAGACGCTTCTTGCCATGCCATAATCTCAGTGGTATAGTTGCATTTTCCTTACCTCTCTTCGCCTTAATTTCTTTATAGATCTTTGAACAGCACCATTCATCGCTCGCAGTGAATCAGAGGGATTCACAAAACCTGAATACACTGGTTTGCACCTTTACAGCAAGAGAAAATTAGCATGATCTGCTTCTTATATTATCAGTGCTCTGTAAAGTGTTAGAGACTGTGTGTGCCAGGAGAGACCAGATGTGTTTGCATTGCTGCTGTAGGACTACTGCAGTTGTTACCATTGTGTGTTACAGATAGCTTCCTTCACATACTTAGATCCTAAGCAGGCAAGGTGTGGCACTTAACCACATAGCAAGGTGCAGACCAAGTCTCACCTAAGCAGAGTTCTGGCTCCTTGGAAAAAAATTGTCCTTGTTTTGGTGGCTGCAGTCCTGTAGTGAGCTGTGCCCATACATGTGGCCTTTGTGAAGAAAAGCCATACCAGCCCTCTTCACTGGTGTTCAGAGGATGGGACAGAGGGAATAGGAGGCAAGGAAACACCTGGGAGCAGATGAAGAAATGACAGAAGCTACAGTGATGTGGGAGCTGAGATATTTTCTCATGTAAAAGAGTTGAAGGGTGAGACAGATAACCAATTGCTCTAAAGGGCTCCGTATGATATTTGTGTGAAGGATATGGAATGCAAGGATTTCTAGCCATAGCTCACTCACTGCCACCACCTGTGTTTTGGGGATGCTCTTGCACTCTGCCTTCCCACAGAGGAGACGAAGCCATGGCAATGTTATTCTTTTAACAATATCTTGTTAAAAGCCTCAGTAAAAGCAGTGATAAGTTATTCAAAGTGAAAGATGTGGGAGATGTAGGGAATGTAAGTGAAACACAACTATTCATGTCATCTCTTCAAATACACCTGCAAGAACCACATCCTCATGAGTTTGTCACATTTTGTGAGTTTCTTCCACAGGAATGAGGACTACAATCAGAATTTACTTCTTCACTGAATCTAACAAGCAGTTCTAAATCAGTTCTAAAACAGTCTACTATTTACTATTCAATATGGGACTGAAATGTTGGTAACTCTGAGTAATGAGATTAAGAACCTCCAGAATTTGGAGCTAAAAGCTCGACCTGACCTTCACACATTCATCTCTGAAGGGCCTTGTTGCAAAAAGTATTCCAATCCTTTAGACTCTGCTTTCTGTCTTCTACACATGGGTAGTGATATTATATGCAGTTACATATTATCAATATAAAGATTGATTATTTTCATTACTGCAGCTGTGAAGTGATGAAGGCATGCAACTTTTCTGTGATGAAATATTTTATTGCCAAAGTAGAAATCGGGGAATCAATAGAAGGAACATCCCAAACTATTATTAACTCTTTTAAATATATATATATATATAAAAGAGTTAATAATAGTTTGGGATGCTCCTTCTGTGCATTATGTAATTATTTTCTTCTCTAGTATCTGTAAATTCTTTGTTGCCTTTATCAGCCATTGTCTCTTTTTGTAGTCTTGTGTGGGAAGATGTTTTCTCTGAGAATACAGACTGATGAGAGCACTCACCAGCTCTAAACTTCTACTTTAAAGCAGTCATTAACACTTAATTAGGTAAAAAGCCCTCTATAGGGCTAATATGGAGCTAAGGCTACACTTGCCAGATGTCCTAGAGCCAAATTTGGGTGGTGACTTCTCCAGGCCTACAGACGTTACTGGGTGTGTCAGCAAGGCTACTTGCTGTTAACAAAGGATTTCTAATGGTCAGGATTTACCTTAAGTAAAACCTAGCCTGAAGCACTAACAGACCACTGCAGTCTTAGCAACCTCGCAGCATTGTTCTTTGTTTTGAGTAAACAATATGCCCTGCCAAAGGAAGAGTAAAATCTTGCTGTTTCGTTATTAGATCTGTGTCTTGCTGTCTGTCTACCTATCATCAAGCTGTCTATTAATCAAAATGACCTGTCTAAAAAGTGTGTGGTGCAGCATTATTTGTAAGCAGACATATAACAAACATTGTCAAAGTGTGCCCAAAACACTGACTTTTTCCCCCCCTTCTCTCCAAAAAGTGGACAGAACAAAATATGTCCAAGGAGGGAACAACAGTGGAGGAGACACTTTCATTTGGGAAGGACTTGGAGGGAAGGGATGTCTGGAAGCAGACAGACGCAGCCCAGTGAGGGATCCAGAAGCACGGAGAGCAAGAGATGCTGCAGTTGAAGGCTGTAAAGAGGAATAGAGCTTGCAAAGTTGTGGCATGAGTGTGTGTGCAAGTGAGGAGAAAGTGACAAAAGGATTAATCCTCAAAACCAGCTGATAATCATTGCTTGACTGACAAGGAGTGCACAGAAACAATTCCTGACCTTGCAAACTCTAAGTCTGCAGAGGATTTGGTGTAGATTTGGCCTTACCAATAAGACCGTGAAACAATAAATGTCACTTTTAAAGATCCTGTCATATCCATTCCATGCTAAATTTTACCTGTCACACATACATTAGCTACGTAGCCATAATCGTCCACATGCTTACAACTATTTTTGGTAAATGCTGTATTCATTGAGATTTTCCAATGGAAGACTCAATCCCACCTTAGCCCCCTAGACGGTTTTCACACTGACTATTTCCACTATCACCTTAGGATTCTGTAATTATTAAAATAAAGCCTGGATTTTTCTCTCAATAAGGAAAGTATGTTTTTCTTAACTACATTTTTAAATGACTTTTAAAACAATATAACAAAGAAAACCCCACAGCTGCAGGCATGGAACACCAAAAAAAATGCCTCATAAAAGGTGAATGCCTCAGAAAGTGATGAGATACTGAGGAATGAAGGAGGAACATCTGGATACTATGAAGGGTCACAGCAACTTGGAAGAGATGAAGAGATGTGCTGTGCGTAAGGTCCTAAAGGCAGTAGTTAGCATCTAGCCCATGGGATAAGTCATTACCTGCTTTTTGCTTGTAGCTTTTGTTTTCACCTTTTTTTAATTGCTCGTTTCTCTCTTTAAATTTTTACTTGTTAAGCATCAGAAAGCATAAAGAGGATGGGACTTCGGAGATTTGCAAATGGCTTGAATATTTGTTAATATGCAGTCAAGCTGTGTTTCATGGCAGTGATGTCTAACTTTTCTTTGAGGCACTGAAATAACTCAGCTTCTGTCAGCTCTACACTCTCAGACAAAGCAAAAGGGAGCAGAAGAGGGAAAGCAGATTGAAGAATCTTATGACAAGTACTAATAGGTGATAGTAAAACATCCTGGTTTTAGCATGTGGCTGTGAAGAAGAAAGAACAAAGGTGATGGAACAAATTGCTGCCTATTCTTTTGAAATTTGAAATGAGGAATTTCAATTCCCCCAGACAAATAATCAGACTGATTTCCACCTGATAGCCATTAAAATAGTGATGTGCTAACAGGGGATCCTCAGGACTTCTGGTAACACTCTGCCACTAAACATGAGTGAAAAACTGGAGTGAATTCTTGGTCTCTGGTGTTGATTTCTTCTCCCACCAAGTATAATCACAGAAGCTGTCTTTAAAAAAAGCAACACTTTATAGAACTCACCAATTTTTAATGTAGTGAATGTCAAAAAATCTTTTGGGGGAGATACAGGATTCACTGAGGCTCCTGGAGAGTAAGAAAAGAAGGGGAAAGAGACTTTCTTCTGCTATACACAGCCCTTCACTCATTGCAGAAAGTAAACACAAGTGTCACTGACACACACAATTACTTGCAGTCCCCTGATGTTTATGGAAAATTATTTTCCTGTCCCCAGTAAAACCATTTCTCAAGTACAAGAATGCCCTGGAAGCAGTGTATGGGGACTGGTGATGTTACCAAGGCAAAGGACACCAGGAGACTATCCTAGGCATTGTTTGTCCAAGTACCTTGTACTCCAGGCAGAAGTGAGGTTATGCAGGCTGATGGACAGTGCTGTCCCTCAGAGACAAGGCTGTGCAAGTGGTAGAAGGGACCATCCCTATAAAAGGGGAGCATGGAAGGGCCTTAAGGTGAGCAGGGCTCTTTTGGTCCTTTTGAGCCCATATTTTGCTTGGAACCACAAGATTTGAGTTAGGTAGCTCTAACCATGGCCTACATGTTAGACCTCCCAGATTTATTTTGCTGTTGGTCAGAAATTGTCTCAGTGAGTCAGAAATTGTATATGTGATGTGTTGGCTCTGTTTCATGGTCTGAGGCTCACTAAGCACAGGTGATGTCACGTAGGCAAGTTAACGTTAATTCAGCCGGGTCTGAATGTAGCCTGTTCAGTAAGAAGAGAAAAAGGAGACACTTTTAGCATCTGGGAAACTAACCCCACTGCAGATTCCTTACATTCTGCAGAGCAAGCCCACAAACAGCACCATGGAAAACCATCAGGCCTCAATCAGCTGTTACTGGATATTTTCTACGGACAGGAGATTTCTGGTAAATCAGATGCAGGAGACTCAATTGTAGGGGCCTTCATGGATTGCCTAAAGGAAAAATAAATCATGTCTCCAAACTGATCTTTTCTATCTCACCAAATGGATTGTCTTATTGATCAGAAAATTACTTGTCTTTTTTTGGTCATTGCATTGTGTTATATCTGTTATATCACATTCCACCATTATTTGCTGCACAAGCTAGTGTGATACAAAGACTCATGTGAGCCAAAAAATAAATCAATAGGACAATATCAGACATGCAAAAATCCCATTGATCATACAAACCAAGTGTCTGCAAACAAGCACAAGAGTGCTTTGAATTATGATCACTCAAAGAATAAGTCTGTATCTATGACTTAATTGGAAGTAACATCTTCATGGAGGAGTGGACTGGGAATAACACAAACTACTGAGACACAGTACCCACAGGGGACTTTATACACTTCTTCATATCAAATACTTAAACTCCTTTCTTACATTATCATACTTCTGGATTACTGCAGATAGAGGGAAAAAAAAACTAGCACAAACTTCCAGATGGGGTTTTTTTTTGCAGTTGTTGATATTGGTTTTAGATCTTTTTGTGGCTGACACTGTCTTTTGATCCTGTTGCTGTTCTTAAATGTCCCTACAGACAAGTAGGCTCTTAATGTGTAGAGTGAAAGGATGAAAATGAAGCATCATGTGTAAAAGAAAATATTATGGAACTCTACCGGGGGTGTGATAATCTACTGTTTGAATATTAAGTCATTCACAAAGGTAGCAGATGGTGATATTACCTCTTCATTTTTTTTTCTAGCTGGTAAGGACCACTGTTTCCTACAGCACTCAGAATTGCTTGAGCCAAAATGGAATTGCAACAGATCTGGTACTTAAAATATTTATTCCAGGTTCGTCTTATTACCAGCCATAATTACATTATTAGTTTTCTCTTGCCCTATATATCACATACAATACATATTTTATATTATAGAGGATGGAGTCAGTAGGGGTTGAAATTCTGAGATGCAGAGATTGGTGAAGTAATGAAGTTCTTTTCTGTTGTCAACTGCTGGCTGCTTGACCCTGAGTTAGAATAAAGCAGATATCTTGCAATTGGCTGAGTGACCCCTCCCCCCCATCACAATGTGCATCATTAAATTACGCAACTGTTAGGTCATGAAGCTGAAAGTTTAAGCTACACATCAAAGCAGACTGAAAAGGTGCAAAAATGTGAGGGTGAAGTGGAGAAAGAGGGGGAAGATCAGTAAACAGAGAAACTCTCAAAACTGTGAAACCTATGTGGCCTCAGACAACACCTGCATTGTTATTCTTTGCGAGTCAGACTTCAGAAAGGTTCTGTTCCAGACACCCACAGGGTGACTGCTGAGCAGATTGCATAAACTCACTGCTTTCATGGTGATGACCATACTGCAATTAAGTTACAGAGGTATCAAGATGGCATTTAGGATGCTCACCTATGCTATCATCCCATCCAGCAGTCACTGTGGAGATTACAAGTTTGTTCTTACTGGAAAATTTTCATTCCATCATGTGGAATTACATCAACATCAAGTTGTTTTCTTAAACAACTTATGTTTGGAGGGTGAGAGGGAGGGCCATTCCACAAGGATGAGAAGTATATTGGCAGACTTGTGACATGCCAAATAGGAGCCATGCACAATACAGGCTACTCAGGAGTGCATCTTAGGGCTCAGTGTAAATCTTAGATGCTCTGAAACATCCATATAATTATTCCAAATAGCCCTCAGGACACCCTAGACAGTATGCCAACTGTTTAGACTATGTGTGTGGATGTTTTTTCATTCTTCTTAATAACAAAATGGCATTTTGTTTCTGATGGGTTTAAAATGGCTTGACTATTCCTTCTTCACCCTTTCTCTATGGAAAAATAAATTTATTAATAGTTTGGTCTTTGAGGGCTGCATGCATTTTAAACTCAGAGCATTATTTTTTCTCATATAATTTTTTTTTCCATTTTCCTCACAATGCTTTTCTCCAGATAGTTTGCATTTAAAATCAAACAAATCTGAGTGCTTGTGTTAAGGAGGAAAAAAAAATCATATTAAACTTTGAGGATTCTGTCACAAAATACTAAATTAGTTTCCCAAATCCAAAACCCATCAAATGGCTGCATGATAGCTGTGTCATGAATGGCTTTAAATTCTGTGAAGGACCTTGATCTTAATCTGGAAGCAAAGTCCAATACCTTGAATATTTCTAACCTAAGGGTATTTGTGCCTTCAAAGTTCATGAGCCATGCTGCTTCTTAACCTATTTAGTGTACTTTTTTATGGATTTTATTTTAAAAAGTAAGTTGGTGTGTGTATATGTATATACACATGTAGCAAATATATTGCTGTTTGTATCACAAATTTCCTAACCTTAGGTCATAACTCATAATAAATCTTTGAGCAAACAGGATCTATTGTCAGATTAATATGACAGGTAATTAGGCCCCATTAAGAGACTGTCTCTAGGAGAAATAATTGTGTTTTCACTTTGTACAAGGTAAACTGTAGAGGGGAGTCTGGTTAAAAGCCTTTGAAGGCTCTCCAGCACTGCAGAGTCATCGTTACAGTTGATTGATCTCTCTGATGAAGGGCATTCGTATCTATAGGATGGAAATGCTCATAGGATCTAAATGTCCATTCTCATACTAGAACTAGTCAGATTAAATCACTCAAGCAGATAATACATGTTTTTTGACTCAGCTGAGAAAAGCAATAGCAATTTAAAGGCTCAGAGCACCTTCAATTTTAACCCTGGTATCTTTTGGTCTATTATTAGGTATTCTTAATTTATTCTTAATTTTCTCAGTCATTTCCTGATGACTACCTCAGTCTTCCCTTTTATTTATCAGTGCTTTATCTAGACACTCTTAAACAAAACTAACACGGTGAAATTAAACCAATGAAAATAAAAGATAGCTGTGGTTAGTCTCACTACTTAAGGCATCAGTCCTCTTTGTTGACTTTTGCTATAGACAGACATGCTAATCAAAGAAATTAGAAATAGAGGCTTTCACTCTTAAAACATAGGAGAAAATGCAAGGAAAAAAAAAGATTTTCTACTTCATTTCTTAGTCTGTGCAAGATGCATAGCTAATTTTCTCAAACAATATGGTGGCGGCTTTGCTAGAGTTTTCAGTCCACACCGTGTCTTGTGCCATGCTGCAGAATGGCCAGGCTGCTCCTGACATTGTGGTTCCCAGAAGAAGCAGCTGTGTAGTCCTACATTGTGTTGGCAACATCAGGAGATGGGAGTTATTTTCCCTGGGCATCCTCCTATCTGTAAATGTCACAGAATTACCAAACCCCTTCCCCAGCTTGTAAAATGTGACCCTAAAAGTATGTATGTCTCCTTTAGGCTTTGTCTGGAAGGGCTCCCCATTTGTGCTGCCTTTGGAGAACCCTTTTCAGCCTAAGAGCACAGTAGAAATTTCTGCCACTGAACAGCTTCGATTTTTGCCAGTTCAGCCCAAGAGCACAAAGATCACCCACAAAAATTTGTAGAAGAAACTTCTAATCTAATGAACAAATACAGATTAATTGCTTTCATGACAATTATACTTCAGAATCTGGACTTCTTACTAACAAGGGAAAGGGAAAGAATACTCATAAATGCATGGTTAGCTTTAGGAGAGTTTGGCTGGAAGCATAATCTGCCATTGCACTTTCTCAGTATTACTGTTCCTCCTAAATTTTCCATGTCCACATCAAATTTGTGTCCTTATTTCTCAGAAGCTACAGAAAACTTCAGTGTCTGAAAACTGCTTCTGTTCATTCAGGCTAGATTCAAGGTACAGAGTCAGTAAGCCAAAGAGCAATATCCATCCAAGTGTTCAATCAGGCAGAGGTGTAATCGACTGGCATTTGGAGTTACACATGAGTAGTGGAAGCAGGTTTTTTACTTTATTAGGTGTTAAAGAGCCAGATACACACATGTGAGACAACACAGAAGCAGTGTCAAGAAAACCATTTTACCCCTTGGATCTGGCAGCTGAGCACTGAATACCAAAGGTATTTTTTTCTTAAACAACTAAAAGGCAGTTTTAAACAAGCCAGTGGATCGTGGATTCAGCACATAGTGCAGGTGTAGAATTAAACATTCTCCAGACAAGCTAATTGATTAAGGAAAGTCATTACTTATATCTCTTGAGTTTACTAATGGGAGGCCCAAGGAGTTTAAAAGCATATCAGGTTTCTGAGAGACTAACTCTGGACTACATTTCAGAGTACCTCAAATGGTGCTGTACCTTGACTGGATATTTGATCGGTGCGGTGCTGCAGAGAGGCAGGACCTTGCTGCAGCAGCCAGGGGAGCTGGGGAAGCACTTGCTGCCGTGGGGGCCTTGCTGTACTTTTCCTCCCCGCTACTTATGTTTGGGGTAATCAAGCAAAGCACCCAGACAAGACCCATCTGTGTTTAAGGTCACATTCTTCCTCTTCATTTACTTAAGTGCAGCCTCTCTAGTCTCAAAGTCCCATCCTGGGTGGGCTACATCTGTCCCAAAACAGGGCGGGGGTGCAGTCTGTGCCTGTCAAACTCAAAGGGCTATCACAGTCCCAGCACAACCTTGAAAATCTCCACGGATTTAGAGGGGTTTTTTAAGAGGTTGTAGTGGTGGGAGAACCTGTGGAAGAGAAGTCTTTGAATTAAAACTCCATGTGGCAATATTTTAAGTGTAAGCCACCTAGGCTGGCCTTTCAGGATATGGAAAAGATGACGAACTAGGTATTTGTCATCCCTAATCTTTATTACAACCATCAACACTCGCTTAAAGGCAAAGTTGGATACTTCTGTTCAAATTACTTCGTCTGGAACAGTTAATAGTGATATTTAAATTATCATCATTAGGTGTCAGAGCCAATGCTCTTCTGAGACAAATGAAGTTGTTAACACTTCTCCAGAAAGTATTGCTCCCAACTGCTACCTCTGTCAAACACCAAGGTTATTTCTTAAAGAAAGAGGAAACATCCACCTTTGTATAATATGATAAATTTGCAAAGCTTCCAGAAACAGAGGGGACTCTATTTTCACCTGCTTATATTGTGAGTTAAATGTATAAAACATCACACATCAAGGTGAGGTAACAGCTCTTACTAAGTTTAAGGGTAAACTAAGTACCTGCTTTGATGGTACTTTTCTGCTATGGCAAAAAATAATATTTATGCACAGAAGCCTTTGTGTCCTAGGTATGTTTTCAGGAGGCATTAATCTCTTTTGTGTAGCTATTAGCATGAAGAAAAGAAGGATCAAGAAAAATAATGCTCAAATAAAAATAAAATAATTCAATGCTGCTGGCTCCACAGGTTTTCTTACATGAAATAAAGAGCAGGCACCCACTGAAGGGGAATCTTGCCTGCAATTAGAATGATACTATGTCAAATGTCCACAGAGAGTGGTAATGCTTTAAGGGACAGAACAAATTAAGTATGTGATCCAAACTGCTGTTTGCTTTGTCCAGTATCCTAGTTGCAAAAATGACTGATCTTTGTTGTTATGGGGAAGAACTGGCCCAGCCTTTTCCATTGGGCAGTGGTGGCCCTATAAATGTCTTGTCCAAACAAATGTCTTTCTAGAAATGTCTTCTCCAGCAGTTAGAGAAAGACACCACACCCTTGCTTTTTATCTACCTTCAGATGCACCCTATAAAAGCTTTAACTAATGTAGCTGTGCATTAGGCGGAGAGCAAAGTGCCATGTCTGACCACTGACCGGGGCCAGGGAGAGGCACTCTCATGGATTGTTCTCCTGGGGCCCTGCAGTGTGCCTTGGAGGTGAGGCTCTTGCAGCCATGAATCCTGAGACATCTTCCACCCCTATTAAGTTTTTTCCATCCCTGAAGGTCCTCTGGAATTTGGGGTTTTGAAAAAAGGATGTTGTTCAGTTCTATGTCATTAGGGACTTAGAGACATCTATGTACTCAGTTTTTCACAGTGCCCTCTTTATGGCCAAGAGGATTTTCTTTGCACATTTACCCTACATGTTATCTGCCACCCTTTGCAATTTTCCTTGTGCTTCTCAGAAGCCCTTCATGTTTGTGTTGAGATGACAAACACCACACCCATTATTTTGCACAAGGCTGCACCACTGTCTTAGCATGTGTCCCAGCTCTTTTTTCAGAGGTGAATATTGGAAATCTTCAATGATGTTATCCACTTACTATAAATGGGACTGATGTGTCTTTTAGTATGTGTATGAAATTCATTAACAAGGACACTGTAAAGGAAATTACATAATATGAAACACCAACTCCTGGTTTTCTACAGGACCAGGAGCCTGTGTGTAATTCTTTATCTGCAAATGTCACAGAATTACCAAACCCCTTCCCCAGCTTGTAAAATGTGACCCCAAAAGTATGTATGTCTCCTTTAGGCATCCAGCAATGGAAGACAAATAAGACTTGAGATTGCTTTGATAGCAACATGTATTAGTAGAACAAAGAGGGATTCCAAAAGAATGTATTAAACCTGTGGCAGAGAGGTAGTCAACTAGCTAAAGCATTAAAATGAGATTAAAAGAAGTTTTAAAAAAAATCCATCTTGTGACTGAAGTAACATGAAATTATGTAGGATGGTTGGGTTTTTCTAAATGCCATTCAGTTTTGTGTGAATGTAGCAAACCAATTAGATAAAATTAAATTTCAAGCCTGATTGACTTTTAAATATTCAGTTTGAGGACTGCATTTTGTGTTTATTGCAGTGCTCAGGAAACATCTAGAAATGGCTGTTATATCAAGGAATTAAATGAAACTTGCATTGTCAATAGTCTGGCTGGGGTTTCTGCAAGACCATGATGGCAGTTCTCTTTAATTCAGTGCCATTAAACACTGAATATCCATAGAACACAGAAATAGAAGGCAGAAAAAGGACACACTGGCTGCTGGAGAGCTTTGGCATTTATAGGTGGATAGCACTGGCAGATAACGAGAAGTTTGATGCCATGGAAATGATAGCTATGAAATATGTAACAATACTAACCCATAAAGATGGAATATGTATCATGAAATATTGGGGGATAATTCAAATCTGCACAGCAATCTGCTTTTCATTTCAAGTGTCAAGCCTATGTAAGCCATAACTTATCCAGGTATTACTCATGTGGGAAATAACTACAAATTTAGTACAACACATGGAACAAAAAAAAAATTCCACATGGAAAGAAGAGGAAGGATGTAATGCTCTCTCTCTCCCCACCCTATCTGTCTGTGAGAAAGAAAAGGACTTAGAAAAACAAGTTCACTACTTGTAGAAAGAGTGGAAAGCCTGTGATAGATACAATGGGATCTGTCTGCTGGAGAGATGCATCCCAACAGCATGAGAGATGCATCCCTACCTGCCCAAGAAACAAAGAGTAAGAAGCACTTACACCCAGATGTCCCCTGTCCTTAGCACTCTTTGACCAGCCCGAGACACAGCAGAGAGGGATGTTACACCAAGGACTTTGTTATGGTCTGTGTCATGTGGGGTTTCTCTCCTCTGGGGCAAAGGTATTATTACTGCTTTTCATGCTGCATTTGATGCTCTGAGGCATGGGCTTTGCACGAGAGGGAGAAGGGAGGAGAGGAAATCTATCTCAGGGATGAAAGGCTGAGACAATATATCATATTAATATTGCTTTTTCATACTTTTTATGACAATCCAACAGTCAGTCATGGGTTATAGTTTCATTATCCTCTTCCAGTATTATCAAAACCATGGTAAGAAAATATCTGAATGAAAAGCTACTGATGCCTTCTTTTTTTTATTCCTCTGCTGATAAAATAGAGCATTTCCACACAACAAAAAGAGAGAGAAAGAAGAGATAGATCCCTTTCATTCTTTTATTTTATTTTTTTTTCAGTGTAGTAACCTTTATACCAGCAACCTTTCTATTCTCCTGAGGCAATCAATTTTCTTGTTCAAAGCAAAAGGTACAAATGATTAATTATATCACTATAATGGAACTTTCCCAAAATCAGCTTTGTCTTCTTTTAGTCACCAAACTCAGAAATATTATTAACAACTGGAGAATACTATTGAAAGGGGCCTTGTGCATGCTGCTGTGCCTACCCAGAGTGGCAGGAATTTTTTATTCAGTGTATCCATAGCAGGATTATTTTAAGTAAAGAAAATTTACTGCCAGAGGTTTCAGGAAACTTGTGTTTTTTCTTTATTTTACTACACGAAGATGTTAACTTTCTAAGCTGACTGTTTCTTCATGACGGAATGCATAAACTATTTTATTTTCTGGGATACCACTGGTTAAATCTATGCAGTCTCATTAACAGATGCATGTACAAAAAAAAGTGTATAACTTTACAGAGAACCAGCCCTCTCAAAATTGCCATTCAAGGTAGGTCCTGCTAGAAAAGAAATTAGAAGGGTCACTTTGACCCAGAAGCTAAAATCAGCCTAGTTTTTGGGTCATTCCCAGAGATGAGAATTAAATGCGACAGTGAAACAACCCACTTTATATGATGATATACATATTAATATACTGTGCATGCACCTTTGCTTTGGCAAAAGTCCTGGACCATGACTCCGAGACAAGATGTTGGTGTGGAAAAGGAGAAAAGTCATGACAAAGCAAGGAGTGAAGTCTTGCCTATGGAACAAATGAAATAATCTTGTTCTCCTCAGCTTTCCCACAACCTCAGCTGAGATCTCTGCTCCTTCAACAAAGATGTGGTCAACTGAGCAGAATTCAAATTATTTCTTAGTCTTGATAGCATGAACTGTGAATAGAATTGTTCAAGTTGAAGTTATTAAGCCTAAAGGGAAAACTGGAGAAATGGCATGAGAACAGTCTTCAGACAGGAGGCCGATTTCAGCAAAGAGGGATAGGATAGGAGATGGAACAGGACAATAATTAAACCAAAGAGGTTAAAAATATTTTCTGACAGCAGGGACAATATACCAGTGGGTTAGGTTGCTCTCAGAGGATTGTCAGCATTGGAAAATGTTGAGGATACATTAGACAAACATTGATCAAGAATAAAAACAAATAGATCAATCCTTCCTTAGGACAGGGCTTTACTAGATGGCCTAGGATGCTGTACGATTCTCTGACAAGTGATATTAGTGCAGCCTCTGGTCAGTCACAACCTCTACACATCACACACCATCCTAATTACTTCCCTCGATAACTCTTTATGCATGGCCTGCATGGATGAGATATGTGCGCCGTGAGTGTTCACCTCTGATACCTGTAACTGGCACTTGAAATCTCTTTCTGGGACCATTTTCAGAGGCCCCACTGTGTGGCTTCTCTGCTCTTTCAAGAAGCATCACTGCTGAAGCAGATGACTTCCCCCCATAACTGCCTCCATACCACGGTTAGGATTTGAAGCTCTGCCTGCTATCTGGATGGTAAGGAAGGTGGTGATTGGCAACCTCTCAGTTAACTCGAGTATTTCAGGGCACGGAGTTAGGAATTCTAGCATTCCATGTGAGAAACAGCTAATTTATTCTGGAGGTAAACACCGGGTCTTTCATGAAGGATGCATCCCAGGGCAGCCAGTTTTTGCATGTCATGTGCCATCCAGTATCAGGGCTGCCTCCTCGCCTGCTGCCCAGATACCTGAAGTCAGAGAAATGTCATGTCACTGTCAGATGGTGTACTGTACAGAGGCACAGGAGGCTGTAATGCATTTGAGTAGCAGAAGAAAGGTGGCACACGCTTGACTGATGCTGACAGCCTGACATTTGACAAGTGAGTTTAAGACAGAAGAATTTTTTCTCTATGCTGTGGAGCACTTTACGAACATTCACTAAGCTTCATGGTACTTCTCATACTACCTCCTTCTGATGAACACAGAAGATAAAGCTGGCCAAGTACCTTCAATACTGGCAGAAACAAGAGGTGTCTTTGTGTTGGCTGGACACTGGTGGTCACTGGCTCATTTTTCCCACCCTGCCTTCAGCAGGATGTCCTGAGCATGTTTAGGGAACTCATTGGGATGCCCAGCATGCCTTCCTGGCTGGGCTGACATGCAGGAGCTCTGAGGGGCAGCAAGCAGTACTTCTGCTTCATTACCAGGTGAGGAGCTTGTGTGCACTTATCACAGAAATGAGCAGGACAGAAACCCTGGACCAGCTTCCAGAGCCCATCTTCAGGCAGCCAGGTGGTGTTCCCACTGCCATCCCATCCATCACACTCACACACATTCTGCGGAGCTGAAACAACAAATACTTTGTTTTTGTCTACCAAATTAACAAAACCCTCCACCTTAGGTATAATTAGACACAGATGTGTCATAAGCTAGGACAAGCCCTAGATCTGTGTGAATAATTGCTGTACAACAGCAGCAAAGGGCAGTGCATCAAAAATTAGCAAATTTGCTGTAGTCACAAATTGGCTGTTTGCCAGGCTAGTAAGGCATTATTTTTGCCTTTTCTGTTTATTGTTGCATGTGTGTTTGTTTGTTTCCCTGAAGCCCCACTGAAATTATGACAAGAATTTTGTTTGTCTGAGAGGTTTTGTTTTTTTGTTTTTTTTTTTCACAAGAGCCACTGAATTCCCAGACGCCTAGAACTTTATTTTATTTTTACATCTTTGTAATCTCATTCCCCTTTCAGTGAACACTGTGCCTCTGAAGACATTGCCCTTGAGTGCTACTTGAGTGCACTCTGGAGCAGCTGAGTCTGGCATCAGCACAGATCCAGTGGTGCCTGCTGTTTTCTCTGTCCTGTGACTGAGATAGTGGCACCAGCAAACTTTTGTATGCTGGCTGAAGAGAGCAAACCTCCATGGTCACTGTGCTGCAGAAAAACTGTAGTAGTGATGCTTTAATAACACAATATTCTTGCCAGGTTCCAAATGTTTTATCAGAGCTAAGCAGCAGGAATGGTCTTTGAGAAATAATTCTGCACTTTTGGAGCTCCTGGCAGCTTCTCTGCCAGATGTTCCCCCCACACAACTTCAGGTCTCTGAGTGTAGGGCTTCCTCTGGCAGGCAGCAACTGAGCAGCCCACAGGAGCTGGCAGATCACAAGTAATTTTAATTTCCCTTTTCTCCTGCTTGAGTGACAGACAATCCTTCTATAGTGAAATCCAGCTCAGAGAGAGACTCAGCTCTGAGAAGCTGAAGAGCCATGCACCCGCAGCAGAAATCTGCACTCCCCACGCAGCAGTGGGAAGAGCATTCATGGATGTTCAGCAACCAAAAATTTTGCATTCTCAGGGTAGTATCACCAGCATGGGAGAAGAGAACAGGTTTTACATGATATCTAAATGCTAAGTTAACATAATTTTTAGTCTGTTCTTGGCTTCCCTAAAGTTGTAACACTACTTGCTTTTGTATTACTAGCAGTGATAGTACTGAGGACTGACCACTGACTTGGGAAGGAGTTTGAATTCCTCAGTGATTTCCATAAAAAGGGGAAACTCAACAAAAGAGAGAAACTCTGCATCTTGGTTATTACCTGTGGGCAATTAAAAAGAAAGAATTGAAGTAGCCATGGAGTTCTCATGGCACAGCAACTGGAGAACCAGCTACAGCTGGTTATACATTGAGTGCTACTGAGGCAAAATTTGGAAGTATTTTCACAGGGGATGAGCTGATGTCATCATGTTAAAAGCAGACGTGATTTATCACTAGCTAGAAATCTCACCTTGTCATGTGCCTCTGGTAGTTCTTTAGTTATGTACTTTTCTGACATGACTTTTTAGGGTGCCACATTTTCCTGTATCAGCAGATATTGATCCCATAGCCCCAGAGCTCTCTAACCTGCTACCTGAATGCAAAATGTGTTCATGGCTCATTGTGAGACTGCAAAAACACTGTGGTTTCATTTTTTAAAGAGGAGACTGTTCTCCTCATTTTTCTTAAATATAGTTCTCATTGTACTTTGGAACATATGGTCTGTATTTGGCAGGTGCTGAGCTTTTTTCCTCTGCTGAGTGTTTTTTTGCTCTGCCCACATTGCTTCTGGGCAGCATGAGGGGACTTGCCTTGTCTATATGTCAGTATATTTTACTGATTTCTAAAAAGCAAGCTACATGACAGTTCTGTAATGGCACCAGTTGTGGCTACTTACATGCTGAGCTTGTAGGAAAATACAACTTATCTTTATCACAAGTGCTTCTTCCTTTCCTTACTGTAAATTGCTGAGGTGATCCCCGGACCTATTGTGTAAAACTGTCATGCATGTACTTAGGAATTTGTTTGATCCATTGGACAGTGTTAATTTTTAGAACTGATTCTTTAAACTTAATTCTGGCACTAAATTGTGACTTGAATTGTACACTGTTATAAAGAATTTCTGTTGAGTCAAACCTCACATATAAACTGATTTTTTAAGAGGCAAGTTTCTGCAGAATCCAAGAACCATCAAAGTATTTCTCTGCAGTTTATCATTCCAAGTGTGCATTTACCTTTAAGTACATGTAATAAACAAGCAGTGTAAGTGACTAAAAATAAGGTAATGGTTGTTAATATTAAAAAAATAAATGGCAACTTATTTCTCCTTGTAGAAAGATGACTGTCCTGAGAAATGCCTGCTCTGAGCAGGAGTGCAATTGATGTGGATCAAATATTAGCTGACTGTGGTTTGAGAGGCAGTGGTTCCAAATAAGCTTCTCTGATGCCATCAGCCAAACTCTCTCTATTTCAGGAATACAAGATCTCACCTCTAGAGTCTCATCTCAGCATGGCTGATGACTTTTAACCCATCTTGCTCATATTCCTCCATCTCTCTTGGCCTCCACTCCCTTTATTCCATCCTTCCACCTATGATGAAAATTGAAAAGTACTGTGGGTTTCCCCAGAGCCTGCCACTGGGAAAGAAATTCAGGGCAACACTGGGAACAGCGGTCATGAGTCCTGCCATTATAAAGTGCTAAATAAATAATGAAATAGTTCATTTTAATCACAGTTCATTTCTCTTAGGTCAAAGAAAATATTCTAAATAGGAAGTAACATAAAATTAAGAAAGTGCTGTGAGAAAGACAGATTTAATTTTGTAGTATGAAAATTAACCAGAAAAACTCTAAATCACCATACAATTATTAAGGAAGAAGAAAAAGAGGAACAATTTCAGAGAGGTTTTAGTTTTATGAAGCATGAAAAAGAGCTTGAGAACAGAATTTGTGATGCATCTTGTGCCCAGCACCTGGTCTTCGTTTCCCCTAATTTCCCTGCCTTAATCCCCTGCCTTTTGCTGTGAGGTAGAAGTTCATGTAAACTTGCTGTGTAAACCTGCCTCTCTGTTTCTATTCTGCATGACATTGGTGTCACATTAGTGTCACTGATATGTCATCCCAACAACCGTTTCACAGTAGCAATAAACCTGGTGGATAGTGACTCTTGCCATGTAGAAATTCCCAGAAAAATCTATTTCTAACTCTAGTACATATGCATTTACCTCCGAATGACTGAAAACACTTATTTTAAAAAGAAACCAAAGCCTTTTACTTTCTTCCCTTTTTTGGGCGGGGAGGGGGTTGTTTGTTTTGGTTTTTTTTAAGGGTACAATAACTCAGCAGTTACATCTCCCATCTTTTGCTGTTTCCTTAAGACATTAAATGCTCTCAGTAACTTTTCCCAGACCCAGTGTGCCTAAAACACTAAATACACATAAAACAGTTCTTGCCTTTCTCAACTGCACAAAGCCTGTTTCTCTCCTTAAACATCTCAAAGCAGATGTCTGTTTACAGATTCTTTTAAATGCTGAATATAGGACTGGCTTCCTCCCCACCCTACTTTCCCTGTTTCTCCCCATCTCTCCCTTCTCTTCCTGACTTCCAGCCTCTGCTTACTAGCAAGCAACGTGCTAGGGAATCCATTTCAGTGCTGATTTCCCTTCCATTTTCACTCCCTCCTCACTTTCTCTTTCTCTTTCCCCTTCTCTTCTTCTGTGTAAAGCATTTGCAATATTTAGTTTGTTGGAATTTAAGTGTCTGCAGATGTCTTAGAATAACAGTGACAAATAATCTGGCTCCACACAGAACAGATAGGGTTACGCAGCTGATGGGAGAACTAAAATCCCTTTGAAGAAAAGCCAATGACACACAGACGGGAAAAGTGTGTGCCCCTGTCTAGAAATCAACTCCACAAACAAGGCACGGGACTCCATTCTCGTGTTAAGAGCCTATTAAGCATTTGGGTGTTGCTATTGCCCATGTGGCTTATTTTATATCACACTCTGAATACAGCTCAGCATCTCCCTTCGGTCTCCAAGGGGTGAGGCTTCTGCTGGGACAGCAGGCTCAGCCAGGCATGATGGCACGACAAGGGGACCAGCTGGAGCAAAAGGTTTCTGGATTGGGAAATAGTCTGTTAAAGAAAAGGAAGAGGTTGGGAAAGGGCAGAAAGGGGAGAAGGAGGCGGAGAAGGGGAGCGGGACAAAGCAGGCTGGTGGGTATTCAAGGCATCCTAAACCACTCAATAGGGCATTGTCCCCAGGCGGGGGTCCCGCTGGCGGTGGGGGCCAGGGGCTGCTTGCCCTGGAGGTAGCCAGCTGAAAGGTAGCCTGGGGGGCCCAAGGTGGCCCTGGAGGCACAGCCCCCCTGCAACTAGGGAAATATGGATCTTCTTCCCCAAAATTCACGTGGTGCTGGCTGTGTTTTCAGGCCCCAGCAACCAGCTGTCAGGAGCCAGTGAATGACGAGAGATTTTTTAATGATGGCGCTTTCAACCATAATGATCAGTTTGTGTTGCTTTCCATTTTCAAAGCTGTTTTTTTTTTTCCAAGAGAAAAGGCCTAAACCTTCCTTTAATGAAACACGAAGCCCAAGACCCTCCTTTGCAAGTGTGCTCCTCTCCACTCCCAGTGGAGGAGCTCATTATCATGGGCTTTTCAGGCCCACAAAGACAAGCTCTGCTAATACTCCACAGCCTGTTTCACATGTTCATTCATGCCCTTTTTTCTCCTTATTTTTTTTTATCAGTCTAGTTTCAGCAAGCAATCTGGGGCAAGCATTTTTTATTTGGGCTTTAGGAGGAGGAAAGGAAGAGGGGGGATTGTTTCAGATCAGGGGAAGTGGTAAAGCTTTTACTTAACTTCAAGCACATGAATATGCTCAGAGAAATCACTGGAAATGCAATATACCTGCCAGAGGCTTTAGTACTCTTCCCAGCTCAGTCATTCCACAGCACAAGTGCTAAAATTGTCTGCTGGTAAAATATGGCATACAGCACTTTCCTCCTTTGTACAGTGTTAGGAGCCTAAAAAAGGGCCTAAAAAGCCAAGTAATATTGCTATCTGCATCCGTAAACTCAGCAGTAAGTTCGAGCACTTTACAGCATTGATGCCTTTCAGCATGAGAAATGGGTAGAAAGGTAAAAAAACCCAAAAAAACCACAAACAAACAAAAACAAAAAACCAAACCCTCAGGATAAACGAGCCATTTAAGACATATTTGATGTTAAAAAATTGATCCAGGTGATCTGACTGCAAGTACTACTTTGATCCCATATTTTTAACATGTTTGTTAACATATAGAGGAGGGAAGACTGAAAGGAGACTGAAACTAAGGAAAGGGCTTCCAGTGAGTTCAAACAGCATTAGACAAGACCAGCAGAGCCTGTTGCACCAAGATAACAAAGCGATGTTATGCAGTTCAAAACTGCTACAAGATGCACAAAGTCAGTGGCAATTTCCAACACAGGGTGTGTGTCAAACATATCTTTACTGTTATTTGAAGATTTTGTCCAAAGTTCAGACCTGTCAGTTTAAGGGTTATTCCTGCTGCACCTTATTCCTCTTGTGGGATCCAGAAGAAGGTGCTAAGCACTTTAGTGTTACATCTGTCAAAGAAGAAAATGGGATTACTCAGAAAAAGACTGAGTAGGAAGAAACCTAAAAAAGACAGCAAAAGGGTTGTGAAACACCAAGCAGGAAAAGAACCTGACTTTCAGCGGGGGGGAAAGGGAATTGTCTTTTCAGAAAAGTCTGTTTCTCTTGTTTAAAACTGGGGAACTCAGGTGGACAGCAATATGCTTATTGCTGTGTGTCTACTACATGGTTATATTTTATGGTGCTGAATCAGATGGAACCAAATCCCTCTGAGGAACAGACAGTCCTTTAAATTTACAAAAAATGCTAATACTTTCCGTAATGGCCAGATCATGTTGATCTGCTTGTATGCATTCTGTAAATGAATACTAATTAAATACTTGCTGAAGCAGAATGGTTTTAGTTTGATTGCTCATGTGCTTAAAATTTCCTATCTGTTATTAGTTTGCTGAATTGCCATTGCATGCAACATGAACTGAAGCAGAAGTTTTATCAGGGCTGTCATTCCACTTCCCTCTCTGTGGCCTTGGTATAAATCCAGTGCAATTTAAGATTGCTTGAATTTATGCTGATGAATACAAGATTGATTTAATTCAACAAAGCATTTTACACACATACCAAGACTATCTTGTGCTTCAGTTACACTTCCTCTTGTCCATCAAATCCCAAATCACAAGCTGAACCTCCCATACCATGCTGGCACATTTTAGAAAACAGTCATGTTACATCAGAGAATTGAGGTTACTGATTTTACACTACAAAAACTTTTCAACAGTTATAGCTTTATTGCCTTAAGTAGCTGTTTTTCTTATTTCCTTTTTTGTTTTTGCTGTTTCTGTTAAGAAAATGAAAAAATAATACAGAAACTTGAAACGCGAACTGAACCTTTCTCTAGATGATCAAACGATGAGAATAGTCACACCAAGAGACAGGGAGAAGACAATCAGATGCTGGGCTCAAAGAGAAGGATCTTCTAAAAAGATTACACAGAAAAGTAGGACTCAAGAGTCACAGATTATTTTGTTTATTATTTCTCCATAGCAGGTATCTGGATACAGAAGAATTCTCTAAATATAAAGAACATGGGGCATAAAGGTGTCTTGAAAAAAAAAACCAAAAAAAACCCCAAAAACCAAACCTGTCACCAATCCCCCAGATGAGACATTGCAACACTGAAATGAACTAATCTGGGCCCCACTGTTGCTTCTCACCAAGTTATGGAGATATGACAAGGGAAATAATGGGGGCTGAGTGGGTGACTGGGAGGATTCCGGCCACCAGGGCCATGCTGGGGTGCTCAGCCCCCTCTCCACCTCAGCACAGGCACTGGGAAACTCAATACCCTGGTTAGGGATTGCCTGAGCTTGTTTTTCCATTGAGTGGAAACACATAGGGCATGGTCTGTCCTGAAGAAATTAGAGACTGAGAAGACCAATTAAGTCATTCAGCTTGACTCCCTGAGGCCAATTCAAAGACTGTTCTCTCTCCTAGATAATCTATTGTGGTTTTTTTCAGGGCAATTTTAAAAGTCCCAAGTGACAATGCTTTCATTATTTCCCTGAGGACAATAATCCACAATCCAATATATTTCATTGTCAAGAAGTTTTTCTTGAAATTCCTCTTAAAAATTCACTCCTAATTTCCTTCAATTTACCTAGTTGTATATAGATTTTTAGCTATAGTAAAAAATTCATCTTTGCTTTTAAAATGCTGAAGGAATGAGGAATGTCACAATATCCTGTCTTTATAATTTTTCTTTCAGAATGAGTTTTATTAAAAAATTATTTTAATTATGTTGATCCTCCCTGGACACCTTTCCCATCCACAATGTATCTGCCATATGATCTAATATTTCAGATGAAAGTTTTCACATAACTTTGATACATATGATATTTCCCCTGCCTCTGCAACACATTGACTGTTCAGGGTGGTTTTGTTTAACTCATATCAGCTCACACTAATTTTGCTGCTCAGTCTCATCAATGGCTGTCTGGAATCAGCACCAGTCCCCAGTCCCCTTTCCTTCTGTGTTTGGAATTATATCTCCCAGTGTCCATCACATCATACATTTCTAAAATAGCACAATTTATGCTCTTTTTTTCTGTACTAGATTTCCCAGTATGAAGTAATGCATATTTGTAATAGCAATCACATCACATAATTTTCATGCACAGGGTCTTTTTCTGTGTCCAGTGGTGTAATGCAGGATATTGATAACTCCCTGCTTCATTACTCATCATTACACTTTACTATTATAGTTTACAACTTTTGATATATGCTACACTTTCTCCTGTAAAAAATCTCAAGTTTTAGAAAAATATTTCAGGCAATACATTGTGAATAATTCAGACAAATGTAAGCCCACCCAAATAAGGCAATGAAAGTTCTATTGTTAAACTGATTTTTTAAATTTCTTTTTGTTAGAGATGTGAGGCATTTTCAAGGATCCCTCTTAATTTTATTATTTTTTAAAATAATTATTGTATGTACCATTCTGCTCAAGGTTTTTGAACATTCTCCCGTCCCATGTTTATTTCACAAGTAGTTGATATGTAGGTAGCAGCATTATTAGGTTACTCTACTATTATGCTAAGCCATGCTCTCATCCAGACTTGTAAACTTGGTGGGAATTATGTTTTCAGACTTTTTTTTCATTCTTCATAGCAAGTGTCATGCTGAAAAACACATTTTTTCCCTGCAAGTTTTATGAAGTCTGTTCCTGCATTCATGCACAGAGTCAGTGCTGATCCAGTGAGTACCACAATAAAAATCATGTGTGGCAGCAGTAGATGTCTGAATGATCCTGATTATTTGCACAAAACAAGGCATCCATATGCCACTGTTTAAGTCCAAATGAAAAATTGTCAGGAAAAAGATAAAGTCACCCAGATTTTCCAGCCCTGTCTTATTCTAACAATACCCTGCTTTGGCAAAATGTCTTTCTGGACAGAGGGTTCATAATCTCTTATGACAGTCACCGGAGATAGACTGTGTCAATATGAATGACTTTACCTTTTATAAATGCCATCTGTGTTATGAATGTTAATTTGAAGGTGACATAATTTTCTTGCAAAACCCATTAGGTTTTTATGCTCTTGGCAAGCAGCTCTGCTTTGATGATTAGACATAGTAACTCTTCTTTTAACAAGGAAGCTTAAATATTTGTCTCGGCTCTGTAACCAGACATGATTAAACTTAAAGTTGTGTTAATGATCTGACACATCTTTCTACATTTAGCTATTTAAGCACAACACTTTAATTATGGCTATATAATCATCAATATCTATAAAGACACATTGTGGGCAATGCCATGAAACAGGATAAGCATGCTCCTGCTCTTTCAAAGCCTTTGTGATCACACAGTCCTTGTTATAAGCATCTTTCATTCAGCACTAAATTCTATTAAACCCTACCTCTTTGACATCTCTTTCTATCAGATACAGTGATTGGTCCTCAAAAAAAGAAAAGTTTTCAACTCCACTGTATGTTTTCTGAAAGTTGGATATTTTGGTCTCCAAAATGATCACAGCTATGATGGTCACTACAATAAATCCTGAAACAATAACTTCAAAGGCGTGAGGGCTAAATGTGCAAGGAAATTCAGGTATCCCAAAGATTCAATATGCTACAGCCAAGGCAGGAACATGGGGATACATTCCATTTCTTACTGTATACAGATTTCACATGTCTCCAGCTCTAGGCAGCATATGTGAGAACATGCTGAGCACCTATATTTTAATTCCATCACTTAAATTTTACTTCAGGTAGCTAATTTCTTTGATGGCTTTGGCCCCAGCTGACTAATTACACAAAAAGGAGGAAGGAAGTATTACCCTTATTTTACAAATGTGGAATCCACTATAGAGAGATTAAATGCTTGCCTAAGGGAATGTAAGAAACTTGAGGCAGAGTCAGGAAGGCCCATTTAAGCTAGATTTAAGATCTAGATCTCCTTAGGCTCCGATTCCAGCGTCCTAACAAAAAAGCCTTTCTCCCTCACTTGTCTCAGCTATGTCAGCTCAAAAATGCTTTAAACTGGACATATTGAGACAATAAACTGTAACTCCATTTGCTCCCTTGGTTATTTTGTTTGTTTGTTTGTGGGTTGTTTGTTTTTGGTTTTTTTTCCATTTTCTAATGAAGTGGCTAATTCTTCTTTTCTTTGTAGGTTTTTGTACTGTGACAATCCCTTGTTTTGCAAGTGCCATTTAGTAAAGCCTTGAGCAATGTAGCTAGCATCTGTCACAGACTGTTTTTATCTTCCTTGTCTCCCCAGGGAAGGAGTGTTGTTTCAGTATGATTTCTGCAAACATGTGTGCTGCCAGGTATTTGTGTCTGAAGAGGCAGGTGAAGGTGAAAATACACCTTGCCCTGCCAGCCATGCTGGTGAGGTTATGGCAGTCTCTGCTCTCTCTGTAGGCAGGGCTGACTGAAACCTTCTTGGCAGCACGTGCGAAATTTTATGTTTCTCTCCTGGAGCGGTGTTGTCAGAGCTGGGCTGCTCCAGGTGTGGGAAGGGAAAGCGGGGAGGGCAGAGCTGGAAAGCAGATCCAGGAGAGGCCTCAAAGGGCTGGCATGTCTCGTCAGGAAGAGGTGTCAGGGGAACAGAGATCAACTACTGACCTCATGTTTTGGCAGCAGCTTTGACTCCTCACAGGTCTGGCACAGACAGTGGGCAGCATGGCTGTGGTCACTTTGCTGCCACTAGAATCCTGCCCAGGCAATGGCAGGGGTTGCCTTTATCCCTACCACTTTGGCTCCAGCCTTTGCCTGTCCTCCAAGGCAAGAGGAACTGAGGACATTTTAGCACGTCAAGAGTGGCTGCTCTACCCTCTCACAGATGGATGTAGGGCTGCGGGGCCATGAACCTCAGGAGCTGCCACAGCCCTTTAGGGCTTACAGGTTCACTCATTCAAACTGTGATATCCATACCCTGGAGGCAACAGGATCCAGATAATGCCTCTGGCTTTTAGGTGACAGAGTTTAGGAAACACATTTAGGTAGGGCTGAAACTGTAGGCTCTTCCAACCCAAATGCATCCCATCAAGTGTAGCTCCTTGCAGGCCTACTGACCATTCACACAAAGTTTGGCCAAGCTTGTTCTCTTTTCATAGAATATATCAGGTTTAGTTATAGGGTGTTCTCTAACGAAATACAGCTTTATTTCTAAAATACCTCTGCCTCTCTTTTGGCCCAACCACTTCTGTGATGCTACCTACCTCAGACCTGAGGTTGGCTTTTGCTATCTTCTGAATAAACTCAGATCTATAAGACTCGATGCCAGCTGGTCAGAAATGGGTCTACAATGTACATTTCCTCAGCACTGGACTAACAGATGGTCAGAAAGAGGAGGCCCCTCTGTTGGAGTGTTGCACCAGCAGCTGCTCTCAGGAGTGGCACCAGCTGTTGAGCATTTCCCAGGCTGCGGAGGGGCATAGGCCACTTCTCAGAGTTCAGGTTGTGGCTTCTTAAGGGTGTCTGTTACTAACTGAGCTGAATGAAAGCACTGAATTCAGCCAGCATAGGTGGGCTGTTCACTGCTGGGTGGGAAGGAGCTGGTCTGTGCCTCTTGGAAATCTCCCTGAATATGCATGATCTTATTGGCAAGGTAGAAGTGGCTCTTGTCTAGAATTCATCTTGGTTAAGTGCCATGGCCATCCAAGTCTGATGATGCATTTTTTCATGGTGTTCAGTAATCTGGGGTATGATTCAACATTTTCTTTAGAAGTCAACAAGAAGCCTCTCTTGGCATATTCTTTTATATTGATCTTAACACTTTCCTTCCTACCCTCCTGGTTCTCTCCTCCATCTGTTGCTTCTTTTAGACTTTCAAGGTGGGGTGCCTGTGATGCTGAGATCCAAATGAGCCAAAGCTGATCCCAAATTTTACTTATTATTTTGTTTCTATACAGGAACGTCTTCCAAATGCCTGTAAGCAAGCTGAAAATGGTAATCTGCACAGATCTAGGTTCTCCATAATTCAAGTTGATCAAATAAATCTCTTCAGACTGTTTTTGAACAGAAGCACAGACCTACAGTATTAATGTTGTGATGCCACAATTTTTTTTTCCTTCTGCTTGTTAGGAAAAAGGTACACTGACATTTCTGACATAGATGAATTTGTCCTGGTGTTCTTTTTAATATTAATTACATCAAATCTTGGTACAGAAAATATGCTGTCTCCATGACATGATTTTGAAGGAAAACAAAATTGAGGCAGAGGTTTTTTAATTAGGAAAAAAAAAAAAGTCCACACAGCAACACTGTTCATCTTTCACTGTTGAACCATCAAGCTGACTCTTGAAAGATAACAGCAGGTTATAGGGAGACTGAACTGCTTCCCACTCTAACCAGTATCAAGCCTGATGCTGACCTAGGCAGTATGTCAGGAATACTTCAGCAGATCATCACTGCAGAGTAGCAGCCTCCCTAAACAGCTGTGGCTCTGGGGAAACACTGTGGTAAGGGAACTTTTATGTCAAAACCCAGTTATGCTTAGAGAAAGGCAACAGCTAATTTTCAAATAAGCTCAAATGAAGACACAGTCAATTTCTCACTTGTTTCACCATTGTAATTTGGAAAAACAGAAATAAATTCTAAGGTCTCAGTGATTCAGAAACTGGCAGCTCTGTTAGTGTGGCAGAAATCTATACTATAGACACTTACTTCTCCTTTCCTCTTTATTCCTGTCACCTCTACCATTGGAATCAGATACTCTCCAAATTGAAAACAGGTATCTGATCCAGAAGAGTGCATTTCCCATTAAATGCAATGAATCCTGATGCAACCTGATTGGACACAAATGAACTGCAGAAAATTAAGGAAAAAGGCCAGTTTGAAATGTAGGTCCTGTAAAATGTCTAACTGAAGACCCAGGTGGCTGTGGAAAAAAGGCCAATCAACTGCTATTACTGCAAGTGCTCAGCAAACCTAAATGCCTTCCAGAATTTCCATCATTAAGTGTGAAGAATCTGGATTAGAATAAATTCTTTAACAAAGTTGGGGTTTTTTTTAATAAGGACTGATACTTGTTCAGAATAGAGTTTGAGGGTTTTTTTCTTTATGAAGAACATTTCTGCCCTGTAAGATGGGCTTGACCCGGTTACCACTGACAGTGGTAAAAGTCAGCCATAGCTCTATGAATACAACATATATGCTTGTGCCCAGGAGAGGTAATGGGAGTTGGATCAGGCCCCATGTGTGTGAAAACAGGCCACAGAAAATCTATTGCTTTAATTGCCTCTTAAAAGACTGACATGGTCTAATTTGCTTATGGTTAAACACAATAATTTATGATGAACAGGATGACTACCTTAAGCATTCAGCACCAATTACTAAACCTTCTCTTACCCCACCCCCTCCAAATATTATTTTACTTAATTCTGTTCGTAACAACAGGAACATTTTCAACCCCTCAGAATATCCCTTTGTTTGGAAAAAATATCATTAGCTAAACTAATTCCTGGGTAAGTCTCTGTATTTCTTCCCACATACACATTCTATATTGAGGTGCAGCATGCTCTGGCCATCATTACAATTTGCTGTGTTTAATGTTTGGAATATTTCACCTCCCCGTTAAATATCCCTTTGCCCTTTGTTAAGTTTGTTGCCTAGTAAATTGCATGTCTAGCTTTGAAGCTTATGTTGCTGCACCCCTGCTGCTTTAGCTCCTTATCTCCATAGGATTTGCTGTAGCACACACAGCCAGTGGATGAATTTGCACATATTTGCAGTGCTGAGCCTTGACTTTTACTGCTTGAATGTAAATGAAAAAAAGAAGGAAAAAAAAAGAAGTCATTTCCTTTTCGAGATCAGCAATTCATCATCACTAAAGCACTGGGAGGAAAATAGTTATCAGCTTCCCATTTTAGGTTATAACTTCAAAGCAAACCTTTGATTTGAATACCAGACTCTGAATGCTGGGGAAAGGAGAGGAAAAGACAGTGAGGAGAGAAGGGAAGGAAGTAGGAGGGACTGGACCATCACCTTTTGGTGGTGACAGCACCCACCATCATGGAGAGAAAAACAGCTTGCAAAGGTACCAGAAAAGCCACTGGTTTCTCACTAGCCTTGTTTATGCTCATTCAGGTTTTTAGAGAGACACTACAGAAGTTCATAGTCAAATCTGTTCTTACAGTCAAAACTTACTGTGATTCTTGTGGAAATGATCTGCCTTTAGGGTATTAAATACTTACCTACTAAGTTAATGAAAAAGCCTGCATTTTCACAGACTTCTGGACAACTGACTACATTGTACCCTCTAGCTCGAGCTTTTGGTTTTGTTTTTTTTTCATTTGGAGCAGTTAAATTCAGCATCCATTCATGGAGATACATATTTTTTACAAATTTCAATTAAACTCATAGACATTCTGTATCATAAACAGCCTGCTTTTTTTGCAACATGTTTTTAGAGTAAGGTAGAGGATTTAATTCCCTGCAGGGTTTGTTTAAAGGCTTGGTTTAAGTGCCTGCCTGAGCCCAGATCCATCTTACAGGAACCTGTTTTTCTGCTTGTTATAGAGCAGCCGTTCATGACCTCCTTTACTTCCTCCTTTTCTGATTCTTTCATTCTCTCTCCCTCTTTTTAAAATTTTATCATTCCGTAGCCAGCATACTCAAGGCTGTTTACAGCACTGATACCTTGCTGCATTAGTGCTGCATTGATTAGGGTTGAAAATAATCTCAGGAAGTCATGCGTAACTCCCACTCCTTGTCCTTTCTGCCATGTAAGCACATTCTTTTTGCCTGAATGGAAGGAGAATGTTCTGTATACAAGCTCTTTCCAAGCCTTGGAAATGTTCTGCGTAGGTGCCTTTGAGGACTTTCTTTGGCCTGTTTTTATGTCAGTCTCCTGAAACTATCATATATCAAAACTATGTTATTCCTTCATTCAGCTCCATTGTACTACCAAAAACACTGCTTAATCCATTTCCTCTGATGGGAGGAAGTGGGCTGTTTATTTTTGAAATGTGCATGCTATTCGCACGCACTAGGTTATCCAGTAAAAATCCCTATTAAAAGACCATTAATATACATGCTCTGGAAACACCTTTGCAGAAGTCTCTTAGGCTTTTAAAAAGAGTGTGGAGAGCCTGATTCCTTCGAGTATTTTGTCATTTGTTTCCGTCAAAGCACAACTCAGTGCCAGATTACATCTCACCACAGAGTTTATTTCTACGGTAAGCAGATATGCCTAATAAGACATTGGTGAGATTTAGACTTTAAATCACAGCCCATTGCAAACCCTAGTCTGCCTATTTAGGATCTTCACCCGTTTCCATACAATCCCATCTTTAGTGGAGCAGCACCTAATCCTCGCCTCTCTCAGCAGAACATTCTTTTTGTCAGGAGGGTGTGAGGGGTAATTAAGGGGCCCAGCCCCCAGCTGTATTGTCGGTAGTCCTTTATTTGCAGCCTGCTACTGCTGTGCTCAGCAGAAGGAGGGATGCTCTGCCTGAGGGAGTTCTGCTCTGGGACTGGGGCTCAACCCCCCTTCCACCTGCCAGAGCAAGGCAAGAGCTCCCCCTGCGCTCTGAGTGCAGACTGTGTCCTTGGGAGAGGACCTCTCCTGTTTCCCCTGAAACCCACGCTGTCATTTTAATCAGGTAGTTCTGTCTGTGTGAAGGTGACAACTCATAGCTGGCATAAACAGGGCCTTAAACTATGTATCTACCATTGGCAAACAGGAAAAAAGGAAAGCAGAATTGCTGTTTTGCTAGTGCCATTTGAAATTAGTGGGGTCATTAAAAGCTTTTATTCAAATAAATAAATTCATAAAATTGCCTAGAACTCAATAGTGGAGGATGTCTAATCAATAGTAATTCATTTTCAGAATTGCCGTCTGTTTCACAAGCCAGGAATTGCAAGAAGTAAATCATGACAAACACTGCAAGCACAGACAGGATCCATTATATCACAGCAGGGGTCACGCTGGAATCACTTCATCTGTTTTTGAGGTTTGAAAGCCCAGGATGCAGTGGATTTTCAAACAGACCCATCTGTGTGATATTTCTGGCCACAGATCTCCGGTTTCCCTACCAGAGAATGGCGGTAGCTAAATCTCTGTGATGTACTCCATGCCACGGGCTGAATTATTTACATTAGGAATAATCTTTTGGTGACTCTGCAGGTGTTTGTACTTGGCAGAATGAATTAAAGGGCTGTGCCTAAGTAACTTTTTTCTGAACATGATTTCGGCTTGAAAATTATTAGAATGAGTAGCTGAACTTTTGGAGGTGTAGTCTCTGCCTTGTGCTATAAGTAAGGACTAATGTCTTATGCAAAAGGGGAAAGATGGAGAGGGGCCACTGTTTCTCATTCTTTTTCTGCTGACCTTCTGAATAACAACAACAAAAAAGCTAAATGCCCCTAACTGGATTTTTCTGACAGTAAAATCCAGTTCGTTTAAAGTCCTGGTTTTAATTCTGTCCATGGATAATTGTGAGAAATTCACTTTTATAGTTTGGAGGCATTCCACCTGGAAAAAACTAGCTCTGGAAAATGAAATTTCCATCTGTTAAAAAATGGGAGGGAGTGGAGGGGGTAGGGCAGGGAATAAATGATGGTCTATGTAGATTAGGGCCAACATTTTCAAAAACAGGAACTAAAGTTAGCCTTGTGTATTCATACTCAGACACAAATAAATATATAGTGCTTTGGGAAATTGTGCTAAGCCTCTGCTAGCTCTGCTTATTTAACCTGACCTCATCATTTCAGGCCACAGTCAGCTGCCCAAATGTGGATAAGAGAGAAACTCGTGCTCATCCTTTTTTTGTGACAGCACTGACATGTCCCAGGGAGAAGAGCCTGTTTCTCTCTTCCTGCAGAGGAGTGAAGTGCCAATCCAGGCTAGAGCCTGTGGATCTGTTCATGGATAAAGGTTTAAAATTACAGTCAGCTTTGATGTCCAGAGGGCAGACTTTGGTCTGTTTAGGAGACTGGTTGAGAGAGTCCCTTGTGAGGCAGTCCTGCAGGGCAAAGGAGTCCAGGAAGTCTGGACATTCTTCAAGAAGGAAATCCTAAAGGCACAGGAGCAGGCTGTCCCCATAGGCCAAAAGTTGAACTAGAGGGGGAAAAAGACCAGCCTGACTGAACAGAGAGCTTTGTCTGGAACTCAGGAGAAAAAAAGTAAAGATTATGACATTTGGAAGAAGGGGAAGGCACTCAGGAGGGCTGCAAGGTTGTTGTGAGGTTATGATGGGAGAAAATTAAAGGCCCAAAGCCCAACTAAAACTTAATCTCACTACTGCCATAAAAGTCTATAAAATATGTTTCTATAAATACCTCAGCAACAAAAATAGGGCAAAGGAGAATCTTCATCATTTATTGGATGCAGAGAAAAACATAGGGATGAGAAAAGGGCCAAGGCATTTAATGCCTTCTTTTTCTCAGACTCTAATATAGAGACTAGTTGTTCTCTGGGTAACCAGTCCCCTGAGCTGGAAGACAGGAAGAGGTAGCAGAAAGAAGCCCCAAATCCAATGGTAACGCTCAGTGATCTGCTGCATCACTTAGGCATATTCAAATCTCTGCAGCCAGATGAGATTCACCCCAGGGTACTGAGGGAGCTGGCAGAAGTGCTCACTGAGCCACTTTCCATCATTTATCAGCAGACCTGTATCTAGAGGAAGTGCCCTAAGGAGGATCCAGAGAGTTATAGCCCTGTCACGCTGACTTGATGCCAGGGAAGTTCATAGAGGAGATCATCTTGAGTGCCACTACACAGCACTTACACGACAACCAAGGGGTCAGGCCCAGCCAGCATTGCTTTATGACAAGCAGGTTCTGCTTAGCCAGATGTCCTGGTTTTGGCTGGAGCGAGGTTAATTTTCTTCACTGTGGCTGGTATGGGGTTGTGCTTTGGATTTGTGCTAAACAAATTTTTTATAAGCTTGTTGATAACATAGAGATGTTTTTGGTATTGCCGTGCAGGGCTTACAAAGAGCAAAGGTCTTTTCTACTTTCCGTACTGCCAGGCTGGCAAGGAACATGGGGATGCTTGGGAAGCTGGGAGGAGACACATCCAGGAGAGGTGACCCCAACTAACCAAAGTGGTGTTCCATACCATGTGACATCATGCTCAGTATATAAAGTAGGAGGAAGAAGGAGGAAAGGGAGGACGCTTAGAGTAATGGCATTTGTCATCCCAAGTAACCATTGCATAAGAGAGGGCCCTGCTCTCCTGGGGATGGCTGAACACCTGCCTGCCCATGAGAAGGAGTGAATGAACTCTTCAGTTTTCTTTTCTGTGGTGCAAGGCCTTTGTTTTTCCTATTGAACTGTCTTCTTCTCAACCCACTAGTTTCCTTTACTCTTCCAATTCCCTACCTGATCCCTCTGGTGGGAGCGAGTGAGCAGCTGTGTGGGGCTTGGCTGCTGGCTGGGGTTAAACTCACCTAATCGCCTTCTGTGACTTGATCTCCTTCTGTGGCTTAGAGAGTGAGAAAGAGACTATGGATAATGTCTATCTAGAATTCAATAAAGCTTTTGACATTGTCTCCCACAGTGTTGTCCTGGAGAAACTGGCTTTCTGTGGTGTGGATGGGTGTACTCTTTACTGTGTGGAAAAATGGCTGGATGGCCAGGCCCAGTAGTGGGGAATGGAGTTAAATCCAGCTGATGGCTGGTCACAAGTGGTGTTTCCCAAGGCTCAGTACTGAAGCCAGTCCTATTTAATATCTCCAGTGATGGCCTGGATGAGGGGATTAAGGTCACCCTCAGTTCACAGACAACACCAAACTGGACAGGGGTGTTGATCTGACAGAGGAAGGAATGTGGACAGACTGAACCAATTGAATGAGACCAATTGTAGGAGGTTCAACAAGGCCAAGTTCCATGTCCTGCACTGGGTCACAACAACCCCAAGAAGTATTACAGGCTGGGGGAAGAGTGGCTGGAAAGCTACTCAGTGGAAAAGGGTCTTGAATATCCAAAATATAAGAATACCTCTTACTGAATCTTGACATTATTGTCGAATTCTTCGTGGTAGTCACATTTGGGTCACAATGATGAAAACAGCTCTTCATATGAAGGCTTGCTATGACTGGCACAAAATCAAATATTTAGTTATCTGTCGTCCATTATATACTGAAACATATTATATTTATGATGTAATGAAATATTCAAGCTTAATGCTGAGACACTTGTATCTTAGTCTTAGAATTCTGCGAGCTCCTGAAAATGTACTTTGCATACACAAGATGTATATTTAATATAAAAAGATGTGCACTGAAATATTAATATTTCTGTGAACTCTCTGCATTGTATTCTGCAGAATATGACTTACTTAAATGCACTCATTACACCTGGAAGTTTACTGGCTTCCACTAAAATGTGCTGTATCACTTGTGTCATCCATGGTCTGTCATTCTTATTTGAGCCCAAGCCCATCCCAGCTTTTCTGCACTTTGCCCAGTTGCCCCAAATCATGTGCTGATCTCAAAGAAAAACCCTGAGAAACAAGATTCATTTTATGCCTTCTCTGAAATGTACTTTTTCTACCGAGCACAAACAAATCTCACCAAAAATGGTTTTTCTTTTGACAATAATGCTTGCTGTTCAGCTTTCCTGACAAGCAATGAAGATTTTCCTTTTCTCTTCCATTCAATTCGCTAAAAAACCTGATTGTGCTAGTTAACAATGAAAGCATATCAAACCAAGACAAAATGTTTAAATAGCTCTTAGCCACCACATTATACCTAACTGAAAAGAATCCTCTTTCTAATTTATGCCAAAAAAAGCTTAGTTATCTCACTGAATAAAAAGAGAAGTGGGTCTTTTGTAGATAAAAATATGCATAATATTAAGTCCTTGTTTAAGTGATAAAAGAGACAGCTCCTCAGCATATCTAAAAATCTTTATAAAATTAATTAATTTTTATAGGAGAAAAATAAAAGGGATACAGTAATCCTAGAATTCTGTCACATATTATCTGAACATACACATTCTATTTGAATTCTATCTTTGGTAACAAATTAGCTCTCCATGAATTGATGTCTTGATAGATTTTCAAGAATTTTTTATTTTTCAAGGAAGTTTTTTTTTTTGTTTTGTTTTGGTTTTTTGGCTTTTTTTCTTTCTTTTCTACAATTGCCATAATTCCATTTCTAGTGCAGAACTTGTTATCAAATCACTTTGAAAAATGTGTTTACCCTTTCTAAAACAATTTGGGAAACTATTTCAACATCAGTAAAATGTGAAATGCACTAAGTTCAGTCATTTCTCATTATGTTAGTTGAATCATGGACAATTACAGTTTTGTCCTAGTCTTTTCTGATTTGCCCACAAGATGTTTGATCAAGATGTTCAGAAGTGGTTATTGACCCTAGTTGCCCAGCATGAGGCAATTTAGAAGGATCTAATTTGGACAAAACCTAGCCACCAGTCCTCTTCATAACTGTGAAATTACCCCAGTTATTTTAAAAACTGCTGACCTTCTGGGGTTTTTATTTCTTTAGTTCCATTTACTTGACTCTGGTTTATAATGAAAGTTCTATCTTTGTCTTCAGTGTATTAAAACATATGAAACTCTTTCAGAGGTGAAGGAAGTGTTTTCATAAGTGTGCAACAGTAGCAAATAATTGCCTCTGATTTGTTTTTATTTATAGCAAATTTTAGTTCTTAAAGTATTACCAACAGACTTGGATGGAAAACAGAAGTACTGTGTAAAGTTGTCAAGTAACTTGCAATGTCTGAGCACAAAAGGAAAAGTGGAAGAGAGATTTGGAATGATAATTGACTGCTGAGTGTTACAACTTCACCATGTAAAAGCTTCATCTCACAGTAAAGGAAGCCAGATATATTGCATTGTATTCCTTCTATATTGAACTATTTTGACAAAGACATTTCATAATCAGGTACACAGTGGATTCCAGAATATAATAAACCAAATATGGGGTGGCTTTATAAATATTTCAGTATATCATGCTGGTTTTTATATGAGGTGCATTTTCATTAGGTAACATACTTTTTTTCTTCAGTGTACAGTGTATCAGTGTGGCCTCATGATTCTCCCACTGTAGCAGATTCCAGATTTTGGGTGTATCATACATATGTTTTAGTACACAGTGTAAGAACTCACTAAATATTGATATTTTTAGAGAAACCAGATGTATTTTCTGGTGGCTTGGTATGGCTCTGTATATGATTGTGATCTGCAGGCCTGCAATGGTTGTGGAGATGAAGTGTCAAGGTCAAACATGACACTGACTACATGACCTGAAGTTAGGCCTTGCTGAAATGGAATGAGGCTTGAATGTTTTTTCCATCAGTTCTCCAAGCCTTGTAACATTTTCATGCATCTACTGTGTTTGAAAAATCAAGTGTGTTGGTAACATCCACTAAAACCCAGATTTGGTCATATTTTGAAGAAATTCTTCCCAGTGGAGCCCATCCAGGGCTGTAAACCAAAATATGTCACACTTTTTATTTTAGTCTTTTTTACTAGACAAATACAAAATTAATAGATTCTATCCACTGAAAATTCTCTGCACCCATAACTGGTTTCACAGAGAGAGCCTGTGGCATTGATGGATTGAAGCAGAGGGGTTTTTTTTTTGATTTTGAGTGCATCTACTGCAAGGAAAATTGTTTTTCATTGATTCCTTCCCTGGTAAGTAACTAGAATGTATCATCCTTTAAAAGCAACAGATAATAATCCTTGTTCTCCTAAATTCTACTGCTACATTAATTAGTTATGATAACTAAAACATTAACGTGCAATTATGTGACCTGAGAAAATGAGTGAAAAAGAGTTAGGTAGCCATCATTATGCAGTAAGAGAAATGCTCTAAGGTACTCAGAGCCAAATGAGTCTGAGTCCTATGCTGTAATTCTGACTCCATCCCCATGCCTCAAGAAAAGAAAGCTTGAAGGCTTGTGCAGTTTACTCTAAACCACCACTCTGTTACTTCCTTTTTCCCAGGAATTTATTAAAAATTCACCCCTGTTTTAATATATATATATATATAATTATAAAATCAGAGTCTCAGTTATCAAATATGAGCAGTCACTGGAACTGCTGTACACCATAATTTCTCCCTCTGACTCTAACAGAAGAGCAGATTTTCCTATTTAAGTGGTTTTAGGCCCTAACTTCTATGCAATAACTTAAAGATTTGATTTAGATGTGATGACAAGAAGGCAAGAGCTCTGACCCTTTGGAGCTTTGGAAGACAGGACTAAGTCAGGTTAGTCACTAGTCAGGTGCACTACCTTCCCTTCTATCTCAATTTGGAATAATAGCTTCTGTGCTTTCCTTCATTAGAGAGATCCTTCTCTTCTCACCCTACAAAGCAATTCATTCCCTTTGGTGTAAAAAGGGTAGCACCTCTGAAGTCATGGCAGCTTTTCAGCCTAATCTCACTTGGCTTATATTTTGTGTAAAAAGTTCTTTACCCTTCTTTTAGGGCAGGTCCTCCACTCCCTTTTTAGTTAGTGCTAAGGTTCAAAATTCAGCCAGGTGTGCTCAGGTCTACAACAACTTTTCTAGTTCAATAGCTCAAAGATACTAGCAAAGATAAATTTAAATTTTCTTTAGAAATCACTGAATTGAGACGGATTCTAACTTTTTTCTGTGCTTCTCAGTGGCTGGATCAGAGAAAACACTGTTGTCTGGACTGTTCCCAATTTCTGTGTATCTCCTTATAGAACAGATATCGTTATTGCTGTGACACTTATGCTTGACATTTTCTGTATTATACTCAGTTGTAAATGGCCTAAAAAATTGATTTTTTTTTCACCAAGATTTGTTTCATTTAAGAACTCCTGAGAAATATTAATATCCTTGGTAAAGGACAAAGTGGTGAGCTGCAAACCGAAGTAATCCTCTAGGGATTTGACTACCTGCCTGTTTTCCTTGCTAGCAAATATGTGCACTTTTCAAACTGAAGGTTACATTAACATTACACAGAGAAAGTCAATTAATTTAACAAATTATGAATTTGTGCAGTTTCTTGAACATGCTGTAACATGTACAGAAAGCAACTCTTTGTGATCCCACAGATGTCCTGTCCTCAGTGCACAGCTTCATTAATCATGTGCTACACATGTTATTGTCTAAATTGCAATGCCATTTGAGACAGGGAAAACATTGGGAAAGAAGTGTTGCTTACCCTTTGCACAGTACTAGAAATTTCAAATAAGCAGAGAGTTTAAAAAGACAAGTCAGTTCTGCAAAAGTTTCATTTTATTCTTAAAACTACTTTAAAGCCCAAACTAAATTATTTTATGTTATTTTATATATTTGTAGAGCAAAAGTAAGCATACTCAGGACTATGTATCCAGTTCATACAAAAAAGGCTGAAAACTGTAGTTACACCTCAGGAAGAGAAAGATGCGCCCCTAGGTTTGGGTTAAACCTCTGGGATATCAAAGAAATGCTTTTAGGATTCATGTGGTGGTGTTAAAGTGATGCTGCACATGACCTCTACTCTTAGTGCAGTGTACACACAGGCACTGGGCTGCATTTGCTCCCTTCCTAAAACTGAGTGAAATTCAGCCAGGGCAGAGGTATTCCTTCACACAGATTTTTGCCACATCTCCATTCTCATGGCTATTGCTGGCTGCTGGTCATGGTCTCCATTTTCTTACCCTAGACAAACATATAAACAAATGGCTATGTATAAAAGTCATTTCTGATCTATACTGTAAGATAGCTTTGGTAATTTGATATGAATTGTGTAGACCCTTTTGGCTACAAGGGTATCTGTTGCTTGAGGCTAGGACCTTCTGTGTAGCGCCAAGCTAGATGTCAGCACTTAAACAGCAGAGAGACTGTGTCTTAAAACATTTCCATTCCAACTACATCCTTAGCAGTCATCAGTCACCTGATCTGAATATTTCAAAATGGGCTGTTGTCTAATGTATCCTGTCATAAATTCCCCATACAGCTTTCTCAAATGTAAATCACATGTTCCATGATTCACAGATTCCATGATTTCTTTGCCTAGACATCTATAACAATTTAATAATGAACACAAGTCGACAAATATAGGAAGGATCACATTTTTATCTGTAAGAAGGTGGTGAGCAGTTTACTGCTCCAAGGACAGATAAAATTCAGAGAACTCAAGAGCAGATGATAGCATGTGGAGCATTTGCTGAACTTATGTAAATTCCCCAAAAAGCATCTGCCATTACAAATGTTTTGATTCCTTGTAAAATAGAGGGAAAAAAAAACCCAAACAAATAAACTAATGAAATGAGGATGTAAGTGAACAAAAAATCCTAAGCAAAATGAAGAAAAGGATGCAAAGAAGGGGTTAAAGAGAGAGAAGCCACAGATATGGACAGAAAGGCCTCTCATTCAATAAAAGCAGTATTACAGATACCCTTAGGGAAAGAATGCTACAATTAGGATACTTGATATGGAAAGGCCTACTTGTTACTTCAATCAAGATGAAAAGTGAGATCAGAAAGGGAGAAATGTTTGAAATCAACAGTTTTGTTGGGTTAGAGTCTGAGGGAAAGTAATTCAGACACTTCAGGCTAAATGGTGGAAGTGACATTGCACTGTCAGTTCAACCCTCACTTCAGTCTGATGCCTTATTAGAAGCTGTCACAAATTCACCAATATTCTGTGCTGCTTTCTTGCTTCTTTTCTGTACAGAGTGTGACCAACCAAAGAGTGCATCTGGAGATCATATCCCGGTAGTCTTGCTGATAATTCATGCAATGCCTGAAAATGGAGAGGGAGAGAGTTGAAATGGACTTGTTGCAAATGGCTCAGAGCACTGCAAATTAGAGTCATGGCACATGTTGAAGAAGTGGTCACCTACTCCTTAGTCCTCCAAGGCATTCGGAAGAAAACAAATGAAGCCCCTGGAGATAAGCCAGTAGACATGCAGAGGTACTTTTTTTGTAGATTTAGTAAAGTTCTGTGCTTAAAATATGAAAACATCAGGCAATTTTAACACTCCAGCTGCAGAAGAGGGGTTGATGCATATCAACAAGGTCAACAATCCATGGACATGTGCTACCTTTAACCTGTTGGTGCAGAAGAAGAAACATGCCTGAAAAACATGTTGTCTGTATGACCTGTGTAGATCACAGAAATCCATAAGGTGGCACATTTCTTGTTTTTCAGGGACTGTTAATGGAATTAGATCTGAAAACCTTGTTTTCACAAATTTTTGCCAAAGAAATCCACATATGGACTTATTTTGCTGATTGCCAAAATTAAAACAGATATTGTATCAGGAAATGTGAGTATCAGTCAATGTGAGCTGTTTTGTTACTAGATATTCAGATCACAGTGAAATTTCATTTTAAAATTTAAAATTTTGGATATGAACTCTTTTTCCAAAAGTCTAAAATTTACAAGTTAGATAAGCCAGAACAAAAATGTTTCATATCAGGTCAACATAATTTGGGAGGGTTGAATTTTGACCACTGATCAAATTATGTGTCTCACACAATTGTGAAAGAATTTTAATTTACTTTTTAAAAACTTTTTTTATGGTCCTGATGAAATTTTGAAGAAGTCTCCAGAAATAAGACAAAGCTGACACTTGTTTGCAGTGGTTAACCATTCCTCCCATTTTCTCTGTTCTCTTTCCACAAAATAACACACTTGAGAAATTATATGTAAGAAACAGTGAATACGAAATACTTAATTCTGTAGAGTGCATTCTTTCCATGGATTATGTGACAAAATGTCTGAATAAAAAATACATATCTAAAATGCACACAATGCTTTTCTCTCTGTTTTTTTTTTAACAATATTTCAAATTAAAAAAAAAAAACCTATAGAGTAAGAATGCCTTTTTACACATGACATTTCACAATTTTTTTTTACCTGGTGAATTGAATGAAATCCTCTAAAAATTTACCAACATTCCTTTAATTTTTAAAAATCATTTGGCAATTTCTATTTGTGTGAGTCCCTAAATTATGTTTCAACTGTCATTTTAGCTACATGGAACACAGGAAATTAATTTTCATGTATTTCAAGACTCAGATGTGTATACAAAGCCCAACAAACCAGCCTGGAACAGTAAACACCTTTTCAACACAGCACTATGCCCACCTTGTAATTGCACCTTTTTTTCTAATGGATTCAGGAGTATGAGATAAAATATTACAGAGATACAGCTAGTGGGGTGAGAGAAACCAAACCTAAATCCCCCAAACTCCTGCATCAAAACCTTTAGTGCTTTAGGTAAAAAAGGATCCATTAAGTATACTTCTGAATTAAATCCTACAGGGAAAAAAATGTTAGTCATTGCTTCACAATTTGCCAGATGTTTCCAGGTTATTTTTCTCTTTCCATCAGAGTCAAGTTAATCATGTTCAATAGGCCACCCTGCAAGGGAAAGTAAAAGTAACTTCGTTAGACAGCTGCTTTGCATAAAGTGTTTGCTTTCAAGGAATATTGTGCAGCTTGGAGATACTGGAAAGTAATAACAGAATAAAAAGTGGGAGGGAAAATCTGCTCACACATCACCATCCTACTGAGTATCTCCACATCCCTCCAAAATGAAACTAAAGCTTTGTTTTTGTTTTAGGGGAGGCTAAATCAAAATTCATTGATGACATTAAAAAAGCCAGCTTGATCCACTGTGAAATACTGTCTCCTCATCTTCCTTTATGACTCTAAGAGTTAGAGTAGGGATACTGTCTGAATAGACCTTAACATGTAAATAATGACTAAATGATAGGACAGTTTGGAAACAATTTGAAATCTGTGGAGAAAAATGTACAGCGACGGTGGCTTAGCTCAGAGTGCAGGAACAGACCCAGATCTGCTTTCTAACTGACTTTTATATTTTTAAATTATTATATTTTCCATCCTCCAACTACTTGAAAAAATATTTCAAGGCCTTTGATTACACATGGAGAGATTTGAGACAACTCAGCTGGCAAACACATTGCTATCTGGGAAAACCCCCACATACATCATTATAAAAAATGCAGACATAATTCTAGTGTTGAAAACTTACTCAGTTTTTGTTGCATAATTATTGTTTTTAAAGAATCCAATTTTACAGGAGCCTTACCAAAACTATGATTTTATGAAAAAATAATAGGATTTAAATTAGCCATGGGGAATCCCCAGTATAACTGAGAATCTTCATGCTCACCATTATGTACTTTTCTATTTTCTCAGGCTGTCTTTGGAAAGTTGATATTATTATAAGATTTTCATGACTTTATCTACTGAGTTCAGATTTTATGATCATAGATATCATATTGAACTCTGACTTATAATTGCCAAAGGAGGTTTCCTGCATGTACAGTGATTGTCATGCACAAGAAACACACAAATATATAAGTCGAGAGAAGCATATTAGGCTCACATACATAAATATATTTACATGTATATACTTGGAGTGGGGAGGTGGCACAGAACACATTGGATCCAATCTCTGAATTTAATTACAATCTCTTCTGTAGATAGTTTTGAATATGATCCCATGACCCTGACTCAAAAGAAGAAATAATGTTACTTCAGAGAATGCTGAACAAAATGTACTGACATACATTGTGTCAGTAATGCATGAAACACAGGATTGCTAGTGGTCCCAGTGGTTGCAGCTGGGTGGCAATTTGGTATTAATATTTCATTAAATATTAATTAATTATTAAATTTTCTGCCTTGCCACACCTAGGAGCAGCAACCCCCCACCAAAGGGTACAGCACCCAGGGGAAAATCAGGGACATCTCTTCAAAAGAGAAATCAATTTTCAGTCCTTGCCACTACTTTTGTGTTCATTTAAATTTTCCTGGTTTCTAGTTTTTAATCCTAATGAAGTGACTCCTGCACGAGTGTGTGCACATGTGTATGAGAGTACAGAAATCTTCTGGTCTTCCTTGTGGTACTAACAGAGAAAAATCTGGGCACATCCCCATGACCCAGCTGGAGTTGAAGGTGTTTTGTCTTCATATACTTAGGAACCTTGGAACTTTTTCCAATAGAAGTATAGGTCAGTAGGAGTGAATATAAACCTCCTCATTACTTTCTGCAGATCTCTTCTAGAAGAATTGCATGGATGAGCATTTGGAAATGACTGTGCTTTATCCCTTTTATCACACAGTCACCACGATTTACTTACTCCCTGGCAGGGACTCCAAGCTGTCTGCCTCCATAAATCAGCAGCAGCCGCCTTAGCCCTCTCCCAGAGGGTTCAGGTTGAGGTGCATGCAGGTTGAGATAATTCATGGCAAACATGACAGCCCCCTTAAGGATTTTTTTATGACTTGATAAATGCACAGATGTGCCAAGGTTTTTGTAGGTGAATGATACTTAGATGTTTGCTGCTGAGACATTATACTTTGATATAGATGTCCAGATTCTAAAAAAACTGTATTTTTTCAGGATATTTTAACAAATGTAGCTCTTGCTTAAGACCACTGTTGTGTTTTTCCCTCTTTAATCTTAAAAGTAACATATGGATAAAGCCCAGCATTTGTCAAACTGACGTGGGAACAGACCAGACATTTATAAATCTAGTTCACAAGCATGTTTTCTCATGTTTTGTTTAATCTGATTGCAATTATGTTGTGTTGGGAGAAGAACAGTAGGAGCGAAACCCAAGCACCTCAGTGGCACTAAGATCTGAGTGGCTCTGAAAATGTGAGGTAGAAATCCTTGCATTTGGCAGAGCCACATGGACAGATTTTGCACCAAATGAGCAACCTGCGGAGCACGTGTTGTTGCCCCCCCACCCCACACCCTCCATGCACACTTGTGCACATACAGCATGTTCCCAAAGTGCCCCTTCCAGCAGGAGCTACTGAACAGGGACGACGGAGAACCAGGACACATCTATTTCTGGGCTGTGAAGAGAGAGTCTGTGGCACAGACATCCCGCCGGGCAACCTGTGCCGCATGAGGCTCAGCCATAACATGCAGACTCATCCAGGGTGTTTGACTGCTTACTGTGACTCTAGTAAAACCCTTAATTCACAGTGGCTACTTTTAACCTGGAGGTTGTTCAGACACCAGCTTTGCAGCAGCATGGACCTCTGCCCTGCACCTTATCTCTTCCCTTGGCACCCTGGCTTCCCTGGAAAGATGGGAGCCCCACAATGTTCCTGCTGGCATTTCAGTTTGGCACATGTGGCCATAGGTCAGCAGAGACACAGGCACTATTTCTTTTTTCAGAAACAATGGGTGTAGTGAAAGAAGCAAAAAGACTCAAAAAAGGAGAGGTAAGGATATTGATTTGCTAAAGAAAAGTGTTACTCAGAGCCTGAGCTGGGATAATAGAACCGCAGGACACGTCCTTACACAAGGAGCAGCTATTCATGGCCCTCCTTGAGATGTATAGATTTAATGGCAGCTGTATTGCCTTCTAAAACTGCCTTGTGCTATGAGATACGGTATGTACAGTAAAAATAGCACTCTCTGCACAGCAGGTTTCTATTATGGGATTAACCAATTGTGCCCACGTTGTAAAAACCTGCTAACGACTACCAAAGGCAAATCTCCCCAAAGCAGCCTGCCAATGAAAGAAAGTCACAAACAAAAGACTAATGACCTAAAGTAAAATTCAAACCTGAAGATACCACAGAAAATATTGCTTAAAAAGCTAAGGGTACAAAAGTGTGTGAATTATGCAACAAAACCCAACTAACAACGTCCATTTTTTGTTCCCCCATGTCCTATGCTACTACTTCTGTTAATGCATATGAGATTGAGAACTGCAGGGGGAAAGACAGCATTCAAAATGTGTTTATTTATGAATTCCATTCTCAATGATTCTTCAGCTAAACCAGAAGAGGTGTGGATGATTCTGACTGAACTGGCAAGGTTATGTTAACATCACTATATTCCCCTACTAGTCCCTGCAGTGACTGAAGTTTTATGCAACCCATTTACATAACTCTGAAAGAAATCAATTTCGTTCCCTTCTAGAGTTGACCAGGTCATTCATTTAATTAAACTTCAGCGAGTATAAAAATAATTTGCTTTCAGTTCTAATGGTCTCATATTATATCTTTTTTCAGCATATGGTACCAGGCAGATTGCCAGCCTTATACGGAAGAAGAAATTCAGCAATATGTTGCAATAAAGCTCTCTCTTAGCTCCTCAGTCAAAACTTACTTTCACCTAAAATATTCTTTCTTGCCCTTTCTTATTTCTAGGATCTCAACATAAAGTCATCAGCATTCATGCTGTAAGATTAGATTTAATGTGTTTCTAAAGCCTCCCATTAACCTTTCAGAAAGTCTGACATTTCCTGATTCACCAGACAACTAAGTCTTTTTCTATTGGGGTAGACAGTCTCTTCTCAAATCACTTGCATGTGTCAATAATGACTCCTTTCTTTCCCCACAAGCTGAAGGAGAGTGGGGCCCCAGCTTCCTTGACTGAACGAGGCTGCTTTTGCAAAAGTTTGTGCACAAGCAAAGGCAGGGATGGAGAAATAATGTTAAGCAGCTTCACAATCAAAAGCTTCTGCAGATAGCCTCAAACCCAGACATAGCTGGATTGGGTAGTAGATAATTCTTTATTAAGGTACTGACAGAAATGTAGTCTTTCAGGATGCTTATGAGCCTGAGGAAAAGCTGCTATTATTCTTGAATTTCCATTCCTGCTGAGCCAGCACCTGTTTGCACTTTTCCCTCATTCTGGTCATGCAAAGATTCTCACTTAGCATGTAATAAAATGTTGCTTTATTTCCCCTGTAAGCCAAACACATTGACATCATTGGGTGTGTGCCTGGTTTATGGCCTAAGGATTTGGCCATTTATACATACACAATTATCTAGATCACTTTTCCTCCCTTCACTCCACACCCTCCAGTCCCCTCCCACCCCCAGACTCATGTCAAAACCACAAGTCTCTCAGGTTTATTTTTTAAGTTAACGTATGTGAGTGTCATGTGCTTGCAGATCTATTTGATTTCCTTGAGATATCAGGGTGAGAGAAATTCTTTACATTTTAGCCATTAGTTTGTTTTATAAAATTAGAAATCACATGGCTTTGGTGAACTGGTCAACTTGTTTCCTGTAACTACAAAATTAAAATATTTTCTACAACCTAGACACCATAGAAATTTTTGACTGAGTTTGCATTTGTCATACAGAATGACTTAGTGTTTGACAGTGGAGTCCCCACTGTATACTATTTGTGAGGAAGGACAAGGAAATTTTGGTCTTTTGTCCTTGATTTTGTGTTTCCTTCCTACAATCCAAGATGGCTCTCAAAAACATAAATGATTATGATTTTTCCCACAGATGTGATGTTTCCCACATACTATCAGGGATTTAGTGCCACAAAAGCTGAAACAAAGTAATGTCTTTTAAACTTGCTTGGAGGTCACACAGAGCTTTTTTATGCAATTCCTGTGTTGGTTATAGCAGAGAGGAATCCCCTGCTTTTTTCCCTGATGTCAACTCTAAGTAAAGCAATTGAGAGAAAGTACTGTTTTCTCTGTCTTATATGCATTTATATAAGTCTATATATCAATGTAATTATACAGTGGTTTGTACCTATACCTATCAAAATTGACATGTATATTGATATGTCTTTACATATGTATTTATAGATATAAAAATATATCTATAGCTCTCAATATAAATAGGCATATGCAGCTATATATTAAGAGCTCCCAATAGGCATCACTACCAATGTGTATTCATACAGGTCGGTGTCTATTTATACAAAGAGATCTTGATCCTTTTTGACCTGCACATTGATATCAATAGGCATGAATGCCTATTGACTTGATAACTAGAACTGCCTATGGATTTGAATATCTATTAATACGTATTGATACCTGTTGACATCAATACCTATTGGTAATATTAAGAGCTCAATACTTAATAATACCTATATTAAGGGGCACTGACATCTATCAATATTGATATCTATGATATTAATGCCGATCACTAGTCACTGATAATATTAATACCTCTTAATAAGCATTGGTGCATTTTTCTGTCAAGAGGCATTGATACCTACCAACATAGATTCCTTTTTAGATCAATATGATAGGCCTCAATACCTATTGGTTTGGATACCTGTTGGTGGGTACTGATATGAGTAGGTATTGATACAAATTTATATGTCCAAATATCCATACCTGTTGATAGGCATCAACACCTATTCAATCTGATATCTATCTATAGTGATGAGTATCTATTGTTTTGGATATTGATTTGGATCTCAATATGCACTATTAAATATCAATAACAATACCCTTTGATAATTGTCGTGGTTTGGCCGGAAATGTGTTTCTAGAAAAGTCTAAGTTGGGCCAATCAGTGGCCAAATTCAAAATTGGCATGTGATGTGGCCACTAAGGATCTGGATACGCCTCTGAGAACACACGGGGGTTAAAAGCAGGAGATTCCCAGAGAACTTCCTCTTTGGGAATCCGACGTTGGTGAGTAAGGTCCCTGCGTCTGGGTGGGGGAGGGGGAGGCCATGACAGGGAGCAGGCCGGGAGCCCCAGAAGGTGCACATGGAGGAGAGAACATGCAGGGGTGGAAGAGACTTGGGATGTCTGGGCAGCCCCATATTTATCAAGAAGATTCAAAACAGTGAGCAATTAAAGTGTATCAGTAGCAACAATATCTATTTATATTTATAGCCACTGGTACTAATTAATACCTTCTGATATTGTAAGCAATGAATAAGTATCAATACCCATGTATTTGGATATCTATCAATAGGTAGCAGTATCAATGGGTATGGCTACCTATCATTACCTGGCAGTATCAATAGTTGTTGATAGCTTTTTTCATCAATACCTACCTGTATTGATAAGCATAACTGTCTAATATCTATAAGTATTGATATTGATTTTGATATCAAGAATCATCAATGCCTTCTAATATCAATATATTTTAATATCAATAGTCATCAACAGACAATCAACACCTATCAATTTTGAGACATATCAATTATAGGTAATGATAGGGGTAGATATCAATAGGTACTGACACCTATCATTATTAATAGGCATTGTTAGACATCCATACTTACTGTCCAATGCTGATTTCAATATCTATATGTATCAGCAGCTATCAATATTGATACCTACCTATTTTGGCATCTGTTGGTAACATGAGGTACACAGACCTATGAACACCAGTAGAGCTACTCTTCATCATGCTGTAAAAGCTCCTTAAATTTCTAAAATTCAGGACGTGTCTTTATTCATGCCGTACTAACTCCTTTGTCCAACCAATTTGTCTGACACAGAGAGACACCACACTTCAGGGACTCCTTCTGAGAAGTGCTGTCTGCAGTGAAGCCCTGCTTTGCACTAGGGTCAGAATATACTTCTTGGCAATGCTGTGCTGATAAGCCTTGATACAACAAGGAGGCCAGAGAATAGCCTTGTCAACAAGGACAACTTCCACAGAGTATTTTGATAATGCAGTAATGTGTTGGAATAAACTGATGGCCTAGCTCATATAGTGATGGATAAATTATTGATATGGACTACATTTCTAAGACCTCTTCACGTAAAGACTTACGTGACAAATGCCTCTGTGGAGATAACTCATGCATAAGTAGCATATATTTTCATTATTGATTTACTAAAAGGATATTATTGCTACTGCAAATGCAGGAAAATTTTCTCTGTGGGTCAAATTCCATTTTGTTGTTACTGCAAAGAAAGTAACAAATGCACCAGGGATTTTTTTAACCTTCTCACCCAGCCCATAAGAAGAACTCTAGTTTAGCTGGTGGTTTAACTTTTCCAAAACCATACCCTAATATGTTGTGAGCTGCACTAAGTGTCTCAAGAAGAGAATAATAAACAGAAAAGAGCCTACTCCAAACAACTGAAGCCTTAACAAGCCGGTGAATCATGAAAGATGTTAAACCTTTCTTTTCCAGTGATCATTTTGCTTAAAAGAGAAGAGAAATACAGAAGGCAAACACCAGATGATGCATCATGTTTAGGTGCTGAGCCTGTACTGAGTGGGGAAAGTTAAATGCTCATTGCTAATTTGGAGGCTCTCCCAGCCTGATTGCAAGGGCCCAGCCCCACAGTCCTCCAGCAAAGGAGAGGGACAGACCAAGAGACTGCAATCAGGTTCAGCCAAGAATCCCGACCATGAGTCACTTCTCTGGGGATGGACTGGGGCATCAGCCCGTGTCTGGACTTCTGTCAATGGCACCTGTGGCCAGGCAAGGCTGTGGGGAGAAGAAAACTGGCATTGTTGCAGCACCACATCTCCAGGGACTGATGGACCTAAGGGTTGGAATGAGGTTCTGAGCCATTAACAGGGTGAGAGCACTCCCAGAGGGCTGGGTAGAGATTGTCAACACTGGTGCTGCCCCTGGGACCATGACAGCAAAACAGCACTGTCAAAATTGTATAGATGGGCATATACCTGATATGTATCATGCCAGGGTTCCCCTACCAGTCTGTACCAGAGCGTAACATATCACTTTGGAGAACACTTGCACACTTTTCTACCCATTCCTATAGAACCTAAACAATACTAAAATAGTGTCCAAAGAAGACGTCCTCCCCTGTTGGATGCATGGTAAGACAAGTTAAGGGTGGGAATTCTGAAAACTCCTCTGAGAAAGGATTATATGCCAGCAGGAGCAGAGTGATGAGACTATACAAAATCCCCACAGTGGTGTACATATGACACTGCTGGAAAGGAGCCTGAGCTATACAGCTTGTTTCCTTTCAGATCATGAAGTTTTCCAGCCCTGGAGAGGTTTGGTTTCTGAAATCCTAATTCTGGACCCATTATGGTTAAAACAGAGTGTGATAATCCAAGATGATGTAAGATATATAGAGTGCATTCAGAATGCAAAGTGACACAGACATGAGGGAAATAAATGCCATCATATTTAAAATATATTTAAGCTCCCAACTGCCAAATTTAAGTCTAAACATATGCTTTTGAAATCCAAACTATATAATCGCATTTGAAAATTCTATGGTCATTATGAAGTATTTATTAACTGTTCATTACTAAATAAAGAAAATCATTATTTTAAAAGTGCTTAGCTATCTAAAATAATCCATCTAGATTTTGGTTCTGTTTTCATCCCAGTGACAATATACTACAATACATTAAAAGGTTTAAGTAAAGCTTTAAGAAACTTATTTTTCCATGTACCTAGGCCATTAGTTTTCTACCTATGGAGGCGCCACTTCTAAGCATTAGGAAAAAGTAGCCAACAAAAGAAGAAACTTCTATTTCGAGAAGTTTTATATTTTCTATACAGAAGACGTACACTTCATGGAAATACAAAACGAGTAATATAGGTGTTAGGGAGATTTCTTGCCAATAAATTATTGCACTATTCTTCAACATTTCTATATAGAAACAGCTGTGTTTTTCTCCTAGGAAAATTTCAGGGGAAATACAGGGCCATTCTTGCTGCTGTTCAAGTGACCAGTTACTCTGTCCATGCTAGCTAACACTAGCATCACCCATCATCCCTGTCTTTGATTACTTTTATCAGACCCAGTCGTTTCTGTGGTCAGATCCTCAGCACAAGCAGAGTCTGTGCTGTTATCACTGAAGCTGGGTTTTGCACCAGGACTTTGTGATCTAGGAGCTGAAGAAGGCAGCCCAGATAGAAGTGTATGTAACCCAGGGGTAGGACTCCAGGGAGTCACAGGGCTTTGGCATCATGGTCTAGATGACATCTTCCTCTTCAAAGTCCATTTTTCACTCTTTCTCATGGCTAGAGTAGGTGTGCTCTGCCAAAGCTAGGGCCACAGGGGAAATGAGCTACTCAGAGCTGGGATGCCTTAACAGCAACATCTCTTAAGCAGCTGTGACAATATCACTGAGAGTGCAGAGGCAGACTTGACTAGGTAATCCATACTTTCTCTACATGGAAATATAGGTTAGTCAATATATTGATTTTTTCTTGGTAAGTGATTTAAAACCATGGAGTGAAGGTTGGCACATGAACTCCTACAGGAGTTTAAGCTGCTGCTGCTACTGCTATAAAAATTCTCCAAACTAGGATTTTAGGGGTTTTTTTCATCAATTTTTGTGTTAGAGAATGAAGCAAAAATGAGAATTAGGTTTCTATTTATTATTATTAATTTGGGTAGCTGGCAGGTGCTTAATCCTTTGCACTTGAAAATACAAGTGACTGAGGGTAAGAAGATGCTATAGGGCAAAGAGATGTTAGTGAAGGAAGAAGACAGCAGGCTACACTGTCAAGGGGGATATCAGCAGACCCTCTAGCTATTCTGCTTCACTGAAGCAGGTTCAGGGGGATGCATGTCTTTTTAACTGTATTTCTGCAGCTCTATGTTAGATAAACACATATTCACATATCATACACTCTTGGGGATTTTTTAAAATTTTAAAATATTTTTTAGATTTGTTTTCTTTTTGTTTTTGTTGGTTTCTTTGCTATTTTTTAAGAAAATAACGGAATATATTTCCTTGCCAACAACCAATACACTACGGAATAGCAAATTAAACTGTAAAGCCTCTTAGGTTTGGATTAATTCTAGCTAATTTTAGGTACATAAATGAGACACAGTTTATGTACAATACCAATTTGGGTACACTCTGTTGTCAAGACAAAAAGACAGGCTACATCTAGAGGACACTTAAGTATTAAAGTGGCTTGAGATCACCCTCAGAAAATGTCTGTCTGTGTCAACTAGTGGTAGAAGACAAGTGGACGAGCCATAATCTGAATTTAGGTGCCTTAATTAGATGCCTGTAATTGGTTGAGTTGATTCCAGATTTATTTAAGCAGGAAGATGAATAGGGGACTTGTGAAAGAAAAGCAAAAGGACAACAAATCAGTAAAACAGTCAGCTTTTCTTTCTAGACTCTAAAGGTCAGTTCAAAGACACAGAGAGGAATAAATAAAAATAATATTTTTAAAGGCTGAAGAAAAATAATTCCTTCGAGCTAAGACATTTAACATAATGGTCATAGAAAATCAGTTTTTGTTTCTTTGCTTCCCTGCTTTGTATGGCATCCTCAAAAGGACATTTGAAGTTTCAAAAATAATATTTTTTTAATATTAGGTGGATGATTAAAGACTGCTAGCGGAATCAGAATTTTTCTCTCTTTCTAAAATAATGCAAATGTTTATTTTACAAGAATCACCTTTGGCATGATGGAAATCTCACTGAAAGTAATGGTAATTGTTCAGGTTAAACCTTAATATTCCATGTATTTCCATAGCTTTTCATTTAATTATGCTTCTTTTGAAGCTCTGTTATTAAAGAAAATAAGTGCTACCTTTCAAACACAGCTGGAGTAGCGGCAAGGGACAGGGGTTCTCTGTAGCATTAATTTTTAATGTGTTTTCACTCTTAAGATTGACCTTCCATTTATAAGATAAAAGTACGTTTGAGACAAGGAGTCTCCCTGAGTTATTAATAGCTTATTTAATTATTCTCCTTTCCTTGGTAGTAATACTTCAGAAGACATTCAGAGAAGCTGCATGAACACTTTGTGCAGTACTCAGAACATGCAAACATTTGTTTTATTTGCCCATTTTCCTTGATTTACCAACCTGTTTTAGATGCAATTGCCAAACTCGATTGATGTCTTTCATTTTGTGGTATATAGGTGAAAAGATTACACATTATCCTCCGAGTCTGGCAGTAGCAGAAATAACCCAGGGTCACATTTCCAAAGCGAAATTTAAAAGCAGTAGATCTCCTCTCTTGGAGCTGCTTTCTCCTATTTGGGATGGTTTTGGTGGCGCCCAGCACTTGTGCCAGAACAGCAGCACTCTGACTTTCCTGCTGCCAAAGAAGGAGCTTGTGAGCACAGTAAGACCTCAAGACCTGGCTTTTGAAGGATGTCTGGTCCAGTGCTGAGCAAGCCAGGGAGGAGGTTGTGGTGCCACCTGCAGAGCCCTAGAGCTGTTGGCAGCTCTGGGATAACAGCACATTCTCATGCTGCCAGTGATCATAAATGCCAGTTGTACTGAACAGGGCCAGACCACTTCCACCATAGCGTCAGGTAGAGGTTAGCTTGGTCCAAAGAGAGGGGTGGACATGAAAAATAACTGTTCTGGGTACTGCTGTGGAAAGCAAATACGTGTGCCCTATGATATTTTAATTTACCAAGAGAAACAGATGGGGGTGGGTGAACAAGCCAAAACCAGCTTTAATTATTACTCCTCTGAAAAGGAATGTGCATAGGGACTCATGCTGCAGTAATTTGGAATCAAACTGGCAGTAATACCTCTGTCTTTAGAAGATCCCCTAGTACTTGTTCCAACAGCTCAGTCTATTTTGCTTTTAAACTCCTTCACCTACAGCCTAATACAATTCCATTACACTCAGGCTCCTAAATCCATGGAAAGATTTTAGAAGCATACAGCTGAATATGTTGCAGACATCATCTGTGGGGGCACTCAGGCAAATTTCATTTAACACTGAAATTTGTTTTCAAGATGTGACAAAGACTTTCCTTGTATCTGGACAGGTAGATGTATTACCACTGTGGAATGTCACTTTCAGAGCAGAGAGAAAGCTTCACAAGAATAGGTCTGTGCATAACAACAGATTATTACTTTCTTTAAATGAACTAGTTCAATCCAATGGAAAGAGAAGCCAAATTGGTTCAAATTAAAGTTTGTCTGAAAATACCTCTACTTACTGTACAAACCTAATATTTTCTTTACTGCTGTTAAGGAGAGATATCATACTGTGATACCTAATGAAGTTCAGATGCAAATTATTGAAATAACATAGAGCAATCAGGTGGGAATTGAAAATTCAGATTCATTCTGTGTTTGTTGAGAAGTCATTATTAAAGAAAAAAGAATCATTCATTTCCACTGAGTTACTTGGAGACATTAAACACCACACGACAGAGATTATTAATGTTTCACTAGCATCTAGGACAGCCCGCCTTTCTAGTAGGAAATAGCCTCCCTATAGGTATATCTAAACAAAGGTGAACTTGAGGCACCTTGAGATGAGATGCCCTAAAAGAGAACAAAAAGCTAGAAAGCTATTTTTAAAAAAGCTGATTAACTCAAACTTTCCAAATTCCTGTCTATTGTCCCAAGTCACAAGATTGACTTTCCTCCATGCTATGACTAGAAACTCAGGCTCAATCATACAGATTATACAACCTTTCCTCCTGATGTCGAGCAACAATTTCAACTTTCCTTGTGCTGGTGTTTATTTTTGTCTTTTGTACTCTGATGGGTGTGTGCATGGATTTGTTAATCTCTCTCCTCTGAGACTGCTTCCCCTTTCAGCTGCTCAACTCCTGGTTGGTTTTTTAAATCATATGTTTCATCATTAACATTATGTTGGTTGCATGCACGTCTTGATCCTAAGCACCACGAAAGCCAGACTGGGAATATTGCCCAAGGGAAGGCAGCATGGTCTCCTCTTCCAAGAAGCTGAGTAACATCTAGTTTCATAGCTTTCAGTGAAGGAGACCTTGCATATTCCCAAGCTGCTCCACCCCTGGCAGGATCAACCCATATACAGTGTGCTGCTCCTACTGCATGAGGTCAAGGCCGCTAATCTATTATTTTGTTGAAATTTAAGCACAGGAGATGCAAGAAGCTAACAGTGGAGAGACTTGTAATTTATATCCCACTCTCAACTCACTGCAATAAAAACAGGCCAACAGTGCAGGAGGGTTTTGAGACTTGAAAATGAAAACTGGACACTGGGATTTATTTTTCTATGGTGGTTTTAAGAGACCAAAAAGAGTCTACAATAGGTGTAGGCCAAATACTGAGTGTCTGTCTGCTCAAGTTCTGATTGCAGTGAGAATAGGCTTGGATAAAAACCACTGGAGTACTTCAGGATCTGGCCCCATGTAGGGTGTTTAGGGGAGACTGGTTGTCAGCAATTGGGTCAAGCCAACAACTTCTGTCTACTTAAAATAAAGTCATTATTCTCAAACCCACAGCAGTGCCTGCTCCTGATGACTGCTGGAGTCACTGATTGAAACCAGAATTAGCCGAAGTCTTTCTCTGTCCCTGCTTCTAATTTAACTTCCCAGCCTTGTTATTTCTGGCTGTAAACGTTTTTATTTTTTTTACTCTGAGAGAGAGTTCAAAGTTTTTAACTGATTGTGCCCAAGTAAGTTTTCTAGCCAGGAGTCTGTACTGCTTCTTGAACTTGGAAATAGTTAGTCCAGTCAGGGATTTCTGGAAGAACACCGGATAAAATGCTCTGTAGGCATTTCAGGGGTAATCATAGCCTAACCTGTCCCAGGATACTTAATCTGTTAGATCATATTTAATATTTTTATCATGATAGCATGCAGAGGCCCCAGCAGGACCCTCAGTGAGATAGAAATTTTAGAAATTCAGATGTTTACATGGTCTCTTTCCCGAAAGCTAACAATCTAAAAGAAGCCTATAAAAAGCATATTTAGAGAAAAACAATAAACCTGCTAAAGCTGTCACTGCAGTAAATAATCTTATTTGCTTGTATTAAACCTACTTTTGTTATCTGACCAGCAATAACCAGGTTTTGTCAAATCAACTAAGCAAAGAAATTGATATTTCTGTGCCAAACTCACAGGAAATCTTGCAACAACACTTTTTTGCTATAGTTTTGGATAGCTGTAGTTATTCCCTGTTAAAATTATTAGTAGTCTAAATGAATGAGATCACCTACTGAATAAAAGCACAGCCAAGCCACACTCATAACATGATCTCATGCAGGCATGTCTTCAAGAATGCCCCCCTGAGAGTTTTCAACAATTGTTCATCCAATTGTTGTATGTAACCTCTGTTCAGAAAGGAAATGTGGCTGACAAAATCAACTAAAAAAAGAACCCACTGGTGCCAAAAAAAATATTAAAAAGTGTTTGTGCCTGGGTATTTTAATATATATTCTTTTCTCATCACCAAAAAAGAATCCATTCATTTTAAACAAATCTACATAATGCTAATTTTTCACATGCAAGGACCATTCATTTATTTCAGTGGGGGCTCATGAGACTAGGTCTTAAATAAGTTATGCATGAGTGTCTCCATGCCCTCGAGCCAAATATAGCAAAACATTCTCTCGTCTTATGGCACCCATATAGTGCAGCACTGTCTGCACAGCTCCAACACCAATAGTATTTTTGTCTCATCTACAAGGCAAGAAATCACTGTTTTTCAGAAAAGAATGGAGGAACCAGCAGACGGAAACATCCACCAGTTGAAGACCATCTGCATACCTGTCTTAAAATACAGAGGATTATAAGGGACTTATTGAGAGGAATTGTGCACTGGAGAGGGCACTTGAACCAGAACCACCAAAAACCCAGATTATCCTCATAATCACGAGCTCATCCGTCTTCCCAAATCTCTGCCAAGGAGATCACCAGGAACTCAGACATTACATAACATTGACTTTCTGTCTCTTTGAAGAACTTTGATCCTTACAAGCACACATTTCCTACCAAGACAGCTCATTGCATTAGTCTGTCCCCTTGCCAGCTCTGTGCAGAGGCTAAAGAGAAATTTTGCTGCACAAGACAGAGTGAAACATGAAGATATCGTTCAAATGGAAAGCATAAATTGTCAGAAAAAAGAAAAGAAAATATGGGCAGAAGGGGGAAAGAAGAAAATGGGATGGATGAGAGCCAAAGAGAAAGAAACAGATGCTGGTTTTGTGGCATGGGTTTTGAAAGCCTGTGAGGACTAAGTGTATGGTATTACTGACATTTAGCACTCAGAAATGACACTACAGTTGGTAAGCACCTTTGGACAGCAGACACACATGGTACCATGCAAAATACCTCACGGATTTTTAGCAAGTCCGCTTAATGATCTTTTATTACCCGAGTCACAGATCCCACTGACAAACTAGTATGAACAGTCAGTGCTAATGTGAGTCATCAGCATGTTTGCTGTTTAAAGCACAGAGATGAGTTTTTCATTCTGTTACGTGGTTTTCTAGACAAAATAGTCTCCCTACACTCTCTGTAATTCAGATTTCAGGGTATCACTGAAAACCAGGCTTTCTAACACTGTCACTGGCATTTTGAAGATTTTTAATTTATTTTGGTTTTTGAGGGATAAGACCAACCAAGTGTGCCCACACTTTTTTAATGTTTCTGCTAGTAAGTTACCTGACAGCCATCCAGAGCACAACATCCCCCAAAACTTAAGAACCATGTAAAGGGAAAGGTACAGAACAGTGACACAGGAGGACCACAGTGCTGCAAGTCTCCAGTCATGTTTGTTTGCCTGACACATGTGGCAGAAGGGTAAATGGGCACACTCTGTCTGCTAAACCAAGCAAGGGGATCTAACAGAGACAATGAATGGGGCCAGGTGTTTTCTATTCTCTAACAGATGGTATGAAAAAACCTTCTTGTATGCAATTTCAGCACTTCTGTGCGTGTGAGAGAAAAAGTCTGAATTAATATTTAACTTCTCTTGAGCAGGACTGACTGCCATTTTCACTTCTTTTTCTTCACTGGAAAAAGTGGGCCTGGGCCTGATCCTCAGCTGATGTAATCTGGCATTTTGCCACCCCAAGCAATGAAAGTGCATGGGCACAGGGGAAAGACAGCAGTTTGGCCAGGGACTCTTGAGAAAGCTCCGCCTTTAAGGGCTACCACAGGCTGACATCCATGCAAAGCAAACAGGATGTCCAATTTTAAATCTCTAACAAGCCACATCCTGTAAACTGTATTCTACTCAGCTGACCCAGGAGATAAAATGGTTGGGACTGATCCACAGCCATGATAAGGCTGGTTTGCTTACAGTCACAGCTGAAAATGCCTCCTGAATGGAACTTTATTCTATCCCACCTGCCCCACACCCCACCTCCAGCAGGCAACAAATAAAAATGGTAGATCAGAAGTGAGACTGTTCTCCCAGCACAGCTCAGATGTTCCTGGTGGTTGTGTCCAGGACAGCACCAGCCCTAGAGTAATCATCAGTCTTACCCTTCACTGAACCTGATCTTCAGACAGACAACAAATAAGGGGTCTTCCTTCTAGGGGAATAAAATCGCTTAATTGCAAAATATCCATTTACAATGAATTAAGATGATCACAAAGACCTGCCATCTCGTAGCTGTTGAAAGAGGCAGTTTGTTGGTCTTTCCAACAAACTATGTGTTGCTATTCCACTCTTCATTCACAGCACATCTGCTATTAAGAGACTTTTAAAACTCATCCAGGTTGTCTGAAGCAATCCTGGCTAGCAAACACACAAAAGCAATGTGGGAACATTTGTTCTTTTCAGGTTTATAAATCTGTATCAGTGATGCCATAGTACTCTGACGACTGACTTTACTCCTTAATTTTCATTCACTGCAGTATTTCCAAGTATGCCAATGTGAGAAGCTGCTAATCAGGGTCCACAAAGGCCAAAACATTTTGAGTATATACATGTGTGTGCCTGTGCCTTGTGGCCTAAAAGCCATATTCTTTAATGTTATATGTTACTGGAAACTTTGCGTATTTTTTAATATTAAGAGAAGAAAAGCTGGCATTTCCCAAACATGACTAAAACTGAACAAAATGCACTTTTTGGACTATTCTCCTAGACATAATTTCATCACAGCACTCTCAGCATGTACTTTGTTGTTCATTTACTTGCAAGACTGGCAGTACTGGCTAAAGGCTTCTGCTGTGCTCTAGCTTAGTCTAACAGCCATCCGCCCAGCAAGGAGGAGCCTGGCAGAAAACTCTTGGTTTCTGACTTCCCTCCACTACTCCCATTAATGAAGAGACAGTCCTGCTGGGAGTGATGGCAGAACAACTCAGCAGAGACTGCTGATATCTCATCCATGAGACAGGCAGAAAAAGCAGGATAGGGAGGATGCAGGAACAGGTTGAATTTTGCTGAAGTCACATATTTGATCGCAGCCAACCCAAGTCCTCAGAGCAGATGCCAGTCCCTGAGAGTGACTCCACAGCATTACTTGTAAGTATATTTTAATTGTACAGTGAATTGAGATTTATCTGGGGCAGGTAAAGCAGGCCTTACAGCAAAGTCCTACTGCTGGATTAGTCTTGCACCAGTAAGGATTTCAGCAGGTTGGCTGATGGTTTGTCACGCTGTATTACTTTGTGTACTGCTCTATAAATTCTTCTGTGGCAGACTGTGGGAGAATATGACTGTTCTTCGTAGGCCCTTGTGTGCAAGTGCTCTCAGCTTGCCAGCATAGTAAATTAAACTGCTGGTGGAAAGACACAGATCCTACTCTAGAAGATGAACTCTTCCAGCTGTTAATGTAAGTCAGATTTTGGGACAGGGAGCAAAAGGGAAAAAAAAAAGGAGATGAAGGGTATGGTGACTTGGTGGAAGGAATTTTGGCAGTGGGTTTTGCCCTGACAAGCAGCAGGGTTCCTTGCTAAGGAGATCACGTATGCTGCATGCAGGCCTGGAGTCATGGAGACAGCTGATGAGAGTTTAGGCTTTGCCAGACAATAGCATTGTAGTACACACACCAAGAAAAACTCATCAGATATGAGTGGAAAAGTATCTTTCTGGAGAATTCCCTCATGGAGTCATTACTGAGCCTTCCCACAGCATGCTAGCACATGTGAGACACATGGACAGAGATTCTACAAATGATGCCACTGGGTGCCCTATGCCGTAGCACATTCCAGAGTGTCCACCACAAAGTATCTCATGGACACCATAACTCTCCAGCATTCCTGCCTCTAAGCTACTTGTTCAGCCATTCCCCAGGAGCAGACTATCAATCCTCAGTGATGTTAACTACCATCAGAACAATAGTACTTATGGGACTGTATTAGAAAAGGAGGAATGAGCAGAAGGTGCAATTGAGGAGGAATTGAGCACAGCCCAGAGTTGGGTGCCCAAATTTTGTCAAATAGCATTGATGAGAAGGAAATGTCCATTGCTCTCCATAGCTTTTAAATACACACCATTAAAAGCAACCTAGTCTGCTTTAGAAAAAGCATAACCACTTGGTCGAGGGAGTTATCCTTCCCCTCTGCCCAGCCCTGCTGAGATATACTTGTGGTGCTAGATCTAGCTCTAGGTTTGAAAAGACATCTCAACATACTCCAGTGGGTCCAGCAAAACAACCACAAAGATAATTAAGGGATTGAAGCCTTTTACATAAACAAGAGGGGGGCTGAGAGTGCTGGGACTCTCCAGCCTGGAGAAAAGAAGGCTCAAGAGGGGATTTTATACAAGTGTAAAAATATTTGAAGGGGAGAATTGCCAGTAAAGAAGATAAAATCAGACCCTAAGTAGTGCCCATTTATGGGACAAGAGGAGGTGGGCATGAGCTGAAATATAAAGACCACTTAAATGTAAAATAAAACTTTTTTTTTGTCCTGTAAGGATGATCAAACACTGGAAGAGGTATTCTGGAGAGTCTGTGGAATCCTCATCCTTGGAGATATTCAAAGCCAAGCTGATATGGCAATGAGCAGCCTGCTGTGTTTGACCCTGCTGAGTGTAGCAAGGTCAGACTGGATGACATCCAAAGGTCTTTTGCTTCTGCAGCTCTTCTGTGACATTCTGTCCTTTGAAATGAGGACAACGGTGCTAAGCCAGCTTGTCTTTCCAAAAGGCTGTTGAAGTACAAGCAAAATTCTGTAAGTGTACAAGATTTTTCTTCATCACCTCTTGAAGCAGCAGTCAAAGGAAGTTGGTGTCCCATACTTGGATTTTAGCAAGACACACAACAGCTTGGCTATCTTTACCAACTATCCTTCAACTCTAAAGCTAGCGTGCTTTATAGCCAATGATGTTAGCAAACCTGTGCTAAGGAAAAAGAAACAATTGCAGAATATTTCCAGTCTCAGGCCAGAGGCAGGATATCCAAGACTGAATCTGTCTGAAAAGTAATTTCCTTCTGATGTAAAATACATTCTCTTTTTAATTCTTCCTGCAAATTCCATTGCTTTCTTATTTACTAAATGGGGCCAAATATCAGCCAACAGAAAGTGTCCAACGTGTCCCATGGTAAGTATCAACCTATACCCATTATGGAAAGCTTTATGCAGGCCTGTAGAAAATAAATGGCTCTTAAATGAACATTTTCCACAAACAAAATAATTCTCTTAGCAATGTCTTAACATTTTCTATGGAAGGGAAAAACAACAAATCCATGTCTATATCATCTCCACTGAAACTGTGCAAAAGGCTCTTCTACAGTAGAGCTTGCTCTCTCTCCTTGCTCCTTTCTTATACTTTCATATCTACCTATAGCATGGTTATTTCCCCAAAGAAATTGCTGGTAAATGACTGGTAAATGTAAAGTGTCAGTTCCCTCACATGGTGTCTTAGCTGACACTTCAGTTGTGGGTGCCCCTACACTCACAGAGCAGAATAAGGTTGGTTCAGGAGTATTCCTTACATAGGGGAATCAGGAATATCTGTCCTTTTATTCTTTCTCTGCTCTCATAAGTAGATGATCCATCCCAAAACATCCAACTGCAGGTCTGCCAGCCACACTGCATCAATAGAGGGCTTCCCTGGCCCTGTAATGGTTCCAGGTTGGCTTAAGCACAGCCCAGCAATTCCTGGTAAGATCCTTCTCCTTAAGCTATTTTGCTCTGCAAGCTGCTGGCATTGTGCTTATGTTATGCCCAAGGATGGCACCACAGCCTAAAAACGAAGATAAAACTGAAGAGCCCTGTGCTAACCAGAAGGTACCTGCCCCTTGTGGGGCCAGAATGCCCATTTGGCTTCAAAGACGTTTGACACAAGGGAATCTGACAAGCCTCCAGGTCTCCCGTAGGACTGAAAGTTGTGGTAATCACAGGGTCTGCACTACTCTTTGTGTAGGCAGCGAAGAAGGAAGATACAAATGTAAATGAGGATGTCTTCTGCGACAAAGGAGACTAACAACACCCAACGTCTGGCTTGTACAAGTGATTATTAGCAGTTTTTTGTGCATTTCCAAATGCAGAATAGTTGCTATTCACACAAATTAATGACAATAAGGTTTACTGCTTATTATTTATATCATTCATTTCTAATAAAAACTACAGAAGAGAGGATATAGGGAAATATTATAAGAATGTTGCAAGATTACCAGAAAATCAGATGAACATTTCTCATACAGGAATATAGAATAATAACAACTATAATATGTTTGAAAAGCCCCAGGTAGTGTGCAAACAATAAAATGCTACAAAAGTAATAAATCCACAAGGTTATTAGTACAAGAACAATGATGCAAATGGTTTCAAGTCTCATTTGGCTTTGAGCATTTCCTTCTAGGTCACTGATTTGAATAAGAGGTAGGCAAACACTGCAGAAGATTTTGTGTAAATATTTGTTTAATGTTTTTAATGAATTCACTTAGCTTGTGTTTATTTTCCACTAATATTGTAGTACAGTGGTTCCCAACCTGCTGCATATTATAGAAAGCCTGATGCCATAAAGGGGGAAGATGGATCAACTAGGCCATACACCCTTGTCACAGTGAATCTGTTTTGTGGCAAGTTCATGAAAATTATTCATTTTAAACAAATATTAGCAAACTGGTCAAAGAAATCCAATTGTGTATTTGTTCACGTGAGAATTGTACCATATGCTTTGGATATAGGAATAGGATACATTTATTCTGTCCAGGAACAAGTTTGTACAATGAATCATCACTAAGCCTGGAAATTAGTATTTCAACTTCAAATAGTCAGAAAAAGAATGTGATTCACAGATATCTGCTTTTACTGAGAATTATTTGAAATAAATATAGGAACACTGATATTTTTACAAACTATTAGTAAAACCAGAAAGTCATAAAATATGTTTAACAGCTGATGCACAATTGCTAACCAGACATTATATTACTTTTTAGTTATTACTTTAATACACTGTGTTCAAAAGTGGATCCTAATATGCATCGCCTGATGGCAATTCACAGACATCTATGGAAATAGTTTAGCTCAGCTTCTACAGGAATAGTCTCACAAAAGCAGCACTGCAAACGCAATCTGCACTGCCTGGCAATGTAGCAAGGAAGCCATGGGGAGGCTTAACAAACCTCACTTAAATGTTTACTCCCTCCACTCTTTCACACGGCGGTTGGATAACAAACTGCTGAAGCATCAGTGTAAGTAGGACTTAGGAAGGCAGGGAACATGAGTAGTGCTGTTCTAGCAGAGTGGCAATACACCTCCTTTAAATATATTATGTTGCTCATAGAGGCTGTTACCAGGCTAAGGAATAATAAATTCTTCCCTTTTCCTAAGGCAGCACCATTCAATTCAGTTTCAGGTTTAGCAATGTCCAAGTTCATTACCCAGCTTCAGCCCACCATCTGTCCCGTGGATTCTTGCCCAACAAATTTCCTTTTGGAATTTCATCTTTTGACCATCCAGTGTGGTTAAGTTTTTGCTGGGAAGTGGATGTTTCCAAGGCTGGAAAGAAAATGGTAGTGAAGCTCCTGCTAAAATAAATCTTGCTGAAGCCAAGGATACTGGAAAATGAACTACTAATATCTAACCTACTATGCTGGCCACAATCCTGGGTAAAAGAGCTACAGGAATATCCAGAAAGCAATAACCTAGATGATACAATTCTAATCAGATTTTGGATGTAGAAACAGTAATAAAACTCACCCTTCCCATAATCACATGCAATTTATTAACCACAGTGGCTAAAGAAAGCCTTTTGTTTCTGTGTTGTTATAAGACCTGCTGTGGTTATAAGCATGTATTTTAAAAGGCCATTAGTTGCTGCTAAAACACTGATTTCTCAAATACAGGAATGCATCTCTCAGTTTATGAAACTGTAAGACTTTCCCAATTTTAAATAATATTTTTGCAGTCTTATAAGTAATCTGATGATTGCCAAGAAAAGGTAGTTCAGTCTATTTGCAGACTAGCAATTCAGAAACAGATGACAGTATAAGGAACTAAGTGTAGTATCCGTATCATGACAAACCTACCACTCTACAAAAAATCTTGTGTCTTGTAAATTATGTCCATCAAAAAAATTCCTGGACTTTACTTCATTCTGATGTAAATTCATGTAGAAATCATACACGGTTAAAAATCAGTAAGATTTTGCTGAGGCATGGCACTATGGAATTGATAAACAGCTTGAGGTGTATTTGGGCTGTTAACTAGGATGCACACGTGCATAGCTGCATAAAGACAACATTGAAGTACATCAGGCTGCAAACTGGGAAATGCCAAAGTCAAGTCAATCTTGCAAATTCCAGGTTCAAATTTTCTGCCAGATGAGCAGATGAAACACCAGATGACTACAGCATTTCAGATATTCCATTCTCTGGAAGGTAAGTATGTGTGTGTATATATATATATATATATATATACATATAAATGCATACATTGCATACATTAGTTCTAGCTGGGAAAAAATGACACTTTGAATGAAAGATGTTGTATTTACTTCCAAACCTCAAGGGCTGTGAAGGAAAGAATGTTACAACACCACAGACCCTTCCAGACAGCCCTTTCCTCCTCTGTCCCCCACCAATTCCTACCCAGATGTTAGAGTCCTACCATCCTGCAGGAGCGAGCAGTCTTTCCTACTCTCTCTCTGTCTTTGTGATGGTTTTCCCACACTCTGCCTTCAGTTCTCAGTTCCACCCCTCTGGGACTTGGCCAAGACAATTGTCTGGTCTTCAGACATCCCAGTCTCATGGTTCTTGCTCACCATGTTGCTTTTCTTTCTTTTTAACATCCCATGTTTGATACAATTTTTCCAACATTACAAGTCTTATCCGTTTCAGTCCTAGCTCTACTCTTCTTCCTCTCAAATTTTATGGTCTCTTTTGCCTTCTCCTCTCCCCACTTTCCTTCTTTGAATACTTTTCATATGACACACTGCAAGACCCTCTCAGATCTGCACCTCCTATCAGACATATTTAGCCTCTGACTAAATGTCCATTTCTCTTCCCAGGAAACCAAAATCCCACAGAGCCAAATTGTTGTTGCTCTTGCTAGACCTTTTCCTTGCCCCACCTCCCAGCTTCATCCCATTTCAGCATTTTTAGCACATTGTAGCACTATGGTCTCAAGATAAATGCCAGACACCCACAGCTACCATTGGACTGTAATTAATGTTGGGAAGATTTCAACAGAACTAATTTGCAGTAAGTCCCCAGAAAAGCTTGTTTCATTTATATCCACTAAATTTCTAAAGACATATTGAGTTTCAGGATAGCCTTACATGGAAGTGAGGAAAGGCAGATTAACTCAAAATTCTGCTCCATACCATAACAATTGTTTAAAGCAGGCAACACAACAGATTTTACCCTAACCCTATTCTAGGAAATGCCTGAGCATTCTATTAGAACAGTAATCATAAGAAGAGATAATAGATTTTTGGATCCACTGAACATGACTTTTCAAGCCACAAAGTAAAAATTTGAAAATTTACTTACAATAAAATGACTGTTTTGCCATGAGGAGTGTTTGGCTTACCAGCTTGGACACTGGTCATTTTGTGTTTGCAACTATGGAGTTTTAAAACTTATTTTTCATTCTTTGCTTGATTTGTTTTGCCTGTATTTCTTTTTATTATATATCACAGTACTACTGGCATGATGGTAGCATGTTTAAATGCTCCTCATATTTCAGTGTTCTTGACAAGCCCATCATTCTTCAACTTGTAGGACATTTTCTGGGCCCTCAGAATCATGAGGAATGAGGCCACTGCCTGCTCTCAGGACCACAGTTTCTGCTGAGGCTCAAATACAGCAGAAAACAGATAGTCTTACTGCCATCAAAGAATACACTATCTGCTACTGACACTGAAGAATCTTACTTATGCATTAATTAGGTTTGTATTGGTGCTCTTCAAGAGTCATTCTTGGATTCCAGAACTTTTTACAACAGATACATGCTACTGCACATGGTACATGCATAGTCTGTAAATCCATAGATTGCTTCCTCTGCTTTGCCAAAGACATATAATTATACATTTCCCCACCAAGATGATGAAACTGTAATTCTAGTGACTGATAGAAAGAACTGTCTCAATTTTAGGAGAAAAATGCAGATTTGTTGAGGGTGAATAAGAATTTTGTGTAGACATGCTGTTTGATTAAGGAGCTGACTATGATATCAATTATCAGCTATGACTGACTCAATTCTACCATTTCAGATATAATCAACAGCAGCCAGAGCTGGCAGCTGTGGTGCATTCCTTTGCAGCAATATAGCTGTGTATAAAATAATGATATTTTGGATTACCCAAGCAGCTGGACTGCAACTCATAACTGGAACTGAAGAAAGTAATACACATTTAATTTAGAGCAAATCTGGCATTTCAAAGTACACAAAGGCCTCAGTTTCAGCAGAGGTAACCAACATCTTGTTCCAGTATCACTTCTTTTCCTCCTAACGAAATAAGTTCTGAGGTTCTGAAGAATAGGTCATAACAACTTTATCAAATGTGCATAGGACTTTGCAGACAGTCTTGCTGGAAAAGCAATGAGGCAGATATTTAATCACCATAAGCAAAGCTTTCTTATGAGAAATTCTGTTTCCCAATCTCTGTTTATTCACACACCATGGCCAAATGATGTCTTCAAGTTAAGATACTTCTAGATAGAATTGATTAGTCCAGTGCTTGGCAGCTGTGGCTACATGGATCAATTTTCTTCTTTTTTAATTTTTCTTTTTCCTTTTTTTTGACATGTGGAAATGTTAAACATTGGAAATATTTTGGGTTAGCCTCAACTGAAACATTAAATATGTGGTGAATTTATTAGGTCATTTGAAAAGGATTTTATTTTTAATGGAGTATTTGGCCTGCTATAGGATATAATAATCTTAATAAAGCATTGTTGCAAAATGTTAATTTCAGAATGTCATAATCAAGTTAAATGATAAATCCAAGAAGCTCCTGGAGATGTCTGCCTACATCAGTTGTATGTAACAGGCACAGTAACATTGTAGAAAAAGGTCTCAAATCCATTTGCAGCTGCTTGGATTCAGCATTCCTGGTGCAAAGCCAGTGCAGCCAGCTTTTCCTTCGGTCATTTCACTGCAGCGCCTTTGGTGGGTGAGGAATGAAGCTATGCCACAGGCATAGCTGCTTTCTTTTACCAGAGACCAAAGCAGCTGCAGCCTCAGAGCAGTGGAACCACGGGAGAGCAGATCTGTCGCATCATTATTTAAGTCCCAGGAAGAATGGCAAAAGTGGCAAGAGTAAAATGTCCTAAAGAGAGAGAGGAAGAGCAACTTGCTTCCAAATTTCAGCTGAACATCGGCAAGAAGCCAATACTGTCATACCACATGGAGCGTTCCCAAGGACGACATGGGATGACAGTTCTGTGTCTACAGCCCATCCATCCTGGCAGCACACAGGCATCTGTGCATTCCATGCACAGGAATTTTTGTAGCAGCAGTTATAAGGGGGATTAAATAGGTGTCTGATTCTGAGGTACATAGGAAGGACATCAAAAAGTATAATGATATAAAGTTAAGAGGGCAGCAATGTAAAAGGAATTGGAAAAGAATAGGGAAAATACTACAAAGCTTTTCAGGTCCTCTTTGCCTCTGAACTTAAGGAAATTACTCTAACGTGGGATCAATGCCTGACAATGAAAATAAGAAAAGAAACAAAAATCGCTTACTCTGGGCAACATCCATGGATATCCAGATAAAAACTCAGCATTTCCACTGTCTTGTATGCTTCAGATATTTTCACAGAGGCAAAGATATGCCACGAGTTTTCATCTGTGCTTTTCCTATTGTATTTCAGCATCATTAGAAACTGAATTAAGCTCAAATGGAATTTAAGGCAAAGGGAATTTGTCTAGACAGGATTTAACTACATCTATTAACTCAATGGGACTTTCAGATAGCAAAATAAGAGTTTGAAAGCTCTGACTAAGAAGCAAGAATGACACTTTTATTTGGGTTCATAACTTTTCTATTTCAATAAGCACTGAACAGACAGAACACCTTTGGAACAGAATACTGTTATAGATGGACAATGAGATGATTGGCTCTTGTGATTAAGGGATAACCATGTAGTCATTTTGTTGTATTTTTGTTAAGGTTTAATAAACCTTTTCAAATTTTCAAAGTGAGCAGTTGTTTCTCACAATACTTAGACTAGTCAGAAAAAAATAAAGGTTGTTTTCTAATAATTAAAAATTTTATTCTTATTTACATGTTTATATTTTTTTGGCCCCAAATCCCTAGACATTTTATTTTCAGACAAGTGGAAGAACTTCTGAAAATGTACCAGATTTGTTCAATCACCTACTTCAGGCTCTGAAGGGAATGAAACAGCTGCAAGAAGACAAGTGACTTTTTCCTTTCCTCTCTAAAGCAAGTTCATGAAGTAGGTTTTTCACTGGATTTATCTGGAGCTGGATCTTGATATGGCCTAATGGGATGAGTACACTCTCTACATCCCAGATGGAAAGCATAGCATAGAACAGAGGACACACTGTAATGTAGCAGAATACATTTTCAATGTATCTCTACACGCCTTGTGGTTTAGGAAAGACGAAGTCGGAGAAGCCTCTGCCAAAATGCCCCTGGAAGCACCAGTGCTTTGGATCTTTTTGCTACAACTGCAGGGAGAGGGGTTGCACAGAAACACATCTCTGCAAATCAGGATCACAAGGCTGACTTCTCCACTCACTATCACTTTTTGGATCTTGTCATCAGGACCTGATTGCTGGCCATGCTTTGTTCATGTAGCTGTGATCATTTCCTTTCTTAAAATAGTGCTTCAAACTGAGTCTACACACCTCTTATGAGTGACTCCACAGATTCATTTAGCATCTGCTGTTGGCTTTCCTTCTCTCTGCTGCCCCAAGCAGTTCAAGTTGTGCTAAATCTTGTAAATCCTTTCTCTCTTTGTTATGCTTAATTACATAGCTGTCAATCTTAAAGCACACAAAAGAGGGAAATTTGAAAACATTTTGGAATTTGTATTATACTGTTGAATGAACTGGTTTTTTTCCTACTGTATGGGAGAGACAGATTTAAATGAACTTTTCACAGACAAA